>NC_026659.2:21941150-23191150 GCF_000004075.3 Cucumis sativus | reverse complement strand
GCAGGAAATCCGGCAGTTAGAGGTCTACGACCGATAGCAATAGGGTGAGTCGGGTCTTTCTTTCTTTTCTATATTCTGAATTCCATTACTGAATTTGAGTCAGCTAGGTTCAAAGAATATTGACCAGCTAAAGAAATTTCCTACTCAAAGAACCGCGTAGTGGGCTGAAAACATGAAGACTATTATTCTCTGCCTTATTAATCTTCCGAGAACATCGATAACTAAAACCTTCCAACTTTCTCTCTTATGTTTTGTTTATGGCGTAGAAGGCGTAGAAGGAGGATAGGCGAACCTCTTACTAGTAGGCAAAGCAAAGGCAAAGGACGGCTCGACTGAAAGGAGTCAATGAACAAGGGTCCAAGGCTTTCTCGTTCAAAGCCAATTTGGCTAAGATCTCATTCCCCGAGCCGAGATAGGATGAGGCTAACCCTCTTTCTCAACTTCTCTTTCTGAAAGAACCGGAACTCTTAAGCAAGGAATTAAGCAAGGAAATAGGTCCCCGAGTCTTCTTTCTCTTTAAGTTATTGAATTAGCCCATCAAAAAAGACTCCACAAGAGCGGACTCAGACTAAAGAGATCATGCCGATCCCACTCCTTCCCCTCAACCTCTAGACCGAGGTCTCTCCTTCTAACCTCAAGAGCTGACTCTTCATCAAGACCTTCCCGCGTAGTGGGCCGATTCCCTGCAAGAAGGACCTAACTGCATCTTCTTCCTTAACTCTTCTTGATATCGCCCTTCCCTTAACGGGATACCGAAAGAAGGACTAATGACCGGACTAAGTCAACTTCTTAACGGAAACATAGAATGAAAGAGAGAAAGAACAAAGCAAAGAGAAGAAGAAAGGGGCACCCAACTCGGGACAGGACAGCAGGCACTACAGGGACAAGAACTTATGCAAGAAGAAGAGCTCGCCTTTACCGGACGGTAGGGCGGTCTTAGGGGAAGATTCAGGGAGAGGAGGGGACAGAAGAGGTCTTAGGGGACACCCACGGAGCGGGGGACATCCTAGGGAGAACAAGACAGCATATCAAAACTCTCTTGATAAAGGGTAAAAGAGAGAAGAACCACAAGAGGAAGAGCTAAGAAACCTCTAAGCTCATCGGACTTCCTTCTTTCCACTAAAGATGAACGGATTCATTCTTCAAAATTCTTTGAACCAGAGCTTGATTTTTCAAGAACTGCTGAAAGAAAAGCCACTTAAGAAAGACAAGATCCGCGCACCAAGATCCTCAACCTCTCCCACTGGGGACAACGGGCCGAAACAGGGACCTCTGGTCGGGTCCAGCCAGGTTCTTCGGGGAATGAGTCTCACTCTCTTTCCGAAGGAGAGCTCGAGCTAAGAAGTTGACCTTCTTTAGGAGGGGACTAAAGCTTGATCATTCCTAGCTAGCCCGCGCCCAGCCTTAATGTGGGATCTTAGAACAAAGCGCTTCTGATCTGGGGTCCGCGTAGGAATAGGTTTCTAGATCTATAACCTATTTTCTCCTCAAAGAGTTGATGAGCATCAAAAACTTGGCTATTTCCCTATTACAGGAAAAGTGGATTTTCTATACTTTTCTGAGAGATAGATAATCAAGATTTTTGGAGTCCCTCTTTTTCATTCAAAGTGAGAGCTGGAATGGAAGAAAAAGAAGAAAAGACGAAGGCAGAACCTACTAAAATACTAAAATCCACTTAAGGCGCAAAGAATATTGCGGGAGGCAAGGCGCAAAGAATATTGCGAAAGCCTAGCGAACGAGAAAAAGGAAGGAATTGCATTTTGATGCAAAAGGAGTGGGAACCCACTAGTAAGAGGAAAGCCTACCATAAATCGAAAGACATAAAATAGGATAAGTTCCATTAATCAGTCCCGCAAGAAATTCGTAAATGAATCAATGAACAAGCAATGAAAAATCAAGCTCCAAATGAGTTAGCAAATTCTTCACCCACACTGAAACTCTGATGAACGGTAATAGGCAGCAGCTTACGAGGTTCTTGCTGTGGTTGCTGGAGAAGTTAGTTTTCTTGAACTGCTTGTTCTAGCAAAGGGCTAGTGAATACCTCGAATGAGAATGCTACCGCTCCGTGGGCTTCGTCCGCAACTGAGAATACCACTTGATCTTAGAAAGAGTATCAGCTTTCTGGAACCTTCTAGAATCAGAGATATTCTACCCAACTCGGCCAACTAAGCTTCAACGGAGGAAAGAATCAGACTCATTCTTAGAGTCGAGCTTCTTCCTGCATTGGTCGTATTATTTCCGCTAACCAATACAGTCAAGCCTGCCGATTCGTCCTGGAACGACTTAGATTCTGAGTTAGGATGATCTTACCTATTACGAATAAGTCGTACCTCACCCTATTCTTGGAATAGCTGCTTGGAATAGCTGCTTGGAATAGCCGCTTGGGATCGCTCCTTCTTTCTATACAGGAAAGGATAAGGGTGGATGATAGCAGGGCCTAGCTCGGAAACATCCCTTTCGATTTCTATCTTCAATTTCAGAAAGAGAGCAAAGCAAAGAAGCTCCGCGGGAAAGCTTTCCACTCCACTTTCTAGTTTGAATGTCGAGCAGCTTTGCTCATAAGCCCATCGTTGTCGAAAACATGACAAACACTTCAACATTTTTCCAATCAGAATTACTTGGTGGCCCATTCCTCTTCTTCCCATTTTCATTTTCTGAAAAATAGTCTTGATAATCCAACTCTTCTTCCTCTAATATTTGAATGATTGTGGTCCTTACAGTTAGCTCTACCTCTATGAATGTAATCTGTGTCATATTGCCAATGTTTTCCTAAAAGGAAGTGGCAAGTATCCATATCAAGAACATCACATATAATTTGGTCTTTATAGCGTTGTCCTATTGATAAAGAGATAGTACAAACCTCACTAAACAACTTCTCCCTATATTTTTTTTATCCAACTAACCTTATTTGGATTCGAGTTGGGTCAGTTTTCAAATTTAGGACAGAAGCTAGTTTTTTAAACACTAAGTTTTCACTACTACCACTATCAACGATAACTTGACACACTTTACCATTAATGGTGCATCTTGTTCGAAAGAGGGAATTCCTTGGAGGTATTTGTTCAGTTGTAGGGGTGAAAAAGAATTCTCTGAATTACACAAGATAGTTGATCTCCTTAATCCAGTGATGAAATTTCTAGAACCTTTTAGTTTGGATTAAAACTTGAAATTTTTCTTTAGGTGTTGAAAGAAGAAAAATAAAGATGAGGATTAAAGAATGACCTATGAGGCAAAATGAGAAATTTATTAGGAATGAGAGGCAACTTGGTAATTTTCTATTTTCTTTTAAATAAATAAAAATAAAATTAAAAAAAGAAGAAAGAACTTCTCTCCTTCTTGTTCATCGTGGAAGCACTCAAGTCTCCCTTCCCCCTTCTTCTTCTCGATTCTTTCTCTCTGTTGACAGTCGGCACCGTCTCTCCCTTTCTTTATCTCATCTCGTCGACGCACGCCCACCATGAAGCTCTTTGGCAACGACTCGACTGCTTCACGATGTCGACACTGACGCTGACAACCCTCTCTAGTGTCACTCCACTTGATCACATCATCGCACAACCTTCTTATTGTCCATCACGAGATCTCAATCACAGTTGCATCGATTCTTCTCACTCGATCTTGTGGTCATTAGTTGGATTTGAGAGTTTCAAGTAAGGATATACTCATTTTGTTGGGTTTCTTTAAGTTTTTCGAATACCCATTAAGTTTCGGCTTGATTTTCACATTACTCATTACATTTCATTGTTAGATTTGGATTCTTGGATGATATTAGTCATTGTCCAGTCGTTCAAAAGCTCGAATTTAGGCGTTTGACGCAACTTGAGTAAGATTTTAAGCTTTTTTGGGTCAATCTTGAGTATCCATCTGATCTTAGTAATAGTTTTGAATAAACCATGAAGGTGGATACTTGATTTTGAACTTAGAAAGTGATTAGGATGTTGCCCATTGAGGTTAAGAGTACTTTGATTTTAGCGATTTTCCTTTGAGTTCTTTTATGCCCATTGAATCTAAGTGTTTAAGTTAGATTACTCATAAGACTCGGGTCCTAAAGTTGAATGTTAGAGGTCAAGCTGGAGTTTCTTCTAGCTTTAGAAGTTGTTGGGTGTTGTTTCCTCATTTTTGAAACATAAATGGTTGAAGTGATCTTAGGGAGTCTTTAAGTTTGACTTGGGGTAATATAATGGGTATGAATCCCAAGCATCATTGTTAGTGAGGATAAAAAGTGTATCTACATAAAAGACCGTTGAGTTCTGAACTAAGTTGTATGCTCATGGGTTAAGTATCTAGAGTTTGGGTCCAAGGATTCATATGTGAAAAATTTAGTTTAATCCTAGCTGCTTTGTATATTCTAGGACCTTGAAGCAACAAATAGATTTTAGCGGCCTTACAAAATATTTTGCAAATAGTTGTAGCCTCTTATCATATGAAGATATTGATATGACCTTGATTTATATTTTAGGCCAAATTGAAGTATGAAGAGCTTACAATCGTAAGGGATCCAGTTATTGACTATGAGTGCCTCGTTTCAAGTTTTCTCTATACGTATACGTGCTAATTTATGAGATTGCGTGGAAACTACCATTGTTTAAACTTTTTATAATTATATTTTTTCATTTATATTTAAACGATACATTTAGTCACAATGGTTTCAAGGATATGCATGTTTAGAACTACTTTATGAAAATTGAGTTTTTAGCATAAAGTATGTGAAGTATGTATGATGGTGATTTACCCATAAGCTATGTGAATGTGTTTCCGTAGCACTATCTATGGTAGTTAGGGGATTTTGGGGCTGAAAGAGGTTGTGGTCGGAGACCCAAGAACTTGAACTTAGGTGAGGATGTGGATGGGGGAGTGTGGGACTAGTTTAAACCATGGTGGGTAGCTCTATGTGCACATAAGAGCGAAAATCAAGGTGAATATCGTGGTAGGTGCTGAGCTCCGTTTGGCCGTGTGTTTCCTTGTGTATATGGATCACTCGTGAGCTATTTCGAGCTGTGTACTTAGTATGCTATCACGGTCAAATTAGATGGAGGTGACTATCGTGGTAGGTCCTAAATATGTGTGACCTAGTTGTGGTTGTATGATTCTTTGATCATGTGCGAGCTATTCTTGGTCGTATATCTAGATGTCCTGCTTGTTGGTTGACTTGTGGATTATGTGACGATATCGTTTTTAGTTAATATTTCATTATAAATGCATATTTGTTGGGATTTATGTTCTAAAACTCGTAGATTGTAAATATAATCCACTGACCATTATTAATAAAGTGTTATTATTGTAATAATTGTTATTGACTAAATTATTAGTTTTGTCTAAATAACCCAAATCCAATAAACTAACATCCTAAGTTGTTTAATGAGTCTTGAACAGTATGTAGAGACATATAGATATCAATGTTCAAGATCAACTTAAAGGGTTTATAGTATAGGGATAAGGTTGGGTACCTTATCCTGGTAACACTATTGATACGACTCACTTAGTATTTGATACAAACGCAATGATCCAACTCGTTCGTGTAGCTGACATGCGAGTGAGGGTATCCTATGCAATGAGTTTGCATAAGATCAGACCGCAAAATAGTAACCACTAGATGTAACTCCGTTAACTAGTTAGGTTTCTATTTCACTAGGATGACCTAGGTAACTTAGTCTTAATCGTGTGTTATGAACTCTTGTTCGCAAGGGATTGTCCTTTGATTTGTACGGATGAGAGTGACCAGATCGCCGACTCAATAAACTTATCATTTTGGGGACAAGACCGAGTGGGGAACTGGAAACATAATTACACAAGATTGAATTCACTCATTCCCTACTTTAGGGTAAGTAGATAAGTGTTTCCTTAAATGGTGTCTCCAGGTCTTGAACAAATGACCATACTCTCTCTATGGCACAAGAGGGGTTTTTGTTTATTGGTAGGACCATAAACAGGTTGTTCATTGGATGAGCACTACTATTTAAGGATTAGAGGTAACCTAGGGGTAAAATGCTAAATTGATCCAGCTGGTGTTATGAAAACTCGTGAAGGACTAACTTACTGTTATTGGTATGTATCCGTGGACACATAAATATATCTACAGTGAGAAGAGTTCAGTTGTGAGTCGTCTTTAGTGGAATGTACACACAGTTAACGAATATTGATTAATGTGGTTAATGAATTTAGCTAATTAATCTCAAATCGTTGTAGCTTTTGATCTATAGGTCTATTAGGTCCCCTTCCTAGCTCGTAAAGGGTAATGAAATTTATTTATATCGGTTGTAATTTGAAATGTTCAAATTTACTTAGGGAATTAGTTTAATGTATAGTGATACATTATAATATAAAATTTGTAAAACTTTATTATATAATTTTAATTTTGGATATGATTCAAAATTAATTTATAAGAGATAAAGTATTTGAATAAGTTCAAATATTAATTTAATGTGAATTGGAATCATATTAAAATTATTGGTTATGAGAGAAACTTATATTTGAATATGATTCAAATTTAATTTAAGTTAAATATACGATATTTAATTTAGTTAATAATTAAGTTCATTTAATTAAATTTAATATAATTAAATTTATAAGATATTGCAAAGATATTAATTTATTTAATTAATTATATTAATATAAATACATAAGATATTGGAAAGATATTCATTCAAATAAGATTTGAATGAAATTTAATTAATTATATTAATATAAATCTATAAAATATTGGAGAGATATTTATTCAAATAAGTTTTGAATGAAATAAAATATGATTTAAATAATTATTAACTAATTGATTAATTAGTAGATTTGATAAGAGAGTCTCGTGATTCTCTCCTACTCATTTTTCTATTCCAAGAAGAAAAGAGACTTATAAATATCTAGAAGAAAACATTTTTCTTTAACCAAATTCATTAATAAAAAAGTCAATGTTTTTTCTCTCTACAAAAAGAGTTTCTCTCAAATATCTCTGAACCTTTTTCATCCCAATTGGTTCCCACAAACCAATCTCATCCTAGGAAGGTCTCCGACGGGTGGTGTCCCAATTTGGAGATTGAGTTGTAGATTCAGAGACGTCATCGAAAGTAAGTTTTCGTATCTTATCTTTAAAAGCTTATTTATAATTTATTTAGAATTTTGATTCTAAAATTTTGTCAATGTACCAGTATTTTAAGATTTTCAAATTAATTTGAGTAATGGTTCTTTAATTCTTCCGTTGCCATAGGGCTTTTATCCCTTCAATTTACACATCTTAGCATGTTTTACGAGTTTTACATCTAATTGCCACTCACTGAGTTTTCAACTTACTTTCTCAATGTTTTCTTCCCCTCCCCAGGTAGCAATCCAGGATCAAGCGTTGATCATTCTCCATTATTTTGTAGACCTTCATTTTGGTATGTAGTTACACTCTGTTACATCATGGGAGTGGTTAGTTGTATCAAGAGAGATGCTAAGAACTCGAATTTTGAAGGAATTCACATTAGATTGAAGTCTTTTTTGTATGTAATTCCTAGTTTAAATTTTGAATTCTACTTGGAACTCTGGAACTGTTGGGATGTGTGTGGTGAGACACACTTATAGTGTGGTAGTATATGAAGTTTGGTTTCTTATGTATTGAAGTGAAAATATTTACCTTTTCAAGTTTGGCTACCTTGTATTTTAGGGGAGGTGTTGTCGAATTTTCTCTAGATGTTTTCTTTTTATTATTGGAAAAGGTGTTTTTATAAATCTTATGTTTGAAAAGAATGTACGAAGGAGCTAGCAAGAGGGAAAGTCTAAAATAGGGTGTGACAAGCTTAAGCAGATGGATCCTTCTGAATGAACTCCATAATGATAGTGCATCGATGCATCAACTTTACTCCTATGCATAAGGGCAAGCATACACAAGGCAGCATGCTTGGCTTTACGATTGAGCATTGGCAGCTAGATTACTGGTTCCTCTTTTGTGCTTAAACTTGAAGTTTAATTTAGTCAAAAATTCTTGCCACCTTGATTGTTTAGAGGTCAACTTAAATGTTAATTTTCTTCCAAAATTTTCTTTGGAATTGGAATCGGTTGTAGCACCCCTGCTGGTTTGGTTGCCTTATACTTATTCCTTTGACAGATCTCACATTGCTCAACATATTGTTTGATACATGCCTTCATGCCTTTCCAATATAGCTTTCCACTCATTCTTTTAACGTAGTTTGATATATCTATCTAGGCTTTTGGGTTTTTTTTCTACATGTTTAGGGTTTTAATTGAACATTTTTCTCATCCTACTTTGTTGTCTTTACCATTGATATTTATTATGAACTTTACTATTCTAAATAGTCAATGCAAATGTTTTGGATCTACTCAAAACACAAAAGTGTACATATAACTCCAAACTTTTATAATATGAGCTCAAATATTGTTAGACGATATAATAAGAATGGTATTAGGTGGAATATTAAAGGTCATTTAAGGCAAGGAGTGTGTTATAATAGTCTACGTTTGGAGTGTAGAGTACTATGAGTTATTATAGTATGTATTTGAGATGCAAACTATTATAGCATGTGTTATTATAATTTGTGATTGAGGTGCAAATTATTATAGTTCGTGTTATTATAATCTTGGCTTTTCACTACACTTGTTTGATGTACATATATAATGTAGATGAAATAAACATTTTTTTCAATTGGTTTTATTAAATTTGGTTAATTAGGATGTTGATCTAATAAATTTAGCTTCAAACTGAGTTTATCACAACCGTGAGCGGCTAATTAGTGCCAGTACAGGAAAAGGACGAGTCTAACAAACGTAACTTCTAAAAAAAATCAAATAATAATATTTTCTTTTTTTTATCAAAAACAATAATTAGTAATAAAAAAATTTGTCTTTACATAAGTCAATTCATGATATGTCATGAGTAAGCAAGAATCTTAAAAAATGAAAATGAGACTAAGAATGTTTAAATGATATTTTAATTAATTAAATTCACATATCTATTTATACTATTTAGGTTTTCACAATTTCTCTTTAAACTTCTAAATTTATATATTTTAGGAAGATTATAAGTTCTTGTCATTTAAATTTTAACAACTTTTATTCTAATATGATAGTAATATTATTAACATTATTTAAAACTTTGAAAAATTGTTATTTTTCTTTTTAAACTTTTGAATTTGTTTTAAAAAAAATATCATTAAACTCTAACCTTGTTTCAAATTGATTTGGTGGTTGATGTGACGTCAAATATTCATTGTCATGTTAATTTTCATAAATAATATTACAATATTTTAATGTTACGCAAATTTTCATTTGATTTTTTAATTAAACTAAATCTTTAAAGGTACATAAGAAAAGAAGCATAATTAAAATTTGTAAAATATATAATAACTTTTGGGGAGTGAAAAATAGTGACGAAAAAAAAAAGATGAAGAGTGAGAAAGAATGACAGAGGAGAAATAAAGAAATAGTAGAATAATGTTAATTCTAGAGTTATGATAATGGGTTAGTTAAGCAATTTGTGAAGGAAGAGGTGGCAACGTTTGTTGAATGAATAAGGATTTGAGAGTGATTTGAACATTGAGTGGGTTCAAGTACTCCAATTCTTGGTTTATCTTTGTATTCTTTTGTTATCTTTTATATTTGACTGTTTTCGTTATGGCTTATGAGTTCAATTTAAGGACAAGATTGTAATTTAACCTTTAATCATCAAAGACCGTGTGGCACACGAGGAAGTGACCGTCATCTTTTCTTGGAAGGCAATAAATTAAGAAAGAAACTGAGAAAGAGTTTGATGGGAAATGCGAGTCGTAAGCCTGAGAAACCGCGTTGGGAGACGACGAATAACATCAACCGCCAATAACAGCCTTCTTTCTTTCTGTGAGTTTTTGGGATCTCCAAAGGAGAATCACGTCTGTAAAGTCAAGTCTTTTGTGGAAAAGTCTGTTCTTAATGACCCAGAGGAAAATTTTAGCTAATTTGCTGTAAATTGTATTCTTCTTCTTCCTTGATTGTTAGAGCTCTTTCTTTCTGATTCTATTGCTTATCATGGGAGACGTGAAGGACAAGGTCAAGGGTTTCATGAAAAGGTTTAATAACACGTTGTCTTCATCTTCTTCTACGAATTTTAAGGGACAGGGAAGAGTTTTAGGTTCATCTTCTTCTGGGTCGACTAGTTCTATGCCTACCCGCCCATCGGAGAATCCCATTTCAAAGCCGAAGCTTGTTAGTCCACCTTCAAATTCCTCTGCCAATTCTAAGCCCCCGGTTGCCAATTCGATTGCCACTGGTCAAAACAGGTCGGACCCGTCGAATACATCGAATCCAGATCGTATTCCGGCCGATGGATTTGACCCATTTGACTCGTTTATAACATCTGGGAAAAGATCTGGAAATGGGTATTCCTTAAACGTGTTTGAATGTCCGATTTGTGGTCGGAGTTACAGGTCTGAAGAAGAGGTTTCGGTGCACGTAGATAGCTGTGTCAACGATAGTACAGCCAAGGGAGCAGAAGATCCGCCTACGAGTGATGCAGAACCTAGGAGTGAATTGGAAGCTTGTATTGGTACTTTCTTATCAGGGAAGCCAACACAAGGTTCATTGGATATTGTTCTGAAGCTTTTGAGGAACATAGTTCGGGAACCAGAGAATTCAAAATTTAGGAAGATTCGTCTGAGTAATCCCAAAATTAAGGAGGCAATTGGTGAGGCTGTTGGGGGAGTGGAATTGTTGGAGTTTGTGGGTTTTAAATTGCAAGAGGAAGATGGTGAAATGTGGGCAACCATGGAGGTTCCAACGGAGGAACAAATTAACCTATTATGTAAGGTAATCGATTTGATTGACCAGCCAAAGCTTGAAGAACAGCAAAAGAAAGCCAGCACAGCACCTGACCTGATTGAACCAAAGAAGGTGGACAGACAGGTTTGGTTCTCATTTCTTATTTGCACTGGTTTTATATTTTGTGTCGATTTCTCTTTTCTTGGAAGGGTTCCATTATGTTTTGATGGTCACACTTCACAGTGATGCACGCTACTTAATAACAGGGTTGCTATGACTTGTGAGCAAAAGATGAAGCTCTTGGTTTGTCTCTGTTGTGACTATAGTTTTCAAAAGAACACAAATGGAATGTTAACTAACATTGTGATTACTGGTTATGATGTAAATTTTGCCAAAGGACCACATAGAGAAGTGTTTTTCATGGCTAGATAAGAGAATTCTGCTCATGATAGTTCAATTCTGGTAAGGACTGGCTTGAAGTAATTTGTTTAAAATGTTTAGTTTGGTGACTATAAGTAACATTATGAGATCCATATTTTAGTTCAAGATAATAGTCACCAATATAGATTTTATGGGTACTTTCCTCAAATTGCTTCTCTCTCTTGCTGATTTTGTTAGTCTATTACTCTCACGATTTCCCATTTAGTTGGAACCTTGAGTTTTGTCCCCGTCTCCTGTCACCCTTTGTAGCTTTTCCAAGCGAGTGCAAATTTGGCCCTATTGTGAAACAACGATGGTTGTTCTATAAGAAACTGAAAGCCGAGGAATACAAAAGAAGTTTCGGTGGAATACATCTAGGTGTTCAATTTGATAGTTGCCTCCTACATCTTATATTTGTATGTGTGTGTACACACATACATAATAATAAGACCTTTCATTGATGTGATAAAATATAAAAACAGAGGGCCGCAAGCGAAAGGAAGTTAAATAAAGCCTTCCAACACACACATACATAATAATAAGACCTTTCATTGATGTGATAAAATATAAAAAAGAGGGCCGCGAGTGTAAGGAAGTTACATAAAGCCTTCCAAGGTCATTCAAACTTGTCGAAGGAGAGATATCATTTATGACTACTCCATGCCAGAGCAATAATAAAAACAACTTGAGAAATTTTTCAGGGGAGGGTGTTGTTATTATGGTTGTTGCTCTCGTTCTGAAGAGACCAATGATTCTCTTCTTTTGATATTTGAAAGCTGGGTCGTTTAGTAGCTTGGGTAACATCTGTTGATTTTATGGAATTAATCTATATTTCATTAATTACTTAATAGAGATACAAGCCTATATATAACCATAGAGAAATACACTTAAGGAAATAATATCAAATAATATCTCCAGAATAATATCTCCTAAGAATAATATCTCCTAAGAATAATATCTCCTAAGAATAATCTAATTATATTAATAACATCAACCTACACTTACTTTCGTTGTGTTGTTTTTATTGGGAGGAGGCTGATGGAACTCCTCTTGATCTAAACCGAACAAGTAGGAACAGCCTCATTACGATAGTATTAATTCTGAAAACTAACGAAATTACAATGTAAAACGAATTGAGGATCCTCAATTCGGAAACGAAAGACTCTCCCCTGCTCTCTTTTTTTCCTCTCGGAAAATCCTGAGCTTACCCACAAAATTCTCACTCCCCTCTCTCTCGATAACAAACTCCTATTTATACTCTAACTAGCTTTCTCTCTCCATAACAAACTCCTATTTATACTCTAACTAACTTTCTCTCTCCATTACAAAATCCTATTTATACTCTATTATTTATTATGGAATTATCTACTAACAATATTAAATCTATTAAGGCTATTCTCCCTGGCACGTGCAGTTAACCTTGCTTCTTCTTCCTTCTACTGTACTGGTGTATAATTGGGGGTCTATCATTACATTCCCTTTCCTTTACATCGATGACCATGAAAGTACTTTTCATTACAGCGAAAGCAAAGTCCCTTCTCTTTTCGGGCTTGAAACTCTGCATCGGGTAGTCTCTTCGTTGGGCCTTCTTTCTTAACTTCTTCTGAAATTCTTCATACTCCTCCCAAGACGCTTCCTGAGGTGATAGCCCCTGCCATTTAATCAGTACCTCCCAAATTCCTTCCTTGTTCTTCGAATACCCATATATCTCCTCCGGAATAGCCAACCATTCATAGTTTTCATTTAAACAGGCCATTTCTTCTGGTTTCAGCATGGTGTGATTCCCCACCATCTTTTTAAGTTACGAGACATGAAAGACTGGGTGAATACATGAAGATTTCGGCAACTGGAGCTTGTATGCTACCAATCCTATTCGTTCTGTAACATCAAACGGCCCAAAAAACTTTGGGGACAGTTTCCCATTCTTTTTCTTACGCAAGGAAGATTGCCTGTATGGCCTAATTTTTAAAAACACCATGTCACCAACCTTATATCCACATCTCTTCTCTTCAAATCTGCATTCTTTTTCATTTTATCTTGAGCCACTCAAAGGTGTTCCTTCAATACTTCCAAGACTTCATCCCTTGCCTTGAGTTGTTCATCTAACAGGAAGTTAGATGTGCTTTGATCCCCATAGTATATTAACGGAGGGGGTGTGCGACCATATACAGCCTGAAAAGGAGTGATTCCCAATGACCGGTGGAAGGTGGTATTGTACCAATACTCTGCCCAGTGTAGCCATTTCGTCCATTCCTTTGGTTTCTCACTACAGAAACATCTTAAATATGTTTCCACGCTCCTGTTGACCACTTCTGTCTGACCATCTCTTTGTGGGTGATATGTCGTGCTTCTATTTAATTTAGTGCCAGCCAACTTGAACATTCCTTTCCAAAAGCTACTCACAAATACCTTATCTCTATCTGATACGATGGATTTAGGAAATCCGTGTAGATGCACAATTTCTTTAACAAATACTTTTGCTACAGTTTTCGCTGTGAAAGGATGTTTGAAGGCAAGGAAATGGCCATATTTGCTGAACCTATCGACCACTACAAATATAGTTTCAAAGCCACCTGATTTCGGCAACCCCTCAATGAAGTCCATTGAGATATCACTCCAAATGTTATTGGGAACTTCCAATGGCAGTAATACCCCAGCCGAGGTCAAAGCCAAGGATTTATTTTTCTGACAAATCAGACATTCATCACAGTACCTTTTGATGTCAGTTTTCATTCCTGCCCAATACAACTCTTCAGTAATTCTCTTATAAGTTCTTAGAAAACCAGAATGTCCACCTAGCACAGAATCATGATAAGTATACCATATGGCTGGGATCAAAGCTGATGACTGAGATAACACCAATCTGTCATTGTATCTTAGCATTCCGTGTCTGATAGAAAATTTTCTTTCAGTATTCTCCTCCCCTGCTTGTAGTGCTTCCCATACTTTGCGAAGTCTGGTATCTTCTTCCACTTCCTTCTTGACTACTAATAAATCTATTAATGCTGGTGCCGTTAAGCTACTGAATTGAACTGCTGGAGGTACACGGGATAAGGCGTTAGCGGCTTTATTCTCTAGTCCTGGTTTGTATTGTACTTCAAAAGAGTATCCCAATAGCTTGGCTACCCACTTTTGGTACTGAGGTTGAATTACTCTCTGCTCTAGTAAAAACTTCAATGATTTCTGGTCAGTCCCTACTATGAATGGTTTCTCGAGTAAGTACGGTCTCCACCTCTGTACAGCCATGACCACGGCCATTAATTGTCTTTCATATACGGGCTTTACTCTGTCCCTTACTGCCAAGGTGTGGCTGAAGTAGGCAATCGGCTTCTTGGCTTGCATTAACACAACTCCTATGCGATACCCCGATGCATCTGTTTCCAATTCAAAGGTTCTACTGAAGTCTGGCAATGCCAAGACTGGTAGGGTCATCATACCCCCCTCCAAACTCTTCAAACATCAAAAGTAGTGCAATGATGAATAACAGTGAGAACAAAGGAAATACCATATTTTCGATGAGGATGGTGACATTAAGAACAATGGCTGGAGAAGTTAAGAAAGAAGGCCCGACGAAGAGACTACCCGATGCAGAGTTTCAAGCCCGAAAAGAGAAGGGACTTTGCTTTCGCTGTAATGAAAAGTACTTTCATGGTCATCGATGTAAAGGAAAGGGAATGTAATGATAGACCCCCAATTATACACCAGTACAGTAGAAGGAAGAAGAAGCAAGGTTAACCGCACGTGCCAGGGAGAATAGCCTTAATAGATTTAATATTGTTAGTAGATAATTCCATAATAAATAATAGAGTATAAATAGGAGTTTGTTATGGAGAGAGAAAGTTAGTTAGAGTATAAATAGGAGTTTGTTATGGAGAGAGAAAGCTAGTTAGAGTATAAATAGGAGTTTGTTATCGAGAGAGAGAGAGGGGAGTGAGAATTTTGTGGTAAGCTCAGGATTTTCCAAGAGGAAAAAAAGAGAGCAGAGGAGAGTCCTTCGTTTCCGAATTGAGCATCCTCAATTCGTTTTACATTGTAATTTCGTTAGTTTTCGGGATTAATACTATCGTAATGAGGCTGTTCCTACTTGTTCGGTTTCGATCAAGAGAAGTTCCATCATTATTTTTTTTGCATCCAGTTTCCTGTGCGCCGTAGTCTGCCAACTTCTCACTGGTTGTCGTCCCTTCTTTCGCAATAGAATCCATGAGTATCATCAGCATTTGATGCGTCTTTTCGGTTTGTTGACTGATCTCTGTTAAGCTTTCTTCGATCGCCGAAATTTTACTCACTTCTTTCTTCATCAGCAACATTTCCTGACCGTGAACTTCCATTCTCTCTTCCGATCGCGTGTTAACCATAGTTCTCTCCTTGCCCAGATTCGACGAGCTTTGATACCAAATGATGGAACTCCTCTTGATTGAAACCGAATAAGTAGGAACAGCCTCGTTACGATAGTATTAATCCTGAAAACTAACGAAATTACAATGTAAAACGAATTGAGGATGCTCAATTCGGAAACGAAAGACTCTCCTCTGCTCTCTTTTTTTCCTCTTGGAAAATCCTGAGCCTACCACAAAATTCTCACTCCCCTCTCTCTCGATAACAAACTCCTATTTATACTCTAACTAGCTTTCTCTCTCCATAACAAACTCCTATTTATACTCTAACTAACTTTCTCTCTCCATAACAAACTCCTATTTATACTCTTTTATTTTATTACGGAATTATGTACTAACAATATTAAAGCTATTAAGGCTATTCTCCCTGGCACGTGCGGTTAACCTTGCTTCTTCTTCCTTCTACTGTACTGGTGTATAATTTGGGGTCTATCAGAGGCCCGGGTAAGGGTCCAGTAGGGATGCATCGTTGCTTGTGTTTGATTTAAAGTATTTATATGGAATTGATTTTCATTTTATTTAGAAAGGAGTAATTTTTAAAATTTTCTTTTTTAAAACCAAGATTATTTTGAATTTCAAAATTCATCAATGCCAATAATTAGATAGATTTTTCCTTTTTGCTAATAATGCAAAAGGCAGAATAGGAATCTTAAAATTGTAGCTCTATGATCCATGGACAACGATTTGCATCATAGAAAAGGGCACCTTCTGTTGATGAGAAGTTTGATCTCTATTTATTGGGGACATGGCATGGCTTTGTTGTTTATTCAGTATGCCTCAATCATGTTAACTGGCTGAAGTCACAATTTGTGACTTCTCAAAAAATGTTCTGGAAATCAATTTGTACTAAGATGTTCTGTTAGAATACTGTGGTGAGAAACTGAATGAACACTTTTGAAATATAATGTACTAGTTTTTGTTGTTCACAACTTCCATAGCTGATGTTTTGGATAATTTATTATTTCCAGATTCGGGTATTCTTTGCTGTCCCTGAAAACATTGCAGCGAAGATTGAACTACCAGACTCCTTTTACAGACTCTCTGTTGAAGAGGTTAAAAGAGAAGCTATAATGAGGAAGCAAAAGATTGCTGAATCTCAGCTTTTGGTTCCCAAATCATACAAGGAAAAACAAGCAAAAGCTGCTAGGAGGAAGTACACAAGAACGGTTATCAGAATTCAATTTCCGGACGGTGTGGTTCTTCAAGGTGTTTTTTCTCCTTGGGAACCAACAAGTGCTCTATATGAGGTTAGCTTTATTCTTAGCTTAGACCCTTGAACTTAGGTCATTTTTCTAAATGATTCTGAAATGATTAAAATCTCTGTTGTCATTTTCAAAATGACTTTAAAACATGTTTTGAATCATTCAATATCAGTTTCGATGATATGAATACTACACTAAGTTAATTTTGAGTGGTTTAAAGACGGTTTCAGAGCAATTAGGAAGTATTCTAGCAACTTTAGAATTACTCCCAGACATGGACTTAGCGTGTGAAACTATGAAATGTGATGTTCCTTCTCCCTGGCTTGCCAAGTTGCACCAGCCGTTTGGTGTGGATTGTTTGTTCTGTGATATAGATATAATACCAACTATTCTTAGTTAAAATTTAAAATATTTGTCTTAAAACTCTCTTCCTGCATACTGAAGGAATATCTGGTTTGTTGGCAGTTTGTGAGCACAGCACTGAAAGAACCCTGTTTGGAATTTGAGTTGATACATCCTGTTGGTGTTAAACGACGTACAATCGCTCATTTTCCCGCAGAAGGAGAGAAATCTAAGACACTAGATGATGAGGAGTTAGTCCCCTCAGCTCTGGTAAAGTTTAGACCAATTGAAACAGATTCAGTTGTCTTCACAGGTTTGCGTAACGAACTGCTTGAGATTATCGAACCACTTGTAAGCGGTTCAGCCGTGGCTCCTCCTACGCAAGTTTAAATCTATTTGATACAATGGGTGAATATACATTTTGATGTCTGGCCGTTCTGTGTTGATGTGGTTGTTTCAGTAAGAAGTCCCCATTTACTCCCTTGTTCAGTTGCCTTCTTTGTAATCTATTTTTCTTCTTAGAGGTGGAAAGCAATTGCATAATGAAGGGTTTTAACACTTTTAATACCCTTTTATGGGTAGTGGACAAATCGTTTTTAATATTGAATTATCATTGATAAAACTCTGTATCTATAGTTAGATGTCTATAAAAAAAAAAAGTTGGAGCTGGAGGTTAGCTTTAAATATTATATCTTTATTATAAAAAAGGTTTGAAACCCATTTTATAATCAGCGAAGACTAGATGAAATGCTGTCGATGTTGTTCATTATATTCAAGGAATGGAATTTTGCGAGACTCTTTGCAATTACTCACCATAAAGTGATGTATCAATTTAGATCTTAAATTGAATTTTTACAATTCTTTTAATTTAAATTTTCTATTATGTTTTATTAAAATGAACAACATGGAAGACTTGTAATTAATTTTATCAATTAAATTTTTTAACTTTGATAAGCAGATTAATTTAGACTCTCAAAGACTCTCAAATAAGGTTTATGTGAAAGTTGATGGTAATATGGTCAATCTTAATAATAGTTATAAATTGACTCACTATAACAATTTGTAAGTTATAATGGTCAATCTTCAAATACAAAAACCATGATAGAGATCATGTTTGTCTGATGGGGGGGGGAGGGATTGCAAGCATATGTGGTGATCACTATGGAAGACCAAAGCCCCCGGCTAAAGTTTGCTGTTGGCCAATTGCTCATAATATTTTCCCTATCAAATCTAATCTTGTCTACAAGGGAGTCCATACTGATCTTTTGTGTGTGTGTGTGTTTTTGTAGGGAGCATGTTGAAGCTGCTTCCTACATTATGTGGAAGTGCCCATTTTCTAGAGAGATTTGGCCTAGAAGCTTTCTTTTCTAATAATGTTGATGTTCTTTGTAATGCCCAGGACTCATTGGAGCTATCAAGCTAGTTTGAATTTGAATTTTTATCGTTTTGATCCTTTGGAGCTGGACAAGGTCGTGATAATTGTCAGCGTGACAAATTTGGGAATTAGCTTGGAACAATTTGATGTTTCCGAGATAACGATATGTCAATGCTAACTGTGATTGGAGAGCTGGAATGTAATCAAAATTACTTGGAATCAAAAGAGTATTGAAATGTGTGTCAAATAGAGGGTAGAACAAAAATATATGTAAAAAGTGGAAACGATGGAAACTAGAGTTTAATGAAAACTGTTGAAATGAAATGAGTTTAATTTTTCCATTAGAGCTCAAAACGCACAATCCAAACATGAATTTTGGATTACACTCTAAAGCACTCCAATCCCACTACGTGTGTCCAAACACCCTCTACAAGTGACTCTCAATAGCCAAGCATCTCCTTGGGTTTCAATATGATGTGAGGATTCTAATGGTAAAGCCCTTTCTGGCCATTTCTCGTCATTGTTTAGATGACACCCTCTTTTTGAAGGCTGAACACATAGATGTCGCTTGGTGTCCAAATTTCAAACTCAAACGGCTTAGGTTCGGTGCTTCAAGACCACTTTGGACAAGTTGATTTGGTTGGATATAAGTTTGTCCTCCGTTGCAGGGAGGTCAGGCTTCTTGAAGCGATGACCATATGTTTTGGTCTTCAGAATATTTCCTCAATACATATCTTATTTCAAATATTTTTGTTGAGTATGATTGCTTGTAAGTAATTAATATGTTAAATAACTTTGTTGAGCTTAGGGGTTGTCCTTGTCTTCTCCCATGTTCGCCAGAGTCAAAATGATCTTGTTCACAATGTTGTGTGTAAAGTTTTGGTGGATCATGGGTCTTCTATCCTCCATTCTCCTTATTTTGCATGGTTTTTTACACTTTTATCTAATGATCATATTTGGTAATTGGTTGGGCCTTTGCCCTCTTGATTTTTGTCTACACAAAGACAAAAAAAAAAACGAAAAAGATAAAAGAAAATTTGTAAGTGTAATTGAAAAAATTAAATGTACCGTGTAATATTTTAAACTAGATACATTTCTAAAAGTCTAATATTGAAATTGATATAATTATTAAAGTTAAAAGTATAAATTGATACAACTATTACTTTGAAATTTAAACTGATACAATTCTCAAAATTCATAGTATAATTTGATGTTTATTCTTTTTTTTCCAGTATCGTGCATGTTCGATTGATTTGAATTGAATTTTGGTAAGAAAATAAATAAAGAAAAAATTATTTAAGTCTAAAGAGATTATTAAATTATGACTTTTTAACCCAATATTTTAATTTAGGATGTGAATGTATATAAATTAGTTATCAACGTGACTATAATAATTGACGTAGACTTATTCCTTAGAAGCTGAAGGTTCAAATTTCTATTAGGGTTCAAATTTCTATATCTTATACTAATAGGTAACACATAAAATAGTTCTAAAGTATCTAATAATATATAAAGTGAAGTATACACTGAGTGATCAAACTTTTCTCTTCATACAATTGTTTGTTTGTTTTTTTAAATATGCTCAAGATTAAAGGAGTATGATCTCGACCAATTAAAATTTTTTGGGACGTTCGCAAAAATAGCATATAAATTTGTGATAATTGGATTTATATCACTACATTTTTTAAATTGCAAAAGTAACAAATTTAAAAGCTGATAGTCTTTTGATAGTCCGGTGGTATATTTAATTACTTGTCATATTTGTTATATTACAATATGCAAAAAAGATGTATTATGAACTGTTTTTTCATAAATTTTTTTGTCAACTTATATAATTTTCCAAAACCTTTTTAGTACAAAATATTGGAATAGGGAGATTTGAACCTCAGAACTTCATAATTGGTTACAAATGGATTTTCTTCCGGCAACAAATTAAACACAAATACCATTTTAGACAAAGGTTGTTGAATTCATTGTTATCATCCAATAAAGTATAAACGATAAAAATAAATTTTATAGCCTCTCATCATCCTTCATGGAAGTCAAGGACACAAATGTTAAGTCTTTTGACCATCTCATACGATCTCCTTTAAGTATATAAAACCAATAAAAAATTTCATAAAATTACAAGTAAAAAAAAAATTAGAATCTTGTGTTACATAAACATATAATATTTCACGTGATAAAAATATAGAGAAAATCAAAATACAAAACATAACTTTCCCTCCAAAAGTAAGTATAAGCTTGAGCCTTTCAAATTATTTGCCTATTAGTGATGATATAATTTCACCAATGATATCTTTTCTCTTTTGATTTGAATAAGCCTGACAGTATATAAAACACGATGGAAAACTAAAGCGACCTTCATTGTAATGACCCCAATAATCTGAATGGTATGTGACATGTTACCATGCAAATGCTTTTGCATATTCTTCGTCGTCATCTTTGTTATCGTCATACGTAGAATTACTTTCTTTCTCATTGAACCAAGTTCTCGCTTATTTTCTTAGTGACTTCATGGCAAATGTAATTTGTTCCAGGTCATTCCTTTTGTCAAAAAAAACTTGTCCATATTTCCACTATAACCAATTCCAGTTCAATTTCAATATCATAAGATCGATGAGGTTATCTAATTTGAAGTTTGTACCTAGTTTTGTAATCAAAAGCTTCCCTCTGAAACCATCTACTTCAAGAGTGTTGACATCAAAAAAAATATCTTTCACTCCTCAAAAAAGCTTTTCGAGAACACACATTTGATACATCAATTGGTTTATTGGACTTATCCATAAAATTTGTATACTCGTAAGCACGAAGATTGGGTGGCAGGTTTGTGGGTACTAGTGTCTGTAAAGGAAAACCAAGAAGTGAAATGAAAAGAAAAGAAGATATTATTGATGAAAATATGAAGCAAAAAATATGCAATTTATAGAGAATAGAATAGAGAGGAGACTATACTTTAGTCAAGTCTTGAAAGAGTGAAGGTCATCACCAGCTTTTAAACCAACTTTATACCCTCGTTGCTCTTCATTTATTACATAACGAATTAATCTTTATTTTTCCTATTTCTTATTACATAATTCAGCTCACTTATTTTTCCAAAAAGAAAAAAAGAAGAAGAAGAAAAACTCAACTCACTTTTATGTGAACTCAATATAAATTCTGTTCATTAATGATTAAATTTATACCTATTTAACTTAAATTTTAGATCAACTTTGTATTATATAATTCCTAGTATAATTACATTTATATTGCCAAACATTTTTAATATTTACAAGTTCCCTGTGGCCTTGGCCACTAATATTTTGGTTTATATAACTTTATTAAAATTTTAAATTTGCATATTTAATTTAATTTTTCCATTCAAACGTTACTCTTTCATGTTAAATTTGCTATGGATTTAATTAAAAAACAATTATTCTAACTAAAATAACACATTAGTCTTTCGAAAATAAAATAAAATAAAACAAAAAAAGAGAAAATCTTTTTTAAAAAATAATTGAGACTAATTTGTGATAGTGAGTGAGTGATAGAGAAAGTTAGAAGTGAAGATTGTGATTGGAGTTTCATGGGCTCTGTTTGTTACCTTTAGAAACAGAGCATTTATGGCAAACAAAAAAAATCTCAAAACAACATTATTCCGTCTCCGTCTTCATCTTCACCCCTCTCTATCTCATTCCTCATTTCCCATTTCTCATCTCATCAATTTTTCAAAACTAAAATTCTATTCAACGACGACAAACTGAGATTAAAATTTAATTTTGGAGATCATCTTAAAGATTGAACCACATTTACATTCCTCGAACAAGAAGGGGTTCTTCCGGTGTTGGAACAAAACAAAAATCTACTTTGATTGAAACTTCCAAACCCCAAATATCCACCATCGACATTGTCATTGTTCTTATAGTTATTGCACACTCTATTTTTGACATTGTCGTTAACAACAACCAACATATATGATTTTGCACTAAGGTTACACCGAATTTTGCTTTGAAAGTAGTGGTTCGAAAGGGTACAACAAAATTCTAACATTTGTTTTCAACCTGAACAAGTGGAAGATTGGGAGGAAAATGTGTACTATTTGATGACTGAGTGGAATTCATATGTGGAAGAAAGAAGATTGAAAAATGGAGATTATATTCAAATATGGAGCTGACCATGAAATTGAGGGTCATCATCGTCTCTATTTTGCAATGGTAAAGCTAACCTAACTCATCATGTGTCTAATTAGCAACTAGCTGATTTTGTTGTTATATAAGGAATGTTATTTTGATGTAACAAACAAACTAACAAAATGCACTAAAAATCTCTTCATCTTCGACATTGAGTATTAAGTTTCACACGGCAATTTTAAAATGAGCAGAAAAGGGAATTGAGATATAGAAATAGGAAAAAGTAATTTTGACTTCTGGGGAAATTAGATAATTGAAAAGATGAAAATATTATTTGAATACTTAAAAGCATGTGAGAGCCCAGGGAAGTAATGTTGCAAATATATGTTTAGAAAATTTAGAAGAATTAATTTATTTAAATAATGTTATCAACTGCCTTCAATCTCATTGAGTGGGCGTGCCGGAGTGGTTATCGGGCATGACTAGAAATCATGTGGGCTCTGCCCGCGCAGGTTCGAATCCTGCCGCTCACGCCTTTTTTATTTTCTTTTCCTTTTATTACTTACTGCCTATCGTTAATCAATGATTCATGTAGTAATTAACTTTTAATCATAATGCTATTCAATAACAAAAGTATAGTAATTAACTATCACAATCCATTATTACTTAAAATCATAATCCTACTAAATATATTGAAATAGCTACAACTAGATTTTTTTTACCCATACAATAATATGATTACTCCAAATTATAATCGTACTAAAATTGAAATAATGATTTTGATAAATTTAGAACGATAGGAGAATTTAGAATAATACAAAAATAGTTTGAGCTTCTACCTATAAAAACAAGCCGATACATAATCTAAATTTAGGTTAGCCATCAATTTTTGTTTATTGATAGTTTGTCAATATATTTAATTTAAGTTTCAAGTAACATGATTAAAAGTTGGAGCGAAATTGAATTATGGTTAAGTTTAATTTACCAAAATTTGTTTGTCAAATATTATCCTCTAAAATATTTAACTCTTCAACATTCCTTTCTAACTATTTAGCTAACTATTCAATTTTTACCATTTCAAATTTAAAATAATTTAATTTTTTATCTTTGAATATGTAATAATTTAGTCTCAATTTTTTAATTTCTAACAACTGGTTATCAATTTTTTTCTTAATTGTTATGTAAACTTAAAAATGTATATCTATAACATATTTAAAAAGAAGTAGAAGCATATGTGCAAATGAGAAAATTTGGGTGGAATTTTGGAAAAGTTTGACATTTGCCAATGAGAAATCTAAATTCATTAATCCATTTCGTTTCTTTACATCAAAAGGACCGAATGGGCCTTTAAATTTCATTCTCCTAAATCTCTAAAACCCTACGTCTCATTTTCTTAGTAAATTTGCATTTACAATTTTCCATCTTCTTCCTTCCTCGCTTCGCACCTGAACTCACAAACCCTAATTCTTCACCCAATTCCAAAATTAGTCATTCTTACATAAAGGTACTCAGTTGAATTAGCAAGTTGCTAATTTAACCAAAGCCAAGCAAAGACGATGAGCTTCATCTTCATCATCTTTTCTGAAGCTCCAAACTTGAATCTCTTCTCCACTCTTCAATCCCCTTTTTTCAACCATCGAATTCCAATGTGTCATCAAACAGTAAACTTCTCCACTTCCAATTTTCCACTTCTTCAAACAAACCATTCTTTCTTCTAGAACATCGTCCAATACCATTACGTTTATCCCCCTCTTGTTCTTATTTTCTTGTTCGCTCAGTAACTCGCTCTCTTCCTCGGTTGCAAAATCGAACGATAGTAGTTTTGTGTTCATCGACAAACGACCATGGTTTTTGTTTAAATCCGTATCAGTAAGTTGTTTTTGAATCACTAGGTTTATTTCATACCCACCCATCTCTAAAATCCGATCTCTCATCGCCACCGGCATCGGAGGACGCTCACTCTGGTCTACATTCATCTTCCTCTGTTTCTTAGTCCTACTCGTCGATGCCACATTCTTCTTCCTCTGTTGCTTAGTCCTACTCGTCGATGCCTCCGTCTGCGTCGGAGGGTTTTTTCTCTTGCGGGTTTTGTTTATTTTTTGCAGTGGAACATCAGGAACAGAGTTTGCCAGTTGTATTTGAATAGACGCAGCCTCCGCCATAGACAAGGGGAGTTCGGTTTCAGTCATGGATTGCTCTTTCTTGCCGACGCCGGAGGAAGATCCACGTCTTTTCCGAGGTACGTAAACATTGTTTAAATCAGGAAGTTGAAGACAGATTCTTAAGCCACAACGAACAGATGTCTCCATTACCATTATTTGTTAAACACAGAAAGTGAATGTGAAATTTGAGATTGAAACAGAGTGGAGAGAATTGAATGAAGTGATGATGATTTGTGAGTAATTTGTTGATGGGAGTGAAATAAAAAGCTTAATATACGAATTATTTTCCTTTTATGAATCTGTTTACCGTTGGGTTAGGAAAATTAAATGGAAAATTGGGTACCGTTAAGGAAAATATTTGGAAATCTTATGTTCTTCAAAATTTGTTTCCATATCTGAAAGTTGGGTCAAAGTTAGTCAAAGTGTGTTAGTGCCATAATTGCATTTATTTGATATCCCACAAATCCGACTCGCAGAGTAATTACTCATAAAATATCTCAACACCTTGGACATTGCTCCCTTCTAATTTAATGAATAATATTTAATGATTAATTATATTATTGAAATTTGATAGTTTGGAGTTTTGATTATTAAATCAAAGAGTTTTATGACTTTTTCCAGTTATTTATTATGTTCCAGTGAGGCTATGTTCTCAAAGTTGGTATATATATATAGTTCAGTTGTGTTCTCAAATGAGGCCATAAATGTGTATTTCTATATAAAATATCAACTGGGAAGTTAGAACTTAGAACCCTTTAAACCTCGGGTCTTAAAGTTCATCGAGTGGGCGTGCCGGAGTGGTTATCGGGCATGACTAGAAATCATGTGGGCTCTGCCCGCGCAGGTTCGAATCCTGCCGCTCACGCTTCTCTTCTTTTCTTTTGTTTTTTAAAAGACATCAACTCTATTTTTTTTACGCTTTGAATTCTCCATTTTCTTTTACAAATATCGTTTAATTCTCCATAATCATAAAATTTTAAATTAAATAATTTAGATTCAGTGAAGCTTATAGTATACTTATAAAATGTCACCAAATCTCTTTCTATGTTTTCTAAATTTCTATTTCCCAATACCTAATTTGAGTTTCCTTTTCTTTTTTTCCTTGAGTTTTAATTTTCCTAGAACCATAATTGTATTTAAAACTTTTAGAATTTTATCTTTCAAATTCACAAATCCAGTCTTATTTTTTAAAATATCTTTCTCCAAAAGTAAATTTAATACAGTCTACCCTTCATATCAAGCAAATAAAAATTTTCATTCCTAATATCTAAGATTTAGCTTTGAATTTCCATTTGTCTTTTATTTATTTTTTAAAAATTTTATTTTAGGCTACAAGTATATATAGCTTGGATTGAGCTTATCAAGTTATTTGAACATCCTTACCCTTAAACTTAAAATTGTATCAAATAGCATGTAAGCTTAAAAATAAACTATTATCAAACACATTTATATTTAGACTTTTATTTTTAAACAAAAAAACATTTGTTATTATGAAAATAACACCATCAAGTTATCAAATTTAGAAAAGGTTGAATGTTAGTCTCTTAAACAAAATATCTCAAAATCAGTCAAATATTAATGTATATAATAATAATAATTCTATGAAAGGAAGATATTCAAAAGAAATAACCTTCTAAGGACCAATACTACCATTAAGAAACAGAGAAAGAACAAGAAAGTAAAACAGATTGAGTATCCGTCCATTCATGAGATGCCAACGGCAATGAGAGATCGAATCGAGAAAATGGGTGGCTATGAAATTAATACGGTCATTCAAAAATAACTCACAGACACAAATTTAAACAAGAATGAATGACGTTTGTTTCTACCAAAAAAGAAACTTGTGTTTGAGTTTACAAGAGAGGAGGAGAGAAATTTGGTAAGCCAACAAGAAAACAAGAAAGGGATAAATGTAATGATAATGAATAATAGTGTTGAAGAGATTAGAAGCATTTGCTTGAAGAAATGGAAGATTGGAAGTGGAAACGGAAAAGTGTACTATTTGATGACACAATGGAATGCATTTGTAGAAGAAATGGGATTGAAGAAAAGACAACATATTCAACTTTGGTGCTTTAGAAAAGATTATGAATTTGAGCCTCCTCCTCTTTTCTTTGCTATGATTAGACTAAACTAAATCAGTAACTTCTTATTTTCTACTTATTATTATTATTAGCTTCTCACTTTTAAACAAAAGTGATTACTATGATATTTGTATATATATGTATACTATCTAAAAATAGCTATAGAAAAAGATTCTTTGACGATGTTTCATATCAAATCATTAAGTAAAATTTTCTCATTCTTTTTCCATCATAAAGAAACACAATTTATCTAGAAAATAATATTCATATTAAAAATAAATTGGAAAAAAACATCATTTTATATAAAAGACAAATAATAAATCTTTTTTAATAAAAAAAAATCATAAAATCTTTAAAAGAAATCTCCTATTTCTTTTGGGACTTATATTAACGGGAAACACTTGAAGTTTGCAAAAAGAAAAGAAAAAAAATCACATTACCTACAATAATTCAGGTTAAAATAAAAACTATATTTTTACATAGAAAAATCATTTTAGTTAAAAAGGATTGAGGAAAAAAAACAAAATAAATTTTCAAAAAAGAAAACTTATAACAAACTTTCTTTCCCCCTTTAGTTGATTGGTTGATGATTACTAGGGCTATTTATGTAATTTGAATAAGAAATAAATATTTTTTAAATTTGAAATCAATATGAAATCTATAAAACAATTACATGGTTTTTTTCTTCAATTCTTTTATCTACAAATCAAACTCAAACCATTCTATTTTTTCAAATTTAAAACTTATTTCAAAAAATGTATTCTAATAATAATAATTAAGTTCTAGATTATAATTAATATGACATTTTAAATAATCAAACCTTAAATATAACAAAAAAAAAATTAAAAGAATTTTTTTAAAGTAAAAAAAAATTGATAAACTATCTACTGTCCACTGTCCACGTAACAAAACTAACAAATTCATATGTTTTTTTTAATAACCTGTAATTATTTTATCAAATGTTCTATTTTAATTTTTATAATTTTTCTTCATTTATTTTATATATATATAGATCTTCACCAACATTGTAAAATTAGTTGTAAACGTTGGTTAAAAAAAAAATTGAATTTTGTTTTAGCTCTTTTTCCCCTTAAATATTGCAACTTTATTTTTAGTTTAGTCTTGGGAGAAAGAAATCTGTAAGTACAAAATAAATTTTTTTGGTGTTAAATTAAAATCGTAAAAAAGTAATAAGTGATCATTATATTCCACCCTTAAAAATTTGAGTTTGATTGACATTTAAAATAAGAAAAAACAAAAGAATTGGATGGGATAAAATTTATTTTTAAAACTAAAAATACATAAATTTCCTATTACCCAATTTAATTTTTCTTGACACAATTTATGGTTCGTTAACATTAAAATATTATCCTAATAAAAAGAATTATTCCTCTTTTTTTTTGTGTGTTGGATTTATGGTACTATAGAGAGTTTTCTTTCTTTGGAGAAAGATGAAGATTTAGGGGTTGATAGGAAGAGAAGACAAAATGGTGGTCGTAAATCCTTTGGTTTTCTTTTAAGAAGGTGAAAGCTAAGAGAAGTAGGGACTATAAAGCCTAGAGGTTTGAACGAAGAAAAGAGGACACGGAGATTGTAAAAGTTTCTGGAGTTTTTTTTTTTTTCTAGAGGACATGTATTGTTTCCATGGATGAAATTATTCATAGCCAAAAAAGCTTATTCAAATTGTTTAAAAATTCAAAATGGTCAGTTTTTTTTTTTTAATTTGAAAATAATACTAACTTTGGCATACCTCTCAAAATAGCATGAGACCTTTAACAACCAAAATCAAATTAAAAAAGTTATTACTGTTAGTAATTCTCCTCTAGCTTAGTTAGTCTAACTAATTGATTTAGTTATTGTAACCAAACTACCTACAAAATTTTAAAAATTAATTATATAACATTTTTAAATAAATTGATTAATCACAATATTAAAATAGCCAAATTAGGAAGAAAAAGGTTTTGCAATTGAATTAATTTTAAATAAGGTGGGACAAAATTAGTTGGGTACATTGTTTTTTTACATAACTTCTTATAGGTTAATGTTTTGTGGTTTAGAAGAAGAGGTGGACACCATTTGGACTAGTTGGGTGAATGATTTGGTTGGGTTTTCTTGTGGGTATTGTGACGCATTTGGAATTATTTTGCAATCGTGTGACTAAGGGTTATTATTTGATATCATTTCTTCTCTCAACTGATGTTGTGTCATTTTCAAGTGATTAGTAACGTTGAACTCCTTTGAGTTGTGATGAGGGAGCATGGAAAACCAAATGAATTGGTGATTTTCTTTTGGTGCACTCGTCTGGCTCATTTAGAAATTTATCAATCATGTGATCTTTAGTATGGAAGATTGGTTACGTGTAACCTAATTTGATTCAATTAAGGGGTTCCTCTTTGTGTTCAGATGTATGATGTAAACTAATTAAAAGTTAAAGTTAATTACAAACTATTCAAATTGATATTTAAAAGAAGTGTAGAGTGACGATACTCAAAGTTACATGGGAAATTAGTAATAAAAATGAGCAATTCTTTTTCTTTTTTCTTTTTTCTAATACGAAACCTCCAATTTCAACAACTTGTTTAAATTTGGATAAACTACTTCATACCAAATACCAAATTGCTTTTAGACAAATATTGTTGTTGAATTCATCATTTTCCTCTATTATACGAGGCATACAATTTCAAACGTAAAACTTTAAATTTCATATCACTAGATAGCCTGGAAACATGTAAATTAAATTACAACCTCTCCTTACATTATCTTAGAACTCAAGGACACAGCCCATCAAACCTTTTGATCATCTTCTCATCATAGTCTCTTTTAAGTATATAAAACCTATTAAAATGACTTCATAAAATTACAATATTAATACATATTATATTTCACAAGCTAAAAACTACATAGATGATCATGATGAAAAACATAGGCCTCCAAACGTTAGTACAAACTCACCCCATCAAAATTGTGTGTAATAGTGATGACTTTGGAGAAGAATTTCTCATTGACATCTTCTCTCTTTTGATTTGAATAAGTTTGTCAGCAACACACCATGGAAAACTCAAAAAGTGATCCCGTTTTGTACCTTCATTGTAACAACCCCAATAATCTGGGTGATACGTGACACAGTACCATGCAGATGCTCTTGCATATTCGTCTTGGATATCGTCGTATGTAGACTTACTTTCATTCTCATTGAACCAAAACCTAACCTCCTTTCTTAGAGACTTCATAGCAAATGCAATTTGTTCCAAATCCTTCCTTTTATCAAAAGATTTAGCCATTTTCAAGATATTTCCACTAACTAATTCAGGTTCTGTTTTAATACCATAATAATCCATAAGGTTCCCCAACTTGAAATCGTACTTAGTTTTGTAATCAAAAGCTTCTCTCAAATACTTTTCAAACCCATCTACTTCCATGTCTGGATCGTAGCACTTGGTTGCAACTTCTCTAGTGAAAATTTCAAAGGCGCTGACATCAGATGAAACATCTTTCACTCCTCTAAAAAGCTTCCCAAGAACACCATTTGATACATAAGTTGCTTTATTAGGCTTGTCCATGAAATCAGGATACTCGTGGACACGAAGGTTGCGTGGCAAGTTTGCTGGCACACCAGTCTTCGGGAAGTCAACAGCAATGGAGAACAATTTTGCAAGTTTAATACATTCAGCACTCATTGCCTTCTTAGAGTTCTTATCTGCAAAGACAGTGTGAGCATTTGCAATGGCTCCAAGACCATCGTTCACCATGTAATTGGCAAAATATTCTTGAACTTCCTATATCAAAATATTCATATTTAATTCAAACTTATTGTAAAATAAAAAATTTCTTGTAAACTTTTAAATTTGAAACAAATGCATGTATATTATTACTTATATAAAAATAACAAAAAAGATGCACATATTTGGAATAGTAACAAATACGTCCTAAAAACACACCTCAATTGTGACATCATGATCCAATTGTATTGTTGGTGCAGGTTTGTAGCTCATAGGTTTAACTTGTTTGATACAAGTTAGCTCAGTATCCCAACAAACAAAGTACAAGTCACCATCCAAATCACTTCCAGAACACTCGTTTGGGTGAGGTCTAATATAACATATTGAAATATTAGTTAAGGAGAATTATAAAAAAAAAAAAAAAATTGCTGAATATATATGTATTTAACTTAATATATGCAATCATGAAATAAATGAATATACATAAGCAATTGATACACGATAAGTTTTCCTACCTTTTTCCTTTTTGTGGAAAAACAACACAGTCCACCATGTGATGTAGAGCTTTCACATCAATAGCATCGAGCAAACGCACGTCCCCCGGATGTAAACATGGATTTTTAGCAACAACTACTTTACCCTTAACTACAAAATTACCCTCACTTGATCTTCCAGGGATAGAGCAATGAACAAACACCTGCCCATATTCTAGTGTTTGAGTTTCATCCAGGCAACCCATCATTGTCCTTCCCTTTGGAACAAATATCCTTGACTTTGTCCTCAAATCTAACAATTTATCTGCACGAAATGTCCGTAGCATCATATTTAGAAAAGGTTCTTGATTTGGCATGTAAAACGAAAGTAGTTCCTTTAAAATACTAGTCATTTCTCCAGGGGACATCAACTCCAACACTTCTAATGCCCTTGATGGATCTTCCAAAATAGAATCTAGTTGATCTATAGCCTCCTTTTGTTTTTTCACAAAAACATCGTCCCTAATTCCAAGAGTTGATAGAAGGTTTATCACCTGACGGTTAAGAAAACATGGTTGATACTTGCTCCACAACAAAACATCAAGTTGTGTATCAAGTGACATATACTTCAACATACTCTTTCGTAATGACAATTTCTTTTCCGACGTAGGGTCAATAGCTACAACACCTTTGTATCCGGCATAGCGAATCTGAAAGGCAGATGGTGTATGACTGGTCAAACCACATTTTTCAGCAACTTTCTTAGCTAGTGTTTTAGATATTTTTCCAATCCCATCAGAGAAACAATACATAATGTTCTTCCTTTCAACTTCTACGTCAGGAATAACTTCAATTTCATGTTCTTCAACACACAAAGTTTTTCTAGATGAGCCAAAAGATTGACCAAGTCGAGCAGCATATTTTGCCACATTTCTTATATGATGAAAGTCACCCATCCACTCTCTGATATCTGCTGCACTTAACCCCTCCCTCGAAGCAAACATCCAAAAAGAATTTTCCCTTAATTGACTAGCTGAAAAAGCCAGAAACTCAAACTTTTTATTACCAATCACTATACCATTTTTTAATATAGATATTACTCTATCATATACTCTAGTTCTTTGACTATTTTCAGGAGATGATGAACGTGGAGCTAGATCAATGGAATGAAGTTTATCCAATTCCTCATCAACAAAAGATACACGAAGAAAATTATCTATATCACCAATAAAACGACGGACTACTCTATTAGAAAGATTGGCCTCCGGACCACAGAAGTACACTTTCAACGGTGTAATTTGAACTCTATGCACATACACTAGGCCATCATCTAGAGAAATATTAGATTTCCATGGAAGCTGATTAGAGGTGTAGTATGAAAGATATTGGTCTTTGAGCCACTTTTGTGGTTTATAACAACATTCCTTCAAATTAAACAGTTTTTCTAAGGCGTGTTCAATGTAGTCAGAATGAAATCTACTTGAATCAACAAGTCGAAAAAATTCATCATCTAGCGTCGGTCCAGAAAGATAACCATGTTGAAGGAGGGCATTGATTTTGAACAAAATTTTATAAGAGATATCAAAAGCTTGGGGTGGAGTAATGATAGGAACCAAATTTGAATTTGAAACGAGAGAAGAACCTTTATGGAGAATGAATGGAGCATAGGTCACTTTGTAGCCAACCAATGTTTGGAAGAAAGGAGGAAGGTGATGTGAAGGAGAAAGTTGGAGGCATATAGTAAAGGATTGTCCAATGCAGGAAGATGGAGTGAAATCCACATCCCTAATCCAACGAAAACTAGTGGATTTGTTGGAATATAATGGTGAGGAGGAAGATGATGGAGTTTTCCTGAAAATTCGTGGAGCACCCTGCAACTGCACACAATTTAAACAAAATTCAATATAATATAACAAACCTAATAACATTCACATTAACATGCATGGAGATCATATATATTTTGTTTTTTAGTTGAATTTAAGTAATGAAAAAAAAAAGAAAGAAAGAAAGAAAGAAGAAACCTGAATGAGAAAAAACTTGGAAGGTTCGTTGAGAGGGCAACGAAACTCAACACTCAAAATATTCTCAAAACAAAGCTCCATTTTGTACTCATCAACTTCATAACTCAAATAAAACCATAATTTCCTAAATCCATTTCCAAATTCCACACTCCATTTCTCTCCTTCCCAAATCACTCTCATTTTCCCGTTCGAAATCATGCTTCCCAAGTGCCCCTTCACGTCTTCCATTCTCTCCATTTCGAGAACACCCTTGGTTTCCTTCGCCACTACCGCCTTCTCCAATTCTCTGGCTTTCAGATATGAACTTTCGAACCACAGTTTCCTCTCCTCCGTTGTCGACTTCGCCACTATGTACTCAGCTGCTAGTTTGCTCTTGAACAGGACAGTCACAGATGTGAACCGGGCTTTTTCGTCTTTGGGTTTCGAAATCCGCACCGTTGATACAGTTCCATCTCCAGTGTGATTCTCGAGAAATTCTTTCACCTCGTCGGCGGTCACCTGGGGCCGAAATCCGTAAATTTCGATCGTCTTTCCCATGTCGTTGTTTATTGTATTGTAGCAATTTGTTTTTCAGCTGCATGTTTTTGAAAGTAGATAATGGATATATGAATTTGTGTGATGTTAGGACGTCCATCAAAACTATATATATATGGAGATCTCATATTTGGCAAGCGTAAAATTTTCATTCCATGTATCCATTTAAAAAAGATTTAATAAAGAAGTCTAGTATGAGAGAAAACTAAAAGTAAAAGTGTGTGGGGAAATATGTTTTCAAATGTGTGTTGAATTTGATGAGTTGGATGACAGTATAATTTTTGTTGGGTACAAAAACACAACAGAATACAACAATTCAAATAGAAAGCTGAGAGAAAGAGAAGGAACCTGAAGAATATTGGAAGCAGTGTGAAGCAAAAAGAAAATTAATGATCAGTGAAAGGTGTGTGGGAAAATATGAAACCAAAAAATGTGGAATTTATAGAGAATAAATTAAAGAAGCTATGAGGAGGAGACTATACTTTTTACTCAAAGTCCTCACGACTCTCTTAGGTCATCTCAACTTCTAAACCAACTTTATGCCTTTCCTCCTCTTCACTAATCTCTTATTTATGACGTAAAACATTCAGATTTATTTATTTACTTTTATTACATAATTCAACAACTCACTTTTAATTTTATAATTAAAATTCTTTCCATTTTAACTCCAATTTTTAAATCAAACTTTTATTATTTAATAACTAAGAATTGAACCTCTTTTTCTCCCAATTATTCTTTCTAAATGGGTCCACACGTTAAAGATGGAAAAAAGGTTATAGTTTGTTTATTTTAATACTTTCAACCCATCCCATAGGAATGTGATTGGAAACTAACATAAAACTTCTCTTACAATCATTATACTACTCCTACACTCTTTTTTTTCTCTTTACTTTCTATTCCAAAGTGACCATATGGACTCGTTTGGAATGGTTCTTTTTCGATGTCATTTGTTAATTTCTCTTATGATTCTTTTTCGACGTCATCGGTTAATTTCTCTTTCTTCGACTCATATACATATATTTAGGTCTTGTTTGATAACTTTCACAATTTTTTTATTTTTGAAAATTAAGTTTATTTTTTCTTTGTTTCTTATCAAGATTATTTATACATTTTTTTTAAGTATAATGATTGAATTCATAACTAAATACTAAAAACAAAAATACATTTTCAAAACTACTTTGTACTTTTTAAATTTTAGTTTGATTTTTAAACTATTTGTAAGAAGTAGATAACAATTAACAGAAAGAAATTTGGAAGGGAAAGTAAAGTTTATAATCTTAATTTCCAAAATTAAACCAAAAAGAAAGAAAGAAAGAAAAATAGTTATCCTAAACATATTACGTAGAAATGTGATTGGAAATTAAACAAAAACTCAGTGTATGGGCATGGCCTCCCTTTCAAGACATCGGAGGCTTATTTATTCTGTAAGAATATGATTTGAATTGGAAAATACAAAATAAAAATATCTGGGTAATTTACGTTAAAATAGCATGCCTATGTGAATATGAAGGTGTGTTTCTGTTTGTCGAATTATCTTAGCTAAGATACTACTCTTTAAAGGATAATGCAATAGATGTTTTTTGGATGCATCTGTTCAAGGTATCTTTTCGTGTTGACATAATTTTGAATTGGTAGAGTGTATTGATTCTTTCAATGTATATGTCATATTAAACGTGCAAAAGAAAAAAGAAATACTTGCATTTACCTACTAAAAATATTATTTCACGACATCCAAAGTTGAGATTTTAAAAATATTATTTTGCTACATTTGCAAATTTTTTAAAATTGTGTTATATACTTCATTAATTTGAATTTAATTGCTAAATTTACAACTATCCCTAGACTAAATTAAGTTTTTTTTCTAGTCAATTGAATTTTAGCTCAAATAAATAATATTTAATTTGATCAAAATAATTAACTAGATCCAAATGAAAACATGTGACATCATTAGAATTGGCCAATTATGTCTTCAATTTTAATTTGGGACACGTGTTAAATTTTAATTAATCTCAAATTCAATTATTTGTATTTTTTTGTCATTAATTTGATAAATGATATGACACTTTTTTATTAGTTCGAAATTTATCGTCCAATCCTAACCATTTGTATTTTTTGTATTTTTAAATTTTATTTTTAATTTTTTGCTTATTAAAATCCAAAATGGTACATGTTTGGTAATACTTTTTTTTTTTTAACAAGATGTATATACTTTTTTTTCATTTTCAATTTTCTTTCATAATTATAATTTTAAAGGCAAGTTTCTTATTTAGAAAATAAAATAAGTGAATTAATTATCCAACAAACACTTGCTTTTTAAAAATTAAAATTTTATTTTAAAGACATAGAACACATTTATTTTAGGAACATTTTTAAAAATAACAAAAGTAAATTAAAATATTTACGAACTATAACAAAATTTTGGATTCTATTATTGATAATCTTCTATCACTATAGTATATTAAAGACTAAAGGATAGAATTTGCTATAGGTAGTAAATATTTTACAAAATCTACTATTTTTAAAAAATTTCATAAATAAATAAAGAATTGGGAAAGTTGAAAAATGGTAAAATTTTGGTTGATGAGTTGCTTTATAATTAAATAAAATTAATTTGAAAAAATTTGTAAAGAATGGAGTTTGAACCTACTCTCAACACCGAGCTATAAACTAACTAAATTGACTGCTAAACTAACTATTATTATTATAACTATTGTGTGAGACAATTTTACCACTCAACTAGCATATAAATTTGATATCATTTCAGTTTTATATATATATGTAATTTAAAGAGCATAAAGTTGGAGTCCATACCTTACCTCCTAAATATAGGAGGTTTGGTTTTCCCCCTTAACATTTATTGTACTAAAATCTGCTAAAAAAATAAAGACAAATAAAATGATCCTCCTTGCGCATGTTAAACAATGAAACATAAAATTTAAAAATCTTAAAAATGCATATTTCCAAGATAACCCATCTTACCCTACAAAGTTTTGAGTTCAGAAAATTCCGTATAATACTTATTCCTTCTTAACGTCTTTATTTTTGTTTTAAACCATTTTTATTAAAAAGAAACAAAAAGTGTATTCTAAACATAGACATACATTGACTATGAAAAGTAAAGTCAAGTTTAAAAGTTTGAAATGGGCAGTGATTGTGAAATATGATTTTATTGGTTTTTGATTTGATAATATAAGAAAAGAAAGAGTGTGGAGCAAGTAAAAGAACCAATCTTAGGCCATAAGGTTTCCAAATAAGTAGGTAAGTGGAATAATGTGGCACATAGAATTTTGGTACTTGATAGTCTCTTTAATTTTCAAGTACCATAAAGTTGGAAATTGAGAAGAAATAGCATTGGATTGGAGGGCAAATATGAAAGAAGTTTCAAAATCTATTCTCAACTAGAGATTGAGCAGAATTTGATTCCAAAATTTTAAATTGTTGCATTTTACTACAAAGTAATCAAATTTTCTTTTCTTTTCTTTTTTTAATATAACAATAAAGTCTTTATTAAAGAAAAAATTCATCAAAAGAAGTAGAATTATTGGATAGGAAAATTGGTTAAAAAAGAGCCAAGTGAAGATAGTAGGATGCAGCTCTATTTGCAACCTTATTAGTAACCATATAATTTTAGCTTTCTCAAATATGAACATAACTTTGATAACCAATAGAGGCAATATATGGCATTTTTATCAAATTCTAACAAAATGACACCTTTACTCTACCATTTTTCAATGCAATTAATTTTTTAATTAAATCTCAAAATAATGTTTTAGTCTATTTAAATTGTTGATGCATTTTTTTAATTAAATCGGTATATTTTGTAATTTTTAAAACATCAAATTTTAGTCCAATCACTCAATTTTAATCTATGAATCACTTGAAATTATTTTCTAAACTTAAGAAACTGAAGTATAGATTTAGCCAAAAGAAACCTAACTTAAATGTCATCCGTATGTTCCGTATGTTTTATTTCAATGATAAGAGGTACTGAATCCAAATCATTCTTCCTCCAAGACGTACTTAAAAAGATGAAGCATTGCTTTAGAAATTTCGAAACTACATGAAAATTAATTATTAATTAAGCTCTTACCAAAAGTGTAATTTGTCCTAATTTTAACTTTTATATTATTTTTAAAAATTTAAGAGTATAAATGTTTACTAGAGAGGAAAATCATTCTAAAGACAATAGAGGAGCCAAACATAATTTTTAAATTGGTAATCAATTTTTTGAGATTGTATAAAATTAAGTATTTTCTTTTTATCATGATTTTCATCTTCTTAACTAAAATAGTTGAATTCTTTTAACTAATTCAAAAAACAAAAATAAGTTATTAAATACTACTTTATTTTTAAAAAAGAAAAAAAAATTGAAGAGACGTGGTTTATAAGCTTAATTTTTATAAACAAAAAGCAATCAAATTTTACCAAATGAACAAAAACATGATGGCAACAAAGGTTTTGTAGGAGAATATGCTGAAGAATATTCTTGTGTGGTTTATTGATCAAAGTTCAGTATATTTACAAGAGTATGAAAATTATGCATAAATAGCTAAATTACCCAAATTAACTAAGGAATGTAATATAATTAGCCTAATGTAATGTAATTAGCCTAATTTACAGAATTTACATTAATACCCTCCCTCAAACTCAAGGTGGTAGAGTAGCGATCAACTTGAGTTTGGTAAGTAATTGACAGAATCGATTAGATGGCAAGGCTTTGGTGAAGATATCCGCAGGTTGTTCAATAGTAGAAACAGAACGTAAGAGGAGGGTGTTGCTTAGGAGGTGGTGACGAACAAAGTGACAGTCATTTTCAATGTGTTTTGTACGTTCATGAAACACATCATTGTGAGCAATCTGAATGGCACTACGATTGTCACAATGGAGGAGGGTAGGACCCTGTTGAGGGACACCCATATCGGCAAGGAGCCACCGAAGCCATATAAGTTCAGCTGTAGCATCAGCCAGAGCACGATATTCAGATTCCGTACTGGAACGAGATATAACACTTTGTTTCTTACTACGCCATGAGATGAGAGAATCACCTAAGTAAAAACAGTATCCTGTAGTGGATCGTCGATCAGTAGGATCCCCCGCCCAATCAGCATCAGAATATCCCGACAACACAAGGGAAGACTGAGATGAGAATTGAAGACCATGTCCCAAGGTGCCTTTGACATAGCGAAGTATGCGTAGAACAGCAGTGAAATGAATTGTTCGAGGAGCAGCCATAAATTGACTGACAATATGAACAGCATATGCAATATCTGGGCGAGTTACTGTTAGGTATATAAGACTGCCAACAAGTTGCCGATACAAGCTTGCATCGTCAAGAGGAACACCATCAAACGGAGTTAGATGGACATGAGGATCTAACGGTGTTGAAGATGTGGTGGAGTCTGTAATTCCTGAGCGCGCTATTAGATCAGATGCATATTTCGCTTGAGATAACAGATAACCATCTGAACGGTGAGAGACTTCAAGACCGAGAAAGTAATTGAGAGATCCAAGGTCTTTCATCTCAAAATGTTGACCAAGATATTGTTGTAGGTCGGATATGGCCTGTTGATCATTACCAGTAATAATCATATCATCAACATAAAGAAGGAGAAGAACAATACCATGAGTTGTCTGTCGTGTAAAAAGGGCATTGTCGTGAGAGCTGGAGGTAAATCCAAGTTGAGTAATGGTGGAGCTAAACGTGGCAAACCAAGCTCGTGGAGCCTGTTTTAGACCGTATAGAGCGCGACGAAGGAGACACACCTTGTTGGGAGGAGGAGAAGTTCCCTGAGGTGGCTTCATATACACTTCTTCAGATAGGTTGCCGTTAAGAAATGCATTTTTGACATCCATCTGAAGAAGAGGCCACTGTTTGGCAGCAGCAACAGCTAACAAGCTGCGAACAGATGTCATCCGGGCAACAGGGGCAAATGTTTCTTCATAGTCAATCCCATATTCTTGTGAGTATCCTTTTGCAACAAGCCGAGCTTTATAACGTTCAATAGTTCCATCAGAGTGAGTTTTGATTTTGTAAATCCATTTGCAACCAATGGGTCTTTTACCGGGAGGTAAATCAACATAGTCCCAAGTGTGCGTCTTTTCAAGAGCCTGTAATTCTTCATCCATTGCTTTCTGCCATACTGGGTTAGTACTGGCCTCTTGATAAGAGGTGGGTTCAACAAGGGAAACAATGGTAGAAAAACAATGGTAATCAGTGAGATGAGTGGGAGGTTCTCTTACCCGGGTAGAGCGACGAAGAGGAGTAGCAGGTGGCGATTCAGGAACATCATCGGAGACAGACGGTGGATCCAGATTTGCAGTAGCAGGTGAAGATTGTGCAAGCTCAGTATCCAAGGTGGGTTCAGAGAGAGGAAAAAGGTCAACAGATGTATTTGTAAAGAAAGATTGAGGACTAGAGAAAGAGGTGTGGAAGGAGGACAAACGAGAGAACATAGTGTGTTCCCAAAAAGTGACATGCCGAGATATCCGGAGTCGGTTGGAAAGAGGGTCCCAACAACGAAATCCTTTGTGTTCGGTGCCATAGCCAAGGAAACAACAGAGACGGGCACGTGGTTCAAGTTTATTGTGTTCATGAGGATGTAACAGAACGAAGCAGGCACTACCAAAAACTTTGAGTTTAGAATAGTCGGGAGAAATACCATATAGTTTTTCGAACGGAGAGGTGTTTTGAAGGACAGAGGAAGGGAGACGATTGATTGTATATACTGATGTAAGGGCAGCTTCACCCCAGAATTTTTCTGGACAAGAGGCAGAAAGAAGGAGGGCACGTACTGAGTCAAGAATGTGACGATGTTTGCGCTCAGCACGTCCATTTTGTTGAGAGGTATGAGGGCAAGAGCGCTGAACAATAGTGCCCTGTTGGGAAAGAAAAGAAAGAAGGATGGAATCTTTATATTCCAAAGCATTATCAGTGCGAAGAATTTTGATGGGAGAGGAAAATTGAGTGCGAATCATGTTAGCAAACTCAATATATGTGCGAGATAATTCAGAACGATGTTTTAGAAAGTAAATCCATGTAAATCGAGAGTAGTCATCAATGAATAAAACATAATAGCGATAACCATGAACAGTAGTAATTGGGGCAGGACCCCAAATATCAGAATGCACTAAATCAAAAGGTTTATCACAATTAGAGATGGATTGAGAAAAAGATAAGGCAGGTTGTTTAGCAAGTTTGCAATTCAAACAATTAAAAGGAACAAATTTAGTAAGATTAGTCAAATTGTTAACAGAAATTAAATGACGAAGTTTTTCAGAGGAAGCATGACCAAGACGAAGATGCCACTGATATGTGTCAGAATCAGTGACTGAAGCAGAGATGGAAGAAGGAGATGAAACCCGAAGTGATGTGAGCTCAAACAATCTTCCCACTTTGCGACCCGTTCCAATCGTCCGTCCCGTCTGCGGATCCTGAACCTGACAACCATTGGGAGAAAATGAAACATTTAAGCCAAGATCACATAATTGACCAACAGACACTAGATTAAAGGTCAGGTTAGGAACACAGTAAGTATGGGGAAGATGTAAACTGGGAGTATCAATGGTACCAGTATGAGAGATGTTCATACAATTACCATCAGCAGCATAAATAGGAGGTAAAGATTTTGTAGGGCTAGAAGTAGACAAGAGAAGAGTCAGAGGTCATATGATTACAACAGGCAGAATCAAGAAGCCATCGATTACCTGATGAAACAGCAAGAGCGGAGGATGATGAAATTAGTTGATTCAATAAGCTCTGAAGATCACTTATCTGAATGAGGGATGAATCATCCGAGGTCGCAGCAACAACAGATGAGGAACCATGTTTGGTAAAAATTTTCTCTTTTGTGGAAGTGCCAGGAGGTCGGGGTGGTCTGGTAGGGCAGTTATCCAGAATGTGACCATGTTTATGGCAGTACCTGCACTCTATTTTAGGACAGTTACTAAATTTGTGACCAGAGAGCTTACAATTCTTACAAAACATATTTGCGGCTCTGTTGGGAGTGTATGTGCTGGCAAGGACAACATCAGATTGTTTAGTAGAGTTGATGCCAAGACGCTTTTCTTCAAACAGAATTTCTTGAATAGCTGCATCTAATGAGGATAAGGGATTCCGGTGTAGTAAAGCAGCTCTAACAGATTCATATTCTGGACGTAATCCCATAAGGACTTTAATAAGGCGAAGATGATCTTTGCTGATGTTCACTTGGTCAAGTTGAGTCCAAATGGGTTGAAGAACTGCCAAATATTCATTAACAGACTGACCAATATCTTGATTTAGATTTACAAGTGTACTGTGCAGTTGGTAATAATGGGCTAAACCAATAGACTTGAAGCGTGTAGACAAAAAATCCCATAATATTTTAGCATCATCAAAGGCATCAAATTGTGCATGTATAGCGGGAATAGAGGTGTTACCAAGCCAGGTGATAATTTGATGATTTTTACTGTCCCAATCTTCGAGACGTTCAATGAATTTGTTGTCCCCTTCCTTTGCAGTTGGTTTGGTGATGTCGCCAGTTACAATGCGCCATAGTTTTCTTCCAATAAGAAAACTTTTCATTTGATTTGCCCATGTGATATAATTTGTACCATCAAGTATTGTAGAAATGGGTCTAAAGATATGGTCTCTCTCCATTTTCGTCTAAAGATATGGTCTTTCTCCATTTTGATTTGAGGTTAACAATGCGGATTTTCGGTCGAGTTTTGACTGATTCGTGACTGGATTCGTCAGATCTGGGTTTTACTGTATTTTGCGGCTGAGATTTGCTTTGCAAGACTAGGATTCGTGACAGGTGAGCGTCTTCACAGCTGGGTCGCGGCGACTGGATTCAGGGGTTCACGGCTGGGTCGCGGCGACTGGATTCAGGAGTTCACGACTGGGTTGCGGCGACTGGATTCAGGGGTTCACGTCTGTGAACGGAGACAAAAAAATTGAAGACAAACGGCTGAAAGATTCGTCAGATCTGGTGGGCGGCGTCGAACGGTAGACGTCGTCTTGCACTCACGACTGGAAGAGAAGTCGCGTGCGGCTTGGAACGACAGAGGAATAAGGACAGAACGACTACGAGGCGCGTATCTCAGCGGCGTAGATTGGAGACAGATCGGAGCGGCGTAGACTGGCGCTTCGCGGATGGAGACAGATCGGAGCGGAAATGGACAGATCGAAGCGGATGGACACCTGCGATGCCGAGGCTGCGACTAATCGGCGCGACACCGATGCTGTGGTGGAATGGCTGCGAGTCGTGATGAAGATACGGGACGGAGACGGTTCAAGATGTGGCGGAACGGCTGTGAGGCGCGATGAGGATGCGGGATGGAGACGTTCACGGGTGGTTGGCGACGGCGGCGGCGATTGAGATAGAGCCTGAAAACCCTAGCTCTGATACCATGTAGGAGAATATGCTAAAGAATATTCTTGTGTGGTTTATTGATCAAAGTTCAGTATATTTACAAGAGTATGAAAATTATACATAAATAGCTAAATTACCCAAATTAACTAAGGAATGTAATATAATTAGCCTAATGTAATGTAATTAGCCTAATTTACATAATTTACATTAATAGGTTTTATTTTGTGTCAAGAAAATTTGTATGGGTGACTTCATCAAAAGCCTAAACTAACAAAACTTATAATTTAAAGAATAGATTTAAAAGGATCCATATATAACAAAAGAACTTACCAATATATTGTTTCTTGTTTCTTGAAGTTCATTGATCATCAGTTATAGTTTCTGAAACTACATGTAACAAACCGAACTTAACTTGTAAACAAATCTTCCCTTTCTCCAAGTTCAACCTAGCTCCAATGACCATCCAATGTCCCGGACTGTCCTGTGGCCCCTTACGCATCTCCGACAAATCCACGAACTTCACAAGCCTCTGCACCTGCACCGACATCGGAGGCCCACCATGAAAAACTCCCGAATCCACTATCACAGCAGCCTCTGGTGGCTTCTCTTTGAGGGCAGCCGAGGTACCAGTTAAGGAGGTGCTGATCGCTGAGAAGATACCAGACTTTGGGGAGATGTCGGAGGAGTGGCGGGCCCAATTGGTTTGGACAATATACGAGTTAGGGACTCTAGAATAGAGGAGGCCAAGATGGAGGACGGTTTTTGAGTCGTGTTGTTTTACAACAAGGAGCTGGGCTCCGGTGACTATGAACGCTGCTGGGGAGTTGACATCACCGGAAGTGGTAGCCCAAGCAGGGTCGTACTTGATTGGAATTGTACATACATGTGAGAATTTGTTGCGATTTAGTGGCTCGACATAACGGTCGTCCGCGATGTGCTGTGAAGAATGCCAGTAAGTTTGTTGAGTGATGTTGTTTTCAAGAAGAAGAGGAGTAGTTAGAAGGTGTTGGATGTGAATGGCCAACCTACAAATACAAACTTTAAATTTAGCTCAACGGTAATTCACAGCAGTTATTATACTAAAGAATTTATTACATTTGTTACCTGTTTGATTTCATGCCTTCAAGATATAATCTCATTCCTGTAACTGGTCTGTTATCTGCTATAACCTATAAATATCTTTGCATACTTCAAATCACAGGTTTGAAGAAGTCGCCACAAGCTAGACTTGAAAGTTAAGTACATGAGTGGTTAGGGTTTACCTGAGTTGTATTTACATATAGTTTTGGACCCATCAAGTTGAGTTGGAGGGAAGGAGAAGTAGAAATATTGGGAGTTGGTCCTAAAGGAAGATCATTATGGATGGGTGCCCAAATCTTGTGCACTTGAAAGTCCAAGAAGTATTGCAAGTCTGCTATAGGAGGTTTGTCTACAAGAGAAAAACACATATAAGATCAAGAGAAGCAACACGAGAGGACTGTGATGAAGAAGAAAGATTGCATATACGTACATCGGAGATAAAGGTTAATGGCATGGGAAAGAAATCCTTTGCCCGGAATGCATTCGAGAAGAGAGATGATCGGTATGAACTGAAAATGAATTGCATCGGGCGATTCGTGGACAGTCGGTAGCCACTCACAATGACTACTTGCTGTTGGACTTCCTCCTCTCTTTGAAGTGATCACTATGATTCCCTACCAGAAAACAAGCAAAAAGACTAATCTCAAAAATCATAAAGAGTTGAATAGAAGATTTTTAATTATATTATAGACTTTGGTTTTCTTGAACTTACGTCTTTTGCACTGACAGAAGAGAAGTTGCCAAAAGCCACAAGTTGGGGATCAAACAAGTTGAAAGCTTGTGGTATCTGCATCCATGTGAGAAAACGTACAAGTTTAGATTTGTACAATAATTCTATGAAGTATTGTAGTACTTTGGAATGATGTTCTAAATGTTTAAAGACACTTGTTTCTTTAAGTAGTTAAAAAGTCATTTCAAATAAGCTTTTTAAATAACTTGTTCATTTACCTCATTACTAAGTAATGAAAGATGACCCTTTACTATTGTAAGAGTGCTCAGAGTGCACCTAAAAGCGTAATGATTATTTATATTGCTCCTCACGATTTTTATCAAGTGCGAAACTAAGGATCATATGTACAAAATTGTGCTCTCCCTCCCTCCCTCACGTTTCTCATTCCTTTACTAGTCCTCTCACAAGCTAGGACTCTTCCTCCCTCTTGCTTGAGCTTAATCACTACTCTAAACCCCTCGTTACCCATATAAAATCTAAAGGTAGAATAAATAATTTTAAACACGTTAGTGCACTACAATAATAATGGTAATGAGGCCGATTATCCAATTTAGGTCAAACGACATTAACCATCTAAAATTTACTTCGTTCATATAAGAGAAATAACAATTCCAAACACAAATAAAGCTTAAGAAATTGTATGATATATGAAAGAAATGAGAAGTATATCATTTAGACCTTGGGTTTGTGATGATCTTTAGGTTTAGAAACTGGTGGAGGAAAAGTGCAAGCTCCATTGAAAAGCTGATCGCCCAACTCTTCCAAGTGGTTTTTGAGCTCTGATGGTTCCAATTTGGATGATTTGTCTTGCCTTACAAGAACCACATCACGTCCTCCGATGCTCAGCCCAACTATTATATGAGTTCCATACTTCTCTATGAACCTGTTCCATAATTATATACCCCCTTTATTTAAACTTCAATTTTTTTTTCCTATTAGTTTGGTTTGGTTCATCGGTTTCTTACACCCTAGTTGAGATTACAGGCAAACCCACCACATGTATTTTAAAAAATTATGGAGAATGAGAAGAGTATCTTAGACGATAAAATTTCAGTACATAGTCCAAAGGAACAAAGATTAAAATGTAAAAAATTCAATTTTTCTTCTGTGCAACTTTGGAAAGTCCAATCCATTTTTTCCCCTCTCTAATTTCCTGGAAGCCATTGACTCAGAGACAAAATATAAGTCTATATTTTTGTCTTTCTTTCTTGAGTTTGACAAAACACAACTTTGAAGTAAAGTATATTAAGACAATATTGATTGTTCATATTATTTCATGATCATATGGAAATTTATGTTTCGGAAACAAAATCTAATAGTTAGCATCTATCAATTTTGAACATTATAATACATTAAAGATTGGTTCAGGTTAGAATAATACATAGATTGTTTACACCTGTGATCATATGTGGCAAATATTTCACTGTTAAAGAATGGAATTACTTCCTTTTACTATGTAACAAAAAAGTTGCATGAGATATAAACATAGTCTAGACTACACCTAACCATTACCCAATTTTCTATATCTTTGAGTTTAACAATCTTAAAAATGGTTTATTAATATAGAGGTAGAAAAAGTGAATTAGAACACAAAGAATTAAAAGTCAATCAAGACCCTGAAATGATCCTCAAAAGAGGCTGCCCAACAAATTTCTACGTTTGAAATTTGTGAAGCATTTAATAACAATTACTAGATCTTATTTCAAAAGGACTAAAATGAGTTGTCAAAATGGATCGAAATCAATTCAACTCATAGTATAGTATATGAAAATTACTTTTAAAAGTGTAAAATGTCTATTTGAACTAAATTAATTCTAACTATTTCAGGATGACTCTAACATGTTAACAACATATAAATATTTAATTCATTTGAAATATACCTTCATATTTGAAGCCCTCTACCCATACTCTCACTTATGTCATTGTCAATAAATAAATAAATAATGTCAGCAATTAGATGAGTTGACTATCTATTACAATCAAGGTTTGAGATTTGTTTATTAGCATAACCAAATACTCAGCCATCCTTAAGTTGTTGTAAATAAAAATAAAATAAAGCTGATTTTTTGGACTTTTCCTTTTTTAAAAAAAAAATCAATTTATCAATTTATGGGTTAATATAGAATTTTGTTAATAAATTAATAAAATTTTACTTTAATGATAGAGAGAGAGATACAAGTTGACTTCATATCCATGTCGGTGGAATTTCACACTATTTGACATGTATGTTAACATGACAAACAATAAATATAGGTAATTTGAAAAAAAAATTCATTTATTTATTATAGTTATGAAATTTATTGAATTAAAAAAAATCTACATCAGGAAAATTAATTACATATTAAGTAGAGTTGGTATATGAAGACATATATAGATGGAAGACTCCATGAACAACCAATAGGGTGACCATAGAGTAAAGGTTTATAATACTACAAAAATAATTGAGAGCAAAAATGACAGAATATTTTGAAACTCTAATGTAATGAACTGGTCAGATTTCTTCTAACAAGAATATCATTAATCTATTTAAAAAATAAATAATCAAATTTTGTTGATGGTTGTATTTTAGTTTCTAAACTAATATAAAAGATAATTCCAAACTTTTAAAGGATATTTGTTTAAGTCTATTTTAGAATATTATAAAAAATTCATGGGTTGAAATGGAATTTAAAGTTAAAATAAAGAGAAAAGAAATTGATAAATACATCTTTGGAGCAATATGAACTTTCGTATTCTCTTTCTCAATAGCTGTCTTGTCATTGATAGGTAAAGATTTGTTAAGCTAATAATTTCCCACTTGCCCAAGTCAAGAATCCCAACCTATTTCCCTCATCATATTTCATACATCAATTTAATACTATTGTTTTTATATTGGTTAAAATATTATCTTGGTTCATAAGTTTAAAAGCAATTTAACTTTAGTATTTCTAATATATATTTGACTAGCTATAATAGGTTCATTTTTAAGAAGGTAACATGAGGTTGTTCTCCTCCTTTTCCATGAATTAAAAGTTATTTTAGCAATGTGTTTTCCAAAAAAGGATTCAATATATTTATTTAGAAGAAAATGAATCTAAAATATTTATGGTGCTTCTTAGTAGTATATTTAAAATTTTAGGATCTATAGTGATATAGCTACTAATGATGCCTATAGAATATGCATATCTCTTTTGGGTTAGCTTTTTGTAAAAACATTAAACATATGTGATCATGGAATTTAAAATTTTAGTTTGCCAATAATCATTTTACTTCTTTTTAATAAGACAAAAATTTAGGTGTAGTTGGAGTATAGGGCTGCATCTATCTCTTTTACCGCCCTTGCTACACCAATACAATGTTGACACGTTTCAACTTCTGTTTTTACTAATTATTATCCCTTCAAAAGTAAATTCGATCAATTGTCTCTATTGAGTTATTTTGTTAGATTTTTATTCTAATTAAAAAGTTTGAAAACAAAAGTCATTAACCATTTCCTTTGATGGTTCAACTTTTGAAATAAATTATATATAGACATTCACTCCTTAGAGTCCTTTAACCATCATTTCAACTATGACATAAATAAAAAAGAACCATCATTGAACTTCAACTTTAGCCACTACCATTTAAAATTAAACCAAAGTTACCCCCCCATTATCTTCATTCAAATCATCACTTTTAGCTTAAGAAATCAATATTAAATTTAAGAGATCAAATACAAAAAACAATAAAACATTTTTTAAAAAATAAAAATGGAGAGTTGAAATGTTCAACCATTAAGATACTAACATCATCTTTGAAGCATAAAGTATTTCCAAGTGAAAATTATATCCTCCATTTCTAATTTTTAAATTTACCGTTAAAATTTATAAATTAACTGATATTTTTTTATTTAGAAAAAAGAAATAGCTTTTAAATTAAGGAATTGGAATTACCTGGCAATAGCAGGGGGATCCCAAGTCGACGGCACGGCGGAGCGAACCTCATCGGATAGGCGGAGTGGATAACGATCAATGTGAGCGTTAAAGAGGCTGATGAAGTAACCATCAAGCCCTAAGCATTTGGTATTCACAGCATCCGTCGCCCAACATCCACTCTGAAATCCGAACATGGAATTAAACGATCCGGACGGTATCTTGCCTGGAATCGAACATTTCCGATTGAAAAGTTCCGACATCTGAATAATAGCAACGAAATTTCAAAAAGGAAAAATAGAGAAGTGAAGAAGAAATTTCAATTTGGAAGGCGATTAGGTTTTTATTACCTGATTGAAGTTGAGAATATCGGACTGGTAACGAGTCCGATCACCTCGATCACATTTAATGTCGATAGAAACGTCTTTGACGGCGCCGAAACCAGGTACGATTAGGTCTCGTCTCTGAGATTGGTTGAGAAGAACGAGACTGCGTTGGCCTTTACAGTATTTGAGGCGGAAATCGGAGGTGAGATCGAACCCTTTTCCTAAGCTGTTGAGAGCTTTTTCTACTATTTCATCTGCCATTTTTGTGTGTAGCTGTTTGTTAGTAGCATAAAGGAGATTGATGGGGGAATTTTAATGGCGGAAGGAAGGAGGTGAGTGCAACTGTTTGGTTGAAAGAATGATGAAATTTTGAAGAGAGAACGAGAAAAAGAAATTTGGAATTGGGATTTGGGAAGTTTCTTCTTTCCGATTTATTTTATCTTTTAAAGAAAAGTTTAATTTGATATGATGAAGTCGGATATGGATACTCTGTCTATCTCCATCTTCGTGTGGAAATTTGGAAATTTTGACATGGTCATCTATCAAAGTTTTGTCTAGTCAATCAAGCCACTCCTTTTAATGTTTTAAACTACTCTTTTTTTTTTTTTTTTTCAGGTTGAGTGAAGTTCACACATATTGATATAAAAATATGTATATTTTGACGAGAAATGTGAGTTAATAACAAGTTATAAACTTCTTTAACTATTTGTAAAGAAAAGAGACGATCAAGTTTCTTTTTCTTTTAAGTTGTTGTCAAGCATTCTTAATCTTAGTATTTTTAATCTGAATGGTGGTATTTTTAATAAATTTTGTATTTATAGATATCGTCAAATTAAATTTTATTGAAATTGGTTGAATATTAATAATAACTTTCATATTTGAATATTTGAATATATTTTCAATTTTAAAAAATTGAAGTAACCTCATTTAAGGGTAAACATGATAGATCAAAAAATCAAGTGGACTGACCAAACAAAAGGCGATCCATTAGAGATAAGGGAAGGTTTGATTGATACCGATTTGAAAAAATTCAAAATGAACAACATTTTTAAAAAAAGTCAAATGTTTAAACCGACTCATCGGCAGTACAATGATCTATTTATACTCTTCGATGGTAGGTTTGAACATTTACTAAACCAACCATAATCGAATTCAATACGGCTAGTTTGATTGGAAAACCGACTTTAATTGGTCGATGTTGATCTCTAGCATCATCTTTGTGTAGCTCTTAGTCCACTGTATTCAAGATAATTGATATTTTTTAAAGTATATATATTTTTAATAAATTTAAGATCTTTTGAAAGTATAAAGACAAACATTAGACCATTCAAAATATGGAAAGGAAAAAACTACAAAACACAATACACTACACTAATATTTTAACTTTTCTTTACTACATTGAAATAAAATAAAAGATGACTTAAAATTTTAAAAGCATTTATATTACAAAGAACCATTCTTATTACAATTAAAATAAGGTTGTTTTAGGTTGCTTATCAATTGTATTTTAAAAGAAAAAATGGTAACTATCATTTAAGTTAGTCCAATTAAAGAAAACAAAACTTGTAGGAATTGATCGGGTTTGCATAAGTTACCTATTATATATTTCAAATATAGCAACAAGTTTCAAAGTTTACAAAGATATACCATGTAATTGAAATATCTTTGTAAACTTTGAAACATAATATGAGAGGAAATATATATTTTTAAAATTAAGTCAAAAATTTTATCAATAGTTTGAGAGAAAGTAACTACTCAACGTCCCAAAAATCAATTTTTAGTCCATTTAACTTTTTAATTATTATAAACAACAAATTATATAAATAGTTTGTACATAAGTAAAAAATAGTTAACTTTATAACACAAGTAGAGAGAGAAGGAATGGATAAGAAATAGTAAAAACACCTAACAAATAAAGATATCAAATTTTGCAACAAATAAAAGGATTTTAAATAATATTGTTGTAGGTTTAAATAGTTGTAAAAACCACTCTAACATTAGGCTGGATAATGGCAAACATAAAAATCAACCCTAAATAATTGATGAAAAAATTAATAATAATAAACAAAATTTAGATCCAAAAACTTTAGGAATATGGTAAAAATCTATTTAATTATAGATTACAGTAAGACTATCCGTCATAAATTTTGTTATTTTTTAAAAGAAATTAAAAATTGTTGTCATATATGATCGTTAAGCAATTATTACTATCAATTGAAATTACTTAATATTTGGAATCCAAAACTCACTCAACCAACTTCAACTTCAAGTATAACACACCTTAAAATATAAGGAATATTATATGAAAAATTATATCTCAAACTTTGGCCTAGAAAAATACTTTAACGAAATAGATCATGTTTATACATAGGAAATAGAGTTTATATAACATTATAAATGTGGTGGTAAATATTAAAACTAGCCTAGGTCGTTCTTGACCATTAGATTAGGGTTCAGGTGAATGAATGTAATATCTTCTTAAGATACTACACATTCTTATAATAAAATATTGAAATTGAAAATTTTAGAGTAGCCCATACTACAAATAAAGTCAATCTCAAATTTTCATATGTTAATTTAATTTGTAAACTCACCCCTCAAAACAAAGGCGTAAAATGATCAAATTAATAAATACAAATAAAGTCAACAAGTGATCAATATCATCTTTCAATAAATAAACTAAATTTGATCATTTATATGTTTTCTCTTGATTTCTTTCCTCCCACCCATTTGTGATCCTCAAAATTATGACTAACTTCTTCATTATGTTTCTATGTTTGTGTATTTTAGGTCAAACCTAAATTATAGTACTAAGTTTTAATTAATATAGGTTTTTTGGCTTTAAATGATTCCTTCTTTGTTTTGCTATAGCCTATATAAAAACCTTAATTGAAGAGCAGCCATTTTAGAGATTGAGAAAAATGAAAGACGGGGGAGTAGGACTACGAGAGTAATAAAAGAACAATAGAAGAAAAAGTGTGGCTAGAATAAGAAAATATGAAGACGTAGATTAAAGGTGATCAGAAGAGTAAGTAAATGAAAGTAACGAGACGGTAGAGTGTGTTGATAAATGATTTCCGTTTCATTTACTAACAATTGTAATAGTTTTAAGCCTAAATTATTAAAACAATTTTATTTATTTAAATTTTTATATGGATATTATTGAAACAAAATATAAAAATCGAGAGTAAACAAAATAACATTTGCAAAAACGTACCCATAATTAAAACTAAACAATAATCACATGTTTGAAGGGTAACATCTATTAATTAACACTGTAATATAATATGTTTGTTTAGGTGTAATAAACTTAACTTATAACTTAAAACAGCAAGTTTAATTAATAAATATAAGTTTGATGAAAGCTTGAACCAATGAGATTAACGTAACAATGATGTTACCTTAAAATAAGCCATTGAATGCATTTATGATTTATCCCAACACATAAGTTATATATATAAAACTCAAAACCATTTGTCAAACTTCACAATTAATTACATTATCCAAAAAAGGAAGTCTTAAACTTATAATGTGAAAGTGGTGGTGGGGAAATGTGAATATTTGAGTAGGTTTGTCAAATTCAAAGGGTTAGAAAATGGCAGTATAATTATATAGCCTTGTGTGAAACATTGGAAACATAAAAAATAAATAATGAGAAGAGAGATAGATAGCAATAACACATATTGTCCCATTAATCAAACTTAAGTTGTCTTCTTGAGTTTCTCTATATACATTTACGTATGTCTTTGTCTCAACAAATTGATCTTTTCTCAAATCAATAATTCAATCTTTTAATAAATAATTATCTCATCCTACACCTTTCTCTTTCTTTCTTTCTTTCTTTCTTCTTTTTGTTGAGATAGTAAAATCTACCCATTTCAGCTTTGTTTGATTAATTAAAACTTGAAAGTATTCCTTAATTTGTTTTATTTATTTTTCATATTTACGTAGATAAAATAAGGAAAGTGTCAACAATAGTTTCTACAACAATAGTTTCTACAACAATAGTCACTACAAGAAATTGAAATAACTCTGACGCTAGAAATAACGTCGGTGAAAGATGCGTCGGTGTTGACCATCCTTCGACGACACAACATTGCTTGCGTCGGTGAAAAGACATTTCGCAACATACAAGAATAAGACGTTACGAAAAGTTTAAAATTAAATTTAATATCTTCAGTTTCTCCGACGTCTATTTGCCACACATTAGGGAAAGCAGAAGTTGTAAGTGTACATGACATTGGTCACTTTCTGTGACGTGTGGCAGGTGCATGTCGGAAAATATTTAAATCATGAATTCATAATTTAATCTTTTCGAAATGTTAGTTTGTCCAACGTCGGAAAAAGTTCACTCTATTTCTTTCCCCTTCAACATAGAATCAATTGCAAAACGAAAGGAAGAGAAAATCGGTGAAGAGAAATGGAGAGGAGGAGATCCATGTTGTCGCTCGTCTGTCTTTGTTGTCCTCGTTGTCATCGCCAGAAGTGTCATTGTCCTCCTCTTTCTCCTCTGTTACTATTCCTCACTCTCCCTCTCTCATTCCCTCTACTTTCTCCATGTTTTCCTTCTCTGAATCACGTGCTCATCTCCTTTTCTCATTCCTTGTACTTTCTCTCTTTCCATTATCTAAATCGCTCCTCTTCGTCCCTTCTTTTGTCAAATTTCATTCTCCAAAAATGATTAATCATCGTTTGAAAATAGACTAATTTATCAGCAACATCAACCATATCTGACAATGACATAAATAAATATAATAATTTAGTGGGTTTCTTTTCATATACATTGTTTTGTAATGAATGAAAAAAAATAACAAAAAATATATATTTAAAGCCTTCCACGATGCAAACGTCACAGAAGCTGCAACGTGCGTCAAGAAAGAATTTCTCGTTGTTGATGTGAGCCACGTTGGGGAAAGTATCCTCGACGTGCCTGCCGACATCGTTTGCGATGTTGCAGTAACTTTCTCCGATATTGGTTAGGGTTTTCAACGACGTATTGTTACGTCGGAAAAAATCTTACTTCTTGTAGTGAGTAAATTGAAATGAACTGTGATATCAATTACACAACAATAAGAACAACTATAAGTGTTTACTCTTCTTGCTAATATTGAGATCAAGAATATATTCCCAACAAGAATCGACTAGTTGATGTTTCTTTTTTTCTTGCTACACAAATTTTGCACATAACATCATCTAAACTTTCTTTTTTTCGCAATCTCTGATAAGACAAATAAATATGATTTATATATATCAAGCAAACATCCTCACTTATTCCTTAGATAAAAGAATTACTTAGAATTCACAAAATCTTTACCTTGAGATAAGATAATTAATTTTAAAAATATCTTTTATTTAAAAAATATATTTTAATAAAATATTAACTCCAAATATGGAGGCGTTATTAAGAACAAATTTTGAAGACGTCCCCAACAAATGTATATATTTAATTTAATTTTAAATTTTAGATTTTCCATATTTAAATTTATGTATTATTTTGATAAATACTATATATTTTTTATTTAACAAAATTAAAAAAGGTTAGAAAAAACAACACAACAAACAAAAGAAAATAATTGTCAAACAAGTTTTAGTTTTGTTTTAGTTTTGTTTCAAGACACTTAATAGTTACAAACAAATTCATGTTTCTAGTTTTTAGAATTTAAGAATCGAAAAACAAAAGATATTAGAAACAAAAAAACTAAAATTAAAAAACGAAAACATAATCAAACGGACTATAAATATAAATTGTTACAACTATTAACTTAAGATTTCGATTGATATAACCTTAAATAATTTAAGAGTAGAAATATAATTTTTTTAAAAAAAGTTATTATGATAGTCATAATCTATGTATGTTCGTCGTCTTTATAAAGGTAGAAAAGTGGAAATAAAAGGGAAAGGGAATTCAAAATTTGTGTAGACTTTTTGACCACGTAATGTATACCAAGTATATGCCATCGAGTCGTGATCGCTCTATGTCTCATAACTATATACTTATATACGTATGCTTTTGTCTGATTGAATATTAGTTAGAACACATGAAATTAAATAATAATGACAAAAAACGTTAATACACAGTTCGTACTCAATATGAAAACACACAGAAGCTATAATATAAACTTAGAAAAAGGGAAGTCAAGTCAAGTGTTCCAAACTAAAGGCCAAAAATAGTAGACTTCAACATTAAGAAATTCCAATTTAAGTGACTAAAAAATAATACAGCAAACAACACTTTTTCTTCTTCCAATTCAAGTAATCGTGTTCTTTTTTCCCTTCCATAGTTCCCTTTTAGGATTTCCACCAATGTTTATATGGCTAATCTCTTGATATTTAAAAATATCCATAAAATGTGAACGTTCACATATATACAAATGAAAAACTAAAAAAAATACATTATATTTTTTAAAACAAGTTAAGATGTTCTTAATTTATATAATATCTAAATTAGTTATGTTTTATATTTATATTCTAATCCAAATTTTAAAATTGAACCTTTGAGTTTATATTTATATTGAATATTTTTATATGAGTTCATTTTTTACAATTATTCTAGGATCTAATTGTTATTAATAAAATTTTAATCCATCTCTTAATATCAATGTTAATTAAAAATATGAAAATTAAATATAATAGACATATCAATAAAAAAAAAAATTGTAATATTCATGCCAAAGAATTACTTCCAAAGTTTTTAGAAAAGAATGATAGAATGTACAATTATTCTGAGACAAAGACAAGCTCTTTAATGTTGACCATATCATGACATATTTCTATCAATGAAAGAGTGTGGACAAAGCTATAGAGAATGGGAGGGGAAATACACAAAATAATAATGTCTGCTAGAGAAAAAGTATATTCACAGTTCACACTACTTTTCACATTTGAGAATACCTATGGCAAAATAATTCAATTAGAGGACAGAGTGAAGAAGCAGACTCACTTTGTTTGACTCTACATAAAGTGCTCAATCTTTTGACTGAGGCAACTCTAAATCTTTTAACTACTTCAATTTCAATTAGGTATATTAAAATTTTAATTACTGCCTTAATTTTGGTACATCAAATATACCAAAATTTTAATATAATTTTTAAATATAAAAATTATAGTAAAATGAATTAAAATATTTATAAATATACAAAAATATTATCCATAAATTACAATAAATTAATATTTTTTGGTTGGTATACAAATTATAAATACTTTGTTATACTTATAAATATTGTTAGCAGTTTTAACCTTTAAAACAATTATCCTTCATTCGAGCTATCCCAATAAAATTTGTTTAAAATAAACTTTTTTAATTTTGAAATGAAACATTTAATTTTTTTTCTTTAAAAATTGAACCCAAATGCACCTTAAAAACAAATCTTTAGCTCCTTCAAAGTGTGGATGAAAGTCGTCTCTAGTGGAAAGAAACACTACTTTCTTCTTCTGATCTTTTGCTAATTTCGTTATTTCCATTGAAGCATCCCTTGATTGTTTTCTTAAATAAATAATAGAGTAAGAGAGAGAGAGAGATAATGGTTTGCATAAGATAGAAGAAAACCTTCGTTTACCCTCCTATACGCAACTTAAGCTTTCAGTGACTTAGACTTATAAAAATGATTTTCAGTGACTTAGACTTATAAAAATGATTTGATGATCATGAGAAACTTGAGAGTTGTAGTTGCATGTGTTACAGAATGTAAGTTTTTCTTTTCTTATTACAACAATAATGGTGGGATAGGAAACAATATTATATTTTAGGCCTTACTTTACTTTGGCACAAAAGGTTGATAACTAAGTTTACTTTTCTTTAGAGAATATATCAACGAACTAAGCTCATTTGAAGGTCTCGTTATCTGTCAACTTTAATACAACTCAACTTGTTTATATGTGCATATAAGTAAGAGAGATTAGATGTCCAAATTTCTCCACTCCATTTATTGCTCATCGGAAATCAAAGAGCATCTTGATATCTAAATTATTAGTTCTTGTTATCTTGGTCCTAGGATTTTCAAAAGTTTACTTTATTCTAGCCTCATATCTTATTAAAAAATTAATGGCTTATCTACAATTATAAAAAAATTAATGGCTTATCTACAATTAGACATTTTTTGGTCTGTGAACTTTTAAGTTTTTGTTGAATAGATGTTTAAACTTTAATTGATCTATTAACATTCAATATTTTGTCTAAAACCATATCTTTAACTTTTATAAAATTGTCTAATAGATCCCCCACACTAATTTTTATTTCTCATCTAATAAGTTCTTGAGCTTTAATTTCGATTTTGTGTATACCTAATAAGACTTAGATTTATATATTTGGCATCTTCTAAAATTAAGTGTGTACGGCTTTGAAATAATTTTGTTAGGTAACCTTGTGAAAAGAAATTTAGCATGCACGTAAGTGAAGATGAGGCATGCTGAAAAAACCTACGTTGACGGTGCATATTGTTAAGACACAATAATTGTGTTAGAATGTTAAGGTAATTAATTGTTTGTCAAATTCGAATTTTAAATCTGAACATGAATAACATTACATTATACCCTAACTTTTTTTAACATGATTGAACTTGAAATGAAAATTTTAAACTATCAATATTCGTGAAAAAGTAACAACCAATCTAATTTTTACGTTAATTAGGAGAGTGAGGAATGAAAATCAAAATTAAAAGTTTATCGTGAAACATAATGATAGAAAAGTCTCCAACTTTATATATTTAGTGGAATGGAAATTATTTAATGAGCTATACCAAAGAATAAATTTATTGTAATAAAGGGCCCCTTTGCAAATGACGTTTTACCTTCTAAGCTTTGGCCAGTCTTAAAACATTTTTAAAGTGCAGATGACAAAAATACAAACTTTACTAATGAAACTTTTGTATTTTTTATGTTTTATAAAAGTAAAGTTACTTTTAATTTTTATTATTATTAATTACCACGTTGAAATAAAAGTTTTATAGATATAGAACATACTAAAGTAAAATTGAGTACTTAATTGGAGAGAATTTGAACAAAATTATGGCATGATATCTCTCCCAAAATTTTGATTTTTTTAGTTTAAATCTTTCCATTTATAATAAAAAAAAATATGAAAATAAATATACCAGATACATTGAAATATAAGAAATTTGAAGAAAAAGGTGTATCTATAAAAATTAGGAAGAAACAAAAAAGCAAAATTGTTAATAAAAAAAGAAAGAGATACAATTAACTTCAGTGAAGTGTAGAAAAAGAAGAAATAATAACAAAGAAAATTGTATGTACATTGTATGGTGCAATCCATTTATTGAGAAATTTTAGATTCAAATTTTAGTTCATTTTAATTTTCAATCAAATCTCAAAATTATGATAAATATTATAATAAATATATCTATTATCAATTTCTTTGATGTGTTTTCGTATGTGTCACTTCCCTCCAAGTCCAACTTCTTTATAAGAAATCAATCCTTAGTGATTAGGTAACTTACTTAATTTTTGTGTTTCCTTACCCCTCTTTTTTATCCTATAAATTACATTTTATAAAAAAGATGTGATTCTTTTATATACAAGTCTATATTGGGTAGAGATGTGATTTCTTAAAAAAAAAAAAAAAAAGTTTCCCCTTCATTTAAGGTGAAGTATAGATCATGATGTAGGGATTTTTTTAATATAAAATACAACGAAAAGAAGATATTCTTTTCGAGATAAAATGCTATTTTTTTCACTTTGTTTAAATTCCTTTAACGTAAAGTAGAGATACGAAGATAAAAGTTTATTTATAAAAAAAAAAATCCTCTTAATTTATTGTGGATTTTTAGAGATAAATTTTGATTTTTTTTCCGTAAGAAATTCTCCTTTATTTAGTTGAAGTATAAACTAGTTAATTTGTCACCTATTTTAGTTTAGTTTTATTTTTAATTTCTTAATGTATATTCTCAATTCTCCTATTATCATGATGTCTTGCCATAAATTTTCCTTAACAAAAAAATGAAATATAAAAAGAAAACTAAAACTGAAATCGAAATTGAATTTAAAATATTTGAGAAAACCATTTTCTTAAATAAGAAATTTAAAAAAAAATTAATTAAGAGATAGAGAGATTAAAGAGGGTTGTTATATCAAATTAAAGTTTCTGGGTCGTGTCTTTTCTCTCTAATTTTACTTAAGAATTAGAGCTCTTCATTCCTAACAACCCTCCTAATTTCACACAAAATGGGGTCAGAAGATTTTGTTTACTCTATTGGAAATCTCTCTTTTTATTGGGGAGGAGGATAAAATCTTCTATCTACTCAAAACTTGTTGAGAAAAAAGATCTCGACCCCAATTTGATTTTTAAAATAAGATTATTGAAAATTTGGTTGTAACAATCATAAATTGCAAAAATACAAATAATCAAATTTAAAACTAATTAAAAGTTGATATGTGTCCTAAATTAAAATAGATAACTTAAATAATTCAAAAAAGGACACGTCTTGTTTAGGGTCAATTCAAAATTATTTTCTTCCCGTGATAGTCTTTCTTTAAAGTGCATAAAAATAGTGTGGGGGTGGGGGGTTCTTACTAAAAATCCATAAATATATCAAAATTTCTTATTTAAAATGATCTTCTGTGGACTTTACATTACAGAAGTTCTTTTGGTGGTAATTGGGAAAAATACGATTTTACTTGGGTGGGAAAAGAATTTTGAGATATATTTTTTTAATAATGGGGTTTGAGACGAACGAGTGTTTGCAAAGTCCTAACTACCCTTTAATTTGATCAATGTTCTCAAATGTCTTTTACATAATTATGTATGTTTTGTCATTAATTTCTTAATAAATGTAAGAGTAAAATATAATTTTGACTTAAAGTTTAGGATTAGTGTTCTATTTGGTGTTTGAAATTTAAAAAGAAACACATCAGTCCCTAAAATTTATAAAATGCTTCGAGATGATCTTTTCAACTATTTTATTGTCTTTTCACTAACTGAAAAGCTGACGAATTTTATTTGAGATGATAATTATTATTAATTTTAAATAGTTCTTCTTGACTAGATAGTTCCCTTTTACTCTCTTTCTCCTTCCTTGCAACTCACATTGAAATTAAAATTTATCATTCTAATTTCAACATCTTTAAAGATCGATTTATTATACATATCCTTCAATTCTTAGTTTCTCCATTTTATTTATTCTACTTCAACTTCATTTCATCAAACGATCCTCTCCTCGTCCGTCACTATAATGGATGATTGGCAAAATGATGCTAGATACTTCTAAACAAACGTTAATTTGGTTATTGCAATGGTAGTTTATGATTATATAGCATGAGAATATAAGATGATTTTAAATTTATATAATCTCATCGTGTGTACACTTAAATTATTACTTTAAATGTATATATACACACATAAAACTTAATATTTTTTTGTTATAAGGGTAAATTAACTAAAATTTGTAGCTAAGGGTAAAGGTTGTTGAAAGTTTCAATAAAAAAAAGGAAAAGGAAAAGCTTTAGACTAGGACTTTTGAGTTGGAGACATAGTTGGCGCCTGGAGGGTTATACCAATGGTCGAAGAGAAGGAGTGAAGGGATGGAGAAAAGAGAAAGGAGGAAAAAGGGAGAATGAAAGAAAACGTAAAAAAGGAAAATAAATAAATATAAAATGTCACCTAATAAAATCAATAACATATTATCATAATATGAATTAAAATTTATCCACACATTATGTCATCTTACTTTTCGTTAATGAACCGATGATAAAATAGATGGAGGAAACATTTAAAAGCATTTTACGAACTTGAAGGACTAAAATACTTTTTATAAAACTTTAAGAATGAAATAGATACTAACTTCAAATTTCATTCCCATTACTTATAAATATAAATAGAAAAAGAAATTATAGAAGTAATCTTTTTAAAAAAATTAAGTATAAAATAATTGAAAACTAATTTTAGTCTCATTCAGTGGTGGTGGGTTATTGGGAATGACTGGAAATCGTGTGGGCTTGCTTGGGTTTGAATTTCTTTTTCAAATCAATTTTTTATTTAATTTAAGTGTGTTGGTTCATATATAAAGGAATTAAAATAATATTTTAACCTAATATCTAATACAATAAATATATATTATGTTTTAGATAAAGTACTCTTGACTAATAGTTATCATATGTTGTGTAAACTTAAATATGAATATATATAATATATATTTTGTTATATAAAGTTAAATATGTATATATATAATATAACATGTTTAAAAAGAAGTAGAAGCACATGTGCAAATGAGACAGTTTTTGGTGCAATTTTGGAAAAAATTCATATTTGCCAATGAGAAATCTAAATCCATTAATATAAATCTAAATTTCTTTTCTTTACATCAAAACTAAAAGCCCCCAATGTGCATTTACATTTCATTCTCCAAAATATCTAAAACCCCACGTGTCATTTTTAGTACATTTGCATTTTTTTTATAAACAGAAAAGAAATAAAAGAAACACAATTTTCCATCTTCTTCCTCTCTCGCTTCCCACCTGAACTCACAAACCCTAATTCTTCACCCAATTCCAAAATTAGTCATTCTTACATAAAGGTACTCAGTTCAATTAGCAAGTTGCTAATTTAACCAAAGCCAAGCAAAGACGATGAGCTTCATCTTCATCATCTTTTCTGAAGCTCCAAACTTGAATCTCTTCTCCACTCTTCAATCCCCTTTCTTCAACCATCAAATTCCATTTTGTCATCAAACAGTAAACATATCCACTCCCAATTTTCCACTTCTTCAAACACAGCATTCTTTCTTCAAGAACATCATCCAATAACATTACATTTATCCCCATCTTGTTCTTATTTTCTTGTTCACTCAGTAACTTACTCTCTTCCTCCGTTGCAAAGTCGAACGACAGTTGTTTTGTGTTCATCGACAAACGACCATGGTTTTTGTTTAAATCCGTATCAGTAAGTTGTTTTTGAATCACTAGGTTTATTTCATACCCACCCATCTCTAAAATCCGATCTCTCATCGCCACCGGCATCGAAGGACGCTCACTCTGGTCTACATTCATCTTCCTCTGTTTCTTAGTCCTACTCGTCGATGCCACATTCTTCTTCCTCTGTTGCTTAGTCCTACTCGTCGATGCCTCCGTCTGCGTCGGAGGGTTTTTTCTCTTGCGGGTTTTGTTTATTTTTTGCGGTGGAACATCAGGAACAGAGTTTGCCAGTTGTATTAGAATAGACGCAGCCTCCGCCATAGACAAGGGGAGTTCGGTTTCAGTCATGGATTGCTCTTTCTTGCCGACGCCGGAGGAAGATCCACGTCTTTTCCGAGGTACGTAAACATTGTTTAAATCAGGAAGTTGAAGACAGATTCTTAAGCCACAACGAACAGATGTCTCCATTACCATTATTTGTTAAACACAGAAAGTGAATGTGAAATTTGAGATTGAAACAGAGTGGAGAGAATTGAATGAAGTGATGATGATTTGTGAGTAATTTGTTGATGGGAGTGAAATAAAAAGCTTAATATACGAATTATTTTCCTTTTATGAATCTGTTTACCGTTGGGTTAGGAAAATTAAATGGAAAATTGGGTACCGTTAAGGAAAATATTTGGAAATCTTATGTTCTTCAAAATTTGTTTCCATATCTGAAAGTTGGGTCAAAGTTAGTCAAAGAGTGTTAGTGCCATAATTGCATTTATTTGATATCCCACAAATCCGACTCGTAGAGTAATTACTCATAAAAGATCTCCAACACCTTAGACATTGCTCCCTTCTAATTTAATGATTAATTATATTATTGAAATTTGTTTAAGGCAAGCCATAGTTTGGAGTTTTGATTATTAAATGAAAGAGTTTTATGACTTTTCCAGTTATTTATTATGTTCCATTGAGGCTATGTTCTCAAAGTTGGTATATATATATAGTTCAGTTTTGTTCTCAAATGAGGCCATAAATGTGTATTTCTATATAAAATATCAACTGGAAAGTTAGAACTTAGAACCCTTCAAACCTCGGGTGTTAAAGATCATCGAGTGGGCGTGCCGGAGTGGTTATCGGGCATGACTAGAAATCATGTGGGCTCTGCCCGCGCAGGTTCGAATCCTGCCGCTCACGCTTCTTTTCTTTTCTTTTAATTAAACATATAAAAGTTTATATAAATTTAATTTGTGTATAGTAGAAGACAAAGGAATCCAAATTTGTGGGGTTTACGATTAAAGAAATATTGAGATTTAAATTTATTTTTTTAAAAAAATTGAATAAAGTAAATGAAAATCTTTAGATTTGATTTAGATTTGAAGAGTTGAACTTCTTTCTCTTTAAAATACAGAATTTAAGATAAATATATTTTCTTCAACTAAATCTAACATTTTCTAATCCACTTGCCACTTAAATTCCTACTTAGCTTTAGTTTTAGTTCTAACCCAACATAATCCTCTCACATTTCCCTTCATTTTCTTCTACTATTTCCATTTCAATGGAATAAAGGAGAGCAGTTTACGACTTTCAAAAAATAAGATCTTTCAAACCCAACTTCACATCTCTATGTTGAAGGCATCATACATTTTAATACATATGACAAACTCTGTAGTTTCTGATGTTGAACTACAACAAATTAACAAAACCGATCACAAAAAAAAGAACCCTCCAAGGACCAATACTACCATTAAGAAAAAAAGAAAGAACAAGAAGGTAAAACAGATTGAGTATCCGTCCATTCCTGAGATGCCAACGACAATGAGAAATCGAATCGAGAAAATGGGTGGTTATGAAATTAATCTAGTCATTCAAAATCAACTCACAACTCACGGACACGGATTTAAACAAGAATGAAGGACGTTTGTCCCTACCAAAAAAGAAACTTGCGTTTGAATTTACAATTGAGGATGAGAGGAATTTGCTAAACCAACGAGAAAATAATAAATGTAATGATAATGAATAATATTGTTGAAGAGATTAGAAGCATTTGTTTTGGTTTGAAGAAATGGAAGATGAGAAGTGGAAATGGAGAAGTGTACTATTTGATGACGCAATGGAATGCATTTGTAGAAGAAATGGGATTGAAGAAAAGACAATATATTCAACTTTGGTGCTTTAGAAAAGTATGAATTTGAACCTCCTCGTTTTTCCTTTGCTATGATCTTCTTATTTTTTTGTTGTAATTATTATTATTACATTGACTTTGATATTTGTATTGAGAGGGAGTGCCTCTCTCATTTTCAATCAAAAGTGATTACTATTGTGATATAATTGTATATGTATACTCTTTAAAAATAGCTATAGAAAAAGAATCTTTGATGATGTTTCATATCAAATCATTAAGTTAAATTTTCTCATTTTTTCCATTACAAAAGAAACACAATTTATCTAGAAAATAATATTCATATTAAAAATAAATTGAGAAAACTCATTTTATATAAAAGTAAATAATAGATTTTTTTTAAAATAAAAACATCACAAAATCTTTATAAAAAAATCTTCTATTTCTTTTAGCACTTACATTAAAGTAGTATAATAGAATTTGAATTTTTTTATGAATCTACATTATTAACGGGAGAAAATTTTGAAATTTGCAAAAAGATTTTTTTTTCATATTACCTACAATAATTCAGGTTAAAATAAATTTTATATTTTTACATACAAAAATCATTTTAGTTAAAAAGGATTAAGGGTAAAACAAAATAAATTTTCAAAAAAGAAAACTTATAACAAAGTGCATCACAATAAAAAAAAGAAAACTATTCATCTAATTTTATCTTAAGAATAACGAGGAAAACTTCATGGTGTTCTTGGGAGGTTCGACAGTTCTTGGAAGATTCTACAAAGGTTAGTTTCTTTTTTCTTTTCCTTCTCATAAGCATTTTTAGACTTTTCTTTTATTTTCTTTGAATTCATTTTTGTTTTTCAAATTAATTTTTTTTTACGACGTTCGTACACTTCTGCTATGAGAATTCTATTCTTTTATGCACAATATCATTTAGATTTTGTACAAGATCTATCGTTTGGACTAGGTACAAGGATACAAGATCGTTTTGGTCGGATGTAAGGATTCAAAATCGTTTAATTTAGACCTGGTATAAGATCGTTTAGACTAAGTACAAAATTATTTTTTCACACGTGTGTGATCGATTAATCGGAAGTGTTTTTGTTATTTGACGTTGTGGACTTGTGAGCTTTTAAAAAAGAAAAAATTTGTTCTCTAGTATGTAAATATTTGGCGTGTTTTATTCAATTTTTTGAAAAACCCCAAAAAGTATCCTTTGCTTTTTTTATTAATTATTTATCAGAAAATAAATAAATAAAACCAAGTATGCATGAACTTAACCAAAGAAGAAGAGAAAAACGATGACATCACCATAACAACACATAATAACGATTATTATTCTGCATTTGGATGCTAAATATACATAATAACGATTATATATGTGTGTACACAAAACTTGAATACGTAAATTAAATTACTTTATGGTAGTGTGTAACATATATGAACAACCATTAATTAATTAGCTAGGGTTGACGTGGTTGGATGGCCTTGGCCATGCCGTAGGCGGCCGCTGACGCAATGGCTCCGATGAGGGCGGTTTGCACGGCGCTCATGACGGGTTTGTTGCCGGTGAAGTAACCCTTGGCATAGCCAAAAACTAAGAGTGCTACCAAAGTTAAGGCAATAGATGCAAGAACAGCCTCTGAGGCTTTGGGGAAAAACATGTAGGGAATCAAGGGTACTAACCCTCCCAATATGTAGGAAATGGCAATGGTTAGGGCACTTTGTATGGCTCTTTTTGGCTCTGGCTTTTCCAATCCTAGCTCAAACCTAGTTTCAAACAAGTTTTGTTATTTTCTTAACATGATTAGAAAAACGCAATCTATCCATTGGTTCAGAATATATTTTGAAATATATAGAAAAGAAAAGAAAAAAGTAGTTGAAGAGGAAGAAGTAATTAAGATACCTCATCATGAAATGAAGCCAAGCTTGAGGGTTTTTCCTTAGAGAATTAACAACAGGACCATATTCATGTGCTTCTATTCCATATTGCTCCAATATATCTCCCACTTCTGCAGCTTCTGCATTATATTATTCCAAAAATGCTCTCCATTTTAGTTTTTCATTATTCTCATAATTGCCATTTCTTATTGCTAATAATAATATTAAGGTTAATGATTCTATATGTGTAGATTAAAATTTCAATTATATCATTTACATTGTTTTTTCTTTCCCTTCTAAATTTAGAGAATGTTTTCAAAGTAAATTAAAATCATTTCTAACTGCAATACTTCACGAGCCCAACTAAAGAATTGAGCCCTGAGTATGAGGGCCCAAATTCGTCGGCCCATTATATTGTATTTTTATTTTTATTTTAACGGGAAATGGAAAGAAGAAGAAGAAGAAGAAGAAGAAGAAGAGGAAGGAAATGGAAGCACTAACCAGTATCAGGAACTAAAACGATTTCCTCCTCTTCTCTCCTCAGCTCCTTCTTGTACTGATCCGCTTCACTTTTCGCCGCTAAATATCTGCCTCATTTTTCAGAAACACATTTCTTTAAATAAATCAATTTCATAATATAACCCTCCACTGCCCTACAAATCAATCGAGATCCGTACCCGCCGAGTCCCATGGAGATGGCGCCCGCCGCCACCTCCGCGATTCCGGCTGTGAGAACGATGGAAGAGGAAGCATTCGCACCGGATAGACCTGCAGCAAGAGCAAAGGGGACGGTGAGGCCGTCGGAGACGCCGATGATTATGTCCCGGACGATCTCCCCGGCGGTGAAATGCTTCTCTTTGTGGTGCTGGAGGAGTGGCAGTTGGTTTCTGGTTCCGTCGAGGTCGGCCATTTGTTTTTTCTATTACTTCTAAAATTTCTGAATGGATTTGAAAACAAAATTAAAGAGAATAAAAGGGAAGTGGGAATGCATTCTAAAAAAGTTTTATGCTCTTTGTTTCCCCAATTATTTATTCTTACTTTACGTCAATCTCTAATTCCTTTCCCTTTTCTTTATTTTTATTTAATTTTTTTCTCTCCTTATTATAAAATTTTAACATTTCTATATTACTTATAGTATGTTACTCCTAAAAAATTTATAAAAATCAAAACACTATTTCAATAAAAAATATATATATATATATCATGTCTATACGAGTTAGCATGAGAGATTTTATTGATGGAATTTTCTATTTTAGTAAAAATAATCTCAAAAAAAAATTGTAAAGGTAAAGCGTATAATTGATTCTAAATGATTGCATTACATATGAGATTTTTATATAAGGGTGCCGGTAAAAGTAGCAAAATTAAAAGTTAGTAACAGTCTAATAGTTATTTAATATTATTAATTATTTGTTAATATGTAAAAGAAAAAGTATCATTGGTGGATTTTTTCTAAATGTTTTTATCATATGATGCAAATTTTCTTTTTTATATATAAAGAGCGTAAAGTTATAAGAAGTTTGTACTCGGTCTTATGCTAAATTAGTTGGTGTTTACTTTTGTTTAGGTTTCTAGAATTTTATATGATACAATAGAAATATTGATTCACCGTTTATATGAACATGGAACCCATAGAAGTACATGAATATGGCTGAAAATACCCACATGTAATTACAGGCTTACAAGTTGTAACGGTCTGGTTGGTATTCTATAAATTAGTTTTCAAATTTTAATTTTTAATAAAAAACTTTATTTAGATATATTTCCATTGAGAAAAATAGTAGATACATCCCCCAAAAAATAATAATATAATTTTGGTAAAAGATTATTGATTGTTTAAAACTAGTTAGTCAACTAAGATTCTAATTAATTGATTTAATTGAATTCTCATATTTTTATCCTAATATTGTAATGAAAAATGATGTAATTGCTAAAACTATGGGGTTGAAGTTGAAATTAGAAAATTGAAACGCAGGAGCTCTATGGTTGACTTTTGTAATCAAATGATGAAATAATTAACAAAAATTACGGTTTTATTATTGTACAAAATTATAAAATCATAATAGTTTTCTTTCCTCTTTTATTTTGTAAAAAATTGTAAGTTGGAAACTATTATTGGTTAGAAGATCAAGTTTTGAATCTTTTATCAACCAAAAGAAGTTATATAATCAAACTAACAATCTTATTCATATTTGATTACAGAATTCAAAAACTGAATCTAACTTAGCTAGCAACAAACAAACATATCTATGAATCCAAAAATCTAAAAACATAAAACACGATTAGATGGTACCAAACAAAATCCTTCAAAAAAAACTTTTAAACTTCTATACTTTTTAAGATTTTCTAGATCAAGAAAACAAATTTAAACCCAAGATATATCAATTTGACAAGAAGTAGATCCTAATTAAACGAGTACATTTACTTACAGAAATGGCGCAAACATATCTAAAAGAAATTACTAGAAAAGCAAGAACTACAATTCAATTAAGGATCTTCTTACTTGCGTCCAGAACTATATCCAATAATATATATATATATATATATATATATATATATTCTTATTTCTAATGCTGACATAATTTGATAATAGAGAGGTTTTAGGTACGAAAAGCCTTTGCAATGAGGAAAGCAGCAGTAGAAGCAACGGCTCCAATTAAGGCAGTTTGTAGTGCACTCATGATGGGACGATTACCAGTAAAATAGCCCTTAGCAAACCCAAAGATTAGCAATGCAATTATGGTTACAATCACAGAAGCAATCACAGCATCTCCAGCAGAGGGGAACACAACGTATGGCGATAAGGGCACCAAGCCTCCGATTATGTACGATATGGCAATTGTTAATGCACTTATTAATGCCCTTTTTGGGTCTGGCTTTTCTAACCCCAATTCAAATCTGCACCACCCAAATAAATCATTTATGATTAGTGTGTGCATAAATCACATCCAAAAGTTATATATACAATATATGGATAGTAAATGTCAAAACAAAAGTGAGGGGAGGAAAGTTTAGTTACTTCATCATGAAATCAACCCAAGCTTGAGGGTTCCTTCTAAGAGCAGCAACAACAGGCCCATATTCATGGGCTTCAACCCCATACTGTGACAATATATCTCCCACCTCAGCAGCCTCTGAAATCATTATCTTATATTCAATTTTCAATTAAACTACTAATCCAAACTTAACTATACCAATTAATTTTAAACCTAAATAAGTTTTTTTTTTTTTAAAAAAAAAGGACCAAATAAATAAATTACCTATGTCTGGGACTTCAATCACCTCTTCTTGTTCCCTCTTCAATTCTCTCATGTAATGATCAGCTTCACTTTTAGCAGCAAGATATCTGCATTATTTCAATTCAATACAACCTTGTTACACTTTGATTTTATCAACTTATATTCATATATAAATCACGTGATGTGAATAAAATGGTAGAAAGTGTTTTTATTTATTTAACTAATTTTGATTAAAAAATCAACTTTTGAATAACTAAATTTAAGGTTTAATCAAAATATATTAACTAAAAAATGCCCACTAAATATGGACATAACCCACCTTACGAACAACACCAAAAATGATAATTTATTTTATTTTTTTATAAAATTATTCTTCATCCAATAAACCAAGAATCAAATAATGATTGTTTCAAGTATATATGATTTCATACTTTGAACAAATTATTAATACTAATTTGGACTCTTCAAGAATCAACATATGATCTAATTATAATAGAGTTCTACTTTTTCTATTATGTGAGTGGATGAATAAGTGGCTTTTTTTTATAAAAAAAAAAAAAGACCCACTAAAAGGCACTTTGACAGAATGTTTTCTTTTATATTAATAAGTTTATATATAGTAAGATATTATATTCAATCAAACCACTTTTGCAGTGTGTAACAAAAAATTTAAAGCCAAAACAGAGGTAGATGCATGTTTAAGTCAAAAAGTTATTTGGAAAACAAAAGGTTGAATATGTTTAGCCTCTAATGACTTCATATACTGATATAAAATGAAACATGAATTTTATTGATATGACGTTCTTATCTAGAAGTAGAAAATTGATTTTCGAGATGCTCACTAAAAACTTTACGATTTTTCGTTAGAGATGGAAAAGAAAAAAGTAAAAAAAAAAGAAAAGAAAAGACAAAGTATTTTAAGGGATTGTGTAGTATACCCTCCAAGTCCCATGGAGATGGCTCCGGCAGCAACTTCAGCAATTCCAGCAATGAGGATAATACTGGAGCTAACATCAGCCCCGGAAAGTCCAGCTGCAAGGGCAAATGGTACGGTGAGGCCATCGGAGACGCCGATGATGATGTCACGGACAACTTCACTTGACATGAAGTGCTTCTCCTCATGATCATGAAGAAGAAGTTTCTGCTTCTCTGGATCAGTGAAACCAGCAGCTTCCCCCATTGCTGAAAGGTTAATTTAAGATCCCAATTAATTGGGGTTTGAAGAAAGAGAGAAAGCAAAGGAGAATGGACAACTGGTGTGTGAAGAAAAAGGAAGGAAATTGGCCACATTTATATAGAGCCTCAAAAAGTGTTGAGGTCATATTGAAATTCTCTCTCTCACGGAAGAGAAGAAAAAGTTGATTTCACAAATAAGTAAATGGACTCTTATGTTTCTAATCCCAAACAATCATTAGGGTTAGCACTTAATTTCATATATCTCATTTTTCGTATTTAGTACAAAAAATAAAATATACCTTCTTTAGTAGACTTCTAATTTATTGGTATGAGCCATCCACCAAAAGATACACAAACATAACTTTAATCTTGACTAGACCCTATTAAATTTTTTTAAAACAAAATTTTCATTTATTTTTTAATTCTAAATTTGAATTAAGTTTCAAACAGATAGTTTTCATACATAGAAAGATTTATAATTTAGGTAGGTTGTTGTTAAATGTGGGTGTAAACAATAATTGTTTTTAAAATATATCTATATTTATTAAAGTGTTATAAATATACGTTTTTATAATTTTTTTTCTCTCTTTTAAAACATTTTTTCTTTGATACTTATTAGATTATTATTCACCTCTCATTTCCCAATTATATATCAGGTACGAAATTTTAAAAAATATAACAAACCATCAAAATATCTACACTAAAATATTTTCAAAAACGAAAAAAATTCAAAACCCATAATGAAAATTTCTAAAAATATTCCAATTAATGGGCATGTAGTATATTTGGAAAATGAACGTTTTATTTGACAAACATTAGTTTAAAATTTGACTATTATTTGGTAGGCGAGATTTAGATTTAGCATCAAATCTAAATCTAAATGATCTTATCCTAATTTTTTTGGAGTGGGTTCTCAAATCTTTTTTATATTTAGAAAATGATAGTTTATATTCGTAATATAAATTGTTAGATTTTATTGTTAAGAATGGACTAATTTGGTACGAGTTTAAATTTGGCTATTTAATATCCAACAGCTAGAAGAGAAGAAAGACGATGGAAAAAAATGACAAACCTTGAATATTTTAAAAAAATAGTTATAGATTTTTTCATTTTGTTAGATGGAGCATAAATATTTTGTACCTATAAAATAGGTTACATATCTATGTGTTGATGTAACGTTTATCTATTTTAAGAACAAAACAAATCTTTTAATTTAGAAATTTTTGTAATTAATGAAAACGATAACAATGAAAATGTAGTAATGAAATGGAATTTAAACACAAATCAAATGAACTTATGGGAATGATATCACATTCATGCATAACATAAATTACACAAACATAGAACTAAAAATTAATATATATATATATATATATATATATATATTGTTTAAATAGGAAACATTGAATTGCAAATGACAAAGAAATGAATGGAAATCTTTAGAGGAGGCTCCACAACACAATAACAAAACAAGGCGTGTGTTGGGCACAAGCTTATAACAAAATGTCAAAAGGAATAAAATCATAATCACAAGGCGTGTGTAACCCACAAGCCCTTAACATTTCATCAATCATGACTTTGCATGGACCAATTTTCCACTCCATAATGCTCACCTCCAAAATTGACCAATTTCAATACATCAAAATCTAACCTACCCAATTTATTTTGGGGTAAGCACTCAAGTTAATTGTGAGGTTCGATATGATTAACGATGTAAGAATTTATTATAAAAACATGAAACTGACGTTGTGTTTGAGTTGTATGGTTCACAATGAATCAAACAAGTGCGCTGTCAACTCAATTCATTGGACCAAACACTTTTGAAAGTTTGATTCAAGTCTGAGCATGTATATTTATTTTTAGTTTAATTTTATCTATTCATTTGAGTGTTGAAATTGAAAGAATAAATTAATAGAATACTTTTAGATTATAGTCGTAGTTAGGTTTAAAAAGGATAATTGCCAAAAATAGTAAATTTAACAAAATATTTATAACATATAACAAAATTTTCAAATTATATCAATAATAGAGATTGATATAAACCGATATATTTCTATCAGTAACATTGATAGATAATGATAGAAGTCAGTTTTGATATAATCCAAAATTTTACTTTAGCTTGTAAATATTTTAATTTATTTTGCTATTTTTTAAAATGTCTCTTTAATTTATAAATAAAAATATTAATATTTTTTTTAATAATAATACTTTAGTCTAATGACTCTACTCACATGCTATTTTTACTTAATTTTTATTAAAATAGAAAACTATATTTTCATTTACGATAAACGGCTTCATCAAATTACATTGATAATAATATTAAGTAATAATTCATAAATTTAATATATTTAAATTTAAAAATTTCGTTTATTTCAAATTAGGGGAGGGTGGTATAATTATAATTAATTAAAAAGTATAATTTAATACACATATATAGTAAAAATGGGGTTAATTTAGTAGATAGATATGTTGATCCTTGTTTTCTTTTTAAACATAAGTAAACAAATGAAAGGTTAAAAAATAAATGTAAAGAAAACAAAATAGAGCAAGGGAAAAATGATTTTATATAAATATATATAAAAGCTGCCGTAATAGGAGCTTAATAAATGAAAGAATTAATGTTAAATATAATTTGAATAACAATCTAAAAAGATTCCATTCCAAAGAAAGAACAAACACACCACCTAACCATTCCACTCCCCCACCCAACCATTTTTCTTAATTTTTTCCACTTCATTTTCTTCCCAACCCTTTTCTTTCTATCATATTTTTCCAAAAATTATATACCAATTTTTATTTCTTTTCCAATTTTCTTAACATCATATTATCTTTACCAAATCTTATACTAAAATTTTCAATTCTTTCCTCCCATTTCTATTTCAATTACATTAACTTTCATAACTTTTAAATGAATTTATCAATTAAGAATTATCTAAACACATTTTACAAATGAATCTGGCAGTATCATTTCTATGCTTCACCAAGTATCAAATTTTACCACATATATATATATATATATATTTGAAAAAAATTAAGTGAATCGTTTCATCCAAAAACAAATTTGTATGGTCTTTATGTTCATCATTGATAAAATTGTACCAAAAATAAATTGATAATGTATTAAGTTTTCTTAGTCCCGTTTTACGGAAGCTTGAGCGATATCCATACTTTTTTTTCCAATTTATGCAATCTTTCCAACTAACTTTGGCTTGTTTTCAAAAATTTTCATGTAATATTTCATCTCATATAAAGTCATACATCCAGTTTATGTTTACACTAATTTTCAAAGTGATTTACTTGTTGTTTTGCTAATTATCTTTTTTATATATATATAATATTTAGGATTTTTAATCTTAGGAAAGATTTTAAAAATTCAAGTAAGATTTGAAAAAAGTTATGTGAAATACAAGATGCTCGAAGTTTCACCAAGTAATTTTTAGTATTAGCTTTTTATACAAATTTGGATAGTCGATATTGAGAGAAACACCAAGTAAAACTATTACATGGAATTCTAAAAAATGGTACTACTACCCCTTCTTTTATCTCTCAGACTCAATTATGAAATTTGTTATTTTATTATGATACTTAATTACCATATCAGTATTACAATATTTAGTTTCTTTTTAATACAATCATTATGAAGTAGATCCACTAAATTAAATTCACTTTAACATGCACTAACCACTATTTAATTAGGGGTGTTGTTACTTAAAAAAAAACATAAAGATGAATATTAAGTTTATAATATAAAATTAACATTAATTTTATGAAGAATTAAAGTGAATAAAATAATTACAGGGTTGAATTCAGAAAGAGAGAGAGAGAATTTAAACTTTTCTTTTTTAAAAATTTGAAAAAGTATTATAAACTTGATGTGACTGTGTTTATGTATCATCAAAATTAAATTGTTCGCCTTGATAAAATATAAAATTTCCATAAAAGTATTAATAAAATATTATTTTGGATGGATTATTCTAAAAAAACTAAATTAGTATTATTATTTAAAAATGAGTAAACATGTCCATCTATATTATTTATAACATTGGTGCTTATTTTTGTTTTAAAATAAAGAGTAGTTGATTGTTTATAATCAACTCAAGACCATTTTTGTAACCTAAAGTTATTTTCATCTTTATTTAGTATTAACTATCCTACTAACTTTCAATCCTTCAGTATTAACTACCATATTTACCATTATTATCTGTTCTACGAAAATTAAAAAGAACTAATATATTTTTATAAATTTAGATAAACAAACTAAAATATTTTCAAATATTAAAATTGGTACGTGACAAAAGAACAAAAATAAAAAGGGAAATAAAAATAAAAGAGTGCATTGGATATACAAAATTTGAATTTATCTTGGTGAAAAAAAACAAGTGTAATAGATTCAATCAAAATATTTATAAAACATAATAAAATATCACCGTCTATCTAAATAGATGATATATAAATCAAAATGAACCATCCTCTATATCTATTTGTATTATAATAGACACACATAATAATCTATAAGGTATACTTTTCTTTTCAGTAGCTCAATTATAAGAAAATGTAGTTTTTTTTTTATTTTTTTCTCCAAAAAATAGGCGAACAAGGACAAAATTTGTCTAGAGGTCCTATGTATTAGTTTGTGTGGGAATGATTTTCTCTGTTAAAAGCAATATAATCGGTAAGACAAGTAAGGTGTGGCATTGCCATGTTGTGGTGGGTGTACCAAATGAAAAATCTAAATTTTGAATCATGGGCTTATGATGTTATAAATCCTCTATAACCCTTACTTGGTTGTATACATGGTATGTTGCTTTTTTTAAAAATAATTAAACAATTTTCCTCTTTGCTCTTGGACTTAACACATCATTATTGAACTTTTTTTTTGGTTTGATTCTTTAGGTGTGAAATTGTTTAATTTGATGTCATAACATATTTTAAAATTTTTATACTAGAGTCCACTTAGAAAAAAGAGAATTATTAGGAAGAACAAAAAGAAAGTAATTGTAGGAATAATTTTAATAACACTAAAATAAATGAGAGGCATTTTAGATGATACATTAGCATAAAAAAAGAGAATGTATATATAGAAAATAAATAAGTGGTGAATGATTTTGTTACTTTTACAAAAGTTGAGGACAAAAAACGAGGAGAGGAAAAAGTTGATGAAACTTTAGAAAAAGTAGAAAGAAAATCCCAAAAATAATTGGGATGTAAAGAGGCAAAAAGTGAAGGGAAAGACAAGGAGTGTGGCCACCACGTTCTCGTTCATTCCCATGCCTTTATCTCTAAATAATACTAATAAATATAAAACCTTTACCTTTACCTTTCTCTTTCTTTTTCTCAAGAGAATCTTAATTATTTTTTGCTTGCTTTATGAGCCTCTATTGGCTACAAATATCATTTTTATGTTTCAATCTCATTTTCTATATTATGAAATTTGGTTTTTAGTTTAAACAAGGGAATGGGTGATTGTAATGTCTAAAACCCACTTGAGTCCTATTGCCATTGGAAAGTAACTATTTTTTAGTGTTATAGGTGGATGCATTTGAGATTAGAAGGCTTCTACAAATTGGAAAAGATTAGAAATACTCAAAACTTATAACATATTTCAGCTTAGTGAATGTACTTATTAGTAGTTGTAATCATCAATGGGTCATCAAACTAAGTTTTCTGACTAAAACACCACGAAACCGACTATAATTTGTATAGTAAACATTCAAATCGACTCCAAACATAAAAAAAATACAAACTAGTTGTTGGTCATCAGTCGATCAGTTTATGTCGATTTATACTTGAATTTCTTTTTCAAATCGATATCAAGCAAACCTATATCGGTCAGTCAGCTTGATTTTTTAGTTTATCATGCTCATCCCTACACATTGGATCATCTTATCTAGACAGTAGCCACACTACTTCACAACGTATACGTTATTCAACTACCTCGTGATCGAATTAACGAGAGATTAGATGTTTGGATGGGACCAGATAAAAATGTGTGTCGGATAGTTTATATTTGTGCACTACACCAACCTAACAGGTCCCATATGTTGGCCCTACAAATTACTTGCAAGATCCAAACAAATTGTAGTGATATAGTTGTGCAAAAGTCAAGTCATGTCCAACTTTTTTATTTAGTGCATAAACTGTAGATATTTTGAAAATAAACAAGGAAACAATATATTTTTAGATGGGATCGTTATGTTGTTTAATTCAAAGGTACTCTGTACATATTTAATTATTAATAATTAATGACAAGAAATTATTTAAGTAAATTCAAAAATTGTGAAATGTATTATAAATACACTTTTTCCTCTAAAAAGTAATGGTTAAATTTTTTGTAAAATCACATGGGTTAAGATCAAGTGGACAAGATATATATATATATATATATATATATATATATATATATATATTAGTAACATATATATGTTAGGTCTTTTAATTAGATGAGTAAATAAGGTTGGGCTTAATTATCAAATAATGATGAAGAAAGTGCAAGTCTAGATATTTAGACATTATGTCTACAAAAGGGATATCTCTTTAATTAGACCTTACATGTTCAAATCATGTGAGTGCAAGCATACTTACTATAGAATCATAATTTTTTCATAAAAGAAGGAAAAAAACCACACCATTCATAAATATTTACTTTTGTTTGTAAGCACATATGTTAGGTTAATTGAACTAAACTCACTTTGACATCATTAGTATATAGACCATTATTCTTTTATCAAATAATATTACGGGTATGCATAGAGTTCCCTCTTATACGATTATTTAAATTGATAATTAAACTCTTTTAATTTTCACTCTCTAAATAAACGACTCAAGTATATTTAATTTTCTTTAATATTCATAATTGTATTGGTGATTAAATTGAGGGTTCTTTTGTAATGTTTTATGGGTATTTATAAGAGATATCAAAGATATCCATCAAACCTTCCAATTTAACCACAAATATGAATGTATCAACTCTTAGTTTAACATGAATTTTAGGAAGTTAGCAACAAATTAGTTGTTTGTAAATCCAATTCAATCTAATCCAATACAAGAACAGTTTGTCAGATAAAGAATGCATATGCAAAATTGGGAATACAGAACAAAAGATTGGCAAACAAAAGATAATTGAGAGGATAAATAGCAATTAAGGGTACAATGATTTGAATGTACTTGAAGGCTTTAAGGGCAATGAGAGATGGATGAAATGGTAATGAGAGTCAGAAAAAATGGGAGAAAAAAGGGTGTAAACATGTGCATTTATATGCCTTTGTTTTTTGTTTTATTTCTTTAGAGAAAGTGGAATTATGGGCACAAAACACAGTAGTAGGTTTGGTGTTTTGTCTCTACAGCAAAACCAATGAATTGGTTTGCAGCTGTTTGAGAAAAAAGACAAAACCCAAAATGCCCAAAATCTCTCAGAAAGAAAACCTTTCCACTTTTTACTTTTTACTTTTTACTTTTTACTTTTTTTGGCAACATTCAGAAGTGGATTTATTTAAAGTTTGGGTTTTGTTTACATTTCCAAAGTTGAAAGTTGAGTGTGGGAGCAAGCGTGCCTTGTTTTCCTTTTCATCTTTTCTATTTCTATTCCAACGTTTCATGACAGTCAATATTCAAAAAGATTGAACGTAACCCTCAAATCTTTTTCCCTACATATCTATAGACCATAGGCTATGTCTGTACATTAACTTTTCAAGTATTAATAAAAAAATTGTTAGTATTTATTAACGCTTATTTAAACATTCATAATTACACTCTTATACTTATTCAAAATTTTGAATCTCTTAACGCGTTGGTTTACACCGTCGAAACAATAGGTATATTTAAATGTTACTTTTGATCTTTGAGGTAGGATGACGCAGTTATTGATGTGCCAATCTAGTTGAGATACTTTCCTCCACCACCTAATCCCTCTTACCTTGAGAATTTATTTTGAAGAAAAAATAATAACTCACTCTTTGTTTGGAGTTAGTTAGATTTAGTTTCAGTTGATGATTAAATTTAGTATTTGAAATAACCCAAATCATCTTATTATTCCCCAACTCTAAAGGGGTGTTTGTTTCAAGAGTTGAGATGTTCGTCAACCAACTTTCGGACACCACCTCTGATGACCAACACCAATCAATCTCCGACCACCACTTTCGATGACTTCATTAACACATTTGTTAACCTTTGATCGACACCAGTTAACCATAAATTTTTTTAATAAAATCACATTTCGTATGAACGATAAACCTTTGTCTTTTTATTTTAAGTAGTTTTTATATATAAAAAAAATTGGTTATTGAAAAACATTTTTTTCAAGTGATTTCGAAATTAAAATAATAGTTTTCTAAATACACTTTATCATTCGTTTTTTTCATTTTATGTTATAATTATTAGATTATCCTTTTAAAATTATCTTTTCTATTATTTTCTATTAAGTTAGGCAATATGTGTAAAAAACTCTAGTTTAATTTAATAACATTTTTATGTTATGTTATTTTATTTTTGTTGGTCTTTTTAACCATTATTTAAACTTAAAGATTGAAACAAGGGAAAAAATTTAGCGACCATATAAAAATTAAAGTTCAAGCTTTATGATATTTTTAGACAATTTTTTATGGATGAAAAAAGAAATTGAAACAGATTATAAATATAGCAAAAAGACTTAAATAGACTATATAGAATTGGATAGATTTTGTTAATAGTTTTAATTTCTTTTTTTCTCATATATAATTTGGTAAAAGAAATTATAATTTTTTAGTAATTGAATTCAAAATTAAAATATTGTTTTATTTCAATTTGAGGTTAGCAATACTATGATTAGAAAAAAAATGCATGATCTTTTTCAAATCAGTTAAAGTGAGAGAAATCTAGAAAAATTTATTTCAAAACCTAATAAAATCAAAATGTCAAAGTATTAAACAAAATTAACTATGAAAAAATGTAGAGTAAAAATAATTATTTTCAGAATAATAGTAATGATAAATAAAAATGATATTGAAAAAGAAAGAAAATGAAAATTGATACTATAATTACTTTTAGTCACAACATAAACCGTTAAAATACATACTAAAATAATAATCAGTCCAAAGACAAATAAACGCCTAACGCCTATGACTCAAATATCCCTTACAAACCAAAGACCGGCCCGCTTAAGCACTAAGGCCCAAAGTCCCTCTATGTTTACTTCCTTCTTTTTTTCTTCTTCTTCTTCTTCACTTGTGTTTTTCAACTTTCTTAAATAACATTATTTATATTTATATTTCAATTCTCATGTCCTAAAATGGAAAATTAAATTTCCCAAACATTAAATATCCCTAACCCTTCATATTAATATTGAACTAAGGAGTATATTTCACTCAACTTTTGTTCCTTTAAATTTTTATTTATGGCTCCCTTGGTTTAAGATTTTATACATGCTTTCAAATTTTAGTAATTCTAATTAAATTTTATCCATTAATATATTTATTCAACATTAATTATAAACTACTACTTAATCATGTTTAGAATTAATTAAATTCAGTAATTTAAAATTTAATTAAATCTTATGTTTTTTATAAAATAATATATTATATAAAAAGTGAAAAATGAGATAAATATGATATTTATAAAGAATACTAAAAAAAAAGGCTTTATAAATAGGATATGTGTTGATGGCAAAAATGAAGTAATGTAAATTTAACACAATAAATAATTAGTTGGTCATAAAGAATCAATAATGATCATTTGTTTATAGTAGAGGATCTAATTAAAATTAGTCTCAATAAATAATTGTCTGCTTGTTAAAAACAAAATAAAAGAGACAATTATCATCATTGTTGAAAAATAAATTTTTGTACTTCCTAAATTTAACTCCTCTTAGATTACTGATTAAATTTGTTTAAGATATTGTTAGTTAATTAATTAGGTATAGAAATAATTGCATTCCTTTAATAAAATTTAAATGTAAAATTTAGTCAAAGGCAAATATTTCAACATAATATTATTATTGATTTATTAAAATTAATATTAGTTAATTAACTATATTCCAAATGATCATGTGAAAATGGAAAACTCACACTCCTCCAAAGAAAATAAAAAGCTTTTATAGAAATAAGGATGTCGAAAATAGTTTATTATCAAACCATGAATGAAAACCTATAAAACGTACATGAATTAATACTCCATATTTTTTACTCGGAGAATATACTTTATGATCATATAGATACTTCAAACTTATATTCTTATATTAACGACATATAGATAAAAATAAAAGACATTTTCAAATAAACAAAAAGTATTTATAAAGTATAGTAAAATTTTAAATTATATCAAATCATAAATATAGATAGAATGGAAAATTTTAGTATATTTTGAAAACATTTTAAACAATTTTGGATTTGCAATCCTTTTTCAAAACAAATAATGGAGGCTAACATTTTGATATGAGTTGTAGTTTATATGAAAATTTTATTTTCTGCAATATGAAACCTAATCAATACGGAACTCCACTTTCTCGAAGATCATATTGCCCTACAAAGTCAAATAAGAATTCTAATACACAAAGTTTTCTAATCATTCAACATATTTCAAATAGGTTTATTTAATTTTCAATTTGTGCCTAATAGGTATTGTAGACACATTTCCTACAATCAACGGAACTTATCTTTACAAAATATTGGATTTTATGTTAATATATAATTTAAGGTTTGATTTTATATCCAATAGGTTGGTACCATTTAAATATGTTAGAATAATTCAAAACCCTTTATACACAAATATTAAAAGTTCTTTTCTTTTTTTACTTATTCAATATAATATAAAAAAAAATAGAAGTTTAAGTAGATATAGCAAAATCTATCAAGTTTAACACTGATAGACCATCTTGTAAATATTGGTGTATCAGTGATAGACTGTAAGTTTATCAATAATACAAGTCTATCACTTATATATTTTGCTATATTTGTAATTATTTTATATGTCGATATATACTTTATTACTACTCTTAAAATTGCGACCAATAATAATTGCCCTAATACTTAATTGTTATACACTTAGTAATTATTTCTATATTAGCAAAAACAAATTTTTTATGTTCGGTGGGTAACCATTTAGTTTTCTTTTAATTTTTAAAAGTTAAATCTATAAACACACGTTTAATCTTTAAAATTTCTTTTTATTCTCTATTTTTTACCATTGTTTTCAAAAGTCAAACAAAGGTTAAAGACTAAAAACAATAGCTTTTAAAATCTTGTGTTTGTTTTTTAAATTTGATTTAGAACTAAAATATTTTAATAAAGAAACATGTTTGATGATACTAAATTTCTGTCAAAAGAAAACGAACATAAACTTCACATGGTAACACAACTGTAAATTTCTAATTTAGGGAAGAAAGAAACATATTTTTGATCATGCCAAATTTTGTCCAAGAGAAAATGTACTTCTTCACGTGGTAACAACGATAAATTTATAATTAGAGAAAAAATAACCTGCAAACAAAAAAAAAAATGACTTTGATGTTTAAGTAAGTAAGAGAATCATATAGTAAAAGAAAGAAGAAACTTTTTGTTACCTTTGTTCGTGCTCATACTACTTATATATTTATAGAGTTTTTCGCTTGACCTCTCTGTCTCAATCCTTTTTAAAGTGGGATCCCATATCCGTTATTGACTTGGGATTTCTTTAGGATGTTTTTTGGTCTTTGTCTTGGCTTGTATTGGGGCTAAGAACACGAAAGTGTGGACTTCTTTGAACTTCATATGCATCTCGGTTTGGGATGGGCTAAGTAGGACTACGAGGTCTTTCATTAGATTCAACCTCAACTTGGAGCAGAGGTAGACCAAAGTAGTATGGGCTCAACCCATATCACTTTCCTTTTCATCTAAAACTTAGCCTTCTTATTGTAGTATAAAAATATTCATTTTGTCCATTAGTCTAAACTAACTCGTAACAATGTTAATCATGATGTAAAAAAAAAAAAAAAATAGACGTAATTTGAAGAGTAAACTAAAAACTCTATCTACTAAAGAATTTGTTAGATAGATTAAAATTATAAATTAACCAAAACTTTATTAACAAAAAGCCTCCAACCAAACCAATTTGTAGTTGATTATCTGTAGTTAGTAAAACAGATAAAGTTATGATAATAGACATGATATTTTGTGATTTTTTAAGAATCAAATTGACGAATGAAAAATAAGAAAGGAACTTGTTCACCAACTTCTTACTTTAATTTCCAAAGTCAATCCACATAACTATATAGTAATAATAATAAACTATATTGAGTTCACATCACCACTTGGTTGCCATGTGATGATAGGTCCTACCATATTATTATTATTTCTTTTCTTCTTTCCCCGTAATACTATGTATACATAAGAAATGTTTAAATCATATTACACCATGATGGGAAATACAGAGTATTAAAAGTTAATAATCTTTTTTTTATTATCGATAGGTTGTCTGCATCAACATTTTGTTGACTTATTTGAATATTAAAATTATGTTAGGTGTATTGGAGAAGTGTCCATGAATAGGAAGATTCATGGAAGAGTTTTATTGATAGAAGGTTGATGACAACTTTTGTAGAGTTGATAGATTCAATATTTAAGAAAAACATTGATAAATGAATAATTAAGTATCATTTCAGTCAAATAAATTAACTAAAACCCAACACTTATAAGTTTAGAAACAAGAAGTGAGGCTTCTTTTTTTTTGTTTTTTGAAGGTTAGAAGATAACCTTGAAAAAGAAGAGGAAGAACATCACATCCCATATCTATGTAATATGTAATATGTAATATGTAATATGTTAGACTTCAAAAACCGGGGGCTCAGTTTTTATTATAAACAATTAATTACAAATATCCAAACCCCCAATTTAATTTCCATGCCTTTCAGCCGCCGACCTCTCATTTCTTAACCATGTCTCTCGCCGTCGCTTTCTCCGCCCTCTTCCTTCTCTTCTTCCCATCTCCGGCCGCAGCCCAGTCTCCGAAACCCACCAATTTCTCTGCCTTCTCTATCTCCCAATCTCCATGGCGACCCTCCCACAATCTCCTTCTCCTCTCCCCCAACTCCCTTTTCGCCGCCGGCTTCCGCCCACTACCCAACAACTCCAATCTCTTCATCTTCTCCGTTTGGTACTTCAACATCTCAACAGACAATATCGTCTGGTCCGCCAACCGTCTTCATCCCGTCACCCGTTCAGCGGCTCTGGTCATCACAGCCACCGGCCAGCTCCGTCTCAACGACGCCTCCGGTCGCAATCTCTGGCCTTCCAACAATGTCTCTGCCAATTCAAATTCGACCCGATTAATCCTTCGCGACGATGGTGATTTGATTTACGGAACATGGGAAAGCTTCCAATTCCCCACCAATACTATCTTGCCTAATCAGACATTGAATGGAACCACCATCATCTCTAACAACGGCAAATATTCGTTTGTGAATTCTGTTAATTTGACGTTTGGAACAGAGAGGTATTGGTGGACTGATAACCCTTTCAAGAATTTCGAAAATACAGGTCAAATCAACAGAGATAATCAAAACCCAATTTACCCTACTGATTTTAATTCGACCCGGCTCCGGAAATTGGTTGTTGACGATGATGGGAACCTCAAGATTTTGAGCTTCAACCCCAATTCTCCGAGGTGGGATATGGTTTGGCAAGCACATGTAGAGTTGTGTCAAATCTTTCGTACTTGCGGCCCAAATTCTGTCTGTATGAGTAGTGGCAGTTACAATTCCACTTACTGTGTCTGTGCTCCTGGATTCAGCCCCGATCCTCGCGGTGGAGCACGTCAAGGATGCAACCGGAAACTCAACGTATCGAACAAATCCAAATTTCTACAACTGGATTTTGTGAATTTTAGAGGTGGGGCTAATCAAATCTTCATGGAAACCCCAAATATTTCAGTCTGTCAAGCGAATTGTTTGAAGAATTCGAGCTGTGTGGGCTATACATTCAGTTTCGAGGGCAACGACCAGTGTGTGCTTCAGCTAGACATTTTGTCGAACGGGTTCTGGTCGCCTGGGATGAAGACGGCTGCCTTTGTGAAGGTCGATAATTCGGAAACAGATCAGTCAAATTTCACCGGAATGATGTACAAACTCCAAACCACATGTCCAGTTCACATCAGTCTCCGGCCACCACCGGATAATAAAGACAATACCACCAGGAACATATGGATAATCGTCACCATATTCATAGCCGAACTAATCTCCGGGGCGGTTTTCTTCTGTGCATTCTTGAAGAGATTTATCAAATACAGAGACATGGCTCGCACGCTTGGTTTCGAATCACTACCCGCCGGTGGACCGAAGCGGTTCAGCTACGACGAGCTGAAGATTGCCACCAACGACTTCTCAAATCCCGTTGGAAAAGGTGGATTCGGCGAAGTCTTCAAAGGGGAATTGCCGGACAAACGTGTTATCGCCGTGAAATGCCTGAAAAACGTCTCTGGCGGCGATGGGGACTTTTGGGCGGAAGTCACCGTTATCGCCAGAATGCACCATCTCAACTTGCTCAGATTGTGGGGATTCTGTGCCGAAAAGGGTCAAAGAATGTTAGTCTACGAGTACATCCCCAATGGATCTCTCGACAAATTCCTCTTCGTCAAATCTTCGTTCTCTGATTCGATAGAGATAGATGGAGAAAACCCATTGCTGGATTGGGGAATCCGTTATAGAATCGCCATTGGAGTTGCAAGAGCAATCGCGTACTTGCACGAGGAATGCCTGGAATGGGTATTGCATCGAGACATAAAGCCCGAAAATATCCTTCTAGACAACGATTTCTGCCCGAAACTAGCGGATTTTGGGTTGTCGAAACTAAAGGAAAACGACGGAACAGCGGTGAGTATGTCTCGGATCAGAGGCACCCCCGGTTATGTGGCACCGGAGCTAGTAAAATTGGGTTCAAATTCAATCACGCCGAAAGCAGATGTGTATAGTTTCGGAATGGTGCTGCTGGAGATTATCAGTGGGACCAGGAATTTCGATACAAAAGAAGGATCGACAGTTGAGAGCGCGTTTTGGTACTTTCCGAGCTGGGCATTCGAAAAAGCGTTTGTGGAAGAGAAGATTGAAGAAGTTTTAGACAGCCGGATCAGGAATGAGTACGATAGTGGAGGCCATTTTGCGATTGTTAACCGTATGGTGCAAACGGCAATGTGGTGCCTTCAGAGCCAGCCGGAGATGAGACCATCGATGGGGAAAGTGGTGAAGATGTTGGAAGGGAAGTTGGAGATTCCAAACCCAGAAAAGCCCTCCATTTACTTTCTCTCAGAAGGACAGGAAGGTCCTAAACATCAAATAGCCATGGTGGTCGATTCTGTAGATTCCATGGATTCTGACTTTCCTCCAGCTGAATACAGCTCAACTAGTCTAAGTTTCGGGTAACTTTTCCCCCATCTCAATCTTTTGACCTTTAACATTCTTTTTTCTTAAAATGTTTAGAATCCATAATCTAATTTTTTTGTAATCAAGCTTATTGTCACTGTCACACTGTATATGGAAATATTCTTACTTTCATTTTAAAACTTTAAAAACAAGTTTGAAATATCTTTTAAATTTGAAATGCATATTTTTAACAATATTTTCCTTTAGGCTTTAAATCACTTTGTTGAGTCTTTGATGTAATCTTTTAATTTTGAGACTTGTACTTTTACTCCAAGTTTATGTCTTATTTGGTTGTTTGTTGAAAATTTCTTTTTGGAAATGTTGAACTGATGAAAGAAAATTTGAAAGTATCTACAAAAGAAGAGAAAACAAAACAAAGAGGATATTTTGCCAGGGTTGTCAAGGAAAAATCCAAAACCCATGAGAATGCCCAAGCTCCAGGGTATTGGGATATACATGTGCCTCCCAAAGGAAAAAAAAAAAAAATTAACATTCCAATAAGGACAATCAATTATGCCGGTAGAAACACATCAATCAACAAATAACTATGTTGCACTCGATTTGACATCCTACAACCTTGAGTATCATCATTGTTACTTGTAATCGGAGGTGAGTATTAAACGTGAAGTTTATAAATAGCTTCATTCGATGACTTTCAAAAGTAGATCGTAAGTAATCTTCAAAAGAGAGTCGTGACCTTACCTTTTATGTGCTTAACTGAATTAGACACTATTTACTGTAATTTATACATCATAGTGTGGTAGGTTCCACATCACACCTGTATAAGAATCTCTAACACAATTCAACTCCACACATGACCATTAAATTCATTCAAAGTGAACAAATTTGAAGACAACTTGTATAGATATCATTGCTCAAATTTATCATCTCAAGCCTATAGTGAAATTGACCTTTGGTCTACTTCTAGTCTAATCTCACTTTCTAAGTTAGACTTGTGTGAGGATACTTTTTACAATTAAAAATTTATAACTGGTTTTTTTTAACCGTCTCTCACTTTCTTTTATAAAGAAGAATGATGATCAATAATAAAATTTGGAAAACTTAAAGAAGAAATGACAAAGTAGACAAAATATTTATCCTTCGTGACAATATCAAGTTTAATAGCATATCGTTTGTTTTTTTAAAAAATATTATTCTCAAGGAAACAAAAAAAAAAAAAAAAAGTTAAAACAAAGTATAAGATAGTGAGAAAATGGAGTTAGTTTTTCACATATTGTGGGAAAATAGGAGAGTATTGGTTAATATAATTCCCCAAATGGAGGGGAACTACACTTTCCACACTACCTCTCCTCTCTTACCCATTTATTTAGACCTACTCCATAACCTAAATCTCCCTCCAAATTAGGCACCTCACCAACCTTCACTCATTCTCCACAATTATATCTTTTTCACTTTGACCCTAACCACAACCCACTCCCATCATTCACACATAGTCCAAGATATTGACCTCTTACCCCTACTCCAATTCTCTTTTTGAAGGGAACTTTGTGTTTTCCCCCTTTCACGAATAATATCTTCAATTTTCCTTGTTGAGTTCTTATTAAACTTTCACATCAACAACACTGAAATATGAACCTTCAATTAAGACAATATACCCTAAACAGATTAGAGGAATATCAATTACAACATCGTCTATTATTATCCAAAAGATTTTTCCTTTTTCTTGGGTTTAGTATCTGCCATTTGTCTCCCTTTTCTCTCCATTTTTGCAAGTGGTAATGACAACAATAGCGAGAGAATATTATTTTAATAGATGTTGGTAATTGGCCATTATGTGAATGGAACATCGTTTATCATTCCATTTTTTTTTTTTCAATTTCCATGGTTTGGTCTATTGATATACCGTTGTTCTTAATTAGTTTTTTTCCTTTCATTTATGTATTCCGTACTCTTGTGTTAATTTTTGAGCGTCATTCTTTGCATATATTATTGACGAAATAGACATGATAAATATGGCTTCTACATATGGAAAAAAAAATTAAATTCTTTTCCACATAAAAAGAAAATTTACACATTTTTTAATTCTTTGGGAGAAGGGCTCATCGAATATAAAAAATAATAATTATAATTTATAAAAGAAAAAGAAAAAGAAGACCATGGTGTAATCTGAGTCATTGGATATTATGACGCGTGGTCATGATCTTGGCCTTCTCCTTTGCCCCTCACCATCAACAGCTCGTTTCCTTCCTCCCTTTTCTTCCCTTCTTCCTCTTTCTCTTCCTCCTTGCATTATCCTGCCATACACCTGAAGAATTAAACATAGCTTCTACTTTTTGCTCATTCTTTTCTGATGAATTCCAGTTCAAATCATCATATTTCTATTCTAACCTCAAAATTCTGAAGAAAACCTTTTCTTTAATACAACAATGTTTACCCACTAATGAATTGAATCTCCATAACTTTAGCAAAACATCTGTGCGAAGTGAGTCAACTTAAAAATTATAGCTACATCAGTGATTGTATGTATTGATTGTAAATGTAATAAATTCATGTGTAATTGAGAATTAAAACTCTAACTTATGTATAGTTTATTTCCAAGATTAAAATATATGTTCATAGTGCAATGAGCATGATTTAAAAACTTTCAATCCATTAGTCTAATTAAATTTCTAGAATAATTGTTCCTATTATTATTGTTGTCATTAACAACTTTTGTGTGAGGAGTGCAGTGTGTGTTAGACTCCTTCTACATCATAGATTCATAAATATATCTATATAAACTATATGTATATGTATAATATCTTAAACATGAAATAAAATATTTATTTTTAAAGAGTAAATAATATAAATGAGAAATGAGAAATAGAAAAATATATATATTAATTTTTAACCCTTTCACCTTAAAGGTGACATCAATTTAAATATACATAATAATAATAATAAAACAGCTCTATAAAAGAAAATTTTAACACTATTAAATTAATATTTAAATGTCAACATGAGTTGGCTCTACTGGCGGTTACATGTTCTTGTGTACAAGAGGTCTTGTGTTCAGATCTCAACCCCAGTATTTATTACAACAATACCTTTGAAAAAAAAAGTAAAATTTAAATTTTGATTTTACATATCACTTTTATTTTTGATTGGCTAAATTATCAGGAAAAGATATCCTTTTATACTTTGTAGTTTAATTAGGGTAAAAGTATATATATTGTAAAAGTATATATATATTTGAACATCATGTGTTAGTTGTGGTAAATGTTAGTGTTTTTGTTTAAAAAATAGAGTTAAGTTTTGTAAGTTTTCAAATTTACAATTACTGTGAATATATTTGAGCAAAATCCAATGGTTGGAAGTAAAGATGCTTCTAAATGGTCAAAATTAGTTGCATTAGTAGCACTCATACCTTAAAAGGAAAAAAAAAAGAAGTAACTATTTAATCTAATTTATCTCGCCTATTACTCCTCTTCTTATTGACCATTTAACCTTTTGTTTATCTCTATTAGAAAATTATCACATTTCAATTAAGGTAAATAGATTATAACAAAAAGAAAAATAATATTGAAAATACTTAAATATGTTTCATCATTTGTATTAATAGTCAAATACATTCTTTTGTATTCAGCACTATTATCAATTTTTATTTTGCAAATTTGTGAATTTTTTAAGATTTTATGCTTTAACTTAAAATTTTAGATTATATTTTGTTGTGAAAAGAATGATGTAAAAATTGGACAAATGAAAATATAGTATTCATGAAAAAAATAATATCCATATAATTTGTTCTAAAATTGGTACTTCTTTTTTGCAGTAAAAAAGACTTCAAAAAAAAAAATATAAAACTAAGAGCATTAATGCATCTTCTGAAGTATAGAGATATTTTTGAATTGAGTTATTAATTTTCGGGTTTAGTCATTTCAGTTTCAAAACTATGAAAAGTATCAAATCCACAACTGAATTGTCATCTCTAACTCAAACTGAGTTATAGACAAAACATTTAATTTAATATTTTAAAAACTAGTATTAACACATTTTTGTTTTGATTTATTCTTTTATTGTAACAATACTAAGTACATATGCCATCGTTCCTTATTTTACATTTAATCAAATAATTTATCTTATTTATTGAGTTGATCCCATTTAATTATTAAAAGCTACTTATATGCCAAACATTTGATTGAAAATAAAAATTTCTAAAAATTTTCTCCATCCCATAGGAGTATTAAAACCTCAAACCTCTAAATTAAAGACAAAGGTTATGATATACTCATTTAGTAGGCCTTTCCTCCCTACAGTAATAACTTTTTGACAACTATAACATTTTGTTTGAGAAAAAGAGAAAACTTATTTTCTAGACAAGAATCCTCAAAATATCACTATAACGATATGATACTATCTAATTTGAGATACGATCTTAGACCCATGACAATATATAGGTTTTAGAAAAGTATCTATAATCATGTATGATAGGAAGATAATAGAGAAGTATGGTTGTAAAAAAATTGATACAGACTAAAGGGAACATTATTGGGCTAAAATGTAGAGAAAAGAAAGCAGGACATTATTTGTATTTTTTGGGTCATTATTGATTACATTCTCCAATGGGATTAGGGTTGCCAATAATTTGTACAACCATGAAAATGTTTGAAACAATTATCATGTCTTGTCCCACAATAATTAGTCTCACTTCTTTATTATTGGTACCACAACAAGATCAAACCCCTCTACCAATTTATATATAAAATTTGTGGCAAAGTTACGTTTAAGGATAGTTTTTATCATTTAACTTATAATTTACTTTGCTACACTTCTGGTAAACAAAAAATATATCGTCCAATATTCTTTTTCGAATAAATATGCTAAAATCGTGTTTCTAATTCTGTTCTCAACCTTAAGTAAAATTTAAATTAAAGAGAACAAAATTTACATATTATAAATTTAAAGTTCATTTTTAGTAGGGTATACACTTATACACTTATATTGGTGATGAAATTTTGTTAAAATGATATTGTATACATATGTTGATAGTACAAGATATAAGAAATGTTCACTAAACGATGATATGAACGTCAATCTATATATCCAGGTCGATCTAGGATTTAAGAGATCAAAATAGAAAAATAATCTAATTTTTAGGGACCAAATTATTAAACATATATGAGTTATTAGTTTGGTTTTAAAAGCTTTCCAAAATGATCCTTATAGTATAATTAAAACTCTTAATATATTTCTACAAAACTACATACCAATTATTAAGAACAATAAAATTATAATTGAACAAAGAATCCTTGGCTAAAGAGATAAGTAATAATTTGTGGATTTTGAATAATGAGTGTAATTTAGGGTGATAACTCTCGTTTAAATGTGATTAAACCTTTAAAATACAAAATACATAAGACTGAATAATTGATTTTTAGTAGTATAATAATAATTGTATTGAGACCAATAAAGCATGGAAACTATAATACATAAATGCAAAAAGAAAAAAGAAAAAAAAAAAGGTAATTTAAGGAAGGAGCATTTATGGTAATCTAAAAAGAAAAAAAAGAAGAAAAGAATAGTTTAAATTTGATTGGGAATTTAGAAAATATATTTGTAATTGATTAGTTGTAATTTGGAAATGATAAAAATGATAATAAAGAGAGAACGGCGATGGCGTAAATTTCGGATATTTCGGCGAAACGAATTTATTTGTCATATCGGACCCCACACAATCCAACTCCCATCATTACACTCGGAAAATATAACGGAATCTCTACCGTCCAATCAACATTATCATCCAACGGCTCAAACCCCTTCATCTTTCCCGCCGTTTGCAGACTGTTTCCTTCCTTTTACTCTAATGGGCGCAATTGTTCGCAGCAGCTTCCAAAAACATTTCACCTTCCATTTTCTCACTTTCCCCTTTTCTTTTTTATATTTCCCCCTCTCTTTTTTCTTTTTTTTTATTTCTTATTATTATTGTTATTATTCAGTTTTCACTTTGTAGCCGCATACACAGTCTCTATATTGGCCTATTCCTCTTCTTCTCTCTCTGATTCCTCTTTTTTCCCCCAATTCACTTGAACAAATTTCCCATTATTCCAGTGTTTTTTTTTAATCGATTTCTCATCCACCCAGAACTTGAAATTCCTTCAGATTACATTTCAATATGGTGAGTCTTGATGTTTCCTCTGTTTTTATTATTCTTATTATTATTTTGCTGTTTTTGGGTGTTTCTTTTCATTGCGTTTCTTCTTAATTTCTTGTTTGTTTTGTTCAATCATATGAATTCGTTCCACCCAGATTGTTTCTCTTCTTTCTTAATCATTGAATGTTGTTTAATCATTTTGTTTCAGCATTTTTTGGGTATTATAAATATAATTCAGATTGTTCAGAGTATGGATTGTTTGCTATCTACTATACATGTTTGGTTGTTTTTTTTAGTTTCCTGTCTTATAATTTATTGTATGTGACTGATTTGAGAGTGTATTCTATCGTTAAATTTTACAAGGAGTTTTCATATCTTATGTCATGAATGGGTAATTTTGGCAAATTATACCTAATTTCTTTTTAGCTTTTTGATGATGATGCCTCAATTTGGTATTGTTTTGGTTTATGTTAGGATTCTCTAATGATTTGACAAATTAGTCTTATTCACAAGCAATCATCAAATGAATTGAATTGTTTTGATATGGATATTGCAGGCAGGATGCAAGATTTATTTGAAGAAAAGGAAAACAGATTGGCTTAATTCCCTTTTGCAAAGCAAATTTTTTGGTTCTTGTGTTCATCATCAAAACAATAGAAAAAATGAAAAGAATGTGTTTTGTATAGATTGTGGTATTGCTATCTGCAGGCATTGCCTGATATCTCATTGTGTTCATCGCCGGCTACAGATCTGTAAGTACGTTTATCAGTACGTCGTTCGTGTTCCCGACTTACAGGACCACCTTGATTGTTGCAATATTCAGGTATCCCTTTATTACCTCCTTAAAATTATCTAAACTTTTAATACTGAACTTGTCATGTTACCTGTTGCTGCTGGTTGTAAGTTGTGATCAAATCATACTTCTAGATGTTTAATCGCTCAAGTATGCTTCCATAAATGAAACAATCCTCGAAGGGAACGACTTTGAGAAAGCATTGAATTTAATCATGATAGAGATCTTTTTGTTGTTGTTGTTGGTGAATTATGGTAGTGTTTGAGACTAAAGTACTGAATGTTTGATTCACTAGACTTATAAGATAAATGGGGAGAAGGCTGTTCATTTGAGTCCTCGTCCACAATCGAAAGATTCGAAACCGTCAACAAAATTGAAGTTTGGAGGTACTTGTGAAGCTTGTGGGAGATACATACAAGACTTGCCTAATCGCTTCTGCTCGATCGCCTGCAAAGTAAACGAAATTCTTTCTTGTTTCGGTTTAAACTTGCATTTCCTCTCATTCATTTTCTTGCATGACTTGAACATGTCACATTGCTCAACTTGTCAGGTCTCTATGGTTCCAATGGAACTCAACAATCAATGCTGTAGATTCATGGATTCAGAGCCAAATCTTAAAGATATTCCATGGAAGGAAAACCATAATCTAGAAATCAATACAAGTGAAATGGAATCATCATCGATCTCAGTAGCTGAATCAACTGAAGAGATTAAAGCATGGCGAGTGAAGATGGTGTTGAATCCAAAGAAGCTTTTGCATAAAAGGAAAGGCATTCCACATCGATCGCCTCTGAAGTAATGCCTAAACACTAATCATGAAGATCTTCAATACCCTTTCTCTGTCAAACCCACATTTTTTCCATATATCCAAGTCCTATAAGAATACAAGTATAGATATATAATATAACATATATTTCATCTCATCTCTTGGTTTTTGGCTCTATACTGGATTAGTTATGTTTTGGTTCCATTTTTTTTTTTTTATGCCAATATTTTTGGAGATTGTATAGAAAAATGATAGATTTGCTTGTGGAAACAATAATCAAATAATTGACATTGTTATCTTATATTCTTTTGCTTAATCTAAACATTATGGTGCTATGCTGTTGCTAGAGCATGCTGTATTAAGACATTATGATTGACTTTGGCTCTTAACTTTATTTTTTACTTGAGAATGTTCCTCTTCATGTTCTATAAAAGTTAATCTTGTTTGTTCCCTTTTTGGGCCTCAAATTTCTCTCTCTGGCCCAATTTGATGTGTGGTTGTTGTTATTGGGGGCCCAATGTTTTTCCCACTTTACATAAAGGCAACAATCTTTCATTTTTGTCCTCAGGAGAATGTGGCAGACAAAAGGATGGCCACACTTTCAGACAAAAGGATTGGTCAATAAAATACAAAATGCAATGTCTTAAAGTTGATAACACAAATCAAAGTCTTCTTCAAATTCCTCCTTCAAGGATCATTCATTAAATCTTCTCACAAAGTCTTCCATAATTTTGAATGATTTTTTTTCTAGGGTAGAGGGTGTTTTAAGTAAATTAACAAAACATTTACCACATCCAGTTTGGATATCATAATATGTGAGTTATAATTATTATAAATTATAATAATTTGTTTAGGCTACAACACAAATTATTATAATAATATTCTAGTTAATCATGAGTTATAATAGTTAACAGTAATCAATAATCAACTCCTATAATTGACCCATTTAATTTTTTGTTGTGTTTATTTAAATAATTAAAAATGTATTTGTAATTTTAGAAAAAAATTAATCCAAATTTGAAAATAGTCGCAAATAAAGGATACATTTTGTTATATTTATAATTCTAAAAATAGAAAAGAGGGAAGAAGGAAATTGATGGGAGAAGAAGTGGTTTGGGGTAAGATGAAAATTTTGACATATTCATGGGGGTGATGAAAAGATTTTATTTGATATTTAATTAATAAACTATTTACATAATAATATTGTGGATGAATTAGAGAACGTGAACTGACTTCGAAGGAAGGAGTTTGGTGTATCCCAAAGGCAGGCTTAGGCTTAATTTAATTTCATTGAGACAAGAAGTAAATAGAAGGCTTTTCTGGAGGAGGAATTTCAAGCTTCCCTTCCAACATCTTCACCACTTTCCCCATCGACGGTCTCTTCTCCGGTTGGTTTTGAAGACACCACATCGCCGTTTCCACCATTCGATTAACAATACATACATTACCCCCCCTCTCGTATTCTTCCCTTATCCGACCGTCTAATATCTCCTTCATCTTCTCCTCCACGAACGCCTTCTCGAATGCCCATCCTGGAAAGTACCAATCTGCACTCTCCACTGTCCATCTCTTTATCTCAAAATTCCTTGTCCCGCTGATTATCTCCAGCAGCACCATCCCGAAACTGTACACATCTGCCTTCGTCGTTATTGAATTTGAACCCAATTTCACCAGCTCCGGTGCTACATATCCAGGCGTCCCTCTGATCCGAGACATACTCACTGTTGTCTCCTCGTTTTTCCTCAACTTCGACAACCCGAAATCTGATAACTTCGGGCAGAAATCGTTGTCTAGAAGGATGTTCTCTGGTTTTATGTCTCGATGCAACACCCATTCCAAGCATTCCTCGTGCAAGTACGCGATTGCTCTCGCTACTCCGATGGCGATTCGGTACCGTATGCTCCAATCCAGCGGTGACCTTTCTTCTTCCGTCTCTCTTTCCTCCTTCTCCGAATCGGAAGGTGAATGCTTCACAAACAGGAATTTGTCCAGCGATCCATTCGGGATATGTTCGTATACTAAAATTCTCTGACCCTTTTCTGCGCAGAATCCCCATAATCGAAGCAAGTTAAGATGGTGCATCCTCGCGATGATGGTGACCTCCGCCCAAAAGTCACGGTCACCTCCCGCGACGTTTTTCAAGCACTTGACGGCTACCACACGTTTGTCTGGCAGCTCCCCCTTGAAGACTTCGCCGAATCCCCCTCTTCCGATGCAGGTCGAGAAGTCGTTTGTGGCCGTCTTTAGCTCGGCATAATTGAACCGCTTTGGGCCGCCGGCGGGAAGTGATTCGAGACCAAGAGTGCGAGCCATGTCTCTGTATTTTACAAATCTCTTCAAGAATGCCCAGAAGAAAACTGCACCGGTAATTAGTTCGGCAACGAATATGGTACTGATTATCAATATGTTTCTGGTGGTGTTGTCTTTATTTACCGGTGGGGGCCGGAGGGTTATGCGAACTGGACATGTAGTTTGGAGTTTGTACATCATTCCGGTGAAATTTGAGCGATCTGTTTCCGAATTGTCGACCTTCACAAAGGCAGCTGCCTTCATCCCAGGAGACCACAACCCGTTCGACAAAATGTCTAGCTGAAGCACACACTGGGCGTGGGCGTTGCCGTTGCCGTCGAAGCTGAATGTATAGCCCACGCAGCTCGAATTCTTCAAGCAATCCGCTTGACAGACTGAAATATTTGGAGTTTGCAAAGAGATTTGTTTAACCCCGCCTCTGAAATTCACAAAATCCAGTTGAAGAAACTTGGGTTTGTTTGATACGTTGAGTTTCCGGTGGCATCCCTGCCGCGCTCCTCCTCGAGGATTGGGGCTGAATCCGGGTGCGCAGACACAATAAGTGGAATTGTAACTGCCACTACTCATACAGACAGAATTTGGGCCACAAGTATCTAAAATTTGACACAACTCTACATGTGCTTGCCAAACTACATCCCACCGAGGCCAATTGGGGTTGAAACTAAAAATCCTGAGGTTCCCATCATCATCAAGAACCAATTTCCGGAACCGGGTCGAGTTAAAATCAGAAGGGATAACTGGGATTTGATTGTTTATGATAATTTGACCATCAATTTGAAAATTCTGGAATGGATTTCCAGAGGACCAATAAGTCTCTGTACCAAACGTCAAATTAGCAGAGTTTACAAACGAATATTTGCCGTTGTTGGAGACGATTGAGGTTCCATTAAATGTATGATTAGGCAAGAAAGTATTGGTGGGGAATTGGAAGCTTTCCCATGTGCCGTAAATCAAGTCACCATCGTCGCGAAGGATTAATTGGGTCGAGTTTGAATGGGCTGAGACATTGTTGGAAGGCCAGAGGTTGCGACCGGAGGCGTCGTTGAGACGGAGCTGGCCGGTGGCTGTGATGACCAGAGCTGCTGAACGGTTGACCGGATGAAGACGGTTGGCGGACCAGACGACGTTGTCGGTTGAGATGTTGAAGTACCAAACGGAGAAGATGAAGAGATTGGAGTTGTTGGGTAGTGGGTGGAAGCCGGCGGCGAAAAGGGAGTTGGGGGAAAGGAGAGTGAGGTTCTGGGTGGGCCGCCATGGAGATTGGGAAATTGAGAAGGAGGAGAATTTGCGGGGGTTTGTTGTGGGTTGGGCGGAGGCCAGAGGTAAGAGGAGGAGGATGGAGAGAGGGGCGGCGTCGAAAAACATAGTTCCGTTGAGGTATGGCTGACGGGAACAATGGGAAGATTTGAAATATATGAAGAGAAGAATGAATGGGTGAATGGGGATGGAAGATGTTCCATTATTTCCTCAAATCAAACCAATTTGAAAGCAAATGAGACTAAGACTATGAACAGTGTGAAATTCAAAGTCGTCCACTTCCACTGCTGCTTTTTTTTTTTTATATATATATATAATTTATTATAAAAAATATATCTTCAGTAAAAAAATACTTAAAAACTTTTAAAAGTTTGAAAATAAATTTAAAATCATAATTTAACATATAAAGCATTTCGTAGACCAAAAAAGATATCACTTTAAATATATTTAACCAAAATCTAGAAGATTCAACCTCTTATAAATTTTAACATTATTCCTAAGTTTAATATAAAAATAAAATAAAATTGTGTCACTATAACTTCATTACATCACATTTCATTAATCTTGTAAACAACAATAATTTCATTTACCTATGACCACACGTACTATTATTCATCTTCACAGTAAATAAACTAGATAATGCATACTCAAATGCTTACTCAATTCAACTCAAATATTAAACTCAACCCAATTTTAAAAAATATGTAACTCAAATCCAAAAAAACATAAAAATTTAACCTAACCTAATTTAAAATAAAAACTAACACACCCTAGCTTAATTCTTACTATTTGGGTTGAGTAGTCCGTATTATTTGAACAACCTTAATTATTGTATTGTTAAAAAGATTTTTTTTTCTTGGAAAATCTTTATTTTCTCTATTGCAGTTGTTATATTTTAACCTCTCACTACATTTAAATTTCTATCTCAATTAAGAATAAAATAAAGTTAGTGAAGCACTACTTTTTTTTAGTTTTCAAAATTTTCTTTAGTGGGAAAATAGTCTTTATTAACTATACTTATGATTAGCAAACTATTGTTTAACCGACATTAATTTATACTATCAACTTCACATCAGGTATTCAATTCAGTGGTGGGTACAATTTTTTTTTATGATAAAGAGCCTTAATTTCAAGTTTCACTAAAAATATTAAAATGAGTCATGAAACTTTTTAAATATAAATTTAGTTCACAAACTTTCATTTTTGTGTCTTGTCAATCTCCTATCGACTTTAAGTCGTCTCTAATATGTTTTTGACATATACTATCATTTTAAAAAGTTAATCAATCTATTCTATAAAAAGATATTTAAAAAATTTGTGTGCAAAATAATTCTAACTTAGAACTATAAAAGCGGGATGAGAGTATCTTACCATTGTATACAAAATAGTTATTTTGATAATCAAAATGACTTAAGATTTTGTACTAATATAAACATGCAAAATTAAGTTAGAGAGAAGTCGAGTCTCTTGAGCTTATATTAAATTTGTCCCTATCGATCTTCTATCTATTAAAAAAGTAATTAAGAATATATTTAAAATTATTAGGCACTATTATCTTATTTTGAACAAAAGAGCTTAGGGCCTCAACTTCATGTAATAACAGCCGGGGAAAATGAGATCATCTTTTATTATATACTTTTAAGTAATGTAAAAGAAGAAAGTATTAATTTCATCTTCTTCTTATTCTTCTTTTTTTTCCCTTTGAAAAGGAAGAATGAATTTGTTTAGTACACAGATTACAATTTACGTTGTCAAAAATTTAATAGTTTTTAAGTATAAAATATAAAATCGTCAATGTTTCCTAACAAAACTCAACTCTATTATTTCTGTTCATCTTTATTAAAATTACATTACTTTTTAAGAATGTCAAAAAATTAATGCTTTTTAAGAAAAAGAATTGATTACGTACAAAATTTAGAATGTTATTTTGTTTTTGTTTATTCCAAGAGTCACGGCTATTTGAATAAAGTGTGAGGCAATAACGTTGAATGCTTATATATTAATATATTTAGATTGAGTGTCAATATAATTTTTTTTTTCTTTTATAATTTTGATTATTAATTTTAATTCTCTTAAAACATTTTTATAAAAGTATAAATTTACTCTCCTAGTTTCTATACTTTCAATTTACATGGAACAATTTAGTTTCTGGTTTTTACTATGAAACAATTTAGTCATTCTACTTTAAAGTTTATAATGATTTAGATTGAAATTAAGATTGACCTCACTAATACACTAATAAGGTCGTGTTTCATGTGGAGGAGTTTGGTTTGAAGGTCTCTCCTTCATCCTTCTTGAGTAGGATGGAGAGTCTATTGAGTCATGTACCCACCTAAAGGCTCTAAAAATTCAATTCTAATGCATATATCTTGGGTGGAGAATGGTGACATTAGTTTAGTTTGCATAACTCCATGGGGGTTCTCTACTCTTGTTGGGTGTGAGAGTCTATAATTGGTGCTTACAGTGATTAGGGACCTTTTTTTCTCTTCTTGCCAGGTTCGATGGTTAATATTTTTGCTATGATTGCTGAGTCAAATTGTTGTGAGCTTATTAACGCTTGTTATATGAGCCAAATTAGCTTGCTAGTGAGATTTTTTCTTTCATAGTTGATGTTCGAGTCTCCACATTTGTCTGGTGTGTCCCCCACCTTGCATATGCACTGTTGTTGATGGAAATTGGTTTGGGTATTGTTTTGTGGACCTTTCTTCTTTCTTCTTTCCCATTTAAAGAAGATAGTTGGGTTTGTTGTGGTTAAATGGTTCTTTTTTTATAGGAAAGAAAGTTGACTTTTATTAACTTGTATTTGTAAATAATGTTACCCTCAAGTTTACTTAGTGTATGTATATACATTGATGATTAGCACGGATACAGATATATTAAAAGAATTCAAAAAACCATAAAATTAAAGAATGTGAAGCTTTAAAATAAGCTTCACTCAACTTGATCATATACCTATATTAAGCATTAGCAAGAGTTTGTTTTGTTTTTTTTAATCTTCTACAAACTTGAAATATATGCAAAGTAAGGCAGTATACGTATTTATTTGCAAACAGAAATTCCAATACAACAATATGATATATAAAAACCCATGTTTTCTAAAGAAATAACAACATATTCACACTTGTGACATTCAAATTAATCTCAACCAATTCCATCACATCACTAATACTCTATAAACATTTTCATAAATTTCAAATATTGACAATATTGTCGAATCAATAATAACACATTCATCATGAGTGTTCAAACGACCTGATAAACTAAACTACTTAATCCAAATTGTAAAGATCAGATTCAGTTAATTTATATTTTGAATTGGATTATTGTATTCAAGTTTTTAAAAATTTGGGATTGTAACACTCTAGTCTAGGATTCTCAATCCAAATTATGTACCTGACAACCTCCCACATTCTCCGGTGCCTATGCAAGTTGTCCCTATACAAATGCATCCTAAGAAAATTTCAAATGATCACCCAACTTAGATTTAGAGTTACTATGATTACCAAAAAGAAAGAAAGAAGAAAGATATATATTGTAGATATAGATAGTAACTTTTAATCTTTTATAAGTATTTGTTTCATATCTCAAAGATGTCTTGTATTGGAACTAAACTTGAGTGTTACGGGTTGAGTAAGACACTCGAATTTTGGAATTGGTTTAAAGAAATACCTCCATCTCATCTCCTGTTGACCTATTGTCCAAATTTTTACTAATTTTTGGTGGCATCGGTTTCATAAACATTGTTCTTGTAATTGTAGCACTTCGTGATTCCCCCAAAATTAAGATACAATCAAACAACAATTTTGTTTTGTAAAATCAACCTTCTAATTAAACTTTTTTGAAATAATTACTTTTTCTATTTCATATCATTTGTTTCTAAAAATCCTCTCTCTTAATCCATTCATACCATGCAGACAAGATTCCGGCGATTTCTCACCGCCGTCAAAGAGAATTGTTCCGTCCGCTACGCCAAAATCGTTACAGCCAGTGGATATTCCGACGTCGATCTCATAGTCATCAAAGCCACCGCTCCAAATGACTCACCGTTGCCGGAAAAGTACGTTCAAGAGCTTCTCAAGATCTTCGCCTTCTCTCCTCCTTCCTATCGAGCCTTTTCACTCAGCTTCTCCCGTCGATTTCGAAAATCTCACTGTTGTGGAGTTCAACTCAAATGTCTCCTTCTCCTCCACAGATTGCTCCAATCACTCCCCGACAACGCTGAATTCCGATTACACCTACTCCGCAGCCGATCCAATGGCTCAATTTCTCTTTACCATTGCCATAGCCGACAAGACGAAGATTATGACACTTTCATCAGATCCTACGCTCGGTTCCTCGACGAAGCTCTGAATTCCGATTTGTCCTATTACACAAAAACACTAGATGATTCACATGTACACAACTCGATCGGAACAATTTCAAGCAGAATCAACGAAATTAACAGAGTAATTGAAACAACAACACAGATGCAAAACATAATCGACAGAGTAATCGATTGCAAACCGGTTGGGAGAACATCACAAAGCTTCGTAGTTCGATTAGCTATGAAGAACATAATCCGCGAGAGCTTCTATTGCTATCACTCTGTCTGTCGAGATCTCGACTCAATCGAAGACAGTCTTCTTCAACTACCGTACCGGAGTTCTGTAGCAGCAATCGGAATCTACAAGAAGGCCGCGATTCAAGCAAATCAACTCTCGGAGCTTTACGATTGGTGCAAATTGATGGAAGTGTGCAGCGCGTATGAATTCCCGGACATTAATCGAATACCGGAATCGAGGATTCAAGGCATAGAAGCAACGGTGAGGAGAATGTGGGAGGTGACGGAATCGTCATCATCGTCTACCAGCTCCGGAGCATCGGGAAGAAAGGGAGCGGTGGTGAGGAGTGAGTGGGAGAAATTTGAGAATGGAGTGAAACCGGCATTGATGGAATTGGAAGAAAGGAGTTGGGAGGATTTGCTTGAAGCTTCAGTTTCGTTTACAATGGAATGGAATTCGTTGAATTGGGAAAGTAACGGAGAGGGAGAAATAATTGAATTCATCAATACTTCTTCTCAACTAAATCCCTTCAATGCTTATTCATTCCACCAACATTCTTTAAGAATTAATACAACACCAAAATGAATGAGAATTCTAAATTTTAATACAAATAAATAAAAACCCACATGAAATTGTGTTTGAATTATAAATTTGATGTACACTTCCTATTGTCTTGTTTTCTTTTTTATTTTTTATAGTATGATTGTCCTTGAAATTCTTTTGGTTTGAGTTTAGTTTTAGCCACATACCCAAGTGGATCCAGTGTTTTTCAAAAAAATTCATGATGACAATGGCACACCTGTTTATAAAATGAAACTAAAGTACAGTACTCAACATGAATTTACTTTACCAAATCATCAATCAACTAGTAAGTTCAAACTTTTGGAACTAAAAGACAAGTTGCTAATCCTGGAAGTGGTGATGAAGCTTTTCAAACAAAATCTTAATTTCCTGGAAAATTTTACACTACAAAAGTAAAATAATAATAATAATAATAAGAAAGAAAAGTGATTTTGGATTTGAACATATCTCAAAGTTATAACATTGCACAGTTTGACATGAAATGTGTGTTCTTATATTAATAATGCTTTGAACACAATCCTCCAAAAAAAAAAAATTCAATTAACATTATAATGAACCATGTAGTCCTTCAAATTTTAAGTGAAAAAGAATGCAGTTAGCATTAAAATATATTTTAATATAAATTTTAGTATATTTTGTAAATATTTTGAAACACCAACCACCGTATTACGTGAGCATATCATAAACAATGAACAGATTTATAGAAATTGAATCAGTTGAGGTTCTTCTCAAAACTGGGGGTGAAACTTTTTGTAGAAAACAGGGCAGGGGAACACTATGAAGGAATGGAAAGGGGAAAATCCCTACGTTCACACTAATCTTGAATAACTCATACTACCAATGGCATACAAGAACAAATGTACTCGGTGGGGGCCTAAAATATAATACACAACTTTATCCTAATCTCAATTTTAAACAACTTACAATAGTTTTCAAGGCAGAACACCCCCAATGTCCTGTCCTGTTTGATTATGAATTGGTCGTCATTACAGGAGCGTGCCGTCTATATTCCCTCTTGGGCAGGCTCAGAGATTTCCAATAAATTACAACACTGCCTTCCTTTTCGTTTATGAATTTGGTCATTACAAGATCGGACAGCTCGTCACCTCTCTATGGGCAGCTTAAATACCATGTTAGCTGTGTTCTACCCGGCAAGGAATGGTCAAGTGTAACGAGAACCTGATTGACCAGCTTATTTCCGATGCCTTCTCTTCTGATCTGCTCTCATTCTCTTCTCGTCATCCCATTCTCGTTCATACATTCTAAATCCTTGTTAAGGAGTTGATAAAAATTAATGGAATAGATAAAACTTATTATCACCTAAAGGTCATTAGTGATCATGCACAAAGAGTTGTGATATAAAGGATACAGATCAGCTTCACGTCTTGTCATCTTGTTCACCACTTCTTTACCGTGGATTCTCAAGCCTGGGTCATCTAGGTAACCAGGACGTTGCATCATTACTCCCTTCCGGTCTCCTCTTTCTCGTCCATCATAAGATTGAGACACACCACCACCCATCGGAGGTGGTGGTGGGCCAACAGGAGAATACTCACCAGCCTCAACTAATGACAGATGCTCCCTTTTAAGTTTTCGCCTCTTAGAGGCAGCTGAAGCATCCATGTCCTCTTTCAAAAGGTTTGCCTTTTCCCTCTCCCTCTCCCTGTCATCAACCTACATGAACAAGAATACAATTACTATTTACTGAAAATTTACAATGTGATAACTGTAAACATAGCTACTGACTGAGGTACGATGATTAAATTCGGATAAATGCACTTACGTACAAATGATATGTGAACCTAGAATGTCGTAACAAGAAGGATGAAAGGAAAAAGACTACTCAGATCTCTCTCATTGTGTATGGATGTGGGGGGGGAGAAAGGGAAACTACGTAGGTTTAAATCACTTTTGTTCTCATTACCAATCTTTTGTCAAATGAAGATCCCAATTAAATTTGAATACGCCAAAAATCAAGACTATTAATTCCAGGTTGGCAGACCTCGATACACTTGTTCACCCAATTTAACAAAATAACCCAAGATCATCTATAATTTAGATCTAAAAGGCAATGTTTGGGCTACATCTTTTACACTTCGAAACCATGTAGAACTTGAGAGTTAAGACTTAAGCTAAAAAAACATAACTTTCCTTTGACATATAGCCCCAGTTTCCTTACCAAGATGATACTATCTTAATCAACAATAAGAAGAAAGAAAGGCACAAACCCTGTTGGCGCAACCCAAGAAAACAATAATTCCTTTTCTAGAAACCAAAACCCAAGAAATTGTAAGCCCTTTTCTATAATCCGTTCCTGTTATGATTCTAGATAGATAAATAGAAACATCCTATGGTACTAAATAGGCTTTACCATCTGTCTATTCGATCAATTTTCTGAAGGCAGGGTTGTGAACTGATCACCTTTAGAGGGGTGTTAACAAAATAAAAGTTCACTTCTATTTGCATATGGTACATTTTGCTTAAATTAATCTTGAGTTCGTACTTCGTACAAAAGGTTGTTATACCAAATAAAATGCAATAAAATTGAACAATCATTACCTTCAACGACATCCCAACGTCTCTCTCTTCTCTCTTTCTTTCTCGAAATTCCTCTTCTCTTCTGCGCTTTGCATCATCCTGTGAAATTAAATTTTCCTCTGATCGTCTTCGTTCCTTCTCTTCATGTCTAGGAGAAAGCCTTTGAGCATGTCTAGCAGTTCCAAACCTCCTATCTGCATCTTCTTCTCTTCTTCCACTATTAACAGATTGAGGGACCAGGTGTGGCGGCAAGGGTGGTGGAGGTGGCAAGCTCTGTCCGTGGAACCGATCATCAGTGTGAGACTTGTCTACAGTTGAATCGCTATATCGTAATTTGCTCCTATCATCTTTGTTTCTCTCATCCTTAGACTTTTCAGGATACCTATCAGAAACTCTCTCCACTTTCTCAACTGAGCGCTCTCTTCCATATCTTTCTATTGATCTGTCTCTTGTTCTTTCTACTTGAGGATCATCTCCACGGGACTTTTCAGGACGTTCAGCCCGGTCTCTGTAGTCCCTATCATACCTTTCATTTACTTTATCTTTTGTTCTATCCAAAGGTTTGTCTAAACCTCTGTAACCACTTTGTTCCTCCATTCCTATTTTATCGGCATCTATAGATCGTGGGTCCATGGATCTATCTTTGTCAGAGATACGAAAATCCCCATCTACATCCCTAATCTCACCATCTCCCTTCCGGCGTTTGCCTTGCCTGTCTGGTTCTTCTGCAGGACTAGCTCTTTTCTGCAGCTTATCACTAGATCTAGAACCACTGGCAGAATTATCATGCCTAGGAGAATGACCAAGTCTGGAAGAAGAGGATCTCGAAACATCAAGAGCTTCAGGGCCATCATCCTTCACCGAAGACACCCTACCATCAGATGTCCTTCCAACCCCACTCTCTGCCTTCGATTCAATAGTGTGACCATCTGAAGCTTTTACTGTTAAGGAGGAGCCTTTAGTTAAAGAATTTTGTGTATTACCGTTTGACATAATGGAAGGTGAATTAGAAGGACCTCCATGCCTACCACCATCTGTTGCATGAACTGGAAGCTCCCTTTCACTCGTTGAAGACCCAGGATTCTTGCTAGCCGCTTTTCCCGATCTAATTTCATCTTTTGTGATATCTTGTTTCGGTGCTTTATTAAGAGATGTAACAGGCCCTGATCGTTTGGTTGAACCTCTCAACTGTTAACATGATAATATAATAAGTCATAATTCAAGGGGCACACACACACACACAATCTAATGCCCACTAAAAGTATAATTTAATACTACCTCCGATTCAGAAGAGGTCTTTGAAACAACTTTTGATGAGCCCTCATCCAAAGTCCTAGTTGAGTCATCACCTGGTTTCTGACTATCCACCATTTTTAATGATCCCGAATGCACAGAAGTTGAGGGTACCAGTGGCTGGGAATCTGGCCCGTTCAATGACATCCCTTTCTGCTTCCCATGCCCGAGCTCAGATTTTGGAACAGAGAGCCCATCTATTTTGTCCGTTCTCACATCAGAAGTTCTTGACCTCAATGAATGATCTTTGGCCATATTTCCAGAATCTGAATTTGGGATGGGTAGCGCACTGGTCTTCCCTCCAACAGGTTCATTTTGTGAAACAAAAATGGAATTATTTTGGCTAGAAGCTAAATTACTAGCCGAAGGTTTTGACGCAAGAGATGGTGTCTTCAATTCAAGGTAACCCATGCCAAATTCTTCATCCGTAACCCATGAAGGCTGCAGAATGAAATAACATCAACTGAGCAATTAAAATTGAGAAGGTGACACAACAGAGAAATGGAACAAACCTTTCTAGCAGCCAAGGCTGCAGCAACACCAGTAGCTAAAACCTTCAGATCTTCTCTTTCATCACTTTTGATCTTGGCTACCTACATGAAGAGGAAGAACTTTTAGTTTTCTTTTTAAAAATTTTTAAATTCCAACCATTATTTTTTTCATTGTCTAGAGATGAAATACAAAAGGAAGAATTCTTAGTTGACGCTAAGAAAGTAAATTTGTCCTACCCGTTTCTCAAGGTTGATTCCACTCTTTCTAGTAACGGGAAACACATTGGAAATTTTTGTTAACATTATAAGAGCATTTCTAATTTCCATGTATTCTGTAGATTCCAAGCATTGTATCAGTAACCGTGTAATTCTTTGACTCCACTTCCAATGAACCTATAAGAAAATCAATTAATGGATTATTAAATACAGTGACAGAAATATATACTGTCGTACATGAAAGTCAAGCAAAACAAATTTATACTTGAAATGGGACACTGAATCCCCAGTGAATCGAATATTGAATGATACAGGTAATTAAAATCTAAAATTCTCCATGAAAGTGGAAGTAGAGAAAACTTGAGATCTATATGACCACAGAATAACCCAGGAGAAACCATGCCAAAGAAGATAATTTGGCAAGGTAATTCAGGACTTACTGAAGTTGCACCACTACATAACTTACTGGAGTTGCACCATTACAGCAAATCTGATAGAGCGCTAATAGGGGAAAGAAAGATTGCTTTTACATCATAACAGAGATTGATGTATAGGATAACTTCTAAGAGAAAACTTAATACCAAACAAGAATTGGAAACAAACTACGTAATTCAGGCAACATATTATCAATCTTCACTAAAATGTATAGTACATGCAAAAGCAATCTAAAGATAAAAATGGTAGAAATCCAAGTACCTTGATGAACTGGCCGTACGTTACTCTTTGACTATTTGGATACCTATAGTAGACAGCGAATCCAGGCATATTTCCACATTCACGTTCATAAATGGATTCATCACTCTGACAAAACGATTGATCAACATGAACAACTGAAGATGGGGAAGATCCCAGTAACAGAATTCAAGCACTTTGCAGAATGATGAATGACTTTTTAACTTCATTTGGCTTCATCATGATAAAGAAAGATTAAGTGATCAATTACCTTCCAATGATAAGCTATCTTTAGTGTCTCATATAAGAACCTTCCAAGCCTGCCTGCTTCATATTCCGTACAGCAGCATATCATGGGTTGCAAAGTTTTACATATCAAAACATCAATATGGTTGACTGTATTGAAAAATGGCGTTCCAAGGGAATGAAGAGTGTGCACAAACATAGCACAGTAGACCGCATCAGGCATACTGAATGTACAGCGGGGAAAAATACAACGCTGAAGGAACTCCATGTTAATTTTCAGAGTATCAGGACAGGAGCTCAACCACTTATCCTTTTCACGAGAAAGTCGTCTACGAACAGATGCAACATTTTCTTCATGCTTAACAAGTTCATTGGACAAGCGATCCAGAGATTCTTGAATTCTTTCTTTGTCTTTCTTCCTTTTGTTGATTGCAGAACTAGAGTTATCAGATAGCTCTTCTAAAGCTTTAAGAGCAGCATGCTGCTTAGCAATTTCAGATTCATATCTACTTCGAGGAACGTAAAGATCATAGAGAGTGAGACCCCAAAATGTAGTATAGAGATCTGGAGACAAGCTATTCCAAGCTTTTGGAGGTAACATAGACTTCACAGTATCAAGCAGATCTGACCACCTATCAGAATAGAAGTTAAAAGAAAATCTGAAAGTATTCCATCAAAAAAAAAAAACTCCCTATTTTGTACCATCAAAATAAAAAATACAGTTAACTCCCTATTTTGTACAAAATAAGTCTGACAATGAGTGCCAGTAAGTCAATGCTTCTGAATATCTTACATTTTACCAAAAGTAACAAGATCAAATTTGGCGGAATGAGAGAATCAATATCTTGTATGATTTCTCTGAATGCAAAAAGAAAAAGACACAGGGAGAGACTGCTTCTCAAAAGTTGAGGGAGAGATTACAACAACAAAAGAGTTAGAAGTCGAAGTAGAAATGACTCGGTATCTAAATATTATATACCCAATAATCATAGAAATTTTTTTAAATTCTAAACCCAAATCCAATCAAAGTACTAACTACATTTTATCAATAGCATTTAATCGTGTACAGTTTAATCAAAATATAGAACAAGAAAATAAGTTACAATAGCAAAGTGCAAGCATGTAGGAAAAGTGAGCTTAAAAAGTAGATCTCTTACCTCACAGGTTTCTGTAAAGAACCAAGATCCAAAACGACATCAGCAGAACATTCTGCAGGTTCCAGATCAGAACTGTTGCCTATAACATTTGCATCATTTCCATCCAGTGGCCAGAAGATATCAGAACCACCTTGACACTTATATAGCCTCATTATTGGCCGATAAATCAGGAAAGCAACCTACAAAAACGAGCCATACCAGAAGTACTTTAAGAGCGTGCAAAAAAACTTTAAAGCATAATATATTGAGAACTTAAATCTCATAAATAAAGAATAGACAAATATCAAAAGTAGTTCAACTATGAGAAAACACACACACAACCCCAAGAAAACAGATGCCGTATGACAATGACACAAGCACACAGACCTCAGGATCAAGGTGATAAAGATGGGCAAGCTCATTGAGTGAGGGAATCAACTGAGCATAAGCTGAAGCAGGCGTAACTGCAGTTGTAAGAAATTCCACATATTGAAGGAGAGTTCCATGACATCTATCAAACTGCTCACTGACCATCTTTATATAAGGAGCATTTGCATTTATAACAACCCTGAAGGAAATAAATCATATGTTATGCCAAATATTTTAAAGCTCTAAAATGCCCATGAGAATTTGCTAGTTGGGACTAAGTGAAGGTGGTGAGCCGAGGAAAGAAAAGAAAAGAGAGACAAGACAAGAACAAATTGCGTGCTAAAGGAGCCCAGAGTAGTAGCAGGTAAGTGTATCAATAGACATCTCAAGTGATTGAATTACGATAATTTTACTGCAAGATAACTGTTAATGAAAATCATAAATAAATAGCGTGCTAAAGGGGCTTGTCAGAGTTTTAAAATATTTAAATAAAAAATAACATGAATCCCCCAATCTCTACATAATCCTCCCCACACAAAATTTAATCTATAAAATGTACAAAAGGAAAAAAGGGGGAGAGAGGGTCCTAGTTATAAAGCAGAAAAATACAATATCACTATATTTTGCATAATACAGAGAGTAATAAAGCATACAATGAACGATGTTGAGCAATAAGTAGCAAAAGAGGGACCGCCAATTTTGGTTCATCCTTGGGAAGTAATGAGTCACGCAGTCTGTTGCTCGACTTGATCAATGCCTGCAGTATTTAACATGGAAAACAGAAATAGGATGATATAATAATTCCAAATTAATCAACAAACCATCATGTTTTTAGTACAAACAGAAAATAACATTCAGATAACAGCAATCACACACAAAAAAAAAAAAACATAATAGCAATAATAATGATAATGATAATAGTAAGAGTACAAAATCACAAATAGGAGACAATAGTTTGATTTTAAAATGTAAATATCACTAATAAGAGTACACTGTGACAGAGTAATACACCCTATCTCTTTGGAGCTCCGGTGCAAAGTGAAAAGTAATATTGTATAATATTATAATAAAGCTTTTTTTAAAAACAAGAAACAAGTCTCCCCATTAAGATAATGAAATGAGACTAATGCTCAACAAAAGAAATATCATGATAAAACTGTAAAAAAATTAAAGAAACCAGAGTTTTCGTGAGAAAATTTGAATCTTTTAAGAGTATTGGGTGGTTTTATAATAAAAATATTAAAATAATAATAATAAAGGGGCTCACCCAACGCCTTGCCTGACCACATCATTGAAAATTCATCATTCTCTTTTTGATAAAACATGTCAGAATAAATTCATTGAAGTGCAAAGGAGCTACTAACTGAAAACTCCTAGCTTGCTACCAAAACCCATCAGGACTCAAGGTAGTCTTACAGTCATCTACTTTCACATCCTTTAGTGATGATTGTAATCAAGTAAAGAACCGGGAAGAAGAAAATTATATTGCCAATCACTACAATACCTTGTTATTTCGAGTAACTCCGAAAGAAGTTGCTTGATAACGAAGCGTCTCACTTCCTGCCATAGAATCCAACTGTTCCTCAGTTAGGTTTTCTGTGTACTGGACATTAGCCATTTGTTGGACAAGTTCCTGATTACATTACAAAAATATATATAAGTACGTAGTCAAGAAATAAAGTATGATAGTAAAATATCTAAATGTTGAGCCATGTGGCTAGCACAAAGCACCCCTTATAGATCGGCAAAGTACCTGCAGGAGAACAAGCTCAATTCCTTGACCTTTTTTCAACTGATTGACGAGATACTGAAATAAACCCCTTAGTTCCATAGATGGATACTTCTTACACCTACCACCAACAGAAAAAGTCCAAGAAAGTCATCAAGAAAATAGGAGACAAATGTACACAAGATCTGCATACCCAAAAAGTATTCTGATGATAAAGCAAGTAGAAGTATAAGATATGTTCTGTAGAAAACTGTTCAAAGATGACAGTTTATACAACAGTACAGCACATCTTTATATCCTTTTTTACCATCAAAAGAAGAAACAAACAAAACACAATTAGAGTATCTTTGTATACATATACAAGGATGCAAGTTTAAAACCAAAGAAAAATTTGACAACATTAGAACGCACAAAAATTCTATGAAGCAATTATAGCAAAGAAAGATAAACCAAAACAAAAAGATATTTTATTCTAGGTAGGTGGCCACCATAATTGTCTAAGCCAACTTACATGCACCTCGACTAAGCTCACGGGACAATCCGTTTGGTTCTACAACATTTTGGTGTCAAAGAGACTCATAAGATATTAAATCCTAGATAGGTGGTTACCATGGACTGAACCCATGACCCTTTAGCCCTTGATCAAGGTCATGCCACCATATTTACTACTAAGTCAATCAATGATGGTTGATAGGATACATATAAATTATGAAATTTTCAAAAAGAGCTGGAGGACAAAAGGCACTAAAAGAATTGCCTATTGCTCCACATTGAACTCACCGAGTAATTGCAACATTGGATTTCATCTAATAAACAAAAACATCACATTTTGAGGAAACCAACTATATCCACATCATTACAAATAATTCTTATACATTCAAGCTAAATTCTCAGGGCAGCAAAAAACCCATTCAACCAAATGCTCAACCTACCTCTGAATCTGGGGCCTCATAACTCTTCTTCTTTTAAGGGGAAACACAAATTTCAATGAAAGATGAAAACGATACAAACTCCTGAAGGGAGAGAAAAAAACAAGCAACCAAAAAGATAAAGTAAAAGACCCAAAAATTAGAAAATATTCAGACGTAGAAGAAAAGAGGCCAATGGCTACTCCATTGAGTTAGCGCCACTGGAAACAAAGGAACAAATAATCCAAATATCCAACTTCTTTTGTTCTTTCGTTTTCTGTTGCAATAACAGTACCAGGTTGGGTAAAGAATGGTCCTGTGGTTCCTCCATCTTCTTTAGCTTAATTGTTACCTATGCTACCTACAGGGTGAGAACAAATAACTGATCTTTATTAGGGATTTCCCGACTCCACAGTACCTTACATAACTTTGGAAGGACAAGACACATTGAAATTACTTACAATCAAATATGTTTAAAATCCTGGTAACAAATTTGACATTATAAAATATACATAACCAACTTCTTTTAATGAGAAAAAAAAAAATACATGGGCAGTTTGTATTTGAACTTTTAGGGAAGGAAACGTGAATTTAAACTTTCTGTATTATGCATACATACCACAACAATTTATATAGTCACATAGACAGCTTCCATCAATAAATATTCTTTAGTGTGAATGTGTTTAAGGTTTCCTAGAAAGGAATAAAAGGAAAAAGTCAAGAACAAGAATGTGCAAAATAGCCCCAATACTTGATTAGTTCTTTTTTTTAAACAGGACAATTTGACAATAGTTTTTATTTAAACAGGACAATTTGACAAGAACAAGTGTAAGAAATTGACACATTGAAAGAACTCTAGAGGACTGGTTGCAATTCAAGATAACTTTTAAATAATACAATAGTTTTTATTTTCACTTCTTTAATATTAAGGATGCATATAACATGTGCAGTTCAAGATCACTTCGACATAGTGCAATTGTATCGCTTTGGTTAATATCAAGTGCGTACATAACATGTTTACCTATGCAGTAAAAGAAAAAGGAAAGCAAAGTTCACGTCCCAATTAAACCATTCCCACTCCTTGGACGTCTGACCCGCCTTGAAACCCTCAAATGGATTCCAATAGGAAGCTCGAATAAAAAATAGCAGCACAGAACTTCTGATTGATCCTAAGTTTCTGTTTTACTTCAGTTGCTCCTCCAATCTCTTTTTAAAGATACAGTATGGCATTTATCAGAACCATAGGATACATTGAATGTAGTACCATGAAAAAACCCAACTTGCCATAGAGCTGCAACAAAAGTAGGCAAAGAAACTAGAATTTCCTTGATGAACAACCCCTTTGTAAAAGAATTTCATGCTTCGACCAAGAATGATTTGTGCCTATAGCTGGAATGTGAAATTTTCTATATTTATCCAATACAAAATTTGAAAATCCTCCAAGAAATCAACATCTCGGAAAGTTGAAGCAACCAAAACTGATAAAAATCTTCAAAATGACTAGTCCTTTTGTACTTTTTCAACTATATGGTGAAACTAACATCTTCAAATGATTCAATTATAAGTCAGGAAACTTCTCTTCACAAGAGCAGTTAATATCTAGCACTTCTCTTTGAAGGTCCATCCCCTCTGAAGCCAGCCAATGCACCCAGAAAAATAATGATTCACCTCCAATTTTCTGAGCAAGGTTCATGTTAACCTTACTTACCCCCATTTACATGTAAGGTCATATAAATTACTCCCTTCCACATTACTGGATCTTGCAACCATAACACTGTTTACTTTGTTTCACTACAACTCTTTTACCAATATCTTGCTATTTAACAACCCAGCAGATCTTGAACAAAGGCAGCATAACAGAAACGTGAAATATCAACTTCATCCTATCATCCTGTATCTTGTAAATGAAGCAACGACCAGGGTCTTTCACCTTCCAATCTACTATATTATCATGAACTTGAAGAGGGAAATTGAAACCCAACAACAATCTCGATGGCCAAGTGACTAATAATAACCCAATTGATATATTTAATCATACACCTGCAGCCCCCAAAGCCATGTATGAAGTTCACAAAGCATATCCCATGAAGCAAGTTTAAGTAGTTGAATAGATCCAAAATAGCTAACCAAGGTTCAAACGTTAAGTTGTCCATAATGCCCTCAGTTTAACCAATCAACATTAGCTGGGTGCAGCAACCAGGATGTTAAAGTGTGGCATTCCAAGTATAACCAAGGACAAATATCATGAAAAATTCAGACAGTGATGCATGCAAAAGAAACAATAGAAAACAATAACCGAGTAGCAATCACCTAAAGCAAAAGAAGAATTAGAACACCATAACTCAAATATACCAGAAACAACCCAGACAATTCAACCTGCATTATCGTGGAAGTTCACCTAGACAGAAGCCAAATAGGCAACTATACAATTGAAGTGACTCTTAAACAAAATTTATAGCAAGTGTCCTAAAAAGTAAAAGCGCATCCTCAACAGCAGAAATCAGTATAAAGAAATATGTTTTATATGGAAAAAAAAAGAGAAACATACAGGTGACCCCAAAATGAAGCTAATGATTGGAGCCAATCTGAGAGATTAAGGCCATCATCCTTCAACTTATCACGCCCTCCTTGCGCCAAACGTTCAATCACAACATATTCCAATATGTCATACTCAAGCTGCATAAAAAATATGGGGGAAATTATTATTAAAATATAAAAAATATAATACTTCAAAATTTAGACAATGTATCCATGGAAATACACATAGTACATACCTGAGTCAGATACTTGAATGCGTCTACTACAGGAGTAATCATATCCCTATATGCCTCAATCTGCAGAAGGTTATTTCAAGAATGATGCTCTAAGAAATTGGAAAGCAAGATATACATAATTGAAAATAGTATAGCCAGATCAAATAATACCTGGTGAACTATTGTCCGAAGGACAGTCATCGGATTAGCATGCGCAAGTTTTGCAACCATCCTACCCAATTGCTTCAAGTTCTCCTTAGCCAACCGCTTCAAAATCCTCCGTGTATCCAACTGAGAAGTAGTTGATTGTGGTTTACATGATTATGAAGTATTAAAGAGAAGATACCAAGAAGAAATAATCAATTAAATAATACCTTTGCCGTTTGCCTTGCAGCCAAAACCATTGGAATCTTCTCGTCATCTCTCTCCCATTCACCATATAAACGATATCGCACCTAGTAAAGCACGATATTTTTTATCAAAAGCACTAATAAGATTTGGACTATAATACAAAAGAAAAGACCAGTTAAATTCTTAGACTAACGAATCAAGCACATAGAATAAAAACCAAATAGCACCAATCCTATTTTGAAGAGAAGGGGATGTTTTCTGGCAAGGCGAGGTTTGTAGGATATTCAGATGTTTGTGCAAGAAAATGAACAATAGAACCTTTAGGAGAGGGGAGAGGGACTCCTGTGATGTACGGTCCCTTGCTTGGTTCTACATTTTCTCTTTGGACACCACTGACAAAATCTTTCTGTAATTATTTGGTCTGTCATATTTTACTTGGCTGGACTCTTTCAACTTTCAAAATTTTCAATTATTAATAATCAAATTATTCAATAGAGGTAAATGGAACTAACTCATGGATCTACCTCATACGGAAGAAGATTCATTACTTCCCATATCCCTTGACCAACAGCTGGATTGGCAGGTATCAACTGTAAAGAAGGAAGTAGGCATGTTCCTAAGGCTTCCTCAATCCTCAGCCTAGCTTCCTTCAAGTGAAGATGAGGAACTCGGTTTCCAGCTGGCATTACAAGTTCAGGATTTTGACCACTTTCCACACTGTTGACAAATTCAATTGCCGATGTATAATAACCTCTCAGCACCCTGCAAACCTGCAAAAATTAAAAAGCATAAATAAGAGAGAATAAAAAGAAATACAGGTTGGAAATTAAAGGATAGTGGTGAACACATTACCTTCTGTAGCAGAATTGTATCACGATAGAGATAAGGTCCAGCAGTGGCAAGCATCTGGAAAAGTTCTCTTGGAAGACCTATAAAAGAACCACCAACTGGCAAATTTGTAGTCTCAATAGCATCAATGCTGCTTCCTGCAGAAGCCCCCAAGCTCTGATGAGGGTTCTGACGAACAATAGAGTATGCAGAGGAGATTGATTCTTCAATGAGCCTAAGCAGACACCAAAAGAAAACTGATGCTTGAATCAAGGTTCATATACATGTTTACATGGATATAATTAAGCATCAAATCAGAATTACCTAAACAAGCTGTTACAAATTGGAAGAAGTTCCACTGGATTGAGAGGCGATAGACGATCAAACAGTACATGTGCATGATACCTGCCAGGAAAAAGAAAAAAGTTAACGAAGTTTACATTCAGCTTGGTTAAGAGGTGACATCTTCGATTATTCTTTTATAGGATACGAAACTTGGATTGCAGACTAAAGACGTACACACACAAAAACAAAAAGAAAATGAGATCTCAAAAAGCCAAAGAGATTGTAGAAAGAATTCCCAATTGCATAAAATCCCCAACAGCCTAACTCTTTAAGACACAGAATTTGGCTTAATGATAGAAGAGAATACTCTATTTTATTTTACAAACATGCACAATCGGGGAAAATAGTTGGTATGCTATATTGACATGTAATCTGTTTGAAATAAGGGGATATGTTGATAGTTTTATAGCCCTGAGGGCATTTTAGTATTTTACTTTGCCTTAAGTTTATTTCCTTCTTTTATTATGACTGTTACAGATTCAATTTTACGTGATTTTTTGTGATTTTTACAGTGCAACTTTCATTGTATGTGAAAATAATAAAAGAGACTCTATCATGATTTTTTCTCCCTGTTATAGGGTTTTCGACGTAAACATCGTGTTCCCTTATAACATAATCAAATACATGTTGAAACAGAAAGAAGGAAAGAAAGGATGATCCAACCAACTTATGCATACAAGTGTTCTTTTATAAAAAATCATGCGCAGATGTTGACCCAAAGAATTGGATTTCAACATCAAAGTTGGCCCTTCACTGTTTACTCCCAAGCAAACAGACAGAAGGACACAAGCAGTTATCACCATCATACAAAATGTTACAGATTCAATTTTACGTACCAGTCACCCACAGAAAGAAATCCAGTAAGCAAGCCCAGTGTTTGATTATTTTCTAGTTCTGGAGACCTTTCATTGACTGCCTCACTTTCCATGTCAATAGCAGCAAAAAGATCAATGCTTACATCTCCTTGCTTTTCATCATCCATTAGGTCCTTTCCAGTTGCCGCAAGATTTATTTTACCTATTCTGCTAGCCTGTAGAAATTAATTCAGACCCGTGATAATGTACACACATAATACATGGGCATCTAAAGAAAAAAAAGTGAAGTTATTTACAAAGGCCTTCTGAAGCTACTAACTCACCACTAGTACTGGAATCATAATTCTATCTAGTATCTAAAAATGCCCACATTCTATTTGTAGAAACTGCCATGTCGCCAACAGTCTACCTACCTAACAGAGTAACTAATAAGTGAATTGAATTTTCTCTACTACTGAGGATGGGTTGGTGTGGAGATTGAGAATAACTACACTGCTTAATCAGCTTACTGGAACTTGCACAAGGATAGAAAGATCGTAGACAATATTATTTGCAATTCTTTATGGAAAGGACCCCGTCTCTGGGAAAAAGTTAAGCTCTTCTTTGTGGTTAGTATGTATTCTATGCAAAAGGAAAAACAATAGAATATTTCCAGATACGTGTAAAACAATAGAATATTTCCAGATACGTGTAATTCATTCAAGTATTTCTTAGTTTTCACTCCTAACTGGAGTGGCCAACGCAATAGCTTTTAGGAATGAAGTTCTTCTGATGCTTCTTATCGAAAAATAAAAATAACAAATCCACCAAAGTGACGGCAAGCTATTTGCAGGTCAGTATTCTTGCTCCAGTAAAGAGCACATTTATGATTATAAAATGCACCAGAGAACTTCTAAACCTCCCAAGAAACCCTTCCAAACAAAAATTCGCTGAAAAAGTTCCAGCTCACAAAAGAACAAAAGTAACATTAAGATTCTTAGAATCATTACATAATCAATGTATTGATTCTAAACGACAGTGTTGGTAGATCAGAACCTGATTTCTATATATTTTAACCAACAAAATACAGAACATTTTTTTTTCTTTTGAAAAAATGCCCGCATTTATGATCTCTTCAAACATGCGCTTGATAACAGTACACCTTACATGATTATTATGATATTGCAATGGGCAATTATCACAAATTAAGCCAAAATAAAGGAATCCAACACACTCAGAATCAATTGTAAATATTTTACAATCAGGAGGGGCATTGAATTTTCTGTGAACAATACCCAAAAACTGTGGACAGCGATTTTATTGCCTTTGTTGAAGAGAGTGTTCATATTTGAGAAACTCCTTTCCATGACTAATGAGTTCTTCCAGGAAATTTTGAACACTTTCTCCAAACTTCCTTGAGCAAATAAAAAATCCATTGATAAGAGAACCATGACATCCATTGTCTTCCTATCAAGGAACGCCCCCCAAGGTATCCCCCAAAAAACGATTTCATTTCACCCATGAAACAATTGAAAAAGTAGGAAAAAGAAGAGAGCCCGTTGAATTTTCCTTTTAACAAGTTTATGTTAGTGTCTTGACCCCACCCAACTTCCACTTAGAAAGATGAAGACCACCCTGATATCAAAGAAAAATATGAGGAACCCTAGACTGTGAATGGCAGGTGAAGCTGATGAATGTGAAGAACGTTGAACAAACAGTGGACGAAGCTGGAATCTAAGAAGAAGATGAAGAACGCTGAACGTGGACATGGACAAAGCCTGGTAACGCATGAGATGTGAAATGAAACCTGGAACATGCGATGAAGTAGAAGCCTAAAAATTGGAATCTCCATTGGCCGTGTGAGATTAGATTATGAGAGAATGGAGAGTTGTGCGAGATGGAAGTCCAAGAGAATAGAGATTAAAAGTGGATGGCAGTTGAAGTTTGAAGAAAATAAAGCAAAAAAAACGTAGCTTTTATGCATGGTTTCCAGGTCTGGTCGGGTCAACCTAACTACAAAACTTAGAACCCAAGAGGCAAGAACCCACCCGAATTTTTGCTTTTAAGAAGTTCCAACACAACCGAACCCAAAAGAAGAAGAAAAATCTAACTAGTTCCAGTTGATCGGGTTCCCATGTCTTTTTAACACCCCTAATTATCCAACTACAATTACATGTCAATCTAACCACAAAATTTAGAAACCCAAGAATCGACCTGAAATTTCTGCTTCTAAAAAATTCCAACCCATCCAAAAAAAGTATATATATATATATATATATATATATATATATATCTAACTAGTTCTGGATCTCTGGTTGGTAGGGTTCCCGAGTCTTTTTAACACCCCTAATGATCCCAACTGCAATATCATGTCAAAATTGCTCCTGAGACTGACATCCACCATTTCATCTCTTGTACTTTTGTTGGGACTTATTGGTATTTCATCTTATAGGCTTTAATAAGTACTCACTTTACTTCCTCCAGTATCCATCATCTCTCATCAAAAACAAAATTTAGGATTTGTACCCAAAAAAAGTGACAAAAGTAATTATCTAGTTGATTCAAACAAACAAAAAAAATACATATTCAGTACACAAAGTAGCTCCATCAAGATGCCAACAAAGAGGGGGAAAAAAGGGAATGAACAAAGTGACTACTAAAATAATGCTAATTAATATTTACTCTCAATAGCAGTACCTCATCAAGTCGTTTGGAAGAAAAGGAACCATAATGCTCAAATGCCTCATCCTCCTTGGGAAGTAGATGTGCATATCTACAGTAAATAAAAGTCTATATTTAAAAATTAAAGGTAGACTACTCAAAATAAAATTTCAAAATTAAAGCATCAGATAATGCACAATAATGGAGAGAAAACAGATACAGAAAATGATAGACATTGGGTGGAATATTACTTGTTAAAAGATGGCTTGGATTAATTTCCAAATTATCAAAAGCGAAGGTAAAGTCAGTTGTGGTTGGGTATGCTTATTTGTTTCCAGAAAAAAAAAACAAATATCTTGATTCTATTTGAGTTTACAAGTTCACTGAATCAAATGGATTTGCCGATATTTGTTAAACATATTTGTTTTCAAAAAGAAATAGATTCTATGATCCAAAAGTGAAAATTTTGATAACTAACATTTATTTGTTTTCAACTTTAATTTGAAGTTCTAAAATAGACAATAAATTATATGATGTGGGAAAACAACAATGATACAATTTAACAAATATCGGGTTTGATTCCTTAAGAAATGTCTTGTATTAAATTGAAACTAACTGATATGAAGAGGTCAAACATCAAATTATTAATTAGGTTTTATTTAATAATTGTGATGTAATTTTAATATTTTCGAGTTTTATCCTTTTTAATAACATTTAAGTAAGGTTAATTTAGTATTTTTACAATGCATTGGAATTTTACTGGGAGGTTAGTTAAGTCTTGCCTTTAGGTTGTTTAAAGGAGTTTTTGGCATATCGAATTTGAAATAAGATTCTCCTTTGTGTTGATGACGGAGATTTATCACCAACTTTATCCGGAGGGTTGCATGCTTGAGCATTCAGGTAAGTTTGATCATCTTGCTATGGAGTGTTCAAACCTTGAGGTTTATCTCTTGGTCTTCGATCAAAAGGTAATACAATTCTAGTCCTTCCCTTTGGATTGTTGTCAAATTGACTTCGGGGTAAGATTTGATAATAAGGGTTCACCAGTTGGGTTCTTAATTTTCAATTTCTAAGGTTTTCATATCACTAACATTCAATGCATATGTGTATTTGTACTTACATGCTATCAAGATCAATAAACTTTTCCTTCACTAGTAACGCTGTAAGCTTATAAAGTCCAAATGGAACTGGCGAATTTACTTCAATGCGCTGATAATACTGAAATTTGAACCCAAGGATTTGTGAAGCATGGGACTGCCAAAAAATTACAACATCATGAGAAACTTAAAGAGTCTGTTTTTTGGCAAATATTAGCAAGATTATCTACGTCAAAATGTCATGACTCGTAAGCATCTTTACCTTAGGAAATATTGGTATTAGCTCCACAAAAACACTATTTTCTGGCTGCAGTTCAAAACACTCCAAGACCTGATATAAACATATCAAGAAGATGAAAGTTTAGCAGGAAATTTCTTTACAAAAAATAATGAACAAGAGGTAAAAGGAAAACGACATATCGAAGATTATGTAAAATAAACAAAAGAATTGACTCACAATGTCAAAAACACGGTTTGGATCCAGATCAAAGTGCCCAATCAATGACTGTAGAAAGCTTAAAGATCAAAAAATTGGAAAAGTTCTATAATATAGTATACACTATATATTTATATTTATATAGAATAATAACTAATTTGATATCAATGTCTATGCGTGTTTTAGAGATAATTAATGATAAAAGACTCAAATTGGAAGTTTACTACCAACCTTTATAATACCAATTGTGGAACCTGGAAAGCTTTTATTTGAAGCATCGGTGACCCGGCAAAGAAGTGTTACCTGGGATTTCTTTCTTTATAAGTGACAACCATGTATATTGCAACGAAAAACAAAAGAATAACCTAAGGGCAAGGGGTTCAGAACCCCTCCCCAAGGGGCTAATGAATAAGAGCCTTCTGGTTGTTGAAAATCATCAGTAGATCAAGTACAAATTTGCAAAAGTATAAATACATATTGACAAAATTACATTCAATGACCAGAATAAGAGTACAATGGACAAATTAAGTCCAAAAATTTATGCATCACATGATCTTGTTCTCATTAAAAAATCTCTCTTTTGGCTGTTTGGGGTACCAAGTTGAAAGTATGTGAGCCAAACACCCCTTTGATTTATCAAAAATTGGTATAAATATGAGACAAACAGAAATACTGAATCCTACTTCATTTAATAAAAAGGTTAAAAGGAAAAACTCCACAACTCTCTTAAAATGTAGATAGTTTAAAATAGACCAGGAGTTCTATCAAGAAGTCAAGGAATGCATCATATTCCTGAACATCCTAGAGAAACACTACTATTGCTCTCTAATCATAATGCCACAAATTCCAGTAGTCGCATAAATCTCTAACAAATCTCTAACGATGCTCTGGTGCAATACCTTTCCAAAGATGTGTGCACCCCAAACCACATTCAACGTCATATCATATCAACTTACAGTAACTTTGTGTCTTAGGGTATCAGGTTCATAGTAAAAACGTCAAAGCCATTTAGCTAACAAGGTCGGTTATGGGATATTACTGTGAGGTGGGTTACGTCAGTCCAACTATGTAAACCCAAGAACTTAACCAAACACAAGTGTTTCACAGCTACTCTACTTTTATCAATCAAGATGGGAAAACTTTTGTTAGACCCCTCTTTAGAGAAAGGAAAATTTAACATTTGATCTCTTTTATCCATTTAGGTTATTTACTTTGGCTTAAGCCTTTTTTAATTCATTTTTCCAGCTGTTTAATGAAAGGGAATGTATTAAGAACCAAACTATTGAATAATTACACTCTTTCAACATTGAGAGAACAAGTCTTCTGATTGATCAAGGCAAAAATGAACAAATTAAGAGGAAAATCACAAGGACAAATGACGGACTAAGTATTTAATCAATTCAATAGCATACCAATTTGGCATAGCCCTCGCTTTCCTCCCGCAGAAGATTAAACTTTGTTTGCTGATATAAAAGACGAGTATTTACTCTAACCTGAAATCAACCAAATGACTGTATAAATGAACCACTATAAAAGGTTTGGCCTCCATGCTGAAATTGAAGCTTTTTCGAGCATGGACAGAAACTTAGGTTAATGACTAATGAGGTACATAGAGAAGCTTTTGCAAATTGATGTCATTATTTTTTAAAATATTTAGACAGAAATCTAGAGACCACCAACCATTCACCTGCTATTATTACAAAGGGAAAAATAATTAATACATCAACAGTATTATGTGAGTTGAAAAAAATTGAGCAACCAAATGCATAAACAGAAACTAAACAGATGGTAAAGGAAAATAAAACCATATGCACTGATATCCAAGACCAGGTGGCATTATCTATAACGAAGCTTGAATCTTATTACAACTATCACTTACCTCTTTACTCTTTAATTCCTGCGCCTTAATTTTTATCATTTCAGCCTCCCATAGAAATTCTTCCTAAAACCAAGCAAATTCAGTTTAGAAATTCGTTAATACATGAAATAGTGCAGCAAACTTTGAGACCCACAATTAAAAAGAGCGTAGGTACAGAATTTACTGTGAAACAACTAAAAAACAATGCAATACAAACAAGATAAATTTTATATGTAAATATTACCTCACATCGCTCCTGAAAAAGCCTCAATGGGACAAATGCAGATTCAACCAGCCACTTAGCCTAGAAGAGACAGAATACAATATCCAATTGCCAATATGAGTAATAATTATTATTTAAATAAACAAGGTAATGATGCAAAAGGAAAGTATATGGTACTGAGAAACAGAATAACATTTCTCGTAGCTCCCTTTACCTAATACAGTACATGAAGAGGATGAGCAATGAAAAAGTATGAAAGACCATAACAGAATTTGGTGCACAAAAAAGAAGTTTGCAAATTTCCATTATCAAATAATTGGTTTTTTAACTATTGATAGCAAAGTTCCATTATGTGAAATGAAATTTACTACAACCAGAGCCCAGGACAAGTGCCTCTACTACCAATGAAGGTTATAAATTAGAACTGCAATTCTTTTTAAAGAAACAATTCCTTTCATGGAGAAAAACAATTAAAGAAAACAAGGACATACAAAAAAATCAAGCCCACAAGAAAAAGAGTTTCCAACTTGGTAAGATATTGCCTAGGGAATAATAACAAAATGTCTAGGAAACTAAACCCCTAAAAGAAACATGAAACCTCGCTAAAGATCAAACTTTGCTAGGATATCTCCCCACACCATGAGCATTGTTCCTCTCCCCCAAATGTCCCACTATAAAGATGACACATCCACAAACCAAAGATAACCGCCTATCTTTTTGAAAGGCGGATAGAGGATGAACTCCCCGATCATCAGACACGGATAAAATTAATGTGTTCTATGCCGCCACCACGGTGAAACTATTGTGCATCTCTTGGTTTTTTGTGATAATGCTCAGACCTTTTGGAAGAAAATTCTCACAGGCTTCAACTACCAGGTGGTCTTCTCAAACAATCCTCTCACTCTATTGTATATACTCCTTATCGGCCATCCCTTCAAAGCCTTCTTGTGGATCATATGGAATGAACAGAATCATCAAATTTTTTAAGATACGAAATCTGACTTCACCCACTTCTTTGATCACCTTTTATATACTTTGCTTACTTGATGTAAATTCACTCGTTATCTTTGTGATTGCAACCACACTTCACTAATATCACAATGGCATAACATTATGTGATCCCAAATGACTTAACTGCCCTTTTCTAATTTCATTCCATCAATGAAATTTGTATTATGTTTCTCATCAAAAAAAAACAAAAAAAACAAAAAAAAACAAAATCAAAATCAACTGTGCATCCCTCTAAAGAGCAAGGACAAAATCAAACTTCTACAAGAAACTGCCCCAAACAGAGCTCTCAAACTGACACTCCAAGAAAGGTGATTCATGTTTTCCTCCACCTTCCGACAAAGGATAGAACAGAAAGGACCCATTAAAAAAGACATCTTTCTCAAAAGCCTATCCATCATATCCACACAACCAAGCAAAACATGCCAGGTAAAAAAATTTAAGGGGGTGTGTGGAGAGCTAGTATAATCAAGATTACTGGAAAACAAAGTACTGTTGGAAACCACGAGTAATCAAAGACCAACGGAAATTAGATCGTTAAGCGTGAAAACAGTAAGAAGATGGTTGAATTAGAAACTGTGAATGAGTTTTACATTACAAATGAGGCCCAAAGCACTCAATCCAAACATTGGGTTTTTGAATTACTTTACATTAGAAACACATCTCATTATGGGCCACCAAACACCCCTAACTTCTTTTGGAATCTTAATCTTCCGTAAAACATCAAAGACCAACACAATGACAGGAGATGGATTCAATAAAATCCTAAAGAATAATCTACAAGAAAAGTCCTCCAAAATGGTGGGTAGGACTCCGAATACAAACATCTCTTCTCTATCTAAAGTCAAAATCCTCAATCAAGAAAAGAAAAAGGTCACCATTGTTGTTTCCTATTGGACAACAGAAACCATAAACTGAAGGAGAAAGAAACAGAATTCCCCAGCCAAAGAGTCTGACACACAACAATTTCTCAAAGAGAACAAATGATATAACCTAGAGAATGCAGAAAAAAGGAGTTTATCCCCCACCCAAAGATCTTTCCAAAAGTATGTTTCCTTGCCTTCTTCCAACAAGCAAAAGACGAGATGGAAAAAGAATGGGAGTGAATAGAAATATCTTTCCACAGATTTCGATGCATGCCTTTAACCCTTTCACCACTCACTCACGAGGGTGGTACTATATTTGCTCACAATAATCATCTATCACGGGATTTGAGCTCAAGGGCAAAATGCCAAAACAACTTAGCCCACAAAGATTTGTTGCGTGTCCTTATATTTTCGAGCTCTAACCCCCTCATCCCAATTCACAGGTTTCCCAACAACTTCCCAGCTAACCAAATGAAACTTCTTCACCCCATCACAGAGGAAATATCTAATAAGCTTCTAAATGTTCTTGAAAACCAAGACAAGCACCAAAAGAAGGAAAAGTAATAAATGGAGATTCCACTCAATATCGATCTAATAAACGTCGATCTCCCAACTTTAGAGAAGAAACTTTTCTTCCACAGAGCTAATCTCTGCCTTATCTTCTCTATAACACTAAACCGTCTATCAAGCTTCTGTTCCTCACAGTTTATCCCTAAAATCTAACATTTGCTCCAGTTAATTTTAATCCCTGTATGAAGGAAGTACAAGGGTATAGTTGTAGTTTTACTTTTTATTGTTTATGTGGAATGTATATTCAGGATGGGTACACACTTTAGGCCTATATATTTTCCTTGGGCCGATCATAAACCTAGTTTTATTTATTTGACTGATGTAATACCCCGACATCGCCTCGAAGAACCCCATAATGGGATCTAGTGTCCTTGTGCCCAGCAAGAAGGAAACCAAACATCCAAAAGAAGTAGTTACAAATTAATCTAGCCAACTTTGCTACGCATAGACTACAAGCATTGCCAAAAGCCACCACATTCATCCAACATGTCAGCACATGGGAGCGTTGAGAACTTACCACCATGTCTGTGTGATTAAATTGAAAAAACAAACATAATGCTAAGGATATTTGGAAAAATAGTTGGTTCATCTTTTTTGTGGTTCTTTTGTATCTCTTCTCCATTTCTTGTACACCCATTTTGGCTTTCTAATGAATTTTGTTATTTCTTGCCTAATAAAAAAAAACAAAACAAAACAAAACTATGCTACATCATGAGACAATAATCATAATCTCTTATAGTTTATATACTAACCAATTTTAAAAGCCGAGCACGATACTCTCCCGCTAATGTGATCTGCAAATTGAGCAAATTAAGTTCAATATGCATAGAACTTCTCACGTTTGAGTACATTTTCTCCATCAAAAGCATGAATAACATACAATTCAAACGAAGCATAGAGAAAACTTCGCAAATACAAAACTTTAAACCAAATCAAAATATTACAATTGACAATTGTTTATCTCTTATAGGTTTAAGATGAGGAACTTCAACAACAAGTCAGCCTATCTGAACCTAGGATCAAATGTATATGTTTTAATTAGTTGAGCTATTCTCAAGTCGGTAAAAATTTGTGTATTCACCTTAATGAGGACAGTATTAACGATTGAAACTTCAAAAATCCATTTAAGCATAAATTGGAAAAATTAAGCTAGATGTTCTAATAAGGAAAAAAAAGGAAAGAAGATGAAAAGGAAGGTTGCTGCTAACGGAGATATAATGTAAAATTAAATACTAACATCTTGAGCCAATTGGGTAATAACATCAGCAAAAGTTGATCCTAACTCCTCCGCAGACATTTTCTCCGAGAACTCAACTGAATCCAATGCTGCTTTACACTTCTGAAATGGCAAATCCCCTCGAACCTGAATCCAGTAGAATCACATAAACAAATTAATATTAATAACCAAATGATTGCACCAATAATATCCCCAAAAACAAAACACTTGAAAGTCACTAAAAAACACAAGTTCTACATATGGATAAATATAGGTCAATTTAAGTACGAACCATGGTCCAGCAGAGCTCGTAAAGGAAGCGAACCACGGGGACAGGTTGAGGAACCCTAAAGCTGGAGTTTCCGGACTTCCATTCTCGAATATTGCTTTCTACGACATACATACACTCTACGGGCGGGAGAGCCATTGCAGGGAGAGGCTATACAATCCCTAAGAGACCCAAAAAAGAAAAACTGGGTTTTGGGAGCTGGAACAGCTTCAAAAAGAAGAGTAAGAGAAGAGAAGGAGAATCAATGGGGTTCTCATGGGAGTTTAGTATGAGAGTATGAGAGAAATTAGGGTTTGAGATTTATGATGGATTGTGGAGGGAGGGAGGGAGGGAGGAAGAAAGACAGTAATAGGGGTTTGGGGAAGCTGGAAATTTGGAGAAGAGATGCTTGATGACGCTGTTCATCGTACAGGCGAGACGGAGATGGATTGGGCTTTCGGCTTCGGCCATTGGGCATTGGGCATTGGGCTCAGATCTGTTGGTTGTAGACTATGGGCTTTCTTTTGAGAAGCTTCAAATTTCATTTGAATTTCTAACAGTACTTAGTTAGATTTAAAATAATTAAATATATAATAATATATTTAAAAATGGTAAATATAATCAAATCTATTCGTGATAGATTTATAATCATTCATAAACTCTTATAATCTATTAGACATAGATCAATATTTACAACATGGTCTATTGTGATAGACTTTGATAGATTTTTTTATATTTATAATTTTTTTAAAATGTTGTTATATACTTAATTATTTTAAATCTAATGGTTATATTTGCATTTATCTCCATTTATAAAGGGTTAGTGCATAAATGGCAAAAAAAACCTAAAATAATAACTAATGATGAAATAATTGCATATATAACACAAAAAAATACTAAAATACCAACATCAAACCATCATTTTGATCATTTGTTGATGAATTTCTCAAATTTAAAACTATCATTTAGTGATAACATCTATCACTGATAATTGTTATATATATGTTATCACGAATAACTTTCAATTTGATAAATGATTATTTCACACACTTCTTTCTCGATTTTTCACATTGAAAACTATCACTAATAGCTACAACTGGTAAAAATCACTTATAGATGTTATCAGTAGTTATAACTGATAAGTTATCAGATAACTTGTCACCATTACAAGTTTTTTTTTTTTTTTTCGTTTTCTTAAATTGAAAGTTATCATTAATAGTTGTTATACATTGCTAACACCAATGGTTGTATATGTTGTTATCACTAATAGATGTTATCAATGGCAGCTTTTAATTTGATAAATATTTTATCAATTGATATAATTGATAAGCCTATCAGTATTAATTTTCAATTTGAGAAATGCGGTATCAGCAATCATTACCAATATCCTCTATCAGTGATGTTGCTATCAATTGATATTCTTGATAACTACTATAAGTAATTTTTCAATATAGTTATCAACATAAAACGATATCACTAACATTATCTATCAATTGTTGCATTAGAAGAGTATTATTGTTGATCGTAAATATAAGTGATATCGTTAGAAGAATATTTTTTATAAGTGATATCGTTAGAAGAATATTTTTTATAAGTGATATCTCTTTGGTAAGCATATCAATGTGGAAGTGATGAGTTTTAATTAGGCTATCAATTGTTATTTTTTATAGCTACTATCAATAATATTCTTCTATTGTGATCACTAATAATATCTATAAAGTGATATTTTGGTTGTTTGTTTTTAGCATGAATGGACAAAGAAGAGATATCAAATTAGCATCCTATCAGTAATAGATTTGAATCATAATAACGTACGATAGATATGACAACTTCTATAGTATAAATTAAATTAATATTGTTGCAACTTTTGTTGAAATAAATTTTTGATTTCAAGTTATGCTACCAACATTTATATCACATAGAAATTCAAAGTTCGAGTTATCATTGATGAATTTATGAAAACCACATTAGCATATTAGATATCTGTCATTGATAGAAGTCATTACTGATAGCATGATATCATTTATAGAAGTCACTACTTATAGCACGAGAGGAAGGAATAAGAAGGGTAGAATTGACATTTAAAAAAATGTACCATATGACTGTTAAAAGAATGAAAAATTGCATCAAATGACCAAAACATTTAGAAAAAAAATAGCTCATAACACCAATTTTTTACATTACGAATATGACAAGATTAATGATATCATAAGGCTATCAGACGATAATCATAGGGCTATCAGATGGTCATCACTTTTAAATTTATTACTTTTACAAATTTAAAAAATGTTGTAACATAGGCTCTGTTATGATAAATTTTTTTGCTATTTTTGTAAAAGTGCGTAAAAGAATTATGATTTTTACAAATATTGTTCTTTGGGCTATAGAATTTAGGTTTGGTGACACATTCTAAGTTAATGACTTTATTAATTATGGATAAACAAAATTAATTGTTTAACTCTTTAAGACCATTTAATGTTAAGCATCTACATATTTAGGTAGAGTATATTTCAATCTTCTCCAACACATAGTCATCAATTCAATTTTTATGCAATTATCCAACTAGACGCAACATTGTTGGATCTTTATTAACCTCTTTATCACTTCTATGAATACCTTGATTAACAATTTAACATGTCAGCTCTAACCTAATCCCATTTTTAAAAAATTAAATATGTTTGAAATAGGGGCCAATTGTTCAAAAATATTATACACAGACATGCTAAAATAACTAATGCACTAATCAAACCAATAACGAATTTAAATCATTTTGTAACAATCTAAAAATTGCATCAAAATCCTAAGAACAAATAACTCAATCACTTTGGATACATTGTATGCAAACAATCACGTTGCATTCAAATGTAGAAAAATCAAAGTTTAAGAAGAAAAGAGAGTCAAGTCAGACTCTTTTCCTGCATACTCAAATTGGGATCACTCTCGATGAACTTCTCAATCGCCAATCTCTGTAAAGTTCCAATTTATGACCTCTTGTCCATAAATTGACTATCGGTCGCCATTGTGATGAGTCCTAAGTCAAACTCCTCGTTCAATCTTTTCAAATTACGGCAAAACACAATTATATAAAAAAAAAACGTCACAACCTTGTGAAACTATCTAGAATTAATCGAAGTCTTCCTTGCATGTCAACATCAGCGCAGTGCCACAACGTTACCCTAGTTACTTCCTCTAAGGTTATAGCCTCATGCAATGCCACGACATGTCACATCTACAACTCAAAATGTCAAAATTTGACTCTTTATAGGTATTTTTCATAACTTTATACTTTAGTTAGCCAATTGTAGTCCAAATGCTCGACTCCTACAAATTTGACAAATAAACCATTGATGAGCACATTCATGTAATGAAAAAACTAACAAAATCCTTTTATTGTTTTTCACTTTGCTCTTACTCAATATTTGGTTTAGGTTAGCTTATGCATATTGTGTGAACTTAGATTTGGCTTATAATGTTGAGTTTAATATCAAGAGAGTTAGATAATAAATAATTTTCACGAAGCAACATAGGAGATAAACCAATGTTAAACAACTAAGATTGGCTTTCATTTGACCCATAGAAATAGGTTAAGGGCTATAAACTCATTAGATTTGCATGTTTAATTAACTAAGTTTTAAATCAACCATATCAAATTTGATTTTTATTGGCTAAATGTTAGTGAGATCAGATCAGAGATTTGATCTAGAAGACTTAACCTATATTGGCTTGAAAGGACAAATATAGGGGAGAATATGGTGTCTAGGTCTAGTTGAACACATAGTGGATAATTGGATATAATGTCCATTTAAACGTTGCAACTACTTCTCAATCTCTATCTTCATTTTATTTTATAGCATTTTATACATCTTTCTCATCTTTCTCTATTGTGTTTTTGTACAGTTTCCTAACATTTATTTTACTTTCTATAGAAACACATACAAATCAAAATCATTTTTCTTGGTAATTACCATTGGTCGTTGCAATTTAAGTGGAAAAAAAATTGTTTCTATTGTAAAATTGATTTATGTTGCACTTCATTTCCACAAGATTTAATGCTTGGAATGGTCTGTTTTATATTTACTTAAATCGATGGTGTATATATACTTGCACCTGATGACATTTGTCCCACACCCATCAACATCCCTTGGTTTTCAAGTCCTAAAAACTATTTGATTGATTGTCATGGTGGATCCATAATTCCTATATGAAGCATCATTTCCATTCCATGTTAACTAGGTTTCCACCTTTCTCGGTCATGCTTATACACATTCGAAATAGGTCTGCTTCCAGGTTTGAACCTACTTTTATTGAGGTAAAAATTCATTATTTGATGATTCTTAGAAAAATCTTCATTTCTTATTTATTGAATTTAAAGGGCTTCCTTAGTTGGATGGGTGATGGACAATTCTCTAATATAAGCACACTATTGATAGGTCGTATGAAATGGGGAATGTTCAAGTATCTAATGCTTGAAGTATAGAATGCAAGATTTCCATCAATTAACAACTCAAAATCTCCTCAAAGTTTGTCACAAAAAATAACCGTAATAAAATAATTTGAGTACTTGATGGATGTGATTTGAAAAAAAAAGTAAAATATGAGAAAATCGTGCCTTAGAAAATAAGAAAAAATCAGTGAGAGAATGTTACAAAGAAAGAGGATTCATATAACATTTTCAACTTTTAGGTGATTGCAACCACTTTGTGACTACAATCTACTTTGTCAACACCAAACCCACACATAACCTAACATGCGACCCATAAGCACCCAAGCACATAAGGGTTATCCCACATGATCAAGTTATCAAATTCAAAACAATTACATGTCTCATAGCTTGAAACATTAAGAAAATCGAATGACAAGTGAAAATCAATATGAAATAGGAAAGAAACAACAATGTAATAACTTGAACATATGAACGCATGACTTCTTTGGACCACCTGACTCAAAAGTCGTTTAAGTTGATAGGTGAAGACAAATATAATATAGTGTCTAACAACATACATGTTTCCATATCAGTAATTTCGAACTTACGTAAGTGAGTTTGCAATTGAGTAATCCCAAAAACATTACCCCTATGTGTAGAGTAAAAAACATAATTAGTATCACTACAAATATTTTGGGTCTCTGCATATGCAGAGAAATGCGTGGGTAGATCTTAAGAAAAACAAGGACAGAACTTCTACTCTGTTATTTTTGTGTGGGCATGCTTTGTGGTCTAAACCCCATCATCTTTTCATTTGTCCACATTGTTGACGTTATGTTGGCAGAAAGGTCTTTTTACCAATGATCGTCCTCATGTCAACAAAAATATAATTTCTACCAACATTTGTTTTGTGGACAAAAATTGTTTCTACCAACAAAAATATTTTGTTGGCAAAAAGAAAATTTCTCTACACGTTAAATTCGTTGGCAGAAATATATGTGCTAAAAAAATACATTATTAATATTGTATGCTTCTAGATTAATTTTCCAATATATATAATGAATTTGTTGACGGTTGAAATCCGCTAAGGAGTGTGTAACAACTCACCTGCCGAATCAACTTACCCCAAAAATGGATGGCACTGAAGCGCGCGACCTATACCCGGCTGTCGGGGCAAGAGCCCGACCCCGATGAGTAGGAGGGTGTGGCGGTCGCTGCAAAACTTTGGACGTGAGCCCAAGCGGAGCGGCCGTCAGTGCAGATCATGGTGATAGTAGCAAATATTCAAATGAGAACTTTGAAGGTCGAAGAAAGGAAAGGTTCTATGTGAACGACACTTGCACATGAGGTAGTCGATCTTTCTTTATAAAGAGAGTTAAGTGTATTAAAAATAGAATTAAATAATAAAGTTACAATTTACCTCTCTACTTAAATATTTTATTTCATTCAATTTTGTTCACAATTAAATAATAAGGATAACAACGAAGACAATAATAATAACACCAATAATATTTAAAAATAATAATTTATAGGTAATGGGACCCATCTCACAAAATGTAAAAAAAAAAAACCATAAAACACCCATTTTTTCTAATGTTTTTTTAAACCACTAATTTTTCCAATTGTCCCCTTGTTTTAAGTATACAATGGGATTGGAGGATTTTAATTAAAGTCCTTTTGGTCTTCAAATAAACAGAAATGACCATTGAGTTAACTTTTATTAACATTTTTTCTAAATAGTTTTTTTTAAAAATTGTTAATTTAACAAATTGACCTCATACCTACTTCATTATTACGTTACCAATGTTTTTGTTACGATGCGGACAAGATGGCTTTGAAACTTGTGTATTAATTAATTAATTAACTTGCTAATCTTGAGATAAAAACAAGTAACCGTTGTGTAGAAATTGTGAAGATGAGCATTAAAAAAGAAAAAGAAAAAAGAATTAGCGTATAAATGGACATTTAAAATTTAAAATTTTTGCTAATTGAATGGAAGAAGAAAGGAAAATGGAAATAATTGAAATTACAGCTCACGTTTTGACTAAAGAAAGCAATAAATTTAGCCCAAAAAGAAAAAGATTATTTTAATTGTAACATAAAAAGAGAGAAATTTGATGAGACGAAAAATGACGGAAGTGGGAGTGACGGTGGGTTTTACCCAATATGTGTTTGTCACAGTCAAATTTGACAGAGAAGAGCCAGATCAGCTCCACCCCATGGTGATTCGCCACGTGTATATTTGTGAAAACGGACTGTGACGTAACGTAAACACACAAACCTACTGCTGAGCTGGCGCCTTTCATTCAAATGTCTTTTCCTTTACATTTTGGGGTTTTCTTTTGTTGGAATTACGATATTGTTTCGACAAAACGGAATAAATCGCCCACACATACCCCCATCGATGGATGGATGGATGGAAGGAATGGGTCTCTTTCACATTTGACAATAAAATCAAATTCTATTACGTTTTTCTATTCATAATCATGTGTCTCCTTTGTTCAATTGTAATAACCAACCCAAACCCCCCTTATTAATTTATGTATAAAGGAAAGCAAGAACATTCTAGGAAGATATTTAATTTATGTAGTTTAAAAATCTAACCATTTCTCTTTAATGAAACTTAAATGTAAAAAATAGACCAAATTGAAGGTAGAAAGCGTAAGAGCCAAACCGGTACTTTAATGCGTTTGTGTTTATTAACCAAACCAAAGATTTTCATACTTATTTGCACCAATTGTTGAACAATGATAATAATAAATTGACAAAAAAATTGGTGATTTCTCTTCTTCTCAAGTTTAAAATTTTCATTGTTTTTGACAGTACCTAGTGGAAACAATGAAATACTGTGTGAAAAACTACATTCAAGGGTCAAATATAACACAAACAAATATGGTGAGGCCGTGAGGATATATAGAAAACTACTACTAGGATAAAGTTGTGCCTCTTTCCCCATTTCATCTTCTAACGTTTCAGGGGAATTCTATCAAAATAACATGTTTAATGGGAATACTAGAAGAATATTGTGTGGATGTAGATTAAGAAACTTCTATCTCTAAAACTTTATAGATGGATGACATAAGTATCCAAAACCACAAGGACAGAAAATATCACAATCCTTACACAAAAGGTTTTAACTTTGGGGATTAAAAGTAAAAAGAACCAACAAAGATTAGAGGGGGGCTAAAGAATAAACATCATAAAACACCTAAAGGGCAATCAGAAACTCAAGTTCCTCTTATCACTCACCGTGCGTCAACAGAGGTAAATGAATTTGCGAAACCAGATGGCCGGTTCGGTATGCTGGTTTGTGTATTGTCACCACTGGCAAGGAATGATGATGAAGAGGAGGACATGTCCACATTGCTATTTCCTTCAAATGCCTGCCATTTCCTAAGGGCCTGTGGTAATGAAAGCTCAAGATCAATCCCCAAATTCTCTTCGGAGTCTGGTTCTGTAGGCTTCCAGACATCGACTAGAGACGAAAGCACGTTGACTGCATGACCCATGTCGGGCCGTTGGTATGGCTCTCTTGCACAGCAATGACCAGCCAAGTCTGCAACTGTGTTGATGCTGACAAGGGTCTCCTCGTCTATGTCGATTGAAGGGTCTATGGCCTTTGAGAAAGTGTCCTTGTTAATGTGCATTCTGCGGAACCATGATACAAGGTGCAAACTTTCTTCTGGCTGGCTCTCGTCGATTGCTTTTCTACCAGATATCATCTCCATGAGGATCACCCCAAAGCTATAAACATCGACCTTGGTTGTAACTCGTCCAGTTACTGCTCCACCAGCCATTGATGTAGAATAGAATGTTAGTATATATCAACAGAAGAAAATGGTTACTAAAAGGCGATTGCTAGGTGGACAAATATAGTGCCAACTAATTATTGTACTTAACTACATTCACAATCCAACATGCATCAGAAAGGTAAAACTTGTTCAAAATATAAACAATAGAATGAAGCAATTGTTTGATATAAAATGTAACTTAGTTGTTTCCTCAACATGTCATTAACTTGCAACATAGAGTTTCATAGCAAAAAGGACAAGAGAAGAGTGTATACCTGCATATTCAGGGGCAAGATAGCCAAATGTTCCCGCTAGTCTTGTTTCAATCGATGCCTTCCCTTCAGGAGCAAGACGAACCAACCCAAAGTCAGCTACTTTAGCCCGTAAATCATCTCCGAGAAGAATGTTTGATGGTTTGAGATCACGATGGATAAAGCTCTGATGTGCTAAACTATGCAAATACTCAACACCTCTGGCCACATCCAAGACAACAATCAACCTTCTTTTCCATTCAAGGGGTCTAATACCTTCTTCTTTCCAGTTAAACAGAAACCTACTAAACGTCCCCTGGGGCATGTATTCATAAACGAGAAGCCGCTCATTTCCATCCAAGCAATACCCAAGAAGCGCAACCAAGTTTCTATGGCGAACCTTTGTAAGAACTGCAATCTCAGCCTTGAATTCATTCAAACCCTTCTCACCTATGACTCCAGACTCCATTCTCTTCACAGCAATCATCGTACCATCGTGCAATTCTCCCTTGTAAACAGTTCCAAAACCCCCTTTCCCCAATATATTTTCAGGGCTAAAATTATTAGTTACACTCCTTAAAACTTGAATCGAGATAACAAGGTTTCCTGCCTCTACTACATGCACGTCACTAGGTCCAGCAATAGGAACTCTGCTGGTTTCGGGCGCACTTCCATCGGATCTAGCCTCTGTAATCGTAATCTTCACCGAATTTTGGTCTCCAGAATGGCTAGGATGTACCACCACAGTATTTGGACTCTGCACTCTATTACCACGTCGCTTCTTCCTCTTGCACAAAAAGAAAATCACAGTCCCAACAACAAGAAGGCCAACAATAACACCAATTATAGCGCCAACAACCACTCCAGCATTACTTTTCTTTTCATCATTACCAGCTGAGTCACCTGATCCATCAGAGGGCGATCTCCCGGTGGGAGAACCAGGTACGGGAGGACTGGCATTATCTTTCCCAATATCCGGGTTCCCCTGGGTGTTGACAATCACATTCTTCCTGAAGACTGGAACTTTCCCATGAAGCCTGTTATTGGAGACATCTAATTCTGTAAGACTAGGCATAGTCGCAAGTTCATTCGGTATTGTGCCAGATAGAAAATTGTTAGAGAGAAACAACTTTTGCACGGATGTAAGCAATGAAAAGCTAGGAGAAATAGAGCCTGCAAGACCCATATTTTTTAAGTTAATTACACTTATGTTTGTAGGGTTGCCAATACATGAAATACCCTTGAAACCCTGACAGGGATCGTTCCCTGCCCAGCCTTGTGCAAAGGCTGTGGGAAAACCCATGGACTCTGCAACTGATAACAAAGCATTCACTCGGGGATCACATGGTTCACCCGGAGAATCCAAGCAAAACTTGTTCGTTTGTGGTTTCATATCCAGCTGAACATTAGGATCAAAAGCAGGAGTTGGTCCTTGAAGCAAATTATTGGTCAAATTCACAACCATGAGAGATTTCAAATTTACCAAGGATGAAGGAACAATACCCGTAAGCTGATTATCCCTCAAACTCAATTTCGCTAATCCCTGAAGATTGGAGAAATCCGGCAAAGGACCTGAAAACTGGTTCATATGCAACCAAACCTCCTGCAGATTAGTCATATTTTGCAATATGGCGATTGAACCGTTTAACTTAGAACTACTCTGTTGTCCATTCAACCAAAGCGACTGAATCGAAGAACCTGCAAGACTTGCTGGTAATTCCCCTTCAAGAAAATTACCCGCCAAATGCAAGTTCGTAAGAGTCGGAAACGTTGCGCCATCGAAAATTCCAGGGATTATACCGGTGATGTTGACACGATTGGCCGATAATTGCTGTAACGCAGATGCATCTCGAATATTATCAGGAATCTGCCACGCCGAGAAGGGATTGTTGTCGATATCTATGGTTTGCAGAGCCGACTTCTTGGCGAAGAAATCAGCAGGCATGGAAGTAAAAAGATTATCATGCGCTAGAAGTATCTGAAGAGAATCGGCGAGGTTAGGGAAGGGCCCACCCAACTGGTTGCTCTGTACCTCTAATTGCACTAACGCGGAGAGACTGAAAAGCTCCTTCGGAAGTGATCCTTTGAGGTTTTGATTCCCAATTTGGATTTTAACAACTCGGCTCTGAGAATCACATTTGACATGGTTCCATTGACAGTAATCCGAACCAGTCCATCCAAGAGAACTCGGAGCTCCAACACTATTCTTCAAGAGATTCATGACTGACCCATCACCAGCACCACCGGCGGCCGGCTGAGCAAAAACAGAGAACCCCAGAAAGTGCAGAAACAAGGGGAAAAGCAAGAGAAAAACCCCAAAACCGAAATGGGGTTTCCTCATTTTTGAAGCTTTTCACAAGAAAAGAGAAGGGAAGTCACAGAAATAGTCGCCCACCCAGAAGAGAAAAGAGAGAAGAACCCAGTATATGGTAGGGTTTTCTTAAAAAAAGAAAAGAAAATCACATTGAGAAAGCAAAGGGTAAAGTATGCATTAAGATTAAAAGGCTTTTATGTTTCCTTTAGGAAGACTGATAAATGTTTGCTTTGGTTGTTAAGAGAGCAAAGAATGGAGGACAAAACGGCGGGGAGGGAGGGAGGTGATTTTAGGAAGAAAAAAGAAAAAAAGAAAAAAGAAAAAAGAATGAAAGAGAAAAGGAAAGGGCGTTAAAGAAATGAATTAAAGAAAGAAAGAGAAAAGGAAAGTGGGAAAATGGAGAGAAATGGAAAAAGACGCGTGGGTCCAGCTATGAAAATTTGAAAACAGTAAACGAGTAATTCTAGGGCAAAAGCTTGGAGGTTGTTTCAATCAGAAAGATAATGCTTGGCTGTCTTCCAAATCATCTCAAACAATATATATATATTTCACACCCATTATCAATTTTAACCTTCCATTTCTATTTCATCCCTTCTAACCTCTAAACTCATATACTCGCTAAAACTGGGTCTATTTTCTTTTCTTTTTATTTTCTTCTATTCTTAAAACTGTTGTTCACAAGTAAGCATCAGATTTGAAAGTTCCAAATTCTAATCTTCTTTAAAATAAATTCTTTTGGAGGGTCAGATTAGATCCACGTACGACTGTCTTTGGGGTGGATTTGTTACCTTGAATTCTTCTTTGTATGGTAATATATTATTTTTAAAAACTTTTGGTATGAGATAATTATGGTAATAATTTGTTCTTGTTTTTGTTTTTTGTTTTTTGTTTTTTTGAGTGGTTTCAAAACTCTATCCAAAGTCCTTTTAGGAATAAACTTTGCCATCAGTTTGAAACAAACACTTTTGCTTTATACACAAAACATATCTTCTTCACAATATCTTTATATATCAACCATTTTTATTTAAATAAAATACTATGAAATCTCCTACTAAAAACAATACTGACTTGCCCTTCAACTATATACCCATCAAATATTTTTGTAATAAATATTGATTTAAATATGAAAGAAAAACTTGACATTCCAAAAGATTTTGTCACAATAGAAATCATATATAAAAATGTGCTGTAATCATATGCAATCAACAGAGAAAATAAACAAAAAGAAGAAATCGATCATGTGTATTGAGTGGGGTCATTACTAATAAGTAAAGAAAACAAAAACTTTATATAAAACTTATAAAATCATGTGCCATGTCTTATACCTTACTCCAAATTTCAAATCAATAGTTTTGTTAAGCAAACAACTCAGCCAATTCCAATAACCCAAAAACTTTAAGTGACCATTCCTCTTTAAGGTTAATCTTAATGCTATTATTTGATGTTTTTTCTATATCAATAACAAAAAAAAAAAGGAAGAAATGAACAACAACAATAGGAATAAAATCTTCCTCACTTGCTATATTTGTTACCTATATGTTAAAAATATACTATGAGATTAACTTGATGGTATGATAGATAATTAACATGTGTACTCTTGTTTGAATTCAAAGTTTGATCAATCGTATCTACAATTATGTTGCAAAAATGAAAACTAGATATGTCTAACTTACATCTTTCTTTTTATTAAATAAAATATATTTTGACGTAAAGACTATATATTTAAATTGTTAATTTAAACGTAACTTAGTATGGACATGACGTTCATTTTTTTCAATCCATTAATGATTTGATCCCCATTTTATAACTATTGAACTAAAAAAAGTAACATAGTAAGTTGTTTAGACGACGTATTATTTTCAATATGTTTGATCACAATGTTTAGAAAATGAGACAATTAGGTGCAGTCCAAGCAAACCTTTTTTTAACCTAAGACAAAATAATAATAATTTTTTATCTTATCTTTTAAAATATAATATGTCATATATAGACATTTTTAATTGGGCAAGTGATAGTTTCCAAGTGTATAGGTCAAGTTAGTAAATGTCGAAGAGTCCAAATATCATCGTCACACGTTCAATTTCACAAATTATCTAAATTATTATAGAATTTAGTGAAGCAACTTTATTTAAAATTTGAAAAAAATGTGAATTTTTGTACTTAAACTAGTAGAAACTACGAAGACAAAAATCGATTTTCAATACTAAAAATTTATACAGATTTCAGTACTCCATTAATTATTAAGTCATCCTTATGCTTAATATGGATTATTGTCTTCACCAGTGAAAATCTCATAATGTGCATGAATAAGCAAGAAAAACTAACATAAATTAAAAAGAAAAAAAGACAAAAATAATTGGCATAGATAAATTGCATATAAAAAGACGACAAACTAGAAAAATTTCACTACATGAAAAAATATTACGTACAATCACATGATAAAATCTCTCCTCAATTCTAATTACACAAAAACATTATCCCATAGCTTTTAACTACTCGTACTTAGAGTTAGCTCACCCAATTAATTCATAATCTCTTGAAATAATCAAGCTAAAGACCATGACATAAATCAAAATTTAATTATTAACAAAGTGAGATCCATTTAACGAATAGTCCAACTAAACATATATACATTCTATAGAATTAAATATTTAATTTAACATGCATATGGATGACCAATGAATAGAGAAAGAAATAATGATAACATTGAATATATAGCATATTTTCTTCCCCTTGTTTGTAGAAATAACCCATAAATGTCTTATAATTAGTCACAAATGGACTATTATTAGTATTACCTTGTTCAACTCCAATTTCTGCTAATTCCTTCAACTCCTAAAAATTACTGCAAAAAAAAAAAAAAAAAACCCATTAAATCTAATAATAATTAAAATAAAATCAACTTTAAATTAAAAGGAAATGAAATATTTTTCAAACTTTTCATTTGGTGGATTGTACCTCGATTACTTCAATCACAGAGTAAGGTGTTTACATATTTAAAGTACAGATTATTACAATCTTATCTATGTCCGTGTTTGGAGTGCTAATTATTTTAGCATGTGTTCAGATATTATACTATAAATTATAACAATATATAAATTAAATGTATGCGGTATATATATATTTGTATAATATTAGTCTTAATTCTACAAATATTTGATTTTCATTTTTTTTTCTAGATCGTTTTTATTTGTTGTTACTATTATTATGAAAAATAATCAATTTTATTTTACACCTCTACAGTAAATTGTTAATTTTTTAATAATAGAAAATTAAAAAGAAAAATGAAACAATTTACGACATAAAACAAAAGAATTAAATAAACTTTAAAAATTAATAAATTTGGTTATATCTGTACATAGTTTTAATTTTTTTTCCTTTTTAATAATAAAATATTTTGATTTTATTAAGTTTTAAAATAAAATTTGAAAAGATCATATGGAATTTTATCATAACTTGCTAAACTCCAAATTAAAATAAACTAATAATACTTTAATTTTAAATTTAATTATTAAAAAATTATATTTGATAAAGAAAAAAACTAATAAAGTCATAAAATTTAAATTTTATTTGGTCAGATTGTAATTAATTTTTAAGTTTATTGTAAACATACAACCACAAGAAAAACGTATTGTATACAACACCAACCTAAAGTGGGAAGGATTCAAATGGCTTATTATTTGATATTGTAATCCATGGACGATGCGATTCCCAAATATTTTATTCTTCAAAATGGATATGGTTTTCATTCATTTTATTTCCCTAAACTAGAATGATAACAACATTTTGTAAAAGAAAAAAAGAAAAGTCAAAAGGGTAATAATTATTTAAAATTGTTGTACGTTGTGATCGAGGTTGAATTATTTTGTATGTATTTCTATTTGTTATGGTAAGGTGTAATAATGTTGGGAAATGTAATACAATGGGATGTCTTTTTCCTCGAACTTACAAATTCTAACTGCGAAATAGTATTCTTAATAAATGTACCCTTTGTGAACGACGTGACTCTGCCCTTATGTATTTATTCATTTTTAAACATAGTAAATTCCGTAGTAAAATTTATTTTATTACTCAAACTTTCGCACACTTCCCATGCAATTAATGCCGTTGAGCGTTTCCCATTTAAATAATAATAATAATTTCTTTTGTTTAAAACCATAAAATTAAAAACTATGCAATCAACCTAAATCATACATTGAACGTTCAAATATTTACGAGCGTGTAACAAAATAAAATAATCTTTAAAACTAGTCACTTAAAAATTTATTTCATTTGCTCCCTTTTTCATCCTCTTTCTTACCTTTATCTTCCTGTTGTTTTCATCTTCCACTGTTTTTTAAAAAATATATTTTAAAAAAAAATTAAATTGTTATTTGGTTGTTACAAATATAAAAGATTGTGAAAAAAAAAATATTATATAGCAAAATCTACACGATCGGGTACAAAATCAAAAAATGATCTTTTCCAAATATAAACATGTACCAAAAAAATCTTGAAACAATGGTTGAGATTTGACTATCCAAATTTAAACGAATAAATAAATGTAAGCTATGTGTACCAATAAATTATAAAAAAATGGTTTAAATTTGGCTACCCAATATGACATTCTATTACTATTAATCACGGGAAATTTTTTGTAAATATTTGGGTGATTTGTTAGGTAAATCTCACCTTCTTCTTAAACAAGGGTACTAATCTAACTCCCCACCCTGTTGGTGCATAATTGTGGACTTCTTGATACATGATTCTGCTTGAATGAATGTGGTTAATTTATATCTCCTCATCCACTGTTATGAGGTCTTGTAGATATAGATTGTCCCTATTTATGCATGCCACTCTTCTCTGATGTCTTCTTGGACCTTTGCATTAGGGCTTAGGAGAGGTACACGTGTTAGGGGGCCAAAGGGTGGGCAGAGACAGATTTTTAGTTGGTTCGTGGTTTCTTTGCTATTTTAATACATGTGCGGGATAACTTTGACTAAGTGGACGCAACCCTAAGAGTTTGGAAAATGTAGATGTGACATATCATTTACACTTACACCTTACACCCACCCTTTGAATAGAGGAATGAAAATATATATAAATTCAGAAATGTTAGTGGAAACATATCGCAAATAGATTGTCCCAAGTGTTGTTGCAAGAATTATTTGGTTGTCTCTTCCCTTTCACGAGCAATAGAGTAAATAATAATAACTAAAATTATAATTCAAATTATGGTATATGATAATAAATCATAAAAGTAAATGAGGAAAAACATATTAATTTGGCGCCGTATTTTGCCATTTAATAATAGTAGAAATATAAAGGAAGGAGAGGAAACAAAGAAATAAATAAACAATAAAGTGAAGAGTAAGATCGATTAAGTGCAATCCAAGGCAACATTAAACTATATATTTATTGGCCGCCAAATCCGCCATTTGGCACCACCGTGTTTATTTATTTATTATTATTATAAAAAAATACATATAGAATAAACAAAAATTTAAACCGTCCACATTAGCTTTCCAATTATTAATACATTTGTATGTCAACTTAGCTATATCTTTTAATCGGATATCATAATATAAACAAGGAATGCGAGTAAGAGAGGGAGGGAGGCAAATTACAGCAAACGTTCGAAGACATTCGATGAGGAAGTGTGGCAATGTTAGGTGAGGAGTTTGACATTCAGAGGGTAGTGACGAAAAGGGAAAGTCGGGGGAGGGGTGCTGCGAGAGGAGTGAAACCGAGGAAGTTGGGAAAATTTTGTAGATCGAGAAAAATGAGAAAAAAAGTAAAGTAAATTAGGGTTTTTTCTAATAAAAAAACATATGCTCCCACGTACATTATTTGCGTCGCTACATATATAAATCTTGCGTTAGCATACATATGTATAAAAATGTGAGATTATTTTTCGCCACGTAAGTTACGTCACCAAATATTTAAAATATCTGCTCACACAATGAAATTACATTAATACTTCATATATTTTTGTGTACATTTTTTTTACGTTGTCAAAAAAAGTTGTCGACAAAGAACCGAAATTGTTGTAGTGACTATTATGATCAAGCTAGCAATAAATCATATGTTTCATATTTATGTATTCACATACATCTTTTAAAAGAAAACATATATCTACTAGTTGTTAACACATACATATTTATAGTTTGACTTTAATCTAACTTTAAAGATAGAAATTTAACCATTTAAGTTAAGATAGAGTACTACTCAACTAAGGATTAAAATTATATGTTGACATGTTTTTGGAAATTAGCTATACTATGGTTACTTCATTATTTAATGACATTATGTAGTGGGGGAAGAAAAGAAAAGAAAATAAATTTTCTCTTAAGACTCTTTCGAGTTTTAGGTCACCTTTATCTACTCTAACTCTATTTGTAAATATTCAATCCTAACATACAAAATGAGGCTCAACCAAACAATTACTTCTCTTGGTCTGAATCTTTTTTAGGATTTTTTTAAGATGAAAATCGATTATAGTTATAGATGATACTAATACAAATCTAAATACAATCAATATCAATATACTTTTTAATATTGTTAATTATATAGTGCTATTTTTTTAATCACATGTTGATTATGAAGTTGAATGTGAACATTTAATTAATACTGATATCAATACCTAGATAATTCAAATACCATATCAACTAACTTGGAACTGAGAGATTTGAATTTGGGACCTCCTGTATTGTTCTCGAAAAGATACAAAATGTCAATTAAGATACAAAATACAAAATTTTGATGATTAGGCTTCAGATAATGGTGTGACTTAAATCTCTCACGCCACCGTCTGTGCTCTCCCCTCTTCTTTTTTTTTTAAATTGAAATTATCTTGAAACAAATTAGAATAATAACATGGAATAGTTTAAAAGTAAATAAAATGGGACTAATATATTTAATGTAAAATAAACTAGAAAAATTATAGAATATGTACAACATGTACAAAATAAACTCTATGGAATTGCATATAAATATTCTCACAATGAATTACATAATACGTTGAACTTGAAGGCACTAAAATTTTTGCGTGTGGATGAATTGTATCTAGCATATGAGTCCAGAAAATTTAGTAAAATGACAATGCACCAAAATGACGATGATCAAAATCTTGAACACAATTTGATGTTTTTAATTTTTTAATAAAACATCAATTTACCATCCAGTTTTGAATTAAAAATTAAAACCCTAAATTATTTAAAGTGATTATTTTATTTGATGGTCTAGTCATCCAAATATAGAAGTCACGTCATCCTTATAAGTAAAAGAATGTTAAAGTTGGCATAGTTAACATTTGGTCCTGCTATTGAATAGCATGTATTCGTATAATAGAATAGGTACAGATTGAGAGTTATACTATTTGCTCTAATCTCAATCCTAATTTACTAATTATATTTATAATTCTTATATGAGAATATATTTATAATTAAAACACAATTCATTGAAAAGCTACACCTATAATATATATATATTAAGCAGTTAGATGTATATTTTATGTAATAAATGAAAAAATAGTTTAAAATGGTCGGATAATCTCTAGACAAAATGTTTGATTGTTAGATAGCTATTGTCTTTGTAGATACCGTATATTGTCCTGTCCTTTTATTTTTTTTATTATTTTTTTTAGAAAATTGAACGTGAATTTAAATTTAAATTCTAAATTCTAAATTTATGTTTTAAAACAAAAAAACAAAAATAAAAACATATTTAAAATCAAAATTAAAAGTAAAAGTTTTTTTTTCTTGTCCCTATTTTTCTCAACCATCATTTGTTTTCCTTGGTCACCATCTGCTACTTTCTTCCGATGTCTCAAGTTCTCCCACTCTTCCACCTTCTTCTCCTTTCTCTACCGTACTCCATTTCAGTATCTAAAACTACTTCACTTCTATCTAAAAAATGAGACATTGCCCATAAAAAGAGAATGAGAAGATTCAATTGAGGGAGGAGAATTTTTTTTTGCTGGGAGGATTATTTGATAGAGAGGAGGGACACGTAAAACAAATTTTTTTGGGAAGAGGTGAAGAGGATCAACCCATAACATTTTACATTTAAGGCAGACCTTGTAAGTTTTTTGGCACCCATTTGGGTGCTTTTAATCATTTGACACTCATTTCACATCTTTTAATTATTTGCATCATTTGACACCCATTTGACTATTTGATTGTTGCCCTAATTAATTAGTGTTTTGCATCTGATTACACTTATTTGTGCATATCTATTTGGCCATTTGACTATTTTGATGGTTGAGTTGTGCATACACTTTAATTATTTTGGCACCTATGTGAATATTGTAAGTTAATTATCTGATTTGACTGCTATTAATTATTTCATTTGGTTAATTAATTAGCATGCTGGCAATGCTATGCTAATTATTTGGTTAATGTTAATTTTCTGCATCCTTGTTAATTATTTGACATCCATTTGGCCATTGGACTATTTTGATTGCGAGTTCTGCATCTAGTTAATTAACTTGACACCCATTTGACAATTTGATTGTTGCGCTCATTAATTAGTTGTTTTGTATCTATTTAATTATTTAGCATCCATTTGGCTACTGTGTGCTCTGGATTAATTATTTGACATATATTTGAGTGCTATGTTAATTATTTTATTTGATTAATTAATTAAATGATGCGTTAATTATTTGATTGATGTCTTAATTATTTAACACTTATTTGACACCCATTTGGCATACTGATTTAATTATTTGCTATCTTTTTAATTATCTAGACACTAATTCTACATTCTGTGTTAATTGTGTGTATCCATTTGGTATCTTGCTTTAATAATTATCCATTTGACATATGTGTTAATTATGCATTTGAAAATAACTATTCATTTAAATACTCTCTTAATTATGCATTGTTAATTAATTAGCATAATGTATTTGACAGTTTTAATTTTTGGCATCCTCCATTGTGAGCTAATTATTTGCATATTGTTAATTATTTTAGCACTCATTTGGCCTCTTATGTCAATTACTCATTCCAATTATTTGTATTCTGTATTAATTAATTAATCAGCATGCATATTGCTAAAATTATTTGACATTCATTGGCTACTGTGCTTATTTATTGACATTTTGCATTAAACCTACCTTGGCAGCCGTTAATTATTATTTCACCATTTGACATCCTCGTTTAATTATTCATTACTTTGGTCTGGCCTAATTAATTATTTTTCATATTTCTGAATTAATTAATTATTTTTCATATTTCTGAATTAATTAATTATTTTACCTATTTCTGAATTAATTAATTAATTTGCTTGTTTATGTTTCTGCATTAATTAATTATTTTGCATCGTTTTAAATTAATTAATTATTTTGCATCATTCTGCATTAATTAATGATCTTGTACATTTTGCATATTGCTTACATTATCCATTTGTTTTATGTATTTATTTTATCTCAACATATTACCTTTCAAGTATTTTTTAAATTTCGTAATGTTTTGTTGATTGTTATTATTCATTTTTCAATTGAAATATAAAAATGTAAATTGGATAAAAGTATTGTTTTTTATGGATTTTATAATTTAAATTCCATGAATACATGAAATTTTTCCGTTTGAAATTTAATTAATAGATTGTTTTTAAATAAACACATTTCATATTTTAAATGAGATTGAATAGTATTTTCATTCTAGATACATGAAATTTCTCATTAAACACCTCTGATAGAGATTAAAATATCAAGTTTTGGTATCTTAATATTGTTAAGGTGAATAAAAATCTTTTAAAACAAAAATAAACTTCATTTTTCTAATGGCTCCTATACCACACATAATCATCAATTCATGTTTAGGTTTTACTTTCTTCAATATGAATTGGTAAACATGGGACATTTAAACAAAACATAAATAAAAACTTTGTTTTGTGAACCTCTATGATTTAATTTAAAAGATAAAATTGGGTAACCATTTTATGAGTGTTGTAGGGTGCTAACAACTCCCCTACACACAACTGACTCCCGAACTTAAATCTTTGAATTTACGCAGACCATTTTTTTTCTTTTTTTTGGTTAACCAATCACACCCTAATATAGTTGGTGGCAACTCCAAAACTATTTATTAAAATTAAATAAATGAGGAGGTCGGTCGCTCCATGCACATCGCAACAGTCCTAATTTTATTGAATATGATAGAAATGTGATTACACCTTATACTATTTTGTTATTTCTCAACTTTAAATTACTATTTGGATAATATGTATATATAACTATAGGAAGAAAATATTAATTTTGATTTAGTTTGAAACTTGTTTTCTTGATCTTTTAATTAAGTAAGGAAAAAATATAGTTATGAGACGTTAAATAGTCACTAAATACGTTTAAAGGACAGTCAACAAATAATTAATTTATGCTTTAAATATTTCCACAACATTTGTTTTAAGTACAACAAATAGAGATGAGAAGAATTTGAACTTCAAAACATGAGAGAACTATAGTTGTATCATATTTATGTGTTCTGTAAGTCTCACTACAATGTTTAACTATTGAATATTATGATATTTAATGGTGAGTTTTCTTACCCCAACTATCACCCATGAAAGACTATTTTAATAAATGAGCTAATTAAATAGCTATAATGTTATGGAGTCTTCCATATACCTCAATTGTGTTCATGTTCACTGTGGAGACCTGTTCCTAATACAGGGAAGATTCTTCTAACTGGATCTATCTTTAACATAACGAATATATATATATATATATATATATATATATATATATATATATATATATATATATATATATATATATATATATATATATATATATATATATATAGTATAATTAATTAATTAATTAAAACGACTTTTATCATATACATGTCTCTGTTAATTATTGATGCATGTGTCCACAATACCTTAAAGTTTTTTGTTATTTCAATTTATAAGTCTTATTATACCATTTGACTTGCTTTTGCTTTCAAACATTAATTCAAATGTAATCAAATTTGCTATAGAATTCCATTCTCATACATTGTTTCCTATGACATATCATAAGCTATGTACTTCAAATAAATACTAGCTAGTTTTGTTACTCCATTATCAATGCCGTTGTTTAATATTTTTCTAATAAAATTTTATTTTTGAAAAATAAAAAGAAAAAAAAGTCTCCAAAGTTCCTCTTTTTAGTTTCTAGGTATCGTTTACATGGTTGTCATTACAACCAACATTTTGTAATAGCAATGAAACAACGAGCCCTACCACACAAAATTCACAATATCGATCCTTAATCTCTCATTAGGATTAGAGAACAAAAAAATGTGATGATTGTGTGAGATTCCTTCCTTCTTTCGTGTTGAAAAGTTTTTAGATTTTACTTTTAAATGGTATCCATCTCGTTTAATTATCGTCCATACAATTTTTATTGTATATTTGAAATCAATATTGATATTCTTATATAAATGATCATGTATATATATTTTTGTCGTACGATTGATATCAATATCAATACACTTTCTATTACTTTTTATTATGTAGTGCCATTTTTTTTATTGTTCACATGTCAATATTGATACCTAAATTGAATGCTAACATCAATATTTTGTAGATTTTTATCTATATTGCACAATATAAATTATGTAATTAGTATATCCAATCTTGCTTATGATCGATGTTACCATATATAATATTTACGTTTCATTACCATTTTGTAATAATTTTTAGGAAATTTTTATTAATTATCTTAAATTATTTGGATGTTATGTTAAGGATTATTTGAGTTAAAATTAAATTATTGAATTAAGATAATTCAAATTTATAAAATTTTAAAATAATTGATTGATTGGACAACATTTGGTTAATTAAAAGAATAGAAGATTTGAGTTGATTTGATATTTGGTTGGTTTTTGATAGAATTGGAATTAATTAAACATGTATTGGAGGATTTATATTTAATTAAGAATTTGGATTTTTTTTGGAAAATGATATTTAATTATTTGATTTTTATAAATAATTTGTATGAAAAAGTAAAATTAATTATAACTGCTAGGAAAGAAGATGAGTTAACAAGAGAGAAATGTTTGTTGTTTCAATTGGAAAAGAGATAGGAGATTGATTGAGGTGAAAGAATGAGAATAAATAAATATATGTATGTATGTATTTATATTTTATATATATTATCGTGAAAATAAAAGAAAATAATAGAGTGAATAGAAAAGAAAAGGGTTGGAACTTTTCTTCTTCGAGATAACCCTAGCCACCTCCACCATGCAACTCTCCACTCTGTACGTTATCTCTCCCCAGACGAGATTGTGATGAGTTTGATGGGTTTTTAGATTAATTTTGGAACATATTAAGGTTGTAAAGTTGAGTTTATTTTTTGAGTTAATTTGAGCTTTTCTTATTCAAGCTAATTTGGAGGTTTTTTTTTATTTGGGTGTAAGCAAATTGGAGAATTAAAATTGGATTGCAATTACTAATTTTATTGTATAATGTTATTAATTAAATTTGCTACGTTTAGGTTGGATTTGAGAATTATTTTGCAACCAATGGTTAAAACTTTTATTGTACATGGATACCTTTGAGTTAGACATAAAAAATAATAATTATGTTTTCTAGTTATGGTACTATATAAGCATGCTATTTTATGACACGTGAATTATACTGGAAAACTTTGAACTATGTCACTATGTTAAGTTTATTGATTGATGAATACATGCTAAAATTAACGGTGATTGTTAACTCTCCTGACATGCTATGTACATCTTATGTTTTATATTCCTTATGGATCACTACTTAATGCCATAAATTGTTTATCTTTGAGATCACTAATTACACTATGTTTGTGTCCCGTAAACAATGTTATGATTTGTAATCATTCAGGGTCATTACCTATATCATGTACATACATTGTACCTATGTTGGAATAAGTTTAACAACGTCAACATAAGTTTAGCTCAACTGACATCTGTATGTACCAATAAAAGATTATTTACTGAGTATTTTTATAATCATCATTTCTTGTTTCATATTTTTCAGGTAAGGCAAGAACATATTGACACGGACTTTGAAATTTGATGTGTTCATGTTTGTTTTCAAGTTATTTTAAAATAAAATTTATACTTTAGTAATCAAATTTTTTTGGATGTTATTTAGAAATATCAAATAATTTGGTATTATATCTAAAGAGCATTATAATAATTATCTTTAAATATTTTAGGCATAGCTTTAATCTCTTTATTATTCTCTATTTTTTTTAACCTGTTTGCTCTTTAGTTATTTAGGCTGGCTGGTTCCCTATATATATATATATGAGCCTCCATTTGTATCACTTAATAAAGTTTGAGGTTTTATTTCACTTGTGTGCATTAAATATACTATTCTATTATCAGTGTTAGTATAAATGACCTTAGTGTTAAATCAAATTTTGATTATATAAGACTGCTTAATGAGATGAAATGGTATAATAGAAAGAAATCCAATTAGAAGAATCCTAATTGGTAACACTTTTAGGTTTAATAATCAACAAGTTGTTTCATCACGGACTTTAAAAGGATGGAATAAGTTAGTATAGGACTTCAATTATAATAATTTAAAGTTTATTAAGGAAAATTATTACTACCAACTATTATAATCTATAACAACTACAATATTACTATTTTAATTTCCTTTTTGGTATCAAGTTCATTGTTTGTTACCACGATCAGAACAATGAACCTCCACATATTTTCAGAAAGATATGATATTATCTATATTATGAACATGTGTTTTCGTGGTATTACTTTCAACTTCACCCACAAAATCTCATACCAATAAAGATTAATTATCCACGCCTATATATCCACGATCGTTAAAGTATAAAGATGTAACTATAATAGCAATAGTTTGCAAGTCATGGCTGCTATTTGTTATAATCTCAATCCCTAATTTACTATATTCGTTCTTATATGAATATACTTATAGTTAGAAGACAAGGTTTATATATAAATATGTAATTCAAGTGACAAATTATGAGTGAAAAGAGTTGGAAGTTGTTAAAAAACATTCACTCATGTTTGAAAAGAAAAAAATGATTTGAGTGTTAGATAGTCATTGTCTTAAATTTCTAGGAAAAGATGATAGAGATGTGATCAGAGAATTTAATACTATATTGACACATATATCAACTTCAAGTTACTATTTGTATGAGTTGTATCCTTATATGAATATACATATTTATTATTACATTTTGATTCATATATATAAAACCAAGTCTATGAATAAGTAAGAAAATATTAAATATGAGGGTTCATTTTCTCTTTTCTATTTATGAATAAATAAATGGAAGAATGGTTTTGATAAGATTAGATAGTCATTGTCTTGAAAGATGCTCAAAGGATAGTGACAAATAATTAAATTTATTTTGTTATCCTCATTATTTCTTTCACACTTTTTTTAAGTACAATAAATGCAGATTAAAGGAATTTAATTTTAATTTTGAGACAATTAATTTATGTCCAACTCATATGGATAAAGAACTAATAGTTTAATCATAATTTTTTGTTTTGTTTTTTTTTTTCTGAGAACAGATTAATCATTATAAAAATTTATATTATGTGATGGGTGAAGTAAAATAGAGAATGTAAGTGTTGAATGTGATGACAGTTTGATTTCTTTGACCATATCAATATTATTACCATATAAGACCGTTTTAATAAATGAACTAAGTAGCTATTGTTAGTGAATCTTTTATGAAATTCAATTGGATGGAAAGATGTTCACTTTTTCTATAAACTTATCTTTAATAACTTGATGATGAAGGGAGGTATTTGGTGGGATAAAATTGAGGGAGGTAGGATAAGAAATTCAGCTTACCCTAGACCCATTTGCTTTAATACGTAGTTGTTTTTAGAGGCATTTTTCAATGTAGCAAATGAACCAGAAATTTAAAAAAGAAAATGCAGTTACATGAATTATGACAAAGTTAGTTTTACTCTTTGGGTATTTGATTTTATTGTAATATGATTTGAAGTTCTTTCAACATCAATTGGCCAAAATGAGAGCCTAAGGCAACCAAGTATATCAGGATATTTTAGAAGAGGTCTTAAAATATGTGAATTTACAATTTAGTTGCTTCCCGTTCCCCTTACAAACATTTATACATCCATTTGGGGATGGATAATTTCTGTATACAGGTAGGTACTCAGTACTCACATTCTAAACTAAATAAAAGTATTTAGTTGGTTAGAAACGCTAAGGGTGGTTTAAACCTGAATCTCAATGCCAGTCAAGAAGACAGTTAGCACCAGCAATGGTGTCAAAACTTGCTGGTACTTCCAACTCACCCAAAGGAGGTCTGCATTTAGAGCATTAAGCCTTTTGATGGACTACGGTTTTTTAAAAAACTTGGCAACTTCTTTGTATAGATTTTCTTCCTCAAAGGGTTTCGAGACATAGCCATCCATTCCACATTTCAGGCATTCGTCATACGTAGCATGAATCACATCTGCAGTCATTGCTAATATTGGCATATGCCACTTGCCTTCTCCTGCATACGATTCCCCTTCGTTTTCCTTGTTCTCCATCATCCTGATCAGACGAGTCGCCTCAAACCTGCAGTTTCAACAAAACTCGACTCAATTTTATGCAGTTTCAGGTCAGAAAGGATTGTTTCAGAACGATGTTTTGAGAAATAATTTTCTGATTCAAATCAGAAGCAGGGCTCTGCATTCCATAACAGCCCTCGTCTTCTGAGTCTAGTAGCTCAAAACTTTTGAACTAGCTTTGTTTTGAGTTTCATGAAATAGAGAACTTTGCCATTCTAATTAAAAACCTACAAAATTCAGGAAAAAGAAATGATAAAAGTTAGTTAGAACATACCCATCCATTTCAGGCATTTGAATATCCATGAAGCAAGCATCGAAATTGTGAGGTAGCTGAAGCAACTTCAGAGCAGCTTTCCCGCTATCTGCACACTCAACATCTGCACCGAATTTCTTCAGAGCGCCTGCAGCAACCCTACGGTTTACCCTATTGTCATCAACAATTAAAATTCTCTTGCCACAGAGAAGGCTCTGAAGGAAAGCAGAACCGTTAGGTACGCCTCTTCCCCGTCTCTGATTCTTAACCCCGAGTACTTGTTGCAGACAGGCTGCCACCATACTGGCCCTCAACGGTTTCATGATCACAGTGTCGGCAAAACCTACTGCTTTTGCCTTGTCTAGCTCTGCAGTAGTAATATTTGTAGCAAGAAGGATCAACTTCGGTAACTTAAACGAATTCCCGTTCAGTTTCAAGTTCAATTGATGAATGGTCCCACATTCCTCGTCTGAATTTAACGTATCCTTTTCAACTAAGATCATATCTGGAAGGATTGCGTTTCTGCAACATTGAGCAAAACAGTTCCTCTAAGAAAGTTGTAACAGAAATCATCTGCAGAAAGGTCCACTAAACAAGAAGACTATAATCTAGCATTCAACAACACTTTGAAATATTGCCAAGACTTTTGAGTCCTCAATTTTATTTTTGGTTTTCTACGTTTTTCTTTAACAGAAAAACAGAAAAAAACTTTTCATTGATTTAATGAAAAGATGCTAATGCAGAGATCGAATTACATTGAGACATAAAAGCCGTAGTAATCCTGAAATGTAAGAATCAATACACGGACCCGACATCTCAACTAGGTTGGCACCCCACAGCACCCTCATCATATCCTATAACAATATAAAGCCATCCAAAGCTAGTTACAAAATAACATATAACACAGTTATATACCGAAGAAGTAAAAGCAAACCAATTAAGACAAACTTCCTGAATATAATAATCAACAAAGAACTTAGATTGAGAGCACTAGAAAGAAACTAGAAGACGGCTGGACCAAAATTTTGGTTGTTTGTTGAGAAATAGCTTATGGTAACTAGGTGTTACTTAAATTCTCTTTGTTTAGCTCATCACTTCATGAAAATACTGAACAGGTTTTTAAATTGTGTTTTTAGTTTTAAAAAATTGACTGAGATTTCAAGAACATTTTTGAAATTATATTAGAAACAAAAAGAAAAATGTTACATGTATGTATGCTTCTTAATCAAAGTCTTTTGGCTTACATTAATCACAGTAGCAATAACGAAGGGAGGGATGGAAAAGGAAATACTCCTTGAAAATTAGGAAGAACCAAAGCACAATAAATAACAGCTTAAACCTTGTTTTCTTATTTTCAACCTTATTATATTTTAGTTTGAGAACTTTCACATAGTTTCTTTTAGTTCCTAACTTTGCGTAACCACCTTGTCAATAATTTACTTGAAAAAGAATTATTTGACATAGAACTTAAGCATACCCACATTTTTTGTTCCTCACTTCATGAATAGATATCGGTATATATTTGTAATTAAAGCAACATGTAGTAGGTTTGATATTGGGTTCTGAAACACAGACAACTTTTAAAACGATTTAATGGACAATCAACAACAAAGGCTAAAATATAAAACTAAAGATAAGACTAAAAGAAAAAAATATGAGAGTTCAAGAACGAAAATGACTTATTTCACAAATGATTCCACTCCTTTCAAAATTTCTTACTCGTGTGAAAAAAACAGAAAAAGAATAAAAGAAAAGGGCTTACCCTGGTATTGTGGATCCATTTTCTCTGGATAAAGAAGCTGCCATGTTGACGCTACTGGTTACTTCAACTTTAATACCAAGTCTCTTCAAATGATACCTGGTTACAGAAGCTCTAACATGTTTCCTGTCAACTATGATGGCTTTCATTCCTCTAAAACTGGGGGGAAGTTCTTCAGAGTTCGGTTTTTTCAAATCGTTGATTGAGTTTTTCTTACATTTTCCAAATACAGCAGTGAAGGAAAACGTGCTTCCTATCTGAGGCCGGCTTATGAAGTTTATCTGACCACCCATTAGTTCAACTAAACATTTACTGATACTTAAGCCGATACCAGTACCCCCATAATTTCGGGAGGTTGAGCTATCTGCTTGCATGAAGGGCATGAAAACTCGATTTTGGGCATGTAAGAGAATCCCAATTCCAGTATCCTCCACACTTACCATCAAAGTAACATGACCACAACCCTCGTTGGCAACTACCATGCTGTTTGGAGTGGCATTCAACTGGAAGTCCTCATCAGCTATTATATGTTTAAAGTTATCCCAGCCATTCTGATCATCTGCTGCCTCACATCCACTCAAAGTTTGAAAGTCACGACCACCCGATATGAATAAGTCACTGTCAGATATTCCATTGACATATTTTGAGTCAATGGAGCCTTTTGAGTGCTCAGCTAGGTGCACTTTAACAAATATATGTCCCCTTTCAGTAAACTGGAAAAAATGAACATGGAAAGGCTCTTTTTATGCTGTCTCCAACCATTTAGTCAATAATACACTTCAAAACACACATACACATACTGAACTGGTCAAAAGAAAATACAAGTAATCCAAACATGCCCGTTGAAGATGCACTAAGATAAGTGTTCATTTCAAATTGGGAAATGCACACAGGAAAAATCCACTCACCTTAACAGAGTTACCCACAAGATTTGTTATAATTTGTCTGAATCTTCCGGGGTCTCCAATAACAATTTCTGGAACTTTATCAGAAACAAAAACTGCCAGCTTCATTTTCCAAACGGACAATCAATTGCGGTTGAAGTAACCATGACAAAAAAACAAGGAAATTATCAATTAACGTGACATATAACAGATAGCCACTTGCCAGCATTCAGCAAACGTGTTCATTTGAAAAATAAATTACGTCCATACAGCTTACCTCCAGACCCTTTTGTCTAGACTTCTCGGAAAATAAAGATAGCACATCATCGAGTATTGATCGAATGTCAAATGGAACTGCTTCCAGTTCTAACTTTCCAGCTTCAATTTTTGCCCGGTCAAGAACCTCATTTATTAATGCTATCAGTGCCTTTCCACAAGCCTGAGCAGTCTGAGCATAATCTTTCTGAGTAGAACTTAAATCTGTATCCAGAAGCAGTGCGAGCATTCCTGAAATTGATGCACACAAAGGTATAGAAATTTGAGTATCCTTTGCATATATAAAACCAGCCAAGTTGGTAAAAGCAAAGCTTGACAGAAATATACGTACCGAGGATGCCATTCATTGGTGTCCTAATTTCGTGAGAAACAGTTGCAAGAAACTGAAACAAAAATAAAAGAGAGAATTTAATTGAGAGAAGCAGCAGCGTATAGATGAGTCAACATTTTTAAAACATACAAAAAATTAAATGCCGAATACCATATGATCAAAATAAATGACTTCTAAATTTTTCCCACAGATAATCATATTCATGGGTGACTTCCAAATAAAATGCAACTCAACTGATCTCACATGATATTGGCATCTGAAAACTGTTTCCAAAAGGATTTGTATGATAGAATTCAACTAATATCGATAACGTAGAGGCACGTATCCAATGGAGACCTTGCTCTCCACATTTCCAAGACTGAGTCAAAAGCCAAAAGATGCACTTCCTGGATAACCTCCATGTCTTTAGAGTCTCTCAAATCTTACCCATGACACAACCCTTCTAAATACCTGAGTCTCACACACCTGACACAACCCTTCTAACCCTCTTCCTATGCCACACATTAAAATTAGGTCTATGAATTAAACCTCTAAAGAAGGTGGTCATTGTAACTTAAATCCGTGATCTTAAAGAAAATTGAATACACCATTTATCCTTTTGACCACTAAGTTAAAATGCAGTGATCTGGAAAAAGTTCAACGGGGCCATAATCAAAATTTTTATATGTTTATGTTTCTGTATAATGCAGAGATTTAGTTCTGGCTATTTCATTTAACCTCCATATTATGCTCTCTGCTCAGTACTAGACACTAACAAGGTCATATGTCACTACAATGTCCATAGCTTGAACATAAAGAATCTGATTCATTTTGAACTTTTGTACCAACTATCCTTTTCTCTCCCCGAATTCCCTTTCCATCTGTTTCCTTCTCTCTTCAAGTCTCTAATTATTTTAATTCCTATAGGACTTAATCGATGGTACCTGAGATTTTGCTATATCAGCAGCCTCTGCCCGAACTTTCAGTATTTGCATCGCATGAAAATCATCTTCAACCTTCAGAATATGAGTTGCTGCACCATACAAAATGTATCCAACTAACAACCCGATCACAAAGAATAAGAATGCAGTAGTCAGAGCAGTCCAGGATGTGGGAGCCCTCTGCTGATATCTGCACCATATCCACATAAAGAAAGCCATAAGTCACCGAGGCAACAATCCAGATAAGAGAAGTAACTAATATGGCAGAAGCCTTTACCTACAAATCATCAAATGCTTCCTGAATGGATCTCCAAAATCAAGGCTACTCTCATGCAAAAGAGACAAGTCACCATCTTGATATTGATGACCATACATGACGAGGGGATCAGAAGAGTTTGTGACATCATATACATTTACCAAAATGGCCTGGTTCCCTGCAAGCTGCCCAAGCAAGTTTTCCACGAGTGACTCAACATCAAAGGCTCCACCAACGTAGCTGCATTAAAATAAGAAACAATTTAAGGTATCTTGAAAATATAACTTCCATCTCTCACATGATGCTAAAGCCCAAGAAATTTGAAAATAAAGTTATACGTTGATGAGAACCACTGATAATACTTGACAGATAATTCTATATGTTCTATATTAAATAATGAACAAACTAATCACAGACGAACTGCGCATCCAGACTAACCCTGCTGTTGCTTCAATCCGATCTTCTTCAGTTGGTTTAGATGGCAATTTGGATTTGTAAACAGGAAACGTCAAAACAACTCCAAGATGATGAGAACCCAGTAGCCTGAAGGGGCTTGTCAAAACAGCCTTTCCTGTTGCTCTAGCCCTTAAAATATTTTCACGGTCCTCCTGCAACACATCAGACAGAATAAATCAACCAAATAAAAAAAGAAAAACAACAACATGCCACTTGTATCCAACATACAAGCTAGAATAGCAAGATCATTTACTCTACCTCTCCTGACATCATATCCAGTGATTCAATATACGAGACTGTTTCTTGAGAAAATATTACTGGCGCATATTCATCTCGAATTGGTGAAGGTTCCCTTTTCATTGTTTTTATCATCCATCCATGTTGCTTTTCGAAGATATCCCTCTCTGAATGAATCACTCTTTGTGCATACGCCACCCCACTGAGTAGAGGTCGTTCAAAAGCAGTTCTGGCTGTGTATTCTGCAAAAGTTTCCTGCATTGTTATGTTTCAGGCTCATTAAACAACCATGTTAGGAAAGAAAAAAACAGTAAAATGCCAGTTTCCTCAAGAAAGAGCAAGGAAATGAACTTGTGCATCTTGTATTGTTCAGATTTCCCAGAACTATAAATAACAAACCAATGCACATAGAGAAACACATACCTGATCAATAGCAGAAGGGTTTTTGAAGTAATGAAAGGTGGAAACAAGAACAGCCAACGCATGAACATGGTTAACACTAACACTGAATTGATCCTGCAACATCCTTGCTCTCTGCTCACACATGCTTCCCAAAACTTCGTTCCTCCTCACTTTATTATCAGCATCCATGCCATTATAAATTAACATGCTGATAAACGCCATCCCCATAATCCAAAACAGAAGATACTTTCTAAGCCAAGCCCTATTAGCTTGAACAAATGTGTAACCCTTCTTTGTCGTTCCCATTTGCTCATTCCACTTCATAGCCGCAGAGTAGTTGCTCTGCTGCATTTTCATACCCATCTCCAGAAATCCCTGTTGGTCTTCGTCTTCGACTTCCTCTTTCACTTCCTGCTCTTCTTCATTCCCCTACCAAAACTAGGCCAACCTCAAGACCCAGCAACATTCTTGAGCTTACTTTCTTTCTGAAAATTCCTCTGACACCTTCTGCAATTAAACAGAAAACCAAAATGTTCACAAGAGGAAGCTTGGCGCAACAGCATTTGACCTGTAGGATTTAAAGTCCGGAAAGCAAAACCAAAAAAAACCCAAATAGAAAAAACCCCATTTCCTATTATAGCACTCACCAAAACCCATTTCTAGAGTAGGAAGGAAAGACGATGAGCTGAGCTGCTCAGTATCGATAAAGAGAGCCTTTCGATTCCCAGAGACAAACCTGACTCTCAAAAGATGGGGTGTTTTTTTTGGTATACAATAAAATAACATCCAAGGGAGAGAGAAAAGCCCACATTCCAAAGAATTCCTCGCTTCATATACTTTCTGGTCAAGAAGGTCTTTGCGTGACAAAAAAGGAAACAAACAATAAAAAAATACAGAGCAGTAAGTTAATCATTCCCCTCAATTCCTCCTCCTCCAAGCGTGAAGTTCAATAACCCATTTCATTTCCATTAAACAATCAAATTCACAGTTGAACGAATACCTTTACCTCTACTCCCAAGAAAAACCCACACACGCGTAGCGAAGAACACAAGAAGAAACCCACAAAGAGACACACACAGAGAGAAACAGAGCAATAAGAAAACAAAAAGAAAAAAACGAAAAGGGAAAAGTGGGTTATCGAAAGAAACAATGCTTTTGCAGTTATTCTCACCTGGGTATAAAAAAGAAAATGCAAAATGTAACCAATGATTTGCAGAGATAATGGAAGAAGAAGAAACTCCTTCACAAGTCGATCCGGAATAGCTTTTCACTGTAGAAAATCATATGGGGTTTCTTTATTTTCTACTCTTTCTTGATTGTTCTTCGTAACTCAAGAAATTGAAATCAAAATATTAAAGATTAAGAAGGATTTTCAGTCCTGACTTTCCTGTCTACCTAATCGCTCCTCTTCCCTAATACTCTTTTACTACGTCGTCTTCTTTCTCTCACTGCTTCTTCTATTCCACTCTGGCTTTGTCTCCCCTTTTAAATATATATTTATATTGTTCTTCTTCATCAGCAAACTCTTGTAATTCTCTCTCTCCTCTGCTGTGAACTTGCTTTTTATACAGAGTACAACAGGTATGGTCTCAGAGAAACTCCATTAACAAAACAAAAAAGAATGGAAATAGCTCCAACCTGAATGGACCCAGAACCAGAAAACTAAAAAAAATTAACAAAATTTTTCTTTTGGGTTTTGCTTTATGTTCACTGTGGGAGAGAGAGAATCGAAGTGGTGGGAAGGGGAAGACGAAAATCTCCATCGCAAATCTGTGTGATAATGACATGGCGACATTGCCCGGATCTCATTCCCTTTCAATTTACCTCTAGCCCCTCCATCTAACTTAGGTTAATGTAATTTTAGCCCATCTTTCTATTTTATTTACATTGATGTTACTAAATCAAAATCAGTTTAACTCAATTCTAATTAATACCAACTTCTTTCTTTATACATTAGATACGCATTAGATACACATTAGATACACATTGGATGTTTGATCTCTTCCCTCTTCCCTCTCCTACACCTATTGTACTGAACAAAATTTAATGACATTAATTAAATGAATAATAATGAAAATGATGTCTTCTAGCTTTTTATCTTACAATTGTTACACCAAATTTCATATTATTTTAACCATAAACCTTCGTAAAGAAAATTTAGAATAAATTGTTTAAGTCAATAAAAATTAAATATTTTTAAATTGAGATGTAAATGAAACATACCATAAACTTAAAAGGTGTCCTTATTCAATTATGTTAAAATTTTAATCTATGATTTTTCTTTGTGAGTAGTCTTTTAATTTATAGATTTGAAGAGTTTTGATTTTGTTTTAGAATATTAAGTGACGAATATATTCCCTTTTAGAAGAAGTAGAAATGTGTGGACTAAAGCTCGCGCTAAAGATCTTATAAACTTTTGATTTTGGTTTCGTTGAAATTTTTTTCATACAAAAAATAATTTATAAATATATGCCACATGAGGATAAGTTAACTTGATAAAAACACAACGACGTGCATGTTAAAACATTTGATTTAAAACACTCATGTAATAATTGAACGATTTTTGCCCACATGCCTTATATTATTGAACTTACTCTCATTTGTTCCATCCAGTCAAATCGTTGTTTATTAGTTTCAATATTTAAATATTTGTGTTAAGACAAAATCTTTGATAGTTAAAAAATGGAATAGAATGCAATGATTATTCATTGTTTTTATTTTTTATAAGAATTATTCGATATCGTCGTAGACTTTTTAGAATATTTAACGAAAAAAACTATTAATCAAAACCAAACTGAAAGCAGTGAAAGATATATGTTTTATGGACAAAATAATACTAAAAATAATGAATAATTAAATTGGATAATTGTTCATCTTTTTGAGTTTGTGAGGATAACAAATTTTGTTTTCCACTTTAATCTTAGTTTGTGATTTAGGTTTAGTTTCGCCAAAAGAAGATAGATTGGTCCTTTCACATTTTTTCTTGTTGGGACCCACAGTTTGATTTCTACAAATCAAGACCGTTCAAAATCATCAATATGCCACGTGTAAGTTGGAGATTATTCCATCAATAAAGGTTAAGAGTGGCCACATTTTTTTCTTTTTAATATTTTGTTGATTAAAGTTATGGCAAAGTCAATAATTGATTTTTCATTAATGGGAAAGAAATCTTCCTTTTTGTGCAAGAAAAAAAATATAAATCAGATAGGGATCTTGACCAATTACACAAAATTCTCTAAATCTAGATCATTTATTATTATTATTACTATTATTATTTCTATTTCTTTTTTCATTTTAAAATGAAATGACTTAATTAGAATCCCATTAATATCAGTTACAAATCTAATCAAATGAAGTGAAATTTGATGAAATTCAATTATTAGAACTCTAAAGAATCTAATGCTCATAACCAACATCAAAAGACAATTTATACTCCACCAAAAATGAGTTATTTGGATAAATATTACTTTAACATATATTATTTTCTCAATAGTCAGTACTATTTAAAATATAGAAAAATGTACACTTTCAAAAATAGATATCACCTTGAAATGAATAACTATAATTAGAAATACCCATACATTCTTTAAATGAGGATGGTAGGGTTTTGTAGATTTGTTCTTAAATTCTATTAATCAACCTTGAAAATATTTATAGAATACAACAAAATTGTAATTTTATTAAAATATTTACTTGTTTGAATTTTGTTTTAAAATTTTAGAATAAAACTCTTTGTAAAATAATACAAAAATAAACATGTTAAGATTAATTAGGATTTTTGTGTTTACTTTTATTTGATATTTTCCATATTAATATTTTTCTTTCTTTTGTTTTGTATGTTGGAGTCCATTTATTTTGTTATTTATTGTGTTACAATGGGAACAAATTATTGGATGATATTAAACACATTAAGAAAATAAATTAATTTGAAAGTAAAAATCATACACTTCCCACTTAGGTAGATTGAAAATTTATTTTAAAAATGTTTAGTTGAAGCTTTAGAATTAACCGCACCTAATTTCATTTTTGTTATTTCTACACGTGACATGCATCTATCTATCCCTATAGATATATACTTTTCATCAACAATCTTTATGGCTTCAACCACATCATATATTCACATATTAAAACATTTAATTGTATTAAAGATTTGATTGCCAAATATTGAAAGTTTGAAAAACTACGTTAGAAATTCTAAATCTCTTTCTAAAATTTGGTTTGGTTTCTTAAATCATTGGTAAAAGGTAAGAAAATTGGAGGTGGAAATAGCGTGGGGACGTTAGCTAGAAACTAAAATTGAGATGTTGGAGTAGATAAAGAAAGGGAATAATTTAAGTTGGAGTAGCTATTTTGAAGGCATACTTACCTTTATTTATGGCAGAGATAGATATTGGCTTTAATCAGTAACATAAAAACATAAGCTAATAGGCAAAAATGGGTATGGTTGAATTAAGGGGGCAAATCTTTGTAAAGCATAGCAAAAATGGTAGAGAGAGTTTGGTCTTATTTGAGATAAATCAAGAAAAAGAAAAAGAAATGAAATGAAAGGGAATATCTTAGTGGATGATTGCATGGGGCCATGAAATATTGATATTCATTTTCACTAATAAAGATACACAAAAAGAAAGCCAACTACCCCAAGAGAATAATTTTCAAAGCTTTTCTTCTTTTGTATACCATTTACCTTTAAGTTTCAACTATTTACTTGCATGCTCTCTTCTAATTGGAATATATTGCACAATATTTTCTTTAAAATATTCACGCCATTAATTCAAAAATTAAAACAACCCTAACACTTAGAATTTTGTTTCAATTATATTTCATGATATTTCACAAATTTTTTTATTCTTCGACTTTTAGGGAAAAAAAAATTAAAATAAGTTTGCTCTACTATTTAATGTATGGTCCAACAGTTTCAAATTTCTCATATTTTGTATCTCACCTTCTTCATAATACCCTCCAAATCCACCATTTCTTCTTTTGTTTTTCTTTTCTTTATTTTCTTCTTAAATAGCACAACTTTAAATAAAGTCGAGGAACTCTCTTATTTATGAGTATACCCTAACATAAATACTCTCATTTTCCTCAAATTTTCAAATTTATGCTCATACCATTTGTTTTGCCAACACCCAAACATGACCAAAATCTTCAACTTTAATTGCCTAACACAACTTTACCTTTTATAAAGTATAAAATCCATTAAAGTTTCACAAAATTCCCAAATCCAAATCTGCCCTCAAAATTTATGTTCTTAAACCTACATGCATATACAGTAACATCTATATTTGTTTATAAAAAGTTGAGTCAATCATTACCCATGAGAGTCGAGTGGAACCTCTTCCAATGAAATGTACTTTAAAGATGAACCAAGCAGAAGTTGTTGCACTTTGAATTGAGGAGGAGAACATGAATAAATAGAAATCTTATTCGAATGGGAGAGATCCCAAGGTTAATTAAGAAAGTCTTACAAGAATTCAAAATTACTATCAATATCAACAAGGTCCATCTTTCTTTTTTGTGGCTCAATCATATAGGAACTTCATACTTAAAACATGCTTAGCTTAGATCAATTTTATGTTGAGTGACTTTTTTAAAAAAAAATCTAGAAAACATGTGAGTAAGAACAAAGCATAATTGAATGAAGTATGAAAGCTATCAAGTCAAACGGTAAGGATGACATATGAATTTTGAAAGAAGTACCTGCATCAACTTAAACGAAACAATGAAACACCTAATTGAATGCTTTGAATATGTTTTATGTTGTTTCAAACGGCTAAGTATGAACCTTTTAAAAATTTCAAAGATAATGCACATTTAGAATTTACATGATTTAATTTCGCATATTCATGTTTACGTACGAAATATGATCTTAAGATTTAGAAAAGTGTACTATATAAATTGATCTCTAACCCTAGAGACACCGTTCATTTTGTATTATGTAGCATTCTCTCCAATAAAATTATTTTAAACTCTCTACTCCCTAGATATATATAGCCAACACACTGTTGATGAATCACGTAAATATAGGTTGATTTTTTCCTCTTTTATATTTTTTTCCATATTCTTTGTTTGGAAATTTTGTACATTTTCACAATGTTTTAAAAGTTTGTCATGTATTATTTTAATTCTTGAACTTTGGAATTCTGTAAAAGAAAAAATATATATATATATATATTAAATCTCTCAACCTCACCTATTTACCCATCTCATTCTCAAAATAATCCACAATGAGACATTCAGCTCCCAACGAGACCAAAAAGACAGAGACACCACAATCTGAAAATGGAACCCACATATACATATTAATATAACACATACACATATACACATGGCATTGCATTTTAAATTTTATATATAGAGAGAGAGAGAGAGAGAGAGTATGGTGTGTTGAATAATATTCTGTTTGGGGATGTTTGTTTTGTCGTTTACTTAGAGAGAAAAGAAAAAGAAAAAAAGAAATTGATTGAGTGCCATTGAAAGTGTGTAAGTTTTTATTATGTAGGGGATGTCGGCCATGTGCCTCTCTTTCATTGTTTTCTTTCCCCTAATATTCTTCCAAAATCAAATCTCTCTCTTCCCCCCCAATCAAATCCCCCCCTTTCTCTTCCTTTTACTAACTAACTAATCCCTTTCTTCCTCCTCATCCTCATCCTCATCCTCATCCTCATTCTGCTCCATCACTACTACTCTTTTTACACATCTAACCCATTCACCCACACTCAACCCTAATTACTTTTCATGCTTAACTTACTCTTTTGTTCCATAATAAAGTCCTTTTCTATACTTTCATAACTTTAACTTGTAGATAGTCCCTAATGCGCTCATCCTCGAGAAGTAGACTAGGGAGATTTTTTCTTCTCTTCCGTCTAAGGCTTCAATTCGCTTCATAACTAAAATGAGAATAGTTTTCAAATTTTAAGTTTTATATCTATTTGGTTTCTACACTTTTAAAAGTGTTTAATGGATTTTTTAACATTCCATTTTGTATGTAAAATAGTATCCAAATTACTTCAAAAATCCTAATGAATCCTTCTTAAACTTGTAGTTTCATGTCTAACTAAGTTGTTAAAGTTTTAAATGTGTTTAATTAATAGATTATTCAACTTTCAAATTTGTTTTACTTTCTCAAGTAATTTCGTTAAAAAAATAATAATAATAAAAGAAACAAAGTACAAATTGACAATTTTTTCTTTTTTTTTTTCTCCCTCTTTTCCAATATATATTCCATCATAGCTAATATTCAATCTCCCTCCTTCATTGACCACTATTTTTCACTCTCTTTTATCGTCACTATCCTCTTCTTTTCCTCTCACTTGAAATGACATACAACAACCATGGTTCTACATGCACTACTTCCTATATCTTCCACTTCACAACTTTTTATGAGTATCTATTTTAACGACAATAACTTACAAGTATAGTAATCAGATAGATTTCTATCGTCGATAAATTTCTATAGTCTATAAATGATAAACTATACTTTTGGTAGTCTATCATTCATAAACCATAAAAGTTTATCGATAATAGATGACCATAAAAGTCTATCATAGATCTTGCTCGATATCTAATTTTTAAACAATATTGCTATCCACTTAGTTATTACTCTTTAAATTATACTACCCATCATAATTAGTTTGTTTGAGTTTTTAGATTTTGGATTGTATTTAATAAATTAGTTAGTAAAGGCTTATTAATTAAAACTATTTTTATCTTTGAAATAAATTAAAAAGTATGGTATATCTTTAAAATTAGAATATTAGTTACTCAATAGCGAATTAGAAAGGAGTAAAGTGTTAAGGATTGAAAAATAAAATTGGGATATGATGCGTTATAGAGATTTAATTTTAGTAAGGATATATATAAAGGATAGAAAAGGGATAAAATATATTGATAAAGTAAGAATTTGTGTGATTAGGATTTGAAAACTTGAGATTAAATAAAGTCTTATATTTTATAGTTTTAAACATATTTTGGGTAGCAGATTCAAATTTTGAATTTTAATTTAAATAACGGTTGACAGTGTATTCAAAAAATATTTTTTAAAACTACTTGTAATTACGCTATGAGTCGTATTAGGTTTAATATACGAACTACTATTGATTAACTCATAAACATGGTTTATTGTTAGACACAACGTGAGAGGGGATACATAAACTTTTCTTGTCTTCAACCCCATCCCTTGTAAATTTTTTTATGGGACACTGGTGAGAGTCAGGTCTCGAAGGAAATCCCCTAATCAATTTTTATTTAATTTTGCGTGAGGCGGAGTGGAGATTCTAAAACAAATAGTCTATTTGATGGTTCTAAGAGAAAATAGTAGGTAATTTTCAAATGAGAGTACTCGTCTAATTTCTTGTATGTTTATTTGAACCATATGTTTTTTTGTACTTAGTGTACACATTAGTTTGTGGTAGAAGTACTCAATTGTCAACACCATGCTGAAACTAAGATCTTTTACAAAGATCAACGCCAAAACCAAGTTGATCAAGGAAAAGTGAGTTAGAACTTCACAAATAAGCTCATTGCGTCATTCAAAGCAAACCAAATCTGAACTCCAACAAGTTTCAATTTTATTTTTTTAGAAGAAAAGAGAACATATGATTTGGATAGTTAAATTTCTGATTTCATGAACTAGATTACTCCAAAAAGAACAACATATAATTGTGTTTGCTTTCAACTACATATGCTGGCATATAAAAGAATTTAATAAAAAGGAAGACCCAAACTTTCCATTATAATTAATGAATTTGAATATATATTCACAACAAGTCCAACTCATCATTGCAAAAAGGACATAAACTCTTTCTAAGTTTCTACCAAACTCTCTACCCTCTTATGTGTTTAATTATGTACTACAAAATGTTACAAAATACTTCGAAATCCCAAATATTTTAAAATTTCAAACATAATCTCGATCAAATCTTGAAAGCCATCATCCTTGACATATATTAAAAAAATTCATAGAGCTTTAATCTTAACTTTAATTGAGTTCCATTAGGTGTCAATGTTGATAAAATATATATAATTATGTACCCTTTTTTTTGTTGGATTTAAAAGGGAAAAAAGGGAAATGTGATAAAGTTTTTTTTTCTAATCAACTTAACTTTATCATAATTGACTCATATAAATAAACAACAATTTATTTTGTCCATTTTCTACGAGTGGCCGAAATTGAAATCGAAAAATTAAAACTAAAAAAAGTAAAAAAAAAAAAACAATTGTTTAAATGAATTGATAAATTAGTATAATAACGAATTGTTAGATCGATTTGGTATTGTTTGATAAGGTAATTAAAAAGCACTAAATGTGGGATCTAGTTCTGTTTGATAACGTAGAATGGTGAAAAGGGTAGGATAATATACTACGTAAACAAATAGTGGAAGACTTAAGATATGATTAAAAAAAGTGCAACTACTTTATAGATATAAAGGCACAGCCCACAATAAATATATAAAAATCAACATATTCTTTTCCCCAAGTTTTGATCTTCTCTCAATTTGTCAAATAATATAAATGCACTAAGAGGGTTGAAGGCCTAAATCCTTCCAAAAGGAACTAAGAAGAAAAGACTTTTTGGGAGGTTTCATCCCCCATCATTTATATACCTCTTTATTTAGTGAAATTTAATCAATTGTGTGTTATTATTAGTCTGCATTTAGATTATAGTCTAAATTATTAACATATGTGAATTTAATGTAGGGTATTTTAGATGGTCTATAATCTTTCTTTTTTCACTATTACTCTTATCATATACTAATAATCAATATATATATATATATTCTAATTACTATATATTATTCTAAAAAGTAGTCAACTTTTACCCTACCACTACCACTCCTTTAGTTAATTTATTTAATAATTTGGTAATTTAATTTTATTAGGGTTTTTGAAATAAAATTTCCTAAACTTTTCGCACTATAAGAATCATATTTTTATTTCTTTTAATCAAATTATGCTAACTTTAAATTGAAATATACTTGTATTTTAATCTTGAATGAAATTCAATTTTTAGAAAAAATTAGATTTTTTTATTAAATCATATCCAAAGACTAATAAATTAGATATTTTTAAATAGAGCAAAAAAAAATTGAAACTATTTACGTCTATCAAATTCTATATAGTTTATTTAAGTTTCTTTTAATATAGTTTTACCTTTTTTTGTTTTAATTATTCATTAAAAGTTCTCCACAAGAAATCCTAACGTTTGAATTTTAATTTTTATTTGGTTACTACGTAATTTTTAAAATTTAAAAAATAATTATAAGTAAACTGACCAATTTTTTTTTTTAAAAAAATGTTATTAAATTAAATTAGGAATTTTTACCCATATAATCTAAATCATTATACACAGATAGTATAACGAACTATTATTTTACAAAAAAAAAAAAAGTGATTTAATATATATATGTTATTAAACTATATATTAATAAAAAAGAAGCATATATGTGACACTATATACATATACACTAGCATTATCTCCTAAAATGAAATGAAATATTAATTTTAAAATGGAAGAGAGATAATTTTAAAAAGATAACCCAGTAATAATAATAATTAAAAACTCCAAAAGAGAAAAAATGAGAAAGTGTGGTTGACTACTATCATTTCATTCCTCACAGACAGAGGGAGGTGCGAAGGATTGAGACGGAGTCGACTCGATCCAGATCAGGGAGGGCGAGTTACTACTGCAGGTTTTTAATTGATTATGAGAGAACAGCACAACCACTACACAACATTTGTATATACAAGTTTGTTTGGATTGTTATATATATCAAAAACATTTTTATCATTCCACTTCCCTCTCTCTAAATCAAACTATATGGTGTTTTAAGATGCAATATATGAACCGTTAAGATTAATAAATAGGTAAATATGACCAAATTGGAAATCATACAGAAATTGATTTATCATTATCATTTTCAATTTTTAATTTAAGAAAAGCTTTTAACGGTTCATGCAACTTTAACATTATGAATTTTATGACATTATACCTAATACATCTATCTGTACCAAACAGGCTTATTGTTTGCTCTTCATACAACACAGTATATATAATAATAATCCAACTTTAATTTTCTTTACAGCCAATGGTAATGTATATATCTCTTTTTCATATGAAATTAATGATTGAAGTATTTATTTCTCTCACGTCTCATTTCTTATGCTAGCAGAAGTGGTCTTCATTCCCACTCAACTTCATACATTTATTCAGACTTTGAGTTAAAATGAGATCTATTCAAAGTCCAAACCTAACCTAAATCGTTAGGTAAATATCTACTATGTGCTCTTAAAAAATAGTCGGAATAACTGGTTTATAAAATTAACTAATTTTAACAAAATATATATATATATATATATATATATATATATATATATATATATATATTATTGAAAGTTGACTGTCTTTTATGAATGAATAAATGAATAAATAAAATTTAGGAATTCTTTGACTTAGATCGAATAACCCTATCGTCACACCATAAATGGTATATATGGGTGTTTATATTTATATTCTTTGACAAAGAGAATTGGATTAGCTTCTTTTGGTTTTACTATTGATTAATAGTAATGTCTTTAATCAACCTCTGTGAATCATTAGCACCAGAAATATGCTTTTTAAGTTTAATTATTGCTAATTTTATAATGGTTTCCTTCCATTAATTAAGGATAAAACACTATTATTATACTTAATGTAACAGAAGTCAAAATGGTATCCTTTTAACTTTCTACTAAAATAACAAAAAGAGGAGTCTAATCTTTTGATGGGACCACTACTTTTTCTTTTCGACAATTAAAGGGTTCAATACTTTTAAACTTATGAAAGGCCATTTATTGTACTCTTCTACAATTTAAGTTTTTGAACGAATATATCTAAGCATCCTTTAACTTGGCCTCATCATATATTTTCCAACATTTTTACTTGTTGTTTAATATAAACAAAATTAACAAATGTTAGCATCTCTAGCTACAATTAAAGATTCTATCATTTTTTTAGAAAAGAAAGAAACAAAAACAAAGCAAAAGTTGAGGTGGTCAAACGTCATTTAGTGTCCTTTTCTTTATTATTAAAATCAACGAAATTATAACTTCATACATTTTCAACGAATTTGAGAATTTTAGTATAGATTAATTGTTATCATGTATTTTCGACTACTTTTGCATGTTGATTAACTAACAAATAAAGAAATAAGTTTATCAAATATTTGTGTTACAAGTATTAGATTCACGTATTGTAACGTGATATGCTTAAACATTTTTTCAATTTTATCTTATACCCTTTTAAATACATTTTTAAATTCTTTTGTAAATTTTAATTTTCATTAAATATAATTTATAGATGAATGCTTGAGTATTTTATACTCTTAGGAAATTACAATTTTGACCCAATTAACCCTCTTGTTTAAAGGTGGATTTCATTTTCCCACATGAGATTATGAGAAGAACAAGTTCTCTTTTGATATGATATCTCATTACAATACCTATTTATTTGAAAAGAATAATTCATATTAGACCTCTCTCATTTCCCAATATTTAGAGCATCTTTTTTAGAATGGTTAGTTTTGTTTTTAAAATTATTGATTTGACATTATTTAGGGAAAACAAGCAATTAATTCTCACCAATATTTTTCTTTTGAAAAACAGTGTATCACTACAAATAGAACAACCAAAATTGCTTGAATTCAATCGTGAACAAAATAATATGAAAGTTCCAAAGTTAGGAATATGATTCACATTACCTAGATATCAATGGTGTCAAAGTATATTTGCAATTATAGCACAATCCAAAACATTTTCAAATATAGTAAAATTTAGATTTAGGTCTCAACATTTATAAACTAATTGATGTTTATCGATGTGTTAGAGTTTTATCACTAATAGATTTTGTTAATTTGTAATTTTTTAAAAATGTTACTAAACACTTCATTATTTCACGGTAATTATTCATGTATTTATAGTAAGGTTTGACGTGAATCCTACGGCCAAAGATGGGTGGGTCTTTGTTGCCCTTTTTCCATAATTTTTTGGAGTGTAATATCACCCCTAACAAATAGGTGTTACTAATTCTAAAACAAACATTAAATACACTTTAAATTTACTTGACAATTCTTCTTTTGACAACCTTCTGTTTTCATTTCTTTGTTCTTAATTTTGTTCCATATTCGAAGTAGGACTGCTTTTATTTGGTTTCCATAATTAAGTCACAATTTACAATGCTGTGAGTATTGTAGACTTTTCCTTTTATCATATTGTATTAATTATTAATTATTGTTATGTACTTGTGCATCAATACTTTATTTAAATAGATTTAATTACATCAATAATATGGTATTAGTTTTTTCACGAATAACCTAATGAGTTAGAATATTATATAAAAATTATGCTCAAGTGATATCAACACTTACTTCTACGTATTTCTAACGTTTTTTTTTTAAAATACAGAATGTCGAATATAGAGAAAAACAACCATTAGTCTTCAAATTGAGGTTCACTTTTAAAGATTTCGATTTTGTTAGTTTTTTTAGACTTTGTTTTTAGCTTTGTTTATAGTTTTTTGTATGGATTAAACATTTTGCCAATTAAAGTAAATTCATAGAACCAACAATATTTTGTCAATTAAAGTAAGTTCATACAACCAACATTCATGCAGATAATGGTTGATTTGTACGTGATTATAGTAGCATATATTGATTCATGAAAAATTTGAGGTTTATTTCAAAGTTTAATGGTTGATCTCTATAATGATACATATAGTAGCATAAAGTGGTTGATATTCTCGTACAAAGTTTATTTGTATATTTTATTTCTATTTCAACATAATTTGAGGACTATATCTACCTTAGTTTAGGTTATAATTATTTCTCGTGTTATGGTTATTATATATATGATGTATATATTTGAAAAATAATTAAAATATATATTATAATATATATGACAAAGTCTGTGGAATATGTATCTTAATAGGGGTATATCGTATATATTACGTAAATTAAGTAACATTTGTACTTATTTTAAATACATTTGATATAAACATCATATATATATATATATATATATATATATACTTAAAATCATCTCGTATAAAACTTGAAATAAGTTTTGTATATATAACATAAAAACGAGATGCATACAGAAAATAAAGAACGAAAAATGAGATGTTTTGTGTCGAAGAAATCTTAAATGAAAATTGAGAAAAATTTGAGCTTCCAAATAGAAAAATAAAGAAACAAAAGGGAAACTATTTACCAAATACACCAAATCTATTAAATTCTCTCTAATCTATTTAAGATTTTTTATTATAACTATTTCTTTTCATCATCACACAAATGAAATTATGAAAATTATTGTATTTTATATACGAATGAAAATTCATAAATGCCATTTATTGAAGTGAAAATATTCAAATATTCAAATAAATCAATATTAAGATTTTCTTTTCAAATTAAAATGAGAAGGTTAGTAGTCCAAAAATATAGATAAAAAATCTTAATAGACTCAAAGTATTAAAATATTTTTCTAAAATAATTTAAAAATAATATGATTTTAGAAATTCTTGTCAAACATATATTTGAAACAAAACTATTAACAAAAATAGATGAGTCTACACAAAGTCGCAGATCCAGCCCAACTTCCATGCATGACTATGTAGGCCCCAAACCTTCTTTTTTTCCTTCATTATTTATATAAGGACTCCATGTCTTATTCCTTTTCATTATTTTATATATACACTAACTCATATACCCTAAGTTCTAAAAAAAACATCTTTACTTATCAAAATTAATATCTACTTTTTAATTTTAATTTACTTTTTTTTCTTTTAATCTTTTGTTTTTTTTATATATATTAAATATCTTAATATTCAATTTTTCTTATTAAATTCACTTGCATAATTTAATTGGATTATTTCTTAATCAAAATTATGCATATACAAATACATATCTATATATATATTTCAATTTATTTTTAAAAACACATATGTTAACAAAAATATATTATTAAAAAAATATTAAACAAATTAAAATAATAATAAGAATAATTGAAAGAAGTTGAAGCTTACCTAAAAATAATAACAATTGAAAATGTATATACTAATTTTCTAAAAATAATAACAATTGAAAATATATATACTAATTTTCCAAATTCTCTCAATTATAAAAAAAGCCAAATCAATTGTTATGATTATTTTTGGAGTAAACTTTTAACTTATCTCAATTATTATTATTACTATTTTAATTTGTTTATTATATTTTTTAATAATATATTTTGTTAGTATATGTGTTTTTAAAAAGAAATTGAAAAAAATATATTGTGGGACCTACGCGGCCACTGAAGTCGTGGACCTCCTCCAAACTCACCTATTTTTAAATATGCTTTCTAAAATCATATTATTTTAGAAAAAGATTCTATTTACGGTAACATTTTTTTAAAAAAAAATCAAAATATATGAGAGTCTATCATAATTGAATTTTATTATGAGTAGATGATATTGTAAAATTAATAGAGTAGATTTGGTTATATTTAGAAGGTTGTTATTAAACGTTTTCGTTGGTGTAAAGATCTATTATGAATCAGGCCCATGAAGGCGTACTTGAAATAAAAAATAAACAGCATTGATATGGTTTTGGCAATGGGCTTAGCCCAACTGTGGAAGTTCCCTTAGTAAATAAGACTACATCGGGAATTTGAAGCATATGGGTGAGAAAAGATGCAGTCAAAAGTACGAGTACATTCCTTATAATATCCAACATGAAGATCCAATGCTAACAAGTTAAAGCTCACTTCAACTATCAACTATAGCTCATTATTTTTAAAACATATTTCCATCGTTGTAAGTGATCATCTTATACTAAAATTACTATTTTTTTTAAAAAAATGTCATTAATCTTTATTATATAATTATTATATTTTTTTCTATAAATAATAATATAAAAGGTGAGTTTTTCCTAATGTACTCATAAAAATCATGCCAAGTAGAAGCAAAATCAACCAATTCAATATATATATATATATATATATATATATTTAAATATGCACTCAACTAATTTAAATTTGAATTCTCAAAAGAAAATATTTTTATCTAATTTAAAATTTAAATTGTATAATGAGGTTCCGATTAAAAACTTGTCATTTCTAATTTTATTTTTTTTTCATTTCTAATTTATAAACTCCGTCACCAAATCTTGAATTTCATTACAAAATTTATAGAATTTATATTCAACCGATGCATTTTCAACTATTTATCAAAATTCACATTAAAATATTAACTTTCGAAATAAGCTATACATTTTTTAAAACAAATAACAAAATTTTGACCCTTTTTTTTAATAATGGTTAAATTAGTGCATCTACCCTCTATTTTTATAGTTATAATAAAAAATGTCGTGGAATAATGTTTTGTATAAGGTACACGTCTCCAATCATAACTATGTCCAATTTTCAACTATGTAGACTGTAACTGGATTAAAAAAAATCGTGTACTAGGTAAGAATCTTGAAGCCTTTGTTGTGGTGAGAAAATAGTATTTTTCCTAATAAAGTTCCTAGTTGTGTCTCTCCCCCTTTGATTATCGTGAAGTTTAACACCCTTGAGCTCAAACGTTGTCAACTCCTTAGTGGAGGAGATTGCCACATCATGTATGGTTCACTTGGGTTTAGTAACGTAAATGGGTTCAGTAGACATGGATTGGATTAAGGAGATTGTTTGGACAAACCCGAATGCTATTCGAGTGACTTAAATAGAATCTCTAACGTTCCAACATAACCAAACTCGTTTAGTTACGTTGGGGCGTTGCTGGTTTTTTTTTTTTTTTTTAAGTATGTTTTTTTATTAACTTAAAATATTATCTACAACACTTATTAATAACTAAAATTTTATAAAACTCGATTATATACATGTAAATCAATTCTTTTGTAATCATATATTTATAAGAAAATAAAATTACGATTTCCAAAAATAAGAGTTGGATTGCGTTGATTAATTAAATTAATTACCAATATTTAAATAAAAATATAATAATATCAAGAAAAAAAATAGTTCCTCTCATATCAAATATATATGATTATTATAAGCTCAAAGTCATTGATCACACTTCACCACCCGAAAAACCAACACAACAATAAATTACACCAGAGTGCAAATAAATTATGAACCTACAAGTAAAAAAGACTACTTCACTAATAATTCTTTTCATGATACCTTTCATGTTTGGTAAAATATTAGTTCAATAATATATCAAAAAGATAATATCACTCTTCAATTACATACATAGTTTAAGAGACGATCTTTCATCTGTAAAAAGTGAAAAGTAAAAAAAACATATATAGGATTAAAATAATCACGCATCTAAATAAAAATGAACTTAGTTTAACGACAAATTAACGTGATATTTTATTGTGATATTTCATTTTAGAAGTAAAACGTTGGATCTGCGTTCTCATGATTATCATATTATTATCGGTGTAAATAAAAAAAACATTAAATTGATTTCATCTCTTAAATACAATATTACAATTCTCAATTAAAGAAAAGGTTAAATTGATTTCATCTCTTAAATACAATATTACAGATTAAAGTTGGATCTCCAACTCTGTAATTAGTTGAATTATGTTAATTTCTTTATTATCATGCATAGCATTCTGAATTATTGATTTTTTTTGTTGTTGTTATTGTAAGAAAAAAGTGATGTAATTATTAGAACTTTTCAGAAAATCTAAACCAAAATTGATTCAATATAATACCATGCAGGCATAGCTAGCTAATATAGCAATCTTAATCTTACTCAATTATATCAGTATGAGGCCTATGGGGATTGACATAAAATTTTAATATCTTCCATCTGACAATAAAGTTATTATTATTATTTTGAGAAATAAAGCGGATGAAACAGTACTTGGGCGGTTGGAAGGAGTAACAACTCTTTCTTATGCATATTTTTACATTGATACGATATTGTTTACTTTGACACAATGATATTTTTTTCGTTGTAATTTTAGTAAGGGTCTATCAGTATGTGACAAAAAAGAAAAATCTTAAAATACTATGAGCTAGAAATTATGATTGTCATAAAGACAATGGTTGAAATATAAGTTATAAGTCTTACAAATACCTTTGTAAAGATATAACATTTTCGAATTTTGACAAAATATTAGAAGAGTGGTCGTTCATTATATAAGGAATCGATCGATGGATTGCAAGCATATCAAAAAAAACTTTATGAGTTTGATTTCAAATTATGGATATTATAACCTTTGCATTTGCATGATTGTAATTTTGATTCTTTTTGCATAGTAGATTTCTTTTTAGGGTGGCCCATAATTTTTCTTTTATCTTAAGTAGCTAATACAAATCTTCAATCCATTCTCAAAACCCTAATTTATTATATATATATATATATACTTTTAATTAAATCGTTGGTTACAAAACATTTATGCGTCTACTAAGGTTTCTATTTAATAAATTCATAATCAAAACTACTTAAAAGGTTGATTGTTAAATTACAGTAATTGTTCAAAATTAAATATAAGTGGCAAAGCTATAATTTATTTGAACATGTAAACCTTTAAGTAATTTTTGATGAAGGATAAACTTGAATTCAAGCATTAGTACTCAAGCAACAAATTGAAAAGAGACAATGGCTCCATCCTAGCGCATTAAAAACATTCCTCTAATCACTCATTCAAGTGGGAGCTTTTGGGTATAATAAAATTAAATTAAGCCTACCAAAGAAGCACAAACTTCTAAAGCTACAACTTTACTCTCTCTCTTTTTTTTTTTTATCAACTCACTTTACAAAATATACATGATTTGCTTTCTATAAAGCATAGATTTCTTTAACATATATTAAAAGGAAAAAGCTAGTGTGTGTGTGTTAATTAGAAGAACATAGTGGTTATCTATTTTATGACAAGACATGATTTGATATGTGTTTGGAAGTAATAGAAATTTGAAAAAAGTAGTGGTGATCTTTGAAGAGGGCTTCACTAGTCCTTTGTCTTTAGTTCTAAAGCTTGTCTGTCTACATTTGTTGTGAAGATGACTAATGATATACATGTCTGTCCCTCTCAACCACCAAATACCCTAAACTCCCAACCAAATTGTTTTAAAGATATATACAATGTCATTTGTTTATGCTTTGTGTGAGATATCATGTGCTCTCTTCTCTTCATATATTTTCTTTTCCATTTGTGGGTGCTCCACTTTTCTTTTTTCCTTTTGGTTTTAATTAAATTATTGAGGGACGTTGTTGGAGCGATGCTGTTTATAATTTGTTCTTCAATGACATCTCTGATAAGACTGCTGATGGGTTGTTTTTTTTTTTTTTCAATTCAAAGGGGTGATTGGAGTAATTAAAGTTTTTGTGACTGTTTGTTGATATCCTTTGTTTGTTTGACAGCTAGATCGTGTGATTCGATTATATTTACGACATATTCAATAGTTGGAATTGGTACTCGTGGGTGGAAAAATTTGGATTAATATTGTACCCATCACATACACTCTCTCTTGTGTCTTGGATTCAACCTATGATCTATATTCTTCCATCAAAATTCAAATCCACAATTTTCTTAATTTTCAACAAAAGTAGTGGATTGAAAACCTGAGTTACCCTACAATTTTTTTTCGTTTTTTTCAATTTTGTTATTTTCTAATTTGTAGCTAATAACTCTAGAGTCAACTTTTTAATTCTCTCCCATTTTTTAATTATGAAAATTTATAATTATACTTTTTAATAATTAAATCTAAATTTAAATGTATGTATAAATGTTTTACATCAATTTAAAAATTAAAAGAAAAATCAATTTGTTCCACAGTCCAAACGTCGTCGATTTCGAGCTGGTTGTCGTCGTCTGACTTTTTAAACTCGATCTATATGACATTTGCTCATCTTGATTCTCTGGTTCTCGTTGGTACTCTTGTGAATCTAATATCTTTGCAACTGCTTCATAGTATAATATTCTTTACATTCTTCACGATCACATTCGTGTCCATGCATGTATGAAGTTGATGGACTTACTCCTTAATCAAAATATCCTGTACAAGCCCCGAAATCATAATACCTTGGGCCAATTGTTGGCATCATAGTCATCGGATTACCATAACCAGTTTGACTCTAGGTATGTGCCATTAGGAGACATTTCTTCCACATTATGTATATTCTTGTATATCTAACGACGATTTCCTCTTTTGCACCATAAAGTTCTTGAAATTTTGTTTTCAACCATGTCATACTTAATCTTGATCCCCTTTATTTTATTAGCAGGTGGAACCATACAAAGTAACATTTAACGAATAAAAGATTCTCTATCAACAGGTAGTCCCAACAACAGGTACTTCCATTTCTTGCAAAGATACTGCACTCTCTAATGAGCATATATAACGTATATGTCTTCGGTCTCCATCTCTCAATGAGTGCATTAATTAGATGTCAATCTAACTAGATGAAGCCCAATCTGGCAACTCCATAAAATTCTGAAGCTTGAAGTAAAGGCATCATGTTATGGTGAGAAGGGATATTGCAAAGTTCACAAGCGATAACTTCAGTAGGTTGACGATGCGACATAGTACGGTAGTGAGGGGTCTTCGATATATTTTTTTTTTCAAAATAATTAGGTTAACCTATGTTTAATTGTTTTAAAAAACAAATAGAGGTTTGGTGTTGAACACCTGAACACCTCAAACTGAAAAATAGTTTTTAAAAACTTGCTTTTGTTTTTAAGCAAGAAGTAGACAACCTCGTTATTTATCTATGTTTTCGGATCAAAGAAGATCCAAACTCATGACAACTAACAATCAATAGAATAGAGTTCCAACACTGAAAATATCTTCAACTAGGACACCAATCTCAACAAAAGAATACACCTCCTTAATTATTTAAGAAAGAAGCTTGATGATCTCAAATGTGTCATACTCTATTAAAAGTTGGATTAATATGAGTCTCTTTATGGCAGCTAGTCTATATCCATTCTTAAGGGGATTGGAAAATCTATGTTTGTCAAGGTAGAGAAGAGATTTGAAATTCTAAAGAAAAGCAAGGTTTGGAACCACTATCCCATATCAGAATGCACCTTTTTCTGAGTTAACAGCTGAGTTATCTTTGAACGGAAGAAGAAAGAAAGGGCTTGATAGATGAAGAAGAGTTCATCAGTATTTTGAATACCATAAATATTTTTTTTGATAAAACTAAAATAAAAGTATCATCAAAGTAAGAGCAAAAGAATACAAAAAATGAAAAAGAATTGGGACAGTTAGGTCGTGAATAGTGACCGTTTCTTGGAACAATTAAGAGAATAGCATAAACCCATGAGCGTTAAGGACTCACATATGTGGAAGTGTATGATTTGTAAAGATTAGACATTCGAAAGATACTTCTTTTTTCCCCTTTTAGGTCTCTCTTTCTCTCTCTCTTTCATTATTAGTGGGAGACTGTAAGAAGAGAATAAACGTTTTTAACCAAAAAAAGATATGGCATTTGATCACCTTCCGCCCTGGAATTTTTAGTTATATCAAAACATTCAAAACAGCTTCCCTCTTATCTCTCTTCCTTCTTTCAATTAGGATTATTAGGTTTCATACTTCCGATTTGAATAATGGAACTGTCCAAATTTCAACTAAAATAATGGGTTTTCCATTCTGATTCTGCAACTTTACACCATATCTTCCATCCCACCACATCCCTCTCTCTCTCTCTCTCTCTCTCCATTTATTTCCTCTGTCGAATCTTACCCACTCCATAACCAGTAAAGGCTATGGAAACCCACCTCCCTCTTCTCTGCCCCTTCTCACTTCTACACTCTGCTTCTCACTGCCGCTGCCATAGCCTTCAACGCAGAGCTTAGCCCTTAAGGGCACTCCAGATTCTTCAACCCCCATATGTATGTCTCCTCTAATTCCAACCCCCTTCTTTTGTTTTTGCCTGATTGCCCCACTTCTGTTTTGATTCTGCTCTGCTTTCTTTTAGGTGTTTTGTTCGTGATGATGATGAGATGAAATCCCTTTTTTTCTGGGTAATGATTATTCTCTTGGTGGGGTTTTCTATTGTTTCTTACTTAGAATTGTTTCTGGCGTTTCCCCCCTTTGCATTACTGGGACTGCTGAGGTTGGTGATTGTGTGTTTTGCTGTGCTTCCATGGTGCTTTTTGTTGTGGCCGGCCTTGTGTCTGCCAGTTTTATGTGAGATGTTTGGTTGTGTTTAAGTTTCGAGTGTAAAAAGGAAGTTTATATAAACCTAGGTTTATGTAGAGATTTGTATTTTTGTAGTTTGTGACGAACAATTGCGTATACCAATCCTAAGTTTGGCTTCTTGATCTCAAGTTATTGGAGCTGAATCCCTGAATCAAAGTCTGGTGGAGTTTATTTCTGGGTCCATACTTGTTTCTTGTTCTTCATTAGTTCAAATTCAAAGGTATTTATAGTAGAAAAACTGCAGAAATGTTGAGACTTATGGCTTTTACATGGATCCATAGCAAAAGGCAGATCCAGTATTTGGACTTCTTTCTCAAATGAAGAAGAAAAGATCATCATAAACTTGGATATTCTATATGCTGCAGCCCGTTAGTTTGAACCCTTTTAGGTTTAGGGGTGATTTAACATGGCTCTAAAGTTTGAAGTCATAATTCTCAACTACTTCAGTTTCATCTCCTTTCCATTTCTTTTGAGTAGTTCATATATTGAGCCTCTTAAATCCAAAATTTTCCAACTTGGCATGTGAGAGGAAATGCTGGATGTGCCAAGTGATTGAATTTTAGGAAAAAAATTATTTTCTCTTGTATCCCTATACTTAACTCAATGAGTCCATGTTGACATTGAGTTTTAAATTTCATCAAATATATCCTCGAACTTGATTTCATGATGAAATTGATACTCTCGATTAGTTGAAATTTCTCTGTTCTGAGATTTAGACTATCTATAGGTGTTTGGAGGAGATTGTTTTTGTGTATATTTATCTTGTGCTTGTGTTGGATTTTTTTTTTTATTGAGTTTGGATATTTTGTTGACCTTGCGCACTTTTACTTGATTTTTCTTGTAAGGTACAACTTACAAGTATCTTTCTTGTGGTGGGGTTGTCCAGTATTTTGGTGCTTTGATTTTGAGTGTTTTGATTGTTAAATTCCGTTTGGTTTATTGAAGTGTAAATTTCACCTCTTAATCAAGTTGGAGGGTTAGGGTCCAATCACAATCATAAACATAAAAATTAACCCACTAAGTATAGGAGGTATTAGGAAACTATCTTTTAATGTGCTCTATCTAATCAACTGAAGCCTTTGGAGTTTGGACCTACTAGTTATATTATAACTGTTTGAATATCATTTAAGATATAAACAAATAAAATGTCGAAGATATGAATAGCATCAGCACTTCTTTGCATTTTCTTTCCCACTATTATGCAATTAACTGGGAGCAACATTAACTTATATGATTGTTTTTGTGATTCTGAACACAGAAGGAAAAAGAGTGATTCTTTGTTTTGGAAGCCTCTGGTTCTTTACTTTCAGCGCTATTCATCCAAATATGGAAGCTTTAAATTTAAACCTTGAAGCTGCAAAAGATTCAGAGCCCAGCAGCAGTCAAGCAGCAAATCCTGATCACTCCAACACTGCCACTACCACTTCTTCCTGTCCACCAAGCTTGAGTAAAGTAGTCGTTGTTGATACAAGTCCCATTTCACTTGACTTGACACTGCAGTTCAACTCCAACGATATCGATTCAAAGGGTGATGGCGAGATCAATGGGGAAACAAATAGTAACAAATCATCATCTTCAACAGTACCAAGAGTTTTCTCTTGCAATTACTGTCGACGCAAGTTCTTTAGCTCACAAGCACTTGGTGGGCATCAAAATGCACACAAAAGAGAAAGGACAATGGCTAAACGTGTAACACGGATGGGAATGTTCTTCGACAGATACGGTAGCTTGGCTTCTCTGCCACTTCATGGCTCAGCTCTAAGATCCCTTGGCATTGAAGCTCACGGTGCTCTACACCAAACAGTTGTTGCTTCAGATCAGAGGCCTTATCCTGGTAGGAGTGTTGGAGCAAAGTTCGAGCAAAGCTCTTTTGGGTTCCCAACATTCATCGAGGACTACGATGATGATGTAGGGATGTTTTGGCCCGGAAGTTTCAGGCAGGTGGCTGCCAAAGTCGATAGCGGCTTAGGTCCTTTGAAAACCACAGTTCAAAATTCAAATCCAGAGTTTGGGAAAACAATGCCTCCACCAAGAACAGAAGCAGGATCATCACCTGATCTCACTTTGAGGCTTTAGTAAGTAATTTTCTTCTCTTTGATGCCTTCTCCTTAATGTATCAACTTTTGTAAAGTGGGATGATGTCTGCCATTGTCTGCCATCTTTTTAGTGGCTCTAAGATCAAGAATTATTGAATAAATCTTCAATTTTTTTTTTTCTCATTACCTTTAGTAATATCCAAGTCTTTAGCTTTTTGATCCCTTGATTCCTTTTTCTTTCCAATTTTTGTCCATGGATTCCAAAAGCTTCTATTATAATCTCTCCATTATTTGGATAATTGAACTGATACTTTTTCTGTCAAATCGATTGAAGTAACCTATAGTTGGCATTTGAACAAGACAATTTGCAAACAGAGCTTCTAATGTAGCAGTTGATCCTGATTGTGACAGCATTTTGTTGGAGTGTTGATGTCTTTGTTGATTGATGTGTTAGAGAGGATTCAAACTACTGTTATGTAAACATCAAATTGAGTTGAGGAATTTGATGAGAAATGGAAATGACAGCATATTGATATTCCTACTGTTCATAATATAACAACCCGATAATCTCTCTAATCTCTCTCGTACGTGTCCGATTTTAAGTTGGATATCATCACCAACTTGAGCTGTAATATATAGATTGTAGGTCTAATCTATTAGTTGTTCTTTTTTCTTTATACACTTTGTAAATATTGTTCTATATCTATAGACATATGTTGTACACATGTGTACAACGTACATTAAGGAACAGAATACATTTGATTGTTGTTAAGTTGATTAGATGAAGTTGTTTGATGTACAGATAATTTTGAATTGAATCAAAAGGAGATTGACTGAGTGGTATTATTGGGAACAAAAAAGTCCATTTAATATCTTCTCTGTGTCAACCCATTCTGAAATACAAATTATATATTTGTTTGAAACTCTATCTTATATCTATATCTATATATATATATATTAATGAGTTGAGAATTAGAGATTTATTTATTAAATAATTTTTGTTGGAAATTCAAATAATAAATTAAAAAAGAAAAATAGAGAGAATATTTATTGGAAATGGGCAATGCACAATGGGGACATGTGGTGTCGGCATAAGGTCACGACTTACGAGTCACCAACAACAGGCGTCCAAATCAACTTAATTGACGGAAATACCCTTACCCTCCACCATTTGATTTCCCACGTGTCCTCTCCTTTCCACATTCTTATTCTTTTCTTATCATATTTTTATTATGATCTAACCATTCAAATAAATACTAATACTATTTTTTCATATTAATATGTTTTTCACATCTTAATTTATACACTTTCTTTTATGACAGTTGAAAATCAAATCATAAGAAAAAAAATTCAAAACATATATTAATTTAATTATCAGTGTGGAAATAATTTAAATTATAAGTTCACTTTAGTTCACGTAATTTAATTATACCAATCTAGTATTAATTTATCCAACAATGGTTTCTAATCTAAAACTAAAATTTGCTAAACACTATTTCACCTTTTCTTTTATACATATATATCAGCAAGAATATAATTCAATTAATTGAATTATCAATTAAAAGAAATAGTGTATATTTTATTTATAATATAAATGTTATGAGTATATTCTCATGTTTGTCTAATAATCTTGCTAGCTAGAAGAAAATACATGAAATTGTTTTCAATTTAAAATTGTAGATTTGACTTTAATGTGGATTACTAAATACTAAATTTTTTCAACTCATCTTCCAACTTTTATTAAACAATTTTAAAAAACAAGAGCCTAATTTTTTTCTTTTCTTTCTATTTATTTATTTATTTTGGGAATAGTGGCCTAAATTAGCCAATAATCACATCAATATTTATATAACTACATGTTTTTGTAACAACACTTTATCTAAGTTTCAATTACTGCCATACACAATTATAGTTTTCACTCTTCTTTTGTTGTATTTCAAATTTATGCTTTTAGATTAAATTAACAAATAATAATAGTATAATGTATAAACATTTCACCACTAAATTGTAACTATCTATTTTTTTAGTACAACGTACCTATTTATTTAAATATAATATTTATTATTTGGTCGGAAAGTTTTCATATTTATAGACTATATCACGCCTCTTACACAAAAGGAAATGCCACATCATCAATTAACCATCGACAAATAGAGTCTTTCTAAACTTTATGCTCTTTATATTACATATCTAATATTCTACCATAACTAGGAGTACCAATCTAGGAGGAGCATTGTGTGAAGACCAAGATCGATTGCAAATAGTATGCTAAGTATATGTTTGATTTTAGCATTCTTAGGAACTTGTACTCATTTGGGTCTTAATAAATAAATCTCTTTATTTGAGCGTAAAAACTTTTCATCCAACCAGATTATGAGAATTGTGTTATTAAACTTCTCTTTTTAGTGTTCCTTTAACCTTGCTTTTAGCTTTGTCAATAACTTTTGGGATGCATAATTTAATAACTTTTCTCAAACATAATTTATTTAACTTTTTCAAAATGTATAAACCAAAAATAAATAGGACGAGGACAAATCTTTCAACAAAAAACCTGATCAAATAAAACATAAATACTTTTCAAAACACACCTGACAAAAAAGAAAAAGAGAAAAAGAAAAAGTAAAAAAATAGTGTAAACATGTTTCAGTAACTTTTTGACATTACTTATTTGCATTTAGTTCAAAATAATGATACAATCATACAAACAAAACCATACCATTTTTAATTTTTAGTTTGGGATCTATTTTATACTTTATACTTTCACTCTTAACTCTCCACTTTTAACTAATTTTCTTTTTCTAAATACTTATTTTCCATCTTTAAGATTAATACTTAATAATTAACTAATTGACAAATTACAAGAATCATAATTTAATAAAATTTAGGTAGAAAGTTTAAATTAAAAGTGAATCTTGAAGGTAAATAGCACAGTGGTTCATATGATATTTTAAAACTTATACATCAAATATAGACAGACGATTTATAAAGAAAAAAAAAGTCAATAAAAGCTCCCAAATTGTACCAAAATAAAAAGAAGAATATTGAATGGTGAGAGAAATATATATAATTTTCAAAACCGTGTTGACTTCGTTGGCCAAATAAATTCTCATTCGGTATGGACTTTTAATTCATAAATGATTACAAATGGCAATTCATCATTGGGTTCACTTTCCTTTCAATATAAAAACAAAAAGAGAAAAGAAATCAGTAATGGAGCAACATGAGCATCAGTCTAATAATTAATTACTCACACCTTTGTTAATTAATTACACTAACCATCGTGAGAATTTTTATATAAATTAAGATTTAGGAAACAAAAATAAAATTAATTTAATTATGGTTTCATTCTCCTCTACCTTCTTCGTAATGGATGCAATAATTGAATTATAATATCAACCCAATTACAAATGGATAATTAATTAAAATATATAATAAGCTTTATTACTTGGAATCTCAAGCTCAAATGTTTATTTTAAAAATTCTTGATGCAATAATTCTATTATTTAATTTTTGTGTAAAATTGCATAAAATATTGGAAAGATGTAGCACAATCTGTGTCTATAATAATAGTCCTTTCAATATGATTTTAATGTTCAATTTTGAAAATTAATTTTTATTCAATAAAGTTTTGAAAAATGTTTTTCATGGGCTCTAATCCTTCCTCACCATTTTAAGGGTGTGCCTAATTCATTCACTTGTTAACAAACAAAGAAAACATATTTTTAGGAGATGAGAATTAGGGAAGTAAGCCCAAAATTATTATTATTATCATGATAAATATTGATTAAATAAGTCCATGTGTCAACTAAAAAAATTGGATTGAATTTAGGTCAATTATACGTATTTCACAACGTTATATCCTATATTACATTATAGTTCAACAAAAGATCTATAAATTGAATAATCATATCAAATCAAAGCATTGGTTTGGTTTGGTTGATCTTTTAGTATAAAATTGGGCATTTTGGTTTGTATTTAGAGAACCAAGAATTATTTATTTGAATTGGTTTTTATTGAGAAAACCAACCAAAATCATACCAAACCGTTGTGGTTGAGCCTTTTTGATTATTATAGTGAATGTGTTTTTGTTGTTTAGAAAAACAAAACCATTTATTATGGTGTATGTATAATTATTATTATTATTGGTGCATGCACATGTTTGCTAATGATCAGAAAAATGCTAAACAAAAAATAAAGAAAAAGCAAAAAGACAAAACTGCCAAATTCCAATGAGACCCATTCAAAACGAAAACAAAAACAAGAAGAAAAGGTTGGGAAGAAGAAAAAAGAAGAACAAAACTATTATATATATTAGCTAATTATGGGGTACTTTTTGTTTAATTAAAATTAGTTTAGAAGAGTACTTTTCGTAATTAGCTCTTTAAAAGAACGTATATCATGAGTTATCTAATTAGAAGAATATATTAGGTAGATTTGTGTATTAACTCCAAAGTATTTGGTAAAACAATCTGAATTAAGTCCCAAGTCAAAACAATGGCTTATTAATTTTGTAGCAGAAAGAGACTCTTTTTCAAGATAAGGATACAAAATTAAAAAGGAATTAAAAACAAGAAAACAGCATGTGAATGTATTTTTTCTTTCTTGGGGAGAGAAAGAAAGATACAAGTGACAAAAGTAGTTGGGAATAATTATGGGGTTTGGGGGTTTCAAAGAAACCAACATGATCCATTCAGACAAACCCTAAAATGTTTTGGGATATGACCACCACCCACCTTTGAATTTTAAGATATCTTCCATTTTTTTAATATAATGCATCACATTACCATATCAAATAAATATATAATCTTAATAATCATAATAATATAAGATTTGTCCTCCCTCTCAACCTATAATTTGCTATTTTATACAATTATTTTAATTTTATCTTTTAGGTATATACTTGTTATTATAAGTTACGTTTACTAATTTCATAAATTGAAATGGGTTTAATCACACTTAAATTGATTAATCTTAGTGAGGTTTCAATTTTGAATGTATTTAATTACGTTTAGTTACGCATCTTACAAAAATAATTGGATGAATATTAGATTATCGTTCATTTATTATGTCTATACAGTCATAGCTAGTTTTAATTTACGTAGATATTCGTGTAAGACCAAACAAAAAGTCTGATGAAGTTAGTAAGAATATACTTTTTTTTCTTTTGTTTTTCTTGAGTTTGACCCGTTATTTATGTATATATACTTGAGTTTGAATTCATGAGGTTGAATTTGTGTTTCTTTTTTCCATGTTAGTGCTTTTTGAATTTGAATCATATATATACTTTTAATTAATTAATATTCATTGATCATATCATTGGAAGAACAATCAACCCCTCATATTTTGTATTGATTTTTGAAATAGTATAAAAGAATAATACAGTTTTGATTTGGATATCACACAATTATGAACAACCCCATATTCAATAATAAATGAAAAGAAAAAAAAAACCATTAGAAAAAGGTACAGTAATGTGAAACTTTGGAGATGGAGACTTTATAATAAAGAAAAGATATTAAATATTTGAGTAATGAATAGGTTAATGTATAGTGGCAGAGAGTATATATATATTTATATATATAAATACCAATGGAATTAGAATAAAGTGGGGGGAGGACTTTTGTGGAGTGGGAGTGGTTTTTATTGACATATATCTCAAGTGTTATATTGACTGATTCTTTCATTTGGGCACTTCAGAAAATAAGAAGAATATTTATGGTCAATTATAAAAGTGATAGCATAATATCTACTCTTCAATCAATGGAAGAAGGTATAGCATCTAATGAATTCATAGCTTTGGATCTTTAGCAATTAATTTCTTCAAAAGTAAAATCAAATAACAACTCATTCCACTTAACAAAACAAACATAGATCCTCCAAACTTATGTGCATATTAAATTAAGTACTTATTTAACAAAACATAACTAAAGGATTCTTTTAAATCTCAAGTTCATGAATAGAAAAATTCTCTCATTCATCTCTCTTTCCTATATTAATTGATAGTTGGAAGTGTTTTATTTGATAATATTTATACATATTAATTTCTACCCATAATCTAACATATGTTCTAATTAATAAAAAAAAAATGTATTGATGATATCAACATAATATATAATAGAATGAAAGGAAGAGGTAGAAGTTAAAGAATACTTCACTATCCATGACTATAGAAAAATATTTTTTCTTTTAATTTGACGAATTCTTTACATCCCAAGAAAAATATTAACATTTCCAATAATATATGTTTTCATTAAAAGTCAAAAGGATATTAGTGGTTACATTTATTAATGCAAAGCTTAACTTCTAATTCTTCTCTACAATCTAAGAATATCATTTTCAAAAGTATGACCAAGTATTAAAATGCAATAATAAAAAGAAAAAAAAATCCCACAAATTCTAAACGATATTTAGAAAGAAAGAGAAAATTGAATAATTAATTAATTAATCGTTTAGTCAAACTCAAAATAATCATGGACCATTTAAACATTATTAGTTATTTAATAAAATCTAAATTCTACTTAAAAAAACAAATGCATCTATTGTTTTTGTCAACTATTTCATAATTTATCTAGTACAACACTATCTCTAGAGTATAAATGGTGAAGCTTTTATTATAAAACGTGTTTTTCAAATACATAGTTGAAAAATAAAATCTTTTAGCAAAGTACGCTAAATTATGAAGGGTAAAGTTACTAGATAAAAGAAAGTCATTAATATATTTGGAGAGATAAAGTAGCGTAATGAAGCTAACTAACGTTGGAATATTCCATAAAATTAATTGCTTATATTAAATACACATTTATCTTTTTTAAAATAAGTTTAAAATTTGCTTTGTTATAAATTAAAATATCATGTAAGTTATATTCATGTTGATTAAAATTCTACATTATTTTATGTGATAGTATTATTTTATGATATATAATTATTAAAATTATTTTCATTCATAAACTTAAGCTTTTGGATCAATAGTTGATTGAAGATGGTATCAGAGCATGTTGGTCCAAGAAAGTCTTTGTTCAAGGCCTTCCACTTGTTGGGTCTTTGGAGTGTTATTTTATTTTCAACTAAAATTGATTTCTATTCTTTTAACCTTTCACATATTTAACGGACGGATTTTGTCGCGTAAATCCATTTTCAAATAAAATTTTGAAATATAAATCAAGAACTAGCTTTAGTGGTAAGTTTGGATCAAATTAAAGGAGCATGTTAATTTCTCAAACAAAATAGTTTCCAGCCGAGGTAACAAGGTGGGTTCAAGATTGATTTCGGTTGCAATAAAGCTAAATTGTATGAAAACAATAGTATATTGTAACAATTCAATGAATAAAAGCTTGGATAAAATGGAACTCCATATTTCGAATGTTCGATCATGGTCATTTCACCACCTAGATCTAAATGTTAAATACCAATAAATTTTGATTAGAAATCCTAATCAAATTGTCCTAAGCAACTAATTAATATTAATTAAACTGATGACACATAAAAAATTCAAATCGATACTAATTACATTAAGATCTAGGATATGTTGGGGGTACAGATAGTGGCAAGCACCTAGTTAATTATTCTCTATTGATTTGATCCTAGGTTAGTTAGATCCAACTCTTTGGTTTGGTTTTTTTAGTATCAAATTGAACTTCTTGGTTTGTATTTGGAGAAAACAAAAATGTATTGGTTTTGATCGAATTCTTGTTGTAAAAACCAATGTAAGTCGGTTTGTCGAAATTTTGCTAGTAGAATCACTGGAGGTGGTAGTTGGAGATTGACCAACAATGATCATCGGAGGTGGTGCCTGAAATTTGGTCGACAACCCCAAACTAGAGTTAAAAAATAGTAATGATATCAGATATGTGAATTATTTTAATCACAATCTTAATCCTCACAATTAAAACTAAGTCCTACCCCAAATAAGAAATTGACTATTATAACTCACTTAACTTCTAGCTCCAAACATAATCTTATTATTATTATATATATAATATGTCAACAAAAACTTAGGTTAACGTGTGTATTTATGAACTTAAGAACGAGAGGTTAAGGACATGAGAATTCAGTTGCAAATTCCCATCCCAATTTGTGTGTATATATATATACATAGGTAAAAGAAGAATGGAAAGCCTTTATTATTTATAGCGAGAGAAATTGGTGGGGGAAAGAGTTTTGTGGTATGAAGAGGAAAGTTGACTTGGCCTCTTTTAGAACCTTCCCTTCTCCTTCCCTCCAACATTATCCTTATTCCTTTCTTTCTTTCTTTTTATGATTTCTCGTCTTTTTCCTAAAAATATATTTCTTTCTAAATTCTTTTTTTTTTACCTATCATAATACAAAACCAACAAATCAGGTATTGTATTTATTTTTTTCTTTTTAAAAAAAGATGGTCATTTAAAGTTGATTAAGGACAGTTTGTATATAAAAAAAAAAAACAAAATTCTCAAATACAATTTTAATAAAATTTTAAATGGAGTGATGACGTGGAATATGTATTAGTAAAAGAAAAAGAATAAGTTGAAATAATTGTTTTAAATTAAATAAAAAGGAAAGTTAGTTAATTATGTTAGATTGAAGGCACCATATTTTACCCCTACACAATCTACCAACTGTAGTTATGCATATTCATCTTTGTTTAGGGACAAATACTAAATCTAGTAGTTGTTTACTTTGTCACAATAATAATATTGAGATACAGTGGAGATCTAATATAAATTAATATGTAGTCAAAAGATTAATGGAAGGTGGAGTACATTTATTAAGTTAACAATCCAATAAGCAAAGAAGTTTTTTTGGTCCAAGACTATCCATAACATACACAAATTGATGAATTGGTGGATGGAAAGAAATAAAAATTTGGTGAAGGCTTAGTTACCATATAGAAACATAGGAGTTAAAAAAGACCAAGATTAGAATTTAATTAGAATACATATGAATGATGGTGAGAGAAGAAAACGTTAGGGTTTAATATTGCATTTGTTTGAAAGAAAATGGGGGCGAAAATGGAAGTGGGAGTGTGGGAGGAGATTGGAGAGTTCATCTTCATCGCCAAAAAGAATGAAATGAGAGAGAAATTTTTGTGTAATTCTGAACAAGTCAAGGGGTATTTCCGTAATCATCAGTTTTCCATTGCATAACCAGTCATCGTCTTCGTATGAAAAGGCTTGACATTTTGGCTCTTGCCCGTTGCACACCACTGTAAATCACTCCACAAAAGGGGAAAAGAAGAGAACAAACATCAAACCCATCTCCCTATTTCCCCCCTTTTCACTACTCCCATCGCCTGATTTTAAGGCAGACATGTTCGAGGCCAAAGATCTCGCCTCCGATGGCGAGAACTCTCGAACCAAGCTTTTGCGCCATGTTTCTGACCGTTTCAGAGACAATTCCGATTCCAAATCTGGGTTTTCCGACAAGGGTGTTCTTGGTTTTCGGGAAGAACAATCGAAATCTGCTCGAATCGGGAACTCGGGTTCTCAAGAACTCACACTTAGCTACCTTTGTGAGAAGGACAAGGGTTTTGCGTCTTCTTCCTTCGATAAAGGTAATTACAAAGGTAAGGAAGTTTTGTTTTCTGATAATACTAACGAAGATGATAAATGGGTTGAGAGGGATTTCCTTAATTTGAACTCGCATAGGGGAAACCAGTCGAAGCGGGAGGTTGAGGATGAAATTGAAAGGGAGAATCGAGGAAAGAAGCCTAAGCTTGAAACTCTTAATCTTTCTTTAGCTTTACCTGAAGTTTCACTTTCTCTTACTGCTTCAAATGCTTTGCAAAATGAAGATCCTCCCCCTGTTCGATCAAAGCCCTGTAGGAGCCACCAATCTTTAGCTCCTTCAATGAACAACACCCAAACTACTTGTTCTAACGATTTCACTGCTGCTTCGCTTTCCTATTCCTATTCCCACCAATTTTCTCACAACCCCAGTTGCTCGTTGACGCGAAATTCGACTGAGAATTACGAGTATTCTGTTGGGAGAGACGACCATATTTGGAACTGTGGAGAGGGAACTAATGGGTCTGTTCATAGCAGGTTCAAACCATTAGGGGATGGGGGGGTTGCCTTGTCAAATCATGGAGGTGGGCTTAATTCTTTGTTGCAGGGGAGTCGCCCTTTGAATAAGGAGATATGTAATAACTCTGATGAGCACTCGTTCTTTCCGTCGGAGCTTCCGGCTAGACCGAGAACAGAGGTGAAGTCAGGGAATTCGATTGGAAGGGGATCAGAAAATTTGAAGGGGGTAGAGGGTATTGGTAGGCCGGAGAGAATTCTTCGTGAAATCGTTTCGGAGTCAATTTCAATCATGTCTCAGATAGTTCAGGAGCTTCCTGAGGAAACACTTTCATCAATCAAAGATTACTTGAAAGATCTGATTGCTATGCCTGAAAAGAGAGACGAATTATCCACTCTACAAAAAAGATTAGAGCGAAGATCTGATCTAACGAAGGAAACTCTTTCAAAGTGTCACAAAGCACAGCTTGAAATTTTAGTATCAGTGAAGATGGGGCTTGCAAGTTTCATCTCAGGAAAAAGCAGATGCCCCATTTCTGAGCTTGTGGACATTTTCTTGTTTCTGAAATGTAGGAACTGCAAGAGTGTTATCCCAGTTGATGATTGTGACTGCAAAATCTGCTCAGCCAACAAGGGGTTTTGCAGTTCATGTATGTGCCCCATCTGTTTGAACTTCGATTGTGCAAACAATACTTGTAGTTGGGTTGGTTGTGATGTTTGCTCCCATTGGTGTCATGCTGCTTGTGGGATTGAGAAGAATCTCATCCGGCCTGGTCCAAGCCTCAAAGGTCCATCGGGGACAACAGAGATGCAGTTTCATTGCATTGCTTGTAATCATGCTTCAGAGATGTTTGGATTTGTGAAGGATGTTTTTGTGTACTGTGCAAAGAACTGGGGTCTTGAAACCTTAATGAAGGAGCTTGAGTGTGTGAAGAGGATCTTTATTGGAAGTGATGACTACAAAGGCAAGGATTTGTATATTAAAGCTGCTCAGATGCTGGCCAAGCTTGAAAGGAAAGCAATTGACCCTTGGGAGGCCTGCAATATCATTCTTAAGTACTTCAATTGTAAGTTCCAAAACTCTTCATCATCCATTTTCTTTCTTAACTTTTGCCTAAATTTGATTGTTTAATGTGTTTGCAAGAAACAATAGATGTTAATCTACTTGGTCCTCCTTAATTTTTATCTTTATAATTTGTTTATTGACTGTTCACGTAAAACTTGAAGTTCTTTTACATTTATGTGAAACTTTTGCTGTATCTGTTTCTTGTTCATTTCTCCTTTGATTCCTGGAATGAAAAACTCTTTTCTTACTCAATTTCTGTGGTCCGTAGTTATCATGTTTTAATGGTACAACCGTATAATGGCATATGACCAAACTCATTAGCATGAACTTATACTATGAAGCTCAAGGTTTGAGGTTCCATCCAAACCTTATCAAAAATGGTTGGCACATGATTAACTTTGCATCCAATTATGAAGGGGAATCATAACATCTCTTTTTTTTTTCATCCCTACTCAAAAGGAAATACAGGATCAAGGATCAGCTAAAATGTAAAAATTAAACTTTATGGTTCCTGATGCCATGGCTTTCTGAGACGTATCTAAAATTGTTGAGTGAGCTAATTAATTTAACAGTAGTAGGAAGGAGTCCACCATTTCAAATAACAAATATTCAGAATAGTTCATTCTTATTCATTTGCAGAATAGCTGAGGTTTTTAGCTCTTTTTACTATATTTTTCATTGTCTCTCTCTTCCTAGTTGAAGGACTGCTGCTTCCTGTCATTCCTAATCGATAAGAACAACTCTCATTTAAAGAGGACCTCCTTTCATGGTCATTTTTTGTGATTCTTTGTAGTTTGATAATACATTGTAGTTCTTCTATCTTACAAATTACAATCTGGTCTAATATTAGTTCAGTACTTTTGTGTTTATGCTTCATATTTTTGACACGCAACACCTTTATTCTTTTAGCTCAAACATGGAATTAAAATGCTACTATGTCAGGTTACTGGATCGTATTCCATCTGGCATCTTCAAATTGAAATCGTTAACCCATTTATATCGTTAAGTCTGGAAATGAAGAAAAAATACTGTAGGAAATAAAGTGCCTTGTATCCTTTCTTTTTTTTTTAAAAAATAATTTTACAATCTTTTTGTAACAGGTGAAACTAAATAAAACCATAAAATGTTTTGGAGACAAAACTAGACTGTTCTGAATCTTCTGTTTTTGTTTTTGTTTCTTTTTTTTTTTTTGGCTTGTCGTTTTGGGTGTGTTGAATGCTGTTGTTTGCCCTGTTGATCAAAGCATTTCAATCTTGTTTCATTTTCATTTGGAAGATCAGCACGGAATTATTTCATGCCTATGCTTTTTTCTATTTGTAAGAGCTTTTTTCCATCTTTTTTTGGTGTTGTGCATTTTAGTGTTATTGTATGTTTTGACTGACGTAATTATTGGACTTGGTTAGATGGTACATCAGAGATTTCAACTTCTGAGGTATTCTCGGAGAAGTTAGGAAGAACCGATATGACCAGCCTGGAGATTTCTACTTCTGAGGTATTCTCAGAGAAGTTAGGAACAACCGATATGGCCAGCCTGTCAAAAGATGGGATGTCTCTTCCTCAAACGGCTTCCCTACCTTCAACATACGTCATGCAGAAAAACACCCCATCTAGGCCACATCGCGACTTGATCTCTGGCGATCTTCGAAGGAGCGCTCTCAAAGTCTCCATCGCCAGTAACTTGAATGTAGACGACGAGTTCCAATTGGGGGCTTTGACAAAAAAAGAAGGCCTTGAAAGCTTAGAAAGCATTGTAAGAATCAAGAAAGCAGAGGCAGGAATGTTTCAGAACAAGGCAGATGAGGCACGGAGAGAGGCCGAACGACTGAGACAAATAATCATTGCAAAGACAGAGAAACTCGATGAAGACTATGCCGAAAAGATCGGGAAATTGTGCTTGAAAGAGGCGGAAGATAGGCGGAGGAAGAAGTTGGAGGAGCTGAAAGTATTGGAGAACTCGCAAATAGATTATTACAACATGAAGAAGAGAATGCAGAAGGAGATATCTGGGTTGTTGGAAAGAATGGAAGTAACAAAGAAGCAAATAGTGTGAAGGGGTGATGTGCTATTTCTAACTTGATTTTTGTGGAGGTTTAGCAATAATATTGACTGTTTTAATGATTATATTACAATGGAGTTGTGTTTGTTTATTATTTAAGATCAAAAGAGGCAGTGATTGGGAAGCTCAATCCTGATTGTGAAACCATTATCTCTCTTGTCTAAGTTACCAGATTTTTCACATTCTTTTTAATCCTTTTTCTTTTCTGTATCTGCTTTAGTATAAATGTAAAGTCTTACAAACCCTCCCCTCCTCTCCTCTTGATTCTGAACTCTGTTTCTCTCTCTAGATTCTGAACTTGGGCTTTCAAGTGGTCCATTTTTCTCTCTTCGGATTTTGAACCCTTTCTCTCTCTCCTTATGATTCAAAGATGCGATAACCTCACCTTTAGGACAAATGTACAGTATCTTATTCAATTGAATTATGTTCATATTTGTTGCGAGACATTTGACTGATAAGAAATTATAGGATTTTCAATTAAGTCTCTCTTTGGTGGTGATTTAAGAGGGTCTATCATCTTGTTTGTACTGTTAAATGTTTTTAGACTTTAAATTTTGGATTTACCGATAGATTTAAGATGTGTTAACTCTACTACATTGAATCATCTTTATACCGTTTCAAACCTAACAAATTTTGTCTTCATTCAAAATAAGAGGACAAGAGGTCCATTGAGTTGGAATAAACATAATCTTAACAGTCAACACACATCTCAACAATGAGACTTAAAAACAACTTGTAAACAAGGTCACACTCGTAAAAACAAGAAATCAGAAAAGATTAGGTCATGAATATTAGGAAAAGAGAGGGAAAAGAAGAACTAAATGGTGTGATCAACGTGCATAAATCGAGCAAAACCGATGGAGATATCGATGGAAATGCCAAAGAGGAGGACGAAGAAAGCAGTGAAGTTAAGCAAACGGGACTCGTGGCTGCTAGTCAGTCTCAAAGAAGTAGCCTTCTCAGACAAGCCAGTCAACGCAGTGCATATTATCATCAATAGTAGAGCTCTTCCCCCAGTTATATGCCATGGTAGCAACCTAGTTTTAGTCTCTCGATCTGCTCCTGGAAACAAGAATGTAAATAGTCCCACCACCCACTGTCCAAACCAATGTAAGTTAGTCTACTTACTTAAAAGATGATGGAAGTTTTGAAAGTTTAAGGGTCTAATTAAAACTTAATATACCTGTAAACCGTAAAGGCAAAAAGTGACTATACCAATCCATGAATGTAAACTATACATATCCTCCAAGTTCACTTGATCATGAAATTTGAAAGCAGCATTTATCCCTATAATTCCCATGCAAATAGCTACCAAATGAAGAGCCATGTGAACTATCTTCTTTGTTCTCTTTTCTGCCCTCACTGTCCTGTAGGCCATCATTGCTGCTCAAACCCAATTCAATCATGGTTATTTTTGGTTATTATATATATATATATATTGTATCTTCAAAATATTGGTTAAATAAACCCGAGCTAGTTGTGGTACCTTCCCCCGACATGAACACGAAACCGAGGAGCATGAAGAATGGGTGACACTGTCAAAAAAAAAAAAAAAATCTGTGATGTTAGTTTCTCTTCTGTTCATGGTAACACTTCTATGTTTTGGTCATATTAGCCAAATTGACCCTTAGTGATAACAATCTAATTGAACTATGAAATTCATTAGGAGGAATTAGTAACTCAATATCATTTTTTTTCTCTTCTATTGAACATTATTTCAAAAACTTGATAATATATGGAAGTTGGTAGAAGATAAAACTAAGAAATTATTGAAACAAGATAGAGTTAAGAGAAATATAAGTATAATATAAGTGTAAATACCTTGCATTTTTTAATTTAGTTCATTTATAAGAATCATTTTGGTCCCTTTATTTTTATTTCGAATGGATAGAGGCCAAAGTGGTATTAAAACCTAATTTTAGTTCTTTCCGTCGAAAATAAATTCAAGTTGATATTCCTAGATCAAACACCAATAACATCAAAGCCACAAGTAAAGTGAAATGACGAAAGAAACGAGTGAATCCTTACATTGAAAACAAGGTTGGAATTGGGAGAATCGTAGGCAAGGCCGCCACGATAATGCAGCAACCAAACAAGGGTAAGAATGCAGGCAGTGAGACCAAAAATATGAGCAAAGACAGTAATTGTAGAAGCAGTGTGCCTAAAATTTGCCCTCTCCATAGGGTCCATATTCAATGGGGACTACCTAATAATGTATATTTTTTGTTCTCAAAGACTTTGAGTTTCATGTTGGTTCCTATATATAGTATTTGTATTTGGAGAGAGGGATATAAAATGTTGCTTGAAGAGCTGGGTTTGGAATTGGTAGTAATGGGAAAACTTGGATCTTTGGCAAAGCATATAAAAATTAAAACATTAGTGAAGCTAATTATTGGCAGCTTCTTGGAACAGAAGAAGATATGAGAATGTATAAAGTTTGAGGCTTTTATATTTATACATTTATAAAAGGACAATTCAGTGGGGTGGACATGACAGGTGCTTTAACTGATTGAATGAACAGAAGGAATCATAGAGAGAAAAAAAGGGGAAAAGATTATGAGAAGATAAAGGTAAAGTGGATGTGTTACTAAGAATAAGGTTTGAGTATATGTGGGGAGTGGATTACTCTCTCTTCAAGTTTGAGTTTGGATTTTACCTTTTTCATATCTTTTTTTTTAATTTGTATAATATTGCAACGTTTAAATTCAATTTTGGTGGTCTATTCACGATTGATTGTATTATTGAAGGAGTCTACTTTAAATCAAGAAAAATGGTACGGAAGGGGTAAAATGTGTCGTTAAAAATAAATAAAAAAAAAAAGCAGAAATTTGGTGGAAAAAAACACTATTTTGAAATTTTTTGGATCTACTGACGCATCTTTACATCGTCGCGAGAAAATGTGATGCATCTTTACACAATGTAATTTCAATTTTTTTACTATCAATATAGAGATCTTTCTAAACATACATGGGCAATATTGAATTATGAATTTTATGTTTTTTGACAAAAGAAAAATGTTGAAATAAGTAAATATATGATAGAAAAATATGTGTTGTGAACTAAAAATTAATTACGCTAAAAAAGTATTGACTTATAAGCATTTATTACACAAGAAGAGTGTTGTGAGAGCACCTTTCTTGATAATAATAATGTGTAACGAAATGTTAAAATATGACACGAAATAAGTGTCGTCGAGAAAAAAGACATAAATAGACAAATTATCACATGAACAACATTTTTTATGTTGAGTTATAGATAACGAAATGCATTTAAAGCTCAATATAAGAGTATTAATGACAATATATTAGGACCATCTGTGCATATTTAACGACACATGAAGTGTTATTAAATAGCCTATCTTAAAACTCATTATGATGCAAATTATAGGTTGCTAAAACTCATTTTTGTAGTAGCGCATTCACTAAAATAAGTTTAGCAAGGATGATTCTCATATTTTTAGTTCTTTAAAAAGATTGCTAAATAATCAATTATTAGTCTTAAAACTACTATTTATTGGTCAATGTAAGTTTAGCTCAATAAAAATTAACATGATTTTTTATGAGAGATTTGATCTCTCGTTCTCATCGTTGTTGTATTAAAAAAAGGTAACTACTTATTACAATTACCCCCATATCTCTGTATAACTCATACATGACTCTTTATAGCGTTTAGGTTTGTTTCATTGTCATATTCTCTTCTACCGTTTATTTCACCAATTGAGTGTTGTTGTCACATATCCATCACTTATATAAATACATAATACTTTTTATTGGAAGTAATATTTAATATAGAGACAGAAGCGGAAAGAGTGTTGAAGAAATACCTTGTAAGCATGAGGAACAATTGAGAATCCTTGATATATAGAAGTATCCACAAATTGTTTGTACATTTCTATATAGAAACATTCAATAGTTGTAAGAACGATAAACAATAGGAAGTATATACAATGAAAACTGAGTGCAGTGGAGTTACGTATCAATCTTTTAAAAAAGTATCAAACAATATTGTGTCAAGGAAAATAAAGAGAAAATAGTGGAGTTTGAGGAGTCTTTACTACCCTATTTCTTTTGTAAATACTTTTCATTCCATCCCGATTTTGGACCATATTTTTTAAAATAACATTATTAAAAAAAGTTTCAATTTTCATATAAAAGCATCCCTTATTTTAGGGTTCTATGTGAAAGTATAAATTAAAACATGGGCTAACAAACGTGAGGGCCCAATATGTTATTTCTATTTGCTCATTTGGGCGAAGTATTTTCAGCCCATATCACATTGGCCCAAAAAACAAACAAGATTAGTCCTAATTGTGTTTGTAGGAGTAAAAAGTAATTAGGGAAGTATCTTCATAAACTATTCGATAAAAAGAGAATACTTATTAATTTAACTGGAATCAATTTTAATTCTTTCTAACATAAAAAACTAGATAAATACCAAAAAAAAAAAAAATTGGTACAAATATAACGACTACACTTCGAAGTATTTATAGATATACTTCGAAATATTAGAGATAGTCCACATCACTAGTAGGATTCTATCACATATAGATTTTACTATATTTATAGTTTTTTAAAATTTTTACTACACTTAATTAAGTATACTAAAACCTTGAACCAAAACAATTATCCTCTTCTTATTTAGCTTTCTAAAAAAATGTGTCAATAAATACGTCAATCTAGCAATTTACAAATTTCAAATTTATTAATCTATATTAATATTTTTCTTTCTAAAGTTTTGAATCGTTAATGAGAATGGTTATTTTAAACTTGCGTAAAATACACAATTAAACAAAATTAGTTGTAATTTAAATCATAAAAATAGTTGAAGTGACATTTTTGGTCACATGACATAGATAATGTTTGTTCATATAAAATTAGATATGTGATAAAACGTTATTTCAGTTATTGTAGATAAAATATGATAATAAGAATGGTAGGGTTGAATAATACTAAGAAAAAAAAAAAAAAAGAGAAATTAAAGGTATTCCCTGGGCCTAAAGAACAAGTGGTAGTATATTGTATATATTGAATAGGCTTTTTCCATACAATTGAATATTTGCTCATTTTGACCAATACACGAAGGTTACTACTTTTCACTTTGCCAACCTATTTATAATCTTTCTCTTTAGCAATACATGACTAAAGTTCCTTCAACCTATTTACATTTTTATCTTACTTCAAATGAATATGCTCAATCATTCACTCTTTTGTTCTTTTCAATTTTTTAGTTGTTATTTAGTTTTATATTCTTGGTTTTTATAAATATTTTTTATCCATTTTTATTGAATTCTTACTCAAATTCTAAAAACATTTTTTTTATTTTAAACATTATTTTGGTATTTGAATACATTAATAAGAAAAGCAATTTTCAAAATCTAAAAATGAATTGAAAACTAATAATTTAGTTTTAAATTCTAACTTTCATTACAAGAACAACTAAACATATAATCATAATCATCTCAGATAAAAGTTGTGTTTATAAATTTAATTAATAGACATTTTAGCATAATCAACTAAAATATCTATAAAATATAATAATATGAAATTTTATTATATTTTACAATTATTTTTAGCACTTTTATAATAATTATTCTTCAATTAAAAAAAAAACAAATGGTTATTACTTTTGAGTGATTTAACAGCTTTGAACGAGTAAATAAATAAATAAGTAAATAAATGTTTGTATACATGGAAAATAATGAAATGTAAAGTAAAATATGTTTAAAAATTGATAATGTACATGAAGCAAAAGTAAAGGGTATTTATTGGCTATGATTGGTTCAACCATTGAGCATTTTCTTTTCATCTCCTTCTTTCACTAAAAGAAAATGGTACTTTATGTATAATATTTGTAATGTAATTATTACAATTTTGGGATTTCAAATAGTTTTTGGGATTAAAAAAATTATGAAATCATCACTTCTTCTTCTTCTTTTAATTCTTTTTTCCACACACTATTGACTTATGACTTTAGTGGCTCTCCCATTAGGTTTTCTATGATTCATCTTTTTTGGACTCCTCTTTCTCTCACTATTCTAATAATCCTAATTATTTTGTTACATTATTGTAATTTGTATATTCAAATTAGTTTATTAGCTCTATATTCTCATTTCTATTTAGATTTCAGACATTGCAACAAGGACACTATTGTAATTGTATTGTATAAAACTCTTGTATTTTGTTGCTTCTTTTTAAATAAATTATTTAACATAAACTTTATTATGTGATTAATGTGTTGATTTTTTTCACAAAATGATTTGGAAAATACTCTTTGATTCAAAAGTTATTGAAGCATACTGTTAAAAATAGGTACTAATTTTGCTTCATTGAATGCATGGGAGGAAAATGAAAAGAAAAAAGAAAAAAATCTGGAATTGATATCAAGTAGTTATATATAGAAAATATACAGATTTTTGTGCTAACATGTAAGGATTAGATGTGTGGCTGTGATGTTAAACATTTTTTTCAATGGATGGTTTCAACATCTTAATCCAACTAGTTATGTTTCTTATTCATTTAATAGAAAATAAAAACCCATATCTTTAAGAAAGACAAAAGAAATAGATTGGGAAGATAAAGACAAAAGCAAAACAAAACAACAAAAAGATTAGATATAATATCATAAACAACCGAAATTAAAGGTGACATGTTATTAACAAAATATTCTAGATAAGGAGCATAATTCTAATTATAATACGTGGTTTACAAAATTCTAGAACCACACTTAAATAGATTATATTGATTGTATTGTGAAATAAAATTCAAAGATCACATTCATCAATTAATTAAGGTTGTTAGGTTTAAATAGAATGATGTGAACCATTTCGCCAAACCATTTGGCTTTTCTATTTTTTTTCTCTCTTTTTTTAAGAAAAATTAAATTAAAGTTTACAGAAAGAAAAAAATTAATACAATGAAAATAGATTCTAGTAGAAAAATAATAGAAAGTTTAGTTGGGGTATAGGGCACTAGGGGAAGCTTAGATTGCAAGCAAAAAAGAAAAAGAAACAATAATATAAAAAGAATATATAAATCAAAGTTTTTTTTTTTTTCATCTTTTTTGGGTATAATTATTATCTAATTTTGGGTGCTAATTAAAGAACACAAAAGTGAAGAACAGCTGTTTTTTCCCAACTTTTTCAAGTTGACATGAAGATGTTAGGCATAATTATCAACAACACAACAGCTAATGAAATGAATGAAATATTTAAAAGAAGCAAAAAAGAATAAATAATAAATAAAGAGAAAATAAAGAACTTGTGGGTTTTGGATCCTCTTTTAACCCTATCATTCTCATTCACTTCCACTTCTTTAAAGGAAAATAATAATAATAATAATAAATAAATTATTTCCCATTCTCTAATTATTGCTTTCAATTTATTTCTTTTCCACTATAATAATTGTTAAGTCATGAATTTAATGATACAAATTTTGAATAAAGAACTATACAAGAAAATAAAATAAAATATGAAATCTTTACTTTGAATGTTGAAACTTGCCTTGATTTGATAAAGTAAAAATTGAAGATAAAATTATGCAACATATATATAAAATAAAAGTAAGATTAAAAAACTTGATTTATTTGTCCCTTATCTTTATTTTAAATTTTGATTTTAGTAGTAGTAAGGGTGAAAATCCATACCCTAATTAATAGAACTTTTGTTATCAAAACTTAAAGTTAGGCTTTAAATTTAACAAATTTGAGAATTAAATTATAGAGATAAAAGAAGAAGATTTTCATAAAAATTTAAACAAACTTAAAAAAAAAAACATGTATATTAATTAGTTAATAATTATTGTTGGATTAAGCTATTTGTATGGTTTGAAAATGATAATGGATGCTTATATTTTCCACAAATCCTCATGGGAAATGGGAACCGTTTTTTCTCCATCTTCATTCTGATCTTTTTCCTTTTCTTTTCTTTTAACTTATTAATTTCTTTTTCACCTAATAAATGTCCAAATTTAATATATTTTGCTTCCTTATTAATAAATAGTTGCATGCTTCTATTTAACTTCAATTTTAATTGACAAATAGGTGAATCTTCTAAATATTTTTTGTTGAAGTAAAAACGTACTGCATCATAAAGTCAATAGAAGATGTTATGTATGAACTTTTGTGTGAAACTTTTAGAAAAAATTGCTTTAAACACTGATTTTGTGTTTGAAATTTGGTTAATAATTCATGTACATAATAAAAAATAAAATGGTTATTAAATTATGAGGTTGATCCATCCTCTTATCTATAAAATAGTAAGTTAAATATTTTTGAAAAATTGTCTTTATTATTATTCTTTTTCTAGATATCAAGTTACAAACCCTACACTTTAGATGTTATGTCGATCAAAACTCTTTAAGAGTATTAATTTAGACCGAACTTTAATTTTGTGTATAATCTGCTCAATCAATATCATAAAACGTACAATTTAATTCATTTAAACTTCTAAATTTACATAATTCAATTATCAACTTAAAACTTTCATTTCGAGTTTCTAAAAAATAATGCATCATGAATATATGTAAGATTTCTTCAAATGTATCAATATGACAATATCAACAATAAAAGGAAATGCAGGGACAAAAGATTTCTTCAATTGATTTATTTATGAAAGTCTAACCATTTAATTTGGTACAATTATAAATTTCAAACAAAATTCTTTAAAAAAAAAGACCATAGATTGTGTAACTTGTTGATATATATATATATATATATATATATATATATATATATATATATATATTTTACAAAAGTCGACATAAATAATTGATACAAAAGGGTATAAATGAGTATTTGTTTTTCCATATTATTATTATTTTGTTTGCAAGTTGTTTGAATATTCCTTTGTAATTATATGATTATTTGGCCCACCAAGTTTTGTGCTCTAAGCTATGATTTAAAAAATCCATGCCAAAAAGAAGGATGGGAGAGGGAGAGAGAGATCGATGCAATATTATGATCCTATTAGTCATTGGAAATCATTTTCTTACAGTTGTTCTTGAGGTAGACTCTTTATAAATATCTCTCTTATATATAATAACATACTATATTTAAATAGTTAATTAAAGGTTAATAACTCAAATTATTATTATTGATTCATAGAGTCAACATCTCATTTGGCATATTGTGAAAAACCCACAAATTATTAGGTCCTTGAATAATATTTTCTTTTCTTGGAAACTCATCATAAAAGATTTAACAAAATACCAACAAAATATAATAAGAACACACTAGATTATTCATTTGTCTCCCAAAAAAAAATATTATTACTCATTATCATGCTCATATGACAATAGATCCTTATCATAATTAATATGCATACCCCTTTTAATATATATCTTCTAAATGAAACAAATGATATTTTTTAAAAGAAAGCTATTGATGATATATGTTGTGTATGTACATGTATATGTATATATATTGCTTAATGATGAGATATGATTAGATGTGGATTATACCTATTATTTCAGCCAAAATGATTAATGAATAAAATTTTATTTTAATTTTTAGATGAAAAATATGAAATATAATTTACAGACTAACATAATTCAATTGATTAAGATATATATAATTTTTTTTTTTAATTTTACATGATGTTTGAACTAAAATAATGAGGAAGGCCATGCATGTAAACATTAAAATGTTGATCTATTATATTAGATTAGATTAGAGATAACAAATTTGGAGGCCTTTAATTAGCTAATTAAGGATATTTTGAGTGAAGAGAATGAAGGCCTTTATAAACGAATCAAAGAATTGAAGGTTTCACTCATAATTTCTTTTACTATCCTCTACACAAATGTCTATTTATTCCCTTAGTTTAAAATGTGTTTTAATTTTGATTATTCCATAAATCATTCTTAAGAATTAGAAAAATCCTTTTTCACAAGTCTCCATCAAACCCCCACTAACAATAATTAAGGAAGTTATATCGTTCTCCTAAATTAAATTTAGCCAAATAATTTACTCTGTCTTAACTTTAGGTGAAAAATATTAAGAATTTAGAAAAATAAGATACGTTTTTTCCCTTTTTCTAGCCAAAATGTTATAGTTTTACATTTTCAAAATTTAATCTTTTGATTTCAAATTTTCATTAAACATCATTCTGAGTGAATTGAGTTAATATTCATTAACTAATTAGAAATAAAAAGTTACTAAACTAATTTTAGAGTAATATTAACATAATTACCAAAAATATTAAAAGTAGAATATTTGAATTGAAAATATTAAACTGAAAATGAAAAGAAATAGAATATAGTTGAAGCTAACAATAATGTGTAACGCAAGAAAAGGTATCTATGAGAGGTTGATATGAATTGCATGAATATGAAGATGAATGAAGGCCAAGTATTGGAATTATGGTTAAAGTAAAGGGACAAAAGAACCCTACAAAACTATAATATATAGATATATATATTAAAGTGAGAGATAATTAATTATGTAATGAAAACATTATTGAATTTGGTTTGAGATGTGAGAGAGTACATACCCTTTTTGTTGGGGGGTGGGGATCCCACCTTTGGATTAAGACATGTTTTTAGATAGACACAATCTCCCTTTGCTGAATCAGCACTTTATTTATTTATATTCATTATTCATTATTCATTATTTATATCCATTATTTCTCTCTATATCAAACCAATAATCCCCAGAACACAACACAACCTAACACAAGAACCTTCCTTGTTCCATAACATAACTCATTATTATTCCCCTCTAATTAGTCAGTTTGGATTCAAAGGTGTTCAAGAATAAATGAGACTAAGAGGGTCACTCTCTTTAATTTTAACCATTTAATATAAGAAAGTATATTTTAATAACAATATATTATATTAAGAAGTGAAACAACAAAACAAAAAATATATATATGATATATTAATAAGCAACACTTAAAGAAAAGGTTTAATGGCTTCTTCTTTAACTTTCATCAATGTTTATTTGATTTTAAGCTTTTGAAAAAGTTTAACCAGTCCTTCTATTTTAACAGTAGTTTAATAGATTATAAACATTTTATTTTATGTTATTTTAAATTTTAATATATACAAGACGTGAGGATCATTCATTTATGCTTTTATTTCTAATAAATTCATCCATTACTAACTTAATAAAATTTAAGTAATCATATTGTATATAAGTTTTGAAATCTCAAATAATAACTAAACTTACAAATTAACTTTCATATCTACATTTTAAACTAACATATTAAGGGTAGTTTAAAATTTTGACAAGAACCAATTGATATGATTTCAATCTCACCCAACATATACTATTTTAGTCAATATCAACCTATCTTCCTAGCTAACACATATATTATTTAGTGTGTGATGGTTGAAGTTTGACAAGACCCAATAATTGATTTTGATGTTTTATCTATGTATGTGTGTGTATATATCTATCCCTAAGCTCCAAAGTCCAATTGGACGAAAGAGTCAAATTTAGTTGCATTGATGGGTAGTTAGGACCTTCAATTTAATACTCCTTTTTGCAATGTTAGGAATTCTAGGCATTAAGTAGAACATGGCTTCATTCCCTTTGATAATTATTTACCTTTTAGTTATTTATTTATTTATATTTTCTAAAACTAAGTTTATCTTTGTTTTGTTACTTAACTTTCTATAAAGTTACTTTTAAAATTCAAGTGAATAATTTAAAAAGATTATACAAATATTTTGTTAAATTAATTAAGGAGTGTGTGTTATAATTATGACTTGCAATTCTATATCACACCCATTTTTTAAATAAAAAAGATTTGTAAGTACTATCGTTGAAATATGATAGAATAGTTGTAGCTATATCCTTAAACTTTCAAAATTAAAAATAAGCTAGTCCCTCGAACTTATCCCGTATTTAAAATTGGATCATCAAACTTAGTTCCCGTATTTAAAATTGGATCATCAAAATTACATAATTGTATAAAATTATATTGACTATAGAATATAATTTTCATCCTTTGTAAGTTTAGTTTTTTCAATTATTGTATATTTGAAGGATTTATTTTCATGTGGGTTGTTAGCTGTATATGATGCTTAACAAATGAAAGATAAGGATTTAAAATGAAATTAATAGAAATGTATGAGAATACTATAAAAAAAAAAAGAAGGTAAAAGCTTTAAAAATATTAGAAAGAATAGGAAAAGGGTAAAATTTTAGGTGAGATTTCATGTCAATCATATACATTATTTGAAATGCATGTTTGCCTTTTTCTCTAAAATACTACTTTTAGAAAATGAATGTTTGGTATAATATATATATATTATATCCATTACCCTACTATATATTTTCATTCTTGGCTCTCTGTTTTTTTGTGTCGGAAATGAATTATGGATAAAGTGGACCTTTTCTAAAGTATTTTTGTTCAAAATCAAACAACAAATTTGGAAATTAAATTTTATAATGAAGGACATTTTAAAATATAACCAAAACTAAATTTTATCATTTGATATTAATAGAAATTAAGTAGTGTTTATCTTACTCAAATTATCATAATTTTTGCTATATTTTTATTCATTTTGCCACATACTTTATGAAAGTGCTTCTTATTTTTTTAATAAAATTATAATGTATATTATATTTGAGTAATTTGACCTAATTTATACATTTTTCATTCGAAATCACCAATTCTGTTGAACTAAGTTATTGTCATCTTATTCCTATTAATTATGAGAACAAAAACTAATTGTATTTTAAGTACATTGGATGTAATAACAATAGATGACATCAAGAAAATTAGAAATTCTTGTATTCTTTTTTTTTTTTAATATTTGTTTTGTTCCGTTAAAAAAAAATCAAATATTATTATGGTGTCTATCTATGGTCACGTGTCGTTATAGTTCGTGTCCTTTGTTATATGTCACTCTCCTCCACATTCAACTTGTTCGTTGTGTGTTTTGAAGGTATCAAATCTTAGTGACCTGTAATTCATCATTTGCTTGCCAAATTGTCTATAAATAATGACATTTGTTGAGTTTTGTGAAACACATATCCGTTAAAATTCTACCAAACTAATTGAAATTTTTTTATTTTTTTAATTTATTATTTATTTTATTCTAATATTATATATTTTTAATTTTCATGATAACAAAATGAGTTCTTTTAAAACTTTTAGAATCTTAATTGTTTTATTTAATTTCACTCGGTAAACTTTCTACGAAATTTTTATCTAGTTTGTTTTATTAATCTCTATGTATATTGAAACCAACCTCTATTAATTACATGTAACTTTAAATATTCTATGAATGGAAACATTTAATACTGGAAAATTGTTAATTTTTTTTTTAAAAAAGGAACTTCATATAGTTTGGGCAGGAAATATTTGTAAGTTTTAGAAAAATTTGAAGAATAGTCAAGTTATTCGAACATTTAATTTGAATAGAAACAGTTAAAGTTTTATTAAAAAAACTAAAGTTTTATTAAAAAACATCCTCAAACTATTGAAAAGTTTTAAAATATTCTTAGACTTTAAAAAGGTATTAAACAAATACTTTTATTGATCCAACATTTAAATCAATTTTCTAGTTCAACCAAATAGAATACCAAAATTTTAAGTTAAACTAAAAATTCTAAAATAAAAAAAAAAAATCTTTAAACATATTAAAACAATAATCCGTCAAATAAAAAAAATGTGTTTGACTATTAATGTACAGAAAACTTTTGAAAATAGTCTTAAACTAAAAAAAAAAATGTTTTAAGAAATTACTCTTGCTATATAACACAAGTTGTTAATTCAGTGTTACTTCCATACTTTTGTTATTTTTTCTCTCCTCTCTTCTTTAATATAAATAAAATTGTACACTTTAACAAGGTATATCCACTTTAATAAAAATAAAGAGAATAATAGGAACATCAATTAATTTTAGGACTTAAATGTGTTAACGAAACTGTATTTTAATAGTTTAGTGTGTATCAATAGTTAGAAACAACTATTGTTTTGGTATGTTTTAATCAGAAATTTTTATTTTGTTAATTTGGTAAGATTTTTTTGGAATTTTACGTCTGAACTTAAAATTTTTATTTTTACTTTTATTTTTTGTTTGTTAAGTAAATTTGGGGAAAATTTAGTTCAAGAGTATTTTTTTAAAAAAAATTAAGTTTAAGAGTATTTATGGAACTTTTCAATAGTTTGAGATATTTTTTTACAAAATTTTAATGGTTTTGATAGAATACTAAAGTTAATAGTATGTTTAAACCCTTTTTTAAGGGTTGAGAGTATTTTTTAAACTTTTGAAATTTTAGAAACATTTTTTACCCCAATTACAAAAGTTAATAACCATTTTTTATAATGGTCATAAACCTTCACGGCAATTGGTAGAGGCCAAAATTGAGACAGTCAAAGGGCAGTAGAACCTTCACGATGATTGGCTCGCCTCAGCTTTTGAGGTCGAGGATGAGGTTAGTGTATCCATCACAAGAGGATGATAATGCACAATTGAGCCTTTATTTGTAACCCTATGGTGGTTCAGTTCAACCACTGAGTGTTCAATCTTGAAAATGGTAAAGAAAATAGAATCTTAATCCGAAAAGAATAATGAAGGCTCTCAACACTAAAACATTATAAATAGAACATGACAACCCACGTAAATCTTGTTCACTCCAACAAATATAGCATGGTTCTATGAAGACTTTAATTAGTTCTTCAATTTTATGTTCTCTATGTAATATAATATATATATATAAATAAAAGATATTTAATGTACATCATTTTAGTTACTAAGTTCGAATCATGTTTGGTGCATTTATATTTTAATTTTTCCATGCTTTAGTACAACCTTCATTTTCTTAAAAAAAAAAAAAAAAAAGAAACAATACCTATGCTAATCCCCACAAATAAAAATGGAGAAATTAGGAAGAAAAACATGTAGAGAGTGGTTAATATTCAACTTCATTTTTAGGTTACTTTTAGATTTTCTTTATAAGCCTTCAATATTTTTATTTTTTAGTTAAAAGAATATAGTAAAGAAAAAAGTTTACAAAATATAGTAAAAATCTTAAAATGACTACCTATAATAAATTCTATCATAATATAATCCAAAATGTTATTATAACTCGTAAATATTTTAATTTATTTTGCTATTTTAAAAAATGTATAAAAATGTTTCTATTTTATTTTTTATATTTTATCATTGAAATAATTTACATACGTTAAGTAAACATCTTAAATATTTTTAGATTAAAAGAAAAAAATAAAAAACATCTTAAACTCTATTGGCTTGATTATTTAAATTAAGATAGAATACTCGAGGTCAACAAAATTTATAGATTTGTCACTATATTCTTCTTAGATTTAAAGTTGTTGTTCTAACATTTACGAGCGGTCTAATTTCCATCTTAACATTTGGTATAGTCTAATTTCCATCTAACATTGGTAGAGCAAGCACCACATCAATCATTAACCATATTTATGTGTTGAGTAATGGTTGGTTGAACTCGAAAACAAAATATGAAAAAGTTAAAATAAGAATAGAATTGGAAAATTGTAAATTAAGTTGAAAAAAAGAAAGAGTTATATTATGTAGTGAAAGCAATAACGCCAAATCCCCAAGTGGAGTGGACACCGCATGTCCGCCGCCGACCACGGCCTTTCTGGGCCCTCCTTGGCCGGAGATTTACACTACACCTCATTCCACCAAATATGCGCCCTCTACCCACTCCTATACGCCCACGTAACTAATGCTTTCTTTCTTCACCTCCTTTATTTATTATTATTTTCTTCATTATATGCATTCTGCATCTTTTAAATATTAATAAACAATTTATATTTTTTAAATATTTTAATTTATTTTGTTATATTTAAATTAGCTTTTCTTTATTTACTTTATCTTTAGAAATGATATATTCTATTATTAAAATATTATTTCTTTTTCTTTTTTTTGGTATTGTTATGCCTTTAATTAATTGAAGACAAAGACTGAAGAGCATCTTTTGTTGACAAAATAAGACGATACATTTGGTAGAACAAAATCTATTTACAGATTCCAATCAATAACTTAATTTAAATTCCATTCTTTTATGTTTTTCATTTTTAAAACTAACCTTACATTTTACTCTAACCATCATAACCGGAATTTTTTTCTCTCTCCTCTTGTTCATTAAAAAAATAATCATAAATATCACAATTATTAAACTAACCCATTTCGTATGGTTAAAACAAATTTAGATGGAGAATTCCATCCATCAGTTTTTTTATCTATACTACCTAAGCTCTGGTTAGTCACATCTTCTATGCTTAGTTAGATAAAATGTGTTACTTAACCGTAAGTCAAAATAGTTTTTAATAAAATCAATAACAATCGGCCATATATCTTAATGTATTTTATTATATATATATATATATATATATATATATATATTTTGTTGAGGTTGGTGATTTGTTTAATTAATATTAACAAACAGTAGTTAACTAATCGTACAATTGAACTGAAAATATAAAATCAATATTTTTATTAGGGATTTTCTTCCTTTTTGAGAAAAGGGAAGAGGTTAATAAAATAATATATATATACCCATATTAACAACCAATAAAGATAAAATAAGTGTGATTAGAAAAATAAAATTAACCCATATTAGTTCCCATAATTATAAGCTATTGTTTATATTTTCATACATGGAAAATCATAGGGTATTTATAAACAAAATGATGTACAAAATGTCTTGAGTTATAAATATGGTGGTTATGAAGAAAAATGTTAAAGTCAGCATTATTCAACAACAATTGATCGTATTCAAATAATAATAACAATAATAAAGATTATTGTTAGTTTTATATTTATATGTGTTCTTTGCAAATTTCATTTATTTTTTTATTTGAAGCATTTGATTTGATGTATCTAGAATTTTTGTTCATTGTCATTGTAGTGCACCAATTATGGGGACTTGATTGTATTAAAATTTAATTTAATATGATGTGTGGAAAATAAGGGTGTGTCATATCACGGGTGCTTTTATTGACTTAATTATCAAATATCATTCTAGTGAAGAATCATACAAAGTTTGTAACTATAATCCATCTTTTAAAAATCTATGAATTAAGAATGAAAAACATTTAAACTTTTGTTTATATATATAATCACTTACATCCCTTTTTATAAACTATTTTATTTTTTGTCAATTAATTTTTTACACAAAATTTTAGCCAAATTTTAATTAAAAACAAATAGCTTATCAAACTATAAATTGAAAATTAAAGGGTTGCCAAACCAAACCTTTTAACATCTTTTAAATTTGGCATGTTTTCTGATATATATCACAATTTTTTTTTAATGAGAAAAGCATTTCAATTCTTAGTTAAAATGTAAAAACTTATCTTATTTTGTTTTTAATATTTCACCAATAAAAAAAAAGCTCAATAAGTAAAATTAGAATTGGTAAGTTTAGTTAAAAAAGAAGTTAAAAATAATTATCTGATAAAGGAAAATTAAGATTCCAATAGTTTTTTTTATCGAAAGTATTAAAGCGTAAAAGTTTATTTTACAATTTAAAATAAATTGAAAATTTTATTTTTTAAAAAAATAGCTAAATATTGTAATATATTTGTGATAGACCACACGAGGTCAAAGATAAATAACTATATGTGTCTATAATGGTAGAGATAGTTGATTGTATATATATATTTAAATATTTTTTATATATTTTAATTTATTTTACTATTTTTAAAAACAATAAGAATAAATTTTGTTTGAATTTCTCACCCCAAGATTTATAATACGTTTGAATTTTTAGTCTAAATTTAAATTTTAAACAGAATATTGAAAATCACTTTTAACCTTCCGTTTTCAAATCTTGACTTTATGGTTTAGATTTTAGAATTATTTTTTCTTTTTTGAAAGAAAAAAGCATTGGATGGAAGTAATTTTCAAAAGCAAAAAGTGAAAGTAAAACATCTTTCAAACAGCTGTTGCCTTAGAACAAATATAATGTGAATAAAATATATGATTTAGGACTATGATATGTTTGAGCATATTGTCACATAATCTTACCTTGTAACTAACAATGAAATTAAATGCATTAAGAAAATGCAAACGAGTTGGAACTAAATATATTAATTTAGGCTTAGTTTAGGATTGATTAAAATGGTTGTTAACTTCTTTCATAACAATCAGTTATAAAATAAAATAAACTAGTATTTGATAAATTGTAACTCGAAAAAGTAGATGAAAGTGTTTGATATAAATAATGTTAAATTTATGTGGTTAGCATAGATGAATTGATTAACTTTCATATTTTTGTATGCTTTCGTATAGATTCATATAGATATCTACCTTCTATCAATATTTATTTTGTAAATATGTTTAGTAGTTTTATCACTTAAAAATAAATAGATATTAATAAAGGGAAGAGAAAGAAAATAAATAATGAAAGGATAATAACCCTCTCAAAAGAATGATAACAATTTGGAAAGAAGTCAAAAGAAAGAAAGAAAGAAAAGGTAAAATGCAAGGTGTTTGAAAGTCAATAGGAAGTGTTAAATGAGCCATAAATTCTCACAACTAAATTAGACCATTTGCCTGGACTAACTAATTTCACGTTACTTTTTCCATTGGATCCAATACCTTTTTCTTTTGTCTCTCTTCCCATTTCTCATCTTAAAAAATAATTCAAATCACAAAACAAAACAAAAAGAATACTTCAATTAAAACATGTATATAATATAGCTCACAAACTTCATACATTCAAATTTCAAAATTCTCTATTTTTTTATTATCTAATTTTACGCTAAATACAATAAATAAATCTTAAATTTATGGATCTAATCTTTTAATTTACTGTTAATTTGGAAAACATATATTAACCTATTTTATTTTCTCCCATTAAAATTTATTATTATTATTAATCAATTTTCGTAAAAACTAATTACAAGAAATTTGAATTAAGATTTCTTTATAAGTAAGGCAAACTTGTTTGATCAAATAAGAAGTATATGAACTAAAAATCAAAATAATATTTTAACTATTTTAAATCAATTATCATATAGTTTTCATTGAGGTTATTACTAAAATATTAGATAAGTTAATATTAATGTGTATTTTTTAAAAGATAACAAGATAATATTGAGCATATTTCAACTGGTTATTCAAAATAATAAAATAAAATTGAATGGGAATAGATTTGGATGAAATAAAGAGAAGTGGATAAAGAAAGTAAAATAGTAAAATATTAGTAATGGAGAGGAACCCGTGGGTGTGAGAGTCCCAAGTCCCAAGTCCCAACCACCACAACACCAACTGGGAGCAAAGAGCGCACAATAGGGTGAAGAAGAAGAGTGAAGATAAGGTGCACCCAGGGCCCACCGTGGAGGAGCATCCGCTTGTGACCTTGACCTTTCCCATGCACGTGCACCCACCCACCCCCCCTTCTTTATCATTTTTTAGAAACAAATAAAACGGTTTCTTTTTTTTCTTTTTCTATTTTTTGCAATTACCGAATTGGAAAAACTTATTCATTTTTCTTCCGTTTTTTCTTTTAACGCGTGAATGGTGGAGCCCACTGCGGGTTCAAAATGTAAAATTCTTATTTATTTATATTTATTTTCCTTAAATTTCGTTGGTTTTAGATTCTCTGTAGGGCGCTGTCCCCATCACCTAATCAAATTTTGAACGGGGAAATAGTGTAAATAACAAACCATTGTGTAATCTATATTTGAAAACGTATTTTTTTATAACTAATATATATATATATATATATATTTTTAAAAATTACTATGTTTTATTTTACAAATAAAATAGGCAAATCATTGTTAGAAGTTGGGAGAAGATAAACTTTAAACAATTTGATTTAATTTTATAATATTTTCAAAATCTTGTGATTATAGAAATTTTGTTACAAAATTTTAAATTCACCGATGACAAGACAAAGACCAGAATATGTTAGTACTTTGAGTTTAAAAAAAAAAATACACCATCCATTTCATTTTTAATTTGAGAAAGAAAATGAAAAGTATCCATCACTATTTTTATGTCAATTTAAATAGATACAATACGGACCCTAAATAATATATATATTGTATTATTTTTATAGTATAGTTTGAAATAAACTATTTTATTAAGAATATTTTATAAATTGTGAGAGCGATGTTATTTATTTGAGAAGGATAGAGATGTCATCTTCTCGTTATTTATTACTGTTAAAATGGATAGGAAAAGAAAAAAGAAACTTTTAACCAAATACTAATTTGGTATTTTGTCGTTTAGTTTGTAAGAAAATAGTTAATAGCTTCTGCAATATAATAAATTTAATTTATGTATATTTGTTTATAACAATTTGGCTTCATAAAAATAAAATGTTAGAAATTTAACCGTGCTTCTTTCCTATTTATATATGTGCATATTTATTATAGAAGGCCGAGCTTATATAATTGATTAAATTGTCACATATTATACATTGACAATCACATATTTTTCATTACATATTCAATTTAAAATATAAGAACTAAATAATTATATACTAAATTAAATTATTATCACAATGATCAAAAGTGTTTCTTAACTTTGTTGTTATATATTATTATGGTTAAAATATGTTGAATTTGTTAGGTAACGCTATAGAGTCTAACTCTTTTGCTACTAAGAAGGTTTAGGGACAACGTACTCTGATGGGGTTGAGGGACAACACCTTCAAAAAGTGAGCATATTCATTTGTTTATAAGTTATTTACCATTTTGACATTGGAGTTTAGAGAAGTGCAATATATAAACTCTTTAACCTAGTAACGTCGTTTAGTAATTTTGAAAACATTTTATCTAATAATATCTTTCTCTCACTATATTCTATACATTTTTGTATTATTTAACTGTTTTATTTCGTAACTATTACTAATTTATTATTCACAACTTTGTCCTTGTTTAAGTTGATAATAGTAATTTGTGAAGGTTAGATTCCTTTCTTACATATTTTAGCTTTTATCTCCGTGGAAGATATGAAGTTTTGTAGATTTAAATATTTTTCTTCATGTTTATGATATGATTTATTTAAAAGAACAAATAAAAAGTAATAAGTACAATTTTGGAACAAAGATGAGGTTGAAAATACTACATCCTCTCTACCCATGTTAGAAGTTAACAAATTTCACATCAAATAGTTGAAAAAATCTCACATTTCATTAATAAGTTAATATCGTTAAAGGTAGTTGTCAAAGTATATTGTTGGAGTGTGACAATTGTAATTGTCAATAGTGTGTTACCGGAGTTTGGTATTAGTTGTGGTTATCATAGTTGATCATTCATTGGAGGTAGTTATTCAAAAAGCTTTCAATCTAAACAAAATCAAAATTTAAAAATAATAATTTTACTTTTTTAATTGTATGAAATTTGAATATTAAGTTTCTTAAAATTTAAAAACTATTTGGTTTCAATTGTTATACATATTTTAAAAATATATAATTGAAAAAGAAAGAGAAAGATAATTAAAAATGTTGAAAACAAAAAAGGAAGAAGAAGAAGAGAAAAAAAGAGAGTAAAGGGTGGGTCCAGGTAGGAAGCGCATTTGTAGAGTTTGAAAGGGGAAAGGCGCCGAATTTTAGAAGGTCCCACGAGATGCTCCTTATGTTTAAGGGTAGGGAGGGATGGAGCCTTTTACTTTTACTTTTCTCCACCAATCAATTTATCCCACTTTTCCCAAACTCCCCTCTTTTATTTCTTCTCATTTTAAATTCCATCAATTTACAACAGTTCAAATCTTCCCCTTTTTTTAATTTTGTTACCATTTCTACTCATTATTTAACCAATAAAAAAACCCCCTCATTTTTCAAGCTACATATGTCTAAATTTGTCATAATATACGTAATCAACTCAAGATTAGAAGTTTGATTTTTTGTATATGTACCCAATTCAATGTTTTTTCAATACAAAATCTAACTTAGCTACAAGGATATAATTTACAAAATAAACAAATGTATAAGCAACCTAAAAGGAACAAAATTATTGAATAGTAATATCCACTAAAAAGGTTAATTTTCATCTAGTCTTTTGAACTTTAGGTTGGGTAATTTAATAATTCTTAAAATTATTTTTATTTTATTTCAATTTATTAATCAAGTTAAACTTTTCTTTTCTTTTTTTATCTTAACAAAACATTTCGTCTTCAAAAATCTAGTAGAAATTTCAACAAAATTAAGTAAGATAACTTAATTACATTCAAGCCATCTTGTAGTAAGTGGTGTGTTGAATTACTCTATACAAGGGGAAACCACGTCTTCACAAACACAACATTTAGAATGTATTGCAACCAAAATTACAACCTTTCTCAAATCAAATTCTCATCATTAACATTTTAATGCTTTTGTTTGGTTAATTTTATAGTATTCATACAAAATTAACTTTTAATTTTATTACTGTTTTTCCAACACTTTCAAGTTAGTATAAATAAATCTCAAATCTTTTAACTTTTACTTTTAACAATCAACCCATAAACGTTAAATTGTATGCCTAATAAATTTTAATAAATTTGAAACAATCTTTTTGACTTAAATTTGATATATACATCAGTGTTGAGTTCACAGTCTAAAAATAGACTTGTGAGATTCATCCATTTCATTAAAGTCTTAGTTAGCAAAAAAAGAAAAAAGAAAAAAGAAATAGTGATTTCACTAATGGAAAATTGATGTGTTTAAGAAAAAAAGAAATAGGAAATAGAAGGAAAGAAAGTGAATTGGGATTTGGATATATTGGAGGTGGGGCGGTTGCCAGATGATGGACGCAACTACATGATTCCCTTTTCTCTTCTTTTTTAAATTCCCTTTTTTTCCCCTAAATTCTTATAAACATTTCTTCTTTTCTTCCTTTCTTTTCTTAAATAAATACAATTATTTATCATATTTATTTTTGTATATAAAAGCAATTCCACTTTTCATAATCAGAAAGGCTGTTTTCAGAAAAATTAATTGTATATTACCCTCCTAAAGATACATCATTTGTATTGTAGTGCCCATCTTTATTTTTTTTCAAAATTTTGTAGTTCTTATTTCTTATTGTATCTCCCAATCTTTCATTGCCACTTTATCCAATTGTTAAGCTTTAAAAAGATACAAATAATAATAAAAAAAAGGAATTAAAAAGTCATGTAAATATTTAGTTTTGGCCCCAAAGTCTTGGTATTGGGAAAAAGTGCCGGAAATTACTTGTAAAAATGGCATTCTCATACTATTTGTGGAAACATGTCATTGGAGCTTGGAATAATTTCTAATAATAATCCTTTAAAATTTGTGTCCAAATAATAAACATTAAACATTGGTTTACGACGATGATGTAATTCCATACATTTTGTATATTTTTCATGCTCTTCTTCTTCTTCTTCTTTTTTTAATTATTATTATAGGAATACGAGTTTCGAGATCAACTATATAGCCTAGAGATTCAAAATTTTCTTTCTCAATTAAATCCCATTATTATTATTATTTAATTAAGATGTAAAAAAGGACTGTTTAGATATATTTTGATCACATTTATAAGGAGATGCTTGTAGACGTCAATTTTCTAAGAAAGACAGCAATAAAATTAGGAAAATTAGTAATCTCCATTGCTAGTTTAATTTTTATTTATTTATTGTATATTAACATTTTTAGTATAGATTTTGAACATTTCATCACCAAAAATTAATATTATCATTTAATCAATTAAGTAAAAGTTAACTTTGAAGATATGGATAAAATATTTATCAAAATTGCATGAAATAAGATTAAACAAAGTTGGAAGCATATAGACTAAATTTATATTAATTATAACTAAGCTAACCAATTGTAATTTAAGATTCCTTTTATTCCTTTTTTCTCCTAAATAAACTTTTATAAAACTAAAAGAATCTCACACATGGAACCGAACATTCAGTCAAACTAATTAGTATTGAAAATTTGTTGACAAAAAATAATAAGAAATGGAAAAAGAAAAAAGAAAAGAAAAGAGAAAATGATGGGAATTAGATTAAGAAGATAATTAGGATTAGGAAAGCAATTAAATTACGAAAAATTGTAGGAGAAATGTGTCTACATAAGAACAGCTCAACATACTCTGCTCTTTCTAACATCCCATTTCATTTCCTTTGTCTCTCTTCACATTAACATCTTTTGGCTCTCTCTCTCTTTCTCTCTCACTCATAGCTGTAGAGAGCAAAATATTATTCCAAACCCCTTTCTTTTTTTTCTTCTTCTTCTTCTTCCCCATTCAGTTTCAAAATCCACTAAACCAGCCATGGTTTTCTTTCGAATTCCCTTTCTCTTTGCTTCTTTTCTCTGTTTTTTCTCACTTCTTGTTTCTGGGTCTTCGAGGAATTTCCCGATTCTCGACTTTGAAGAAGGTTATAATCCTTTATTTGGTGATGACAATCTCGTCCTTCTCAAGGATGGCAAGTCAGTTCATCTTCATCTTGATGAGAGGACTGGTGAGAGAGAAAAAACTCTGTTTTATGAAATGGGGTTTCTGTGGTTTATTTATTTGTTCATTTATTCTTAACGTTTGATTCTTCTGGTTTTTGTTTTTCAGGCTCTGGGTTTGTTTCTCAAGACCTTTACCTTCATGGGCTTTTCAGTGCTTCCATTAAGTTGCCTTCTGATTACACTGCTGGTGTTGTGGTTGCCTTTTATGTGAGTTTCTTCCTTCTCTGTTTTTCATATTATAGTGGCTGAATAAATATTTGCTTGTATGAAGGATTGCTCCTTCTGTGTCTGTTTTAGAGGTTAATCTAACATATCCAGTGACTGTTTTTTAGTTTGATGGGGAGTGGATTTCTTTATTTGATTCACTAAGTGAGTTCATAAAATAGTTCAATCAACTTGTATGAGAAAAAGTAGGGGAAGATTGATTGAGCTTTGTGGATTTTTTCTTCTTCTTCTTCTTCAGATGTCAAATGGAGACATGTTTGCTAAGAACCATGACGAGATAGATTTTGAGTTCTTAGGGAATATTAGAGGCAAAGATTGGAGGATTCAAACCAATATTTATGGGAATGGAAGCACAAGCATTGGTAGAGAAGAAAGATATGGGCTCTGGTTTGATCCATCTGAAGATTTTCATGAATACAGCATCCTTTGGACCGAATCTCTCATCATGTAAGTTCTTCTTGAAATCAATGTTAATCTCATTACTTTTTCAACAATGAACTCCTTGTTATGCTAAATGTTTTTCTTACTCCCTTTAGGGATTTTGATGTGATGCCTTTGTTATTAGTACAATATTTAGAGTTTTTCTCTTTTGAGGGAAAAAAATTGAGTGTGGGTTCTGAATTTTTCCCTAAAACTGAGTCCCTTGTTTTGTAAAAACCACCTTTTCCCATTCCTACAGGATAAAGGGCTGTTTGGGTTTTCCTGTGAAAGAAAAAGGAAAAAGAACAAAAAAATTTGCCATTTGAAGATTACAAGAGAAACATGTGATTGGGTTGGGGTTGGACCTTGTTGACTGATGTAAAACAATTTTCTTGGGAAACTAATTCAAAATTCTTTTTTTATTTTTTATTTTATTATATTTTTTGGTCTCTCTCTTGACAAATTATAAAGAATTCGGAAAATCACTATGAACAGAAACTATCAGCACTTCAATGGATGCAGTTCATGCCTGCAAACATTCTGAATAATTTCCTCACATGAAACTGTTGTTCTACTGTCAACGTACCTAACACACTATTAGTGGACTATGTGCAAATCTGTGTGTTGATTCATTACTGTTTAAGTTTTTTTCCATCTTTATATGTCAATTTTGTAACTTTTACTTTCACTTTAAGCAGGGACTAATCTTAAAGGAAGCATATTGAGATTATGGATGATGAGATCGATTTTCATAGTTGGTTTTGATTCTCTCTTTTTTTTTCTGTTTGATTTTCATGTAGCTTTTATGTGGACAATGTTCCCATTAGAGAGGTGAAAAGAACGGCAACAATGGGAGGTGACTTTCCTTCTAAACCAATGACTTTGTATGCAACAATCTGGGATGGATCTACTTGGGCTACCAATGGAGGCAAATACAAAGTTAACTACAAATACGCCCCATACATCGCTGAATTCTCCGATTTTATCCTCCATGGCTGCACCGTCGACCCAACCGAACAATCCTCAAGCTGTGATCACTCCCAAAAATCTATACCAATCCCTTCTGGTATGACACCATCTCAAAGAGCTAAAATGGAAAGCCTCAGGAAGAAACACTTGACATACTCCTATTGCTATGACCGCATCCGCTACAAGACCCCTCCATCAGAGTGTGTGATCAACCCTGACGAGGCCGAACGACTGCGACTCTTCGACCCTGTCACATTCGGTAAAGGAAGACGCCATCGTGGGAAAATCCACCACCACAGCCACCCAAGACAGGCAGAATCAGCTTCTGCTTGATCCTTAGCATTCGGTTTCATGTGGGGGGTTATTTTCTTGTGTATAGACGACGACCGATATCAGTCGACAGATTTCTTGAGGGTGATAGAAAAGAAGGTGCCATAGGAGATCCACATTGAAGAGTATCTGTATAGTTCTTTTTTTTCATTTCACACGTTTCATTACATTCTTGGGTTCTCTATTACAACATTCACTAGTATTCGATGGGCTGCTGTTTGGGTTTCTACAATATTGAATTTGGTTCCATATTTTGTGTACTATTTTGTTACACCCTCATAAATTTGAATAAAAGACTAAAAAAACAAAAAAAGAATATTTATTATTTAACTGTTGTTGGTTGCCATTGTTGTTAAGTGAGTTTATTTATTTCCCTTTTCTGAGTAAAAGAAAACATGATAGAATTTTGTTTGTAGGGAAGAAGGTGTCCAAATGGCAGAGGTCTTCTTTTGGTTTTTGTTTTAAAATTCAAAGTTTCCATTGGAATCCAAAGTGGGAAGCAGTGGCAGTCTGTTTGAAAGCTGGAGTTTCAGAATGAATGTTCAAATTAGAAGCAATATTACTTTTGTGCTAATGCTCTGTGTGTGATTATGTTTTTTTGTCTTTTGTTTTTTAGCAACCACATAATGTGAATCTTTTCAAATTGCATAACCTCTCATTGTTAATGTAAAGTTTTAAAATGACACATATTAAAAATGAAAAAGGTAAAAATAAAAAAACTGAATTTTGTTTAAAGTATTTACTACACCAAACAAATGATCACTTTAGCATAAAGTACGTATAAACGATAAAAAGGTTTATTATTAGAATTCTTCTACTCCATATTGATAAAAATGATAATTGTTACATGCATTGTAATGTATTTAAGTACAACTTTAGGATAAATGAAGTAAACTTGAAATCTCTCATTTTTAGAAATATATAGATGTCAATTAAACTAAGTTTATGTTACATGTAACACTTCTTTCAAGATTATTCATTAACAACTGCATCACGAATGACGAAGAGAAGATTAAAAAATCACCGTGAGAGGAAGCAAAAATTGCTAAGGCACGAGTTGTTTTGTTTTCTTATCTGGGGACGTGATAAAAAAAGAAAGACATGATTAGAATTCTCAACATATCCAAAATATAATAAGCTCAGTTAAGCAAAAGATGTATCCTTCCTACACAATTAAGTGAATCACCTCTAATGCATAAGACTCCCTAACGCAGTCAAACCTCTCATGATGGCTTCAACTTTTAGTAAGGGAATGTCCCACCGCTTCCTAGTAAAAGTAGAACTACAACTTAGAATCCCTCTTCTATCATGATCTCATATAATCCACTCAAGACCACTGGATTCATGCTCCTTCGACCAACCCACATAAGCATTTAGCTTCCTGCAACCCAAGCTCAACGTATAGCATTTTAGTCAATAACAATAGTTTCAAGCTCAATTGTAAAGTAGGTATCATAGAGAAGATGTCGAATGTACCCAAGAATGAATACACATGGAAAATGAAGGGGTGGAGAGAAAATGAGACTTGGGGGCTGAATACTCGATAAAAATTGACCTAGAAATTGAAAAAAATATTTATAGCAAGTTGGAGTGCAATTATACTTTGAACATATATTTCTATAACATTGTGTGCAATTTTAATATGCACTCTACCTAGTAGCAACTTCGTAATTTTTACATTATCAGAGTTGCGTTTAAAAGTTTATAAAACAATATAGTTTAAAATATTTGAGTTAGTTATCACATTGTGTAATCAAAGGAATTCAACTTTTACCTCACACGTTAAACTAATACATATAGGCCCAATATTTATAAAATGAAAAGCACCAATTATGTACTTCTAAGTGTTGTGTTTTCATTTAAAACAGTAAACTTAAACGCAGCTAATACTTTCATATTCACTTTTGACTTTTTTTTATATTACTATTAAATAGAAACACTTTAATTGATTGAAAGCTACACTTCTGCATTCCATACTCAATACATTACAAGATGGAAAATTCATATAATAATAAAATTAGCTAAAATATTTAAAATAATATATATTAATAATTGACACGGAAATATTTCTATAAACATTGATACTTTGTCATTCATAATATAATAGTTTTCTTTTTTTGTTGACTTTCTTTATTTAGATTTCTATTTTAAATGTCGTGTTTTGGTTCTTATAAGATTAATTTTGTTTCATTTTAACTAGTGTGTTTTCAAAACATTTATTTTAGTGTCTATATGAATAAAGTAGAAGGAAAATGAAGGGACAAACATGGTTATTTTTGAAAAGTAAAAGAACTAAAATGAAGGAAATCTAAAATTAGATTTATATTTTAAAAGTATAAAGAAAAAAAAAAGAAGAAGGGGGAAAGAAGGAGAGGGGTAGAAATGGAAAAGGGAGAGGGTATCCGAGTATGTGTGGGATTAGGTTGACAAAAGCTTAGAAATGGTATCCTCAATCTGACACTCTCTCTATTTACTTTGTCTCTTTGTTTTGGTTCCTTTTTTCTATGTTAACAATACCCATTTTCAACAATCTTCACCAAACTCCTCACCCACCTAACTTCAATCATATTCTATATTTACATTTTTACTACTCCTAATTTTAATATATATATATATTTCAACCCAATTTCTATTTTATTTTTACATCTCACTGCTCCTTTTCATCAACTTTTCCTCATTTGTTTTTATATAACTTTATCCAACAATAGTGATCAATTATATTTAGGTTAAATTAAAGCAAGAAAATTACTTTCTTTTTTCTTTTCTTTTTTTAATCAAAATACTCCTACTCATATTCTTTTTCGACTTATTTCCCATTTCACATTTATTTTAAGTTATCATAAAAGAAAAATTTATGTGACGGTCACCTAAAAATTAAAACTTATCTAATGTTCTACTCTTTTTTTTTTTTTTACTCTAAAATAGTTATTACAAATAATTACATTTAAAAGAATATGAATGATTTTTAAATACACGAGGAAATTTATGAATATTTGTTTTATTTATTTATTTTCGTTAGAGAAGATGTTTAGCCAAATCAAATTGAATTTCCTCACATCATCCCAACAATCTCTTTTATTGCGTTTTCCTCAATTTTGAAGATGTGTAATTTTGACAAATTAATTTAGTTGTTGACCATCCAACCACACACAATAGACTTGTAAAATTAATGGTGATTTAATCACCATTTATTTGATATTGTGACAAAATTTAATTTGATATTGATAAATTTGGTTAGTAGTCCAATTGGACTTGAAAATTTAAATTCAACTAGGTTGAGTGATAAAAGTCGTTTGGATCTAGAGTCTATCTAATTCAAGTTTATGGTGAAAAAATTAGGTAAATTAAAAGAGATATCGTGTCAATAAACTCAAATAGAAGACATTTTAAAAAATGTCTAAAATAAGTTTTTTTTTCTCTCCATAATTTGAGGTTATCATCGTACCATTTTCACAATTGTATAGACAAAAAGACTTATTTGAGCTCCACGTTCCTTCAAGAACATATGATGCCGGCCATAAGACCTCTAAGCTTAAGTTAGTGATCATCATAGGGCGGTACAATGAGAAGAAGAACATACCTCCCGTGAAGCCTATTTGAAACAACCAAATAGGCTTAGATCATGACCCAAAAGAAGTCTTCAAGCTCATATGTAAATTAAGAGAATGATAATTAATTAGTTTATTATTAATTTGGCCCAACATCTTTCCTTTCTACACCTTTAAGCTCATGTGACTTTTATTATTCTGATTTTACCGTTTCACTTCTGGATCACTTTGATATATATAATTGAGATTGAATACATATGACATTATTACAACAAGGAAATAAACTGATGAAAAGGGAAGAGAGGGAATAAATTACGAAAGCTAAAAGAGAGGGATACAAATTAAAGCTTAGGTTCTTGATTTTGGTTGTAGAAGAGAAAAAACTCTTATATACACTTAGAGTATTATTTCTAAAATTGCTAAAATTGCTGCTCATTATAATTACATCAATAAATATTTAATAAATTTAACCAAACTGAAATTTGAGTTCCAAATATGGTCCACATGTGTAGTTAAATTGCCCCAGTAAAAGCTGGGCCCGAATCTAAGCTTTGGTCCAATCGTAAGTTTAATAGTTAGGCTCAAGCTAGTTAGGTAGAAGCCCAATTAAAGCCCTTCGAAAATTCTCTTAGTACAACTTTTTTTTTCCTTCCTTTTAAACAAGGAAAACCGTGAAAATGACCAAATAATTGATAACAAATTAGAAAATAGCATTTTTTTTTTAAAAAAATGATTTATAGCAAAACTTTATGATGTAGTTATTTTTCTATTTTTTTAGTCGATTTTACTCCTATAGAAAAAAAATTATAAATGAAAATAATATAATATAATCCAGAATCACAAGTTGTATTTATAAACAATTAATTTTATAAAATATTAAATAAAGATTTATGTCTGCCATTCATACAAGATTTTTTAATGGGTAGGTTTCAAACTTTTATTTATATAATTCATAATATATATACTAGTAGCTATTTAATTCTTTTTTTATTGTCAATAAAATGATTAATAATATAGTTTATTTATCGTACGTTTCATATGGTTTGGTTAATATTTAGTAGCATTATATTTTATCATAATACACATTTTTCATATTTATATTTCAATGTTTATAAATATTTATTTATTATTTGAATTTGAATGTTTAGTGGAAATATATCTAAAATTTGAATTTAGAATGGTGTCTTTTCTAAAATCGTGCAATTTGATATAACAACTTCATATTAAATTTGTCATTTCCCCCATAATTACGATACATTTAACATCCATATATTATTTTAAGAAATTTCCGTATTTGAATAGTGAACTTAAATCTCAAGATTCACATCATGATACGGATGTATAAGATTTGTTGAAATTTAACACTGTTAAATACAATCCTCATTAATACTAAACTTTGTGTTGAAAATTTGACATTTAAGTTGATAAATCATACTATTTCGACAATTTGTTGGAAGATTTTGCTAACTATACACTTATATTTTGAACAATTATGGGAATCTACAAATCTATCGTATTAGGTTAAATTTTATAATCGTTTTTAATTACTACATACTAATTCATCCTAAAATTTTATTTATTTAATCAAATATTTATCAATATAACAAATTTACGCTATACATCAATTTACACTATAAACTAACAATCAAATCAAATTAAACTAAACAGTTAGGTAAATATATAAATTTAAACTTTTAAGTTAAAGGAGTATATCCACGTAAAATAGAGTAAAAAGTTATAATTAGTTTGAAATTTAAATGATACAACAATCAAAATTGAGAATTTAAATTATATAATTATTATAGAAGGTAAATTAATATTATTATTATTTGCGGTCTTTTGGTAAACCCTATTCCACTTTGAACCCTTTCCTCTCATCTTGAGCTACGCCACTCCTCGACGCCGTCTTACCGGCCGCTGGACTCTCAGCCTCCCACAGAAGTCCCCTCCGCCACCTCCATTTCACAATCACTCTCTCCCAGCAATCATAGTTTCTTATCTCTGATATCGGCATCGTTGGTTAGATCGCGCTGCCGCTTTTTTTTCACAACTGATTTTAAAGCATACGAACGCAGGGATCCGATAAACTACGAATTCGCTCTGAAATCCAAGTCTGCGCGGCGTAGATGGGCCTCGGAATCCTCAGATCCATTATTCGACCCCTAACGAGGATCTCGCGATCACACCCTTTCTCTTCCCCGACAGCATTTCCATCAGCCTTCACTTTCTCTAAACCAGGGTTTCACCTCCCTTCTACGGGTTCGGTCAGAACTGGAGATCCTTGGTTCCCAATTGCCAACCATTTTCACAGTTTGACCGAGACTCGGCTTCCCAAGAGACGACCCAGTTATAAACCTCGTCGCAAAAGGGCGAGCTTGAGACCCCCTGGTTCGTTAACTTACATTTCTGAAAATTCATGGCATGGGTTTACAATGTGCTCTTAATTGATTCCATGAATTATGGTTTTTATTTCTTTTGCTGAATGACAGGGCCATACGCTTGGGTACCATATACCCCTGGCCAACCAATTCTTCCTAATCAACCTAATGAAGGAAGTGTGAAGAGAAGAAATGAGAAGAAACGCATTAGGTTGCACCGTGCATTCATTATGGTTCGTATGTCATATTAGAGTTTAACTTTGAAAGTAATGTCGGGTGATCTTTCTTTTTTTACTTGTTTTGTTGGTCTACTTTCAATTTTTTCTCTTATCTCTAGCTACCATTTTCGTGTTTTGAGATATAGATGTCATGAGTATTACCAGTTAGAGCTGCTGAGAATTTGTAAATTTGTAAATTTGTAAATTTGATGTCTTAGCCTACTGGCATCTGGTTTATGTTGATCTGTGATAAACTATCTTGTGAACTATACGATATACTAGGGAAGAAGGAGGGGTAGTGAGGCTGACATTTTGAAACCTTCTATATTTGTAATGGTGGGATATGATATTCTTAGAAAGTTCTTTAGAATATCACCATTCACAGTCATGCATGGTATCAATACCAAATCAAATATGAAGAGTAGCGGGGTTCTAAGCTAAACCTTGGCTAAACCTTGGAAATCTTAGTGCCATAACGCCTTTCAGAGCCTCCTAGCTATTATCCGGTTGCAATAATTCTTGCTAAGAAGAACGCCCATGTTGTGGCAATTCAGCCCAAAGGGTAATGAGTTTTGCCCTTGGACAATGCTCAAGGCTAATGATTGTGAAGTGGAAGCAAATTTGAATTTTTGATGAGCCCAAACCATGGATTCAATAAGTTCTTGCCAATAACCATGCATTTGGATAGAAACATTGAACTAAAAGCCCATACAAAATGAGCACCTAAGAAAAACAAGCCATATGCAGAGAAGGAAGAACTATAAGACTGAAATTACTTGGGATTCCTAGGCCCACAAGAAATCGTAGAGCAACTTTGTGTATAGCTTGTTGGCTAAGACATAGTTCTATCCAATAACCATGCATTTGGATAGAAACATTCCCAATATAGTTGAACTAAAAAATTTGTAACTGGATTTAAGAGTCCTACATTTTCAACTTTTTTTTTATTAAAAAACCTGTTTTGAATTTTGGTTTTTAGACACTTCATTATTGTTTATGATTTAATTGACAATGTGTACACCCTCTTCTTTGGTTCAAGAATCTGTATGCATCCTCGTGATTTTTGGATGTGGAACATTCCACAATCTTTTCTTTGCAAGTCTGGCATTTATTTTGTTGTATCTGTCCTATTAAAAGATCATTCCTTGCCCACTTTTTTCCTAACATTCCAAATACTAGATCATGTTAAGTTCATTAAATAATTATTGGTTTTTAGATAAACTTTTGGTCCCATTTGATAGAGATTTAGTTTTCAGTTTTCTACTCTTGAAACTTATGCTCATTTCCTCCCAAAATATCCATACTATGATTTTTACATTTCTTTAAGAAACTGTTAGGTACCAAGATTATATGGGGTTAGGGGTATAAGGGTGCTTAGATAATTACGTAGTTACTAATAGTCAGTTACAGAATATGGGTATAAATAGAAGCTTGGTGAGTGAAGTAACATAAGACAGTAATTGAGTGGTTAGGTCTTAAGTACTGAGTAGTATTCTCAAGAGAGAAGTTCTAAGTACCATACACTTGGATTATCTTGTAGTTTCTTCTTTACGTTGAATCCTAACAGAAATACTTGGTTTGAAAAAGCCTACCTGGTTTTTGAAAACACTGGTAGAAATTCAATAACAGAACAAATAAACTTAAACGAAAAACCTAATCAGCGGGCCTTTAGTAATTAGATTATTCTTTGATGATTGGACACAAACGTTGATTACTCAACCGATATGTAACAAGTTTGAGTGTGTGTTTAATGACTCAACTAGTACTTTCATATTGATTTAGGTTTCCATTTTGTTCCAATTCTCTGCCCTATTGCATGACCTATATAGAAAAGAAAAAACCAGTTCTTTTCTATTCTTGAAGAAGGATAAAAATAGACTAATGACTTCGCAGTTCTAAAACATTCTTATTCACATTTGAACTAATACTAAATTTTTGTGCATATATTTATGGACTATGATTTCCATATCAAAATATTTTGACTGTAAACTTCATATGATAATCTGAGGCTTTTGCATCATGATGTGTATTCCCTTCGTTAATGCTATTTAAGACTTGCACTTTCCATGCTAGTTGGTCCGTTGCAGATGTTATTTTGTGAGTAAAAAGGTAATATCATGACTTGATTTTTTCTGCATCACGGCTATTTGTTTTATCCTCAATTTGGATATGGGTTGATCCATAATAAAAGGTTGCTTCAATCTAACATGAAACGTCAATCTTACGTGATTTCATCTGAATCATTCTATTTTGCCTACAAGATGAAATTAAGTATCTTATATCTATGTTTGACATTAAAACATTTCTTTATTGATATCGTGAATACAAATATGTGGTGTACTGAGATTTCAAACCTTTTCTGTCTTCATTCCCCAAAGTTTCCACTTAATGTTTATGCTATACCACGAGTTCCCGTGTTATAACTCTAGCATCTCATAATATTCCAATCTGATATTGAACTATGAATGGACTCATGCTGGTTTGGCTAGAGTTGCAAGTCTGGAGGGAAACTAATATAGCTTCATTGTAGTTTTTCCACTTGTCATTTAAGAGAATACATTATTCACCATTACTAAGGGACTTAGTGTTTTGTTTTGCATTTGCAGTCTGAAAGAAAGAAAAGGAAAGCTCAAGTTCAAGAGGCAAATAAGAAGAAACTTGTCATGAGGGTGGAACGAAAAATGGCTGCAGTAGCAAGAGAAAGAGCATGGGCTGTAAGATTAGCCGAACTTCAAAAGCTTGAAGAAGAGAAGAAAAAATCCATGGAATAGGAACAGATTTGTGTTGTCGTGTCTTACTTTTTACATATAGACTATAAGACTCATATTTCTCATTCTCAATAGCTTCCTTTCCCTTTTAAAATAAACACAAATCAAAATTGTATTAATGAGTTGAGCCATTTTGCAAGTGCAATAGATATGGGCTTCAGCATTCATCCAATGGGGAAGGAACTGGGTTCATATGGCTGCTAGGCAAATGGTAATTGAAGGTTATAAAGAATGATCTGTTGACTGCAGGTTAAGATGTATAAAGGAAACTGCAACGGACACTAATCCGAGCGGGAAGCGAATTACAGTGTGAGAAGTAAGGAAGTCCAACTCTTTTGCATATAGTAGTTTGATGGTCGTCTCAAACTAAACTAGTAACCTTTTGCTATGTGGAGACTTGACCTTTCTTTGGATTGCATGGATTCACCTAGCTATGATTTGGAATTGTTCTCTTGGGTTGATGCTGTTTTAGGCTTAAGAAAAGTATTTGTTCCCAATTTTATTGAAATCTTTTAAAATTTATAACATAAATTCTCTACTTTGTCTCTTTTTTTCTTCTAATATGTAGCAACATTAGTATAACTCTATTTATATATACAAACTTATTTACTATGAAGCAGTGACACAAATACGGACATCAAGCGGTTATATGTTAATTATAAAAAAAAAACGAGAATATTGATACGTGGAAGATGTGTTCTTTTTTTTTCTTTTTTTTCCCCTTAAAAGTGTCTAGGATATAGGTGTATTTAATAATTGTAATTTACTAAATCTACAAAAAAAAATCATCCAATGTTAGATTAATTACAGGAAAACAAAAACAAGTAAAAAACTGAAAAGCTTACGTTGTGGAGACTCAAAGTTGAAAATGAGATTTGATTCTAAATTGGAGTAGTGAACTTTTTAAATAGGTTTCTTAGTTTTAGGTTAGAAAAATGTTGGTGTCAAAATAGTTGTGTCAAATCACGAGTTACATGTATAAGATATCTGATATAGTTTCTTTCCCTTTGATGAAGTATTTGTACTTCATAGTTCATAGCTTATTTATTGATTCGATATCAAAAGTTCAATGTCCCACTACATAAATACTTCAAAATGATCGTTAAATTAGAAATATGTTAAATTTTTTTTTTATATAAAATTTAGCAGCTGAAATCGGTGTGCGGTTGGAACCTAGAATGGTGTGACACTGTTCAATTCCTAATTATCGATTTCACTCACTTTTAAACTGCTTCAGGTTTTCACTTTTTTGTTAGACATTTTAAAGTATTTCTATTCATTTGTGTATGCTTTTGAAACATGATATGAAACGAATATCTTTTGAAAATTGTGAATATTTTTTTAAACAAATTGAAAAGTTAGGGAAAAAATGGTAATGAAATCAAAGAGCTAGGGAATCTACCATTTTACATTGGACAGACAGAAACACCATATTGTGCTAATGCTAAAAAAAATTTCAAAAAGTTTTCAAATTAATTTACTGCTAGAGAAAATGATAATTGTTGGATGTATTGTAACACTTTTTTTTCAAGACTAATGTTTTATAGTACAAAACAAAATTTAGGCAACAAACAACACCGCGTACCAACTATTAATGATCATTTCATCACAAATGAGGGAGAGAAGATCAAAGAATCACCATAAAAGAAAGATAAAATTGCTAAGACATGAACTGTTTTGTTTTCCTCTATGGAGATGTGATAGAAAAGGAAGATATTAATCACCTAAATTACAAAATATCCTCAACCAAGAAACTTAACTAAACAAAAGACGTATCCTTCCTACCCAAAAACTTAATCATCTCTAACCCATCAACCTCCATCACAATTGACAGGTGGTTGATTTAAGCTCATTCACATTGCACCACAGTCAAACCTTCCAGGAAGACTTCAACTTCTAGTAAAGCTAATGTCCCACCACTTCGTAGTAAAAGTAGAACCACTAAGAATCCCTCTTCTATCACGATCTCTAATGATCCACTCAAGACTACTAGATCCGTACTCCTTCAACCAAAACCACATAAGCATTTAGCTTCGTGCAACCCAAGCTCAACATCTAGCATTTGAATGTGCAATAACATTAGTTTCAAGTTCAATTGTAAAGTAGATATGCCTTATCATATAAAAGATACGGAATATTTTCAAATGTACCCAATGAAGAATTACATAGGAAAGGTGAAGAGTAGAAGAGAATGAGATTAGACCTGAAAGCTCAAGAGGAATTGGCCTAGAAATCGAAAAAAAATCTACTTTGTAGCAGGTTGGAGAGCAGCGGCTCTCTTGGCACATTTTTGTAGCATTGTTACACAATTATGCTGCTTGCCTTCTGTCTAACAGCAACTTTGTAATTTTTGCATTTTTTTCTTCCATTTGATCTAGTTTCCTCGTTGTGGCTCCAATTTGATAATTTTCAATACCATTAACTTCTTGATGCTCGACTCTACCTCTTAAAGACTTGATAACTATACATAAAATACAATATATAAGCACATAATATTATTTAAAATAGTAAAACCAATCTTGATTTAAAGTAAGAAAAATTACCCACTTTTTTAATGCTATCATCAAATTATATTAGTGAAGTTTAGTGTCTCTAAACGTTTGGATAAACTTAAACAGTTTAAAATGTTATGATAAGGTTAAGAAATGATCAAAGATATTAGGATAAAATTATATATTACAAGTTTTTATATTATAATTTTATTCTTATTTATTTATTTTTGTTGTTGGGGAGTTGCGTTTAAATTTTTTCTAAAACAAATAGTTTAGTACAATATTTTAATTATCAATCTGAATTTCCGTTAGTATCATATAATATGATGTAATCAACCAAAAATTAATGAACCAAACTTCTACCTCTATTGTCCATTAGGCCACAATGCCACTTTATTTTAGTTTTAAGAAATACTTATTTGATCAACATTATTTATAAAATTAAAACAAATTATGTACTTGTAAGTGTTGTTTTCACGTAGAAGTGTAAACTTGAACGCAACTAATACTTCCATATTTCTTCCTCACAAAAAAAAAGAAAAAAAAATTCATATCCACTTTTGACTTTTTTATTTAGTTACATTTTTAATTGATTGAAAGCCACGTATACTTGTAAGCATTCCATACTCAATACATTAGAAGAGGGAAAGTGAAACTTTTTCTTTTTCACATTACCACACATTCAATTGTGTGATTTTTTTTAAAAGGAAGAAATAAGAAAGAAAAAAAAGAACTCATTTCAATGAAATTGTTTTCTGATGTACTACTATTATAAATATCATTATTAAAAATAGATGCTCCATTATGTGTCAGTCTTGGCATATTCCATGTACATTTATATTTTACTAACTTTACTGAAAACTAATCGATTTATTATGTATTTCTAAATATTCTTATATATATTTAATAAAATTATGCTATTTAAAATGTAATTTTCAAATTATGGAAACAATGGAGACATAAAACACTGTTAAGTATTTCAATTGTTTGGATCATAGCATCCGAAAACAATTTTGAGAAATGGAAGCTACATTGTCTACCAAATGCTATATGCTATATGTTGTACTTAATGAAACTGACAATATAAAATAAAATTCAAGTTTTACTAAACAAGCTTTTATTAATCCTGTTTTTTTTTTTACAAAAAAGCCAAACCCTCCCTCATTTTGCCATTCCCCCAGATAATCATTTTTTATCCATTTAAGAAAAACAGAAAGAAATTAAGATCGAAACTTTGAAACTCTTAAATATTATATTTGATATCAAAGTCGATAATATATTGTTATTCTAGTTAAATTATACATTTTGTTGGAAGGTTTTGCTAACTATATATAAACCAATATTTTAAACAACAATGTGGTTTTCATAATCGACCAATCCTCACGTTATGTTAAATTGTATTATAGAACTATTTTCAAAATAGCCAAACAAACCAAATACAAGTATAATAAATTAAAATATAGCATTTTATCTATGATAGACTATGTGTCAAGGGTTCTTTTAGTTTGGGTTTGGAGTGAAAGAGACACTTAGAAACTTTTCATGTTGTTTTAGGAGTCAAAGTGTCACTTAGACACTTTTTACAAACTTTTTAGTTTGAGTTTGAAAGTTAACAAAAACTTCTCAGTTGTTGTGAGATTCTAAATTTTTAGTTTGTTTTGATTGAGAGTCAATATACATATACAATATTATATACATACACGTATATGTGCGTGTGTATGCATGCACCCGTGTATTTATATTGAAAAATATAGTGAAAATATTACTTAGACATTTTAAAGTTATTTAGAGAGTCAAAATGTCGACGTAGATGATCCATGCAATATATATTTTGAATAAGAGAGTCAAGATATTAATTTGTCCTTTTTAGGTTGTTTAGAGAGTCTTTGAACACTTTTCAAGAGTTTGTTAATTTAAGTTTAAGGGTAAAAAGTGGCATTTAGAAACATTTTAAGTAGCTGGAAGAGTGAAAGTATCACTAAAACACATCCTACAAGTTTTTGTTTTGAGAGTCAAAACCACAGTTTATCATTTTTATATTATTTTGAGAGTCATGTCTTACAATCATTTTAGATTTTGTATGTTATTACTTTTATGTGATTGTTAGGCTCTTTGTATGCATTTTTATTTGTTATCTTCGTAATTCTTTTATAATATTTGTTTTCCTATTTCAAGTTGTAAGTGCAAAAATTATGTGGACTTATTTTTTTCAATATAAATTTACACTAAATAAAGGTAATAAAATTTGTAGTGATAGATCCATTGTTATATTTGCAACTATACAAGATTTAATAAATTTACCATAAAATATTTAGAATGCTAATATATTACATTGATGATGATGATACAAAAGAAAGCCAAATTAATAATATATATAAGATTGGGGAATAAACAATAACAATGATAAGAGTTGAGGAGAATAATTAAAAATAAATAAGAAAGGGCAAAGTGATGATTCATCAAATGGTAGAATGAAGAAGTGGCTTGGTGGAAGACCATTGGTGCAAAATATTGCCAAATATGTCAAAGAATGTAAAGTTTGCTTGTGAAGGATTGATTTGTAATGACATGAAACCTTGCCCATCATAATAAAACTTCAACTCTTTTGGATCCATCCAATTTATGTCTCCCCTCCATGCCTTTGACCCTCCTCCACTTGTAAAATATTGAAGTGGGCTGCACCCAATTACATATATACATATGCTTTTCAATTAAATAATTACTTCTCTATTTAAATATAACAAAGTAAATCAAACTAAAATGTGATTGAATTTTGTCATGTTTCACAAAATAAAGACATATACATTACCTGTTTGTGCTGCTTATATGCTGTAAGCAATGGTCATGTCCATTTAGATAGAAATCCACTTTATTTTCCTGTCATATTTTGAAATTTTAGTTTAATTACTGAAAACTAAAATATATTATCTTAGAAAGTATTTTAGTTTCTTGTTAATAAAATATTGGAAGCAAGCAAGGGTCATGCCCATCAATTCTATATATCTTGATGTGTATGGTAAGGAAGGAAGGAGAGGAGAGGAGGATTCCTTTCTTTCTTTGATTGTGTGGGTTTATGATATTTTAATTTTAAAAATTTTAAAAAGTGAAATATAATAGAAACTAATTTGTAATTAAGTAGAGATAGAAGTATATAATTTGTTGAATGAAATTAAATTAAAAGGGAAAAGAAATAAAAAAGACCTCAAGAATGGGAAGAAGTTGGTGATGTAGTTCTTGAGTATCACCGTGACTCCCAGCACTTTTCAAAGTGTGATGTCCCACAACTATTTTCCATTTTGCATTTGAATCCTTTAATGCTGAGTCGAATTCCTATTACATTTTCCCAAAAATAAATAAATAAATGAACTTAAATTTTTTTGAACAAAATTGTAGAAATCAATTGAATTTTTATCTCAAGCTGTTTTGATTAGGTGTTCACCCAATAAGATTTTAATTTTCACGTTTTAATTTTCAAAGCAGTCAATTCATTCTTGTCTTCAGTTATTGTACCATGAATGTCAAATCAGTTCATTTATAGTTAAGATTTATATGTAAGATTTATGACAACAATTATTATTTCGGGTTTTAGTTGTTGAAATTTCAATTTCATGTGTTTGCTTCAATTTCAAATTCATGCATTAAGTTAATTTTATAGTTGTTTATTATTTTAATTAAGTTTATAAATACTAGTTTATTGATGTGTTGTTTTATTTATTTTCAATTTTTAGAAGTGTTTAAAAAATAAAAAGTTTTGAAAACTAAAAGAAAATAAAATTTCTTGTAAATGTGTGAAAAATATTTGAAAATATATCAAAATTTCAAATTATAATATAATATGAATTTTTTTAATATATATATATATATATATATATATATATATATATATATATATATTTCATTTTACCATATTTAAATATTTTTTTTAAAAAAAATTTGAATATGTAAAGTGAAAAAAATGAAAAGAAAAAGAAATAATAAACCAAGATAGGGTGGTAGTTACCTTGAGAAGGTTAGAAAGGTATTTTCGTCTTGGTAAAATAGCCTTCCAATCATAAATCTCATCTTCAGGATCATTAAAATACTTATCCACAAAGGGGGTTGTGTCCACAAAGAAAAACTCCACAATTTCTACCAATAATATATATATATTCATTACTTATTAATTGTTGCAATATTTTGTGGATTAAAACAAAGCATCTATGAATTATGATATTATAAAAAAATATCAATAAATTAAGGCTTATAGTTTTTCTTTTACCTGTATCAACTATAAAAGATCTCAAACAAATCCATCTGTTGTCCATTTTTTTCAAAATTGGACTAAGTTGGGCCTCAACATCTCCTCTATAATCATGATTCCCCAAAACTGCAATCAAATTAAATATAATATATAATGAGTTAACATTAATAATAGTTTAGTTCTAAATATTTTGTATGAAGGAGCTCTATTTTTACCACTATACCACTCCTTTTGCAAGCTTGGTGCAGTATATATTTTGGAAAATGACTCTTCAAATTCGGGATCTTCGGTACCCTTTAGTCCTCTATCATAAAAATTATCGCCAGTTGAAATTACAAAATCTACCTCCAGTTTTTCGCCAATGATTCCCATCTATCAAACATACAAAAATTTAAGTATCTAATAGTCTTAAAATAACTTTTGAAATACTTTAAAATTTTATTTTAAACCATTTTTTTTCTGTTTTTGTCAAAAGTTTTTATATAAAAGTGTATTTTTTTTCCACTAATAAATCCAAACACGATCTTTTATTTAAAAGATATATTTATTGTTAGGGATGACAATTGAGTTTAGTTTGGATTTTAGAATTTGGAACATTTGAAAATAATTACTTAAGGAAAAAGCAAAACAAGTTATTAAAGCAAAAGATAAGATTACTATCTTTGCTTGAAGGTAGAGAAATTGAAACACTAATTCAATTCAACCACACAATGTTCATTCTTAGCTTAATATGACCCAACGTAACAATAATAATTAATTAATTAAAAAAAAAAAAAGGAGAAGTTTTATTTTAATTTAGTTTCTTCTATTTTATTACTTTTCAATTTTGATTGATGGAAAATTACTGCGAATTGGCCCACCTAACAAAATTATATTCCAAGAATATCTTTTTCTCATTCGGAATAATGCCTGGAATCTTTTAATATACCTTTAGTTTATTCTCTTTTATTACAGAAATTTCAATTTCAATTAATTTTGCTCAAATATATATCTGCTTTAGTGTGTTTCTTCAATCTCTACTCCAACCTTTCGTTTAATCTTAAAACTACTTATTCAACTTAATTTTAAATTAAACAATAACTTTTAGACTAAAAAAAACACAAACAAAAGGAGAATAAAAGCTTTTTCCACAAAAAGTGACTATTTTTAAATTTTATTGAAAATATTAAAACTTTGTATACATTCAAAATAGAATTGCTTTTAAATATATCAATATCAACCAAATAATTATAAAATATAACAAAATTTATAATATCTATCAATACTACAATTTGATTATATTTGTAACTAATTTTAACCGTGATTTTCTTTTTTTAAAAAAATTTAGTTAGATGGAAAAAAGATGGTATCAATTTTAGAAATCCATGTATTGTTCTTAATTTTTGCAAATTTCTCAAATTAGAGTAAACTATTTTCATTAAGCATGCAACACTCAACATCTATAATTTCTTTATTATAGTTCATAATTTTTTTTTATAAGAAATCGAATTTATAATTAATTCATAAGTTCGAATATTATAAAATTTGTAATATAATACTAAAAAGAAAAGATATAAAATTGGTAACAAAAAATAAAATTAAGAAAAATCTAATAATTGTCAATTAAAAAACCCACAAATTTAAAAAATCATATTGTGTTAGATATGTAAATACTTAATATTCCGATCCTTATTATAAAAATATTAAACATAAAGTATATGGAGTAAAACGTTAATTTAAATGGAAAGATGGAGTGAATAGAGTAGAGAGGGAGGACCTGAAAGGCAACTTCTGATTGGTTGTAATCTCCGTTTCGTCCCCAGTCTCCGAGGACGAGAAGGCTGAGAGAGCCGTCGTCTTTGGAGGGATGGGCGAATCGTGGGAGCTCGGCACGGGTAAGAAGGATGCCACTCAAGGCAATAAGAAGGCAGAGAATTGGAAGTGCGACACGGTGGTTGGAAGCGGCGGCTGTGGCGGCCATGGCGAAAACTCCCTGGAGGGACCAAAAGAAAGAGAGGAGGTGGCAAAAGTGTTTTGAAAGATGAAGGAAAAAAAGAAGAGGCTTTTTGCATTTATATATATGCGTCACAAAGAAATGCCTTTTAACTTCATGCCAACAGTTAATCCGTTTCCTCCACGCAATTAATTAAATAAGGTAATTTAAATAAACATTACATGCCAATAGGGATAATTAAGGGGTTTTTTTTAATTAATAAATAAATAAACTAAACCACGAAATTCATTAAATATTTGGTACCTATTTTTTACAATTTTTTTATAATATTAATACTAAATAAACTTTAAATTTCTGCACTTAATTAAAACTAATTTTTTTATTGAAATTTTTTAAATAATAATAAATTTTATTATTGGTGAATTTCGATATCAAAGATTAAATCATTTAAAATAGATTTGGTGTAGTTTTTTAGGATTAGGAAAAGGTTGATTTATCTTAATTGTAGGATAGCTGAGTTAAATCGTTATTAGTCAAATTCTTTATAAATAAATTATTGTCAATCTACATGAAATAATTTAAACTTCCGATTTCATTATCTATTTATACAATTATGATCACTTTGAACATTGAATTCATTTGACATTCTTTTCCTTATTTGGCATTAATTTCTTTAAACTTCTGATATCTTCTTTGTTGTTACAATTATAATAACTTTTCTTTTATTTCTTCAAAATACAAATTTACAATTATCATTATGCGAAGGCTTAAATATCCTAAATTTGTCATCAATAATGATTATAAGCATGTAGAAAGTATCTTAAGCATATGTAGAAAGTATAAGATAGGAACATGTTTTACAAAAGTATATTGTGAAAATACTAGCCGAGTATAATTATTTTTTTAAAAAAATAACCAATAATTAATTAGCAATCAAAATTAAAGTTAGGTTGTATTGAAAGTATAGAGAATCAGAAATTGAATAGGTTGAAAAAGTATTACAAAGATGGTGTTTAATCTTAATTTAAATATAATTTGAATTATGTTTGTTATTTTAAAATTCCTACTATGTATTAAAATCGAATTTGAAAGTGAAAGCAAGATTATCTCGCATTAGAAATATGAGGAGACATTTTTTTAAAAAATATATGAACTTACTCATCTGTTGTTAAATGATTTCGAAATGAAACAATACGTCGATCAAAATCCATAAAACTTAAATTAGATAAAGACTCGAACTCTAAATGATAAATGGAAAGAAGAACCTTAACCAAAAAAAAATACATCCCATTCCAAACTTCCAAAAAAGTGAAAGGTTCACATATTTGAGTTTCTTTTGCCTACTATATATTCTCATATTATGAATTTTTAAATTTATTCAATACCTCAATCTTCTAACTTCGAACAAAAGAAAAGAATTATCATAATTTATTAAATTGTGCTTACGTTACTTTTTTTTTTTTAAGGTTTGTTTAAAGTCACTTTTAAGTCTGTTAAATTATTTAGTAATCATATATAGTTATATATTTCTTTTTTTTTACAACATAAACCATCTTTGGTAAATCTCATTAATAAGTTGCTAATTGTTTAAATTATTTGAAATGTGTATACTATTAATGTCATGGGCAATAATAGTGGAGCCGAGTTTAGAGGCAATATATTAATTAGGTTAGGCAATAAAATACTATTTCTTAGAAAAAAGTTTGGTATCTATTTTGATGGGGTAATGTATATACTATATAGTGATTTATGAAGGTGTTCCACTATGTTTAGCAACAAATAATACACAAAATGTTCTTTTTCTTTTCTCTAAAAATAAAATAAAAAATTTGGAATTTTAAGGAATGAAATAACCTATTTAAACACAATATATTAGTTAGAGTTTTTTCTTTTTTCTTTTTTGTTTGGAAATAAGATATTGTTTTGAATTGATAGTTAGTATCTTATGTACGAAGTTACGAAAACATCTTTTATTTAAATAATCGTACAATGGTTTGAGCTTAGCAATTTTAAGTGAATAGTTAAATAATGTTTGCATTGAAATATAAAAATATAATTTGATACGTCTTAGGTAATAAACAAATTAAAATTATGAATCCAATATGATAAATCTAATTGACACTAACAAACAAATAATACAAAGATCATTAACCTTTACATAGATTATGTGGTTCACTAAAACGTGTTAGCTATGTCCACAAGACAAAGATAGAACAACTTTATTAGTGAAAAATATGTTACTGAATAGAGAGTGATGAGACCTCTAAAATTAAAGAGTTTATATAATGTATTTCTCTAAATCTTGGAGTCATTATTGTTCGATACATCATACAACAAATTCAAAACATTCCAATTGCAAGTTTTTATTTCTCGTTTGTCTAATAGTAATTAAAAGAAGAAGAAGAAAAAAACAGAATTATACGTTATTTATATGATAACGTAATGTCACGTAGGAGAATATTTACAATGACGATGTTGATTAATACAAATTAGAAAAGTATAAGAAAGTAGATAAAATTGCACATATAGGTCATATATATGAACTAAAATGCAAAAAGGATGTAATATAGGGATTGGAAATGTAATTTATGAAACATATAAATGATGGGGGATGGGTTAATTTTGTCAAATAAGAGCTAGGAAATGATGAAGAGAAAAGTAATATATTTATTAGTATAGTGAGTGTTGATAGGATGGCATAGAATAGTATAGATTGTTTAAAGCAAAAAAGTGTGTCATGTGAGGTAGGGTTCATTTGGATCTTATTTGAACTCCAAATCAGGTGGGTTTCCTATGCTTCAATCTCTATCTCTTGGTCCCACGGTTTTATATCTTTTTTTCTAACCTTTCCTTTTTTTTAATTTCTTTTGTTGATATTGATGGTCAAACAGTGATTTTGTTCTTACTTTTTTTGTTCTTTTTTTCTTTTTAATTTTTACTTTCTAATTCATGTTTTTTCTTTTTGTCAATTTCTTTTAAAATATATATTTTAAATAGTAAAATTTCTAAAATATTACCATTTATCTATAAAAATATATTTTTTTATTTATTGCGGTTCATCTTTATTATGTTTTATTTTATAAGTATTTTGGTTGATTTGTTATGTTTTAAAAAAATTTCTTTTAAATTATATGTTTTTCTTTTTTATATATATTTGATCTTTTAACTAAATTTTATAAGTAAAATTGGATTTTAGAATTTTTTTTTTGTTTTGTTTTGTTTTTTTTTTGTGTGTCAAATTTAAAAAGGATGACATGTCTTTTAGCGCTCTCTTTGTGTTATTGCTTTTGTTTTTGTTTTTTTGTCTTTGTTTATTTTAAAATGGTGCTTCTCATTTTCAATTTCTGAATGTAACATCAATTCTTAGTTTTTCAAAATCCAAAATCTATCCTTTTTAAACCACTTTTAAATATAAAATGAAAACACATAGAGAGAACCAAAATAACTAAAAACAAATATATAGCTCCAAAATATCTCATGAATTCAAATGTTAAAATTGGACTCAAACTTACAAACTTCAGTCTTAAACAGTTTTCATAAAAATTAAGTTGCAATCAATTGTTGGGTCCAATTTCAACTTCTACAAACATATCAAAGCAAAATTCACATAGAAGCACTTTTGCTTTTTAAAAATTTTATAATTAAATTCACTAGAAACACTTGAAAAAGATACAATGTGAGAGAAAGAAACTCTGTTTTTCTTAATATATAATTTCTTTTTTATTATCCATTGCGTTAGCTGGTGGAGGTAACTTCTTTCTTTTTGTTTTCTTGATCCAGCTTTCTTTCATTCAACAAACTGTTGCAAATTGCTTGTTCGAATTTTTCAAAAATTAATTTAAGGATACTTGTTACTAAATTTTAATTTTAGAAAACAAAATAACATCTATTCTTTTTTAATCTATCCATTTTGGATCTAGTTTCTATTTTATTCTTAAGTTTCAAAATGTTATTAAGTTTTGATCTTTGGTTTTCATTTAGTCCTTAAGTATCACACTGTTGCAATTTTACTTTTAAGATTTAAGTTTTGTTTCAATTTGATACCCTATCATTCCATCTTTTAGATTTTAAACCTCAACTTCTCATTAAATACTCACTTACAAACATATTGATTTTAATATTTATTAATTAATTTAAAGTAATCATATAGTAAAATTTTAAATTTAATTTTCCACTTATTAACGTATAATAACGTTGAATATGAGAAATAAGTATTTAGTGAAAAGTTAAGGATAAAAATATAAATATTAAAATTTATGGACCAAATCAAAACGAAATTCAAATGTGAATAGTAAAATTTTGAAATCTGTCCTCTTAAGTCGAAATCAAATTCAAAAACTTAATTAAACACTAAACATGTAACACTTTTTAAATTTAGAAAGGATATTTTAGTACTAAAAAGTATAAAAAATGAACTAAATAAACGGAATAGTATTTAAATTTAATTTATATATTTGCATCTTTTTTCTCTTTTCTTAGTCCCACCTATAGTCCCTTCCTGCCTACTATCGACTTTGATTATATCAACCACTTTACTTCAATTAAAATAACCCTAAAAAATTTATTAAAATTAAATGTGTGGCTCCACATAATGTTCTAATTTTCAAACAACGGCAAATAAACGATAATCACGTGAAAAGAAAAAGGACAGAGAAAAAAGCAAATATATAAATTAGATTTAAGTACCATTTCATGTTAATTTAGTTAATTTTTATACTTTTTAAACAATTATTTTGTTCACATACTTTTAAATAGGTCTATTTTAATGATAACAATTTTAGAATTAATAATTAAGTGTATAACAATATTTTAAAATAATTATAAAGATAACAAATTTAATATTTTAAGAGTTAAATCTAAATTTTGTTATATTTATAAATTTGTTGACCAACTATACATTTACGGGTATGTTTTGATATGATTGGTATAAGTGCAAGTTTAGGAGAAGAGGAGAAAAGACAGAAGAAAATGGAAGGGGATTGGTTGAGGTTGACAGGCATGTGGGAGGATGGCGCATGGAGAAGATGACCAATAAGCAACTTATCTGGTTCCCCATGTAACACATTATTATATATTGTTATCAGGAATATTATTATGCATGCATTGCCTATCCCCATCTCATTCACTCTCTTTCTCTTTCTTTCTTAAAAAAAATTCTAATTTGGATGATACGATCCTCCACACAACTTTTTCCAACTCATATTCCATATATCAAAACCTATACATATGTTCTTTCTAATTTCACCTTCAATACTTTTAATTTAATTAAAGTTTCTTTTTTAGATGACTTGATTTGATATGTGATGGATGCTTTTAAATTTAGATGGTATACTATATACACCCACGAATTTAGTATAGGCTAGAGGGCTCCTCAATTTTTTTGTTTTTATATACATAAAATGTATAAACAAAACCTTTTAATATTTAATATTTATTGATAGTTTAGTGGTAATTATACTTGTCAACTCTCCTTCCAACTAATGATCAAGTCTTATATGTGTAGTTTTTTTTCGAGAGTCCCCTGTCAACAAATTTTTTAGTAAGCATATATAGTTTGATTGTTTCATGGTTTTGAAATCAAATATATACTTTTTAAAATGTTTAAATACTATTGTAGTGGTCGATTCTAAATTTTTGAAGATTCTATTTAGATTTTTTTAAATTCACAAAATGTCTATTTTCTTGTTTTTTTAAAAACTTTATTGTGGTTATAGAATTTTATTATATATATATATTTGAAATCAAATATATACTTTTTAAAATGTTTAAATACTATTGTAGTAGTCGATTCTAAATTTTTGAAGATTCTATTTAGATTTTTTTAAATTCACAAAATGTCTATTTTCTTGTTTTTTTAAAAACTTTATTGTGGTTATAGAATTTTATTATATATATATATTTGAAATCAAATATATACTTTTTAAAATGTTTAAATACTATTGTAGTAGTCGTTTCTAAATTTTTGAAGATTCTATTTAGATTTTTTTAAATTCACAAAATGTCTATTTTCTTGTTTTTTTAAAAACTTTATTGTGGTTATAGAATTTTATTATATATATATATTTGAAATCAAATATATACTTTTTAAAATGTTTAAATACTATTGTAGTAGTCGTTTCTAAATTTTTGAAGATTCTATTTAGATTTTTTTAAATTCACAAAATGTCTATTTTCTTATTTTTTTAAAAACTTTATTGTGGTTATAGATGAATAATATAACGTTGACATGTGCTTAAGTATTGGTTGGCTCTAGTTTAGATTTTAAACGTCTAGATTTGGTTGATATGATGATATGAATTACCAAATGAGTATTCTTTTTTTAAAGTTTAACGACTAAATTAGAATAATTGTAATACTGATTTTGGTAATTATATATACATATACTGTCTTTTGCATTTTCATAGAAGTTTTACTTAGAATTGAAATTTTTATTAGTAAATACACCAACTCTATTAGTTGAATACAGAATTGAAATTTTTATTAGTAAATACACCAACTCTATTAGTTGAATACCCTAAATTTGACGGTATTTTGTTACTATCCTAAAGATTTTATTTTATCTATTTCTGTTTTGGTGGGTAGATTTTAGAGTTTTAGATATCAATTAATTAATATGTATCCCATACATTTCTACAAGTAAATTAGTAGTTCAGTGACTCTTTATATTAGTGGTTAGTGTTTTCTTTTGGCAAGAGAAGAGGGGGAGAATTGCATAGGTTGAGTTCTATGACTTATAGAGTTCATTACCATCAATTTAGATCATAATCCATAAAACATGGTTGGTGACCCATGGGAAAAAATGTTTAAAAAAAGAAAGTAAAGACCCACAAGAAATTGAAATTTAATTAGGCAGTAATCAATGAACATACCAGATTTTAAGTATGGATGAGAAAGCTGTATTTAAGTAGGAAATTGAAGTGGCATGTGGCGCAGATGTTGAAATCAAATTTGACAATAATCTTAACATCTTGGGATCCAATTTTCAAATAAAATTTAAATGTTAGGAATAAAATTATATCCTTTAATATTTTATTACTAAGTTGAAATCAAATTCAAATCTTAAATATGGAATAGATTTCAAAAGAAAAAAAAAAGTAATTTTATTGGTTTTTAAAATATGACATAACATGTCAAATTATATATACGTTTAAAATATATTTGGTTGGTGGATATAGATTTCACGAAGATATATTGGTGAGGGGTATGGGCAACGTATATTAGTCTCCAATTTAGTTCAACCATTGGATAAATATTTAACTTTTTAAAATCGATAATATTTAGTTGTTTTTCTATAGTAATGAAAACAAAATGGAACATTTAAAGCAAAATAAGTAAAATAAAATTGAAGTATATGGATGTGATAATTAAAAAAATAGGACTTGAACTAATGTCTCTACTTTTTCCAGAGGGACCGGATTGAATGAATAAACAATATATATTATATGTCGACAATGTGTGAAGAGAAAGAATCAAGAATTTTTTATTTTATTTTGATACGTATAAATACAACTACTACATTTATTTATTTATATAATATTTTATATACAATTATTTGATTTTGATAGAACAGTCTAGGAGGAAGTCTGATGAGTCATTTGAAATAAATGTTAATAATTTTTTTAAAGGGAGAATAATAAGTGTTAATAATTAGATGGATAAAATTTGGATGTATATGGAAATAATTGCGAGTATTTCAAAGATTGAAAATAGATGGTGCAGAAGCAACAAAATGAAATCCATATATCCATTATATTGCAAAAAGAGAGAACAAAACTGTGAGAGAAATTGGGTGGTTTTTTCTAAAAAGGTTTACGACTTTTAAGAACATGACCTATTTTACTGTTACACCGATATATACATTTTTTCTACCCATATATGGTGTGTAATGTATAGAAATATATTCAAAGAGGATAAACTATATATATTACTCTTTGCTCTACTATTTGATTTTATGTAAATAGAAAATTGTGAATGACTAGTAAGATATTGAAATGAGTTGGAAATAATTTGATGAATTTTATTATATTTTGTAAATAATTTTAATAATTTGCTATTTTTTTTAGAGTGATCTATAATAAATTTTACTATTTCTTTTTCAATTTTGTAATTAAATTCAAGTAAATTGCGTGCAACATTTAATGATATGCATATTTGATTTGATTTAAGAGCATAACTTTATGTAAGGTCAAAATTTTAGGCCATTAATATTTCAATCGGTGCTATATATAGTTTTTGAACTTTAAAAAATATACAGTAAATTTAACATCTTTATTGTTTGTTAGTACCAAACATTTTTTAAATAAAATAATATATTTATTGGTCATTTCAAAACTAAAAAATTAAGGTTCAATTAGAAGCAAAGTATTAAGATTTATTACATAAATTTAAATTTAAATGTATGAAAACTAAAAAGTTTGAGAAAAATTTGAAACTTACTTGTAAATGCTATGTACTGTATATGTTGACCATGGAAGAAGAAGATATTATCTTAGCTTTAACTCTAAAGTTAATAAAAAATTTATGGGAAAGAATTTGAAGCCACGACGAATGCGTTCACGGTGTGCTCCTCTACCTCTACTCACCTTGATATTTTAATAACTTGATTTTGTATATATTTAATTATGTTAAATAAGTACTTAAAATTTATGTTAAATATACAAAAACTAATAATTAAGTTGGGGAGACATATGATATGCCCGTGGCCCCTATGTGCATGGATCCGTCCATGAAAAAATTACAGCCAATGACAAATTAAAAATCTAACATTCAACGTGGGTAACACATTTGTCTTATTTTTTTTTCTAGATATAACATTTGTTAGTGTATGAAGTGTCTCGAGTTTATGAAAGATATCAAATGTATATCAATAGTATATTATAAGTATATCAAATATATATACAAAGTGTTATGTATTAGATGTTATTAAGTATATTATTACTTTTTCTTGATATTTAATGGATTGATTTATTTTTTGTCATTTTTACCCTGACAATAAGTTTGGACTATAAGTCTAATTCTAAAACTTATTTTTGTCAAATTTTTGTCAAATTTACGACAATTTCGATTATTTCTAAATTTTATATTCATATTATTTTCATGGTGCACATGCAAACTATAGATTTGGATCTATGTGTTTCCAAAACTTATTATTAATTTAAGTTTTCTAACATTAAACCCTTTTTGTTTTGTTTCTTTTTCTATGTCAAGTTATATGAATTTTTACTTGAGCTTGAATGTTTGTTTTTGTTTTTTCTACCTTACATGTGCAACTTTTTCTACCTCATCCAAAATTTGAAGATAGATTTGAATAGGGTTTGAGGAGTTATGTATTTGACATAATGAAAAGTGTGTTGTATATATATGATGTCGATTATTTCTCACCAAATTGTGTGGCGGTGGATAGATTTCTTGATTTTAATTGGCCTTAAATCTTTATTCTTCTTGCTCTGGTTTTTATTAATTCTCATACATTTCTAACAATCTAATTTGTTGGAGAAATTCACATATTGTTATTGTTCTCTACTTGTACCCTTCTTAATGAGTGTGTCAAAGCTTAATACAATCTTTTTTTCATAAAAACAAGAATTATATATTTATTTTAACTTTGTATATTATTGTTTTATCGAAAATAACTTGGATTCTTACATTTGTCACCTCACAAATATATTCAATTTTAAGATCTCTGTCCTTCTCAATATAAGATTTTTCTTTTTTTACTAGATAAGGTGCTTTTCTTATAGAACGAAATCTATTTGTTTGCGGTAGAGTTCATATATTGAATAACTGGAATGACATTTGGTTAGTTGTGTGAAGTTGTAACTTGTTTCCACCGCTCAAAGGAAGCGATTGGTAATAGTTGAGTATATAATGGTATATACTTTTAAGAGACAGCTCATTGGGCATAGTAGATAGGAAAGATAGTTTGAGGAGTTGTAGCTAATTTTGTAAAATAGAGTAGCCACCCAAAAAACCTATGGAGATAGGAACACATCTCATCTTATCTTTTTCAAATGAGGAAGATGAAGATTCTCATTGGTTTAATTGTTTTTATTCTTATTGTGTTGTTGTCCTCATCATTATCATTATTTTACTTCTCTTACAATTATGAGGTTGTTCTATTTTGGGTATTTATATATGATCTATACATGTGTACAGAAAATATTTATGAAACTATACTGTACACATTTGTTTATGCAGTAGATTTTGGTGTCCTGACATTCAAAAGTAATTAATATACTTTTATTTATGAGTTTCAGGTTTAGTTGATATTTTGGTTTCTAAACTTGAAAATGTTATACCTTTACCATTTGAGTTTTGAGTTCATTTTCTATTTGATTAATTTCTCCTACTTCAAGTTAACTTATATTTTAAAGGGCCAACTATTTGAGTGCAAAGTTGGTTATTATAGTTTATGGAGTTGAAAGGGTATGTTTGAGGGGTTGCAAAGTATTTTTTAATTTGAGTTCTAAAGTCTAATATATGGTTAGGCGAATTTCATTGCCTAAACTCAAGTCAAATACCAAACTGAATCTACCACACAAGCACCAATCTTAGTGGTAAAATCGATTTGAACACAAGAAGTGTGTTAGTTTCTCAAATAAATAGCTCACATCTCGAGAGTAACCAATGAAATCGGAGGAGGGTTTGGTGATGAATTAGCAATAAATGAAATTGCAAGAAAACAAAAAGGTAAAGGTAAAGGTTGTGAATCAATTTTTTTAAAAAAAGTGTAGTTTGGGTTGTGACAAATCCTTCCAGTTCAATGTAGTTGATCATATAATTCTAACCACCGTGATTTATTTCTTACACTCAACCAACTTAATCAGAAAAACTAATCTAACTAATTAGTTCAACCGAACAAGATGAAAAACATGCGTATGTAAACGAATTATCCTAATTGCATTAAGATTTAGGGCACACTAAATGAACTAATTAACTTTTAAACGTCTAACTAAATATTTTGATCTATTCAATCCTAAGTTAGTTAGATCAATACTCATCTAATTCGATTTGCAAGCCAACATAACTTCACACTTCTTGTAATTAACATACAATCAATCACAAATCATAAGTTAATCAAAGCAGTGGTCATAAAATTTCTATACATCTGATACTATAATCAAAATCTATCGAAAACAAAACTAAATCAACAATACAACATAAAGTTAAATACGAAACCTAAAACATAGATCGAAATGGAGAAAGAGACATAAACACCCAAGCCAAAATACAATATTTTAGCCCATAATATTCATAACGAACACCAAGGAATTGAATTGATACATGAACAAACCAAAATAGTGGAAAAATATAAGGAATCGTGTTAAGAGCTGGCTGGGACGAATTTTCTCCAACCTAGGTGGCAAAACATTGCTTTAATTATAACATCGAGATGGATCTACGATGCTAGGGACAGTGTCACGATGATTCACATGCTCGACGAAAAGATCGTGCGAATTGTTTTCAAAGCATCACAGTGTTGTGTGTCTTTCGGGCAAAGGAGGCATTATGCCTTTGAACGGTGCAACGGTGCAAGCTGGTAGAGACAAAATTGTACGTTATTTGATGCTTTGACCTCGATCGATGGAATTAGACACAGTTCTTGTCCATTTTAGTTCCATTTTGTTATTATAGTCCGACTCTACCCTTAATGTGTTCAAACTTGTAAAATAACCAAATAGAAACATAAAGTTCTAGAAGAATCTCGAATTAAGAGAGGTTAGATATCATATTTTTGGTGTTATCATCCGTGAAGCTTATGTTTCGAGAGTTTGATTATTTTATCATAAGTTCATTTAAGAAGTCTGTGTTTAGGTGTTGATTTGTTTATCATGGAGTACTTTTGAAGTATTGATATGACGTTAAATATCATATTTTACAAATAAAAATAAAAGGTTTGTTTTCTATGTATTGATCTTATTTGAATATATAGAGAAAAAAAACTTGAATTAAGGTATGTTTGAATTGTCGAATTGGTTGTTGGAAGTAAACATCAAGCTCAATCACCATATGGGTTATCCAAATTGGCAGCCCATAAATCCTTTAAAAACTTTACTTTACTTCTCCCTAAATAATTAATTTAAAAATGTAACCAAAATAGTTTACATCATTATTATTTTAAATTAATTAATTGATGGTTAATACAAACATCCAAATTAGCCTATAAAAATGTAAAATTAAAATATCAAAAGATCACATTCCGTCCATATTGAACTGTTTGAACATGTCGACATGTGAAATGAAATCTAACCTTTGCATTTGATTCATTAAGTTGGTTGCAAGTTTATATATATTAATAATAATAGTAATAATAATGAAAAATCTAAACAAAAGCCAAAAGAATAACTCACATTAAATAAATGTAATCACACATAAGTGTAATATTCTATATATATTTATATTGATGTTAATATGTTACCTTGTAATTGGAATGGTGATTTGAATAATCTAATAGGATTATGTGTTTGGATCAAAATATGTTGCAAAAGAAATAGCTAAATGTGTGGATTTAGTGACAAAGAGGATATTCATGTGCTTATTTTAGGTCCATTAGGTTCCCTTCCTAGCTCGTAAAGGGTAATAAGATCTATTTACTTTGAGAATTAGTATAATATAGAGTGATACATTATAATATAAACTTTATCTAACTTTATTATATAAGTTTAATTTTGGATATGATTCAAAATTAAATTATGAGAGATAAAATATTTGAATGAGTTCAAATATTAATTTAATGTGAATTTGATTCATATTAAAATTAATTATGAGAAACTTATATTTGAATATGATTCAAATTTAATATAAGATATTTAATTTAGCCATTAATTAATTAGAGAATTAATAATAGTTTAGTTTTATTTAATTAAAATGATAAGATATTGCATAGATATTCATTCATATAAGATTGGAATGAAATATTAATTAAATCATATTTAATTAATTACATTAATATAAATCTATAAGATATTGGAGAGATATTTATTCAAATTCATGAAAGCAAAAAGATGAGTTTCTCTCAAATATCTCTAAATCTTTTTTCATCCCAATTGGTTCCCACAAACCAATCTCATCCCAGATGATAGAAAACGTCATTGAAAGTAAGTTATCCGTATCTTTTAATTTAAAAGCATGCTTAGTTTTTGTTTAGAATTTTAGTTCTAAATTTTTGCCAATGTACTAGTATTTTAAGATTTCCAAATTAATTTGAGTAACGGTTTTTTAAATTCTTCCACTGTCATAGTGCTTTTATCCTTTCAATGACGATGTTAGAGAGTAAGGTTAGGCGAAGATGGAAGTTATTGGAGAGTTTGTTGATTAAGAACATTAAGAGGGATTAAGAGAAATTGTGGAAGATCTTGTTAGGATTTAGAATTTGTGGATCTGCCTTCTGTTTGGTCTTAGCTTCGGTTATACCTTCTAATAAGGTACTTAATTCGTTCAATGAAATAATTTCTTCTATTGAAATTTCGTATGCAATTTTCTTTAACTTCGATTGAATTTGTTACTGTTTGTATTCAATCATATTTTATGTTGTTTATTCAATTTGGGAATTTCATTGAACTTGTAGATTATCAGATTTGTTTACACTACACTTTCGTGTGATTTTGTCCATTTTTTTTCTACTGGAAAACACATGAAGCAATACTTTGATTTAAGTTTTTGTTTTGGCTTGAAATTGGGTTTCTGAATTCAATTTAGCCATGAGTGATAATCTTAGTATCTAACCCAAAACATCACGTCGAACAGATATTGATCGACTAAGATTATGAAATTCCCTATGAATTAAAGAAAAAAAAAAAGAGTAACTCGCCAACCCAATTGTCCCAACCCGAATTGTTTGGGTTGGGTGGACACTTGCACATGAAATCGATAAGGTTCATTTTTTGCCAACCCATATACTTCTAGTTGGTCCATATTTTTCCTCCAATTCCCAGCTCAACCTGAATTATGTACACCCCTACTCATACTCTTTCAAGAAATTTTCTCTATCTTTCTTCCTCTATCAAGGTGCTAAAGCCCATACATCTATGGTTGTGTCCTTGTTCGTTGAGAAGTTCATTATGGTTAAAGAAGTATTGGGGATAGGAAAACGTGAAGAAAGGGAATCATCAAGGGTGGGTACTCTTCTCCCTCTCTTTCTTCACTAATGATGTTAAACTCTTGACTTTCTAGCTCTAAGTGTTATATATGGGTTTATGTTGATAATTGTGTTGGAATTTTTGTCCTAAAACTCATAGTTTACAAAATCATATTATATTCTATATAATAAAGTGGTTATTGAGGACTTAATAGTGAAAATAGAATACTATAATCTTAAATTCAATAAACTAAGATCCCGAGACTATCTAGTGTAGACTTGAAGTTTATGTAAACATAAATGTGGATCAAGTTCGAGTATATAGCCCAAACGGTCTATAGTGTATGAATAAGTTTGGGTGCCTTCTTCTAAGAACACTATGGATGTAACCCACTTTGTAGTTAATGCAAATAATGTGATCCCTAATCGTTCATGTAGAGATATGAAAGTGGGGACATTCTATGTAAAGAGTTTACATAAGACTAAAACCATGAAATAGTCATTTTTAAGTTATAACACCGTACATTGATTATATAAAACTGTCTATTTCAATTATTATGACCTAGGTAACATAATCTTAATCTTGAGCTAACTATGAACTTCTCTTTAAATGAAATTATACTTATATCTGCATAGGTGAGGATAGCTCAACATTGCTAGCCTAATAAGCCCTACCACTTTAGGGGTAGAGACCGGTTGATGGTTATGGACATCGGGTGTGCAAGATGAAATTCACTCTTACCCGCTTTAGGGTTAGTAGATAGGTTGTTCCCTTAAAGATTAGATCCAAGTCTTGAACAAGGAGTCTTACCCTCTCACTAGCCTGAGAGATATTTGGTTTATAGGTTGGACCTAAAACCAATTGTTCAATAGTGAATCAGTAGGACTTAAGAAACAAGATGTAATCTTAGGATTTGTGGACAATCATTTGTAAGGGTTGAAAATTTTTTACTCTAGAATATCTAGTGAGAATTCTCTCAAGAGCTAGAAGACTCCCTAACTCTTAAAGTCAATCGTCCTTGAAGATTGAAGCTTCTTTCAAAATATAAACTTTCTTCCAAGACTCAAACTTCAAGAACATCACGTGTTCCACTTCCTCAAATCAAGCATAAGCATTCAATCGAAATTGAATCAGAGAATCAAATTCTAGAGACTGAACCACATCACATCAAATCATTTGGTTTTTTATTGGGAGGCTATTTAAGCCTTGCTTTAGGTTATTTAAGTAAGTTTTTGACAATTGAAGTTTAGAAATTTTCCATCAATAGAAATTCTTTGGTAGATGACAAAGTCTCATCACCATCTTTTTGCAATTCTTTATTTAGGGTTGCATGCCAAAAACATTCAAGTAGCATTTTTTTGGTCGACTTTGTAAAGGGAAAGGCAATGTACGTATTTGAACTATATGCTCGTATTGAAATTTAACTTTGTAACTATGTTGGTTAATATTTGCACGATGACCTTGCATGTGAAAATGTTGTTTGTTCATCCTTAAATTACAAATTGAGTACTAAACTTTGAATTTAATATTTATAATTTGATTTATAAACAAATAAAAGCGTTTAATAGAAACGACATTTGAACTTTAATTTTGTATTTAATAAATCATTGAACTATAAATTTTTTGGCTAATAAATTCGTGAAAAGTTCAAAATTTTAAAAATTAATTGATTTATTAGATATATGTGTATTGCATGTGTAATGTAACAAGTCATTCACTTGTGTTTTTTAAAAAAATTGGAGTATAAGATCAAAATTTGTAATTTTAAAAGTTGAATAACCAAATAGACAAACTTCAAAATTTTAGAAACTATATTTATAATTTAATTATTTCTAATGAATAGGAAGAAAACTATTTATAATGTAATGGCCACCATTCTTTCACATTATTAATTCACCATCTTTATCCTCTCCAAGCTCCACACATAACAAAACAAAACCTCCAACAAATATTCTTCTCTTACTAAATGGATCTCATACACTTAAAACAACCTACATATAAATTAAAACAAATAACAAAATAAAGGCCTCTAATTTCCTAAAATAATCAACTAAACTCTTCCTATTTCAAAGTGAAAAAAAAGCACAAAAATAATAACCTTATAAATAGACATACAAGGATTCTTCTCCTACACATCAACAATGGCACCACATCTACTCGTCTTATTGATATTTCTCTTCCTCATTGTCTTATTCGACATGTCGATGGCCAGATTCTCGTTTGCACCACAAAAATCATCCATCATTCAACTTCACCATTATCAAATCGAAATTCACAACGACTTGGAAATGTACTTGTTAGACAGTCATTGCTTCTCGAAAGATAACGATTTAGGGTTGCATATACTTTTTCCAGGTGAGCTACAAGATTGGTCGTTCCAAGATAACGATTTTGAAACTACTAAATTTCGTTGCATATTGGAATGGGAGAACGGATTATTGGAATTTGATTCTTTTAAAACTAATCACAATTTCTTGAATAATTTTTGTGGCAATTTAACTTGTTCTTGGAGTGCAAGACAGGATGGAGTTTACTTGACCAATGTAAAGGGTGAATATGTTTTTCAAGATTATTGGGACATGCTTATACATTGAAAAGCTGGCTACCTTAGTTTCTTTTCCCTTCTTACAAAAGTTGAGGTCAATAGTTTGGGTTGATACCAAGGTGTGGTGAAGATAAAATATACATAACCTTTCACGTGACATCAATAGTAAATTTGAAAAGAGAGGACCTACTACAAATTTAGTCTTTCTCGATGCACGCAAATTTTGATTGTTTGATGGTCATGGCAAAGGGATATCAAGAAAAGTATGTTTCTTAATACAATGTTTATCTTGACGGGTATGTACGTCAAGAAAAGTCTCCTTATTTTGTCGAAGAAATACGAAAAAACGTAAGAAAAAATGTGGATTCTTGATTTCCTTGATAGGCAAAGTTTTCTCAATTTTGTTGATGGTTCACAAATGTCGAGAAAACTATTTCTCAATAGACAATAAACATCAAGAATAATATATTAGTTGTCTAGCAGTATCTTTCAAGTTAGTTAGGTTTTCTTGATGGACAGACCCATCAAGGGATGAATTTTCTTAATTGCAATGGTCATCATCGAAAAAATTAATATATTTGTTTTCAATTTTTGATGGGTTTACAATTTTCTTGGATGGACAAAGACAAAAAAAAAAAAAATCATGGACAAGATCATCAAGAAAAATGATATCTTGAAGGCCATTGCCCATCAAGAAAAAAAACTAGTTTTCACGTAACACGAAATTTTAACCCTCGTTAACTAGTTCAGAAAACATGATATTCATCAATAATATTATGAAATTTGTACTATTTTTTTAAATTATTATTGTTTATTCATCAATAATACAATATTACTTTTTTAAAAATTAAGTAGTGTAGATATAATTAGATTGAAATTAGTGACTTTATCAAAATTAAATTAGTTTTTATGTTCAACTTTAATGACTTGAATTGCGAGTTTATTTATGGTTTTTAAAATTGGTAGAAGCACTAGAATAAATCTGGCCTTTAATGTTGGTTCAAAACCGACATCTTTGCTAGAGTTATTAAAGTCCTTTAATGTCGTTTTTAAACTGACATCTTTGATGGTGTTATTGAAGGTCTTTAATGTCGGTTGGGTTTTGATGTCGGTTTTTACAAATTTATTTTTTATTAATTTTTTTGCATTATTGTCCACTTTTTTATTTTACCAAATAGTTAAAAACTGACATTATGGATCCGCATACATAAATATTTTTTCTTACGCCAACAAATATTAAAATTAATATTACTTCATAAACTACAATATTTCTCTTTTACATATGTATATACAAAATCAAATCTCAATATTGTGTTTATATATATACATTGTACAACAATACATGAAACAAGATCTCAATACACAAGACTTAAATAAGAAATCATAAACGCCTTTGCAGTCTTCAACCTTGAACAATCGCTTGGTTATTTACACAATCACTTAACTTTCAACCTGATATGACTTCAATCATTCTACAAACAATATCTAAATCAATCATTTAATCCTTAGAATTTTAACAAGACAGCTTTGAAAAAACATGTGGAATAAAAACGTTTCTAAACACTATCATATAATTCAAGTAAAAGATAAAAACGTTTGAAACTAAATCGATTAGTCAAGTATATGTAACAGAAGACTGCAAGTACTGGTAAAATGATTCAACTGACATCACGCCACGTCTCGGAATGAGCAAGGAGGCACTTGAGGTGGGGTGTGACACCTATAATCATAAGCTTTTTTTTTGGCAATGAGAGAAATGAAAGTTTCATTAACCACATTGTTAATGACAACATTACTTTCAAAATCCTTCAAGGTTTCAAATTCTTTTGCATTTTTTAGCCCAAAAACTTGTGTTTTCGTATAAGTGGCTTGGCTAAGGTCTGGTTTAAAGGAAGTCGTGCGAGAACTATGGACTTTTGTAAGATTATTTTCTAGCCTCTAGCTTATCAATAAATTCAATCTCATTTTTTATTCTCCTCGATAATGCCCTTTTTCTCTGTTTGTCCCATTGCTTAATGGTGAATGAGAGTTTTTTCAATCTTCACACAAACAAAAGCAAATTAATAACTAAATTATGCGACAATTCCTAATGTACTTCAGGCATAACTTTGTCAATTATTTCTACTTATGCTAACATGCTAATAGACATGTTCAAGTAGACCACGATAGCGTCTCAATATTCATAAATTGAGTTATCATTTAAGCTTATAAATCTATATGTGATACTACTGTGCGCATAATCAATAAACATAGTTAAAAGTTTTTAATCATACTAAAGATTTCTTAAACACAATTCTAATTTATTTAGATGCATAACATATTCAAAGTTCAATAGTACTAGTACTATTTTGTTGAGGGAAATAAATTTTATGTCATAAATTATTTTCATCCAATAATGAATTGACTAATTCGAATCCATCACAATAATATTCATTACTATAACATCAATTTGTCAAACTATACAAAGTAGTATAGTATATGCTCGTTAAATATATACATAGAATATCATTCTCAAATATAGCACAGAAATAAGCTAGCTAAATTCTTAGACCATATGTATAAATTAATTCCATGGAATACAAACCTATGTAAAGTTTATTCAAACTTAACATAGAAGGCTCAATTGTATTAATTCATATTTGTAAAATAAGTTACCAATCAAAATATCTTCACAAGATATATAAATCGTGAGCACAAAACTTTCTATCACACGATGAAAACTCAAATGCCTAATTGATTATGCCAAATATTCATCAATTAAATTTGCCACATAATGTCAATTAATCCAAACTTCAATCTAGAGATTTGTTAGGCATAATATTTTTCAAATATATAATATGTGGCCATTTATACCTTTTAATTTACTATTCAGTGCTAATTTATTTCTCAACTTAATAGTCACGTTCAAACATTTTAGCTAATATGAATAAATTAACTAAAATTTTTAACGGAATAAATTAGCATCAATAATTTTAGTAAATTTCTTCTAAAGTTTAGCGTAACTTACCAAAATATTAGGATACATAGTATTGACAAGTTTCGCACTTCTTTGCATAGTCTATTGAGTCTTAGATCATCTTAGACTAGTAGAAGTCCATTCTTCTTAGCTGGAATTGAAGCTTTGGTCCCAATTGATGTGCTCCACAAACATCTGCATGTACTTCCTTTAGAGCTTTTATTGACTCTTCCTTTTCAAGGCATCGAAGGAAGAGCCCTTTAAGAGCTCGATGTAAGGTTCCCTTGTAATAAATGAAGTGTGCAGCTGTTCTTCGTATCTCATTTTTATGAAGGGAATCATTTGAAAGCTTTCCATGTTCAAGATACTCTATGATGAGTTGACGTCAATCTTCTTCATCAATCAAGTGGGATGTCACATTCATTTCCTGACATTCAGATATAACTAGAAGCATAATCCATGGTTGACAAAGTGGTATGTTCGAGAAGGAACATTGCTATGAATTTCTCCCTCTCCTTTTGCCTAGCAAGGAAACTCCTTTCTACAACAACTCTCAACGTCGTCTGTATGCTTAATTCGCCGCCAAACTGACATGCGAGATGTTGGTTCCTTCTTCTTTGTATCTATGCTGGGAACCAATGTTGACATGTGGGCCTCCATTCCTGAGACGATAACAATTTGGAGCACGGGGTGCTTGTACATTTTTCTTTTTAGACACGCCTAGCTTTTCAAAGGTCAATGATCTTGTAGCGTCAAATTGGAAGAAGAGAGAGAAACCGACAAGTATATGTGATATAGTCGTCGAATTTCAAATCAGAAATAGCTTATGTTTAAATGGGATTTAAATATTATAAATATGAATACGGATTCATACTCGGAAGCTCGGAAATGATGAAAATAATCAAAGTTGTAAAAAAATCAAAATGTTGACTTTTGACTTTGAAAAGTTAAAATTTGACCGGCTATAGATGCAAATATGATTTGAATTTTGAGAAAATGAATGGGGATTCATACTCGAGAGGTTGGATTTAGTCAAGACGATCAAAATTGTAAAAAGTCAAAATGTTGACTTTTGACTTGAATGGTCAAATGACCATTTTACCGCTTGACTAAAGTTAGTGAATAAATTTAACATTTTGTGGATAATTTCACTAACTCTTAGTGGGCTATGTGGAGACTTATGGTGATGACACCAAACTCAGTAATAGAAATTGGAATAGTGAATAATTTCACTAAAAGTTAGTGAATTGTGAGGTGTTGAGTTATGGTGAATTAAATTGCATCCATTTTGCATGTAACTTCTTTATAAATTAATTTTGAATCTTTAGTTTCAAAAACTTTTGGAATTTTGTTAAAAATTTCAAATTTTATCTTTTACTAAATTATTATTCTTCACCTCTCTCACACGAAAAAAATAGTTCTCTCTTCCAAATTTAATATCCCTTTAAAAAAATTTATCTCGGTTCCTTCTTCAATCGGGTTCCACAATCCGATTCTTTATCCAGAGAATAGTAAGTGACTACTAGTAGTGGTCCATTCAATTTCGTGAGAGGTAAAACGTTCACATTCGAATAGATACAAAGGTATATTTTTTCCTAAACCCTCATTCTTTTAGTTTAGGGTTGCATGTTAAATAGGTGCAATAAGGGTAATTTTCGATTCCTTTTTTCGCCTGGCATGTCTCTTATTAACATATCATTAATAGAATCCAAAATTTTGCTATAACTTGTAAATATTTTAATTTATTTTGTTATTTTTAAAAATATTAAAAAAAAACATTAAAACAATCACTCCCCCTCTTGATCTCAATAATTTCGTGGACACCTAAGTTGCTTTTTTTCTTCGCACTCTTCAATATATGAGGATCAATATGTGAATTTGTTGCATGTATAGAAAAAACTATAGACGTATAAAGAGGATATACATTAATCAAAAGAGACCCAACCAGACTCGAACTAAATCTCGGCTCTGCATGTATGCGACCCAATTCGACCACTTTGTTCAAGTCTAAACCCTGTTAGGTTGGGTTTTTTCTGTTCTTGGAAAAATCTTTTTGGAGATCACTTTACTAGATGATTTAGGGAAGAAAACCCCAATCCAAGAAATTAAAGATGATTATTCAATCAAAAACATGAAAGAAAATAGAAAAGGGAATATTCAAGGGAACTTTCAAAGAAACCACAACTTTCCATTACAGAACTACAATAATGAACAAAGCATCAGAAATCAGGTAGAATTTTTTATCACCTCACAAAAAGCAATTCACTCATAAATTTTTCATATAAATTAACAAAAACCCCAACAAAACCACAATTAAATACATTGAGCCCAAGCTAGATAAATATCCCATTATCGGCACATGTTGATCAGTGGAGAAAAGTTTGAGTGCATAAACAAAACTAAAAAGGGAAGAAAAATAGAAAGAATTCATCATTCTTTGGAATGGTTGGAATCGATGGTAGAATAACCTGAGCGGCAAAAACTTTTATTTAAACATAAAGCGACATCACAACACAACTCTGAAGTAGTGCCATAGCACCGTGTCATTTTCAGATCTAATGCACCTACCTGCCTTAATTACAACGTCGCACACAACATCCTAAGGCACATCGCGGTGCATAAGGTAGAAGCGAAACTAACTTATTTTTTTATGCATTTGCCCCGTTTGAGTGTATGACTTCAATTTTATCAAATTCAAATTATACCCTTGAACTGAATGAAACCTATAAAAGAGTAAAAAAAATTGTGATATCATGGAACAAACTCATATTTTTTTATGCATGTAGTTTGTTAATAAAATCTCAACACCTAACATTCCAAAAACAATTAGTGGAACTTAGTGAGCTAGATGTTTACATCTCATGTAGCCACTTATTCCACTAAGTGTTAGTAGGATTATCCAACAAAAATTTGGATTTTTTCACTAACTTAGTCCAAGGGCAATATGGTCATTTGACCATTTAAGTCAAAGTCAAACTTTGACTTTTTCAAGTAAACAATCAACATTTTGATTTTTTTTATCATTTTGTCCATCTTGACTAATTTCGACCTTCCGAGTATTAATCCACATTCATTTTTCCAAAATTCAAATCACATTTGAATATAAAGCCGATCAAAATTTGATTTTTTAAAGTAAAAAAATCAACATTTTGACTTTTTAAAACTATGACCATTTCCATCAATTCTGAGCTTCTGAATATGAATGTGTATTCAGATTTTTAATATTTAAATTATATTTAAACATAAAGTTCTATCTCAAACTTATAACCGACGACAATATCAAATATATTTGTTGGTTTCTCTCTCTTTACCTAATTCCAACAATTCAAGTTATTCCAACATATAATTCTAAGTTAATTCCTTATGAGCTATCAAGGGAACCTAGTGGGCCTATAGATTATGGGGTTCACCGATCCAAGATTAACTGGCTGAACCCTTTTAGATCGAGCTAATCATCATTTGTTAACTAATGGGTCCTTCAACTAAAGTTTCGTAGTTGCACTCCCCTCACTATAGATATATCTGTGTCCATCTAATATAGCCAGGGTCAGTAAGTTAATCCTTCATAGGTTGTTTAAAACCCCGACTGGATCAAAATACCATTTTACCCTCGAGATTACATCTTACCACTTAAGTTCCACTGATCCACTATTAAATAATTGATTTAAGGTCTAGCCTATAAACTGAATCCCTCTCGAACCAATGAGAGGGTGAGACCTCTTGTTCAAGACTTGAATTCAATCCTTAAGAGAACAACCTATCTACTAATCCTAAAGTGGGTAGAAGTGAATTTTATCTTGCATAATATGTTCCTACTTATCCACATAGTCTTACCCCTGAAATGAGAGGCTTATTGGATCAACGCCGTTTAGCTGCCTTCATCTACGCAACTCTAAGGATAATTTTGTTTAACAGAAGTTCGTCGTTAGTTATAGATTGAGATTATGTTATCTAGGTCATCCATAATCAAAATAGTCAATTTTATATAGGTAAGGTGTTATAAATTAAAAAAGACTATTTCATGGTTCTAGTCTTACGTAAACTCATTACATAGGATGCCCCTACTTCCATGTATCTACATGAACGATTCAGGATCACATCGTTTGAACTAACTACAAAGCAAGCTGCATTCATAGTTTTTCGAGAATAAGTTGTCTTTTTTATCTTAAGATTGAGGGTCTCTTATTTATCTCCAATTAAAATTGGTCATTCCAAATTCTTGTGCTTCCTCAAGACAAATTAAGATATGGTAGAAACCTCATTCTTACTTCAAATTAAAATTTTGGCTATGTTTCAAATTTTATTTTATTTAAAAATCAAATTTTTATTCTCAAATTAAATTAAATTGCAGATAAAACCTTGAACCTTTTTTCAAATTAATTAAGTTTTGGCCATATTTCAACCTTTATTTCAAATTTGAATCAAACTCATGTACTAAATTCATAGTTTAATTAATTTGATATGTTGAATTGAACCAAAAAAAAAAAAGCTCGCATTTTGACTTCAAATTTATCTTTTTCAAGATTCGTTCACTCATATATGTGCATAAATCTCGAAAAAGGGGGCATTTGTTGAATATAAAACTTTTAGACCAGTTACAATTGTCACATCATTATTAAATTAATCATGAAAAGTATAAATAATTGACTTTGAAACTAATTAAAAAATTGACATGTGTCCCAAATTAAAATTGAAAACGTAAATTGGCAAATTCTAATAATGCCACATGTTTTTATCCTAATTGTTGGATCAAGTTAATTATTTTGGTGCAATTAAATATTATATATTTGGACTAAGTTCAATTATACCAAAAAAAATAAGCTTAATTCTGCCCAAAGGATAAATATGACTCAAATCCATGTGGTTGAGCCCATGGGTTTGGTCCATGGACTAACCAGACTCAAGCTCATAAAACCTAACAAGAGAACTTTATAAATAGAGGAGTTCTCCTCATTTGTAAAGGAGATAAATTTTTTACTCCAAAAGGTTTCCAGAGAATTGAAGTAAACTTTCTTCCAAGACTCCAACTTCAAGAACATCATGTGCTTCGCTTCCTCAAATCAAAGCATAAGCATTTAATCGAGAGAGACTCAGATGATCAAATCTAGTGATTAAACCACATCACATCAAATCAATAAAAATACAACATCAACTTAAATTCAACTCCACGAATCAAATTTCTCCAGAAATGTTGTGCAAATAAATTGACATGTTCAGTGAGACATCTCTACCTCTCATCTCTCTCTCATCATCTAAATCTACAAGCAAACCAATGGTCCCAAAGAAAGCTACATCCAAATCTTCTGTTTCAAGTGACGCCTACACTGGACCTGTTACCCGCCGTCGTTCTAAGTGGATCATTAAAGAGTAAGATCGAGTAAGATCAAGGTTCTGCCATCGTGCAAAGCATCCTTAAGCAGTTGATGAAATCTCCTAAAGCTAGGATTGACATCAAATAAAATCCTTTATATGATGATTTTGATTTTGCCTCTAGCAAGTGAACGACAGAGACACACTCGGATGTGATGTCTGTCATGATGGCTGATGTAACGGTTGAGGCTGCCATGTCATAGATGGCGAGGAAAATTAATCTTCTGATGAAGGTTGTTGATGAACGAGACCACAAAATCGAAGCTTTAAAAGCTATAAAAAAGATGTTAGGTTCCATAAGACAGGGATGCTGTAAGAAGTCATGATCCCTTTAAAGCAGATGTAGGAGCAGCTTAGATGTAGGAGCAGCTTATAAAATAGCCTCAGTCCTAGAAATCCATTATTTTGCACTTCTTTATCCCGTGGAAATCATTAAAGTGGAGGAGTGATTAATATAATGGAACTAATTTCTAATGGATAGTCACCTGGACCTTTATTTTTGGAGCCTTCATTTTGTCTTCAAAATCATTGAAGCGAAGTCCTCAAGACTATCCATTCCGTCCGAAGGCATGAAGCAAAGCTGACTATTGAGGAGTGCAGAAAAGAAATATTAGACGACTTTGGAGGACTTGTTTATCCATATAGAATTAGACGAAGGAGTTTATCAACCTTCACTTCTTATCTTTTATTGGGACTACTTTGAAAGTTTAGGATTTAGAGTCAAAAGCCTTTCTATTATTGTTGCCTTAGTTAGAATGAACTGAGAATTAAGGAGCGAGCGATTCAAAATACTTCTGCAGAAAATGGAGATTTCTTAGACGAATTTCTTTATTACAAGAGAGATCGGCCTTTCTATAGGCCTTTGAATAAGGAAGAGCTCACCGAAACTAAGAAACTTCTGCAAGAACGACTGAAAGACTAAGGGCTAATTGGGTTACTCGAGCGGGCTCTTTACCTCCTCCTCATTCCTCTTGTGAGGATTCATACGACATTTCCCCGCGCCCTCTCGTAAGACCCTCCCTCTCTACTTTCACTGCCTCTTCCTCCGATCCCGTTCCTTTTAGTTAAATGGAAATGAAGGATAAAAGAGTAATAAGCTTCTATATTTATGTATATTACTTTTTGTTGGTTTATTCTCGGTAAATGTTAGTGGTGAATATTTATGTCAGCTGTAGTAATCTACTGTTCATTCGATTCTTATTCTTCTTTTATTCCTGGTACCGGGGAGTACCCCTAGAATAAGATGGTTTCTTTCCTTTTTTTTTTTTTTTTAATTTGTACCACAAGAATACAAATATGATGTTCCTTTCAAAGTTAGACCTTTATACAACTATATTATATCTGCACTTTGATATAGGGCGAGGACAATTGACTTTACAGTGAAAATACAAGAATTACAAAAGCAACTTTCCATGGATGTAATGCTTGTGTGTCTTGGAAGTGTGTGTTTTCTTTTCTTTTGTTTTGTTTGTATCTCCCTTGGGAAATAAATTTATAATAAGCTTCAACGTACTTGTTCTTCTCCAAGTATACCATATTTGCTTTTGTGTTGAGTCATGTGTACTAGGGGATTGGAAACTCACACCCACCTCTTCATGAACTCCTTTCCAAAATCCTCTTCGTGTAAATAAGAACGAAGAACTTTCTTAATTTGGATATGACGTCATAAAAACTTTGAAAGGTAAAGTGCAAATGCTACTTTCTGGTTTTAAAAAAAAAAAATTAGAATTTGCATCCCATGAAGAGAAGAAGAAGAAAATAACAGAATTTGTCAAGCGTACAATATTCATTTTTACTTTAAGGAAGAAGGATTCTTGCAATAAGCCTATTATTAAAAACTCAACTTTGTTTTCCCTTATTTTCTTTGATTTTATTCCATGCTTTTACCAACTAAATCTTCGTTGTATTCGTGCAGTTTATAATAGAGACGCACTACAAAATCACAGAAGAAGTTCATCACTGGCATAAATCTCATCGATTGGCATCAATAAAAAAGAAATTGAAGAGCTTATTAACATTCTTGGTCACAGAGCTGTTGGTTCTAGCACTTCAAAGTGAGTGCATTTTGTATACGTAACATTCTGTTTTTATTATTCTCTAGAAAAGAAAACAACTTTTAATTGTCAATACTACCAAAAAAGAAGCAAATACAGTGAAACATATCAGTGCTCAAAGTCTAGTGAAACATATATTAAGGGAAAAGAAACCAATACAACCAAAAGAATCTCATGACTAGCCTTGTCTAGAAAGGTAAAAACAAAAGAAATACAACCTAGAAATGGAAAATAAGGGCTATTGAATGAAGATTCCCCTATTAAAAGTATATTGTTAATGTGTTAATAAGTATTAACTAAGATGAAGTTTCTTATAGAAAAGTTTGACACCCTGTTTAATTTGGAATGCCTTTTGTTTTTCCAGTTTAAATATTTTGTATTTTTCTAGGTGTAGTTGTCATGTTTTATTTTGTTTCATTGAATTTTGAGTACTAGACTATATATTATAATTCAAGTAAAAGTCATTTTTCCTTTGCTTTAGAGCAAAATAGTCTGGTGGTTGGTTACTTCGATTTTTTCCTTGCTATTCTCCTTGTCTTTGGAGGTTCTTTCACATTACACAAATAGATATTAGAGTGACCTTCGCTGATGTGCTGCTTACCAAAATCTTAGATCGTAGTTCAAAATGTAATTCTTTCTTATCCATAGAAGAAATGTAATGTCAGTGGTTTCAATGCATAACAAGGAAAGGGTCTAAACTATTGCTATGGGAAAAAGTTTGCTTGATTCTATAATCTTGGTTTGTTTCCTTCAATCTACTAACAATTTTTAACATGTAGGATGAATCTATTATTCATGCATTTTGTTACATAACTTAGTTTTTTCTCGAGAGGACTTAATATCAATTCGTGTGTGCGTCAAATTTGTTTTTTTAATGGTTTATCTCATGTACCTTTTATTTTGAAATTATAGCAAGTGCTTTCATTTTCTTTTAACTTTTTCTCCATTTGTTTTTATGCTTGAGACATAATGACTTTTGGTTATGGACATTTTATAGATGTTCAAGTTGGTCAACCCATTACAATCACGATAATGTTTTCTATTTGAATGCATGTCATTATTTTTATTAAAGCTACCATATAATTTTATTTTCTTTGCATCGTAACCAGGTAATCTCTTTATTGTAATGAGAATTGACTAAAAAGTTTGGACACCAAATATGGTGGAAGTTTTCTCTCCCTAATCATACTACAAATGATTGGAAAGTCGTTCCTTCATGAAAATTTGGAAGAGAAAAGTTATGTATACCATTTTATTGTTTGTATTGAAGTTGACTCTGATGGAGTGAAACATAGAGGTTAGAGCTCAATTTTTTGGTGCTTCAGTGTTTGTTTAACTAAAACATATTTACTGATTGCTTCTTTGTACTTGTAATGTTTTATTTTTTATTTTATATAATTTTAATTTTGAATTTAAGTTTAAATATTTTATTGATTTTGTGTTCCAAGATACCTATACATACACCTATCATAAATTGAGGATTTTTGTTTAATAAAGTTTAATTGTTTGATCTAGTTATCTTTGCTCAATTCTTATTAGAGCTGCTGATAGAACACTGATACAATATTTTTATTTTATTGATACCTTCACAGAATTACAATGTAAAAGAAGTAAAAGAAAAGTAAAAACCCTAACCCTATGCCCGTTCTCTCTTTCAAGAAATGTTGCAGCCCTAATTCTTCACCAAATTCTTCATGCCTTCTTCCCTCCCCACCTCCCTATTTATAACCATCTAAATGCCTTAACTAACTACCCTGGGCCCTATCTAAATGTAGGTATCTATCATTACCCGGACCTTCAGAAACACATTGTCCTCAAGGTGTGCTTACAAATATGATCATAAAATTGACCCTCCCCTTCCTTTTATTTTTTATTTTAATTACAACTCTTCTCAATTATATTCTCATCAAGTTTGAAAAAGAAATTTTCTTCAGCTTCAAAAAATAAAATTCTGGACTCCAAACAGATCCATTGCTTTCAACCCATAGTCCAAAATATTCTTCCTCTAGCCCACAAATCAGCCCATTAATACTGAATCTTTCTTTCCTCATCTTTACGCACGTTTTTCGTCTCTCCCATTCTTGAAAATCTCCACCCACTTCATCTACACAATAATGGACCTCCATTAATATATTTATAACAAGTTGAAGTCCATATAACAGAAGTTGAAGCCCACTGGAAAAAATAAAGCCCAAGATTTTAGGGTTTATTTCTGTTGCCCTATTCTTCTCTCGTATCTCTTTCGGCCACATCATTGGCATCCTTACGCGTGCAACTTCATCTTCTTCACGAGATTCTTCCATCTTCTCGATCAACTCTTCGGACCACTATTGATCGTCGTTTGCCAGCATTTTCTTCCTTCTTCACATCCAGACGAATGTCGCTGTCTTCTTTTCCCATCCACTTGTCGACTTTTTCTTTCTCTTTTGCATCCGAACGACTGTCGACTTCTGCTTCTTCTTTTTCCATTGCGAACAGATGACTTTCGACTTCTTCATTTTCCATTGCAACCAACCAGTTTCGGTTTCCTTAAGCAACAACTTTTTCTTCACTCGATGTTTGCATCTCACGTACAAGTTTCCTCGAGAATAGTTCATCAACAACTGGAAGGGCTTCGACAATAGATAGCATCACTTGAGGCTACCTTGGGACGACATCCAATATTTCTCTACCGATGTATTCTGAGTATCTGGTAAACTCATTTCCTAATTTATCCTCTCGTTGACGAATATGGTGGCTCAATCTTCCATGTAATCTTTCATGGCAACAACTATTTCCTCAGTCAATAAAGATCATCCTCGAAGGACGACAACAATTTAGCTTTCTCATAGGGGAAATACCTTGCCCCATACTAGGCGACCCACATGAACGATATTGGAAGGCAGAGGACTCTATTCTTCGATCCATATTGATCAACAATATGGAACCTCAAATTAGCAAGTCGTTTTGCTGCAACAGACACTTTACTCCAAACGTAAGAATGCCTCTCGTTTAGAAAGTAAGTTCATGAATGCAAGCAAGGAACCATGGATGTCACATCCTTTTTCAATAAGCTTTCTCTTATATGACAAGAAATAGACCTATACAGGCGTGATCCCACTTATGGTGTGCAGTACTCGAGAATTGAAGAGAATGACATGATTTATGACTTTCTTGTTGGTCTTAATCCTAAGTTTGATGTAGTTCGAGGGCGTATACTAGGCCAAAGACCTATTCCCTCTTCAATGAAAATTCGTTTTGAAATCCACCTCGAGGGAAATCATACAAGTGCTATGAATATTTCTGCAACCCCTACTACTGACTTCGCTGCTTTTAGTGCAAGATCTTCTAACAGTAGCAGTGACAAGCATAATGGAAAACAAATTCCTGTCTGCGAGCATTGCAAAAAACAATGGATACCAAAAAACAATGTTGGAAGTTACATGGTCGTCCCCCATGAGGTAAGAAACGCGACAAACAAAACATAGGGCGGGCGTATGTGAGTGGGTCTACTAAACCTCCTCAACAATCTGATCCACACAAAAACCAAACTGATCCCAGTCTTGCCACTTTAGGTGCCATTGTCCAATAAGGTATACCTCACTCCTTTGATCTTGTTAGTATTGATGGGAAGAACCTTTGGATTCTGGATTCTGGTGCGACAAATCATTTAACTAAGTTCTCTGAACATTTTGTGTCGGGAACGAGACAATTAGAATTGCAGATGGCTCTTTGGCCTCCATTGCTGAAAGGGGAATATTTCCCCCTGTGTAGGGCTCTCCTTATATAATGTTTTACATGTGTCCAAACTATCTTATAATTTGTTTTCGATAAGTAAGATCACTCATGAGTTAAACTGTAAAGCAATATTCTTATCTTATTCTGTCTCTTTTCAGGACTTGAGCTTGGGGGAGGATGATTGACACTGCCAGACATAGTAAGGGACTCTACCTCCTTGATGACGATACCTCTTCTAATAGCATTTCTATAACTAGTCTCTTATCTTTCTATTTCACTACTTCTGAACAAGATTGTATGTTGTGACATTTTCGTTTAGGCCACCCTAATTTTCAATATATGAAACATTTATTTCCACATCTCTTCTTCTAAAATTGAGGTGTCTGCCTTATCTTGTGATTTGTGTATTCAGGTCAAAGAACATCGAGTCTCCTTTCCTTCACAACCATACAAACCAACCGAACCCTTCACTCTTGTACATAATGATGTCAGGGGACCATCCAAGATAACAACCTCATCTGGAAAACGGTGGTTCGTAACCTTCATTGATGATCATACCCGTCTTACCTGGGTCTACCTTATCACTGATAAATCTGAGGTTTCCTCTATGTTTCAAAATTTTTATCACACCATTGAAACACAATTTCATCAAAAAATTGCTATTCTTCGGAGTGATAATGGTCGGGAATTCCAAAAACATAACCTTAGTGAATTTCTTGCTTCCAAGGGGATTGTTCATCAAAACTCATGCGCTTACACTCCTCAACAAAATGGAGTGACCGAGCGAAAAAACCGTCACCTTCTGGAAGTAGTCTGTTCCCTTATATGCTTTCTACTTTCCTTCCTTCATACTTGTGGGGAGATGCTATTCTTACAGCAGCTCATTTAATCAATAGAATGTCTTTTCGTATTCTTCATCTTCAAACACCCTTAGATTGTCTTAAGGAGTCCTACCCATCTACTAGTCTTGTTTCTGAGGTTCCTCTTCATGTGTTTGGGTGTACCGCTTATGTCCATAATTTTGGTCCTAATCAGACCAAATTTACCCATCGGGCTCAGGCATGTGTGTTTGTTGGGTATCCCCTTCACCAGTATGGTTATAGGTGTTTTCACCCATCATCCAGGAAATACTTTGTCACTATGGATGTTACTTTCTGTGAGGACCAACCCTACTTTCCCGTTAGCCATCTTCAAGGGGAGAGTGTGAGTGAAGAGTCTAACAACACATTTGAATTTATCGAACCTACTCCTAGTGTTGTGTCTAACATCGATCCTCATCCCATAGTCCTACCCACAAACCAAGTTCCATGGAAAACGTATTACAGGAGGAATCACAAAAAAGAAGTCAGTTCCCCTACTAGTCAGCCACCGGCTCCAGTCTAAGACTCTGAACCTCCTCGAGATCAAGGTATGGAAAATCCTACTAAACCTTGTACTAAGAATAAGATAAGTGAGAATGACAGGTCTAATGTTGATGTTCTTGAAAACGTGGAAGAAAAGGACAGTGGTGATGAGATTGAGGTCAAAATAGAAACCCATAATAATGAAGCGGAACATGGTCATACAGGGAAACCAGATGAGTATGATTCCTCTCTTGACATTTCCATTGCTCTGAGAAAAGGTATCAAGTCCTGAACTAAACACCCCATTTGCAACTATGTTTCCTACGATAATCTCTCTCCTTAGTTTAGAGCTTTTACAGCAAGCCTTGACTCTACCATAATATCAAAAGATATCTACCTGCTTTAAAGTGTCCTGAATGGAAGAATGTTGTCATGGAAGAGATGAAAGCTCTTGAAAAGAATAGTACTTGGAACATTTGTACTCTACCTAAGGGACACAAAACTGTGGGATGCAAATGGGTGTTCTCTCTCAAATACAAAGCTGATGGTACTCTTGACAGACACAAGGCAAGGTTAGTTGCGAAGGGATTTACTCAAACCTATGGTATTGACTATTCAGAAACTTTTTCTCCAGTTGCTAAGTTGAATACTATCAGAGTTCTGCTATCTGTTGCTGTGAACAAAGATTGGCCTCTATACCAACTGGATGTTAAGAATTCCTTTTTGAATAGAAACCTTGTAGAGGAAGTCTACATGAGCCCTCCGCCTGGATTTGAAGCTTAGTTTGGTCAGCATGTGTGTAAACTTCAGAAATCGATATAATGGTCGGAAATAGTCTCCCAGAGCATGGTTTGACAGATTCACTACCTTTGTCAAGTCTCAAGGCTATAGGCAAGGACACTCTGATCATACTTTATTTACAAAGGTTTCCAAAACAGGAAAGATTGTTGTTCTAATAGTTTATGTGGATGACATTGTTTTGACTGGAGATGATCAGGCAGAAATCAGTCAACTAAAGCAGAGAATGGGTGATGAATTTGAAATCAAGGATTTGGGAAATTTGAAATATTTCCTTGGAATGGAGGTGGCCAGATCTAAAGAAGGTATCTCCATGTCTCAAAGAAAATACATCCTTGATTAGTTAACAAAGACAAGTATGTTAGGGTGTCGTCCCACTGACACTTCTATTGATTTCAACCGTAAACTAGGAAACTCCTATGATCAAGTTTCAGTTGATAAAGAATCGTATCAGTGCCTCGTGGGTAAATTAATTTACTTATCTCATACCCGTCCTGATATTTCCTTTGTTGTGAGTGTTGTCAGCCAGTTTATGCAGACCCCTAATGAGGAACACATGAAAGCTGTCAACAAAATTTTGAGATACTTAAAATCAACACCTGGTAAAGGGCTGATGTTTAGAAAAAAAAAACATACAAAAAGACCATTGAGGCATATACTGACTCGGATTGGACAGGATCTGTTGTTGACAGAAAGTCTACCTCTGCTTATTGTACCTTTGTTTGGGGTAATCTTGTAACTTGGAGGAGTAAGAAGCAAAGTGTTGTGGCCAGAAGCAGTGCTGAGGCCGAATACAGAGTTATGAGTTTGGGAATATGTGAGAAAATTTGGCTTCAGAAAGTTTTGTCAGATCTTCATCAGGAATGTGAGACACCATTGAAGCTTTTATGTGATAACAAAGCCGCTATTAGTATTGCTAACAACTCTGTTCAACATGATAGAACTAAACATGTTGAGATTGATCGACATTTCATCAAAGAAAAACTTGACAGTGGGAGCATATGCATTCCATACATCTCTTCGAGTCAACAGGTTGTTGATGCTCTTACCCAAGGGCTTCTCAGACCAAACTTTGACTTTTGTGTTAGCAAGTTGAGCCACATTGATATTTACGTCCCAACTTGAGGGGGGGGGGGGAGGGTTGAAATTCTTTTCTTTTTTCTAGGCATTTTCCTTGTTGGAATCCTAGAATAATTATAGAAAGATTATGGGAATGTTTTCCTTATTTTCCTAATTCTTTTCCTTTTTTTATTCCATTGTATACTTTATTTATTCTCCCTTGTATCTATTGTTTTATTGATTAGAAAATAATAACAACAAATAATCGTGGTTTTTCTCCTGGTACTCGGGTTTCCACATAAATTGGTGTGAACTCGTTGTCTCTCATTTCAATAATAACCATCTAACTGCCTTAACTAACTATCGTTGGCCCTATCTAAATGTAGGTATCTATCAGCTGCATTCTCGAAAGTATTCAACGACATACAGATTTATTGGAAAATTTCATAACATTTCTTTGAGATCTACTTCAGGTTTTGGGAAGTAAGGAATGTGTGGTGCAACATCTTTTGCAATCTGCTTCCTCCATCCTTTGCAAGGTACATGATACAATACCATCTGGAAGATGCATTCAATTTTCTTTTGGAACGTAACCAAAATTTTAATTTGAAATAAGGATGAGATTTCTACCATATCTTAATTTGTCTTGAGGTTGCACAAGAATTTGGAGTGACCAATTTTAATTGGAGATAAAGTTGGATTTATGGCTTCGATTTAAATTTGAGATAAAAAGAAGGGTATATGTGCAAGTTAAATTGACTTGGATTTTGAACCCAAAGTTTCATTTTTAAAATGGGAATAAGATCTGTTTTTTTTTTTAAATGTTGAAATATTTAAATATTTAGTTATCTAAAAAATTAAATTCGAGATTTATCCCAAAATGAAATAATTTAAAATAAGATAAGATAAATAGATTATCTTTTCTATTTTAAATATTGAATATAATTAAAATATCATTCTTAACCCTTTTAGTAATTAGATTTGCTATAAAAAATGATTAAATATCATTCCTGATCCTTTTAGGAATTGAATTTACAGAAATTGGATTTGTTGGCCTTATAAATAGACCACTTCTTAATTATTTATTCCTCATCCGGCAAGAAGGTATGAAAAATTTCTATTCTCCCTTCCTCTTCTACTCTTTTTGTCTCCTATTTTTTCGTTGTTTTTTTTTCTTCTCTTCCTTTTTGTTTTTAGAAGTTAGAGGTAAGAACTTCTTTTTTTTCTTCTTCTTCTTCTCTTTTTTTTTGTGTGCAATCGTTTGCAGGGGTGACTTTATCGTCAGCGATCCAACTTTTACTAGGGGACGATCGGACATTTGTCGTCAAATCCACCTCCCTAGTAAGAACGATCAGACATCTCAATTTGCTTCGCCATCATCGATTCGACTTCTTCTAGGGGACGATCGGGCTTTTGCCATCAGATCCACCTCAGTAGGAACAATTGAGCTTCTCTATTTTGCTTTACCGTTATCGATTCGACTTTTTCTAGGGAACAATCAAGCTTTTGCGGTTAAATCCACCTCCCTTGTAAGAGTGATTTGGCTTCTCGGTTCTGCTTCGTTGTCATCGATCCAACTTTTTCTAGGGGACGATCGAGCTTTGCCGTCAAATCCACCACCCTAGTAAGAGTGATCTGGCTTCTCGGTTCTGCTTCGTTGTCATCGATCTGACTTCTTCTATAGAACGATCGATCTTTTGTCGTCAAATCCACATGCCCAGTATGAGTGATTAGGCTTCTTGGTTCGCCGTCATCGATATGACTTCTTCTAGGAGAAGATCGGACTTTTGCCGTCAAATCTACCTCCTTAGTAGGAGCAATCAGGCTTCTAGCTAGGTTTGCTCTATCGTCAGCGATCTGACTTCTTTCTCTCTTTTTTCTTTTTTCTTTTTTTGTTTTCGTTTTTTAAATCTGTGTGTTTATATATATATATATATATATTCATTTCTTTTCTTTTCTTTTCTTTTCTTTTTTCTTTTCAATTTTCTTTTTCGTTTTTTTGTTTTGTTTTCTTTCTTTTTTCTTCTTTTTTTCTTTTTTTCTTCTTTTTCTTTTTCTTTTCTTTCTCATTTTTTCTTTTGCTTTCTTTTATTAATTTATTTACTTATTTTCTTACTTTCTTTTTTTTTTTTACTCGTAAAAAGAATTATTTTTTTTATGGAGGAATTATGCTTTTCACCATGATGCATTTCACTGAGTATTCTGATTCGACCAAAATGTGTTTAATTATTCTAAGGGTCATTCTCTCTGTGAGAGAAGGGGTATTCAAGAATATCACGGACTCCTAAATACCCAAGGACAATTTTTTTTTTTTTTTTGCCTAAATGGTCTAAGGAACAGTCCGTAAACCCAAATTCATCTTTAACATTTTGGCTTCTCAAATCTTCAGTCCACAATAAGCCTCCAAATGAGAATCCAAAATTGACGTTGAGTCATCGAATTATAAGTAACCCAAAAATTCGTGTGGGCAATGTGCTCAAAGTCCATGAAGAATTTTACTATCTTTCTTATTATTGGGGATGGTTAGAGCTTGTCGTTGCTAAAAATATGGTGGAACTTAAGAGAGCTAACATATTAAATGTTGTGATGGCCTCACTGTACATATATGATCGTAATAATGACATTGTTCGGGCTTTCTGTGAGGCATGGTGTCCTTCAACAAACACCCTTCACACCTCAGCTGGTGAGATGTCCATCTCCTTATGGGTCTTATGGATGTTAGGAGGACTCCCTATTAAAGGTAGATTTTGTAAAGGAAGCATTCCTTGCCATCAAGACTTATTAGGATCACCCCTAACACATGTCCAAAAAGTTGCGAGCATTTATTTGCAGCCTACTATCACATTGCTTCTCAATTGATGAAGGTGGGGTCAAATATTATACTAATCTTGAGGCTCGAACACATATTAACAAGGAAAGGTATGTGTCATGGCACGCGTGTCTTCAGGCAAAGAATAAAGACGAACTCTTAACGGATGATGGAAAGTTAATTAACTGGAATACTTCATTCTTTATAAGCATTCAATGTTGTTTTCTATCCTCGCAATGTGGATCCACCATGGTTATTCAACCTTATAGTCCTTGTAACTTTAGCTACAATTTGGATTTTATCAAGACGTGTCATATGACTTTAGACAAAAAAGTTTACGAAGCTGATTTGGCCAACTACGATATTATTGGATGATTTGCATTCGCGAGAACACACTTTCCCAAGTATATCTTCTTGCGCTTGTTATTAACCCGAATGCACATATTACTTCTCATTGTAAAGTCTGATGGCTTGCAAAACACGGTGATTACCTCCAAGAAGGAGTGCAACATTTGATAGATCATTTCACTCCCCTCCACAACCACCAAAACAATTGAGAATAATTTTGGTAGTAGAAGTCAAAAGATATGCTCCAATGGAATTGAGGAACGGCCCAAGGAGAAAATTGAGGAAGGTACAAAGTGCTTGGTGGATAATTCGACCCCTTCTACACGATTTAAACTTTCTATTAGAGGTGGTACTGACAATGTGGGTAAGGATAATTGCTTATTAATAACTGTCAAGCGCCCTTATGAACGTACTAAGGACATTCAAAGCAACAATGATGATCGTCATTGGAAGAGACCCAAGAGGCCCAACAAACAGTTAATTGATGATGAAAAGCCTCCTATTAAAGGCACCAATGCCACATAGTTTCTTTATGTTCCTTCCCCATTGTTTCTTTTCGTCTCATTTTTTTTTATCATTTATTTATTTTATTTCCTCTACTTTACTCCCACTCTTATTTCTTGTTCTTAACATTATTTTGCAGTTATCTTTAGGTGACCATGACCTACACATCGAAGGAACCTTAAAGCCGATGACAAATCTAGAAGGTTATAACGTTATACTTACTTATGGTGAGAACTCTAAGACACCTATAGGTGCAACAATTGGGTCAGCTTGTCCTCTTGTGATCAAGGGGTCTCCTCAGCAAGTGGAAGGAATGAAGCCTATTGCATCTTATGAGATTTCTCATTTTTGTGCCGATAGCTTAATTTCTAACCTCTAGCGACAGACTGCAACAATCTTGTTCGAAAACCTATGACAGAAGATCATTCGTACCCATTTTGAATGAGTAATTAGTCTTGAATTAGAAATGCGTAAGATCTTTGATGCAATTGCGACTAGTGGCAGCAACAACCATATCGTTTTGAGGGAGTTTATGGATGGTTACTGCCAAGGTGTCGAGAACCATAATCAAATACATTCCTCATTTTTGCTCCAATCAACTATGGATACTCAGTTAATAGAGGCAAAAGGTTTTGTCAAGACTCTACGACTTGATGAGAACCATATATTGACAGAGACCAACACCGTCAAACATCACCTTACACGAATATCTGTCAAGGAGGCTAAACTAGAAGCAAAACAAATGGTGGTGCGGACAAACTCCGTCAAACTTTCTGACATAATTTCCAAGCACGACATGGAGCTTAAGCGAAAGCAGCATGAGATTCCAAAGACTTGCGAGGAAATTGACAAACTCGAATGTGCCCCAAATCGTTGGAGATGTTGATGCTAAAATCCTATGATCACTTCTTGAATATTTAGAAAGCACACTAGAGGAGCTGAAAAACCTTAAATGGACCTATGAATCACTGCCTCTTCTTATTTATCTATTTATGCTATTTGTAATTTTCGAGCTAGAAATTTATAATGAAACATTCATTCTTTGATTCTTCGACTTCTCACTTTTCCTATATTGAATGCAATGTGTCATTTATTTTTAATTACTTAACTAGACTTAAGGTTTTTCTCAAGCTGCCTACGTAACCTTTATAATGTAGGGATCACGTCATAACCTAGTTCACCTTTTTTATCTTTTATTTGTTGGACTAGACTTAAGGTTTTCCTTAAGCTGTCTGTGTACCCTTTATAATATAGGGATCAAGTCATAACGTAGATTTCGTTCAACTTTTTTTTTTACTTATGAAAATTAATCATAATTTTTTTAAAGAATTTGTCGTTGATTAGGTCAATTCGTAATCCATTCTTGATCAACGATCTTGCCATTTGTATAAACTTCTTTAATAATGTAGGGTCCATCCCATTTATCCCATTTAGGTGTGAACTTATTTTCTGTATACCTTGTTGTGATGATTGTTCTTCTTATAACAAGTATTAGATCACCAATCTGAAAGGAGCGAGGTTTAACATGCTTAACAAAAGCTTTGGACATTCTCGCTTGATTACATTCCAATGCTTGTTGAGCCTCTAATCGATTTTCATCAGGTGCTTCTAACACTTGAAGACGTAGCTTGACATTATCTTCAGTAGTTAATCCTTCTGTACTGTCATTCCTAGCGATAGAATTTCCCTTCCAGTTTCCATACCGTAAACAAGTGAATATGGTGTAACCCCTCTAGAAGTGCGATGAGTAGTTTGATAAGCCTATAATGCCTCATCGATCCTTTCTTGCCAATCCCTCTTTGACTTGAAGACAATTTTCTTCAAAAGATTGCACAACGTTTTGTTGAATGCTTCTGCTAGCCCATTCGCAGATGTGTGTTGTACACGAATGACTTGTATTGCTTGAACTTGAATTTTTCACATAATTTGTCTATCATGCTATTGGAGAATTGCCTTTCATTATATGTCACAATTCAATAAGAAATATTGTATTGATAGATGATGTGCGTTCAAATAAAGTCTGTCACATTCTCCTTCTCGGTCTATCTCAAAGAGAATGGGATCAACCTACCTCAAAAAATAGTCTGTTGTTGCAAGGATATAAGAATGTCCTGTTGATGATTTTGGTGTAATAGAGCCAACCATATCGAGTTCCCAAGCCTCGAACGGCCAACAAGCTACAGTTGGATGAAGAGGATCTGGAGGTTGGTGTATGAAGTTTGCATAGTATTGACAAGCTTCACACTTCTTTGCATATTCTATTGAATCTTTGATCATCTTAGGCCAGTAGTAGCCTGTTCTTCTTAGTTGGAATTGAAGCTTTGGTCATGAGTGATGTGTTCCACAAACACCCACATGTGCTTTCTTTAGAGCTTTTATCGACTCTTCCTTTCCAAGGCATCAAGGAAGAGCCCCTCAAGAGAACGACGATATAAGGTTCCCTTGTAATAAATAAAGTGCGTAACTCTTCTTTGTACCTTAGTTTTATGACAGGAATCCTTTGGAAGCTTTCCATGTTCAAGATACTCTATGATGGGTTGATGTCAATCTTCTTCATCTATCAAACGGGATGTCGTCATGGTCGCTCAATGACATTCAGACATAATTGGAGGCATAATCCACTGTTGACAAAGTGATATGTTAAGAGTTACATCCTCTGGCATCATCAAGGCATTGACTAAATTCGCCAATGTGTCCGTCCTCTTATTTTCTACTCTAGTGACATGTTCAAGCATCACGCTATCGAACCTTTCCATCAATTGTCGAGCATAAGCGAAGTATGGCTTCAAGTATTCATGTTTCACATCATACTAAAGCAAGAGTTGATTGATTATGAACTTTGAATCACCATAAATTTCTATGAATGATACTTCGATTTCCAATATCATTTGAAGGTCAATTATCAAAGTCTGATATTTAGCCACATTTTTCGAGCACAGTTCAGTGAGAACAAAGCTATAAGGCAACATATGCTTCTCAAGAAATGAGGATGATGCCTGGCCCTACACCACTTCTTCGTGATGCACCATCAAAGTACATAATCCAAGGTTCAATAACTTCCGTGAAGAAAATCTCATCGTCTAGCAGGTCCTTACATAACTTCCAATCCGAAGGAATTGGGTGGTCTGCTAAAAAGTCTACTAGCGCTTGTCCTTTTATCGCCTTTTGGGAAATATAGAAATGTCATATTGTTGGAGTAGAATCACCCATTTGGCTAAGCGTCCAGAGATGATTGGCCTAGACATAACATACTTTATAGGGTCTGCTTTTACCACTAGATGAACTGTGAATGCCTGCATATAATGCCTCAACTTATCGATGACAAAGAAAAGTGCGAGGCACATCTTCAACATGGGAGAATAGTTAACTTCAACCCCAATTAATGTTCTACTTAGATAATAGAGAGCACATTTTTTTTCCTTTTCCTTCTCTTGTTCCAGTAATGGATCCACGTGAGTGATGTATCCTAATATTTTGCTAAGTTACACTAAACTTTACGATAAATTTCCTAAAATTATTGACCATAATTTATTCCATTAAAAATTTTAGTTAATTTATTCATATTAACTAAAATCTTTGAACGTGACTATTAATTTTAGAAATAAATTAGGATTGAATAGTAAATTAAAAGGTATAAATGGCCACATATTATATAATTGAAAAATATTATGCATAACAAATCTCTGGATTGAAGTTCGGATTAATTGACATTATGTGGCACATTTAACTGATGAATATTTGGGCATAATAAATTAGAAAATTAATGATCCAAATAAATTAGTGAATAACATGGCATTTTGAGTTTTCATCTTGTGGTAGAAACTTTTCGCCTCACAATTTATATAATTCTTTAAATATTTTCTCGTGAAGATATTTTGATTGGTAAATTATTTTACGAATATGAATTAATACAATTGAGCTTTTTATGGTTAAGTTTGAATGAACTTTACATAGGTTCGTATTCCATGAAATTAATTTGTACATATGGTCTAAGAACTTAGCTAGCTTTTTTCTATGCTATATTTGAGGATGATATTCCATGTATATATTTGATGAGCATATACTATAATACTTTGTACAGTTTAACAAAATTATGTTATAGTAATGAATATTATTGTGATGGATTCGAATTAGTCAATTCATTACTAGATGAAAATAATTTATGACATAATATTTATTTCCCTCAACAAAATAGTATTGTTGAACTTTGAATATGTTATGCATCTAAATAAATTAGAAGTGTGGGGGTGTCTAACGAAGGTGGCATATCTTGTGTTTAAGAAATCTTTAGTATGATTAAAAACTTTTAACTATGTTTATTGATTATGCGCACAATAGAATCACATATAGATTTATAAGCTTAAATGATAACTCAATTTATGAATATTGAGACGCTATTGTGGTCTACTTGAACATGTCTATTAGCATGTTAGCATGAGTAGAAATAATTGACAAAGTTATGCCTGAAGTACATTAGGAATTGTCGCATAATTTAGTTATTAATTTGCTTTTGTTTGTGTGAAGATTGAAACAACTCTCATTCACCATTAAGCAATGGGGCAAACAAAGAAAAAGGGCATTATCGAGGAGAATAAAAAATGAGATTGAATTTATTGATAAGCTAGAGGCTGAAAATAATCTTACAAAAGTCCATAGTTCTCGCATGACTTCCTTTAAAGCAGACCTTAGCCAAGCCACTTATACGAAAACACAAATTTTTGGGCTAAAAATGCAAAAGAATTTGAAACCTTGAAGGGTTTTGAAAGTAATGTTGTCATTAACAATGTGGTTAATGAAACTTTCATTTCTCTCATCGCCAAAAAAAGGCTTATGATTATAGGTGTCACACCCTACCTCATGCACCTCCTTGCTCATTCCGAGACGTGGCATGATGTCAGTTGAATTATTTTACCAGTACTTGCAGTCTTCTGTTACATATACTTGACTAATCGATTTAGTTTCAAATGTTTTTATCTTTTACTTGAATTATATGATAGTGTTTAGAAACGTTTTTATTCCACATGTTTTTTCAAAGCTGTCTTGTTAAAATTCTAAGGATTAAATGATTGATTTAGATATTGTTTGTAGAATGATTGAAGTCATATCGGGTTGAAAGTTAAGTGATTGTGTAAATAACCAAGCGATTGTTCAAGGTTGAAGACTGCAAAAGCGTTTATGATTTCTTATTTAAGTCTTGTGTATTGGGATCTTGTTTCATGTATTGTGTACAATGTATATATATAAACACAATATTGAGATTTGATTTTGTATATACATATGTAAAAGAGAAATATTGTAGTTTATGAAGTAATATTAATTTTAATATTTGTTGGCTTAAGAAAAAATATTTATGTATGCGGATCCATAATGTCAGTTTTTAACTATTTGGTAAAATAAAAAAGTGGACAATAATGCAAAAAATTTAATAAAAATAAATTTGTAAAAACTGACGTCAAAAGCCAACCGACATTAAAGACCTTCAATAACACCATCAAAGATGTCAGTTTAAAAATGACATTAAAGGCCTTTAATAACTCTAGCAAAGATGTCGATTTTGAACCGACATTAAAGACCAGATTTATTCTAGTACTTCTACCAATTTTAAAAACCATAAAATAAACTCACAATTCAAGTCATTAAAGTTGAACTCAAAAACTAATTTAATTTTGATAAAGTCACTTATTTCATTCTAATTATATCTACGCTACTTAATTTTTAAAAAAGTAATATTGTATTATTGATGAGTAGACAATAATAATTGAAAAAAAATAGTACAGATTTCATAATATTATTGATGAATATCATGTTTTCTGAACTAGTTAACGAGAGTTAAAATTTCGTGTTACGTGAAAACTAGTTTTTTTTCTTGATGGGCAATGCCCTTCAAGATATCATTTTTCTTGATGATCTTGTCCATGATTTTTTTTTTTTGTCTTTGTCCATCCAAGAAAATTGTAAACCCATCAAAAATTGAAAACAAATATATTAATTTTTTCGATGATGACCATTGCAATTAAGAAAATTCATCCCTTGATGGGTCTGTCCATCAAGAAAACCTAACTAACTTGAAAGATACTGCTAGACAACTAATATATTATTCTTGATGTTTATTGTCTATTGAGAAATAGTTTTCTCGACATTTGTGAACCATCAACAAAATTGAGAAAACTTTGCCTATCAAGGAAATCAAGAATCCACATTTTTTCTTACGTTTTTTCGTATTTCTTCGACAAAATAAGGAGACTTTTCTTGACGTACATACCCGTCAAGATAAACATTGTATTAAGAAACATACTTTTCTTGATATCCCTTTGCCATGACCATCAAACAATCAAAATTTGCGTGCATCGAGAAAGACTAAATTTGTAGTAGGTCCTCTCTTTTCAAATTTACTATTGATGTCACGTGAAAGGTTATGTATATTTTATCTTCACCACACCTTGGTATCAACCCAAACTATTGACCTCAACTTTTGTAAGAAGGGAAAAGAAACTAAGGTAGCCAGCTTTTCAATGTATAAGCATGTCCCAATAATCTTGAAAAACATATTCACCCTTTACATTGGTCAAGTAAACTCCATCCTGTCTTGCACTCCAAGAACAAGTTAAATTGCCACAAAAATTATTCAAGAAATTGTGATTAGTTTTAAAAGAATCAAATTCCAATAATCCGTTCTCCCATTCCAATATGCAACGAAATTTAGTAGTTTCAAAATCGTTATCTTGGAACGACCAATCTTGTAGCTCACCTGGAAAAAGTATATGCAACCCTAAATCGTTATCTTTCGAGAAGCAATGACTGTCTAACAAGTACATTTCCAAGTCGTTGTGAATTTCGATTTGATAATGGTGAAGTTGAATGATGGATGATTTTTGTGGTGCAAACGAGAATCTGGCCATCGACATGTCGAATAAGACAATGAGGAAGAGAAATATCAATAAGACGAGTAGATGTGGTGCCATTGTTGATGTGTAGGAGAAGAATCCTTGTATGTCTATTTATAAGGTTATTATTTTTGTGCTTTTTTTTCACTTTGAAATAGGAAGAGTTTAGTTGATTATTTTAGGAAATTAGAGGCCTTTATTTTGTTATTTGTTTTAATTTATATGTAGGTTGTTTTAAGTGTATGAGATCCATTTAGTAAGAGAAGAATATTTGTTGGAGGTTTTGTTTTGTTATGTGTGGAGCTTGGAGAGGATAAAGATGGTGAATTAATAATGTGAAAGAATGGTGGCCATTACATTATAAATAGTTTTCTTCCTATTCATTAGAAATAATTAAATTATAAATATAGTTTCTAAAATTTTGAAGTTTGTCTATTTGGTTATTCAACTTTTAAAATTACAAATTTTGATCTTATACTCCAATTTTTTTAAAAAACACAAGTGAATGACTTGTTACATTACACATGCAATACACATATATCTAATAAATCAATTAATTTTTAAAATTTTGAACTTTTCACGAATTTATTAGCCAAAAAATTTATAGTTCAATGATTTATTAAATACAAAATTAAAGTTCAAATGTCGTTTCTATTAAACGCTTTTATTTGTTTATAAATCAAATTATAAATATTAAATTCAAAGTTTAGTACTCAATTTGTAATTTAAGGATGAACAAACAACATTTTCACATGCAAGGTCATCGTGCAAATATTAACCAACATAGTTACAAAGTTAAATTTCAATACGAGCATATAGTTCAAATACGTACATTGCCTTTCCATTTACAAATTCGACCAAAAAAATGCTTCTTCCAGCGTCTTACAACCTAAACTATATGAGGGATCTTCCAAACCTAAACTAGTTGAGTTCCTCCAGTATCATAACTTGTGTAGGGAACTCTTCACTATTGGCCTTCGCAATAATAGCTTATAGAAGGTAGGAGAGTTAAGTCGATTAGGTCATAATGCGTTGAGTTCCTTTGGTATCAGAACTTGTGTAGGGAACCCTTCACCATTGGCCCAAGCAGCAATAGGTCTAGAAAGTAGGAGAGTTAAGTCGGTTAGGTCAGAATGTGTTGAGTTCTTTCCGTATTCGAAATTGCGTAGAGAACTCTTCACTTTTGGCCTAAAGAACAATATCTTATAGAAAGTCGGAGAGTTAAGTCGGTTAGGTCAGAATGCGTTGAGTTCCTTCTCTATTAGAACTTGCGTAGGGAACTCTTCACTTTTGGCCTAAGCAACAATTACTCATAGAAAGTTGGAGGGTTAAGTCGGGTAGGTAAGAATGCTTCTAGTTCCTTCAGTATCAGAACTTGCATAGGGAACTCTTCAGTTTTGGAAAGTCGATAGCTACCATTCTTCAAATGACCGAATGAAACTTAGTTGACTTGTTGAGTTCATTTTAGAAATGTAGGAGGCTATATTGACCTTATCATTAATTATGGTTAGCATTATGGTCAAGTTGAGGGCATAACCAATGGGACGAACCAAAACTCACCCATCATCAATAATTAATACATATACAACATTTTTTATAGTAGGAGATAGATAACATACATATCGTGCATAGGATTTATGGCTTATGTTTTTTGATTTTTTTTGTGACAAATATTCCTTGTGCTCTTTCATCCTGTGTATGTTTATGATTATCCCTCCATCCTAATTAATGACTGCTCACAAGAAGAACTGAATAAAGTTGTTTCAGAAAAAAGATGCGTACAAATTGACAAAAAGAAAACAGATCAATAGAAACCTCCTACTAGCATAAAGCATCACTCGCTTCTATTACAAATAAGATAAATAACACCAGACCAATTTAATTTGATTTATTAGCCTGGACTCATTTGAACTTTGGTGGATTGATTTCAAAATACAACTGAAAGTTTGCTTCATGGACATCATGAATTTTACCTGGTTTGATCTAGTTACTTGCGGAGCAACTTGGCTACGATCCAAAGGACATATTTGATTTTGACTTGCAAGTATGTGATGCTTAACCAAGTGTGATTGGTGGTACTATGCGAGAATTTGTGTTCCGTGGGAGGTTGGACAATTTATGCATGACATTTTGCTATTTGAAGGTTTGGTTTTTGCTAAACCACTTCTTTAAGCACTACAATTTTGTATTTTGCCAAAAGCATTAAATAAATGTTTTTAAGAAAAAAGAGAGTTCTGGAACACTAAAAAAAGCATTTCAAATAGGCTCTGAGTCATCTCTTGGTAGCTAGATTAGTTTCCATAAACCACATGGCACATATTTGCTTGCCTTCACAAAAGATTCTTAATTTCATATCATTCATTCTAACTCGTCAAACATACATTTATTTGAATGGTTTTATACAGACACTCATTATCGACAATACTTCTCCTGACAGTAGCCTTAAGGATGAGCCTGGTGTCAAAATGGTGGCTTTTTTCGACAATGAGGAGGTTGGATCTAATTCAGCTCAGGGGTCTGACTCTCCAAAATGCTTAATGTTTTATCACGAATTACGACTTCCTTTAGCTCATACCCTACAATATTCGACTTTTCTTTACACTTCTTTGTTTCCTTTTCTTTTTATTGATATAATTAATTTTTTATCACAAGGATAGAATTTAGACATGCACACCGAAAAATGGATAAAAATTTTACTCTAATTTCCAAGATTAACATGTACATGATTAAACCCTAAATTTATTTGAAGTTAAGTCATTTTATTTAAATTAAAAATTTACTTGTTCTAGTAGTTAAATTTGTTAGAACTTAGTGTTGATTATTATTTCAAACTTTTGAATGTATATAATGCTTTTTTCTTTTTATGTTATAAATTTGAATATTTTGGTTGTAATTCTGATTGTAGATTCGGATGAATGTGAACTATATCTTCTTAGTATGGCAGATACGACTTGATCTATAAATATCTATATGATTATAATTTGATTTTAGAATAATAATATTGGATAAGTGCTATTAGATCAATTATAATTATGTTTGTGTTATTACAAAAGATGCTATAGAGGGCAATCAACAATAAAGTTTGTGGGTAAAAACGGGGTATTTATATTTTTCCATAACAATAAATAATGCTAATAAAAATAAGAGACTTTCAATAACAAATCTAGTCTTTTATAATGTCTTTTTATTCTTATAACATTTTTTATGATATTTTTCAATACCATGAAATGTTTCCATAACAGTAATTAAAGCTATAATATATCAATTTTTATATTACTATTAATAGCTCTCCAAAAACGCTATTAAAAGTCAAAGACTTTTTGCTACGACAACATTCATAAAACGCTAAAGAAAATGGTTTATAGCATTTTTTAATGTTATTAAAATAGCTATTGAATGGTTTTGATAACGCTTTTCCAAACGCAATAAAAAACACTACAAAAAGTCTTTTATAACATTTTTCCAATGGTATTAAAACACTATTGAAACATTATGATAACGCTTTTTTAATATTATTAAAATAGCTATTGAAACGTTTTTCGAATGCAATAATAAATGATATAAAATGTTTTTATAGCAGTTTTCAATGTTATTGAAAACACTATTGAAACATTTTGATAACGATTTTTCCAACGCAATAAAAAACGCTATACAATTTTCAATAGCATTTTTTTCACGTTATAAAAAATATTTATAGAATCATATATGTGTTATCGATTGAGACATATTATCTATGAAAAATCATGGACTTTCAATAGCATCGGCTACGATAGCATTTCGAAAACGCTATCAAAAATCAACAATAGCATTTTTTTATGCTATCGTAATTGATATTTCTTGTAGTAGTGTATTATAAAAAAAATAAAAAAAATAAAAAAATAAAAAAATAAAAAAACACAATCCCTACGTATGATTTCCATAATACTTGAGTTTCCCAACTGCAGACTTCTATTTTCATATGTTAGCAGAATGAGTTTGTTAAGATTATAAATTATGGGACTCAACTCACTTAGACTATGGACCAACCAATTTATTTTCTCCTTTAATTACAATCATTTAATGCCCAAAAAGCAGTACACAATCAACCTACACACACAAAAAAAAAAAAAAAAAAAAAAAAAGAACTTTTTATGTAACCAATTCTCAACATTTTTTGTTACTTAGGTTAGGTACTTTTTTTCCTCTAATAATTGAACTCTTTTGCCTTCCCATTTAATTTTACTTTCCTATTACCTGTTGCCTGCTTCCACCCCTCGGATCAAAGAAAAAAAAAACAAAACAAAACTTTGGGTTCATTACTTCTTTGTCATAAGAAAAAAAAATACTTTTAAATGCATTAGTGAGTGTTGTTAAATTAGCGAGTGACTAATAATTTGTTGCCATTGATGAGTTGACATTGATTTAATTTGTTTAGGTGTTTGGAAAGTTAAAATAGTACATCTGTTGTATTGGATTAAAAGCTTGTCTAAAGGCTATAAATATAGACATTTGCTCCTATTACTTTTCTCTATGGTTGGGAAGCTAAACACTCGGATTCAATTTAGTTAACCCTTTTTTTCTAAAATCCCTTTAATCTTGTATATCTGATCTCTTTTCTCAATTTTTTTGTTTTGTTTTTATCATGTCAAATAATTGAATTTAAATACTGAAGAACCCAAATTTTAAAGTAAAAAGAAAACGCAATTAATTCTCCCAATATAATAGATAACTCCACAAACAACAAACATACATAAAATGAAAACTAGTCTTGACCTAAACAAATTATAAATGAAAGATCAATGTAAATACAGCCCAAAAAATAAAATACAAAATACCTAATTCAATATTCAAATATCTCCAATAGACATATGCATGCTTTTTAAACTCATTTTTTTAGAAAAAAAAAAGTGAAGAACTTTTTTCATAATTAATCAATTATGGCTGAGTATTGACCACAAGATCTTGATGTGTGGTAGATATGAATTTCCAACCTAACTCAAACTATTTTTAGTTCCGCTAAAGAGTTTATGTGAAAGATTACATTGTTGTCCAGTTTTTGCCGTCCATAATTATTGATCCTCATTTTTATGATTCTAGGAATGCTAAGATGTCTATAAGAAACAATAACTAAATTATCTCGATTTGAAAAACTACCTTTTATCTTCTAAAAAAATCATGTCCATGATGCATCATTTTCAGAATCTACAATAGCAAATGCAAGAGGAAAAATTTGATTGTTACTATCTTGTGATGAATATGTTAATAGGATGCCACTAAACTTACACTTAAAAAATGAGTTATCAACGTAAATGGTGGGTCTACAATATTTCTACCCTTCAATTGATACACCAAAAGCCATAAAGCAAAATTTGAATTGGATCACTATCATCCATCTTTAAAGCAGTCCATGTACCTATAAAAAAATACAAAATATTTCTATCAGCACCAACAAAAGAAAATAGATAGACAATGATAACATCTTTGTCTATCTAAGATAGATTGTGATATTTGTCTATCTCCATCTATTTGAAAATGAATGTAAATTTGATATAGAAAGTTGATCATATTTAGGTTAGATTCAACCATTTTATCAAAGAAACTTGGAATTAATGTGTGCGATTCAACCGTGTCACCTTTTAATATCTTTACTATGTGTTCTTTTGCCATCTAAGCTTTTTGATAACCTATATTAACTCCAAGATTTGTACAAGCCTTATGGATAATCACTTTTGGAATGGAACGGTGATTAGGCATGAACCTAAAATCATCTATCAAGCAACAACCAATTACTCGTGAAGAAGCTTGCATGTAACAACTTTGGGTAGTATTCAATAAACAGTCATGGTCATAAATGTATCTTCTTACAATGAGATACCCTAACATACCATTTGCACCCTTCTTGCAAACATCCAAATTAAAGAGACCTCAAATTTGATATTGTAGTTTTTAAATGAAAGTTGTTCTTTCACTACTATTATGCAAAATCACTTTGAAAGCACTTCCTTACTTTCAAATAATTTTTTTACCTTTAAATCACCATGATAAGAAATCTCTCTTATAACTTCATCATTTGAAACATAAGAAGAAAAACCAATATTCAATGACACCTCAATATTATCCTATACACTACTAGAAGAAGACTTTTTCAAAGAATTAACACTTACATGAGCAACTAATGAATGTGTCTACTAATTGCATATTTAGCCAAAGCTAAATACCAAACAACATCGTGTTTTTTTTTTGTATAGGGCATCTCATTTTGAACGTTGTTTTTACCAAAATCCAGTAAAACAAATAATTGTACCAACTCAGCCAATTGAATCTTTTTGTATATTAAACCAACCAAACAATTAAAGCTGATTTAGACATCCACCAAAATTCCAACAACTGAGTAATTCTCATATAAATTGCATCCATTCCATTGACCTCTATAAAAAACCAACTATAGGAATAGACATTGTATTCTATAAAAAGAAATTGCAATTAAGTATTCAATAGTGGTAGAAAGAAATAGATAGACATAGATGATGTTATCACTGAATAAAAGAATAAAACGTGAACGACAATGACAATGAAAGGATAAACGATCATGCAGTGAAATAATATACATTAAAGATTAAACGATCGTGTTGACCATAATAAATTATTGTTTGACCATAGTAAACGATCATATTGAATGCAATAAATGATCTTGTTGAATGTAGTAAACGATCGTGTTGATATAGGTAAACGATCGTGATGGTATTGGTAAACAATCGTGTAGCTCAACGTAAATGATTGTGAAAAACTTCAAACTAACGATTTTCATAATAGAATACAGAATTCTTACAAAAGTATTTAAATCTTCTACACAATTGAAACGAAAACGAAATTTAGAATTCTTACCACAAACAAAAACAAAAACAAAAACAATATAATTCATAATGAAATATAGAATTGTTAACGAAATTTTATAACCTTCTAAACAATTCAACAAAAAATGAAATTTAGAATTCTTACAGAAAACAAACTCACAACAATGATCTTGATAGAGAAGTATAAACGATCTTGATATTGATAGAAATGAGAAAGATGAAGACGAATATTACACACAAAAAAAATCTAAAAGAGTATTTAGATTAAATGAATAAATGACGAAGAGAGTGAATAAATCACAAATAACTTGGGAAATTGATGAATGCCTTATTTTGGAAATATGAATACTATAATATTTGGTTAATTAGGGGAAAATGCAGGAGAGAGAAAAATTAAAAAAAAAAAAGTAGAATGCACGAGAGAGAAAAAAATTAACGTAAAAAATGTGTGAAATTAAAAAAAAAAAAAACAAAAAAGAAAACCTATTTACGTAAATAGTTTTAAATTAATCCATTTTGACTAATTAATTTTTTAAAAAAACTCTAATTATCCGTATCACAAAGCTAAGGTTTTCCAAGTAAATTAAAATAATGACTCGAGATCGGCAACACATACACATACCTTCTCTAATAATATTATTCTTATTTTTAACTTCATTTATATAAATTTAAAAGAAAAAAGAACAATTATGAAATAATATATTTTTGTGGACTGTGGACGGCAGGCACGGTCACCCAAATTGGGGTCTTCATTCCATTCCCTCTCCTGCCCATCCCTGCCCCTGGATCTGCCCGAATCATTCTTCTCCCTCTCCCATCTGTATCTCGCTTTAAACTAAAAATTTAATAACAAACTTCAACAACAACAATAATTACCTACCACTTCCTTCTTTTTCCTCTCCTAAAGAAACCTTCATTATCTCTATCTTTCTATATATGTATATATGTAGTTGTGTAGTTGTGTACATTATGGAGTGAAATGTTGTTTTGTTGAGTTGTTAATCATTTGGTTTCCGTTAGTAAATGAATGATTATACGATCAAGAACCGAATCCAGTTGTTCTATTTTTGTGCAAATCATTCTATGTTGTATTTGAAGCAGCCTAGCGTCTTTGTTGGGGTTGATTTAAGGTGTCAGCAGTTGTGAATTCGTGGTTTCTGGGTTCTGGGTTCTGGTTGTAGATGATTATTATTTGATTTGATTTGATTTCATATCATATCATTTTCCTTTCTTTCTTTCACTTCACTTCAATTCAATTCAATTCAATTCAATTGTGTGATTTGCATGCCCTTCTCCTAGTTTCCCTGAGCCTGGGCCTGTGCTGCAAGGCTCGGGGAATCTGTAAAATGGCTTCCTCAGAGACTGATCCCTTCTCCTCCTCTAATCCAACCGCGTCCTCTGAGAATAACTCATTCTCAACATTTCCTCTCCCATCATCAGAAAATGATGTATACTCCAACTCTGCCGCATCTTCTGATGACCTCCGTTCTGCCTCTCCTGTTTGTATGCACAAATTCAGGCTTTATGAGACTCGATCGGTAACTACACTTTCTTTTCAGTTCTATCTTTACATCCCATTTCCCCATATTCATCATACTGTTCACTCGTACTCTTTTTTCCTTTACCCTCTTACTCTTCATCTCTCCTTGGTTGTGCTTTTAACCAGTAACTTTGTAATATGCTTTACGTTTTTGTCATGCTAATTCATACGGTTCCTATTACAGCCTATAGCATTCGTACATATTTCTTCTGTTTGCTGTTCTGTAACTTATAGCTACCTACGTATTCACACATTTCCTAAACATATTACTATGCAGCTTAAAAGTTTTGAGAGAATTTTCTTCTGTAGTAACGTTTCTATGCTTTTGGTCATCAACTTTCCATGATTCTGTTATTTATGTGATAACTGATATTGTCTTATTGAGGCAATTTGATTGTGGTGGCATTAGTAGATAAATTCCTATCTTTTTTATTTTTCTTCCTTCCCTCTAAACAGATTCTTTCTTCTGTTGACTGTAGAATCTTGGTTTAGTAAAGGTTGAAGAAACGTTATGTTGGTGATGTATGTCACTTCTTGATGTGGTGTGGTGTGGCTGTCTAACTGTATTTATGTATTTGTGGTAGTATTCCCATTTATGCTTCTTTCCTTGGTTCTAGAAATTTTACATGGTAGGAAGGGACAAGAGTAGAACATATTGGAGGGTGCTCAAAATTGATAGGATGGATTTGTCCAAGCTAAACATACGTGAAGATTCTGCTGTATATACAGAAAATGAATGTTCTGATCTGCTGAGACGGATACACGAGGGTAATAAATCTACTGGAGGACTGAAGTTTGTATCCACTTGCTATGGTATTGTTGGTAAGCCAAATCTTATCTTATCTGTAAGGTTCTAATTTTGCTATAATAATGTGATATTTTTATTGCAATATCATTGTTTCTTTCTTTTTGTTCTAGGATTCATTAAATTTCTAGGACCTTATTACATGCTGCTTATTACAAAGAGACGTCAAATTGGTACAATATGTGGTCATCCTATATATGGTGTTTCCAGAAGTGAGATGATTCCACTTCCAAATGCTGCTGTTTGGTCCAGTATAGCCATTCCAAAGAATGAGAACAGGTTCTTAGTTAATTTCATTGCTTGGTGTTTATTTCTAAGTGGTATAGTAGGAAGGAACAGCAACTGTTGCTCATAGTGATTTCTTTGGCTCTTCTTATTCTTCTAATTTTTGGTGTTCCTTGGTGTTTATTTCTAAGTGTACAGGAGAAAGAGCAAAAAAATAAATTAATATTTCCAAAAACAAAAACAATATATTAAATATCTTCAAGATATAAGAATTGGAAGCTCAAAATAATAAATACAGCCTCTCCTATTTGTTCTAATAAGATCACTTTGGAATCCCAATAGTCATGGCCAGATCCACAAACAAATGATGAAGGGGTTGCGTTTTTATCCCCTGTTTTTCATTCTTCTCTAGACTATGTTTCATCTCTTCATTCTAAGAAACGAAGGAAGTTCTCTCCCCTCTCTCCTCTCTCCTCTCTCCTCTTTCCTCCTCGGCAGCCAGCCCCTCCGGCCACCACCAACTCTTTCAGAATGGAGGTTTTTGGCTGCAAGATCAGTCTCATTACTGCATATGAAACGAAAACAATTATTGCATCATTGAAGACGTGGAAGCCCATATCTCTCCTCCCTCCTCCCTCCTCCCTCCTCCTTCATCATTCTCCCCGGTTCAGTCAAACCTCTCCGACCAGCCCCTCAACATGGAAGTTGCTAGCTGCAAAGTTAATCAATCTCATTACTGTATGTGGAAGGAGAAAGAAGACTTTATTATTGTAGATGTGGAAGCTAAAAAATCCATTTCAATCTCCGAAGCTCAACTCCGATGGACTTTGCACACTATTTCTACTCTCCTCAATAATCCAGTAGACCGCTTCTTCAAGAAAGATGGTGAAATTGACAGAGGGCGAATGAAAATCTTCAAGTTCCAAGGCAACTCGGGGTGGATCCTCAGCTGTGACATTTGGCCTTACTAAGGAGGTCATTCTACCCTTAGAATATGCTCCGGAATCAATATGCAAGGTTGGTCCTCCTTCTTTAGAATGCTGGATAAGTATGTAAACATAGTAGATTACGCCCGTTGGTTCTCAACCCTTTCTACCAAAGCTCCCTTCCAACCTTCAATGGAGAAACAAAGTTATGCTGCTACTGTTAAATCCAAAATCTCCAACCATTCAGTACCTAAATCTGGAAGAATGGAACCAGGCCTGAATTCCATCCTTCAAGATCCTTCTCAGGGTTCAGTTTGCCATGCCCTTCTATCAAAAAACAATGGTTAATTAAAAACCATGATGTGGCTAAGCTAAACTTTGATAACCTTTAGATTATCTCAAAACTTTTTGCTTCTGATGATTGCAGATGGATTTGCAAATTTCTGGAATCAAAATTCCAATCCAACATTGTTATAAACCTCCTTTATGATGACAATGCTCTTATCAGCCTTGATCAAGGCTCCCTTAGTGAATTAATTGGTGCAGTAGGTAAATGGCAGGCATGGGGTAAATTTCACCTTAAATTTGAAAGATGGGACAGCTTGAAACATAGTAGGCCACTGATGTTGAAAGGCTATGGAGGTTGGATTAAAGTGAAGAATCTTCCTCTTGATTTCTGGTGTAGAAGTATTTTCGAAGTAATTGGAGACCATTTTGGAGGACTCATAGAAATAGCCACTGAAATTTTACCAATTGTAGTGAAGCTCACATTAAGGTCAAGAAGAATCAATTTGGTTTTGTTCCATCAACCATTGAAATTTCAGATCAAAAGAGTCATATTCTACCACGCACCTTATTTCTGATGTTCCTCTCGGGGTTTTTGGGTGCACTGCCTTTGTCCAAAGTCGTGGCCCTAAACCAAAATAAGTTTACCCCTTGTGCACATAAATGTATCTTTATTAGGTACCCCCTTCACCAACGAAGTTATAAATTCTTCCACCTTCCCAAAAATACTACATCTTCATGGATGTAACCGAGTTTGAAATCAAGGACTTGGGAAGCTTGATATATTTTCTTAGAATTTGAGGTGGCAAGATCTAAGGATAGTATTGTCATTTCTCAAATGAAAATATATTTTAGTTTTGGTAAAGGAGACTGAAAATCTTAGGTGTAAACCTGTTGAAACACCTATGGATCCATATCTAGGCAAGACCTAAGTGAAGTGATTAGTCCAGTTGACGAGGATATGTATCAAAGGCTGGTGGGAAAGTTGATTTACTTACCACATACCAGTTCATACATATCATATTCTATAAGACCTTGAATCACCAATTGGCCCAACATATTAAACTTATGGGTGAAGGTAAATTTAATCATATATTGTCTTGAAAGGCATCAGAAGTGGAAATGAATATTAACTGGGGAGGAAATAACAATGTTGGGTTTGAACACAGTGTTGAAGACTTGATACTCACTAGGGCTTATTCGAAAGTAGGGGAAATTTGGTCCGAAAGATCTGGGAATAAAGTTTATGTTGTGTTGAATGTCAAGTAGTGGAAGTAGGTCATGAGGAACTTTCTTTGATTTCTTGTTGCGACTTATCAATGAAACGAGCCACTTGTTGACTATCACTCTTGGCTAAATTGTTTCTAGCACTCAAACGATGGAATTCTTCTGTGTAGTCTTCAATTGATCAAGCTCCTTGTTTGCTATGTTGAAATTGGTTGTGAAGAAGTCGCTCATGGTTAGCCGGTAAGAAGTGCTTCATGAGTTTCAGTATTTTAGGCCAACTAGTGATAGGTTTTTTGCCATACATATGTCGATTGCCTTGAATAGGATCCCACCATGTCGATGCACCACTTTTAAGTTTCAAAGAAACAAGTTTCACCTTTTTGTGTTCCAGGGTGGCCATATAATCAAAGAAATTTTCAACGTTTTTCACCCAATCTAAAAAGGTTTCTATATTAATCTTGCCATTGTACGGGGTATGTTGATTTCATTTTGAAGTCATGTTCATGGCGCCACTGTGGTTGTCCTTGCCACTCTTGATATTAGTCTTGATTTTTCCATAGTCTTGTGCTTGTTCAACAGGATTCTGTTGTTGAAACAGTGGGTTATACCTTTGTGGAGAATGCATCATTCTAGCTCGAAAATGTGGCTGTGGACTAGGCAAATCTTAATCTTTGGATGAATCAGAATACAGTCCCAATAAATTAAGCGTGGGTCTATAAGGTGAATTATCTGGCATATGTTGATGGTATGGAATGAGATTAGGCCGCTGCACACCTCTGTTATTAATTCTTTGGTCTTCTTGCTGGTTCTTGGATTCTTGGAGGATTCTCTGGACTATTCGATGCAAATCTTGGTTTTCTTGCAGTATTTACTGCTGATTTTTAGGTCTGTGATGAGCTTCTTGCTGCAGATTTTGTACATTTCCGGCTGCTTGATTCCCTGCCAATGCCTCTTGATGAGTTCTTAGTTGATTTTAAACCATTCGTCCCACGTCCAAGGTCAGCTTCTTGATTGCTTGTCCACATTGCCTAACCTTCAGCTTGTGGTTTGACAAGAGGTGGTGAAGGATGCTTCTGCATCATTGGGTGGGAGTGAAGGAAGAGTGGGGAGTTTACTGAGCCCTTTACTCGTCATGAGGTCCCTTCTCGAGGTCGCTATAATACCAATTGTTGAAGGCTAAAGAGTCTTGGAGAAATCTTGGAAGAATTTTGGAGCAGGAGTTTTATTAATTGTGAATAATGAGAGAATGAAAACATTGATCCCTTTAAATGGACCAAAGGGAAAGGGTGGTTACACAACTAAACTGCCTAACTAGATAACTAAACCTAACCTCCTTTAAAGAGACCCGAAGACGAAGGGTTTTGTCACACTTGTTAAATCTAAAATATTTAAAGGTGAATATAAAAGGTCAAGTACAAGAAATATCCAAAATACCCTTGATAACCCTACATCACACACGATCTCCTGAACCAACTTACTTTGATACAATCTTGAATTTGTAGGGAGTAATATTATTTTTCTATTGGATACGTGTAATTTAGGTCTTCGTTGTAGAAGAAATTCCTCCTTGAAATATAGAAAGAATAAATATAATAATGATAAATATCTTGACAATTGTCATTTATATACAAATATAGGAATTCCAGCACATTGTTAGTTAGCCGTGAACAGTCCAAATGAACATCATCTTTGGGTTATTAACAAAATTTTAAGATACTTGAAAGGAATTCCAGATCATGGGCTACTGTTTAAAAAGTTGTACTAGAACTTCATACTGATGCTAGTGGCTGGAGATTTAACTGATCGAAGTTCTACATCTGGATATTGCTCTTATGTTTGGGGCAACTTAGTCACTTGGAGAAGTAAAAGGCAGTCAAATTGTTGCTAGATTCAGTGCAAAGGATAAGTATCGAGCACTAATTTTGGAAATTTCTAAAGGAATGTGGATTCAAAAGTTTTTAAATGAGCTAAGGATAAAACTCAAAATTCAATCAAATTATTTCGCGACAGTCAAGCAACAAGCAACATAGTGAAGAATCCTATACACCATGAGAACGAAACAATATCGAGATAGATCGAAATTTCATATCTGAGAAGGTTAACATGAACTTAGTGGAACTAAACTATATTCCATCTTGCCATCAAATTGCCGACATTCTTACCACAACTTTATTGAGAAGAAATTTTGATGAATTTAATTCCAAGCTTGGATTGTATTCTATATATATCTTTTAATTCCTAGCCAAGGGGATTGTAGTTTTGTGTAAATTTATTTATATCTTTTAATATTTTTAGATGTCCTTTTCTTTTCTAATGAATTCCTTTGTTAGTATTTGGCTTCGTTTTATACTTACCCATTATTTGGTCTTGTCCAAAAATAAGAGAAAATATACAATTTCTCCAAAAATCAATAGTTAGGTTTATCATTTTCTATATTGTATTTTGAGCATTAGTCTCTTTTCACCACTACAATGAAAAGAGTTGTTTCCATTTCAAAAAAATCCTGTCTTATCTGGATTTTTGATGTAGGAAACTTAATGGTGGGCTTACTGTAAGCATTACAACTTAGTTAATCTGTTATTTATTTTTCGTTTGTTTGGTGATGTTAGATACAAGAAGCTCCTATGCTCGGTGGATCTCACAAAGGACTTCTTCTTTAGCTACTCATACCAAGTTATGCGTAGTCTACAAAAGAATATCTGTGATAATGAAACAGGTCACGCTCTTTATGAAACCATGTTTGTGTGGAATGAATTTTTGACTCGTGGAATCCGAAACCACTTGCATAATACCATTTGGACGGTTGCTTTGGTCTATGGCTTTTTCAAGCAGGTGAGTAATTGGTGCTTCCGGGATATCCTTCTGATAGCGTTGGAATCAAATAGTTTAGTGTGTGGACTTGAAAAACCTTGCCTTTAATCAATTGGTGAATTATTATTATTATTTTAATTCATTTTTTAAAGTTTCATTCTTTCTTTTATGAAATCTTGTTCTATAATTAAACAAGAAAGTAGTTGGGAATTTGTTAATATTTGATTGATTTGTTAGCATATGATTGAAGTCCACGGTGATTGTTCAATAAGACTCACTGGTAGGACAGATAACAATGTTTTATCACTGCACATTTTGTTTGATGAATATGCTTGATGGTTTCATTTTCCATTGAGTATCACGTTATTTTACAAAGGATCCTCTCTTTCTTGCTTATAGGGTACACTATCTCTAGATGGGAGAGATTTCAAGTTGACCTTAATTGCTAGACGTTCTCGTCATTATGCTGGCACAAGGTATGTCCGTTCTGCTTCTAACCTCAAGTCTCTACACTTCTCATTTGATTTCTAACTGTTTGAAAAGGAAACAAGAACTTTCAACGATGAAATGAAAAGATACTAATGCTCAAAGTACATAAATCTCGAAGGAAGAAAAGAAAAGAATGTGATAGACCACCAATTCTAATACATATAGCATAAGGAAGACAAGTTGAATGATACATGCACATGCGATGGATGTGGAGGAAGTGGAAACCACCTCAGTGGGGACCACAGTTAGTTACATTGGGGGAGGTTAAAAGGGAGAGATAGAAGGAAAGATGGGGTGGTTAATTAGTTTATGGAAATGCAGGGCTGTAATTTCCTTGAGAGTAGGGAATGCAGAAAATGTTCGGTTTCTGTAGTCTGTAGCAAGTTATTTCCATTATCGTGAAGTACTATTATGTTTGATGTTTTATGTTGAACTTGGTTAATTTCTGTATTAGTTCTTGTGTTGTTCTTTGTTTTCAAGGTTGTGTTATTACAGTTTTCTGTAAAAGTTTGGCTGTTTAATAAAATAATAGAACTCGCTACTTGGTGTTCTATCATTTTGGTATCAGAGATTCGAATCTATGCAACGTTTTCGCCATGGCTCAAAAGCGAATTGAGGAAAAGTTGGAAACGATTGATCAAGAGATACTTGGCATTCGGGTAGAGTTACATGGATTACCATCTATTAAGGAAGATATTGATAGAACACTGATATAGTGTTTCTATTTTATTGATATCTCAAACAGAAAATTACAGTATAAAAGCAGTAAAAGAAAAGTAAAAGAACTCTAACCCTCAAAGAAAAGTAAAAGAACTCTAACCCTCTGCCCTTCCTCTCTTTCAAGGAATGTTGCAGCCCTAATTCTTCACCAAATTCTTCGTACCCTTCTTCCCTCCTCAACTTTCTATTTATAACCAACTAACTACCAACAAATCTAATTACCCTTTTACCCTTACCCTATACTAATCTAGGTATCTAACAGATTTTTCATCGTTAGCAAAGAGCATTGTGTAAAGATACTGATAGTATCTTATTTTATTGACTTGAATGTACGAATTACAATATCAAATAATCAAAGAAAAATTCACACACTCCTATCTAAACCTCAATCTAATCAGAACAGATCAGAACAAGGCAAACAAAATATGGAAAAACTCCTAACAATGTAAACGACCAAACAACTATTAAATAAACTTGATGTCGATCCTCTGCTTCTCTCAAACTGAAACACGACAGCCTCTCCTACTCTGAAGTATTTTTCTTCCCCCCTCTTTCCTCCTCCTTTCTCCCTTTTAATCTGTTTTGCTCACTGACGATTGTGAAAGATCTTCCCCGATATTCTCTCCCCCTATAATCTTGCGTGGGTTGATATTTCTGTTACCATTATTTTTCCTGCTATATTTAAATAATATCAGTGGCCTAGCACATTGAAAGGCTGGGTGTGCAGGCTGAATAACAACAGCAACATCAACAAACTTTCATGAAATATATTGAAGGAGTGATTAAGGGAAAGACAACATGGGAAGAAGTTCCCGAAGGTTCATCCAACAAGAAAGAAACTATGATTGATGTCAGTAATTCATTTGTGATGGGAGGAAAATCTGAAGAAAAACACACCAAGTTGGAAGGAGAAGAATTTGCAAGGGACCGAAGCAAATTCAAGAAAATTGACATGCCAGTTTTTGTGGGTACTAATCTGGGATTTGTGGTTATTTATAGCAGAGCGTTATTTTCAGATACACAAACTTACTGAATCAGAAAAGATGACGGTGTCAATCATTAGTTTTGATGGAGCAGCCTTGGATTGGTATAGATCTCATGAAGATCGTGAACCGTTTGTTAATTGGGAAGATTTAAAGAGAAGACTTATTATTTGATTTCGATCAGGCCGTGAGGGATCAATCTTGGGCAGATTTTTAACAATAAAGCAAGGCACTACAGTGGATGAATACATAAATTTATTTGATAAATTGCTGGCACCTTTGCTTTTTTTGTAGAAGACAATCACAGGAGAGACATTTATGAATGGTTTGAAACCTTGGATTAAGGCAGAAATGGAATGTTGGAAGCTTGTTGGGCTTGCTCAAATGATGAAGTTGGCCCAAACGATTGAGAACTTAGAGGTGATAAAGAGTGAATCAAACTTCAAATGTGCAGGGGATGGTAAAACCTAGGTTTCTATTGTAATCTAGAATTCAATGAAGTATATTTCTTATTCATATTGAGTCAAATGAAAGTTACATATTTATATAGAGAATAAAATAAATCCTAGACACTATGTACAATTACAATAAAGGACATATGTTATATATATATATATATCATAACATTCCCCCTCAAGTTGGAGCAAATATGTCGATCATGCCCAACTTGTTGCACAAATAGCTTATCCTTGCTCCATTTAAAGCTTTAGTCAGAATATCTCCCAATTGTTCTCCACTCTTCATATATCTTGTGGACACCAACCCATCTTGGATTTTCTCACGAAAGAAGTGACAATCCACCTCAATGTGTTTAGTTCGTTCATGAAATACTCGATTAGATGCAGTATGAAGTGCAGCTTGATTATCACACCATGATTTAGCTGGCACGTAATACTGAAGCCTATCTCAGATAATAGTTGGTGAATCCATACTATTTCGCACACAGATTGTGTCATAGCTCTATATTCTGACTCAGTACTCGAACGAGAAACAACATTTTGTTTCTTACTCTTCCATGATACTAAGTTTCCACCTACAAAGACACAATATCCAGAAGTTGATCTCCTATCCTCACGAGACCCCGCCCAATCAGCATCGGAAGAACATTCAACTCTCGTATGTCCATGATCTTTGTATAAGATCCCACGTCCAGGAGTAGCTTTTATATAGCACAAAATCTGCTCTACTGCAGCCCAATGATCCACTGTAGGGGAGACATAAACTGACTTACAACACTTACAAAATAAGCAATGTCTGGTCGAGTCACTGTTAAGTAGTTCAACTTCCCAACTAATCTCCTATATCTCTTGGGATCTTTACATAATTATCCTTCTTTAACAAGTTGTTGATTTGGCATCATCGGAGTGCCACTTGGTTTGGCTCCTAATTTTCCTGTCTCAGACAACAAATCAAGTACATATTTTCGTTGAGACAAATAAATATCTTTCTTGTTTCTCATCACCTCAATGCCCAAAAAATATTTCATTTGGCCCAAATCTTTTCGTATAAAACTTACCCTGAAGGAAAGTTTTGAGAGACGAAAAACCCGATGCATCATTTCCAATAATAACAATATCATCAACATATACAACTAGTAGAATTATACCATTATTAGATCGGCGATAGAAAACCGAATGATCGAATGTACTCTTCACACCAAAGCATACAAGAGCTTGATTAAACTTACCAAACCATGCATGAGGACTCTGTTTCAAACCATACAAAGATTTTCGAAGGCGACATACTTTATCACTCTCCCCCTGAGCAACAAACCCGGGTGGTTGTTCCATATAAACTTCCTCTTGAAGATCATCGTGCAGAAAAGCATTCTTAATGTCAAGTTGATGCAAAGGCCATTTATGGGTAGCAACCATGGAAAGAAATAGGCGAATGGAAGTCAATTTGGCAACTGAAGAAAACGTATTCAAATAATCAATTCCATAGATTTGAGCATAACCTTTGGCAACAAGGCAAGTTTTTAATCGAGCCACTGTTCTATCAGGATTCATCTTGACAGCAAACACCCATCTACAACCAATGGCCTTCTTTCCTGCAGGACGAGATACCAAATCCAAAGTACCATTATAATCTAAAGCAGAATGAGATAAAACTTCATGAACAGAGTTAGGAATAGATGTGGAGTCAAGAGACGTGATAAAAGCATATGTGGGGGGGGGGGAGATAACTAGTGATAGGAAACAAAGGAAGAAACGGGGTAAGTACACTTGCGTTTACCTTTGCGAAGAGCAATGGGAAGATCATCACTTGGCCTCGGATCGCATGATGAAGGAAGCATTGATGGAGGACATGAGTCTGAAGGTTGTGGTGGAGGTCGTCGAGAGTAGACTCGAGGAATCAACCGGCGGGAAGGAGGCACATCAATGGAAGAGGATGGTGTGCGAGAGGTAACCTCATATATAAAAAGATTGTCATCCTCCCCCTGACACGAACTTGATGGTGATTAAGTAAAGGGTGTATCCTCAAAAAATGCAACATTAGGCGAAACAAGATACCTTTTAAGGGTAGGACAATAACACCCTTTTTGAACATGTGAATAACCCAAGAAGATATACTTCAAGGATTTGGGATCTAACTTAGTATGATGAGGACAAACGTTGTGAACAAAACAGACAACCAAATATGTTAGGAGCAATAGGAAACAAATTCTTGGTAGGAAAAAGAACACGGTAGGCAATCTCACCATTAAGAAGAGAGGAAGACATTCTATTAATCAAAAAACAAGTTGTGGAGACAGCATCTGCCCAAAAGATTTTCGGAACATGCATTTGAAACGATAAAGCACTTGCAGTTTCAAGTAAATGCCTATTTTTCCGTTCTGCAACACCATTTTGAGATCGAGTGTCAGCACACGAAGACTGAAGAAAAATGCCATGTTCACACAAGTAAGAGCCAAGAGAATGAGAAAAATATTCACCCGCATTATCAGTATGCAATGTTTTGAGAGAGACATTAAACTGATTTTTTATTTCAGTATGAAAGGCACAAAAGTGAGATAATAACTCGGAACGATTCTTCATTGAATATAACCAAGTTAGACGAGAATGATCTTTAACAAAAGTAACAAAATAACGAAAGCCTGTTTGAGATACAACTGGACACGGATCCCAAATATTAGAACGAACTAACTCAAATGGAGCAATGGCTCGTTTATCGACTCGAGGACTCGAACTAAGACGATGAAATTTAGCAAATTGACACAAATCACAATTTAAAGAGGACAAAGACCTAAATTCTGGATAAAGTTTCTTCAGCATGAACAAAGATGGATGACCTAAACGACAATGAACTTCAAAGGGAGAGGGAACGATAGGACACACCATAGCTTGCGATACTTGATGATCAAAGAGATAAAGGCCTCCTGACTCATATCCTCTACCAATAATCTTCTTCGTCACACGATCCTGAAACAAGCAATAACCAGAAAAGAACAAGACAACACAATTTAGGTCATGAGTAAGTTGACTAGTAGAAATTAAATTAAGGGATAAGTTAGGCAAATATAACACAAAAGAGAGAGAAAAGGATGGGGTAAGGTGAATAGTCCCAGAGCCAAGAACAAAAGATGTGGAGCCATTTGCCAATGTAACAGATGGAAAAGGGGCAGGGGACAACGGTCTAGAAAATAGGCGAGAATTAATTGTCATATGAGTTGTGGCACCATAGTCTATGACCCATTTGGTAGATGATGTAAGAAGACACTTTGTATTACCTGAGGCAATGGTGGATGCAACCGGAATAAAGGAAGATGACGCTTGTAATGAATCTTGGTAATTCTGAAACTTAGCAAACTCATCTCCAGAAGTAGTAACTGACGCCTCTAGTATATCACATGTGGAGGCTATCTGAGCATGTTGAGATCGTTGACTATTCTTATATAACAATTTCCGACAATCACGTTTCATATGGCCTGGCTTACGACAGTAGTTACAAACAATCTCTACAGAATCTGGTTTTCGATGATCATTACTATTCCTCTAAACATTGCTATCCATCACTCGAGGTGCCCGAGGGTTATTTTTCTTGCTAAAGAGAGCACTACTGGGTTGAGGAATAGACACATTGGTCGGAGAGCTTTCAATGCGAAGAACACGAGTGAAAGCATCATCTAATGATAACACAAATTTCCCTACTTCATCTTCTTATAACCCTACAAATTTTCCTACTTCATCTTATCATAATACTACACTCATAACCATTCCCCAAAATGCATATTATCATAATACTACAACAATAATTTTTCTCCCAAACGCATATTATGATAACACTACTATTATAATCCCTCCCCCAAACACATATTATTATAACAGTACCATTCATATTTCTTCCCCCAAACACATATTACCATAACACTACCAATAACAATCCTACTTCTTTATGGCTCCCTTTGTATAACTCTCTTGTACTTTGAGTTATTATTAATAAAGAAGTTCTTGTCTCCGTTTAAAAAACAAATAACCCAACCCCAAGCACATATTATCATAACACTAGGATTATTATAATCCTAGGATTATCATAATCCTTTTCTTCCATAACTCTTTCCCTCCCCCAAACGCACCCTTAATATCTCAAGAGGGGGTAGACAGACTATGTAAATCAGTTCTGGCCCGCCTTCCCACATACGCCATTCCTGACAATGTGGCTTCTTCCTTGGGAAAGATAGTGAGAAACTTACTCTGGGAAGGACACTCCAGAAGTAAAATAAACCATTTGGCGAATTGGAAAAAGGTTACTCCTTAGTTTGATGGGAGTCTTGGTTTAGGTGGCAAGTTATAAGAAGTATTCATGGTAAAGAGGCCTTTGACTGGCACATGAAAGGCAAATCCAGGAACAGTTTGAAGAGTCCTTGGCTCAGCATCTCAAGAGTTTAGAGGAAGGTGGAACCTTTGGCTTTATATAATCTTGGTAATGGAAGAAGAATTGATTTTTGGACAGATTAATGAACTGGTGACATCCCCCTCAATCTTCAATCCCCTAAGCTATTCAGAATTTCTTTGCTACCTAGCGGCTCAGTTGCTGCTCGTTGAGACGATTCCACTATGTCTTGGTCTATCGTGATTCAAAGACAGTTAAAAGAAGACGAAATTCCAGATTTCCAGTCTCTGCTATATCTTCTTTCTTCTGAAAGGGTGATGGAGTCGGACGATAGTAAATTCTAGTCAATTGATTCGTTAGGCAAATTCTCAGTCAAGTCCCTTTCAGTTCATCTTTCTCCATCGTTCCCGCTAGATAAAGGAACTTTCAAAGCTCTCTGGAAATCTAGCAGTCCAAGGAGAGTTAATATATTGATCTAAGATTATGGCTTTCGGTCGTCTAAATTGTTCCTTGATTATGCAAAGTGTGCCCTTGGTGTGCTCACTACGTATGAAGGACAGTGAGGACCTGTTGCATCTCTTTATTATCTGCCCTTACTCAACCAATTGCTGGGGAAGTTTTCTTTCCCTTTTGGATGTAGGGTTAGTTTTCGATGAAGCTCAAATGTTTTTCAGCTGCTGAGGGGTCCGGTACTGTGAAGGAGACAGATTAATATGGGAGAACATGATAGAATAACTGCTTGCAGAAATCTGGTTTGAACGCAATCAATGAATTTTCCACGACACGGCTAGGGTTCGGGTGAGATTTTTTCTATGGAAGAAGATAGATCTAGTTACGGTGATTAGGGTTCCGTAATGGTGGCTAGGATTCCGAAGACGAAGAAAAATCAATTCTAAAGCTCTGATACCATGAAGCTATGTATGAGAAAATGGAATTTCTTATAATTGAATGGTGAGGAAACTCTTACGTTTATACAAAAGAACTCTTAATCAAATACTAGACTGAAGCAATCAGTCTAAATCTATATGGAAATAAAATATACATAGAATACATAGGGAAACAATCTTAGTAATGTTTAATTTACAGCAGAATTAACAAAGCTTGATTTCTTACACTTTTCCTCCTGGAACTAAATTATTGATTTTTTAATCTTCAGGAGATCAACTACTGACAATTTAGTTGAGTTATTCATTTTATTTTGATGAAGTCTATCCACTGAATTATCGTGTATATATATTTATTTCCCCTATCTTGTAGGTATTTGAAACGAGGTGTAAATGAGAAAGGTAGAGTGGCAAATGACGTCGAGACTGAACAGATCGTTTTTGAGGATGTCCCTGAAGGGGTTTCTATGCAATTAAGTTCTATCGTCCAGAATCGTGGCTCAATCCCTCTTTTCTGGTCACAGGAAACTTCACGCTTGAACTTAAGGCCTGATATTATACGTATGACCTTGATTCCATTGTACTTGTTCTTAATCAGCTTATGTATTGTTCCTTTAACCCAATTTTTGTTTTTCCAGTGTCAAAGAAGGATCAAAATTATGAAGCAACGAGACTTCATTTTGAAAATCTTGCTAAAAGATATGGAAACCCCATAATTATATTGAACTTGATAAAGGTACTTAGTTTAAATTATTCTTTTTATACTTTAATAGTACTTGCAATAATTGTTTAACATTCAACAGATGGAGGATGTATCACGCTGTGTTATGGTCCTATACTAGAGCGCCTGTTGATGTTTTCAGATTCATGCTTTTATTGAATTAATAATCAGTCTGAAGTTATATTTGGCTTTTCATGAAAACAGACACGTGAGAAGAAGCCACGAGAATCTATTCTTCGTGCTGAGTTTGCTAATGCTATTGACTTCATTAATAATGATTTATCTGAGGAGAACCGTCTTAGGTTTCTTCATTGGGATCTACACAAGCATGCTCGGAGGTCTGTGTCTTGTGACATGAGTTTTGGGAACTTGTCTAGAACTTTTGGTTGTTTGTTACTTGTGACGTATTCTGTTTGGTTTCCTGTCGTTACGTATTCCTGTCGTTAAGTTTTTGTCGTTAAGTCTTTGGTTTTAATATTGTTCTTTCAACTTTCAGTAAAGCTACAAATGTTTTACTGCTTCTGGGGAAAGTGGCTTCTTTTGCATTGACACTTACGGGATTCTTTTATTGTCAAGTTACTCCAGCTTTAAGATCTGAAAGGTACTTAATTATCCTGTCATTTTTGTATGTATATTCATTTTTAGATTCAATTACTTTCTTGGCCATTTATATGATGGAATTGTATGTGTGAAATTAAACTTGAACACATCAAATATCTTATCCTCATATCAACAGAATCCAGCTATGGGTGATCATTGGTTGGGCGGGATTGGTTTTGGATAAAAACCGCTGCCGACCACCGACAACTCAATGCTTATTGGTCTATTATGATGGTTTATGGAGGTGCTGAAGATGTTGGCCATCCTATCACATGGGCTAGGCGGGGGGTTTTGTTGGTTTCGTATTTCCGGTGAAATGTGAGAAAAAAAAGTGAAGAAAGGAAACAAGAAAATGAAGAATAAAGAAGATAGAGAGAAATTGACAAATGGAGAAAGAAAAAAGTACGAAGAGGAAAATAAGAGAGAAAAGAAGGGAAGAAAACAAAACAATGGACTGAGAAAAAAATGAAGCAAAAATGGAGGAGAAATAGTGTAATAAAAAAAGAATAAGAAATGAAAGAAATTATGTAGGTAATGTGAGAGGAGAAAGAGGGAAATTGGAAATTAGATGTTAGGGAGAAGATAAATGCTCTAAAACATATTGAAACTTGGGAAATACAGTTGCCTAAAACTAAGAAACCTGCGGGTGGTATATGGGTGTTTACCATAAAATGTTATGCTGATGAAAGTGAAAGATACATGGCAAGAATGATAGCTGAAGGATTCACCCAGATATATGGAATTGATTATCAGAAAACATTTGCTCCTGTTGCTAAAATTAACTCCATTAGAGTTTTTTTTTTTCTTTGTCTTGAGTTAATTTAAATTGGCTGCTATACCAACTTGATGTGAAAAATGCCTTTTGAATGGTGATCTTGTGAGCTTACCATTTTATGCTGTTTTATAGTTTTTGTTTCCATGTAGATTGTTTCTCTGTAATTCCTGAAAGGAAACAACTGAAGTATTATGTACTTTATCATTTTTGTTTATTTGTTTGGAGATGATGAGGGCACTAAGATGTGTAAATAACCTCATTAAGATGCTTGGCTGCGTCCATTGACCCTTAGGTCTTTTCTTTTATGTTTTTTGTCTAATCCTCTTGTACTTTGAGCATTAGTCTCATTTTTATTGATGAAGAATCTGTTAGACCACCAATTATACATACGTATGTGAGGAGGGGCAGAAATGAGAATTCACCAGCTAATAATAAGAAAGAATGATGGGGAAGGAGAACATGCTGAATGGGCCCCACTGGGTGGAATTTTAGGAGAACTATAAATAGGAAATGTTGTAATAGGCTGGGTAGGTTTTATTTTGGGAATCTTCTTTAGGAGGGCAGGCTGCTGCAGCCGCAAGAGGGTAGTATCCTTGTAAAGAGAGCTGGTATGTTTTTTCTGGGTATTTCTTTCTTTCGTTATCGTTTATCTTGTTGCTTGTGATATTTTGGCTTATATATAAATAAAAGATAGCAGAGTACCGACTCTGTTTAGCCACTGTTGGGTCTTTTATTAGTTATTTGTGTTTGGGAGCCTAACATTTGGTATCAGAGCCATAAAACTGGGGGTGGTCACGCGACTCATGGCACAGCGACAGATTGAGGAAAGGGTGGAGGGAACAGAGAAGGAAATTATGGGTATGAAGGAAATGTTAATGGAGATGAAGAAAACAATGGAAAGAATGGCGGATGAGTTACGGGAGAGTTCTAACTACAAAAAAAAAAAAAGATGAGTCGGGAACATCTGATGGTTCGGTCATGAAGCTCAAAGGAAAAATAGAAGAACCCGAGCTTACAATCGATACGAATCAGAACATAATCGATCGAAGTAAGTACAAGAAGTTGGAAATGCCTATGTTCTTGGGCGAAAACCTGGAATCCTGGGTGTACAGGGCCGAGCACTTCTTCGAAATCAACAATCTACCCGAAAATGAGAAGATCAAAGTGGTTGTGGTCAGTTTTGGGCAAGATGAAGTGGATTGGTACCGATGGACACATAATAGGAAAAGGGTAGAGTCGTGGGAAGATTTAAAAGGAAGGATGTTCGAATTCTTCAAAGATTCTGGGCAGAAAAGTTTAGTAGCACGGTTGATCAGATCCAACAAGATGGTTCTTACAGTGACTATGTGAAAAAGTTTGTCAACTACTCGGCACCTTTACCCCACATGGAGGAGAGTGTATTAAGAGACGCCTTTCTGACCGGGTTGGAACCAAATCTTCAGGCAGAAGTGGTCAGCAGATATCCACAGACGTTGGAAGATTGCATGAGAGAGGCTCAATTGGTTAATGATCGTAACATGACGTTGACAATGACAAAGGCAGAAGGGAAAATGATAGAATACAAGAAAGGAGAAGGGTCTGTGGGCAAAGCTCAAGAGGGAATGGAGAAAGGGGTAGTAAGGAAGACTGACTTCCCAATGAAGCAAGTGAGGATACCCATCGAAGGTAATTACCAAAGGAGTGAACCACCCGTTAAACGCCTATCAGATGCTGAGTTTAGATCCAGACTTGACAAAGGGCTGTGTTTCAAGTGTAATGAGAAGTATTCCCCGGGGCATAGATGTAGAATGAAGGAAAAAAGGGAACTAATGTTATTCATCATGAATGAGGAAGAAGGGAATGAAGAGGAGAACATGATAAAGGAAAACACAGAGGCAGTGTTGGAATTAAATAACTTGGATCTTAACAAGGAGAAGGAGATCGAATTAAACACCATTACTGGGCTGACCTCAAAGGGTACTACAAAACTAAGGGGTGAAATAAAAGGAAGAGAAGTAGTGGTGCTGATCGATAGTGGAGCCACCCACAACTTTGTGCACTATAAGATCATAGAAGAAATGAAGATACCGATCGAGGCAGACACCACCTTTGCAGTAACAATTGGGGACGGGACTTGTTGTAAAGGGAGAGGATTATGTAAGAGGCTGGAAGTGAAACTACAGGGGATCACAGTAGTGGCAGATTTTTTGATAATCGAGATGGGAAATGTAGATGCAATCCTAGGAATGCAGTGGTTAGACACCACAGGCACTATGAAAATACATTGGCCGTCACTGACCATGTCCTTTTGGGTCGGAAGAAAGCAAATTGAACTAAAAGGGGACCCTTCCCTCATCTGAGCAGAATGCTCCTTGAAGACGATTGAAAAAACCTGGGAGAAGGAAGATCAAGGGTTTTTATTATCACTAGTCAACTATGAGATTGAAGAGAATGAAAATGGAATTGAGGAACTGACTAAAAAAGGGGATGAAGAAGACACTCCCATGATCAGAACGCTGTTGCAACAGTATACCGATCTATTTGAAGATCCAAAGGGGTTACCACCTAAGAGAGCAATAGACCACCGCATCATGGTAATGCCGAATCAACAACCAATTAATGTACGACCATATAAATATGGACACGTGCAAAAAGAAGAGATTGAGAAGTTGGTGGTGGAAATGCTACAAGCAGGAGTGATCAGGCCCAGCCGTAGTCCTTATTCCAGTCGTCTTGTTAGTTAAGAAAAAGGATGGGGGATGGCGTTTTTGTGTGGACTACAGAAAGCTAAATCAGGTGACCACTTCAGATAAATTCCCCATTCTAGTAATAGAGGAGCTGCTGGATGAATTACATGGAGCCACGGTATTCTCGAAGTTGGATCTAAAATCGGGGTATCACCAAATATGTATGGAGGAAGACATTGAAAAAACAGCGTTTAGAACACACGAGGGACACTATGAATTTGTTGTGATACCTTTCGGTCTCACCAATGCGCCAGCCACCTTTCAATCCTTGATGAACCAGGTATTCAAACCCTTCTTAAGACGCTGTGTATTGGTTTTTTGACGATATTTTAGTGTATAGCATTGATCTGTCGGAATATGCGAAACATTTGGGTATGGTCTTTGGTGTCATGAGGGATAATCAATTGTTCGCGAATAAGAAAGAGTGCGTAATAGCACTCTCAAATCCAATACTTAGGACACATGATCTCCAGTAAAGGTGTAGAAGCGGATGAAGAGAAAATTAAGGATATGACAAACTGGCCTCAACCCAAGGATGTGACCAGATTGCGAGGATTCTTAGGCTTGACCTGCTACTATAGGAGATTTTCTAGGGATATGGCGAAATTGCCGCCCCACTAACTAAACTCCAGAAGAACTCCTTCTGGAATGAAGACGCCTCTGCAGCTTTTGAAAAATTAAAGATAGCCATGACTACCATCCCCGTTCTAGCGTTGCCTAACTGGAATCTATCGTTTATTATTGAAACAGACACATCGGGCATAGGGTTGGGGGCGGTACTATCTCAAAATGGGCATCCCATAGCCATCTTCAGCCAAAAATTATCCAGCAGAGCACAATCCAAATCGGTTTATGAAAGAGAACTCATGGCTGTCGTACTGTCCGTGTAGAAATGGAGGCATTACCTCCTTGGGAGGAAATTTACAATTATATCAGATCAGAAAGCACTCAAGTTTCTGCTGGAACAGAGGGAGGTACAACTGCAGTTCCAAAAGTGGTTAACCAAACTACTAGGATATGATTTCGAGATACTATATCAACCGGGGCTACAAAACAAGGCAGCAGATGCACTCTGTAGAATCGAACAACCAATGGAAATGAATTCGATGTCCACGGTACGAATTGTGAATATGGAAATAGTGAATCGGGAAGTGCTGCAAGATACAGAACTCCAAAGAATTAGGGAGGAGTTACAACATGGTTCCGAGAAAGGGAGTAAATACCGTTTGGAGAATGGGAAACTTCTTTACAAGAACAGAGTTGTGCTTTCCAGAAATTCTTCATTGATACCGACGTTGATGCATACTTTCCATGATTCCCTTCTAGGAGGGCATTCAGGGTTCCTAAGAACCTATAAAAGAATGAGCGGAGAGCTGTATTGGAAAGGAATGAAAACAGGCATCAAGAAATACGTCGAGCAATGTGAGGTATGTCAAAGGAACAAATATGAAGCCACAAAACCAGCAGGGGTACTTCAACCAATACCCTTTCCGAAAGCCATATTGGAGGAGTGGTCCATGGATTTCATAGAAGGATTGCCAAAAGCGGGAGGAATGAACGTGATCATGGTCATTGTGGACAGATTAAGCAAGTATGCTCATTTCGTTACCATGGAACACCCATTCACAGCTAAAACAGGTAGCCAAAGTGTTTGTTGAAAGAGTGGTCAGCCAACATGGAATACCTAAATCATTAATATCCGACAGGGATAAAATCTTCATTAGTCATTTTTGGAAAGAATTGTTTGCATCCATGGGAACTAAATTGAAAAGAAGTACCGCTTTTTACCCCCAAACCGATAGATAGACTGAAAGAGTCAATCAGTGTGTGGAGACATATCTAAGATGCTTTTGCAACGCGCAACCGCACAAGTGGGATAAGTTTATTCCATGGGCTGAGTTGTGGTATAATACAACATTCCACTCCTCCACGAGATCCAGCCCTTTCCAAACGGTGTATGGAAGACAACCCCCCCCCCCCATTTCTTATGGGAATAGAAAAACTCCGAACAATGAAGTAGAGTTAATATTAAAAGAAAGGGACTTAGCATTGAATGCTCTGAAGGAGAATCTGACTGGGGCACAAAATCGTATGAAGAAAATGGCAGACACAAAAAGAAGGGAACTGAAATTCAGAATAGGAGATGAAGTATACTTGAAACTCCGTCCTTATAGGCAACGCTCGTTAGCTCGCAAAAGATGTGAAAAACTGGCCCCTAGATTTTATGGACCATATCCAATCATTGAAGAAATAGGAGAAGTAGCATACAGGCTTCAACTCCCCCCGGAAGCAATTATTCACAATGTTTTTCGCATCTCCCAACTAAAACTCAAGCTGGGAAATCAACAAGTGGTCCAGCAACAACATCCTATATTGACAGAGGACTTTGAGCTACAGTTATGGCTTGAGACGGTATTGGGAATCTGTTGGAATAAGGAGCTGGAAGCGAATAAATGGTTAGTCAAATGGAAGAATCTACCTGAATCAGAAGCTACCTGGAAAGCTGTATACCAGATGAATCAACAATTCCCCACATTCCACCTTGAGGACAAGGTGAATCTGGAATCGAAAGGTATTGTTAGACCACCAATTATACATACGTATTTGAGGAGGGGCAGAAATGAGAATTCACCAGCTAATAATAAGAAAGAATGATGGGGAAGGAGCACGTGCTGAATGGGCCACTGGGTGGAATTTTAGGAGAACTATAAATAGGAAATGTTGTAATAGGCTGGGTAGGTTTTATTTTGGGAATCTTCTTTAGGAGGGCAGGCTGCTGTAGCCGCAAGAGGGTAGTATCCTTCTTGTAAAGAGAGCTGGTATGTTTTTCTGGGTATTTCTTTCTTTCGTTATCGTTTATCTTGTTGCTTGTGATATTTTGGCTTATATATAAATAAAAAATAGCAGAGTACTGACTCTGTTTAGCCACTGTTGGGTCTTTTATTAGTTATTTGTGTTTGGGAGCCTGACAGAATCTTGTTTCCTTTAAAAGATAAAGTTCTCAATTAGCTATAATAAATACTATTTTATCATTCCCATTTTCTACGGTATTTACTATTTGCTACAATTTTTACTATTTTACATTCATCATTTTTATTTTTTTCTACAATGTTTGCTATTTCCTTCTACACTGTTTACCACTTCCTTCTCGAACTAAAACAATTTACACCTGAAACACATACTATCATAATCCAAACTAAAATAATCTACATACAAAACACAAATTATTATAACTCAAATATAATAACCTAGGACTATAATAACCCATTTGTTGCTCCAAACGCCCATGCCTTCTTAGTGATTTGAGCTGATTATATTAGATATTTTTACACTGTACGTAGTTCATGGCCCTTTCTTCTGTCTGATTATATACCGTACATGTCCACTAGGTCTCACCTATTTATCCAAAACTAATATCTATATGGATTTGGCCAAAGTGATGGCTGGTTAGCTATTAAGCATGGGTAGAACACAACACAATATTCTTTTAAAACACAAGAACAGATTTATTGAAATGATTTTTTAAAAAATATACATCATTTTTACACCAAAAGAAGGTTTAAAGCAAACATGTTGATGCATTTAGATGTTTAAAAACTTAGCTTGATGCATTTCACCCTAAGAATTTATGATTACTGCCCAAATATATGCCTTTTTAATCTCTACTTGACCAATATTTCATCATGTCTAACAAATTTGTTGCATTAACAAGTGTCTTATATGTGTCAAACAAGTGTTAGAGTGCTTGACATGAACACGCTAGCCAAACTTAGGTGTCTGTGCTTCTTAGTTGGTTACTATGCATATTCACATTTTTTTTTCCATGGTTATGTTTCTGAGCTGATGTCTCCCTCTCAATGTAAGAATGAACGATAGATTTTAGCCAAGGAGTACAGTCTGGTTGGCAATGGTGTCACTTTTCTGGTAGCATGTTTCTTGACTCTTCCCGACAATAAACTTTATATGCAAACTTTCTTTCAGGAGTGAAGGAAATTGTAGCATATCTTCTCAGTTACATTCAAACAATGATGTCGAAGATGCTGCTAGCATGGAAAAGCAAATAAGTGCGGACAACCTTGCTTCTAATGGGAATTACATTATTAAGCAGTCGTTATTCCAGAGTGGGGTGCTCAGGACCAATTGCATAGACTGCCTCGACCGTACAAATGTTGCACAATATGCATACGGGTTTGCTGCTCTTGGACACCAGCTTCATGCCTTGGAAATTTTAGATTCCCCCAAAATCCATCTTGATGCCCCTTTAGCTGATGAGTTGATGGCATTTTATGAGAGAATGGGTGACACACTCGCACACCAGTATGGTGGCTCAGCAGCCCACAATAAGGTACGCCCAATATCTTCCAAAGTGCTTCCATTGTGGGAAATGTAATTCAATCTTTAGTTAACATTGTTATTATTATTTTAATTTGATATTAATATGATAATTTAATCATTGACGTTATAGATAAAATTCTATTGACCAAACAAGAATAATGGAGTAGATATTGAAAAACAAACTCACACAATTTGTTTGAGGAGAGAGTATCTTGCTCCCTTTAAGAAGATTCAAGCTTTTTGTAGCGTCTACTATATTTATTTATATAAACTGCCGATGTAGCAAATATGCTCAGAAATGTCTCCCCCCATGATATAATAACTCAATTGAATGTAGTGTAGCTCAAACCATCTTGTATTTGCTCCAATCAGACTTCTGTAAGATCCCCTATTATTTATACGTACAAGAGGAGGGGTAAAAAGGTAAATGAACAAGCATTTAATGATGGAGGAATAATCTGAAAAAGTTTGTGCAGGTGGGACTCGCGGGGAGGAAGATAGGAGAGCTATATATAAACCTTTATTGGGTTTAGGGTAGCTAGGTTATTTTATCTTCCATCTTTTGGTTGTAAAGGCTGCTGTAGCAAGTTTCTCAGCTCATTGTCAGGAGGCTGATATGTTTTTCTTGTTGTTTGTTCTTTTCGTTATCGTCATCTTTGGATTTGTTATCACATTTTTGGTTATGTCTATATATAAATCAGCAGAGTACTGTCTCAGTTTCTGCCATTAAGTTGGGATATTTTAGATTATTCTTGTTAGTATCCTAACAACTGGTATCAGAGCCATGAAACTGGAGGTTTTTACACTCGCAATGGCTCAATGATAGATGGAAGAAAAACTAAGATTTCCCTATCCTCCACTAATTCTTTCCATTTTACCATCCCTTTCATCTTCATGGTTCCCTTTGAAGAAAATCCAGTAATCGTTTTTAGCTCAATTTCAGTTCCTTCTATGATATCCAAGTGCATAGAAGATTGAACTAAAGCTGAATGATAGGGGGGCCACACACAACTTTATACACCAGAATTAGTGGAGGATAGGGAAATCTTAGTTGTGAAGGGTACTGAGTTTGGGGTTCACTATTGGCAATGGCACGCGTTGTAAAGGAAAGGGGTTGTGTAAGAGGGTTGAACTAAAGCTGAATGAGATGATTATTGGAGTATTTAGAGTATTTATAGGAGATATTATTATGTCGATTCTTTCCTTAAGTTTATTCCTCATTTAGTATATTTAGTCTTGTACTTTTGCTAAATGATCAATGAAATAAAGATTTATTCCATAAAAGCAACATGGTATCAGAGCTCTAGGTTTCTTTTGTCTCATTGAATCTAGCCCCCACATCCACGTTCGATGTCTGCCTCCATTGATCATTCGTCGACAGAGGTCGAGCCATCCCCCATTAGCCGTCTCCGCCGCTGCCCCTTAGATCTCCAAATCTACCACCATCGCCGCACCTTAATTCCCTTTGCCGCTCAAATCTGCCACCATCCAAATCCCAGTCGTCTTCTTCGTTTTCACCACCATCTGCCCCCGATTCATTTTTTGTTTAGTTCTGCTCAGCCTCTCAGCTCTGATAAGTTCACTTTTTGTTCTGTTCACCTCCAGATTTTGAATTCGTTCAGTCTGATTCCAACCTGCTCTGATTTAGTTTCCGCATCTGGTTCTGATTTGCTCCACTATCGACCAGTTTCAGTTCAGATTTGTCATGCACAGCTCCGGTTTCCATCTGCTCTGTCCCACAGATCCAGTCTCGTTTGAAGATCTGTTCAGCTCGTCTTTGTTTGATTTCGATCCGTCCACTCCAGATCCAGCCAACCTTCCCCTCATGCCTTACTTTGCGTTCTGCCATCTCCCTATCAATCCCAAGAGTTCTTGTTTTGTTCTTTGTAGGTTCTTTTATAGATCTCTATAGAGGATCTATGTTTCTATCCCAGAAGTTCTTTGTTTTGTTCTTCGTGGATTTTTTTTAGCCTAGAAGTTCTTTGTGTTTGTTCTCTGTGGGCTTCTGATCTACTGATTTGTTTCTGATGTAATTCAAAGTTGGATTGATTTCTCAAAAGAATTCTCTGCCATATTTCAGGCTAGGAGACTGTTATATATTGATATCTCAAGGTTAGTTACAAGGTTGTTTTATTTAGTTAGTTACAAGACTGTTTTAGGAAGTTAGTTACAGCTGTATTTCTAATTAGTTAGGGATTTTTACTAACTAACTAGCTATAGTTTACATCATTCCACCCCCCTAAGGATGGACTCGTCCCAGGGTCCATCAGTCAGCAAGCCTGAAGCGATCTGGTGCATGGTATGGCTTTAGGTCAGCAACATTGAAGACTGGGTGTATGTGTATGTCTTGTGGTAGATCGATCTTGAAGGCATTATCTCCGTATTTCTCTAATATATGGAATGGTCCAATTTGTCTGTCTTTCAGCTTGTTGTAGGTGCCAGTAGGAAATCTGCTCTTTTTTAGGTGTACCATTACTAGATCTCCTTTGTTGAAGTGGGCTTGTCTTCTTTTTTTATCTGCTGCCTTTTTGTAGGAGTCTGTTGTCTGTATAAGATGATCATGGACTTCCTTGTGTAGTTTTTTGATGTTTTCTGCCATGCATTCTGCTTCGTTGTTGAGATCCAGGGTTGTAGGGAGTGTAGTGAGATCAAAGGTTAATCGTGGTAGTTTGGTATAAACTACTTCGAAGGGGGACTTTCCTGTTGATCTGTTCTTCATATTATTGAAGGCGAATTCAGCTTGAGCCAATGCTAGATCCCATTGTTTTGGTTTTGACCCGCTAAGGCAGCGTAGCAGATTACCGAGGGTCCTGTTTGTTACTTCAGTTTGTCCATCTGTCTGTGGGTGGGCTGTGGTGCTGAATTTCAGTGTTGTGTCAAACTTCTTCCACAGTGTTCGCCAAAAGTGACTCAGGAACTTGACATCTCTGTCTGATACTATGCTTTTAGGTACTCCATGAAGTCGTACTACTTCTCTAAAGAAGAGGTTGGCTATGTAGATTGCATCATTTGTCTTTTTGCATGCTACGAAATGTGTCATTTTGCTGAATCTGCTACTATGACCATTATTGAGTCAAATTGTCTTTGTGTTTTTGGTAATCCAACCACAAAGTCAATTGATAAATCTTCCCATATTGAGGTCGGGATGGGTAGTGGCGAGTATAATCCTGCATTCGTGCTGGAGCCTTTGGTTCTTTGGCAGATGGGGCATCTCTTTACGAAATTATTGGAGTCTTTTCTTATTTGCGGCCAATAGTATCGTTTGGAAGTGATCTCCAATGTCTTATTCTGTCCGAAATGTCCAGCTAGCCCTCCAGAATGTGCTTCTTTTATTAAGGCTTCACGTAGTGAGGTGTGCGGGATGCATAACTGTTCTCCTTTAAATAGATATCCCTCAACAATGTGGTAGTCATCAGCGTCTAAGAAGTTGGAGCATTTGTACCAGATATCCTTTAAGTCAATATCTTCTTCGTATAAGTCGGGTAAATGTTTGAATGCTATGATTTCCGAAGACAGTAGTGTGAGTAGGGAGCCTTTTCTGCTTAGAGCATCGGCCACCTTGTTCTCTTTGCCTGATTGGTGTTTGATCACGAAGTCAAACCTTTGAAGGAAGGATATCCAGCGTGCGTGCATCCTACTGATATTCTTTTGAGCTTGAAGGTATTTTAGCGAGAAATGGTCAGTTAGGAGTACAAATTCTTTAGAAAGCAGGTAGTGTTCCCATTGTTTTAGTGCTCGGACAAGGGCATACAGCTCTTGTTCGTATGTGCTCCAGGTCTGTCTTGAGGTGCTGAGTTTTTCACTGAAGTATTCGATAGGATGTCCTTGTTGAACTAGGACAGCTCCAATCCCTGTGCAGCATGCATCAACTGCTACTTCAAAAGGTGAAGAGAAGTCTGGTAATTTAAGGATAGGGCTGGATGTTAGCTTCTTTTTGATATCTTCAAAGCTTTCTTGTTGTAATGGGGTCCATTTGAAGTTTCCTTTCTTTAGACAGTCAGTTAGGGGTGCGGCTAAAGAGCTGAAGTTTCTGATGAATTTCCTGTAAAACGAAGCCAGGCCGAGGAAGGCTTGTATTTCTTTAATGGAGGCAGGAGTCGGCCATGTATGGATGGCTTCGATTTTCTTTGGTTCCATGCTTATGCTTCCTTGTTTGATTATAAAGCCGAGGAATGCAATTTCTTTTTTCATAAACATGCTTTTCTTAATATTTATGTAGAGTTCTGCCTCTGTTAAGACTTGGAACAGCTTCCTTAGGTGTAGTAAATGCTCATCATTGTTTGTGCTGTAAACAAGTATGTCATCGAAGTAAACTACTATGAATTTGTTGAGAAATGGGTGAAGTACCTGGTTCATCAATCTCATGAAGGTGCTAGGTGCATTAGAAAGGCCGAATGGCATGACCATCCATTCAAATAATCCTTCGTTTGTCTTGAAGGTTGTCTTCCATTCGTCGCCAGGTCTTACCCGTATTTGATGATAGCCACTTTTTAAGTCAATCTTCGAAAAAATACTGGCTTTACCGAGTTGATCTAGCAGGTCACTAATCCTTGGAATGGGAAATCTATACTTTACCGTGATACGGTTGATGGCTCTGCTGTCAACGCACATTCTCCAGCTTCCATCTTTCTTTGGCGTGAGAAGTGCTGGTACTGCACATGGGCTGAGGCTCGGTTTGATGTGCCTTTCTTTAGTAATTCCTCAATATGATCATGAAGTATTTTGTACTCTTGGGGGCTCATCCTGTAGTGAGCCAAATTTGGTAGTGATGCTCCCGGAATCAAGTCTATGTGGTGCTGTATGTTTCGAAGGGGTGGGAGTCCCTTCGGTTCTTCCTTTATATGTGGGAACTCATGAAGGAGCTGCTGTAATTTGGGTTCTATGTCTTCAACCTGTTTTTCTTTGGTTTTTTCAATAACAACCAGTCCTAGGATGTCTTGTTCCCTTTCTTTAAGCATATTTTTCCCACTAACAGTGATGAATAACTGTTTCTCACCTCTTACTCCTTCGTTAATCTTTTTTGTTATAGGGAGTAAAACTACCTTTCTTCCCATCCATTGAAACTCATATGTATTTTCTCTCCCTTTGTGTAATGATTGAGTATCATACTGCCAAGGTCTTCCTAGTAGGAGATGACATACATCCATCTCAATGACATCACAAACAATTTGGTCTTTGTAGGCGTTTCCAATGGAGAGAGGGACTGTACAGATTTCGCTGACCGTGGCTTCTCCTCCTTTTCTTACCCAACCTATCTTGTAAGGGTTTGGATGTGCTTCAGCCTTTAGATTCAAGACTGTTACTAATTTCTTTGCTACGAAGTTTTCACTGCTGCCGTTGTCTATGATTACATCACATACTCTTCCACTTATGGTGCATCTTGTCTTGAAAAGACAGTGGCGTTGCAGGTTCTTTTCTTCCTTGGGCGTAATTAGTAACCGTTAGATAACACAAGAGACCCTTTCCCCATCATCTGCTTCAATCAGTTCAGTTTCTTCTTCTGCTTCTATACTGTCTTCACTCGTCTGTCCTCCTTCTTCGGCTATTGCAATGGTTTTTCTTTGCGGACAGTTGTTGGACAGGTGGCCAGTTTGGCCACATCGGAAGCATTTTCCTAATGACGGGCGGGAGTAGCTGTTCTAACTACTAGGTTTGAACGTTTGTTCTTTCTTTCTTTCAACGACTACTTCTTGATTATCAATTTCTTTCCCTTTTGCTTTTGTTGAGGTTGACGGTTGGTCGTTTGTTTTGCTTTTTGTCGAAGTTGTTTCCCATGCTGATCTTCTATTTAGGTTCTTGGATCGAATTGCAATCATCTCCTCCACTGTTTCTGCAAATGATATTGCTTCAGACAGGAAACGGAATGGTTGTAGTCTGACCTTTTCCTTGATGTCGAATCGGAGGCCTCCCACAAATCTTGCAACCTGATGTTGTTCATTTTCGCTTAGGTTTGTTCTTGCACTCAGGCGGTGGAATTCTTCAATGTACTCAGCTACTGACCGGACACCTTGGCGGCAGTTTTGGTACTGATTGTATAAAGTTTGTTCGTAGTTTGGGGGTAAGAATCTTGCTTTCAGCAACTTTTTCATCTTTTCCCACGAGCGAACCGGTTGTTTTCCACATCTTTGTCTATTAATTTCTAACTGGTCCCACCAAGTTGATGCACCAGTCCTTAATTTTAAGGCTACTAGGTGGACTTTCTTGCGATCAGGCGTATCCATGTAGTTGAAGAAGTTTTCAGTACTCTTTATCCAGTCCAAGAATGCTTCTATATTTCGTTTGCCATCATACATGGGAAGGTCAATCTTCATCTTATAATCTTGGTATCCTCCTCTTCTGACCTCAATTCTTCGGTTATTTCTTCCTGCTCGTACATCATCGTTGAGGTTCCACATGTTTCCTTGTTCATCCCCGCTTGAAGAATCATCTTCTTGGGTTTCTTGCCAAGCTTCTTGATCTTCTTGAAAGTTTTCATCAAGCTGTTGCTGTATAGCGTAACCGGGTCTCCTTCTTTGAAGTCCTCGTGGATTGTTCATGTTTCTAAAGTATCCCCTTGCTCGCCGGCCTCTTGCTTCACCAAAACGTTGGTCGTTTTGGAAGTTAATTTCATTCCATGGTGGTGGTTGTGGGAATTCTTCTCTTCGGCTTAACAGTTCGACACTTTCCATCAATCTATCAAATTTGTTGTGGAGATCTCCCAAAGATTCCTCAACAGCCAGCAAGCGTACTGTTGATGTCTTTGGAGAGAGGGCGGTGATTTCCTCCGCTGCTTCTTGCACACGGTTTTCCCCCGTGGCAGGGTTGTTAACTCTTCGGCCAGCCATTCCGTCCAAGAATCGGGGCTGCTCTGATACCAATTTGATGTAATTCAAAGTTGGATTGATTTCTCAAAAGAATTCTCTGCCATATTTCAGGCTAGGAGACTGTTATATATTGATATCTCAAGGTTAGTTACAAGGTTGTTTTATTTAGTTAGTTACAAGACTGTTTTAGGAAGTTAGTTACAGTTGTATTTCTAATTAGTTAGGGATTTTTACTAACTAACTAGCTATAGTTTACATCAGTTTCTTTTCTTAGCAAACTCAATTTCGTGATTTGAACCTTGAGTTTGAGGGAGGGTATTGAAGTATTTAGAGTATTTTTAGGAGATATTATTCCGTCGATTCTTTCCTTAAGTTTATTCCTCATTTAGTATATTTAGTCTTGTACTTTTGCTAAATGATCAATGATATAAAGATTTATTCCATAAAAGCAACAGGGTTCACTATTGGCAATGGCACGCGTTGTAAAGGAAATGGGTTGTGTAAGAGGGTTGAACTAAAGCTGAATGAGATGATTATTGGAGCAGATTTCTTGGCTGTGGAGTTGGGAAGCGTGAATGTTGTGTTAGGAATGAAGTGGTTGGATACTATAGGAACTATGAAAGCTCATTGGCCCTCATTAACCATGACCTTTTGGGTGGGGGAAAAACAGATAATTCTAAAAGGAGATCCTGCTCTCATTAAAGTTGAGTGTTCCTTAAAGACGTTAGAAAAGACATGGGGGGGAAGAGGATTAAGGGTTCCTTCTTGGGTTTCAACACTATGAAATTGAAGGGGAAGATGAGTTTGAGGAGAAAGTAGGGATGAAGGGAGATGAGGAAGACCTGCCCATGATCAAGTCACTATTGAGACAATATGGGGATATCTTTAAGGCACCAAAAGGACTACCACCCAAGAGGGCCATTGATCATGGCATCCTGCATGCCTAAACAAAGACCGATGAATGTGCGGCCCTATAAGTATGGTCATGTTCAGAAAGAAGAGATTGAGAAGCTGGTGCTAGAGATGCTTCAAACAGGGGTAATTAGACCTAGTCATAGTCCCTACTTAAGCCCAACATTGCTAGTTAAGGAAAAAGATGAAGGGTGGAGGTTTTGCGTAGACTACAGGAAGCTGAACCAAGTGACCACTTCTGATAAATTTCTCATGGCAATTATAGAAGAATTGTTAGATGAACTACATGGAGCTATGATTTTTTTGAAGCTGGACCTGAAATCTGGATATCACCAAATCAGAATGAGGAAAGAGGACATTGAGGAGACAGCATTCAAAACGCACGAGGGCCATTACGAATTTCTTGTAATGCCTTTCGGTCTCATTAATGCCCCTGCTACCTTCCAATCCCTCATGAACCAGGTATTTAAACCTTTCTTAAGGCGTTGTTTGTTAGTTTTTTTGACAATATATTAGTTTATAGTGCTGATATCACTGAACACGACAAACACTTGGGAATTGTATTTCCTGTTTTGAGAGACAATCAACTATTTGCCAACAAAAGGAAATGTATGATAGCATACTCTAAGATTCAGTACCTAGGGCATCAAATTTCCAAAACGGGAGCAGAAGCTGATGAGGAGAAAATTAAAAGTATGATTAATTGGGCTCAACCGAAGGATGTAACAGGGCTGAGAGGATTCTTAAGCCTCACTGGGTACTATAGGAGATTCGTAAAGGATATGGAGAAATTGTTGCTCCGCTAACTAGGCTTTCACAGAAGAACTCTTTTTTTTTTTAAACGGATACAAGCTTCTTTATTAATAAAGGAAAATGAGACTCATGCTCAAAGTACAAGAGAATTATACAAAGAGCAAAACAAGAAAAGACAAAAACATCCAAACAAACTGCCCAAAAAAGATCTCGACCAATACAAGGGAAAACGACCAAAGCAAACAAACACAGAGAACAGGCTAAAAAGGCGAAAACCAACAAAAAAAAGAAGAAGTTAAAGCTGAACCAAAACGAAGAGATCTAGATACAAAGCATAACAAAATAACTCTCTCAAAAGGAAACCGTTTGGATCTAGAGACTAGCAAAAGATGCAGACGGTGATCTCTAAGCCATTTTGCCAAAGAAGTCCAAACCCAAAAGCGGAACAAAAGGTTGTACTTCCTTTACAACACGTCAACACACCATGTTGAATCTATAAAGACAGAGTTTGATGTTCCAATTGAAAACTCATCCCCCATGCGAGTAGAAGTATTACTCTTTTAAATGGAGTGAAGTAGCCTCTACAGCTTTTGAGAAACTTAAGTTAGCTATGACCACTATCCTTGTGTTGGCCTTGCTGGATTGGTTTCTCCCTTTTCTTGTTGAAACTGATGCTTCAGGAATGGGCTTAGGGGCTGTATTATCTCAAAACGGTCACCCAATTGCATTCTATAGTCAGAAGTTGTCACCAAAAGCTCAAACTAAATCCATATATGGAAGAGAGTTGATGGCTGTAGTAATTGCCGGGCAAAAATGGAGGCACTATCTCTTGGGCAGGAAATTTACTATCATTTCTGATCAGAAGGCTTTAAAATTCTTGCTGGAACAGAGGGAGGTACAACCAAACCACAGTTTCAAAAATGGTTGACTAAGCTCCTTGGTTATGATTTTGAAATCCTCTACCAACTGGGACTCCAAAATAAGGCAATGGATGCTTTATCAAGTATGGAACAACCACCTAAACTGAACTCTGACAACTCAAGGAATTGTTGACATAGACGTGGTCCGGAAGGAAGTAGAGAAAGACAAGGAAATCCAGCAAATCATTGACTGTCTAATGAAGAATCCCGAGGAATACAATAAATATCAATGGGAAAACGGAATATTGTTGTATAAAGGAAGGGTGGTCATCTCAAAAACTTCCTCACTCATACCTAATTTGTTGCACACCTTTCATGATTCAATCTTACAGGGTCACTCCAAATTCCTAAAAACCTACAAAAGAATGAGTGGAGAGTTGCATTGGCTAGGAATGAAGTTAGAGCTGAAGAGGTATGTAGAGCAGTGTGACACATGCCAAAGAAACAAGTTTGAAGCCACAAAACCAGTTGGAGTCTTACAGCCTATTCCCATTCTGGACAGAATTTCAGAAGACTGGTTGATGGACTTTATAGAAGGATTGCCTATGGTTGGGTGTCAATGTGATTATGGTAGTGGCTGACCGACTTAGTAAGTATGCCTAGTTTGTCACTCTAAAACATCCCTTCTTAGCTAAATAGGTGGCTGTTGTTTTTATTGATAGGGTAGTAGGGAAGCATGGCTTTCCGAAATCTATCATATCGGATTGAGATAAGATCTTCCTTAGTAGTTTTTGGAAGGAACTATTTGCAAAAATGGGAACAATATTGAAACGAAGCTTTGTGTTTCATCCTGAAACGAAAAACTGAAGGAGTGAATAGATGTTTAGAAACGTACTTGAGATACTTTTGCAATCAACAACCACATAGATGGGACAGATTCATTCCATGGGCTGAGCTATGGTACAACACTACTTTCCATGCTTCTACAAAAACCACTCCTTTCCAAGTTGTCTATTGTAGACCACCCTCTGATTATCCTATGGACATCAAAAGACCCCAAATAATGAAGTTGAATCAATGTTGTAGGAAAGAGACTTGGCTATTAATGCTTTGAAGGAAAATTATGCCTAGCTCATAATAGAATGAAGAAGATGGCTGACCTCTAAAGAAGAGCCCTTAAATTCAAGGAGGGAGATGAAGTATTCTTGAAATTGAGACCCTACAGACAGTGCTCGTTGGCTCGAAAGAGATGTGAAAAAATTGCACCCAAATACTACGAACCCTACAAGATCATTGAAGAAGTAGGTGAAGTAGCCAACCGTTTACCGTTGCCACCGAAAGCTACCATCCATAACATCTTCCACGTCTCAACTGAAACTGAAGTTAGGAAAGCAACATGAAGTACAACATCAATCTCCAGTTCTGACTGAAGAATTTGAATTGCAACTATGGGCTGAAACTGTGTGGGTATTCGCTGAAGTAGGGAATTAGGAGCAAATGAATGGCTTGTGAAATAGAAGGGATTACTCGAGAGTGAAGCTACTTGGGAGTTGGTGTACCATATGAACCAACAATTTCTGACTTTTCACCTTGAAGACAAGGTGAATTTAGAGCCCAAGGGTATTGTAAGACCCCTTATTATTCATACTTACAAGAGGAGTGGAAAAAGGTAAATGAACAGGCATTTAATGACGGAGGGAGAATCTGAAAAAAGTTTGTGCAGGTGGGACCTGCGGGGAGGAAAGATAGGAGAGCTATATAAAGACCTTTATACGGTTTAGGGTAGCTAGGTTATTTTATTTTCATCTTTTGTTTGTAAAGGCTGCTGTAGCCTGAAAGTTTCCTAGCTCATTGTGAGGAGGTTGGTATGTTTTTCTTGTTGTTTGTTCTTTTCGTTATCATCATTTGTTGACTTGTTATCACATTTTGGTTTATATATATAAATTAGCAGATTACTGTCTCCGTTTATGCCATTAAGTTTTGGATATTTTAGATTATTCTTGTTAGTATCCTAACAACTTCACATTGGACTTTTTTGTATTGGAAATTGTTGGAAAATAGGAGCTAGTGGAGTGTTTATAGCTCCGAGAGTTTGTGTAATTTATTATACCCTAGTTTTATTTCCCATTTTGTTAGGGCTTATTATAGCCTATATATATTCTTCCCTCTTGCAATCTTTTAATTATTAGAAAATAATAAGAGCGGCTTCTATCGTGGTTTTTTCTTTTTGTACTAGGGTCTTCCACGTATACCTTGTGTTCGTCTTCTTTTCTTCTTTTCAGGAGAAACAAAGACAGATGGAAGTTAAACGTTGTAGGGTCGATAACTTGTATTTCTGTATTTGGCACGATGATGGAGTTTTTCAAGTAAAAGATGTTCGCACATGGCTTATTTGGTTCATTGAAGCAATCTCAGATTTGAATCGAAGATTAGAGGACTCCTACATTTACAACAAAGAAAAGTTAGAAAATGGCAGGGTTGAAGTTTCGAAGTGCAAAAATAAAAACGTTTGGTTACAAACAGAAGATCATTCATTCATATTCCAATTGGTGAAGACAAACAGGGGTGGAGAACTTTTGTAAAATGCAATGCTTGGTAGATTTAAAGCAAGTTATGAACCATGGATGTATGGTTCCATTGCCTTCAGACAACGTCCGCCAATGTAATCCCATAGATTACGCTGTCGTTCGCACCGCCAACCACCTCTCACGCGCCACCCACGCACCGCTGTAGGACCTCCATGCGCCGTCGTCGGAGCTACACATGCCAGTCCATCCTCCTCAGAGAGCGCCGACCATCCCTTTTGTGCAAGCCTCTTCTTCATCCGCAGCCTATATTGCTCGCCACGCCTGGATTCATGTACTGCCACCTAATTTCGGTTGGCCACCACCGCTTCTGCCCTCAAATTTGTATGCCCTGCCACTCACCGACCATAGTTATCATACTGATGTTAAGAATCCTCAAATTCACTCAACATTTGAGGTTGGTGAATCTTCGGCGAATTCCAACCCTAACATGCAAGCTTCCTCTCCTCTTCAGGAATAGCCAACAACAATTGAAAGGGTTTCAATAACAGATTGCAGCAATTGAGACTAGCTTAGAGACGACATCCAACACTCCTATACCGATGTATTATGAGAATTTGGTAACCTCGTTCCCTACGACATCCTATTCTTATGTGGTTAATACAGTGGCATGGTCTACAAGATATCTTTCAGCGGAAAAGTTGAATGACCATAACTATTTCTCATGGTCTCAGTCAGTGATAATGGTCCTTGAAGGAAGACATAAATTTGATTTTCTGACAGGAAAAATACCTTATCGGGCGACCAACAGGAACAATATTGGAAGGGAGAGGACTCTTTTCTTCAATCCATATTGATCAATAGTATAGATCCCCGGATTGGCAAGTCATTACTGTATGCTGCAACAACCAAAGATATTTGTGACATTGCCCAAACACTCTACTCCAAACGTCAGAAGATCTCTCTCCTATGTACGCTAAGGAAACAGGTTCATGAATGCAGGCAAGGAACCATGATGTCACATCCTTTTTTAATAAGCTTTTTCTTATCTGGCAGGAAACGGACCTATGCAGAGAGCTAGTCTGGAGTAGTCCCAGTGATGGTTTGCACTACTCTATAATTGGAGGGAGTGACTGGATTTATGACTTTCTTGCTGGTCTTAATCCTAAGTTTGATGTAGTACGAGGGCAGATACTAGGCCAGAGATCGATTCTCTCCCTGATGAAAGTCTATTTTGAAATCCGTGTCGAGGAGGATTGCACAAGATCTATGAGTATTTTGGCAACTCCTACTACTGACTTTGTTGCTTTTAGTGCGAGATCCTTTACCAGTGGTAGTGAAAAGCACAATGGAAAACCAGTTTCTGTTTCTGAGCATTGGAAAAAACAATGACATACCAAAGAACAGTTTTGGAAGTTACATGGTTGTCCCCCAAGAGGCAAGAAACAAATGCCACTGGTACATTCTCGTGTCTTACATCTACAAACCCCCTTAAAGTGTCTGAAACAGTCATATCCTTGTACCTGCCTCATTTCTAATGTTCCTCTTCAGGTATTCAGATGCACAACCTATGTTCATAACCATGGCCCTAACCCATCCAAGTTTGCCCATCGAGCTCAAGCATATGTTTTTGTTGGTTACCCTCTGCATCAACGAGGCTATAAATACTTCCATCTGTCTTCTTGTAAGTGCTTTATCTCCATGGATGTTATCTTTCTTGAGAATCGTTCTTTCTTTCCTGTTAGCCTTCTTCAGGGGAGAGTAATAGTGAAGAGTCTAACTCTAACTTGGTGATATCCTTAGAGTCTTCTAGTCCTACTCTCGTTACCATATCAAGTCTGCTGCTTGCCCAGATCCTCACTACATAGTCTTAACTACGAACCAAATTCCTTAGAAAACCTACTCTAGGAGGAATCTTAGAAGGGAACTTGGGTCTCCTGCTAATCAACGGTCTCTAATCCAAGATTTTGATCCTTTACAAAATCAAGGTATGATTGATTCTATTGACTCACATATTGGCAGTAAAATGAGTGAAAGTGAGAGGTCCGAGACAACTATTCCTTGAAATATAGGTGGACAGGGTAATGTTGATACTGAGGTCATCAGGTGAACAGGGTAATGTTGATTTTCTCAAGTCTATTCTCTGAGATTATCTTGTTCATCATGAATCCTGTTATGGTTGAAAAAGGTATTGAAATCTATTAGAGTGGCTTACGGGAGAAATATTTTGGTGAATATTTTTAATACTTCTACTCGCCTGAGGGATGTGTTTTCAATTGGAACATCAAACTTTGTCTTTGAAGATGAACATGAGGTGTTGAGGTGTTGAAAAAGGAAGTACAACCTTTTGATGATGTGGATATTTTGAAAGATTTTTTTGTCCCTCTTCTAGGTTTTGGACTACTTTGGCATGATAGCGAAGTTAAAAACAGTATGTGGTTGCAAGAAGTAGTGCAAAAGCATAATTTAGAGCTTTAGCCCATGGTATTTGCGAGGGTATATGGATAAGAAGATTGTTGGAAGAATTGAGATTCACCAAGACAATGCCCATGCCCACAATCTAGTCCTTCATGACAGGACAAAACATATTGAAGTTTATAAACACTTCATAAAGGAAATGATTGATGCGGGAGTAATATGCATACACCATCTTCCGACAACTGAGCAAATTGCATATGTGTTAACTAAAGGCCTTCCAAAGTGGCAATTCAACAAATTGATTGTCAAGCTGCCAATGACTGATATCTTCAAACCATCTTGAGGGGGAGTGTTGATTATTTCCTTTTTTTGTATTATTTTGTTGTATTGGTTGTATTATATTTGCCAAATTTATTTTTCCTTGTTTGTAATGGGTTGTTCTTCTATTTAAGAAAACCCTTCTCTCTTTGTGAAATACAAGAAATATATTATTTTGGCACAATGTGATGTCTAATTTAGTTCAATTACGAGCTTAATCTATCCATGGTTTGTCTACTAAATCTCAAAAGTACCAAAACTCGTCGAAAGCATCTCTTTCATCATTAACATGTGCCCCTATTACAACCATTGCTACTTCAGGTACCATGAAGATACTCATTAAAGGTAGCTTATTGTGGATATCGTGAGGATGCTAAGGGGGTGTCAACCTAGATGAGATGCCCCAGTGCACCTCCTGATCTCTTAGGCTCTTTACTCTCTGCTTGTTGTATAGCCCTCTTGTACTTTGAGTAATAGTCTCACTAATATTTATAAAGAGACTTGTTTCCTTAAAAAAGAAAAAAGTATTTCACGACATAGCTTTCCTTTCCTTTGGTTGGTCCGTTTTGAATGCGCTCAGCTCTTTTGAAGCACTTTCTCGCTGAATCATCTCCATGCTGTCCAAAGGTTAATCCTTTCAGTACTTCTCATGTTGGGGTGCTTTTCTTTTTCCAGCATAGCATTCGTTATTGCATTGAATTTATTTATTTTTTGCTGTCTTGTGGTGAAGTGTTTTGGGCTAGATGTTGTTAGATGAGGCTAACATTTCAAAGAAAATAAGTAAAGCAAAAAAAAATATTTTATAGGGAATATTTCTTTCATAAAAAATGAAATATGCTAATGGAATTTAATGGTTAAGAATAGATGAAACAAGCTATGAAAATTGTAGAAGTCCAAAAATTGCCTTGGAATGTGCATTTAAAACATTATCGTCTTCAGAAATGTGACGGCTATTTCATTCTTGTTCACTGTTCAGGAAAAATGTTTGAATTTTAAGTGAATTTGATCGCTATTGTGCAATGAGATGATTGGTTTGATCTATTTCAGGAAGAGAATTTTTATATAATTTCTAGTAAGATAGAAATTATATTTAACCAGTTTTATTGTTCCTTGTTGAATTCATGACTCACTATGCTTCTGAAGAATCAGGGGTTTTTCCTTTTTGGCTCGAGGACTGGTTCTCGTTATCAAAACTGTAGAGGTATCATTTTCCATCTTTCTAAGTTTTCTGCTTCTTGGATGGCAAATAGATATTCTCTGAGAGAAGGGGACAGTGGAAAGCAGCAACACAGTCTCAGGAATTCTTCAGAACTCTTCAAAGATATTATAGCAATGCCTACATGGATTCAGAAAAACAAGATGCTATTAATTTGTAAGCTTACCTATATTCATTCTTCTGTATTTAAATTGGATAATGATCACGCAAGAGAAAAGGATTTTATCCTTGTAGATCTTTTCTCCCAAGCAATCACTGTTTCTTGTAGATTAAATTATGAATTATTGTGTATCTGATGTAATTCAAAGTTGGATTTGGATCCTTTCTTTTATTCAAGAATTCTAATATGCTATTCTCAATAGGAGAATGGTTATTTATGGATGTGAATGATGGTTACAGCTAATTGTTTGAGTGTAACTAATCAGTTATTGTAACTGATTAGTTTTGAAGAAAACAGAAAAAACAGCTAATAACAGAAAATAACAGAAAACAGCTAATAACTGAAAATAACAAAAAACAGCTAATAACAGGAAAATGGCTAATATCTATTTGTGCTGTTTATTATGACTGTGTGATTGCATCATTCCATCCTCCGGAGATTGTACTCGACCACGAGTACATTAATCGGCAAGTTGGAAGTTGTCCATGACTCTATCTATCTTCCGGTGTAAATCTCCCAAGGAGTCCTCGACGGCCAGCAAGCGAACCGTTGATGTCCTTGGTGAGAGGGCGGCGGTGTCCTCCGTCTCTTCTTGCGCACGGTCGTCCCCCGTGGCTGGGTTGTTTCCTCTCCGGCCAGCCATCCGTCCAAGAATCGGGGCTGCTCTGATACCACTTTGATGTAATTCAAAGTTGGATTTGGATCCTTTCTTTTATTCAAGAATTCTAATATGCCATTCTTAATAGGAGAATGGTTATTTATAGATGTGAATGATGGTTACAGCTAATTGTTTGAGTGTAACTAATCAGTTATTGTAACTGATTAGTTTTGAAGAAAACAGAAAAAACAGCTAATAACAGAAAATAACAGAAAACAGCTAATAACTGAAAATAACAAAAAACAGCTAATAACAGGAAAATGGCTAATATCTATTTGTGCTGTTTATTATGACTGTGTGATTGCATCAGTATCATTTGTGTAGAACACTTAGGTTTGAGAGATAATCATAATATATTATTGCATTCACTCAAGAATTATATATACAAGATTCAATGGTCACCAAAGAAGGAAAGTGCAAAAGAAACCAAGAAAGGAAAATATAACAAGGATATTCACAATAATAGAATTATAACTCTCCCTCAAGTTGGAGCATATATGTTAATCATGCTTCAACTTGTTACATAGATAATCTATCGTGTTCCACTCAATGCTTTCGTGAAGATATCTACTAATTGTTCTCCAGTCTTCACATATCCGGTAGATATCCAACCTTGTTGAATTTTTTCACGACAAAATCACAATCAACTTAAATATCTTTCATGGAACGCTGGATTAGATGCAATATGAACTGTTGCTTGATTATCACACCACAATTTTGTTGGTATGGTGATTTCAAATCCCAACTCAAGAAGAAATTGATATATTCAGATCAATTCACACAGATTGTGCCATTGCTCTATTTTTTTATACCGCACTTGAATGTGACACCACATTTTGCTTCTTATTATTCCAAAAAATCAAATTACTACCAACAAAAACACAATATTCTGAAGTTGATCTTCTACCTTCTTTGGATCCTTCCCAATCGGCGTATAAAAAACATTCATTATTAGTATGACCATAATCCTTATATAATAAACCACGTGCAGGAGCAGCCTTCAGATAACACAAAATCTGTTCCAAAGTAGCCAAATGATCAATTGTAGGGCATGGCATATACTGGCTCATAATACTCACTGAATAAGCTATGTCCGGTCGAGTCACTGTAAGGTAATTAATTTTTTCCACTAACCTCCTATATCTTTTAGGATTACTTAATAATTCTCCATCTCTTGGGAGTTGTAAGTTGGGCATCACTGGGAACTACATGGCTTAGCCCCTAGCTTCCCTGTTTCAGTCAACAAGTCAAGTATATATTTTCTCAGTGATAATAGTATGCCTTTCTTGCTTCTTATTACCTTGATTCCTAGCTAGGAAGTATTTCAACATGCCCAAATATTTTATTTTGAATTGGCGATGAGGAGAGTCTTTAGCGACTGTATACTTGGAGCATCATCTCCAGTAATCACAATATCATCAACTTATAAGAGTAACAGGATGACATAACTCTCAGATCTCTTAAAAAAGACCAAGTGATCTAATGTGATTTTTCGCATTCCAAAGCTTTCAATCATTTGACCGAATTCTTCAAACCAGCCCTGTGGACTGTTTTACTCCATTCAAAGATTTTCGAAGGTGACACACCGTTCCAATCCCCTTGAGCAGCACATCCTAGTGGTTACTCCACATACCTCTTGTTGAAGATCACCGTGGAGGAATGCATTTGTAATATCAAGCTGATTTAAGGCCAATGGTTGATTGAAGCTAATGAAGTAAACAACCCTACTGATGCCATTTTTGCAACAGTGAAAATTATCAGAATAGTTAATGCCATATGTTTGTGGGTAGCCTTTCGCTAGAATGCGTGCTTTTAATCGAGCAATAGAACGATTAACTTTAACTGCAAACACCCATTTTCAACCGATAGACTTCTTTCTTGCTGGGAGAGAAACTAAATCCCAAGTACAATTGTCATTTAAAGCTGTCATCTCCTCCACCATTGCAGCACACCAACCAGGATGAGACAAGGCTTCAGGAACAGTTTTAGGAATGGATACAGACTCTAATGATGCAATAAAAGAACATGTAGAAGACGACAAATGGTTATATGAAACAAAATGGAAATGTGATGAGCACACTTATGTTTATCTTTACGAAGAGCAGTAGGAAGATCATAATGTTGTTTTCAATAATGATTCTCTATTTCATTGATTTACTAGAGGTACAAACCTAATTATAAACAAAGAACAATACACATAAGGAAAGCATATTATGAGAATAATATCTCCAAAAATACTCTAATTACGGCAATACCCTCTCCCTCAAACTCAAGGTTCTAGAATGAACTTGAGTTTGCTAAGAAAAAAATCGAATCAGTAGATCTAGGATAGAATCAGAAATCCATGGAGAACACAAAGAACTTCTAAGCTAAAAACAAACCCACAAAGAACGAAATGAAGAACTTTTGGGATAGAAACATAGATCCTTGTATAGAGTTCTATATTAGAACCTACGAAGAACGAAACAAGAACTCTTGGGCAATGAGCAAAAACTAGCAACACGATACAAATGGCGGCGAGGGTCTCAACAAATCTGAAACGAACAAGGGAGAAGTGCTATGGTGAAACAACGCCAAATAGGTTGGGCATCACCGAATCTAGCTGTGTTGGGCATGCAACTAGGCAGTAGGGGAGGAACGATGATGAGTCTTATTAATGACATGTGATGGAATTGACAGAATTGGGCAGAACGGAACTGGAGCAAATTGAAACCGTAGTAGAACTAGTAGAAAATCAGAGCATGAAATCAGGCCGAGCGGAACGAATTGAAACGAAACACGAAACTGAAGCATGAAATCGTGCAAAGCGGATCTGGTCAAACCGGAACAAATCGGAAACAAAACATAATCGGAGCAGGTCGTCGTTGTCATCGTCTCTCGTCTTCGGATTTGAACAAAGCATGAACGAAGATGAGCAGCGGTGGCAGATCTGAAGGTCTTGAAGGGTGGTGGCTGGGTCAAATTTGTGCATGTGCGGCCACTAGGAAGGTCGGATCTGGAACAGAAGGGTTCAGTGGCAGACGGGAGATGGATCTAGGTTTCTCGATGAGGAGTAGGTTAGTTGGAATAGAGGGATGTTTGCGGTGGGTTTCTGGGTTGGAAAAGAGTAAGCGACGATCGCACATCTGCTTGAGAAAATTTAGATAAACCCTAATTGGGGATGGCTCTGCCTCTGTTGATCTTGATGAATGATCAACGAAGGCAAAGATCGAATGAGGATGTGGCGGGTAGAATTCAATGAGACAAAAGAAACCTAGAGCTTTGATACCATGTTGTTTTCAAGAATAATTCTCTATTTCATTGATTTTACTAGAGGTACAAACCTAATTATAGGCAAAGAACAATACACTTAAGGAAAGAATATTATGAGAATAATATCTCCAAAAATACTCTAATTATGATCACTCGTTTTCAGATCCAATGATGAAGAATACGGGTGTACATAAGTTGGGTTGGACCAGGTTAGAGGAAAAATATGGACCAACCCAAAGTAACCGGGTTGGCAAAAAGTGAACCCTATCGGTTGAATATGTTAAGGTCAACTTAACCCAAAAAATTCGGGTTGGGTAGGCGAGTTGGCCGTTTTTTTAATTATATTGTTTTTCAAATTTTTACTTTGACATGGTCAAACGATCGCTTACCTAGTCATAACATGCTCGTTTAGTATGGTCAACATAATCATTTAGATTTGAAGCCTTGTTCCCATCGTTTATTTTTAAACTACAAGTTCGTCAACTGGGTGAAGCTTGTTCGAGATTGTATGCAACAGACAACTCATATTGCTGACCGTCTTCAATGCTCTCTTTAATGATGTTTTCAATACTTTTCTCTCTCACGTTCTAAAAACCATTTTCTCTAAAATGTGAAGGGAGGCTACATCATATTGTGATTTTGCCGGCGACTTCGGATTTAGCACGATTGACTTGTTGACTAAGTTAGGACAAGTATCACACAGTTGCACATCCCGTGTTTGGAAGGTTACAATTGTGACACTGAGTATGTGGGCATCGAAAGTGGACTGAAAGAGTTTTAAGATTTTAAAGTTTTTTAGGTTCTAAAAAAATTATGGTCTTTTTAAATTTTAAAAATTATGCTTTTTTTGTTTAAGGTTCAAGAACCTGCTCTCATACCATGCCAAAAAACGTAATTTTCTATATATTTCACAAAGAGAGTAGAAGAACAACCCATTGCATATAAGGAAAAAATAAATCTGGCAAATATAATACAACCAATATAATAAAATATAATACGAAACGGGAAATAATCAACAAACATTTTGTTTTCGTTTAAAAGAAAGTAATCCAATTTGGACATAAATCTTGAATGGAAAACTATGCAAAAAAAAATATTGTGAAGAGAGCTCTAGAAAGAAGCAATAATCCTGGCAATTTGAGAACGATCCAACCTTGCCAATGATTTATCTTGAAAGACTGAATTCTTTCAAACAAAATTCCACTAAGGATTGCTTTGACTGCGTTAGAACAAAACAACTGAGACTTTGGCTTTAAAGAACCTACCAAATTTGAATAACAAACTGTAATTCCTCTTTTATAATTTCCTATTTGAGTAATATTCTATAAATGCTCATCTTATTTTTCGTTTTTGTTTTATCGATCAAAGAATAAATGACTGAAGAAGTGACTGCATATTACATAAAATAAAATAAAAGTTGCTCCCTGCATAAGAAAAGGGGAGCTAATTGATTAGGATAATTGCTTCTAATAGTGTTTTTTTGTGAAATTAATGTCTTAATTGCATCTTTAATTGAAAACAACAATGAGTAGCTTCTTGGGTATAGACAACAGCCCAATACTAATATGGGGATGTTATTTATTAATTCATGGATATTGTGTAAAAATTTTAACTTCTAAATAATGGTCAGATTTCTGGGACATTTTCAACCACAAAAGAACAAGCCTGCGGTCTGGGAACTAGATTCAGATCAGCATTGTAATGTAGGGAGGAATGGGCGAATCCATGTGCAAGATGATGGAAGGTAAATCTTTACACAGAAATTGCCGGATATATATTTCAACTTTTTTCTTTTCCTTTCTGAAAACTGTTGCGCAAATTTACTAATCATGGGTTGATTGTTTCCTTGTTTCTTTGTTCACTCTGTTTTGTGTTTGACTAAGTTATTTAATTATATAGATTAGGATATGATAGATGCTGGCATTGTCCATCACAGTGTATGCTGATAAACTATGAAATTTTGCTATAATTATAAATATTTTCAGCACTTTTGTCATTTAAAATATGATAAATATTTTCAGCACTTTTGTATACCGTCATTTGACATGTCCCAAAGTCTTTCTGCTCAATCCATCTTTTGCCAGAGAAGGGCGAGTTTATTGAAATAGGAAATCACGTCTAGGGTCCCTTGTTTGCATCGTGGACCTGTTTTCTCAGAGTATACAATTGAGAGACATTATGATGCTTTGAGTAGAGTTTCTTAGTTGTATCCCACAAGTCTTTTGGAGTGGCTACAGTAGAGGCTTGTCGATTTGTTGTCCCATTAGATTAATTAGCATATGCCGAATGAGTGAGTCCTTCCCTTTCTAGAGTCGTTCCAAGGCATCACCCGGTGGAGGACAGACAGTCTTTCCTGACAGAAACCCGAACTGGTGACGACCCTCAAGGAACATCTAGATTACTTAAGACCACAAAAAATAATTTTGGCTGTTTAATTTTTCCCCTTGGAAATTTTCTATAGACAATCCCAGAGAGCCAATTATATAATTCAAAGGAAAATTAGGGAGTGAAGTTACCAGGTTCTTTGAATGCATCGGTAGATTGGTTAATTTAGACTATTCCAAGGATTCACCAACTTCAAAACCACTGAGCATACCCTTGATCATTCTCGGAACCATGGATATGATGATGCTGCTGTAAGACATAAAAAGGCAATGGCATGTGAACTGAGGTCAGTCCGTAAACCAAAGGCAACGACGGTGTGTAGAGGGTGTGGATTGTCGGAAGGGTATAATGGCTATACTTGGGATGACAGAGGGGAGAAGGTTGACTGGTTTGTGAAGGTATCCGACGGTGGTGCGCGGGCAAAGGCATTTGGTGTCACGAGCATGCTTGTCCAAGGTGTTGTTTGCCCATGGCCGCATGCTTAAACATCCTCAAACCACCTTATCTTTATGTTTTGTACATAGTTTAGTCTTTTTCTTTCCTTTTGTTGTCACCGACCTAGAGTGTGACGTTTCGGCATTTTCATATGCAAGCTTGTCAAAGTTAAAAATGTTTAAAATGTACTATAGACGAGACATAGTAGTGTAATCCCTGACCAAGCCTTGTTTCACTCTTTGCTTTCTAAGCTTTCTTTGCGATTGGCAGTCTTCAATGCTTTTCTTTCTCTCTCACATCTTATAAAATCAATTTCTCTCCAAACGTGAAGGGAGGCTACATTGTACCGCAAGTTTGTCCATGACTTTCGAATTTCATACGGCTGACTTGTTCACTGAGTTAGATCAAGTGTCGCACAATTGTCCATTCCGTGTTTGAAAATTGTGATTGTGAAAAGTGGTATCAGAGCTTTGTTAGCTCTTTGGCTAAGCGAGCTGCAATTAAACAACTGTCGAAGTTGCAGTCTGAGCGACTGAGTGAGATTGAAGAGCAATTCTTGTATTTGAGAGAATTGCCAGACGAAGTAAGATTTCTCCAGACCCGACTAGAGGGGTTGGATTGAAAAGTCGGAGAAATAGACGAGCTACCCATAAATGTATTGGCGCTGAGGGTTGATTCGTTAGAACATAGAACCACCCAAGCAGGTAGTTTTAAACGTGGGAGTAGCTCTTCAAGGTCTATTGCATACATGGAAGAGCGTGTTGTAGGGCTTGACTGTTCCCAGAAGACCATGCTAAAGTTGTTCAGCAATCTGTCAGACAACTGTAGAGCCACGATTGAGACAATCAAGGTCGAGATGGCTGGGATGAAAATGCAAGTAAATTTAACAATGCAAACAATGGATAACCAGACCTCGAATCAAGCACATAGTGTTTCGAGAAAGTTCAAGATCCTGAAACCCAAAGCCTTTAATGAGAACCGTGATGTTAAAAAGCTTGAAAATTTCATCCTTGATATGGAACAGTACTTTAAGGCTAGTGGAACCAATTCTGAAGAAACCAAGGTGACATTAGCCTCCATGCATCTGCCTGATGATGCAAAACTCTAGTGGAGGTTGGAAGTGAATGACGTCCAAAATGGTCGATATACCATTGATATGTAGGAAGATCTTAAGAAAGAACTGAGGGCTCAATTCTTTTCTGAAAATGTAGAATTTATTTCTAAAAGAAAACTGCGAGAACTTGCACGCGGGAACCATGAGAGAGTATGTTAAACAATTCTCCGGTGACATGTTGGACATTCGAGACATATCGAAAAAAGACAGTATTCTGCTTTGTAGAAGGACTCAAGCTGTGGGCCAGGAATAAGTTATACGAACAGAAAGTTCAAGATCTTGTCTTTGCTTTTGCTGCTGCAAAGAGATTGTTTGAGACAATGGTGACCAAGGGTCCCAAAAGAAGAATGTGAGCACACCGAATCCGAGGAATAAGATCTCCAAGCATAATTCCCCAAGAAGCTTGACAAACGATAATAAACCACAAACCTCAAGCTCTAGTGCTCCTCAAGGAGCACATCAGTCAAATTTGAATCAAACAAGACCTATTTCTTGCTTCTTGTGTAAAGGCCCTCATCATGTAGCCGAATGCCCACACCGAGGCTCGTTTACAGCTTTTAAAGCCTTCTTACAGTGTTCTAACGATTCCGAGGCAAAAACAGAAGTTGAAAGGGAAGATGAGAGGGACACCCGTCGCATGGGTGCGCTAAAATTACTATCAACAATTCAAAATAAGGCATCTCACCAAAAGGATGCTTTAAAAAATGTACTCATGTTTGTCGACGCGGTCATAAACTCCAAACCCGAAAAGAGCACCATGGTAGACTCAGGTACAACTCATAATTTCATTTCTGAACAAGAAGCACATCAGTTGGAGTTGAAAATCGAGATAGACATAGGCAAGATGAAAGTTGTTAATTCTGAAGCCTTGTCAATAGTTGGAGTATCGAAAAAGATATCTATACATTTAGGCGAATGGAGAGAAGATGTTGATTTACTCATTGTTTGCATGGATGATTTTAATGTAGAACTCGGTATGGAGTTTCTCTTACAACATGAAGTCATTCCCATGCCACTGGCTTAGTGTAATGGTAGTAACGAGTAATCATCCGACAGTAGTTCAAGCAAATATCAAGCAACCAAGTGGGTGAGAATGATTTTAACCTTGAAATTGAATAGGGGCTCAATAGAGAAGAGTCGACCTTTATGGCCATCCAATTTTTGGATGAGCAGATGGAAATTGAGACTTCCCCAGTAGAGATTTAGAATGTTTTGAATGAATATGTTGATATCATGCCGCCTGAACTGCCAAAGTCATTACCTCCTCGACAGGGGATCGACCACGTGATTGAGCTTGTCCTAGGAGCCAAGCCCCCGACAAAGAATGCTTACCGAATGGCTCTACCTGAGCTAGTTGAGCTTAGGAAACAGTTAGATGAGTTATTGGTTGTCGGATTTTTCGGACTTGTGAAAGCACCTTATGAGGCCCCTGTACTGTTTCAGAAGAAGAAAGACGGAACACTTCGACTATGCACAGACTACCGAGCTTTAAACAAGGTTACAGTTCAGAACAAATATCTCATCCTGATCATAAATGACGTGTTTGACCAATTAAATGGAGCTCAGTACTTTTTGAAGCTCGACCTCCGGTCAAGCTAGTGCCCAGTTCGGATAGAACAAGGGAACGAACCGAAGACTGTGTGTAACAAGGTATGGAGCCTTCGAATTCCTCGTAATGCCCTTTGGCTTGACAAACTCCCCCGCAACCTCTTGCACTTTGATGAATCAGGTATTCCACAAGTACACAGATCAGTTTGTGGTGGTTGATCTCGATGACATTGTATTTTTCAGTTCTAGCCTTGAAGAACACCAGGTCCATATTTGGTTTGTCTTTGACAAGCTCTGGTGGAATCAATTATATGTTAAGAAAGAGAAATGTGCTTTTGCTCAACAGCGCATCAATTTTCTCGATCATGTCATCGAATGCGGAAAGATTCAAATGGACGAAGATAAGTTGCAAGCTATTAAGGAGTGGAGAGCCCCCACTTCTGTGACAGAGTTACGTTCCTTCCTTTGATTGGCTAATTACTATCGCCAGTTCATCGAAGGATTCTCAAGAAGAGCCGCACCGTTGACTGAGTTGTTGAAGAAAGATAAGACTTGGAGATGGCCACTAGAATGTCAAACTGGTTTTGACGAATTAAAGGTGACATTGACTAGAGGTCCTGTCCTCATATTGGTCATTTGTAGTTGAGACCGACGCATTAAAATTTTCCCTTGGGGTCATCCTTACCCAAGAGGGCCACCTAATAGCTTTCTAGAGTCGTAAGCTTAATAATGCTGAGAAGAGGCTGTCTCCGAGAAAGAAATTTTTGCTGTGGTCCATTAAACAGAAACTGGTTGGTTGCGATGGAGAATGAAGAAGCTGGAAGTTATTTGGTCGCGATGGGAAAAGAAGAAGTCGAAATCGGCAATCGTGTGGATGCGAAGAAGGAAGAAAACGCCAGCTAATGACGATCTACGGTGGTCCGGAGAGGTGATTGGGAAGATGGGAGAATTGCGTGAAGAAGATGAAGTTGCACACGTAAGGATGCCAATGACGTGGCAGTAAGTGATAGGAGATAAGATTAGGGTAAGAGAAATAAACCCTAAAATCTTGGGCTTTATTTATTCCAGTGGGCTTCAACTTTTGTTATATGGACTTCAAATAAATGTGCTTCAACTTGTTATAAATAAAATAGGAGAGGTCCATTATTGTGTAGATGAAGTGGGTGGAGATTTTCAAGAATGGGGAAGACGAAAAACGTGCCTAAAGGTTGGGAAAGGAAGATTCAGTAATAGTGAGCTGGTTTGTGGGCTGAAGAAAGAATATTTTGGGCTATGGGCTGAAAGCAATGGATCTGTTTGGAGTTAAAAAAATTTGGAAGTTGAAGGGAATTTTTTTTTTCAAACTTGGTGAGCATATTATCACTGTGACGAGTTGTAATTAAAAAAAGAAAAGAGAAAAGAGGGTCAATTTTTGTGATCATATTTGTAAGCACACCTTTGAGGACAAGGTGGTCTTGAAGGCCCGGGTAATGTTAGATACCTAGATTTAGATAGGGTTAAGGGTAGTTAGTTACATAAAGCAGTTAGATAGTTATAAATAGGAAGTTGGAGAAGGAAGAAAGGTATGAAGATTTTGGTGAGATATTGAGCTGCAACATTCCTTGAAAAAGAGGAAGGCAAAGGGTTAGGGTTCTTTTACTTGTTTGTTCTTTTTACTTCTTTTATATTGTAATTCCTGTTGACGGTATCAATAAAATAGAAACACTATAATAGTGTTCTATCAGGTTGGTTCTATGATGTTTGGGAATTTGGCTAAAGGTATGATATCTCACTAGGTAGGTGGTTTTCTGGAGGCGCAGTGTTGTTTCCTTTAATGACAAAGGCTAAGATAAGTGTTGTTTTTTAAGGTAGGAACTCCTTACCTTTGATTATTGATAAAAGTTGTTTTTTATTGAAAAGAGAGACAACGAGTTCACACCAATTTACGTGGAAACCCGAGTACCGGGAGAAAAACCACGATTGTTTGTTGTTATTATTTTCTAATGAATAAAACAATAGGTACAGGGGAGAATAAATAGAGTACACAATGGAATAAAAAAGGAAAAGATTTAGGAAAATAAGGAATACATTCCATAATCTTTCCATAATTATTCTAGGATTCTAACAAGGAAAAAGCCTAGAAAAAAAGGAAAGAATTCCAACACTCCCCCTCAAGTTGGGACGTAAATATCAATGAGGCCCAACTTGCTAACGCAGAAGTCGAAGTTTGGTCTGAGAAGCCCTTTGGTAAGAACATCAGCAACCTGTTGACTCGAAGGGATGTACGGAATGCATATGCTTCCACTGTCAAGTTTTTCTTTGATAAAATGTCGATCAATCTCAACATGTTTAGTTCTATCATGTTGAACAGGGTTGTTAGCAATACTAATAGCGGCTTTATTATCACAGAAAAGCTTCAATGGTGTCTCACATTCCTGATGAAGATCTGTCAAAACTTTCTGAAGCCAAATTTCCTCACATATTCCTAAACTCATAGCTCTGTATTCAGCCTCAGCGCTGCTCCTGGCCACAACACTTTGCTTCTTACTCCTCCAAGTTACAAGATTGCCCCAAACAAAGGTACAATAACCAGAGGTAGATTTTCTAAACATCAGCCCTTTACCAGGTGTTGATTTTAAGTATCTCAAGATTCTGTTGACAGCTTTCATGTGTTCCTCATTAGGGGTCTGCATAAACTGGCTGACAACACTCACAGCAAAGGAAATATCAGGACGAGTATGAGATAAGTAAATTAATTTACCCACGAGGCGTTGATACTGTTCTTTATCAACTGGAACTTGATCATCAGAGTTTCCTAGTTTGCAGTTGAATTCAATAGGAGTGTCAGTGGGACGACATCCTAACATACCTGTCTCGGTTAACAAATCAAGGATGTATTTTCTTTGAGATACGGAGATACCTTCTTTAGATCTGGCCACCTCCATTCCAAGGAAATATTTCAAATTTCCCAAATCCTTGATTTCAAACTCATCGCCCATTCTCTGCTTTAGTTGACTGATTTCTGCCTGATCATCTCCAGTCAAAACAATGTCATCCACATAAACTATTAGAACAACAATCTTTCCTGTTTTGGAAACCTTTGTAAATAAAGTATGATCAGAGTGTCCCTGCCTGTACCCTTGGGACTTGACAAAGGTAGTGAATCTGTCAAACCATGCTCTGGGAGACTGTTTCAGACCATATATAGATTTCTGGAGTTTACACACATGCTGACCAAACTGGGCTTCAAATCCAGGCGGAGGGCTCATGTAGACTTCCTCTACGAGGTCTCCATTCAAAAAGGCATTCTTAACATCCAGCTGATATAGAGGCCAATCTTTGTTCACAGCAACAGATAACAGAACTCTAATAGTATTCAACTTAGCAACTGGAGAAAAAGTTTCTGAATAGTCAATACCATAGGTTTGAGTAAATCCCTTCGCAACTAACCTTGCCTTGTGTCTGTCAAGAGTACCATCAGCTTTGTATTTGAGAGAGAACACCCATTTGCATCCCACAGTTTTGTGTCCCTTAGGTAGAGTACAAATGTCCCAAGTACTATTCTTTTCAAGAGCTTTCATCTCTTCCATGACAGCATTCTTCCATTCAGGATACTTTAAAGCAGTGTAGATATCTTTTGGTATTATGGTAGAGTCAAGGCTTGCTGTAAAAGCTCTGAACTGAGGAGAGAGATTATCGTAGGAAACATAATTGCAAATGGGGTGTTTAGTACAAGACCTGGTGCCTTTTCTCAGAGCAATGGGAATGTCAAGAGAGGAATCATACTCATCTGATTTTCCTGTATGACCCTGTTCCGCTTCATTATTACGGGTTTCTATTCTGACCTCAATCTCATCACCACTGTCCTTTTCTTCCACGTTTTCAAGAACAGCAACATTAGACCTGTCATTCTCACTTATCATATTCTTAGTACAGGGTTCAGTAGGGTTTTCCATACCTTGATCTCGAGGAGGTTCAGAGTCTTGGACTGGAGCCGGCGGCTGACTAGTAGGGGAACCGACTTCCTTTTTGTGATTCCTCCTGTAGTACGTTTTCCAGGGGACTTGGTTTGTGGGTAGGACTATGGAATGAGGAATGATGTTAGACACGACACTAGGAGTGGGTTCGATGAATTCAAAGGTGTTGTTAGACTCTTCACTCACACTCTCCCCTGAAGATGGCTAACGGGAAAGTAGGGTCGATCCTCACAGAAAGTAACATCCATAGTGACAAAGTATTTTCTGGATGGTGGGTGAAAACATTTATAACCACGCTGGTGAGGGGGATACCCAACAAACACACATGCCTGAGCCCGAGGGGTAAATTTGGTTTGATTAGGGCCAAAATTATGGACATAAGCGGTACACCCAAACACACGAAGAGGAACCTCAGAAACATGACGAGTCGATGGGTAGGACTCCTTAAGACAATCTAAGGGAGTTTGAAGATGAAGAATACGAGAAGGCATTCTATTGATTAAATGAGCTGCTGTAAGAATAGCATCTCCCCACAAGTATGAAGGAAGGGAAGTAGAAAGCATAAGGGAACGGGCTACTTCCAGAAGGTGACGGTTTTTTCGCTCGGCCACTCCATTTTGTTGAGGAGTGTAGGCGCACGAGTTTTGATGAACAATCCCCTTGGAAGCAAGAAATTCACTAAGGTTATGGTTTTGGAATTCCCGACCATTATCACTCCGAAGAATAGCAATTTTTTGATGGAATTGTGTTTCAATGGTGTGATAGAAATTTTGAAACATAGAGGAAACCTCAGATTTATCAGTGATAAGGTAGACCCAGGTAAGACGGGTATGATCATCAATGAAGGTTACGAACCACCGTTTTCCAGATGAGGTTGTTATCTTGGATGGTCCCCAGACATCACTATGAACAAGAGTGAAGGGTTGGGTTGGTTTGTATGGTTGTGAGGGAAAAGAGACTCGATGTTGTTTGGCCTGAATACACACATCACAAGATAAGGTAGTCATCTCAACTTTAGAGAAGAGATGTGGAAATAAATGTTTCATATATTGAAAATTAGGGTGGCCTAAACGAAAATGCCACAACATACAATCTTGTTCAGAAGTAGTGAAATAGGAAGATAAGAGACTAGTCCTAGGAATGCTACTAGAAGAGGTATCGTCATCAAGGAGGTAGAGTCCCCTACTATGCCGGGCAGTGCCAATCATCCTCCCCGAGCTCAAGTCCTGAAAAGAGACAGAATCAGGTAAGAATATTGCTTTGCAGTTTAACTCATGAGTGATCTTGCTTATCGAAAGCAAATTATAAGATAGTTTGGGCACATGCAAAACATTATGTAAGGAGAGCCCTGCACAAGGAGAAATCTTCCCCTTTCCAGCAATGGGAGCCAAGGAGCCATCTGCAATTCTAATTGTCTCGTTCCCAGCACAAGGAATGTAAGATACAAAATGTTCAGAGGACCCAGTCAAATGATCTGTGGCACCAGAATCCAGAATCCAGGGGTTCTTCCCATCAATACTAACAAGACCGAAGGAATGAGGTATACCTGATTGGACAATGGCACCTAAAGTGGCAAGACTGAGATCAGTTTGGTTTTTGTGTGGATCGGATTGTTGAGGAGGTTCAGCAGACTCACTCACATACGCCCGCCCTGTGTTCTGTTTGTCGTTGGAAGGGCGTTTCTTACTTCCTGGGGGACGACCATGTAACTTCCAACATTGTTCTTTGGTATGCCATTGTTTTTTGCAATGCTCGCAGACAGGAATTGGTTTTCCATTATGCTTGTCACTGCTACTGTTAGAAGATCTTGCACTAAAAGCAGCAGAGTCAATAGTAGGGGTTGCGGAAATATTCATAGCACTTGTGCGATCTTCCTCGAGGCGGATTTCAGAGCAAACTTCCATCAGGGAGGGAATCGGTCTTTGACCTAGTATACGCCCTCGAACTACATCAAACTTAGGATTAAGACCAGCAAGAAAGTCATAAATCCTGTCATTCTCTTCAATTCTCGAGTACTGTACACCATCAGTGGGATCACGCCAGACTAGTTCTCTGCATAGGTCCATTTCTTGCCATATAAGAGAAAGCTTATTGAAAAAGGATGTGACATCCATGGTTCCTTGCTTGCATTCATGAACTTGCTTTCTCAGCGTGTATAGACGAGAGGCATTCTGACGTTTTGAGTAAAAGTGTCTGGGCTGTGTCCCAAATATCCTTGGCTGTTGCAGCAAACAATAACGGCTTGCCAATTTGAGGTTCCATACTATTGATCAATATGGATCGAAGAATAGAGTCTTCTGCCTTCCAATATCGTTCATGTGGGTCGCCCGGTAGGGGGCGAGGTATTTCCCCTGTCAGAAAGCTAAATTTTTGTCGTCCTTCGAGGACCATCTTTACTGATTGAGACCATGAGAAATAGTTGTTGCCATTCAACTTTTCTCCTGAAAGATGATACATGGAAGACTGAGCCACCGTATTAGTCACATACGGTTGGAATATGCCGAAGATTCACCAACCTCAAATGTTGAGTGAATTTGAGAGTTTTTAAGATCGGGATGGTAGCTAGGATCATTGGGTGGCTGGCCATACAAATTTGACGGCAGAAGCGGTGGTAGCCGATTGGAATTAGATGGCAGAACATAAATCGGGGCGTGGGGAGCAATATAGGCCGCGGACGAAGAAAAGGGTTGGACAGATGGGATGGTCGGCGCCGTCTGAGGAAGAAAACCAGGCGCGTGATGGTCCGGTGGCGGCGCGTGGTGGTCCGGTGACGGCGCGGACGACTGCGGTAATGACGAAAAATTATTTTCGGACGTTTTCTGTAGCCAGCTTAATAATTCGTCCATGGTAGCACTCATCCGAGCATCGACGGCAGCAGCTACGGCAGCACTAAAATTGATGGCTGTCCCTTCTGTTTGATTTTCATAAGTGGTTTGGTTTTTTTGGGTTTCTAGGGTGTTTTCATTGTCCCGCTCTGATACCATATTGAAAAGAGAGACAACGAGTTCACACCAATTTACGTAGAAACCCGAGTACCGGGAGAAAAACCACGATTGTTTGTTGTTATTATTTTCTAATGAATAAAACAATAGGTACAGGGGAGAATAAATAGAGTACACAATGGAATAAAAAAAGAAAAGATTTAGGAAAATAAGGAATACATTCCCATAATCTTTCCATAATTATTCTAGGATTCTAACAAGGAAAAAGCCTAGAAAAAAAGGAAAGAATTCCAACATTTTTCTTTCTGAAGATTAAGTTTTATTTCGGAGAAAACCTTTGATTATTGATAAAAGTTGTTTTTCTTTTTGAAGATTAAGTTTTGTTTCGGAGGAGCTGCCTATAGGTAAAAGAACTACACGACGACCCATCCAGTATAACTCAATAGTGTTGGCTCTACCTCTATGAATGTAATCTGTGTCATATTGCCAAGGTCTTCCTAAAAGAATGTGGCAAGCATCCATATCAAGAACATCACATATAATTTTGTCTTCATAGTGCTGTCCTATTGATAAAGAAATAGTACAAACCTCAGTAACAGTAGCTTCTCCCCCTTTTTTAACTAACTAACTAACCTTATAGGGATTCGGATGTGGGTCAGTTTTCAAATTTAGGCCAGAAACTAGTTTTTTAGATACTAAGTTTTCGCTACTACTACTATCAATGACAACTTGACACATTTTACCGTTAATGGTGCATCTTGTTCGAAAGAGGAAATTCCTTTGAGGTATTTGTTCAGCCGTAGGGGTGAAAATAATTCTCTGAACTACACAAGATAGTTGATCTCCTTCATCCTCATAGATGTTGTCATCTGAGTCATCCTCTTCCTGTCTTTCCTCAATTGTCAAAGTCCTCCTTTGAGGGCACTCATTGGAGAGATGTCTTTGTTGACCGCACCTGAAACATTTACCCAAAGTAGGACAGTTATAAACGTTGTCAACCTTCTTTTTTGTGGCTGGAATCTTTGGTGGGTTTTCATCTTTCTTGGCGGGCTATGAGGTTGTGGAGGAACTTCCTTGTTGAAAGTTTCTAAATGGATTAATTGGGTTTGCTCTTTTCTGTTTGTCCCAATTGGAGTTTGAGAGCAACTAATTGGATCTTCTTGTGTTCGGGTGTATTGGCATAGTGGAAAAAATTGTCTACGTTCTTGATCCAATTAAGAAACTTCTCCATGTTCATTCGACCATTGAAGGTTGGAAGATCTACTTTCATGCGCATTTATTGATCTTGAAAATTCGGTCGAAACCCAAGTCCTTGTTGTGGTTCTTGATGAATGCTCAGCAAGCTATCTTCATCGGAAGAGTCAAAATCTTCTAACAAATATCCAGGTAGGTTCTTCCCATATAGCCGGTTATTGTGGATGTGAATAGGTTCATTTCTTGGTTGTTCTTGGTTTGCAGCTGGATTTCTTGGTCTTTCTTGCCTTTCTTGCTTTGCTGCAATTGGGTTCTTTGGGAGTTGGATTGCTTCTTCTAATGGTTGGGCATAAAATTGGGTAAAAAGATTAGTTAACTTTACTAATGATTGCTGTATATCCGACTGTCTTTCTCGAAGTTCTTCAAGAGCTTGTTTCACCAACTGCAAGTGTTGGTCGAAGGTCGTTATGAGTTGTAAGCTCCAAGTTTTTTGTTGGAAGGGTGAGCTGGGTTCACGCTCTTATACCAATTGATGCAGTAATTGCAAAGCTTAGAATTTTTTATGAATAATATTTCTGATATATTTCATTAATGAGTGGAGAAGCCTTTTTATAGGCAGGAAGTTTACAAGAATAGTTAGAAGTTAGTTATTTTAGAACTAACTTGGAGTTGAGTTAGTTATTTATGACTAACTCAAGATACAAGATTGGTAACTCAAGATACACAAGATTTAAGTAAAAAATAACTAATCTTAAGATACAATAATGGTAATTCAAGATACTGAAGAATTAGCTAAAGAATACTAAAGGACTTAAAGAAACATCAAGAAAGGAGGATGTTCTGCATTATAAGCCCTAAGAATCAGCAAGTGCATCTGTACAACAACTACGTTGACATCCCCTTAGCACTCTCATCATAGACGTAGACCAAAGATTACACGAGTTTGGAGTTAACACAAAAATAAAGAAATACAGCCAGTACATCCAAAATACAGCCATCACAAGGCAAAACAGTCAACAAAATACAAGAAAAAAACTAAGAATAGATATATCAAACTACACTATGCAAGAAAAATGAATGTCTTCAAGTTGAGACTGATTTCTTGGATGGAAAAATCTTCAAACTCACTAGATAAAACACACCAAGAAGACCCATTAAGCCAAGCTGATTCTAAACTGATCTGCCAAGGGGAGGATTTATCATGAAAAACCTGTTGGTTTCTTTCGAACCAAAGATCGGATAATAGAGCCTTTACTGCTGTTAAATATAGGACATATTCTCCTATTAAATTCAGTCATTTTTACGTTTTCCAATTTTACTTTTTGTGTAAAATGTTTTCCTTCTTTTACTTTATGACCGTTATTCATTTTTCCTTGTATAATTCTTTTCCCCTCTACATTGAGGGTTGTGTATTTGTATAGAAAACAAGAAGAATTTTGCGTATTTAGAAAATACTATAATTACATTACACCAATTCAGCCTGGGTGTTTTCTTGAGGTTAGGGCCAATTAAAAGCTGCATCACATTATCTTGAAATGTATTATTAAACACCCAGCATAGGTTGAACTTTTCAAACAAATCATTCCAGCAAGAGAAGGCATAGCTGCAGTAAAAGAACGAATGTATTAGGTCTTCTGAGGGTCCCAAGCAAAGAGAACAAGCATGGGGCAAAAGACTATTGATAATGAATATTTACGCATAAATATTTCTAAATTAAAATTCCTACATTCTCCCCCAAGCTAGTTTAAAGATGCCTTTCGACTTCCCCAGATATCTGTTTCTCCTGTGAGAAAGCAAAGAATGGAAGTAGAAAGCGGAAGGGTTTTCGGCTCCCCCTACTCCATACGGTACGAGCATGATCTATTCCGAGTTGAAGATTTGAGGGCGAATAAAATCCTGTCATTATAAGGCTCTCAGCTCTGCTGGTTTCAAGAGGCCATCGAGTTCCTCTGTCAAAGTGCTGAAAATCAATATTTCTACAAGAAAGAAAGAATAGTTGATGGCATAAAAGAAGTCTAAAGATTCGGATAAGAAAAAGGTTGAGTGCTGAGATGCAATTTTTGGCCCTGGACAGGTGGAAGATCATTCATGCACATCCTTTCAGGTGAGGACAAACAGGGGTGGAAAATATTTCTCAATATCTTGAAAAGTTTCAAATCAAAGCATGATTACATATGGTATTAAGAACAAAGCAAGCTTAAAATGTGTCTTCCTGAAGATTCAAATAGACCGCAAGAAGAGAAGATGGATAGCTATGTGGACAAGGTCCAGCTGAAAAAGGAATACTCTGTTTTAGACCCGGCAAAACAGAATAATCACATCAGTGGATAATCAAGAATTCAAAGGTCACCAAAACAGATTTTCATACTTTATAGGTTATCACTCATCTTTTTGAGTTCAATAGTTGGGTAGAGGTTAAAGAAACGGAAACATACTTTCAATCAAGAGTTATCAGCTCAGCATGTTCCTTATCCTGGTGTTCTCCTTTCCATTCATTTTTTAAGCCATTTGGGATTAAGACTTTAGCTGATTTGTGCTCCTTTGAAAGTTTTCACTTTGCTTGGTATTTTCTTCTTCTTGTTTTGCTTGGGTTGCAGAGAGTCTTGTCCAGCTCGTTGAAATTCTTTATGTTCTCTCTTGTATCAGTTTTTGTTGTATGTGTTCTTTTGGTCCTTTTTGATCTTGGTATATGTCTTCTGTACTTTGAGCTTTAGTCTCTTTCATTTATATTAATAAAGAGGCTTGTTTCCGATTAGAAAAAAAGATGCATTAGCTCACTATAGAGACAATAATGAATGATTTTGAGCATTGGTTTCATTTCAAATAATGAATGATTTTGAGCATTGGTTTCATTTCAAATAATGAATGATGCTTGTTTCCATTTAAAAAGAAGAAAAAGAGAAAAAAAAAAGATGCATTCGCTCACTATAGAAACAATATGCATTCTGCTCATGATGTTTTCATTGGTTTCTCATATATTATGTTTGTTCATCTTTGACTGAGTTATGAGCTTCTGATGTTTAGGTCAGCATTCAAAAGATCCTTCTCAGATGGAAATATTCTTCATGAAAACTGCTCACCAGCATTATGTACAAACAGAAAGCTAGAAAAACATTCAAACTTAGTATTGTCTAAACAATCGCAAGGAGGCAGTGAGGTTCTGTCAGAATCGTCTCCAGAAATATCCACTTCTGGAAATGATATAGCATTCTCAAGGTTTGATACCACCATCTCATCTTTGTGAAATTTTTAGACTCCTTTCTTTCGTATTCCATGCAACAGTTCTTACCAGCAAGTTAGGTGTGTCTTCATTAAACCATAGGAAGAAGTAGAAAAATCAAATGTACTGCATACCCATCCCCATTTGTTTTTCATGGTTTTACTTAAAATATCCAAATCTGGGTGGTGGTTGTATCCGTCATTTTATAGGAGTGTTGATATCATGTAAACCAAGGAGTTTCCTTAACATGGAAGACTCTTTGGTTTCTTTCAAACCACAAATCAGTCAGCACAGCTTTCACCCCCATTACGTTACAGGATTTGTAGATATTTTTTAAGCTTCTGCCCTGCCAAAATATGAAAAACCTTGCTTGTGGCTGTTTTTCCGAAAACCCAGCTGATGTCAAAAAACATAAATAATGCAAACCAACAATTTTGAGCATAACTGCACTTAAAGAGGATGTGCTGAATGTCTTCCTCTTCTCCTTTACGTAGTGCGGAAATTCTTGGAGACAAACAATGGAAAGGACACTTTGTAAGATCGAGGAGCAATTTAAGTGACCAAAAATTATAATCCATACCAGAGTATTAACTCGTCTGGGGCTTTTCGTCTTCCATAGAGTCTTCTTTAGTTCCGTGTCAATCGGAGAAGCCAAAGAGATGATTTACCAATGATTTGACTGTGAAGGATCCATTTGCTTCAATGGGCCAAAAGCGTTTGTCATAGAAACTGGCACCTTTTCATTGACTGTGATACTTAACAAAATTTTGAATTCAAGTATCTCATCATCCTTTAAAAATCTTCTATAAGAAATGGACCATGAAGAAGTATCTTGATCCCAATGCTCCACATCGAACCATTGGGGCATTGTGCAATTTGAAATAGTTTTGGAAATCTGGTTGTAAGAGAGATCTTGTCGACCCTTGAATCAAGCTAAAAAGCGGTCCTTCTCCCATTTCAATTTTAAACACCGCTAAGGCCTCCACTCTTTGCCAGGATCTTGAAATATTTATCCATGGGCTTCAAATGCTGCAAATAATCTTATCCGAGGTGTGCCAACAAAATCTGTCTCTACCATGAATGCTTGCAACAACTTTACTCCAAAGTGATGAATCGTCATTCAAGAGTCGCCAATCCCATTTGGCTAAAAGGGCCAAGTTTTTGTAAGGACTCTAGATAGGAAAATAGTGGATTATTAGAAGAAAATGAATATGGCTGTTAGTGGGGGCATATTAGTAAATAGTTAGTAAGCTGGTTAGATCTTTTTGTTATAAATAGTAGGATAGTGGTTGGGGAGAGGTGTGGAGAATTTTGTAGAAAGATTTCCTTCTAAGGAAACCTTGGGAGAGTCTAGCCCTCTCGAAAGGCTAGGGTTACTTGTTACTTGTTCTTATGATCTTCTAATATATATTTCATATTAGAATGTTCTTTTAAGAGTTCTTGAGTTCATCTTTTCTTCTTGAGGTAATCCTTGTTAGGAAGAATCCTACAAATTGGTATCAGAGCCGTAACATCCTGGGGTGACATGGGCTATGGTGCAGAAACAAACAAAGGAGAAGTTGGAAAAGAACGAGAAGGGCATTAGGGAACTTAAAGATTTGGCTCTGGAGTTGTCCAAAAGTGTCGAGAGGCTGGCAAAGGAATTACGAGAAAACAATGTTAGTTGCCGATGGGAAGAGTCTGGTATGTTGGAAGGATCTATGTTGAAAATGAAAGGAAAGGTGGAAGAAGACTAGGGTGTGATTGAGAAAGGGACTTGGGAGCAAGCGCTTAAATGGGTTGCCGATTGCAAACGTGAGGTGGCTGAGAGAGGAGAGACCCCATGGACATTAGAGCAGATGCATAAATGGATTGCGGATTGCAAGGTGGAAAGTGTGACTTTATGGAATTAATCTCTCTTTCATTAATCATTTAGTAGAGGTACAAGCCTATATATAACCATAGAGAAATACACTTAAGGAAATAATATCAAATAATATCTCCAGAATAATATCACCTAAGAATAATCTAATTACATAATAGAAAGAATATAGAGGAGTGCTAGATCGATGCATCAAAAGCTTCCTAGGCTGCAAAGAGATTAAGAAAGAGACGAGACAAAACTAGCATAAGTGAAAGTTGGAGAAAAAGAGAAATGGAACAATGACTTGAAGATGAAGGAATCAGAGAACGACCATGAAAAAGGGAGGTACGAGGAAGTCAAATAATATCTCCAGAATAATCTAATTACATTAATAGAAAGAATATAGAGGATTGCTAGATCAATGCATCAAAAGCTTCCTAGGCTGCAAGGAGATTAAGAAAGAGAGGAGACAAAACTAGCATAAGTGAAAGTTGGAGAAAAAGAGAAATGGAACAATGACTTGAAGATGAAGGAATCAGAGAACGACCATGAAAAAGGGAGGTACGAGGAAGTCAAATAATATCTCCAGAATAATATCACTTAAGAATAATCTAATTACATTAATAGAAAGAATATAGCGGAGTGCTAGATCAATGCATCAAAAGCTTCCTAGGCTGCAAAGAGATTAAGAAAGAGAGGAGACAAAACTAGCATAAGTGAATGTTGGAGAAAAAGAGAAATGGAACAATGACTTGAAGATGAAGGAATCAGAGAACGACCATGAAAAAGGGAGGTACGAGGAAGTCAAATAATATCTCCAGAATAATATCACCTAAGAATAATCTAATTACATTAATAGAAAGAATCAAGGAGATTAAGAAAGAGAGGAGACAAAACTAGCGTAAGTGAATGTGTTAGGATTCTAACACTAGTTTAGGCCGAAAAGACTGTATAAATGGCTTAAACAGAGGCGGTACTCTGGTTTACTTTATTTATATAGATAGCCAAATGATTATAGAGTCACAAGATGAAAAGAAATTACAAGGAACAACAAGGAAAATCAAGAAAAGAACATACCAGCCTCCTTGCTTTAAGAGACTTGGTGGCTGCTGCAGCCTACCTTCTAAAAGATAAAAAATACCCTAGCTACTCCATACCTAATGATCCTATTTATAGACTCACATATTCCTCAGCCCAGTGAGCCCTACCACTCACGATCTTCCTTCCAATCATTCCTCTCTACCCTTCCTCCTATAAGTATGGATAATTGGGGGTCTTACAATACCCCTCGGTTCCAAGTTCACCTTGTCCTCAAGGTGGAAGGTGGGAAATTGTTGGTTCATTTGGTACACTGCTTCCCAGGTAGCCTCATTCTTCGGTAGTTCTTTCCATTTCACCAACCACTCGTTGGCCCCCAAGTCCTTGTTCCATCGAATGCCCAGTATGGTTTCTGGTTGAAGCTGTAGTTCAAACTCTTCCGTTAGTACTGGTTGTTGGATTTGCACTACATGCGTTTTTCCCAATTTCAGTTTCAGTTGGGAAATATGGAAGACGTCATGGATGGAAGCTTCAGGCGGTAACTGCAGCCTATACGCCACTTCACCAATTTCTTCAATTATGCGGTAAGGTCCATAGAATTTAGGGGCCAACTTCTCCGATCTCTTTCGTGCTAGAGAATGTTGCCTATAGGGTCGAAGCTTGAGATATACCTCATCTCCTACCTTGAACTTAAGTTCCCTCCTCTTAGAGTCGGCCATTTTCTTCATTCGGTTCTGCGCTACGTTGAGGTTCTCCTTTAGAGCATTCAGTGCTAAATCCCTCTCTTTCAGCATTTGTTCCATATACAATCTGGAAGGGGTTTGATCTTGAGGAGGCATGGAAAGTTGTATTATACCATAGTTCTGCCCAGGGAATGAACTTATTCCACTTTGTCGGCTGCTCATTACAAAAACACCTCAGATAAGTTTCTACACAACGGTTTACTCTTTCAGTTTGACCGTCCGTTTGTGGGTGGAACGCCGTACTTCTTTTTAGAAGGGTTCCCATGCTAGCAAATATTTCTTTCCAGAAGTTGCTTATGAAAATTTTATCTCTATCGGAAATGATTGACTTAGGTATTCCATGTCTACTCACTACTCGGTCAATAAACACTTCAGCCACTTGCCTTGCATTAAAAGGATTCCTCATGGTGATAAAGTAGGAGTATTTGCTCAACCTGTCCACAATTACCATTATTACATTCATACCTCCTGCTTTAGGTAGTCCTTCAATGAAGTCCATGGACCAGTCTTCCAAGATTCTTTCTGGGATTGGAATTGGCTGCAGAACTCCAGCTGGTTTAGTTGCTTCCAACTTATTTCTCTGGCAAACCTCACATTCCTGCACATATTTTTTAACATCAGCCTTCATACCTTTCCAATACAATTCCCCACACATCCTTTTATACGTCCTTAAGAACCCGGAATGGCCTCCCAAAATGGAGTCATGAAACGTATGTAGTAAGGTGGGGATCAGAGTGGATTCTTTTGACAGCACAATTCGCTTCTTATACAGTAGGTTTCCATTCACCCATTGGAATTTACTAGGCTCATCAGGATTTTGTTTTAATTCTTCAATAATTGCCTTAAGCTCTTTATCTAACTCAACTTCTTTCTCTACCACCTCCATGTTGACAATACCCGTGGTGGACATACTCTTCATTTCCACTGGCTGTTCTATTCGGGAGAGGGCATCGGCTGCTTTGTTTTGTAATCCGGGTTGGTAAAGTATTTCGAAGTCATACCCGAGGAGTTTAGTCAGCCACTTCTGGAATTGGGGTTGCACTTCCCTTTGCTCTAAAAGGAATTTGAGGGCCCTCTGATCTGAGATGATTGTAAACTTCCTTCCCAAGAGATAATGTCTCCACTTCTGTACTGACAGCACCACAACCATCAATTCCCTCTCATATATGGACTTGGTTTTCGCTCGGTTGGATAGTTTTTGACTGAAAAAAGCTATGGGATGGCCATTTTGAGATAGAACTGCCCCTAAAGCAATCCCCGACGCATCCGTTTCAATGATGAAAGGCACTCCAATCCGGTAGAGCTAGTACGGGTAGGGTTGTCATGGCTAATTTCAGCTTATCAAACGCCTTTGTTGCTTCTTCCCCCCATAGGAATGAGTTCTTTTGTAATAATTTGGTCAACGGTCCTGCCATCTCCCCATACCCTTTGACGAATCTTCTGTAGTAACCTGTCAGCCCTAAGAACCCCCTCAATCCGGTTACATCTTTGGGCTGGGGCCAATTTACCATGTCCTTGATCTTTTCTCCATCCGCTTCAACCCCTCTACTGGATATTAAATGCCCCAAATACTGAATCTGCGAATGAGCTATTACGCATTTTTTTTTTGTTGGCAACTAATTGGTTATCCCGCATTACTGCAAAAACCATGCCCAAATGCTTTTCGTGTTCTGTGAGATCCGTGCTGTATACCAATATATCATCAAAAAATACCAGTACACATCTCCCGAGGAAGGGTTTAAAGACCAGATTCATTAATGATTGGAAAGTAGCTGGTGCGTTAGTGAGGCCGAACGCCACTGACACCCTCCGGTTATGGACAACCATCAAACCCTTCTTTCCACGTGCCGGTGTCACTTGACCCTTTACAACAACCATATGTTTGTGGTCCCGAGATTAACCAAACTTACAGCAGAGTTGGTTTTGAAGTTGATGCATGCTCGGCACAATCTAAATCGACCGATCTACTGATGTATTCAAAGAACCCAGTAACTTTGACCCCTAATATATCTTCGAATTATATAACTAACTCTGCTTCCCTTAGTGCTCAATTCTCGACCCACGATAATGAGAAGAATTGAGGGAAACCAATCCTCGCATGTGAGCACTGCAAGAAACAATGGTACACAAAGGATCAGCGTTGAAAACTCCATTGTCGGTCCTCAAGAGGTAACAACGTTCCTTAGCAACAAAACTTAGGGCGTACCGATGTTAGGGAGACTACCACACATTTCAGTTAACTGGCTTTACTGCTAGCTAGACCGGCCCCTCCTACTCTAAGCGCCATTGCTTAGTTAGATATGCCTCAGTCCCTTGGCCTTATTAGTATTGATGGGAGGAATCCCTGGATTTTGGACTTGGGGGCCACATATCACTTGACAGGTTTTTCAAAGCATTGTCTCTTTGTCGATAATGAGAAAATCCGGATAGTCGATGACTCTTTAGCCCTAATTGTTAGCAAAGGACAAATAGTTCTCTTTGATGGTTTCTCTCTCCATAATGTTTTGCATGTGTCTAAGCTTTCACAATTTGTTATCTATCAGTAAGATCACCTGTGAGTTGCACTGTAAAACTACTTTCTTATCTTAATCTGTTTGTTTTCAGAACTTGAGTTCGGGGAGGACTTTACATCCGACATAGCAAGGGACTTTACATCCTTGATGATGATACCTCCAGTAGTAGTATCTCTAGGACTAGTTTCCTGTCTTCCTATTTTAGCACTTTTGAACAAACTTTATGTTGTGGCATTTCCGGTTAGGTTACCCAAACTTTACTTGTATGAAATATTTGTTTCCCCATCTTTTTCCTAAAATTGATGTCTCTTCGTTATCTTGTGATGTGCGAATTCGGGCAAAACAACATTGGGTTTCTTTTCCCTCACAACCATATAAACCCACACAACCGTTTACCCTTATCCATAGTGACGTTTGGGGTCCCTCCAAGGTGGACCTCATCTGGGAAACGGTGGTTTGTAAACTTCATTGATTATCATACCCATCTTACCTGAGTCTACCTTATCATCGATAAATTTGAGGTTTCCTCTATTTTCCAAAATTTCTATCACACCATTGAAACACAATTCCATAAAAAAAATTGCTATTCTTCGGAGTGACAATGGTTAGAAATTCCAAAACCATAACCTTAGTGAATTTCTAGTCTCCAAGGGGATTGTTCACTAAAACTCGTGTTATTCTAGTCTCCAAGGGGATTCCTCAACAAAATGGAGTGATCGATCGAAATAACCGTCACCTTCTGGAAGGTAGCCCGCTCCCTTATGTTATCCATTCTCCTTCCTTCATACCTGTAGGGAGATGTTATTCTTACAGCAGCTCATTTAATCAATAGAATGCCTTCTTGTATCCTCCGCCTTCAGCTCCCTTAGATTTTCTTAAGGAGTCCTACCCCTCTACTCATTTTGTTTTTGAGGTTCCTCTTTGTGTGTTTGGGTGTACCGCTTGTATCTATAATTTTGACCTTAATCAAACCAAATTTACCCCTCGGGCTTGAATATGTGTGTTTGTTAAGTATCCCCTTCACCAGCGTGGTTATAGATGTTTTCACCCGTCATCCAGGAAATACTTTGTCACTATGGATGTTACTTTCTGTGAGGACCGACCCTACTTTCCCGTTAGCCATCTTCAGGGGTGAGTGTGAGTGAAGAGTCTAATAGCACCTTTGAATTTATCGAACCTACTTCTAGTACTATGTCTAACGTCGATCCTCATCTCATACTCCTACTCACAAACCAAGTTCCATGGAAAATGTATTACAGGAGGAATCTTAGAAAGGAAGTCAGGTCTCCTACTAGTCAGTCGTCGACTCCAGTCCAAGACTCCAAACCTCCTCGAGTTCAAGGTATGGAAAACTCTACTGAACCTTTTACTAATAGTACGATAATTGAGAATGGCAGGTCTGATGTTCTTGAAAATGTGGAAGAAAAGAACAGTAGTGATGAAATTGAGATCAGAACAGAAACCAGTAGTAATGAAGCTGAACAGGGTCATACAGGGAAACTTGATGAGTATGACCTCTGTCCTGACATTCTCATTGCTATGAGAAAAGGTACAAGGTCATGTACTAAACATCCCATCTGCAACTATGTTTCCTTTGATAATCTCTCTCTACGATTCAGAGCTTTTACAGCAAGCCTTGACTACCATAATATCGAAAAATATCCACACTGCTTTAAAGTGTCCTGGATGGAAGAATGTTGTCATGGAAGAGGTGAAGGCTCTTGAAAAGGATAGAACTTGAGAGATTTGTGCTCTACCAAGGGACACAAAACTGTGGGGTGAAAATGCATGTTCTGTCTCAAATACAAAGTAGACTATACCTTTGACAGACACAGGGCAAAGTTAGTTACAAAGAGATTTACTCAAACCTATGGTATTGACTATTCAAAAACTTTTTCTCCAGTTGCTAACTTGAATACTGTTAGAGTTCTGCTATCTGTTGCTGTGAACAAAGATTGGCCTCTATACCAACTAGATGTTAAGAATGTTTTTTTGAATGGAGACCTTGTGGAGGAAGTCTACATGAGCCCCCTGCCAGGATTTGAAGCCCAGTTTTATCAGTAAGTGTGTAAACTCCAGAAGTCTCTATGTAGTCTGCAACAGTCTCTCAGAGCATGGTTTGACAGATTCACTACCTTTACAAGTCCCAAGGGTATAGTCAGGAGCACTTTAATCATACTTTATTTACAAAGGTTTCCAAGACAGGGAAGATTGTTGTTCTAATAGTTTATATGGATGACATTGTTTTAACTGGAGATGACCGGGCATAAATTTGGGAAATCTGAAATATTTTTTTGCAATGGAGGTGGCCAGATCTAAAGAGGGTATCTCCGTGTCTCTGTGAAAAATACATCTTTGATTTGCTAACCGATACATGTATGCCAGGATGTCGTCTTGTTAACACTCCTATTGAATTCAACTGTAAACTGGAAACTCTGATGATCAAGTTTCAGTTGATAAAGAAAAATATTAAGGCCTTGTGGGTAAATTGATTTACTTATCCCATACTCGTTCTGATATTTCTTTTGATGTGAGTGTTGTTAACCAGTTTATGCAGGCTCCCTATGAGGAACACATGGAAGCTGTCAACAGAATTCTGAGATACTTGAAAACGACACCTGGTAAAGAGTTGATGTTTAGAAACACAAACATAAAGACCATTGAAGCATGACTCGGACTGGACAGGATCTGTTGTTGACAGAAAGTATACCTCCAGTTATTTTACCTTTGTTTGGGGCAATCTTGTAACTTGGAGGAGTAAGAACCAAAGTGTTATGGCCAGGAGCAGCACCGAGGCCGAATACAAAGTTATGAGTTTGGGAATATGTGAGGAAATTTGGCTCCATAAAGTCCTATCCGATCTTCATCAAGAATGTAAGATTCCATTGAAGCTCTTTTATGATAATAAAGGCGCTATTAGTATTGCTAACAACCCAGTTCAATATGATAGAACTAAACATATTAAGATCGATCAACATTTCATCAAAGAAAGACTTGGCAGTGGGAGCATATGCATTCCGTACATCCTTCTACCTAACAGGTTTCTGATATTCTCACCAAGAGGCTTCTCTGATACCAAACTTTGAGTTTTGTGTTAGCAAGTTGGACCTCATTGATACTTACGTCCCAACTTAAGGGGGAGTGTTAGAATTTGTATTTATAGAAAAAATATTCTTGGAAAACTTACCATAAATATTTCTTTTCCTTTTTCTCTTTGCCCTTTGCATTCTGTTTAAGTTCCCTCAATTATTCCTATGTAATGATCAGAAAAATAATAAAACTAAAAACATCGTGGTTTCCCTTTCGATTCTCGGGTTTTCACGTAAGCATTGGTTTTGTGTTTATTGCTTTCAATACTTTTCAGTCTTTCTTTGAGTGTTTTAACTACCATCTTATAGACAACCATGGTTAGATTTATGGGCCTAAAGTTTTTTACCCATACTGCATCCTCCTTTTTCTGAAGTAGACAAATAAAAAAGGTATCTTTGTATCTAAGAGGAAGTATCCCTTGATTTGCTAATCAAGACAGGTATGTTGGGGTGTCGTCCTCCTGATATTCCCATTAAATTCAACTGTAACCTGGGAAATTCAAATGATAAAGTTCTAGTTGATAAAGAAATTAGCGCCTTGTGGGTAAGTCGATTTACTTGCCCCATAGTCGACCAGATATTTTCTTTGTTGTGAGTGTTGTGAGCTAGTTCATGCTTGCTCCCTATGAGGAACACATGGAGGTTGTAAACAGAATACCGAGATACTTAATTAAAAACTGTTCCTGGTAAAGGATTGATGTCCAGAAAGACAGAAAACTATTGAGGCTTATATTGATTCAGACTGAGGCAGGATCTATTGCTGACAGGAAATCTACTTTCAGTTATTGTACCTTTGTATGGGATCTTGTAACTTGGAGGAGTAAAAAGCAAGGGTATGTGAGGAAACTTGGCTCTAGAAAGTTTTGTCTGATCTTCATCCAAATTGTGAGATACCAATGAAATTATGTTGTGATAACAAGACAGCCATTAGCATCGCCAACAATTCAGCTCAACATGATAGAACTAAACACGTTGAGATTGATTGACACTTCATCTAAGAAGAGTTGGACAACAGTAGCATATGCATTATGTACATTCCTTCGAGCCAACATGTTGTTGATGTACTCACCAAGGGACTTCTTAGACAGAACTTTGACTTTTGTGTAAGCAAATTATGTCTCATTGATATCTTCATCCCAACATGAGGTGGAATGTTAGAAATAATGGGTTTGGGCCTTGATGAAAGCCTATAGGTACTTAAGATTTACTTTACCCTAATTTTTTATTCTTTTAATTAGGCTTTTATTGCCTATAAATATTTACTCTTTTGTACCTTTTTGAATATAAGAAAATAATAAGAACAAAATATCGTGGTTTTTCTCCCGATACTCGGGTTTCCACGTGAGTCTATGTTCTTTGTCTCTACTTGCAATAGTACGGTCTTAAATGGTCTCCCGAGCCTTGTTCGGGCGTTTAGAAAAGCTATCCTTGATTAATTACATTACCTGGTGCAAAGTCGTTGGATTAGTTAAGTTGATAATTATTGTCTGTATTTGGGGTACTATGGAGGTGTGAGTGAAGTTTTGTTTGGAGTGTAGAGTTGGTTTGGTTTGATTTTATAAGAAGTTTGTGTGGAGTGCAAAGTTGAGTTATGAATATTTGATTCATTTTCTTGCAACCTAAAAAACATGTATATTGATTGGATAGTCAACCAGAGGTTAAAACCAAGACAAAACATTAGAAAAGAAAAACACACACATTTTCTTTTTCTTTTTTTTTTACTTATTAAACATTATATTGATTGGATAGTCACACATTCGTTTTATGACTTATGATCGATTCAGGAACTTTTTTCTATTGAAAAAGATATAATGGATCAATTAGGTGCACTCAAGCATCTTCACTAGGTGGACACCCTCTTGGCACCCTCATCACTTCCGCTTCATTAATGATCAGAAAAAAAGTACAAGAAGCCAGGAGAGTCCAAGGGCTAGAGATAAGCCCAAATGAGAGGAGTCATACAAAAGCATTGAAAAAACAGTCACAAGCTATGGACTTAGTCAAAGTCAAGTCGATCATACTATATTCTATAAACATATAGGAAATGATAAGGTTATGGTTTTGATAGTTTACGTTGATGATATCATTCTTATAGGCAATGATGAAACAAGATTGACTTTTGTGAAGAAAAAGTTAGCTGACAAAGACTCAATAACTTTAAAATATTTCCTTGGCATGTTGTTTGTCAGGCCCAAAAGTGGCATTCTTGTGGGGAAACTTATATATCTCTCTCACACACATCCTGACGTTGCTTTTCCAGTTAGTATGGTAAGTCAGGACCAGCTCACTTTGATTCGTTTTAGAGAATCCTAAGATATTTGAAAGGTACTCCAAGAAACAGTATATTGTTTAAAAAACCTGACGACCTAAATGTCAAAGTGTACACTAATGCTGATTGGGCAGGTAGCACAGCTAATAGAAGATCCACTTCTGATTATTGCTCTTTCATTGGAGGAAATCTAGTTACTTGGCGAAGTAAGAAAACAGAGCATGGTTGCAAGTAGTGTAGAAGCAGAATTTAGGGCTTTAGCTCAGGGTATTTGTGAGGGCATATGGATAAGAAGACTATTGAAAGAATTGAGATTCTCTCAGACAATGCCTATGTGCATATATTGTGACTACAAGGTAACAGTTCCCATTGCCGACAATCCAATCCTTCATAATAGAACGAAACATATTGAAGTTGATAAAAACTTCATAAAGGAAAACATATTGGGCATTTCTTCTATTTAAGAAAACCATTTTCATTCTAAAGAAATAAGAGAAAAATTATTTTAGACAATGCATGGTCTTTTTTTTGTTCATTTTCCTTTTTTCTTTTTCTAGTTTGTTTCTGGATCCTGTAGACAAAGCCTGTTAGCTTGGACGTTGTCAAAATCAATGTGTCATCTATGATGGATCATGGGATTCTGCCATTTGTGATTTGGCTTTCTTAACCCATGGGGTTAACAAATGGTAGGTTTGGATAAACAAACAGAAGCATAGTTGTGTTTGTTTTCATAGATTTCTCCACAGAATTTGATAGGAATCCTTTGAAATGAAGATGCGTGTCATATTTGTAGAATTAGTTATGGGAAATGCTAAGAAGCACATACACGGATACGGATATAGGTTACAAATATGATTGGATACAGCAATACACCAATTCCTAAAAGACTAAGATACGGATACGTTGAAGATATGTTATTATATATATATATATATATATTTATGTATAAAATGTCGAATTAATTGTTATAATACCTATTTTAAGTTAAATTGAAAAGGTTCAAGAAGAGAGTAAAAATTTGAAGGAAAAATACTTCTTCGATTGGTGGTTGAGCAACTAGAGCAGACAGTAAGAAAGAAGTAAAAGATGAAAGATTGAAGAATGAGGATAAAAGGGGTGTGAATCATGATTTAGATAGTAAGAGAACAAGAGAAGAATAAGGATCAAATTTCATTTTGGGATTTTTTCTTTTAGTTTTTATGTTTATATTCTTTATTGTTTTTATTATTTTGAAAATAAGATACGTCAAATCGTGTGTGAGATACGTCAAATCGTGTGTGAGATACGTCATCATAAAAACCAATACACTAAATCACGTGTCAGATACATATCTAAGAAGTATCTTGAAGTATTAGTATATGATACGTATCTACGGATTCTTTGCCTCGCATAAAGTACTTCTCCTTCACTGGGGAAACCTTATAAAACATAGGTAACTTTTTCTTTCCTCCAAAACGATTGTTCTTCATATCCTACCAACTAATTATCTTTCAGGCAGTGTTGTTTATAATGATAACTGAATGGTGTTTGTCGAATGTCTTGATGTAGGTACATTCCCTCAATGCCTCCAAGGCGGTTTTTTGGGGCCATTCAAAGGGAAACATGCCTTGAAGGTGACCATATTTTCTTTTCAGAAGAAGACCCTATGAGTTGCTCAAACTTTGTTGACCTGGACTGGCTTTCATCCTCTGGAAATCCATGTGAGGAGGTGCCGTTTGAGAGGTAGTAATACAGTACTGTTGAATAGTTTATTACTAGAATATCCAAGAACATTCGACGGTAGGCTTAACAAACAAGAATAATTTAATTATGATCTTTCCTTTGCACTAGATTCTTGCATTTCTGAATTGATGAGTGAACTCAACTTCTTTTCACCTATCATGATTTTAGGTCCTTGGGCTTCAACTCTCCAAATGCTAGGGATTCATCTGAAAATGTTGTCACTGGAGAATCAACTCCTTCCCTTAGTGAATATGTTTCAAGCATGATGGTCAGTTATTTTTCTTTCCTAATTGGTTTCCTTTCACATGTTAGGAACTGCCCATTTACATTCTTATATTTATTTCATATTGAAATAATTTGTTCTTCGAAGCTTGCTGAGCAGAGCATTGTGCACTCTACCTATGATTCCAAATTGAACTAATTGTATAGATTCTAAATGTACCAATTTATTTCAACCAAATAATTTTATTACAAAAAGAAAAGGAGAGAGATAGTGTTGACATTTGTGTATATATAGGAGCTTATCGATCTAGCCTAAGTAACCTCAAGGAGGAATCCTCCCAGAACCATGATTGTGGAATTTTTATTAGAATGAATAATGTGTTTCGTACAAGAGGAGAAAACTCCTATTTATAGATTTCTATTACAAGTGGAGGTAAAAAGGGAATTAACCTAGAATATTACCTAATTACCCAATTAACCCTTAGTCCTTCTTACATCTTTTTTCAAATCAACATTTTCAAATTTTTGTTCTTCAATTGTATTATCAAGATTTTCTATTTGAAAATTTTCCAACTGTGATTCCTTTGTGTTTTTTCTTCCGTATATAAAACCAATCCATTCTTGAACTCTTGCAAATGAATTGATAGTTGATCTATATGTTGATTCATTTCCCCTGATGAACGTTGAATTTCTTTTGTTGTTTTCTTTATTTCCTCCAATGTTGTAGGATCAAAGTAGCCATTTTGTTGGATTCTTGAATATGTTGTAATCTCATACCATGTGTAAGACTCATCCATCGATTTTCTTGAATTAACCTTTCTTGATTGTGTTTCATAACCAAAAGAGTAATTTTGAGTCTTGAACGTTCTTAGATGGTAAAAATCCATTTTTGATAATTCTTGATGATTGTTTAATTCACCCAACTCCTAATCTTTACGTTGATTTCTTGAAAAATGGGTTTGATTGGATCGTTTGGTCATTTTTCAATATTGTTGTCTTCTTATTTCGTCCCAAATTGCCTTAGAAACATCACTAGAGTCACTAGAATCAACTAGAATCAAATTTCCAATTTGGATAATGATAGGTTCTTTGAGAAATTTGAGCATGGCTAAAATTAGAATCTTGAAATTCTTCTCCTGAATCACTTGAATCAGAACTCCAGCATTGTTTATGGAAGTAAAATTGATTTTCTTGTCTATACCAACTGCTGGTTTTTTTCTTAGACATCTTCGATCGATAGTAGTTCATTCTTGCAAAATCTTGATAAATCATCGGTGTCTTCTTTCTTTCTTGGCATTTTAAGGGTTCTGTGAGACCCCCAATCATACATACGTATGTTAGGAAGGGTAAGAAGGGAAACTCACCAACATGTAAGGAGAGAGAATGAGTGGAAAATAAAAGAATGTGCAGGTGGGTCCCACTGGGTAGGAATTTGAGGGTGAGTATAAATAGAATGATTGAGAAATAGGGATAGGTATCTTTTTGGTTATCTTTTAGGAAAGGGAGGCGGCAGCAGCCGATAGGAGAGGGGTATCCTTCTTGTGAAGGGTGCAGGTTTGTTCTTATTGTTCATTGTTCTTGTTTTCATTCCTTATTGTAGCTGTAACTTTGAGCTATATATATAAATAAAGGATCACAGGGTGCTGTCTCTGTTTAGCCATAGTTGGGTATTTTATTAAAAATGGTGTAGAATCCTAAACAGGTTCCTCCTAATTATATGTGTGTTTTTTGGCAATAAGCACAACATTCAAAGCTTCCTCTCGTGATCGACGTCAACAAGAATTTTTTGGTCTTCCACTGGCAGTAGTCAACATTGGCCCAAACGGTTGCTCTGATACCAAATTGATGTAGCCTAAGTAAGCTCAAGGAGAAATCCCTAAGAACCAAGATTGTGGATTGTTTATTAGAATGAATAATGTGCTTCATACAAGAGGAGAAGACTCTTATTTATAGAGTTCTATTGCAAGTAGGATAATAATGGAATTTGTTGGTGATATATAATTAAATTTGCCTTCAACCACCAGCTTAAGCTTTTGGATGAATTGGTGGTTTAATATGGTATCAGAGCAGGTGGTCTAGGGAGGTTCTGTGTTCAAGCCACTGCATTGTCGTTTCCTCCCCAATTAAAATCAATTTCCACTTATTGGGCCTTTCAAAGATTTCAATCAATTTCCACTTATTGGGCCTTTCAAAGATTTCAAACCCAAAAGTGAGGTAAAATTGATTCAGCCCACAAGTGAGGGGGAGTGTTGGTGATATATAATTAAATTTGCCTTCAACCACCAGCTTAAGCTTTTGGATGAATTGGTGGTTTAATAGAATTAACGTAGAATATTACCTAATTATCCAATTAACCCTTAGTCTTCTTACATCATTATTAGTCTTTTGTCCTTGATTGTAATTTACTTGTCTTTGGTTAGGGTTCCCATGTTTGCCTATATATATTGAACTCTATTGTATAGAATGAATCAAGAGAGTTATTTCATATTTCTTCTAACTTCAACATGGTATCAGAGCATTAGAGAAAATATGGATTTGAAAATTTAGAACCCTTTTGTAACATCTAGGGTTTTGTGGAGAAGTGGGGTTGTAGTTTTGCCTATCGCCGCCATCATCGGTTTGTTTTTCATCTGTCAGCTGCCACCACAGGAAGATCGACTTGCTAGCGGGTGGGACGTCCGTTTTGTGCTCTGTTGGTCGAGTTCGTCCCCATTTGTATTTTCCAATTGATCTGTGTATTTGGTTCCTTTGATATCTAATTGAATGTGAGGGTCTTTGGAAAAATACTCTTTTTGTTCTTCAAATTTTTTGCTGTTTCGTTTCAATTCGGGCTGTCATTGGTTAGAAGCTTCTCAGATCTTGGTCTCGAACCCACAATGATATCTAATTTGGCTCAATTACGCGCTCCTTCTATCCATGGTTTGTCAACTAAATCGTTGAAAGCATCTCCATCTTTAGCATGTGCCCGTATTACAACCATTGCTAATTCAGGTAATATGTATCATTCTCTTTTCCCTCTACACAATGGGTCCTAGACTTCGGTGCTACTGCTCATATGACTGGTAATCCCAAGTTATTTTCTACAACTTTGTCATCTACATCAATTATCAATGTTAGCAGATGGATCAAAGTCTTCTGTTATTTGATTTGGCACTGTAAGTCTCACCCCATCTCTTTCTCTGTCATTTGTTCTCCATTTAACTTGCTCTCTATTAGTCAAATCACTCGTGACTTTAATTGTAGTTTCTCATTCTATCTTGGCTATTGCTTGTTTCATAATCTTGTAACAAAGAAGATTATTGGAGAAGGACATGAATCTAGAGGACTTTACAGTTTTGATCACCCAGTATCGACGTCAACTCGAATTGTTTCTCCTTTTGGTGCCCATTTTCATCTTGGTCATCCATCCCTCTCAGCCTTAAGAAGGCTTTGTCCTTAGTTTCATAACTTGTCTTCATTGAATTGTGACTCATGTCAATTTGCCAAATGTCATCGTCTTAACTGTAGTGCTAGAGTTCATAAACGAGCAAATTCTCCCTTTAAGTTAGTTCATTTTGATATTTAGGTTCCATGTCCAATTGTGTCCAAAACTAAATTTCAATACTTTGTGACTTTTGTTGATGATCACTCTTGCATGACTTGGTTATATTTTATGAAAAATCGTTTTGAGTTACTTTCTCATTTTGGCAAGTTCCATGTTGAAATTCAAACACAGTATTGTGTGTGCCTTAAAACCTTGCGAAGTGACAATGTTGGTGAGTATTTTTCTGAAGCACTAAATTTGTACCTGTGTACACATCGTGATTCACCAATCATCATGTGCTGATACTCCATCCCAAAATGGGGTTGAGGAAAATGAAAGAATAGGCATCTTCTTGAAACCGCACATACATTATCTTTTTAGATGCATGTTCCAAAGCCTTTTTGAATGGATGCAATTTCCACAACTTGTTTTCTTATAAACTGCATGCCTTCATCTGTTCTTTAAGGTCAGATTCCTTATCGTGTTCTCTTTTCAACAAAACCATCGTTTCCTATTGAGCCTAGATTATTTGGTTGTACTTGATTTGTACGAGATGTTCATCCTAATTTGACAAAGTTAGACCCCAAGTCTTTGGAGTGCATTTTTTTAGGCTATTCTCGTGTTAAAAGGATACATATGTTAGTCCAAGTTTGAATAAATATTTTGTCTCTCGAAACGTACTTTCTTTGAGGATAGGCCTTTCACTACCTCTTTGCCTAGTATGAGTCGGGGGGAGGAGGATGATCTTTTTCTTTATACTCTAAAGTCTCCAACTCCCTCCTTTGCGTTGTCTCCTCCGGCATCTGCCCTTAATCGTCCACCAATACCTAAGGTCTACTCTTGTCGGCAGCAACCTCTAGGTGAATATTCTATCCCGAAAGATTCTTTGTTATCAAATCCAGGATCAAGTGATGAGCTTCCCATTGCTCTTCATAAAGGTAAACATTCTTGCACTTATCCTATTGTGTCTTGTGTATCTCATGACCAATTATCATCTCCTACATGTTCCTTTGTTAAATCTCTTGCTTTTATGTCTATACCTAAGATCGTACATGAAGCTTTGTCTCATTTTGGGTGGTGCAGTGCAATGATTAAAGAGGTGAATGCCTTAGATGATAATGGTACTTGAGATTTAATGTCTCTTCCTATAGGAAAGAAGACTATTGGGTGCAAGTCGGTGTTTGCAATTAAAGTTAATCTTGATGGATCAATAGCTCGTTTAAAAGCACACCTTGTGGCTAAAGGTCATGCTCAGACGTATGGGGTTGACTATTTTGATACATTCTCTTCTGTTGTTAAGCTTACTTTTGTCTGGTTGTTCATTTCCATGGTAGCATCTCAAGATTGGCCTTTACATCAACTTGACATTAAAAATGTCTCTCTGCGGTGGTTTTCAAGAGGAAGTCTATTATGGAGCAACCACCTGGGTTTGTTGCTTAGGAGATAATGATAAAGTTTTTCACCTTCACAAATCCTTGTATGGGTTGAAGCAGAGTCCACGTGCATTGTTTGGAAAATTTTGTATAGCACTTGAGCAGTTTGGAATGAAGGAAAGCAAATCAGATCACTCAGTTTTCTACCAAAGATCTATTAGTGGAATTATTCTACTTGTTGTATATGTTGATATTGTTATAACCAGCAACATCAGTTATATTGTCTCTTAAATCTTTCCTCTAAAGTCAATTTCAACACTAAACATTTGGGAGTATTGAAGTACTTTTTGGGCATTGAAGTAATGAGAAGCAAGAAAGGTAATTTTATGTCAAAAAGAATATATGTGTTTGATTTGCTATCTCAGTCGAGGGAATTGGGAGCCAGACTATGCAATACTCTGATGATACTTGATCTACAACTATTAAAAGACGGAGAACCATTTAAGCATCCTTAGAAGATTGGTTGGGAAGTTATATTACCTTACAGTAACACATCTAGCTATAGCTTATTCAGTAAGTCAATTTATGACCTCACTCATAGTGAACATTAGATGCAGTACAACAAATTCTATGTTGCCTTAAGGTTGCACGACATGGGATCTTATATAAAGATCATGGTCATATAACATTGAATATTTTTCTTGGGCAGAATCAAAAGAAGACAGAAGATCGACTTCTTCTTGGTCGTGTTTTGCTGGAGGCAATTTGGTTTTGTGGAAGAGTAAAAGGCAAAACCTAGTTTCGTGATTGATCAAGTGCTGAGTCAGATTACAGAGCAATGGCACAAGCAGTGTGTGAAATAATGTGGTTACATTAACTCTTGATTGAGTTAGGTTTTAATACTACAACTCCGACTAAGTTGTGGTGTGACAATCAAGTTTCTCTCCATACTGCATCTGACCCAGTATTTCATGAGCATACTAAACACATCGAAATTGATTGTCATTTTATTCGAGAAAAAATATAACAAGGTTTGAGGAGGAGTGTTATAATATATATGTAGGAGCTTATTATTTTTTTGTCCTTTATTGTAGTTTATTAGTTTTTAGCCAGGGTTTCATGTATGTTTATGTATATTGAACTCTATCGTATAGGATGAATCTGATAGAATACCAGAAACTAACCACACCGGACACTAGGATTCAAATACACTGTATTGATAGAAATAAAGAACTACAATGTAACGAAATCGGAGGGTATAGAATACCCAATACGAGGGAGTTCTCCCCTACCTCTCTGCTACTCTATCTCTCAATAATACACAGAAATTTTCCTTACCAAAAAGTTGCCCCCCATCTCTCTTTCCTTCTCTATTTATTTTCCTCCTTCCACTCACTGTGGTCCCTCTTCTAAACCGTCCCACTCATGGTGGTCCCCCCTGTGCTCATACATTTCTAACTCTTTTTCATTCTCTTTTTCCTTCGTATTTCTCCTCCTACATTGATGTATTATAGGTGGTCTAACATTGCATTCCCAGTTCAATTGCACCTTGTCCTCAAGGTGGTAATCAGGGAAGGACTGGTGGAAATCATCATAATTCTCCCAAGTTGCCTCGTGACTTGGCAATCCCTTCCAGCTCACTAATACTTCCCAAACTCCTTTCTCCTTTTGTTGGTATCCGTAGACTTCATCTGGTATAGCTAACCATTTGTGGTGTTCAGTCATGTAGGGAACTAATTCTTCTTTCTTTGCACACTCCCCGAACGCTTTCTTCAACTGTGAAATATGGAAGACGAGATGAATCGTGGCTGCGGCAGGTAGTTCCAGCTTGTATGCCACTGGCCAATTTTCTTCAAGACTCGATAGGGCCCAAAATATTTCGGTGATAGTTTTTCATTCCTCTTCTGACGCATAGACAGCTGCCTGTATGGTCGAATTTTTAGGAATACCAAGTCCCCTTCCTCAAATTCCACATGCCTTCATTTCATATCCGCATAGCTTTTCATCTTATCTTGTGCTATACGTAAATGTTCTTTCAAAGCGTCCAAGGCTATATCTCTTTCTTTGAGCTGTTCATCTAATGTGGATGTTTCCCGGTCTCCATAGGATATTAAGGCTGGAGGTGTGCCTCTAATGAACATTGGTATGTAGTATTATACCAGTATTCGGTCCAAGGAATCCATTTCATCCACTCTTTTGGTCTTTCACCACAGAAACAGCGTAGGTAAATTTCCACTGATCTGTTAGCCACCTCAGTCTACCCATCCGTTTGGGGGTGATAAGTCGTGCTTCTGTCCAATTTTGTGTCTGCCAAGCGAAACAGTTCTTTCCAAAAGTTACTCAAGAAAATCTTGTCACAATCAGACACGATCGATTTTGGAAAGCCGTGCAATATTACTATTTCCTTAACGAATAATTCAGCTACGGTCTTGGCATCAAAGGGGTGCTTTAGACATAAGAAGTGGTCGTAATTACTTAACCGATCCACCACCACAAAAATTACCTCATACCCAAAAGATTTTGGTAATCCCTCAATAAAGTCCATAGAGATGTCTTCCCACATCCTCTGTGGTATCTCCAGCAGATGCAACAACCCTGCTGGTGTTAGTGCTAACATTTTATTTCACTGACAGATATTGCACTCTTCACAATACTTCTATACTTCCGATTTCATGCCGACCCAAAAGAGTTCTTCTGTTAGCCTCTTATACGTTCTTAAGAACCCGGAGTGTCCCCTAAGAACCGAATCATGGTATGTGTGCATAATGGTCGAGATCAAGGCAGAGCCTTTCGCAGTAACCAACCTGCCTTTGTATCAGAGAATCTCATTGTACCATGAGTAATTCTTTACCTCCTCTCCTCCCTGCAATCTGCAGATCTCTTTCAAGAATTCGTCTTTCATTACCTCCTCCTTTATAACCTTCAGATCAATCAACGTATGGACCGTTAGTTGGTTAATTTCTGCCACAAGGGGTACTCGGGATAAGGCATCAGCAGCCTTGTTTTCTAAGCCAGGTTTATAGACCACCTCGAATGAATAGCCCAGCAACTTTGCAATCCATTTTTGGTATTGTGGTTGTATTACCCTCTGTTCTAGTAAGAACTTAAGCGAGCATTGATCCGTTTTAACTATGAACTTTCCGCCTAATAAATATGGCCTCCAATGCTGTACTGCTAACACAACCGCCATTAATTCCCTCTCATAGACGGGTCTAGCACAACCTCTCATAGCTAATGTGTGGTTGTAGAATGCAATCGGCCTCTTGTTTTGCACTAGGACAGCTCCTACCCTGTATTCGGATGCGTCAGTCTCTACCTCAAATGGTGCGTTGATATCTGGTAGTGCCAAAATAGGAAGGGTCATCATTGCTTGTTGCAACTTTTCAAACGCTTCTTGTGCTTCCGGATTCCACTTAAATGACCCCAACTTCAGTAACTAAGTTAAAGGAGCAGCAATTGACCCTAATGTTGTACAAATCTACGATAGTACCCGGTCAACCCCAGGAATCCTCTCACTTCTCGAACATTTGTGGGAATCGGCCATTGTTTAATTGATCTGATCTTTTCAAGATCCACCTCCACTCCCCTTCCAGACAAAATGTGCCCCAAATATTCCAGCTTAGGATAGGCAAAGCTACAATTTTTCTTGTTGACAAACAGTCTATGACTTCTCAAAACTTCTAACGCCAGCTCTATATGTTGACAATGCTCTTTCAATCCCCTACTATATATCAGGATATCATCAAAAAATACTAAGACAAACTTTCTCAAGTATGCTCTGAATATATTGTTCATCAAAGACTGAAACGTTGCCGGGGCATTTGTGAGTCCAATGGCACTACTAAGAATTCATAATGCCCTTCATGAGTCCTAAAAGTCGTTTTCTCAATGTCCTGACTACTCATTCTAATTTGGTGATAACCGGATTTGAGATCAATTTTAGAAAACAAGCTGGCCCCATTAAATTCATCAAAGAGTTCCTCAACTACAGGAATAGGAAACTTATCTGGGACGGTCACGTTATTGAGTGCTTGGTAATCCATGCAAAAACGCCAACTCCCATCTCTTTTTTCACCAAAAGGACTGGACTCGAGTATGGGCCGGTACTAGGACGGATGATCGTCGATGACAGCATTTCATCCACTAGCCTCTCCATCTCCTCCTTTTGCTGAAATGCATATCTATAGGGTCTGACATTGATTGGTTCTGTGCCACCTTTGATGTGTATATGATGTTCACTAGTCCTTTCCGATGGTAATTCTTCAGGCCAATCAAACACATCTTCATACTGCCTCAATACTCCTTGAACTCTTTCTGGTACAACCATGGGTCCCTCCCCTGTTTGCGGTCCTATCTCTGTGATTCGGATCTCCAACGCCCTACACTCCACTAGATATCCCAAGTCCAAGTCAGTTCCATGATTTAGTTAAATTCTTCAGGCTGACTTGAGTCTTGGTTAGGCTGGGATCCCCTTTAATTATTACTCTCTTGTTGTTATGAGAGAACGTCATGACTAACTTCTTCCAATCGACTTCCGTTACACCCAATGAGTAAAGCCACTGCATCCCAAGTATCACGTCCACTCCCCCCAATTCCAGAGGTAGAAAGTCTGTTGTGATCATCCATCCGTTGAGGTTAAGCTTCACTTGTTCACAAACTCCCTTGCCTTTAATCGCAGTTCCTGATCCCAGAATTACTCCATAATTGGAAGTATCTTTAGTGGGTAGCTGCAATGTCGCCACTAGTTTGTCTGAGATAAAGTTTTGCGTTGCCCCACAATCAACGAGCACAATAACTTCCTTCCCTTGAATCTCTCCCCTTATCTTCATTGTCCCCACATTAGTTAACCCAACCACTGATTTAATACATAACTCGACTACTCCTTCGATGTCATTCTGCACTTCCATGGCTTTCAACTCTCTCTGTTCATACTCGTCTTTTCGAATATCTTGATGGAACCCGTAGATAGAAAATATATTCGATATTATTGATAGAAATAAAGGAAATACAAATCCTCTGTTTCCCTCTCTTTCAAGGAAGAATAGAAAAGATTTCAGAACTCAAATCCTAACTAACTATCCCACCCAAATACAAATCTTATTTATAGTGCTACCCTTCCTCTCACTCACACGTGCCTTTCCCTCGCGTGTTATTTCTTTTTTCTTCCTACTATACTGATATAATATTGGTGGTCTATCATTACTCTCCTTCTCCAAATTCACCTTGTCCTCAAGGTGAAAATCTGGAAATCGCTGCTTCAAATCTTCATATAACTCCCAAGTAGCCTCATGTCGCGGTAGACCTTTCCACTGCTCCAATACATCCTAGCTTCCTGCTTTGTTTTTCAAATATCCATAAACCTCCTCCGGAATATCTTTCCATTCATGATTGTCAGTTAAATAGGGCACGTCGCTTCTGTTCTCATCGTGCTTTCCCAATACTTTCTTCAACTGAGAGACATGGAATATTGGATGTATAGTAGCATTTTCTGGCAACTCCAATTTATAGGCTACCGGCCCAATCTTAGCTATTACTCTATACGGCCCGAAGAATTTCGGTGAGAGTTTTTCATTTCTTTTTCTTCTCAAGGACATTCTGCAGATACGGTCTTATTTTCAGTAACACCAAATCTCCAACTTGATAATGAACTTCTCTCCTCTTCACATCTGCACACTTCTTCATTTTTTTCATGTGCTATTCTCAAATGTTCTCGTAAAGTGCCTAACACCACATCTCTTTCTTTCAACTGCTCATCCAATGTGGAATTAGCAGTGTCTCTCTCTGCATAATATATCAAAGGAGGTGGTAATCTCCCATACACCGCCTGAAATGGTGTAATGCCCAATGAACGTTGATATGTTGTATTATACCAGTATTCTGCCCACGGGATCAACTTAACCCACTCCTTTGACTTCTCCCCACAAAAACAGCGTAAGAAACTTTCCACTCCTCTGTTAACAACCTCCGTCTGCCCATCGGTTTGTGGATGATACGTTGTGCTATGGTTCAGTTTTGTTCCTGCCAGACGAAATAGTTCTCTCCAAAAGTGACTTAATAACACCTTATCTCTATCTGATACTATGGATTTGGGATATCCATGTAACCGTACTATTTCCTTAACAAATACTTCAGACACGACTTTGGCTGTATATGGATGTTTCACAGGAATGAAATGTCCATATTTACTAAATCGGTCAACCACTACAAATATCACTTCATAACCTCCTGCCTTAGGTAATCCTTCCATGAAATCCATTGATATATCCTCCCACACTCTATTTGGCACTTCTAGAGGAGTTAATAAGCCAGCTGGTGAAAGAGCCAGTGTCTTATTGCGTTGACAGATCATACACTCCTCACAATATTTCTTCACTTCCTGCTTCATTCCTTCCCAGTATAACTCTTCAGCCAACCTCTTATAGGTTCACAAGAACCCCGAATGACCACCAAATACTGAATCATGGTAAGTATGCAAAATTGTTGGAATCAATTTGGATGTTTTAGATTAAACCTTCTGATCCTTATACACCAGCATGCCTTGTTTCACTGAATACTTACTATTCTCTGCCTCTGTTGCCTCAGCTATTTTCTGCTTAATGATCTTCAACTTCTCATCTTTATCCACCTCTGCCCTAATCACTTCTATATCAATCACATTTGGAGCTGTTAGCTGATTCAAATGCACTGTTGCTGGTACTCTAGATAATGCATCTGCTGCTTCATTTTCCAACCCCGGCTTATAAACCATCCGAGAAGTTTGGATATCCATTTTTGATACTGAGGCTGTATCACCCTTTGCTCCAATAAAAACTCGTTGATCAGTTTTGACTAGGAACTTCTTCCCCAATAGGTATGGACGCCACCTTTGTACAGCCATAACTACTGCCATCAGCTCCCTTTCATATACAGGTTTAGCCCTATCTCTCATTGCCAATGTATGGCTATAATAAGCAATTGGCCGCCGATTCTGCACCAAAACAGCTCCTAATCCATACCTTGAGGCATCAGTTTGGATTTCAAATGGCACACTGAAATCTGGTAGAGCTAATACAGGAAGAGACATCATCGCTTGTTGTAGCCTATTAAAAGCCACTTGAGCTTCCTCTGTCCATTTAAACCCCCCTATCTTCAACAGCTGTGATAGAGAAGCTGCAATTGTCCCATAATTTTGAACAAATTTACGATAATATCCGGTCAACCCAAGAAATCCTCGAACCTCCCTCACATTAGCTGGAATTGGCCATTCCTTTATAGCTCTGATTTTCTCAGGATCCACTTCCACTCCCTCTCTTGAAATAATATGCCCCAAGTAATCCACCCGAAATTGAGCAAAGCTGCATTTCTTCTTATTTGCATATAATTCATTCTTCCTCAACACTTCTAACAAAGCTCTCATATGATTTAAATGATCCTCCAACCCTTTGCTATAGATCAAGATATCATCAAAAAACACTAAGACAAATATCCGGAGATATGGCCTGAATATACATCAACGATTGAAAAGTAGACGGTGCATTTGTCAATCCAAATGGCATCACCATAAACTCATAGTGACCCTCATGGGTTCTGAATGCTGTCTTTTCAATGTCATCTGCATACATTCTAATTCGATGATACACTAATTTAAGATCTATCTTAGTAAACATAGTAGCTCCATGCACACATTCTAATTTGATGATACCTTGATTTAAGATCTATCTTAGTAAACATAGTAGCTCCATGTAACTCATCAAACAACTCCTCAATCACTGGTATTGGGAACTTGTCTGGTACTGTTACATTATTTAGAGCTCTGTAATCAACACAAAAATGCCAGCTCCCATCCTTCTTTCTCACCAGCAACACTGGACTGGAATATGGGCTCGTACTCGGCCTTATTACCCCTGAAGCATCTCTTCCACTAATCTCTCCATTTCTGTCTTTTGTTGATATGCATACCGGTAAGGACGAACATTTACTGGGTCGGTTCCTTTCTTTAGATGGATATGATGTTCTATCAATCTACGTGGAGGTAATGTTTCGGGCCATTCGAACGCATCCTCAAATCTTTCCAACACAACTGCCATTGATTCTTCTATAGTCAACACTTCCTCAATCGAATCTTCCTCCTCCGATGACTCTCTTCTTTCCAACATACAACATTCCACTAGAAATCCCTGATCCTCTTCTCCCCAAGATTTCATGAGATTTTTTAAACTGACCCTTGCTTTAGTTAGGCTTGGATCCCCCTTTATAACAATCTTCTTTGTTGGTCTGTAAAAGTCAGAATCAAATTCTTCCAGTCCACTTCGGTTACACCTAGAGAGTATAACCATTGCATTCCCAATATTGCATCCACCCCTCCTAACTCGAAAGGCAAAAATTGATCAACCACCTTCCATTCTCCTAACCATATTTCAATGGCTTCACATATTCCTTTTCCTTTAATGGCTGTTCCCGAACCCAAAATGACCCCATAATTTGAGGTAATCTTGGTGTTAATCTGCAGCTCTTTAACTAAACCTTCTGATATAAAATTGTGTGTGGCTCCACAATCTATCAACACAATGACTTCCCTTCCTTGTATCTTTCCCTTCACCTTCATAGTTCCAGGACTGGATAACCCAACCACTGAATTTATCGATAACTCTACCACTGTTTGTTCGTCTCCTGTAACCTCAATCGTGTTCAACTCCTCCTGTTCAGTATTATCTTCTTCAATGATTTCATATTCAACATTTTCCCCCATCACTACCAGCATACGTAATTCCCTATCACTACCAGCATACGTAATTCCCTATACTCCTTAGCTTTACACTTATGATCGTGAGAATATTTCTCATTGCATCGGAAACATAGACCCTTCTCCCTTCGCGATTGAAACTCGGCATCAGACAGCCTCTTCATAGGTCTTTCTTTTCGTGCTTCTTCATTTGAAGTCCCTCTCAATGTAATCGTTCTCATCGACCAGTTCATGCTCCCCTTATTATTTCCAGCATTCACAGTTGTATTAACTTTGGTACTATTTTCAGAACTGTTCAATTTTCCACCTGAATATCCAGGAAGATTTGCTTCTCTCCTAATATCCTCTCTATTTTCTACTTTCTGTGCAATCCTCATCATCTGTGATAACCCTTTAGGTTCACAGAAATCCATTTCAGCTTGGATCCATGGCTTTAATCCTGACATGAAAGTTTCTTCTACCACCTTCTCAGGCAGGTCTGATAAAGGAGCTACCCATTTTCAAACAGATTTCGATACTCCTCCACTGTCGTCGTCTGTTGTATGCGCAAAAATCGCCCATACAACGATCCTTCCCTCGTCGATCGGAATCAAACCAATACTCTCTCTTTTAAATTCGCCCAATCAATAAATTTTTCCCACTCTTCTTGGGACCGATACCAATTTAAAGCTGGACCTTCGAAACTTATAGTCGCTACAGTCATTTTTTCAAAATTAGTCAGTCTATGGATTTGAAAGTACCTTTCGGCGTGAAATAGCCACGAAACTGATCGTCTCCATTGAAGATTGGCATCTCTACTTTCTTGAACTTATTTCGATCGCCGTTAGTATCCTCAACCGTTTTTTTCTCTACGCTCATCGGTTCACCTTCACGACTTGATGATCCTTCGCCTTCGTTGATACTCTTCATCATAGTACTCCGCATCGATAATTCGGTAATCTTCTCGTTCATCGTTGATCTCTCTTGTTCCGCCGATTCCATGAATCGAATCATCATTTGATTCTGCCTTTCCATGCCTTTAGCTAGATCGTTCAACATTCGTTCTATTGCTGGTAATTTTCCGATTTCTTTTTTAATTCCTTGATCGAACGACTCCATCTTTTCTTCCATTCTCGTCTGCACCATTGCCAATTTTGTTGCCCGAAATCGCGCGCTCTGATACCAATTTGATGGAACCCGTAGATAGAAAATATATTCAATATTATTGATAGAAATAAAGGAAATACAAATCCTCTGTTTCCCTCTCTTTCAAGGAAGAACAGAAAAGATTTCAGAACTCAAATCCTAACTAACTATCCCGCCCAAATACTAATCTTATTTATAGTGCTACCCTTCCTCTCACTCACACGTGCCTTTCCCTCACGTGTTATTTCTTTTTTCTCTCCTACTATACTGATATAATATTGGTGGTCTATCATATCTCTTCCTCCTCGTTGTCGGCTCTTACTATAAACATCCGCAACTCTCGTGATTCCTTTGCCTTTCACTTGTGTCCTGAGTAATATTTCTCATCACACTTGAAACAGAGGCCCTTCTCTCTCTTGGTCTGAAATTCTGCGTCGGAAAGTCACTTGGACGGACCCTCCCTCCTGACTTCTCTTGCCGGTGATCCTCTTAATGTTATCGTTCTTATTGGAAATATCGTGTTTCCCTTTTTTGTCTGATCGTTTAACTCGGTGTTCGTTTTGGCACAGTAAGGTTAGTTTGGTACTTTTGCTCCTGAGTACCCGGGCAGATTTTCCTCCCTCCTCAATATTTCCTAATTCTCCACCATCTGCACGTATTTCATCATCTCCGCTAATTCCTGTGGTCGGCAAAATTCCGTCTCCACCTTAATCCACGGTAACAACCCTTCCATAAATGTTTCCTCCACAATCTTCTCCAGAATATCCGATATTGGTGCAACCCATTTATCGAAAAGATTTCGGTATTCTTCCACGCTTGTTTCCTGTCGAATTCGCAAAAATCGGCCACAGAGAGATTCTTGGCGGGATGACCGGAATCGGCTTAATAGGCGTTCCTTTAAGTTTAACCAATCGGTAAACTTATCTCTCTCTTCTTGTGAGCAATACCAGTTAAGTGTCAGACCTTCAAAACTAATCGAGGCTACCGTAAGTTTTTCCGAATCAGTTAACTTGTGTATATTGAAATATTTGTCCGTCGAAAGAGTCAGGAATCCGGGTCGTCCCCATTAAACACTAGCATATCAACCTTCTTGAATTTGTTTCGATCGTTGTTCTCTCCGTCGTTGTCAGCTTTCCTTTCCACCGTGTTGTTTTTGATTTCCTTGCTCACCGAACTTTCTCCCTCGGCCGGTTTCAATGTCGACGTCTCTTGTTCGGAAGACTCGACTGACTTCCCACTCGCCAGCACTCGTTCCTTCTCCATTGTCTCCTTGAAAATCATCACCATCTGGTGAGTTTTCTCCACTTGAGCTTGCAGGTTCTTCATGTTTTGCGACATCGATGTAAGTTTGTCTTCCATTGTTGATATCTTGCTGAGTTCTTGTTCGTGGTTTTCCAACCTCTCTTCAATTCTTGTCTGCACCATGATCACTATTCTTCCAGGATCGTAGGGCTCTGATACCAAATCGATAGAATACCAAAAAGAAACTAACCACACCAGATACTAGGATTCAAATACACTGTATTGATAGAAATAAGACTTTCACCGTCCTTCAGCATAATCTAATAGGATCAAAGTATTTGAGCTTTGCGCCTTGCGCTCCTTTCTTCTTTTCCTAGATAAATGCTCCTCAAATTAACTACAATGTAACAAAATCAGAGGGTATAGAATACCCAATACGAGGGAGTTCCCATGGACCATATTCTTCGCCAATTTGAGTTTTGCTCACGTCTCGAATGAATTCAAGGACATATTCGAAGAAATTCTGACCGTCAGTAGGAATGGTTTGTGGATTACGAACAGCTATAATGGCCCCTACCTCTCTGCTACTCTCTATCTCTCAAGAATACACAAAAGTTTTCCTTACCAAAAAGTTGCGCCCCATCTCTCTTCCTTTCTCTATTTATTTTCCTCCTTCCACTCACTGTGGTCCCTCTTCTAAACCGTCTAAACCGTCCCACTCATGGTGGTCCCCCCGTGCTGATACATTTCTAACTAGCTCTTTTTCATTCTCTTTTTCCTTCGTGTTTCTCCTCCTATATTGGTGTATTATAGGTGGTCTAACAGAATCAAAGAGAGTTGTTTCATATTTCCTTTAACTTCAACAACATGCACAGTTCTTGGTGTCAAAAACTTTTACATTGGATTGGTCGGTTGGGTTTAGCATGGGTTCAAGCTTCTTCGAGATTGATTTTATTTCTCCTACTTGGTCATTTTCTCCTTCTTTTTTTTTTTGTCTTGCCATTTTGGATACTTCTGTTCTTTGTTCCGTTGTATTTGAACATGAACATTTCTTTTTCTAGAGCAGTCTTTTTTCATTTTGTCAATGAACATTTGTTTTCTGTAAGGAGAAAATATGATGCTTTATCCAACAAAGTTGCTACGTTTTAACATTTTGTTGTGTCTATCATGTGTAGGCAAAAGAGCAGAACATAATGAAAACTCCCCAAGTGAGAATACCGAAACTTAACGTGCTTGAGGATTATTCAGAAAGCTTTGTGCAGTGGGTAAATTATGGAGAGACACTTTGCCATTGAACCTTTCCTCAAAATCCAATATCTTTCCACAGCTAAAATATTAGTGCCAAAATGAAAAAAAAAACACCCATCTTGTTACCCACTACAAAATAGCTTATAGTGAAAAGAATAACAATAATTCTTTGGGAGTACAAATTTTCGTCGGATGCTAGGTTACATGCATCTTTAGGTGAAATTATGTAAATATTTCCCTGTTAAAATCGAACTTAGAACACTGGAGAATATTGATTCTTTTTTATTCAATGTTATTTTACGATCTTCATTTTGTAACACCGTGCTCTAATTGATTCATGAAGCTTTTGCAATTTGTTGTAACCTACAAATAAACTTCTCAATTTGGAATTCTCCATCCTACTTCTGTTACATCTCTCCAATGTCATTATTACGAACTAACTTGTCTCTTGTAGACATAATGATTATACTACTTTGTCTATCTTGTATACTTATTGCAGAACCACTATAGAAAACAATATTCACATATATGTAAAATGTGACCATTTTAGGGGCACAAGCCCCAGCTCTTTCATAGATTTGCCTTCGATGAATTCAATCATGTGAGGTCTTTTTTCTTCCAAGATAATCTAATATTTGGCTGTTGAATAGAGTTCATTTCTGTATTGGGTAATGATATGTAAAATATTATATAAGATTTTCATCTTTTCAGTGACAGCCAATTTGAAATCCAAAGTAGGCTTCAATTTTTAGAGCTTTGCCCATTCTATCCATATTTTTCATTTATATCCATTCTTCAAATTTTCAAATCGAGATTTGTTAAACATTTTGTGATTTTTCCTATGGAATTGTCTTAACGTAAATGCATTCTCTGCATTTATTATATTGAATAAGTTTTTTTCCTATTAGATATAATTCACATAAATGAATTAATATTGTTAGTGAAGAAACCATTTTATTTAGGTTATTTACATATGTGGAAGAAAACTGAAAATATTGACTGTGTATAAAAAAAAAATCGATGAAGCCCATATAACTTTAGTTAATTTTTTTATAAATTCTAAATTTGCTTTTCCATAATTTCTACCTATCTATTGGATGTCTGTCTATGTCTATCTCGTATTTTGTGATTTTACATATGTCTATGTCTATATCTCGAATAGACATAGATGACTGTCTATCTATGTCTATCTAAAATATATTTATATATACTTATTATTTACCATTAGTGAATTGTGGACAGAGATAGACAAAGATAAACATCTATTAATTTTGTCTATGATAGATAAACATTCTAATGGCTCAGCATTGTGATTATGTTTATCTATTTTTTCTTCTTTTATAATTAAACATGGTCAGGGATGGACATATATGTAGATGTAAATATATGTGTTGAATTAACATTGTATTGAATTTGAATTATTTGTTAGAATGGAATCAAATACATAATGATAAAAGTGATAGTATTTTATCGCTATCTATTTGGGATATATATAGACAACTATCTCTGTTTATCCCAAAGGAAAGAAGCATAGATGAAAATGAAAAGGCATGAAGGTTAATCGCGTGGAATTGCAAGGGCGTTTTTAATTACATGATTGGGTTTGGGCATTTGTTGGGCTTTTAAAATGTTATATAGAAGGATAATTTACAAATATGTAACAAAATTAAAAAATATTTAAGGTCCGTCTAACAAAAAGTTAAAGCCCATGAAACCATCATTGTTTTTTAGGTTGAGTTGGACTATAGCAAATTACTATAAATTAATTAAGGATGTAGCAAATCTTTAAAACAATTGCAAATATGACAAATTTTAATTAAATTATAAGGTAAAAGATGAAAATGCCCCCCAAAATACACTACGTATATTCCAGTCTCCCGCTTTCTTCTCTTTTCTTCTTTTTTCTTTGGCTTCAGTTCGTATTTCTTCTGTCTTTCGTGTTCTTCTCTTTTCTCCGGCTTCACTTTGTATTTCTTCCGTCTTCGGCTTTTTTCTCTTTTCTTCGAATTCGGCTTCAGTTCGTATTTCTTCTGTCTTTCGTGTTCTTCTCTTTTCTCCGGCTTAACTTTGTATTTCTTCCGTCTTCGGCTTTCTTCTCTTTTCTTCGAATTCGGCTTCACTTCAGAATTTATGCTTCTTTCTGGTACTTTTTTTTTTCTGTTTGTTCGTAATAGATTTGAAATAGATTTCTGTTTGTTCGTAATAGATTTGAAATAAATCCATAGAGACATGAGGAGCATGGACAACTAATTGGTCTTTTGTAATTTGCCATTTAACTAAACTTAGAAACCATGCAACATCTTTATCTTCATGAATTTCAACCACAGTTTGAATATCAGTGATGCCATAATCCAATAAGATTGACAATTGTATTGAAGAAGGAGATGCATCCAATCAAACTTCCCTTAATATCAAGCTCACTAAATTTTCAAAACATATTGTCTCATCAACCAATACACATGTAGTCTTGTAATTCAAGTATTTATTTGTATCATCCCACTGTCCGCTATGAAACACTGTTATTGGAAGCTTAATCATAATTCTAAATTACTGCAAAATAAAATAAAACAATTATCATCCTACTATTATATTGAAGTATTGATAAAATCTTTAAAGAAAACAAAGATCAAATGTAAAATCTTTAAAGAAAACAAATTTAATTACATACCAGATGATTTAACGAAAGATCGTTGTAAAGTTGTTGGACTTTGAGAGTGACTAGTTGGAGGACGACTAATTGTTGGCGCACAAAGAAGAATGTGATCTTTAGGAGAAAATCACGAAGAAGATGGAGAAACGACGATGAAGATGGAGAATGGAGAAAATAGCGAAAATTATGGAGAAGGGAAAAAATAGCGAAGAATATGGAGAAGGGAGAAAATCGTGGAGTAATGACGGTGAAGATGGAGAAGGAGAAAATCGCGCCAATTTCCTTTTAAACCGAGGGTAATTTTGGAATATTTTAAAGAATAATTAAAGATTTGTTATATATGCAAATTCTTAAAAACATTGTCATATACTTAATATTTTATGCCAAATAGGTTACCCATTACAATTACCCTTATTTTTTTTCATAATTTTATATTTGCCTTTTGTTGGTTTTGAATATTGTAGAACCATTCTTCATTTCACTTCTTTTTCTTCTTCTTCGATATTTATTCTTCTCATCTTCATATTATTACTTCTCTTTCTTCATATTCACAATTCTTCTTGTTCGTGATTTCTTCATTTCCTCTTCTAGAATTCCTTACTTCTTCTTCATCTCTCATCTTCTTTTTTTCTTCTTGGTACAAGATCTCAACAATATTGGTACAAGATCTAAATGGTCGTGTACCAATATCTAAATGATTAGTTATCTATCCCAGATAGACAAAGATGAACCACTATCGTTTACCAATATCTAAATGATCAGTTATTTATCCCAGATAGACCACTATCACTAATAGATCGTTTAGATTTGGTACAAGATCGCTTAGTATGGATACAAAGATACGAGATCGTTTAGACTAAGTACATGATTGTTTAGACTATGTATAAGAGTACAAGATCATTTAGGCTAGCTACAAAGGTACAATATCGTTTAGAATGGGTACAAGGTTGTTTAGACTAGGTACAAGAGTACAAGATCATTTAGGTTGGGTATAAGGGTACGTACAAGATCATTTAGACTAAGTACATGCATCTTATGGATGTAGTCACATTATATTTATATGGATCTCTTGATAATGATATTTATAAGAAAGTCCTAGAAGGATTTAAGATACCCGAAACATATAAATCAAGTTCTCAAGAACTTTGTTCAATAAAATTACAGAGATCATTATATTATATATTAAAACAATCATGACAAATGTGGTACAATCACCTGAATGAATATTTGTTGAAAGAAGGTGTTGTTGCAAATCACCTAGAAGGAATGATGCGTTGAGAGACCTTCGTGGTTGTTTCAATCTCTCTCTATTTACACTAGGACTTAGTAGTGTCACATTTCATAATGCACTTACAATACATCACAAAAAAGGTTCATCATATGGGAGATGCTCACCATACCTCTTTGTATTGCATGCTTAATTCGAGGCAATGAGTCATAGGACACAATCATATATAGCATGTGAAGTGCTCACTATGTACTTCTTCATCGCACAATACTTAAGTCCTTGTTGAGTACAAGTTTTCCTACTACTTGTCCAAGTATAAGCGAAGCAGTGGGTTTACTTGAGTGATTGATAACACATATAAACACTCGTTATTATACCCTCTTCTATTATAATAATGAGGTCAAAACGCATAAGAAAATGATCAAAGCGTGTGATTCGCGTTGTAAATTCATAAATATTTAGAAATACAACTTACATAAGCATCATGCCTGTTTTACGCGATTACCATGTTTAAACGCATGATAAGTGGAAAAAGGAGAAAAGATCAACGCACATAGAAAATCTCACACAGAAGTCATGTAATGGAAACTCGCTTGGCAATTAACAGCTCAGACGAGAAAACATGTTATCACGCGAGGAAAGCTCACTAGAAGACAAGAATGGTAGTTGGAATGATGTGACCTTACAATGTCAAAGTCAGTGCTGACACACTCAGAGGAATAGAAGTTTCCCGTCGAAAAGATGCCTATAGAAGTATTTCATCTTCACCAAGAAGGAGCGCATGAATGTGTGCACGACCCAAATAGGCCATTTCAATTGTCACCCAAGATGGTAAGTAGCAAGGATAAGGTTAATACGCACAAGGAGTTTGGCAACAAGCTCTTCGTTAGTGAGATAACTTCAAACATTTGTATCTCGAAAGGTGAACAAGTACGAGTTTTAGGCGTCGAGAGATTGTTGTCCTTAAACGAGAACTTCTATAAGTATTATAAGTCAAGTCTTCTAGATATAGTTCGTCTAATCAAGCACAGTCATTTGCACCCTCAAAGGTGAGCAAGTGTGGCGTCTAAACACTTCGAGAGAAGGTCGCCTTAATCATGGACCGACTATGTAATTGTATCGCATCAAGGCTCTCGCATTATGTAATGCTCCAAAAATAAGACAATTTTAAAATTGGATTATCTTGGTTAAATTATTAATGATAAAATTATTTTGGAGTGAATTGAGTTTTTGGTGAGGATTATGTGTTTGAGGAAATTAGGATTAATTAAATAATTATGGAAATAATGTTTGATTAATAATTTAGTTTTATTTAATTAAATTTGATTTAATTAAATTTATAAAATAATATTGCAGAGATATTCATTCAAATAAGATTTGAATGAAATATTAATTAATTATATTAATATAAATCTATAAGATATTGGAGAGATATTTATTCAAATAAGTTTTGAATTGAATATTAATTAAATATGATTTAATTAATTGTTAATTGTTAATTAATTAGTAGATTTGATAATAGAATTTCATAATTCTCCTACTTCTTTTCCTATTCCAAGAAGGAAAGTGAGTTATAAATATCTAGAAGAAAACTGCTTTCTTTAATGAAATTAATCAAGAAAAAAAAAAAGCCAAGATTTTTTCTCTCCACAAAAAAAAAAAAAGTTTCTCTAAACCTTTTTTCCATTCTAATTGGTTCCCACGAACCAATCTCATCCCAGATGATAGAAAGGTCTCCGACGGGTGGTGTCCCCAATTAAGTGATTTATAGATTTAGTGACGTCATCGAAAGTAAGTTCTCTATATCCTTTAATTCAAAAGCATGGTTAGTTTTTATTTAGAACTTTGATTCTAAAATTTTGCTAATGTACTGGTATTTTAAGATTTCCAAATTAATTTGAGTAACGGTTCTTTAAATTTTTCCGCTGTCATATAGCTCTTATCCCTTTAGAAGATTCACTAGTAGACAAGAATAAAAGCTTCCACCTAAAGTAGTCTATATAAAGCCTCATTTTCTACCATGTAATGTTGCTTAGACCAAAACCTAGAGATCTCCATAAGAGCCAACCTTTTCGCCTTATGTAAAAGTTTATCCCTCTTCTTCGGTCAACCTTGTAAGTGAGAGTTTAGAGAAATATTAGAGAGAGAAACCATCATCTTCTTCCATTTAACTTGTAGAAGAGCCAAGGAATGCATTTTTATGCATTCTGCGACTTGACTCCCTTCTTTACTTTACATTTTTGTATTTTATTTGTATTGTTTGACTTTTATATTATACGATGGTCGAAAGGCCTACGTTCTTCAATAAATTGTAACTTTATTTTCTATCAATCCATATTTCTTTATTGTTCATTCGTTGAAATGTTATAAGTAGTTTAGGCTTGTGATAAGTTCTTGATAAGAGATATAACTCATAAGGTTCATCGCATTTAGCTTAGCTTTACTCCATTGCTTGGCAAGCATTTTTCACCAACTGCTCAAGAGGGTAAGTAGCAAGGACATGACTAAATGCACACAAGAAAGAGTTTGGAGATAAACTCCATCTTGGCGATTAAACCTCCATTATTTGTATCCCGAAAGGAGAACACGTGTGGTAACTTGGTGCCAAGAGGTTGTCACCCTTAAAAAGGAGGTAATGTTACCCTTACAAGTAATCAACTATTGATATCTATCGCTTAATTTATCTTTATCATTTGCATCCCGATAGGCGAGTAAGTGGGGTATTTAGGTATTGAGAAGTGTTCACCTTAATTAGAAGATGATTAACTGATCGCTATCACATCAAGGACTATCGCTTGGCCTAATCGCCTACTGATAACTTGTAGAAATACAAGTTATTATGATCTTTTAGGTAGAATAATGAAGCCAAAACACAGGATAATGTGTCAAGTATCACAAATTCATAAACATTAGAGAATATAACTTACATAAGTCTCATGCTTGTTTTACCTTGTTTTTATAGTGTTTTATCGCAAGATTATAAAGAAAGAAGAGATACAGTGAATCACAAGAAGAGCGTGTGTAGAAGCTATGCGATAGGAAGCTTGTCTGATGATTAAACATTCCTAGGCGAGAAACCACCTCATCACACGATGAAAATTCACTACCAAACAAGAATGATAGTTGAAGATGATGTGACTTGATATGACTACAATAAACACTAACATTATCAAAAGAATAAAAGTTGCTCACCTAAAGTAATTTATATAAAGCCTGCTTCCCTACCATGTAAACTTATCTAGTCTGAATGGACTAAAACCTAAAGAGCTCTATAAGAGCCGGTGGAAAGAACTAGCCTTTCTGGATTTTGTAAAAGATTTTCCACCTCTTCTTCGGTAAACTCTGTAAGTGAGAGGTTAGAGATAGATTAGAGAGAGAGACTATCATATTTTTTCCCCTAACTTGTAAAAGAGCCAATGAGTGCTCAAGCATTATGCTACTCGACTCTCCTTTCTTGCTTTGGATTATCGTACTTTCATTGTAATGTTGACTTTAATATTGTATATGGCTGAAAGGCTTACATTCTTTAATACATTTCAACTTTATTCTCTTTCAATCTATCATTTCTTTACTATTCATCTATTGAAGTGTTATAAGTAGTTTAAGCTTATGATAAGTTCTTGATAAGAGATCTAGCTTATAAGATTTATCGTGTTTAGCTGAGCTTTACTCCAACGCTTGGCCATTGTTTATCTTCAACTACTCGAGAGAGTAAGTAACAAGAAATATAACTAAACCTGTATAGGAAGGAGTTTGGAGTCAAACTCCATTCTAACGATTAGACCTCCATTATTTGTGTCCCTAAAGGAGAACGAGTGTAGCAAAAGAGACTGACATGCAACCTATGTGAGCAGCAACAGAGACACAATCTTGCCTAAAATCCATGTAAGTATTCTCTATTGTTATTTCAAGTACTAAAACAAGAAAATGTCTATTACTCACGGATCCATGAAAAACGATAATGTAAAAGGAAGTCTAGAACTTTATGGAGTAGAAAAGTATAGTGGATCAATTTACCCTACTGAAATTGAAGAGTGGATGCATAGGGTGCAAAAATGCTTTGAAATAATAGGTTGTGATGAGGATATTAAAGTAACATTAGTTGAAACCATGCTCATAGATGATGCAAAAGAATGGTGGTTCACATTGAAAGAAGATTTGGTCGAGGAAGCCAAACAGAATTGGGATGTATTCCAAGGTATGTTTGGAAAGGAATACTTTACCAAACACTATCGGAAGGTAAGATTAAGGGAAATAAAGGGATAAATTAAACAAGAGTAAGCAGGATCTTGTTCAAAAAAAATGAGAAGTTACTTCAAAGTTAGAGAGAAAGAAGCAGTGTTATAAATGCAAGAAGTTTCACAGAGGAAAGTGTGATAGTGATAAAGTTAAATGTTATTTCTGCTGTAAAAAAGGACAACATAAAAATAATTGTTTAACATTTTGTTTGGATAGACAAGTAGAGATGACATTAGTCTCTGCAACTCCATCTATTAGACGTCAAGTAAAGGCATCAATTAAGGGAAAAGATAAGTTTCGTTAGGTTATCTGAAAGAAAAAAATGATGAAATAAACATAAAAAAATGTAAAAAAGTATGTTTCTTGTTTGCTTATGTGAATCAACGATATATTGTGTGTGTCTATGTATATGAAGAAAGCTTATGAAGTTAAATAAATATAATTACTTTTTGTTTATTGAAGTATGATAGTTGGACTAAGATTGAAAGTTTAAAGTGTTATGCATAAGCTATAAACATATGTGTGTGTGGATGTTAAGGATATTTATGATTGTAGAAAAATAAGAATATCTTACCATACCAGAAAGGAAAATGAAAAAGTACAGACAACACCCATGGAAGAGGATCAAACTTTAGAAAGTGAGTCAAATACGAGGCACGAAAAAAATGATGAACAAAGCTACCAGCAGATGTTCCAAAGATTTATGGAATCAATGGGAACAATGCAAATTAGGACTGACAAGAAACATTGCATTGAAAGATGAAAATCTTTAGGTGTTACGATTTGTTAAGGAACCATAGATTCGGTTGACACAGAAGCATGGCTGAATCTATTGGAGAAATGTTTTAAGGTGATGGACTGTTTCGAGAAAAGAAGGTCAAGCTAGCAACCTTTCTTCTGCAAAAGAAAGTAGAGGGATAGTGGATTTCAATTAAAGCTAGAAGAAGAGATACTTATACCATGAGTTGGATAATATTTCAAGGAATATTTGAAGATAAATATTATCCCAAGGTCTTTTGTGAAACAAAAGGGGATGAATTTCTAAGATTAAGACAAAATTCATCGTCAGTGGCTGAGTACGAGAGGAAGTTCACATAACTCTCTAGATATGTTGGATCGATTGTGGCATTAGAAAGTGATAGATGCTAAAAATTTGAGAAAGGACTTAGACGAGAAATTCATACTCTAGTGCCAACAACATCAAAATGGGAGAATTTTTCACAGTTGATTGAAACTGCTTTAAGAGTGGAACCAAGTTTATCATTAAGAAAGTCTGGTGGTATGGATCACCAAACTAATTCAAAGATAAACTATAATATAGAAGGAAAAAGAAACCTAAAAGAGCTTTGGTTTGGAATATAAAAAAGAAATAATTTTAAGAATGGAGACAGGAAAGAAGCTTGTTCCAGTTCCAAAACCCAAAAAACAATTACCAGAGGTCGGTTGCAAGCAAAAAAAAAAATAAACCTCTTTGTAGAAAATGTAATCAGTACCATCTTGGGCAATGTCTAAAACTGTCCTTTAATGAATACAAGTCACTCAAGAGATCAAGGTACTATTTCCGTATCAGTAAATCAACCTAAGGCAATCCCATGAGGAGAAGGACCCAACAATATGAAACAAAAGGGAATTATGAGAAGTTAAGAACTATTATGTTAAAGTTTTATGCTATGTAAATAAAAGTATTCTTTTATGAATATTACTTGGTGTTTAAAATTTCAAGGATAAAATTTCTTAAGGGGGTAAGAATTGTGAAACTCCAAAATTTCTTAAACTTTTGGAATTTGTTAAGCTTAGTTAAGGACAAGAGAGAATGAAATTTATGACAAAAGAAGGTGAAAATACTTGAAATTTGAGTTTAAAATTGAGAAAAAGAGAAAGATTGGAAAAATTGGTTAAGTGTCAAAAGGATGGTTTGGAGGTTATATAGGCGACAAATGAAGGCCAAAGAACCTCTAAAAGTGTGTGGTTAGGTATTTTATTTCATGGGCTTAGATTTAATGGTTTCGTTCGTAAAAGTTACTATAGCAATACTTCACTAAGTCAGGTCATTAGGCTTAATACACTTATCATAACTTTCAGTATTGCTTGCTTTTAATTTTGGGTGATGAGTCATAAGTCATGATCATTGCATATTGAAGTGCTCCCATGTACTTCTTCATCACATATCTCTTAAGTCCTCATTGAATACAAGTTTTTCTATGGCTCGCTCAAGAGCAAGCAAACAGTAGGTTTACCTGGGTGATCCAGGATCGAACACAAAAAATCGTTATAGATGTTAGTTCTAGATTCCACTTATCGTTTAGGTTTTATGACAATTGAGTTGAAAGAATGTAACACTAACTACAACTACTTATTTAAGCTCGAGAATCATGCATAGAGAGTAAATTAAGCTAAGGGAGAATGAGTTGAACTAACTTGTATAATGGGCACATGATGAAGGCGACCTTCTCTCAAATTGTTTAAACACCACATTTGTTCACCTTTCGGGATATAAATGACTATGCTTACTTAGGCAAATTATACCTAGAGATCGTGATTCGTAATACTTATAGGACTTCTCGTTTAAGGATGACAACCTCTTGATGCTTATTGTCCGCACTTGTTCACCTTTTGGAATATAAATGTTGGAAGCTATCTCGCTAAGTCTTATCCTGTGCGCATTAGTCTTATCCTTGCTACTTACCCTTTGGGGTAGTTGGTGATTTACACTGACCAAGTGACGAACATAGCTCAACTAATGCGATAAGGTTTATAAATTGAACTCCTTATCAAGAACTTATCATAACTCTTCTCATTTAATATCACAAAGATATATGAGACGTTAAGAAATGGTGGATTGAAAAGGTATGAACATGCAGTCTATGTACAAAAGAATATATACAATATGAATAATACATACACTACAATGAAATAAAAAATGAAAAGATAGAAGATTGAAAAACGTTACTACAAGTTCAGAGATCAACAACAAATATTCTTTTCTTTTATCACAGTTGTATAATCTCCAGGTAGCTTGTTCAAGCTCTCTCTCTCTCTCTCTATAATTTTCTCCGGCCATTTAAGTCTCTTTCTCTCTAGACTATTTGGGCTTCGAGCCTATTCGGGCCTCCCCTTTTTCCTTTGTGGGGATGAAGTGCTTGTATAGGCTACTTTTTCGACGGAAAAACTCTGTTCCTCTAAGTGTGTCACAGTTGTCAGCTGCCCCTATAAGGTCACATCATTCCAACTACCATTATTATCTTTTTTTGAGCTTTCCTCGCGTAATGTTTAGGTTCATCGTCTAGAGTTTTTAATCCCCAAGTGTGATCCATCACATTAATTTTATGCGAGATGTCATGTATGAGCTGCTCCTTTCTTCTTTTCCCACTTGTCCTGGTTTAAACATGATAACTGTGTAAAACAAGAATGACATTTATGTAAGCCATATTTCTAAATATTTATGCGTTATGCTTGTCTCCTTATGCGTTTTACACCATTATTCTAATAAAAAGGACTATAATAATGATCATTTCCGCATGTTATCAATGTGTCATTAGGCAGCAAGAAGAGGCTTGAGAACCTCTAAGGTTAGGCATTGGATATGGAGTAGGCGCCAAAGTAGTGAAACTAACCTCTAAAGGGATGTGTCTAGGCATTTGGACACCCAGGCGATAAGAGGTTTGTGGCCGTGAAGAACCTCCAAAGACAAGTTTATGCGTTAAGTTGTTAGGCTTTGGGCTTGAAGCTAGGCGAGATAACCTCCAAAGAGGTTATCTAGGCTTGGGCTAGGTGAACAAGCAAGCTTGTAGGTGAGTAAGGACACGTGAGGAAGGCAAAGCTAAGCATTTGAGGCTTGTCATTGGACGGCCAAGAACCACACGAGGAAGGCTTTAGGAGGTTGTTGAGCGAAAGACATGGCCATGCGAGGAAGAATTAGAGGTTAGCAATGCTAGGCAAGGAGAGGCTAGACAGCCAAGGGCTATGTGAGATGACTTGGAAGTTAGCCATATGAGTAAGACATGTATGTGGCTTGATGACGACATTCGATTAAAAGTAAGTCTAGGTGTCTTAACCATGTCATCATGCATTTTGTAGCCAAGGAGGACGTGGAGGAATCCTAAGGTGTTAATAAGAGCTGAAGAGGTGAGTCTAATCGAAGATGTGTCAACTTAATCTCATGGAAAGAACTTTATAAATAGGCAAACTTCAGCAATAAATATCTCACAACTCACTCGTGCAAAATTACTCAAATTAGTCTTAAAAGTTCTGAAATTGAATCTAGTTGTGAGAGAATGTTGCTGTTCAATTTAGATTCAAGATGGTTTGTGATTGGATCAAGATTAGGCGAGGAGGTCATTTTATAAGAGATTTTGAGCAAGGTGCACTTTCAGAGGGCTACAAGACGCATTACTTGGAATTTTCCTTCGCAAATTAGGTAGGAAAGTTAAGACAATTTGGAGCAACTTTGTAGAGAGAAATTTTGAAAAAAAAGGTCTGATTTTTAGTTATGATTTTTCAAAGATGGGTCATGATTCTGAAAGTAAAATAGTGTTCTGGGTAGTGGCCGAGAGGTTTGCATGTGTGGACGAGATGGTCGTGCTTTTTCTTTATAGAGGTTATTTTAGTCAAGTTGCATGCACATGATAAGGTCATGTCACATCCGAGCGATAAGGCATGCGCTTAGGCTTAGTGCAAAGAGGTCAGCACGGTGTGTGGGGAGCACAACACGTGCCAAGCATGCGATGGGCGCTGGGTAGGTGATAATGATGCGCGTGACACCTCCATTGCGAGGTTAGCACGCGGCAGGCCTCAGGCCATGCGTGTGCGACCAGCCCCATCCACCATGTCAATAGGCCTCATTGGGATGTTTTGGGCTATCGTGATCACTTTGGAAAATTTAAGGAAAGTTTTAGATATTTTCATATTCAAGAGATTAAATAAGCTAAGGAATAATTATGAACTTTTCAGATCAAGAAAGCTTGAGAGAAATCTCATAATCAAGACTCTATTCAAGTGACTGTAACACCATGTTTTCGAACTTACAAGTAATAGCTTGTGAGTAACACGTTGATTTTAAAATGATTTATTAATCATACTTTCAAGCTCTACAAGTAATAGCTTATGGAATGATTTATGAACATGATTTTCAAGTTATTATTTCAAGTCATGATTTACGATAAATGTTTATTGAAACGAGGTTCCATATTTTGCTATGATTTCATGTTCAAGGAAATATTTCAATACTTTCAAGGAAATATTTTAGTACTTTCAAATGTTTTATCCATACCCGAATATTTCATGAGACCTATTGTATATATATGGTTAACTTCATACAAATGGTATAGTTGACGAACCTATTTTTAACTATGGGTCGTTAGGAAGAGGGTATATTTTATGTCTTAAAGAAGGTGGTTAGCTACCCAACGACTATTCCATCTTCAGACGAAGGGGTAAATACTGTCCGTGGCTATGAAGGGCTGTCTACAAAAGCTATGCAAATGTTTCAAGTTTCATGTTATGATTGTTTAGTGATAAATGTAGTTAAGCTTTGGTTTTATACTAAAATGTTTATGAAAATCTATTTTATAAAACTGTTGCTCACTAAGTCTTTTGACTTACATTTTCAAAATGTTTCACCACTTTCTAGGTTTAGATTGTGGATCTCTACGTGTTGAACATACTACTACTAGGCCAACTCCGTTTCGTTTCATGAAAGGAATCGTTTTACTCTAAAGCATTGCTGTGTTTATTCAAGAGTTTAAACTTTCATGATTAACATATTTTTGACTTGGTTTTTACAAAAGGAATTTTAAATGGGCCATACTACGATTTTAAGTATTTAAGTTAAAAGACTTTCGTTATTGATTGTTTCATGTTTCCATGTCAGTGTCAGTTGAGGTTGTTTCAGAGGCGAACAGCTTCTACTAACATCACGCCACATCACGGAATGAACAAGTAGGTGCTCGGGGCGGGGCATGACAATAAATGTGTGAAATCATAATTTTTTAGAAGCATTTTTAATTGTATTTTGTGTAAAAATTAATAATTAAATGTATTGTTAATTCTTTTCATTTAGAAGATGGACTTTTTAATTTTCTTAGCTATAAAATTGTTCATTAGTTACAATTAGCATAATTAGAAGTTGAAAATACTTTTGAGCTATTAGAAGTTGAAAAGTTTCTTTGAATTATTAAAAGTTGGATTTTTTTTAAAATTTTCTTAAGCTACTAGTAAACAACACGTGTGATGCACGTGGAAATCACACATGAACAAAATTACAGTTTTAATTTAACTTTATAAAATTAAAACCGTTATTATAATATTTTCATATTTATATCCTTTTTATATTCACATCGTAATGAGTGAAAAATGAATTTATTCCGTAAAGAGAAAATGTTGTCATCTTTTGAATGTATCTTTGAATTTGATTTATTTGCACAATTCAAATTCTATTTCTTAACATCTTGAAAAAACAATGTTAACATATATCATTGTGTAATATCAATTATGGAAGATTGAAAAATTACATTATGATCCTAATAACATAGAGCATTAATTAATATCAGTTATGGATCAAAACCTTTTTTTTCAAATAAGGAGATGAAAAGTTAACAAAGTGCAACTTCTATTTTGTTGAATATAAAAATGATCACAAACATTAAATCTATGTGAATGATAAAATTACCACTAAAGCAACACTAAAAAAAGTTATAGTGAAAGGTTAAAACATCTACCAAAAATTATATTTCTTTTGAAATTACGAAATTATAAATGTGAAATTATAATTTTTTTTTATGATTTTATAGGTAAAAAATTAAAGAAAAGACTTTAATATTTCTTGTTTTACACGTTTTATTACCTTTATTTATACTTAATAAATTTCAACTATATTTACACTGTTTTAACAAAATCAAAGCATAAGTCACACAACCATTTCATTAATAAAATAGTTTTTAAAAAGAATTAAATGAAGAAAAAATATGAGCAAGATTCTCATGGTTACATTAAAAAAAGAGTCTCAATATTACATGATTTACACATGTACATGTCACCCACAACGTTGGTGGTTCAAGCATACTTCAAAAAAAAAAAAAATAGAAAAACATGATTTGATTTCTTCATCCTTAACATTTTGTTGTGACTTGTGAATATGAATGAAAAAAGAAAAAGAAATATTTATAACAAGATTTGAAAATGTGGAATTTGAAAGGTTGAAAGAGATGAGGAATGTGAATAGTTGAGAGATAAAAAATTAAGGGAGAAAGGAGAATAGAAATGAATTTAGATAAATTTAAATGACATAATTAATTTAACTGATTTTTTTTAAACAAAAGTTATAAGAAGATGAAAAGTTAAAAAAATCATTTCCACTCTCATTAAAAAGTTATAATGAAAATGATACAAATATTAAATCTATATGAATGACAAAATTGCCACTAAAACAAAACTAAAAAGTTATCTAATGAAAGGGTAAAATGGAACTAAAAAATTTCTCCACTTCCATCCTTTTATATATAATGTAGATATAGATTAGTTATTTATAAGTTACAATTTACCTAATAATTAATTCATAAAATCATCTCATTTATTCTTCAAACAACATAACTAAAATAAGAGAGGAAAAAGATAACATTGGCATCTACTTAATTACATAAGCTACTCCTAAAGAAAGGTCAAGAATGGAAAAAAAAAATTCTCATCATTCAAACTTTTATATATACTATATATATATATATTATAGGTTAGAGATTTATATATATTAAAATAATGAACCTTTGCAAAAATAACAAAATAATTTATGATAATAGAACTCATGTCACTAAATTTTATAAATTGCAAAAATAGCAAATTTAAAAACCAATAATCTTTCGATAGTTTTTTTGATAACTGTATGATATCATTAATTATTGGTCATATTTGGTATATGCAAAAGAAAAATAAAAAATATCTGGGAGTTTTTTAAAATGTTTTTGTCAATTTTCCTTAAAAAAAAACATCAAAATGGAAAATAAAGTTATAATTTAGTTAGAATAAAAAATAATAATAAAGTAACAATAAGAGTGGTGGAGTGAAGAGTGAATGAAACGTCCCCGCTCCCTGGGTGAACGTGAGTAAGTGGAAACATTTCCTATTTCAAAATCACATGAAATGAAATATTATTATCATATAAAATTTAATGTAGCCGTTACTGATTATATCCATATTTTTTTCTTTTCCTCTCTCTCTTCATTTGTTCTTGAAAATCCATTTCGAAGCGGCCACTCAACAAACTCTCTCTCGTTTCCTTTCCCATGCTTTGCTCACTCCATCTTCCGCTCCGCTTTCTTCATCACTTTTCTCCCTTTCTCTCTTCTGTAAGCCTTCTTTCTAACTCTTTTTCACTTCAACTTAAAATGCACAATCACCTTAACTCTCTCTTATGCTTTTTTTTTCTCTCTCTTTATTCCTACTTCATCTTCTCTCTCTCTCTCTCTATTCTTGTTTTTTCCTCCCCAATTTTGATCACACTTCAAGAATTTCCAAGATTTACTTCTAATAATCAACGCGGTTTACTCTGAATGATTGTTAAATATGCTGGAATGTTCTTGGGGCCAATTCAAAATTTGAACTACACTACTTATTGCCCATTTTTGTTGTTTTGTTTCTCTTAGCCATAGGGTTTCCTAGCAGCGAAGAGGATGGTCAGAACGCCGTTGTCCAAAATTCAGAGGACCCCTTCAACCACTCCAGGAGGGTGTCCAAGAGCTCGTGAGGAGAACATACTTGTCACTGTGCGTATGAGACCACTCAACCGGAAAGAACAAGCCATGTACGATCTCATTGCTTGGGATTGCTTGGATCAACATACCCTTGTCTTCAAGAATCCCAATCATGAAAGGCCTCTAAATCCCTACTGCTTTGGTAATCTTTATTTATTATTTTTTTTGTTGACCTTCCAAGTGATCAAATCAAATGAGATATGAAAGTTTATTTTCGGTTTAAGTAATATATTTTACACAGAAAATTTGATTGTTTTATTTTTCTCCTTACATGAAACAGATAAAGTTTTTTATCCTACATGCTCTACTCAGCGGGTATATGATGAGGGTGCCAAGGATGTTGCTTTATCTGCTCTGACAGGAATGAACGGTAACGATGCTCCTTTAAAAAATATATAACATTTTTAGAATAAGATTTTGTTCTGGATGTTATACCCACTGTTATTAAATTCTTATTTTCCTGCAGCCACAATCTTTGCATATGGACAGACCAGCAGTGGTAAAACATTTACCATGAGAGGCATTACTGAGTACGCTGTCAATGACATCTTTGAGCACATCAAGAATGTAACCTATCTGAACCTATTTGTATCTTTCTTCTTCTTTATCCTATACCGTTCACTGGATCAAATTATATTTCAATTCAACTCTACCATTTTATGTTGTAGACGCCAGAGAGAAATTTTCTTCTGAGATTTTCAGCTCTGGAAATATATAACGAGACTGTTGTTGACCTTTTGAGTTGCAAATCTGGATCCCTTCGTCTCTTGGACGACCCTGAGGTATTTGTAACAAGTTCTCTTTATATGTCGTTAGATGATGTTGACCTTTATCCACAGACATATTTAGTAGGCAGAGCATTTTTTTTTTTTAAATACAGAAAGGAACCATTGTGGAAAAACTGGTTGAAGAAGTTGTCAAGGACAGCGAACACCTTAGGCAACTAATTGGAATATGTGAAGGTAATCATCATTGTTATTATAATTTTTTTTTCATACTGTATCTTGTCTTCATTATAATCACTTTCGAAAGCAAATTCATGAATTTGGGAATTCTTTTGGGAGCCCTAAACCCACGCCTGAAAAAGCGACCAGTTTTACTGGATTAATGGCAGAAAATCGAGGGGAAAAATTAGTGCATCTTATTATGATCTTTAGTGAGCTATTCTTCTAATAATTTTACCTTTACAACGTTGTCTCTACAGCCCAAAGGCAAGTTGGAGAAACTGCACTTAATGATAAAAGCTCAAGATCACATCAGATAATTAGGCTGGTAAGCTCCAAAATATGTTAATGATGAGAATAATGTAATCTACCGGTTGAATGTGTAATCATATTTCTCCTTTATAGGGTCCTGTTAATCAGTTTTTATTTTTTACTTTAAAACAATAAAAAACCAACTTTTAGAGAAATGGAAGTACAAAAGACTAAGAAAACCACAAAAAATGTGACGGTAGTGAAACAACCTCACACCTGTGTAATTGGTCCCACCCAACCGAAAAGGAAGGTCCTAGGATTTTGACATTTAGGGTAAGCTTAGATATGACAAAAGGAAGGGAAACAACCTCGTAGCTAATAAAACAAGCTCATCTTTTGAGTTTAACTCCATCCTAATTGATCTACAGCAGTTCTCCTTGTTAAACTCTGCGGTTTAGACCACTTCAGGAATCAGGTTTTTTCATGAGGCGTTAATACCTGCAAAGAGTTTTAAGCTTCCTGCTCAACATCTCAATATAAGACATTTATTGATATGGTGGAGTATTGAAAGAGGTATAATAAGCATCGACACTTATGCCTCTTTGTTCTAGTCTTAAACTCTCTCTGAGATTAGAATAAGTGAGATTGATTCCCTCCCATGCCTGTCATATTATAAACACTGCTGAAGTTCTTCAAAACTGTTTTCTACCCTTCAGTATTTCAATTCTCTTGGGGTTGATTAATGTCCAGATTGCCTATGTATTATTTTCATGTCCATATGTGGCTAATCGCGGGTTTTCTTTAGGCAAGTTATTTGAAATCCAGTGGGTCTTTCCCAAAGGTGCAAGTAAGAACAGCTTCCTATAAAAGTTGCTAGTCAGGCTGGTATTGTCTTCTCGTGCCAATCTATCATGCTCTGAAGTTCATAATTTTCAGAAATTTTGTTTGAAAGAAATCAGTTGAGATTGTGGACGGCAGGTTTTGTTTTAGCCATCTTCAAAGCTTAGCAATAGGCTTGTTTATAAGTTGTCCAATCATTTTCTCCGGGTGCACTTGCTTTAGAATTTGACAGGCTTTCACTTTCCCTCATTAGTAATTTTATTTTATTTGCTCTGTTTTTCTCACTCCTAGGATTTTGTTTTCCTTTGAACATTTTTCTATCATTCCATTAACTTTGGCTAATTGCTACTCTATCTTATATATTTTGTTTAGCTTCATATGGTCTTGTCTTCTTGGTAACCCCACTTACTTTTCGTCTCTTTTCAGACCATTGAAAGTAGCCTTCGGGAAGTTACAAACTGTGTGAAATCTTTCGTAGCAAGTTTGGTATGTTGGCCAATATTTTTCACACTTTATTAACACATAAAGAACTATTTATGTTAGTTGGAACCATGATTTTCAGAACCTAGTGGACCTTGCTGGAAGTGAACGTGTTTCTCAAACTAGTGCAGATGGTACAAGATTGAAGGAAGGCAGCCACATCAACCGTAGTTTATTGACACTTACAACTGTCATTAGAAAGCTAAGGTAAAAAATCAATATAATGTAATTTCATTTCATTTTTTGAATAAGCTCAAAGGCTGAAGGCAAGGTTTTGACAATTTATTCCATCGTGATTCACATCCAACATGAACACTATTTGCTGAAGCTAGCTATAGAGTTTAACTTGTGTACTGGAATTTTAGGGTTGTTCTGATTTTTTCCTAATAGGAGTTGTTTGTAACTTATACCTTTTCATAATATCAATGGGAAGCTCTGTTTCCTTGAAAAAGAGAAAAATGTTTGGAACTAGTATTTATAGCGTCTGTCTCAGATGTATACAATACAAGGTGCTTTCATTTTCTTTTCTTTTTTCGTATGTGTTCTGTTATGTGGGGGAGGGGGTGGAAGAAAAATCCAATAAGAAATCAAACAGTTTTTTTCAGATTTTTATCTTCAAATCTTCTGGCTGGAACTGTATTAGGAAAAAAAAATTGTAAAGCATCTTTATTAAGGTAATGGAACTAATGGTTTCTTTTTTTCTGGGGGGGGGGGGGGTTGGGAAAGTGACAATACTGTATGGGGCTTTAAAAAAATGTGCACGAATAGTTCAGTCTTCACTTCGGGAGAGGGTGGACAAGTAGTAGGAGACTTTGTTCTTGGATTTCTATCTTTAAAATTTTCTCCATCGTGCATCAGAGGAAAAAAAAAATTCCAATATAGCCTAAGTAGTCTCAAGAGTTAAAGCTTGTGAATCTTTTGTTAGGATGATAATGTGAATCATACAAGAGGGAAAAGACTCGTGTTTGTGGAGTTTATTATAAGTGGAGGTATAGAGGAATTAACCTAGAATATTACCCAATTAATCTTTTTCTTCTTTATTTATATTTATAAGGAGAAGCAAGTATCTAGTCCAATCCTTTTCTTTCTTTTTTTTTTTTTTTTTTTTCTTGCAGTGGTGGGAAAAGAGGTGGCCACATACCATACAGGGATTCTAAACTTACACGAATATTGCAATCCTCACTCGGGGGAAATGCTCGAACAGCAATTATTTGTACCATGAGCCCTGCTTTAAGTCATGTGGAGCAAACAAGGAATACACTTTCGTTCGCAACTAGTGCAAAGGAAGTTACAAATAATGCCCAAGTAAACATGGTATGTTAAAATATTAAATTGTACTTCAAATACTGTAAGATATTGTAGTGGTTTTTGATAACAATGTAGTTAGTTATATTTGGTTTTTCTTATTACTTTATTTGGGGACTTCAGAGGTTTTTCTTAAAAAGTTTCGTTGCAATATTTAGCCTCCAGTTAAGACAAATACCCTTGCATATAAGATCCCATGTCCTTGTAATCAATTGAGTTTTTGTGAAGGAATCAAGAGCTACCTTTAATTTTTCAGGTTACTGTGTTGAGAGTCATATTTTTTTTCTTGAATGAGAAGTAACTTTTTATTGAAAGTATAAAAATAAAATGTTGAGGAGCATTACAACCATAAAATTATATAAAGAAAGCCAGGAAACTAAAGGCAGGAGTACCAAGAAACCACAATTCTATCAAAACAACCTAAAAGATGAAGAAAAAAATAAAATGGTTCAAACTGAGAACTCTCAGTCAATGAAGGCCACCCAAAAGATGAATAAGAGAGTGAAAGCAGTGTCACAAACTTTGGACTACATATAACCGTATTAGGTAGGCCACTGGTTAACTTTCAATATGGAAGTAGGAATATAAAGAGAAAAGCAGCGGTTAGTAGGAAGAGAGAGACGTACAATTGGGGGAGGGATGGGGCGAATACTTAGTTAGGTAGGTGAAAGGGAATGTGTGTAGTGAGAGATTGAAGGTAGGGTGTCTTGTTTTTCATGTCAGTGTTGGTTTCTTCTCTCGAGAGTGGGAAGAAGAGTGTGTACTTGCCCAAGAGAATTTGCATGAATTGAATGAGAGAGTTCTACCCGGTTCCTATCAAATTGATGAAGAGATAATTCAACCATATTTGGAAGTGTAAGTGTTGAAGATTGAAACTTTGGGTGTGCAGAACTAAAAGATCTCTAGAAGCCTTAGAGGCCCAAACACTATTAAAGATGAAATTGTCTAATTCAACCTATCTTTATATAAAATAAAAACTATGTTCCCCTTGCATATCCTTTTTCTTTGTTTGAAAATTTTCCCTTTGCATATCCTTGTTTCTAAGGAAGCTACTTTATCTCTTTTATACTAGATCTTTGGTTTCTTTGTATAGAAGAACAATGTATTTTAATTAGAAATTGGAAGTGGAGTGGCTAGGTTGTAGAAGGCATTTTGTTAGGTACTAGATATTTAGTATGACGTTAGTTGAGAGGTATAAGGGTAATTGGATAAGATAGGAAGTTACTAGTAGTTATTGTCTAAGGTGGTTACTAGTAGTTATTGTCTAAGGACCACTAGTAGTTATTGTATAAGTGTGGTTACATCTTGTTATAAATAGAGGGAGGGTAAGTGAGAGGGGGGGATTAGTGGAGTGATCTAGGTCTTGGGTGAGAGTACTCAAGAGGGAGGTTCCAAGTGCCTTATACTTGGTTTTATCCTGTATTTTCTTAACTTATAGTTACATTATAATAAATTCAGATCTTGTTCTTGTTAGGTAGTATCCTAACACATTCATGTAATAAAGATCTTAGAGATGAATTTGGCATGGTCGATTTACTACATGTTTCAACCTTCTTCTTTTCTAGGTTGTTTCAGACAACAGGTTATTGAAACAATTGCAAAGTGAAGTCGCCAGACTTGAAGCTGAGCTCAAAAGTCCAGAGGTGTCCTCTTCGTGTTTACAATCTTTACTACTGGAAAAGGATCAAAAGATTCAGCAGGTATCACATTGGATAATCTTCACTTGAAGCTTATTAAATTTTTTAGTTTCCATGTGTATCCAATGCCCGTTTCCTGTCAGACTGTCATTGTGCCTGGTTGCTATAAAATTATACAGCCACCGAACTATGATAGGATTGAATTTTTTGTCTTTCCAAGTGAGCCCAGTTTTCAGGTTTCCATTGTAATAAAATAGCCCTAAACTTATCTGTTCTTTTCGTTGGGTTGAAATACCTGGTTTCCTTCTTACATCTTTATAACAACTACCATAATAAGAGAATCTTTTTTGTAGATGGAGAGAGAAATAAAGGAGCTAAGGTGTCAACTTCAGCAAGAAAAAAAGATATACAAGGAAATGAAGGTACTTCGATAATTTCCAGTTCAACGGGCCTAATTCTAATTGTTTTGTTCCGAAGCAAACCACGGGGCGGTTCGTCCTATTCAGATATTCACGACCAAGAAACACTGGATTCTCTTTCGGGTAGGCCCTGAAAGGAGAAGGAAGGCTAGAATGCCAACAGGCCTCTATTATTGAATTCACCCGACCCGATAGTACCCCATTTTTGGAACGTCCAGTGCCAAAGTCACTGAATGGGAGGTTTATAACAGTCACTTTTATTATTGATTGTTATAATTTTTTTTTCAGGGTATGGATGAATGTGGGCCGTCTCATGTAGTCAGGTGTCTATCTTTTCAAGGAGACAGTGATCGAACTCCCACTACGATTCTTCCACAATCCAAGCTAAGAAGCGTAGTAGGAGGACAGCAAGGAGCTGTGAGGCGATCAGCTACGTCAATAGATCCATCCATTATTGTGCATGAAATCCGAAAGCTAGAGCATAGTCAGAGGCAACTTGGTGAGGAAGCAAATCGTGCCCTGGAAGTGTTGCATAGAGAGGTTGCTGCCCATAAACTTGGGAGTCAAGAAGCTTCAGAAACCATAGCGAAGATGCTATCTGAAATCAAGGATATGCATGTTTTAAGTTCCATTCCTCAAGAAACCACTGCTGGAGATAAGACAAACCTAATGGAAGAGATAATTCGTTTTAAATCTGAAGGAACTGTAATTGAATCTCTTGAAAAGAAACTTGAGAATGTTCAGAAATCTATTGACAAGTTGGTCTCTTCCTATCCAAGTCCAGACGATGAGGATACACCAGTGTTGAAAAACCAGTACAAAAGGAAGAAAGTACTCCCTTTCACATTGAGTAATGCTACAAACATGCATCAAATTATTCGATCCCCATGTTCCCCTATGTCCTCTTCTCATAGCGTGATGAAGCATGAAACAGAGAACAGGGTTCCTGATAAAGTGATGATGGCTATTGACGAGTATTCAGGGATAGGTAAAGTTACACCAAAATGTGATGTAAACTGCAGAAATGTATCAAGGGACAGTACTCCTCTGTCAAAGCAATCCAACTCAGTTAATGTGAAAAAAATGCAAAGAATGTTCAAGACTGCTGCTGAGGAGAATATACGGAGTATACGAGCTTATGTTATAGAGTTAAAAGAGCGGGTGGCAAAGCTACAATATCAGAAACAACTGCTGGTTTGCCAGGTGTATAAATTTCTCAAACATTTTTTCTCATTAATAAATCATGTACATTGCCATACCATGAGAATGCAGTATCAGTTGAGCGTGGAAAAAAATCTGTCAGTTAGGCTGCAAGGTTTCACACTCCTTTACAGTGATAAGATAGGAAAAACATAAGCAGTCATTAATCAAGGAGATAAGCATATGCCTATGCTACTGCTAAGATAAATTATAGCAGGATAGTTCACGTATGAGGAAGATAATAATTGATAAAAGGAATATATATAACCTACATTCTTTCTAACACAATTTTGATGTAGGATTTTGACTAAGCCAAAAATAAGTTAGGCAGTAGTTTATAAGATATCTACAGATTGGCATTGACAATTTAGAATCTCATTTCGTTCGTGTGATGTTTCCCTATGCAATTGGCTCTTGACAACATAAGTAGAAGTGTCCTATCATCATAAAAAATAACCTTGAGCGTTGAGTCTGTTTGGAAGTATGCCACAACAACTCAGTCGTCTTATATTCTTTTATTAGTCAAAATGTACTAAAACTAATTTTGAGGTTTATCCTTACCTACCAGATGTCGTTTATCCTTACTTATATGTGAGTGTGTTTATATGTTTCATTATTATATTTTGAAACCAGAAACGAGACTTTTATTTTTTCATCTTATATGTATTTATATTTTATTGAATGCGTGTTTAGGTATTAGATCTGGAGAAAAATGGGAATGAAAGTGGTGCGCTAATGGATACAATTGAGCATACCCCAGCTTCTTGGCATACTATCTTCGAGGATCAGAGAAAGCAAATCATCGTGCTGTGGCATCTGTGCCATGTTTCCCTTATACATCGGACACAGTTTTACTTGCTATTTAAAGGGGATCCATCTGATCAAATTTATATGGACGTTGAATGGAGAAGATTGACATGGTTGGAGCAACACTTGGCGGAGCTTGGAAATGCCAGTCCAGCACTTTTAGGCGATGATCCTGCAAGCTCTGTTTATGCAAGGTATATAAACTGCCAACCATCTGTCACTTGAGAATGAGATATGTCTAAGGCTCATTTGGTAACCGGTTTTTTTGTTTTTAATTTTTGAAAATTAAGCTTATAAACACTCCACCCTTAGAACTTTTTTATTTTGCAAGTAGGCCAAAATTCAATTATTACTCCACCCTTTGAACTGTTTCATTTTTTTGTTTTTTTTTTTTGGAAGTTTTGTTTTCAAATTTGTGTATATTACAAACAAAAACCATATCTATTTGGTAACTGACTTTGTTTTCTGTTTTTTAAAAACAAAATGTATTTTTGTGAAAGCTTCTTCCTTTCTTTCATTTTCAGTTTTCCTTCATAATTTAAAAAACAAGTTTCTTGTTAGAAAAACAAAAAGGTGAATTTGTTGCCAAACACTTATTTTTAGAAAAACAAAAAAGAGAAAACAAATGGGTTACCAAACAAGCCCCAAGCTATCTGTTTTTCATTTTAGACAATAATACTGGCTTTCTGATGCTGCGCAGTGTCAAGGCTCTGAAGCAAGAAAGGGAGTATCTTGCAAAGAGGGTGAGCTCTAAGCTAACAGTAGAGGAAAGAGAAATGTTGTATGTGAAATGGGAAGTTCCACAAGTAGGAAAACAGAGAAGGCTACAACTAGTGAACAAGCTATGGACAGATCCTCTTAACATGAAACATATACAGGAAAGTGCAGAAATTGTTGCAAAGCTGGTCGGCTTCTGTGAATCAGGGGAACATGTGAGCAAGGAGATGTTTGAGCTTAACTTTGTTTGTCCTTCTGATAGGAAAACTTGGATGGGGTGGAATCTAATCTCTAATCTGTTAAATCTATAATGATTTTTGTTGCACTCCACACTTTGTATATGGTAAGATTTAATGCTTTGACGAGCTCTCCACTTTGAAATGTTCAATCCTCTGAAATTTCTCGTGGGAGCTGTGGTAAGAAATGAACTAACCTAGATTATATGTAAAATTGTTCTCTCAAGTTGTGCAAACGGCATGTTGAGTTTTTTTGCTGTTGTCGATGTAATCAATGCAACCAATGCAACCAATGCAACGTAAAGAGCGAATTCTAATATCCTTTATAAACATCTATATTTATATGTAATTGTAAATTAAATTCAAATACAAGAAAATGAAGTGTAAGGGTCTTCCTTACAAATAGGTTGATGGATGAATTTTAGCCTACGCAAAAGAACCAATGAGAGTGTCCAAGCAAGCTTAGCATGAATTTTAGCCTACGCAAAAGAACCAATGAGAGTGTCCAAGCAAGCTTAGCAGTAACTTGATGGACCTATGAGGTGAGCTTAAAGGAACCTAGGGAATAGCTTGATGGACCCATAAAGATGAGTTCAAGAGAACCTAGAGAGAGCTTAATAGGAGCACTCATGAGGGAGAGGTAGATAGGCAAAGCTCTATGGGACCCATGAGGTAGGCAAAGCTCAAGAGGAGCACCAATGGAGGAGAGCTTGTGTCAAATCCTCCTCTAATTCCTAACTTGATCTCAAAAGAGGGTGCAAGGGTTGACAAGCATTGCCATAACTTGACAATACTTCACAACCAACCTAACTTGGCTCAACCAACAGTCACAACTCTATTAATGCATGCTTAAAAGAAACAATGCAAGCTAAATGTTTTGCTAACAACTCGGACTACTAGCCGCAACATTTGATAGAAACTCAGCGAAAACATAGACTTAATAACAACTGACTAACTAGGCCTACAACTTGTAACTCAAGCTAAGACGTAAACGCGCTAACTATAAAGATAAAATAATCGCAGCTCACAAATAAAGAATAGTAGTTGTAAGGTAGGCTCAACACAATGATCACTACTTAGAAAGTGAGAAAAGATTTGCAAGAGTAAGTTAAAAGACTTGGTGAGTGATGGTTTGATTAAACATGTTTTTCAAAATAGTTATGCAAATCTTTGGCTTTTAGAAATATTCCAACAGTTAAATCATATTTCATAATCATGTAACTTGAACTTACAAACATTTGAAATACATAGCATAAACTTTACATGATCATTAATCAATAACCGGTTCATAAAATGAAACATGGGTGTTGGTACACCTCATCGTCAATGACGTACTTCTCTCAACATAGGCATAATTCTAAGTGTAACCTTCTCCACATAGGTACAATGAATTGCATCTTCATTGATGTACAAGAAACATAGGCTCATTAGCCTTTACATGAGTAACGGAAAATCACTATGTGCACATAAACTGGTTGTAAAGAGTAACATAAAACATATGTGCATAGATTCATGAAAACATATTTGAAATCTTAGCTTCAAACACATGCTTGCTTTAAATCTCTTTCAGATCTCATAATCATAAGACATGTTTGGAAATAGTTTATTATAAATCATGCTTTGCAAATTATTTACTAAATCAGTAAAGAAATATCATTTAGAATTTTCAATCACGCTTAGAAACATTTAGCTTTAAACTCATGTTTATAAATAAACATTAAAAATCATTTTGTCTCACAAACTAGTAGCTCAACTCCATAGCTTAGAATTTTCTCCTTCATCTTCTTGGTCTAAAACAAAGGAATTAATATTCGATATCAACTTCCTCATACCTAAAATATCAAGAAATCAACTAAAATTCTCAAAAACTCCAAAAAAACCACTTTTGATCCAACACCACTACACATGTCATGACACTATCATAGGCACGCCACACATGCACAGAAGCAAGTGCTTGCAATGTAATTTAATTAAAGAATCATTTTGTGAATATGACATGTTAGTCTCTAATTATGTGACTAGAGTTGGTGACGAGGCTAGGGTTTTGCGATAAAATGGATATACTACCTACGTATTGCTAACTTCATTAATTCAATGTTTTAGTATAAGGTTTTCTCTCTCTTGCCCAAGTATAAGCGAAAAAAGAGGATTCTTGGGTAAGCTAGGGTCGAACAAAGGGAATTGGTGATCCTAATGAATTAATCATGCATTCTAAACTTATGTGGTATCTATACAGTATATAGATATGAACAATATATTTCTATTCTATGTATTTACACTAAGTACGAGGGAGTAGCAAGATAGAGATGGTGATGAACTAAAATGTAATGTGAACTCACGTATTAGACAATGAAATGCATGAATATTTAAACAATTAAGTGTAAAGCAAGGATAATTAACGTGTCAAGGTGACATAAAGCATTCTTTAACTTCAGAATTAAGGTGAGCAAACTGTCGGTGCCTTCTCCATACTTGCTTTCCTTTCAGGATCAAAATACTTAAAGTTAAGAGACGATTTGTATCTAATCTTTCTGAATGAATTATAAGTAAGTCATCCTATATTAAAGCGAGTAACCTCTTGATACCTTCGACGCACACACTCACATTTTTATATGTATGCTAAGGATAAGTTCGACGACAAGATTGCATTGCTACAATTCTTTCGCCACATGTTTACCTAAATCCGAGTTATCAAGCACAAGTAACAACAATTAACACTTTGTCTTTTCTCTTGAATAAGACAAGGCGTTAATGGTCGCATTTAACTAAACAAGACAAACAACACACATCCAAATTCTCTAACTTTAACTATGTCTTACTTATTTACTCATAATTAGTTAAACTTAATTGTAGTGGAGAGATAAGAAAATGGGAGAATGAAAGTAGAAGTGCATTGCATTTATAACTACATCTTTAGGCCTTTCGACCATGAAGTTTTCATTACAAACACATACAAAGAAATTGCATATGGGAATACAAGGGAATGTGGTGAGCCGCGAAGTGATTTATCATACTCTTTGGCTCTGATTTTTTCCTTTTACAATAAGGGGAAGGGGTAAGGGGATCTCTCTCTATTCTAAGCTCTCACTTAAAACAAAGGAAGGTAATGTAAGATGAAGAAGCTTTCTCTCGAGTGAAATTTGGCACTCTCTTCTCTTCTTGAAGAGGCAATCTCTATTTATAAGCGAGATGTGATACAACGTAACATTGTCTGGGCTTCATTAATTCTCTAATAAAGTTGCTTTGTGTCATAAACGTTCTTTTTGTCCTTTTTTGACATTTGCGACAGCCATTTTTGTCTGCTAGTGCTTCAGAACGCATAGCTTCATTCTTCTAGTCGCCTTGTCGATTGTGTTGTCTCCTCGCCTGACGTTTCGTGACTTGACTACTTTTCTTTTTTCACCTAAAAACCTGCATAGGCACAAGAAAAATGCGATTAACAGGCATACAACTCTTTTATAATCTATGACGCATAACCTAGTCATTTTATCATTTTGTTACCCGTTTTCTTCCTATTTCATGCGTTAAGACTTCATTATTCTATCTAAAAGGCTACTATAACTTGCATTTCAAGTTATCACACCCCTAAATTAAGAATAGTGCTTGTCCTTAAGCATTACTCCATAGTCCTAAAAATGCCTACCTTTTGCATGCTTGCTAAACCTCTCATAATGAAGTTCTAATTCACTTCACATTCCAAACGCCTTGTACTTTTCTCGCATACTTCTTACTTATGAAAATATTTCTAGTTTCTAAATGTGGCAAGCGTAAGTCTCAAAACATCCTTGTTCATTTCCAAAAAAATTTATTTTCAATTTTTATGTAGTTTGTTCCAAAATTTCTTGGTTCCTTTTAGCGATAACATTTTATTATTTATTTACGTTTGGCGTTGTGCGGAAAATCATTGGTATTTTATGAATCTGTTCCTCTCCTCAACTATAGCTCTTATCACCGCTTATTTACTTACTCAAAGTTTTTGAAGCTTTACTCCTTATTTTTTATTAAGAGATGACAACATTGGAGTTGTTATTTTAATTTGAATTTGAATGAAAGAATAATTTAGTTTTTTTTAATGGTCTGAACTTTGTTAAAACGCCTAGAAAGGTTCTTTTGATTTTTCAAATGCTTTAGCTCGGACCTCGCACACCCTTAAATTTTTAACGCAACTAGGTCATTGCTAAAAAGTGAATGATAGGATGAACTTAGAAAATTTTTACAAAAGAGGTTTGAGGTAAAGCTTACTCGCCTAAAGGATCCTAGAAATATGTTCAAAGTAAGTTTCATCAACCAAAATATGTTCAAAGATAGTTAATATCATAGAAGTTATCCTTGCGAGAAGCAAAAAGCATGAATTAAAAGAACTCATTAAGAAAATTTGTACTTAGATAAATAAATGACTAATTACAAGTATAGAATTACAAAAGAGCAAAATTACAAAAGGCAAAATAAAAGAAAATTACAAAAGTCAGAAGCACCCTCAAATTTAATTGTCTTGGCAGGGTTCAGGATCCCAAGGTTTGCTCGTTGAAATGGTGAGAGTTGTGCTTCTAGGTCAAGCAGGATGATCGAGGCTGACACATGTTGGACAAAGATTGCGTGGGTATACTCCATCATTGTTCGAAACTATCAATCATGTTGCGTGGACATCTGTGACATCAATTTTGACTGTGAGATGACCAATGAAGTGAGAGTTGAGATTGCCAAAGATAATTGAGCTTGTTGTGCCCAAGAGATACAGGTTTACGTTCCATGGCATCCAATCTTCCTTGCTGTTGTATAGATGTTTCGTCAAGTTTAGCTTGGGAATGTTGAGATTCGACGTTTTACTTGCACATGTCTTGTAAGCCTTGGATCCCCAAGGATTTTCTAAGCATTTTAGGGAACTTAAGAGATGAATACGAGTTAAGGTTTGTGAAACTCTAAATTTTCTAAGACCATTGGGATTGGCTAAGCGTTCAAAGGAAGAAGAAACTAGGCGTTTAGAGGTTCGGTGGGCATCCAAAGTGAGCATAAATAACCTCTAAATGACATTCATTTGGCGGTAAAATGAGGGTTGAAAACCTCCAAGCTAGGCAATTAGGATATGTTCTAGGCGATCAAAACTATGAAAATAACCTCTAAGGAAACTCTAGGCGTTTTAAGTGGCTTGAAAACCTTGTACTTGTTAGGCGAGATGAATGATTTAGAAGTTAGCATTGGCATAAGTGTGATGGCTAGGTGAGAGAGACTAAACTTATGTGCTTAGCAAGCATATGTTGGGGGGTGAAGGTTATGCGAGAATTATTGTAGTTATAGAGGTTAGCATGGTTGTCATGTGCGAGGTGAGAAGGCACTATGAGGTTAGCAAACATGAGTTAGGCGGACAAGGCTATGCGAGAAAGGCTATAGAGGTTAACTGGCATCTTGACTAGGCTAGGCGTTTTAGGAAAGCTATGTGGCAAACTAATGGTAAGCGATTTAAAGTTAACCAGGGTCTTAAGCTACATGCATTTTTTCGGCCAGGGTGGAGGTGGATTAGAAGTAAGAGGTGGATTAAGAAAATGTGGGTTAAGCAAGTAGGAGTTGTCATTCCATTTTCATGCAAGGCTTCACTATAAATTGGCAACTTCACTTAAGAAATTCTCACAATCCATTCGTGCAATTTTCCTCAATTTACTCTCAAAAGTTTAGAAATTGTGTATAGTTCATAGAACTGGGCTGCTGGGAAATTTAAAGGTGAGAAGATTGGCGTTTAGACCAAAGGAAAGGTGTGAGATGGTCATCTTGGAGGAGAATTTGAACAAGGTAGGCATTTGCTATCCACAAGACGCGTTAGAAGGATTTTGACTTTTAAATTTTAAGGTCAAGAAGATTTTGAAGAAAATTTCTGATTAAGATCGAACTCAAGTACCATGAGTGACACATTGATTTATAAAGCATGATTTCCAAGTTATTGTTCAAAGATATGATTTATGATAAATGTTTATTGAACTAATTTCTCAAAGTTATGCTATGTTTGAATGATTTATTGATGAATTATATGAAAGCAAAGAAAATGTTTCAAAATTTTCACTATGTTTTATCCTAGCCTGAATATTCCATGAGACCCATTGTATACATGTGTTTAACTCGATCCTGATGGTAGGGTTGACGAGCTTATAGTTTATGGAAAATCGGGAAGGGAATATTTTATGCCTTAAAGGAGGAGGGTTACAATGAATGTTGTTTCCTATCAACTGTTCCATCTTAGGACGAAGAGGTTTAATACTGCATGTGGATATGGATCATGCCTTCCAAAAGTTATGAAAAAGTTCAATGCTTCAAGTATCATGTTACTAAATGACTGTTATTGATAAATCTTATTTAAGCTTTAGTTTTATGTTAAACTATTTATGAAAACTTGTTTTATAAAATTGTTGCTCACTAAGTCTTTTGACTTACTCTTACAAAATGTTTTTCCTCTTTCCAGGTACAAATTGGAACAAATTGGGAATCTCTGTATGTTGAACTTATTGTTGCCAAGCCAATTTAGTTTTCAGTCATGAAAGGAAATTATTTGTTTTGTTTTGAAAAAAATTGTTATTTACATGTCTTATACATTTTACCTAGTATTTATAAAAAGTCATTTCCACATGGGTTCCACTATGATTTTAAAGTTATTTCTAAGTTTAAACACTTTCGCTAGAAAATAAAGGTCAATTGATTTGTTTCAAAGGTGAATAATTTTAGTTGACATCATGCCACCTTTCATATCTTGAATAGGTGATCCGGAAGGGGGTGTGACAAAGTTAGTAGTTAAGATTTATAATAAAAGGAAATTTGAAAAGAAATTTCAAATTGGTTAATGGTTATTAAACCCGGTTCATAAAACCCTTGAAACCTTTTAAAATAAGTATAATAGCCTTGGTTAGGAAGGAATTCTATTTCAAGAATTAGTTATAAAGGACCTTAGGAATTATGATTCAAGTGAAATAAAAAGTGCGTCATTATAGGAGTATTGTAGTACATTGAACTAAGAAAAGAATGAAGTTTGACAAAGAAAAGGGTTGTTAACAAGGAATAGGCATGTGAAGACAAAACCTTTTTGTTGGTATTAAGAAAGAGGTGTGTGACATGCAAGGCCTTCGATTCATGCAAGGAGGTGGAGTTAAAAGGTTAGAAAGAGGTGTAAAGTGACCAAGTTGATGGTGTCAAGACTAAGTCATGCAAGCATGAGGTGGAAAATGTGAGTAGGAGGTGTCATCACCAATAATGCAAGGACCTCTATAAACAAGGAAACTTTGGAGAATGAATGCTACCAAACTATTCGTGTCATTTGCTTCATTACACTTGAAAAATATCCTAAAGTGTATATAATATTAAGGGTAAGGCTGCCAGATCAAAAGGAGATGAGGAAGATGGAAAAAATCGAAACTGAAGCATAAAAGGTCGATTCTCGGGTAACCTTGAGTAGTGCTAAGTTTTTGGAGGCTACTAAACACATCACTTGTCATTTAAGTTTTGGATTTTGAGTTATTAACCTCCAAAGTTGAAAGAAAGATTCTGGCTGAGAACCTAGTTTCTGGCCATTACATCAAGTGGTTGAGCATCATGGTAGGGCTGTGAACAAAGGGCGTGATGGTGTCGAGAAACATGCCATGCATGCAGCACCAGACACACAGCATCATAGTGTGTGACACTAGGCACGTGACACCTAGTGCATGGCCATATGCATGCACGTGCAAGGTTAGTCGATGGCCCAGAGTCCTGGGCACGCGTTAACCTCCCTATCACCCATGCCTGCGCGCCAGTATATGCCAAAAGGCATTTTTAGGCCATTTTAAAAAATATTTTTTCCATTTCTATGTGAGGTTTTGATATTTTCTTGTTCATGTAGATTAATTTGCACCTAAATATTATTATTTCAGGTTGGGAAAAATTTGGGCAAATCCATAGGCCAATGATCTAAACTTGTGTCTGTGAGTGACAAAATAAATTTCTTAAGGGGTTTCTCACCATGTTTTACAAGTTATAAGGGGTTTCTCACCATGTTTTACAAGTTATTTATAAAAGAAAGTTTTGAGCTAAATGTTTGAGTTATTTGATTTGTGAATGATTTCTTAAGCATGTCATTTCCTTAAAATTTTAAATCAAGCATGATTGTTGAGAAATATTTATGGCTGAGAACGAAAAAATGAGTTTGACAGGACATGGTTATGGTTTATGGTTTACTTTATGTAACATGATTCTTTATATATTTGAAACATTGTTTACAAGTTTTATGATCTTATATATGTTTTATCTAATCCAAGTTATCTCAAATAGCCCTACGAGGTAGGCTATGGGACTCTAAGGAATTTGAGGTAATGATACTTATCTCCAGAAACAGAGTTAGGATGCCTACCTCTCAGGAATAGGGATTGGGGATGCCCATCTTGTTAGGTTTTATGTCCTAAAACTCGTAGATAGTAAATGTAACTTGTTGACCATTATTAATAAAGTGTTATTATTATAATTTTAACAAGCGTTATTGATTATATTATTAGTTTTGTCTTAATAACCTAAATCCAATCAAATATCATCTTAAGTTGTTTAATTTAACGAGTCTTCAATAGTATGTAGAGACATACATGGATCAATGTTCGAGATCAGCTTAAAGGGTCTACAGTATAGGGATAAGGCTAAGTATCTTATTCTAGTAACACTACAGATACGTGATAACATTGTAGAAATAAAAATTACTATGACCTTTTATGTAAAAAAATGAAGCTTTATTCCATTGGAATGGAAGAAAACATAGGAAAAAGTAGAGAATTTGGTTAACTTGTGTATTGCATATTACAAAATAACTTTATCCTTGTTTTATCACGTTTTATATGTCTTATCGCAAGATATTAGGCAAAAAAAAAAAGTAGAGTTTAATGCTAGAACGTCAGGTGGGGAGACAACTTCAACCAACAAGGCCATGATTAAACAAGGTAGGTGAACAAGGTAGGTGATCAGATGCACTAGCAAATAAATTTGCTTCGCGCGCGAATGTCATAAAAAGAATAAAAGGACGTCTGTGTGGCGCTCATGCAACTTTAATCATAATCATTAATGAGGCCTAGAATGTTCTGTCAACCTCACTGCTTCCTGCCTATAAATAGAAGCATCTACTTCAAAACAACGTGTGTGAAATTTGACTGGAGAGCAAGCTCATTCTATCTTTTATTTTTTATGTCTTGAGTTTTAGGTGAGAGCTTAGAATAAAAAGAGAGAGTTCTTCCCTTACCATTTTTCACCATTTTTCCCTCAACAAACAAGCAAAAATCAGAGCCAAGAAGTATGAGAAATCATACTCTGAAGCTTGAATAATTTCTTTATATACCATTTTATAGTTTTTTTGTATTAAGTTGTAAAATGTACTCCATGGTCAAAATGCATAAAGTTATGTTTGTAATATTAATGCATTTCTTCTACCACTTTTCCATCTCTCTTTTGCTATCCACTTTCAATCCATTTAATTAGTTTATTAACAATGCAATGTCTTATTGATATTAGAAAATCTGAATAAGTATTGTTTAATTAAATGTGGACATCAAGCATTTTTTATTTGAGAGAAAAAATTTCATTAACAACAATCACCTGACAAATAAGAGCTCATATTTGACTAAGCAAGCGGCGAAGAGATTGTAGCAATACACTCTCATCATCGAGTTCATCCTTCACATAAGTTACAGAAATGTTAATCTATGCGACAAAAGTATCGAAAGGTTGCTCACCTTAAATTAGGATAAATTACTTGTGTTGCATACAAACTAATTAGATATAAATCATAGCTTAAGTTTAAGTGTTTGGATACCGAAAGGCGAGTAAGTATAGTGAAGGCATCGAAAGGATGCTCACCTTAATTCTGAAGTTAATAGATGCTTTGTACACATCAAAATATTAATGCACAATATATTGTGGTTAGTTAAATAAACATTCCTTCATGTCATGCCTGCAATATGAGTTCATTTTTCATCACACTAAATTGCCATGACCTTGCACCACAAATTTCACCTTAGTGTATATAATTAGGATAAAATATAACATTCATATCCATACTATATAGATTATACCACATGGATTTAGATGTGCGATAGATTCATACTATATAGATTATACCACATGGATTTAGATGTGCAATAGATTCAATTGGAACATTAATTCCCTGAGTTCGACCATGGACTTACCAATAAATCTCTCTATGCTTGCACTTGGATGATAGAGAGGAAAACTTGTATTACATGCATACCATGAGAAAGTAGCAATGCATAGATAGGAATTGCATATTTTGTCGCATCATCCTATTCTAGCCACCTACTACATTGCTTAATTAGAGCTTAACATGGCATATCCACAAACAAACATTGCATTCACACGAACAAGCAATACGACTCACTATGTATTTAATGCAAACACAATAATCCAACGCGTTCGTGTAGGTGACATGCGAGTGAGGCTATCCTATGCAATGAGTTTGCATAAGACTGAACTACGAAATAGTAACCACGTTCATGTAGGTGACATGAAATAGTGTACTAGATGTAACTTCGTTAACTAGTTAGGTTTCTATTTCATTAGGATGACCTAGGTAACTTAGTCTTAATTCTGAGTGTATTATAAACTTCTGCTCACAAGAAATTGTCCTTTGATTTATACAAGTTCTTAGCTAGATTGTCGACTCAATATGCTTAACATTCTAGGGATAAGACTGAGTGGGGAGCTGGGAACATAATCACACAAGATGAAATTCACTCATTTATGACTTTAGGGTAAGTAGATGAGTGTTCTCTTAAATAGTGCATCCGAGACTTGAACAAAGGACCCTATCAAGGCACGAGAATGATTTATATTTACTGGTTGGACCATAAATAGGTTGTTCATTATAGGAGCACTGTTATTTAAGAACTAGAAGTAACTCAAGGGTAAAACAATAATTTGATCTAACTAGTGGTACAAACATTTGTGAAAGACTAACTTACTACTATTGGTCTATAATCGCAAACACAAAAAATATATCTACAGTAATAAGAGTTTAACTATGAGTCTTTAGTGGAGTATACAAACAATTAACGAATACTAATTAATGTGGTAAATGAGTTTAGCCAATTAATCTATTATCATAGTAGCTTTTATTTGTATGTCCATTAAGTCTCCTTCCTAGCTCGTAAAGGATAATGAGGTCTATTTATATTGGTTGTAATTTGAAATGTTCAATTTACTTTGAGAATTAAGATAATATATCATACATTATAATATAAAGTTTATATTTTAATTAAACTTTAGGTTAATTTTCATAAATATAACAAACCAACAAAACATTTATGGCATGTGTAACAAAGTAAAAAAGCCCATGAAACTGTCAATTTTTTTTAGGTATTCCACGTTTTCCCTTCCTTTTCATTGTCTTTCTTCTCTTCCTCTTCTGTGAACTTTTTTCTTTTCATCATCTTTTTCTCTTTTTCTTCTGCAGCTCTTCTTTTATTTTTTCAAACTGTTATTTGGTTCAAGATCGTATACCAAATTTTTTTTAAAAAAAATTTCAAACTGTTATTTGGTTGTTCCAAATATAAAAGATCATAAAAAAAAAATGTTGGATATTAGATAGCTAAATCTAAATGAATGAATACAAAAAATAGTCAAATCTAAACGATTGTGTGCAAAGAATCTTTAAAAAATCGTTTAGATTTAGGTAGTCAAGTTTAAATGATCAAATCTAAAGGACCGTGTACCAAATATAAACGATCGTTTTTAAAATATAAACAATCGTGTATCAAAAAATCTTTAAAAAAATCGTTAGATTTGACTACTTAAATTTAAATGATCAAATCATGTTTTGAATATAAACAATCGTGTACCAAAAAATCTTTGGGAAAAAATCGTTGAGATTTGGCTATCCAGATTTAAACGATCAAATCTAAATGATTGTGTTCCAAATATAAATGATCGATCGTTTTTCAAATAGAAATGATCGTGTACCAAAAAATCTTGAAAAAAATCTTTGAGATTTGGCTACAAAAATCTAAACGATCAAATTTAAACAACCGTGCAAGAAGGAATAGCCAAATCTAAATAATCGTTTCTCAAATATATTACGCATGTTGGATGCCAATTAATCCCACTGCATTTTTGGAATTTACCATTGTGGGCTTGTGGGCTTTTTCCGTTTTCAAAATTGTTCTATATCGTGTAAATATTTTGCTGTTTTATTATATTTTTTAAAAGTCCCCTGAACTTTATTAAATAAATTTAATTTCGGGTATGATTCAAATTAATTTATGAGAGAATTAATATTTGAATGAGTTCAAATATTAATTTAATGTGAATTAGATTCATATTGAAAGTATTGGTTAAAATTTAATATGTATATATACACATTAAAACTATAGATTATGAGAGAAATTTATATTTGAATATGATTAAAATTTGGATTAAATTAAATATAAGATGTTTAATTTAGCAATTAATTAATTAATAGTTTAGTTTAATTTGGTTTAATTAAATTAAAACTATAGGTTATGTGAGAGATATTCATTTAAATATGATTGAAATGAAATATTAATTAAATATAATTTAATTAGCGCTCTTTTAAAAAATATAACAAAGTGGTAAAATATTTACAATGTATAGAACGAAAAATATTCACTTTAAAAACGAAGAAAGCCCACAAGTCCGTAATAGAAATACTAAAAAATATCCCGTGATTAATTGGTACCCAGTATGCATAATATATTTGATCAACGATCGTTTAGATTTGACTATTCTTTCCTACATGATCGTTTAGATTTGCTACCCAAATAAACGATTTTTTTCAAGAGTTTTTGGTACTCTATCGTTTAAATTTGGCTATTCTTGGTAAATGATCATTTATATTTAATCGTTTAAATTTGAATCATTTAGATTTGGTACACAATCATTTAGATTTGACACTTTAAATTTGGGTAGGTAAATCTAAACGGTTTTTCAAATTTTTTTGTATACGATCATTTAGATTTGGTACATGATCGTTTATATTTGATATATGATCGTTTATATTTGGTACACAATCATTTGTGTTTGATCATTTAAAATTAGATAGCCAAATCTCAACGTTTTTTTTTTTAAGATTGTTTGGTACATAACCATTTATATTTGGTACACGATCATTTATATTTGGTATAAGATCGTTTAAATTTGGTTATCAAAACTTAAACAATTTTTTTAAAGATTATTTTGTACATGATATTTTATATTTTGCTGGTTTGTTATATTTATAAAAATTAACCATTTAATTAATTAATTAACTATTTTAATATTAATATTAATTTAATTTATTAATAAATTAAATTAATAGGGAATGTGGGTGGTTTTTCCACGTATCCCATATTCTCTCTAACTTCCCTTGAAGAAGAGGGAGATATTCGTACGACAAAAAGACATAGGGCTTCTGGTACTCGGTATGCCTATTCCCTCAAAGAAAATTCTTCTCTAATTTCTTTTTTTATTTTTTCAATTTTGTTTTCCATAAACTAAGATCTCTAGCTCAAAGAATATGAAGGTTTTCAAGTGGTGGTGTCGAAAATTGACGATTGGCATATACATAATCGATAATGTACACAAGTACCTCTTTCCTCTTCTCTGTATTTTTTTATAGCATGCTTACCCATAGAAAGATTGTTTATTTTGTATATTTTCAATGTACTGGTATCTTTAGATTCAAAATAAATTTGAGTTATAGTTTTGTTTAAATTAATTTTGTTGTGTAAGGCTCTTATCCCTTCGCATCTATGCAGTTTGTAGTTAGTATTGAGTTAGCTCTACCATCTTTTTCGAAGTAGATTCTTGGGTTATTAATGAGGAAAAAACCAGGATTTGAGTTACTAATTTCTAAGTGTTTTCCGAGTTAAAGTATTTACGATATCATTATAATTAATGTTTAAATGTTTATGAAATTTTGTTTAGAAACCTAGTCACTCACTACGCTCGCTTACCTCATATTCAAATTTTTTTCCACTTTTCAGGTAGAGGTAGAGGTTATGTTCTCGGAAGAAGAGGAGGAGGAGGTGGAGGAAGATCATTTGAGGAAGGGATTTGGATTTTGGGTTAAGGGTTTTGTTGGAGAGAAGGAGAAAAGTTTTGTTGGCGAAGAGAAGGAGGCTTATTTTGGACTTTAGGAGGAGGAGGAGGATCTTGTTGGCAAGGAGGATAGATGACCTATAGAGGGTTAGGGTCAATGGTCACGTCAACCCTTGGTTTCTTTTCAATGGGCTTAGACCTTGATGCACCCATGGTGGCCTTCTTTTTTAGTGGTGGTGGGGGCAGAGAGGTTTCATCTGCAGCTTTCGAGCCTTTCCTTTAGCCTCACATTTTCAAGCGACATTCTTCTTCTTTATTTTGATGTAAAGTTATCATTCTATTCAGGATTGCCTGAGTGTAAACGCTGTCTGATAGATTGGCTTAGGGGATAACTTCTAAAGATGGGATGACTTGCAAACATAAGGCCTTAACAATTGATGGGGGAAGGGCATGGCACCTTTAGGTATCTCCATCCAAGATAAGATGGCTTTAATCATCGGGTCGAGATTAAATGTTAACTTCTTCTTTATACAGTAAACCAACATCACATACTCCAAGAATATGGTGCTATCATGACGCATGGAAAGTATCTTTTTCTTAATAAAGAAAAGCCACACACTTGCCTTCATTGTCAATTGCGCTTCATTGTCAATTAGTGTGGATATAATTGGTACTTCTCAGTTGGCATTATCTTCCACTCCACTTCAGGTCATGCGATAGTTTGCAATGCCTCCTTGTTCTACCTCTTCAAAGGTTGAGATATTAACGCCTGCTTTAGAATCTCCACATCATTGGACAGGTCATATAGTGTGTTTATGGCCAGTTGTCGAAACACTCTCTTGCCTTCTACTACATAATACTCGATTGGATTGCCTTTTGTGTCATAAAACTCGATTGGATTGCCTTTTGTGTCATAAAACTTCTTCACTACATCCAAATGAATCTTGACTCCTTAAAAGAATTTCCTCCATCCAAACGCCTTGATTGGAGTGTACAAGAAGTCTGAAAGGGCCCCATTGAAGGGGAAGAATCCTTTTTCTATCTTAACCTCTCCAGCGATGCTGGCCCCAAGAGCCTCTTTTTTTTCGCTGTCGAGTTGAACCTTCTCAAGTATTTATAATCCTTTTTTTTCTTCATTTTTAGTGGCCCGTTAGCCTCCCTTCTATCAACTCTTTTGGGTGATGGCTTTGTTTCCAATAGGCTTATCGCTGCCAACTCAACTTTGAGCTCCTTCATGAGCTCAATATCTTCTCCTCAAATGGCCCTTCTCTTGGCCATTAATTCCTCAACTTGCTCGCTAATCTTGGCAAGCTCTACTTTCTTCTTCTCCTTCTTTTCTATGACGTAATGAATCATTTCCATCTTCTCCTTCGTCTCTGCAAATGATGATATGCTCTAGAAAGCTTTTCTATGAATTCGTTGCTAAGACACGAAACGTCATCTTTGAATTGCTTCTTTACCGCCATTGTCTTCTTCATTTCTTCTTCTTTTTTCTTTTGTCGTCACTCAACTAGTAACACAACGACAACACTTACATCCTGAACTTCTATTCACAATTCAACTTCCTTAGACTCCTGACGCATACAATCCTCACTACAAGAAATTTTGTATCTTTCGATGCCTACTTACACCATTAGGAGAAATAGTGTCGAGACAAAGGATATCTCCCAACGTAGAAAAAAGCGCATCGATAAATAGTATCTCTCTCGTCACATCACGTCAAGCATCGCCAGTAGACGCCTACTCCCAACGCCATTGGTCACCACGTCATGAGTGCCCCAACATCTCCTAACGTGCACATAAGGGTGTCAGCAGAAATAATGCATCTTCCAACACACTTCTATTGGGATTTATGTCTTAAAACTCGTAGATTGTAAATATAATTCACTGATCATTGTTAATAAAGTGTTATTACTGTAATAATTGTTATTGATTAAATTATTAGTTTTGTTTTAATAACCAAAATCCAATAAACTAGCATCCTAAGTTGTTCAATGAGTCTTGAACAGTATGTAGGGATATACATGGATCAATGCTCGAGATAAACTTAAAGGTTCTATAGTATAGGGATAAGGTTGAGTACCTTATCCTAATAACACTATGAATATGACTCACTTTGTATTTGATACAAACACAATGATCCAACACGTTCGTGTAGATGACATACGAGTGAAGGTATCCTATGCAATGAGTTTGCATAAGATTGGACCGTGAAATAGTAACCACTAGATGTAACTCTGTTAACTAGTTAGGTTTCTATTTCATTAGGATGACCTAGGTAACTTAGTCTTAATCCTAAGTGTATTATGAACTCCTGTTCGCAAGGGATTGTCCTTTGATTTGTATGGGTGAAAGTGACTAGATCGCTGACTCAATAAGCTTATCATTTTAGGGACAAGACTGAAAGGGAAGCTAGAAACATAATTACACAAGATGACACTCACTCATTTCCTACTTTAAGGTAAGTAGATGAGTGTTCTCTTAAACGGTGTCTCTGAGACTTGAACAAAGGGCTTTACTCTCTCTATGACACGAGAGGAGTTTATATTTATTAGTTGAACCATAAACAACTATGAGTCTTTAATGGTGTGTACACACAGTTAACGAATATTTGATTAATATGGTTAATGAGTTTAGCCAATTAATCTCATATCGTTGTAGCTTTCGATTTGTAGGTCCATTAGGTTTTCTTTTTAGTTCGTAAAGGGTAATGAGATTTATCAATATTGGTTATAACTTTAAATGTTCAAATTTACTTTGGGAATTAGTATAATGTATAGTGATACATTATAATATAAAGTTTATTAAACTTTATTACATAAATTTAATTTTGGATATGATTCAAAATTATTTATGAGAGAAAATATTTGAATGGGTTCAAATTTTACTTTAATGAAAATTGGATTCATATTAAAATTATTGGTTATGAGAGAAACTTATATTTGAATATGATTTAAATTTAATTTAAGTTAAATATAAGATATTTAATTTAGCTATTAATTAATAGTTTAGTTTTATTTTATTTAATTAAATTTGATTTAATTCAATTAATATAAAACTATAAGATATTGGAGAGATATTCATTAAATAAGATTTAAATGAAATATTAATTTAATATAACTTAATTAATTATTAACTAATTGATTAATGGTTAATTAATTAGTTGATTTGAAATTTTTATTTATTTAATATCTTTTAAATTAATAGAATCTCATGATTTTCTCCGACTTCATTTCCTACTCCATGAAGGAAAGATAGTTATAAATACGCAGAATAAAATAGTTTTTCTAAAATACATCTAAACTTTTTTCATCTCAATTGGTTCCCACAAACCAATCTCATCCCAGACGTAAAACAAGTAAGTTTTTCTTTCTCTAATCTATAGTTAGAAATAATGCTTAGCCTTTAAGTTTTTTTTTTTTTTTAATTTAGAATTTTGATTCTAAATATTGCCATTGTACTGGTATTTTGGGATTTCCAAATTAATTTGAGAAATTGTTCTATAAAATTTTCTGTTGCCATGGGCTTTTATCCCTCCAGCTTCATGTATGCATCGAAAGATAATTGGGCACTCCCAATGCTTATTGGAAAGCGTCAAGAGTGTCCCAATAAAACCTTAATATGTTCTTTACAAAACATATCTAAATGAAAGAGAAGAAGGAAAAGAACCTCGTGTCGTTGCCTCTGCCCTACCTAGATAGGAAACACAGATCACCACCGTCATTCATCGTCTGCCCTATCGTACCACCCCTGTCTGATGCTGCCACTTGCGCTATCTCTTTATTCTTTGAACTTATTTAGGTATTATTATTTTAATTTTGCCCTAATTAAAACTTTTTGTTCTTGGAAATTTCCCTAAAATTACTTTGTTTTGAAGAATGAAATGCTTATAATGTTTTGAGATTTGTTTGAGTTCTCTAGAGTTTGTTTATTTTTAGGGGCTTTTGCAAAAATAGCAAAAAGATTTATGATAATAGAGCCCATGTCACAACATTTTCTAAATTTGCAAAAGTAGCAAATTTAAAACCAATGACCCTCTAATAGCCCTATGATTACCATCTGATAACTCTTCGATAGCCCTAATTATCGTTTGATATCACTAATTTTTCCATATTCGCAATATGCAAAAAGTTGGTGTCATGAGCTATTTTTTTCTAAATGTTTTTGTCATTTGATGAAATTTTCCTTTTTTTTTATATTAATTGTGGATTGTAGATGTTGCCCTAAATATTGTCTATGTTTTTTATGTTTAGTAATTTTAGGATTCATTTTATGGATGAATGTTGTTGGTGAATGTTATTGTCATGTATATTTTAGTTAAGGTTTGGTTAAAAAGTGTTGCTTTGATAATTTAGAGTTAGTTTGTGGTTGAATTGGATTTATATTTGATTTTTATAGGAGTGAACTAATGGATTGTAATGAATTAGTATGCACTTCCTATAAACACACTTTTAGATTTGTACTTGTGGAATGTTGTTATTGTTGTCCAATATTGTTGTATTTGTGGGATTTTGTTGTATCAATCTTTGTGGATCAACTTACTACTAAGACTATTAGTTAGTTAAAGTACTTGATAAGTAATCTATAGGTGTTATTTGTAGAATGTTGTTGTATCAATCTGGATCAAAGAATGTTATAAACTTTTGAAGTCATCGGTTTTGTTTAGTAATAAATTTCCCAAGTTATAAGCATTTTAGTTGTTTTTGGTTTATGCATATCATTTATTTTTCGAGCTTCATATCTCCATCAATACTATCTCATTTTATGCATATGGTCACTTGATTTGATGTATTTTTTCATGATATTTACATCTATTGTCATAAAGCTATCATTTTATTAACATATCTTGACATTCAACCCCCTTCAAAATTGCATAAAACTATGTTGAAACTTTAGAAGTCCATAACTTTGAGCATAGTTGTCCGATTTGGGTTTTTTCACAAGCTTTATATCTATTGTCATAATGTTTTTCATCAAAGTTTCATTTTAGAACTACCACCTGTTGGATCGGTATGGCAACCCTAGAGGGGGGTGAATAGGGTTTAAATAAACTTTTTGACAAATAAAAAGTAAAATCAACTAATTAGATATTTTTTAATATTTAAATAAAGAACTTTGTAAACTTTGTTAAATAACAAGATTGATAAAAAGATATGAATGGAAGTATGCAATCAAACTCAACCAATAAGAATATGTAACTAAAATTAAATTAAAAAATAATTAGAAAAGAGTTAGAGAAGAAGACACCGTAATTTTATAGTGGTTCGGTTAAACTCAACCTACATCCACTTTCCCAAGCACCTCTTGGGATTTTGATTGAAAATCTTCTTTGGACTCTTTCCACGGATTTGAGCCGAACCGATTCTTGCTCCTTTTTCGGGTTCAAGAGCAAACCCGATCCTTTCCACGGGTTAGGATCCAACCGTTACAATATGTTGAAGTTTTTAAATCACACAAAAGAAAAACTCTCTAAAAGAGTGAGTATACAATTTGAAGCTCACAAATTTAATCCTCACAATACAATAAGAAGCTCTCAAGAATAAGATGAAAAGAATAAAAATTGGAAGCTTTAGAGAGAATAACAATGTTGGCTTTTTGCTTGAGGATTGTAAAGATGTTGTGATCTTGTGTAAATGTGAAGTATTTAAAAAGAGAGGAAAGATAAATTCAAAATCATTTGGGTCATTAGATATAAGTAAAAGAAAAATGAATGGTTGAGATTTAAACTTAATTAGCCGTTAGACACAATACAAATAATAATATAATAATATGTCTTTTCAAAATACTTTGTTTAAAAAGAAATCAATAAAGCAACTTCACATTCTTTTAAAAAAAACTAGCCGTTAGACACAAGAAAAAATAATAATATTAAAGTCATTTTCCTTTTAAATTCATTTTCTTTATAAAAGCCAATAAAACATAACAAAAAGCCACATTTGTTACTCCTTCATTGCTCCAAGTGGCTTTCTCTAATTGATTCAAATTGAATGCTTGGTCGCCACGTCACCATCTCGGGTATAAACTCTACGTGTCTTTACGCGGTCCAAATCATTCAACTCTCTGAAAATCTCCTCTTCAGCTCTCTTACAGATGCAACTGGAATTTGAGTTTACCCTAATGGGTCTTGTGCAATTTTTGACTCAAGCATGTCAGAATGCACCTTTATTAAGATCTTGGTGGAGTTAGGTTTGGCTACTTCTTCATAGAGGCCTCAGGTCAGGCACTCGATGAGGTGGAAAGATAGAGTCTTTTGGAGGGAATGGTTGTAGGGTTGGTGATTGGGCATTTGTGTGCTAAGTTTGATAAAGAAACCACAAACTTCTTTTTTATCAATTGAGGCGTTTTGGTGAAGGCCGGAGTCAGTTTTCTTTGGTCATCCATGGATTTTGAGTTTGGGAAAAAGAAACGGATTAGTTTTTTGGTAAAGGAAAGAACACGACGAGAGCAAAAACATGGTGATAATTCTTTGAAATGCCTAAGCTCAAGAACACAAATGAGTCGAATGAAGGAAATAAGCCACTATTTATAAGTGAAATATGGCATTGCAAGCACATTAAATGAGATCTAACAACTGGTAAAGCGTCCATTTGATTTCTAAATTTGGTAGTTGCATTAAATCCAACATTTCAGTTTCCTTCACACGATTACATTCATAGGCGTTACTATTTAATGAGCGGGAAAACTAATTTGTGTCTTAACACTTAGGGCATGGGAGGCAGCCTGCACACGTGTGCATATGAACCCCACCAAGGCCTAGGCATTCGCCTCATGTCGCTTACCCGTGCAATGGACATGCTCTGAGACCTAAAAACCCGCCCTTTAGCCAATTCACACGCCCATCTCACACTATCATCCTGGCACTTGGCCTACCCTTGGCCTTGCCCAAAAACTTTATTTTTTTACCATAAACTTACTTGATATTGAAGCTTAATAACTTAAATGAAAAAAACTTCCTTATAAAAACTTGTTTAAAAATGTCTTAATTGGCATACCTCAAAATTTCAATCACAAATTTTAATTATTGACTTCTATAGCTCCAACATACTCAATACTGCTCAATGTTCCTTTGAAAATGATCGTTGTGGCTTTTTCACTTCAACGCCTCCTTTCTTGGTGTCTTTTAGGATATTTTCCAAATGGAATAACCCAATTGGCATGAGTGAATTGTGAACATCACTCATCCAAAGTTGTCTTTATATAGTGATCCTTGCATGCTCCTTGATTGACCCCACCTTCTCACCTCTTACAGCTCATACCTGTCACTTTCCACCTCATGCTACTTATGTTACACCTCCTATATGGCATCATCTAGTCCCCTTTACAAATTCTCTAGATGTACATATGTAAGATTAGTCTTAGTACTGATTCTTTTATACTTTATTCATTTAATTATTTTATATACCCAAATTGTTGAGTAGATCCTAGAACTGAGTTTTGATATCAAGTTCTTGTGTTCGACTTTGGATTATCCAGATAAATCTACTGTTTCGCTTATGCTTGGTCAAGCAGTAGGAAAATTTGTATCCAACAAGAACTTAGTGGTTACACAATAAAGAGGTACATAGTGAGTACTTCACATACAGTGATCATGACCGATGACTTATAGCATAAAATTAATTATGCATTTAGTTAGTAGAACAATATACAATACCACCCTAAGTCTGAACACCACACCAACCAAGTTTTTTTAAGCCATTGAGAGGTGCTCACCTTAATTACAAGCTAGTTAACTAAGTTGTATCGCATCAGGGCTAACACATAGCTTAATCGCTAATAATGCAGAGACCTTTTATCACCCTTTCTTATATACAAGTTGCATGCCCATCTCACTTCCACTTTAATCCCCCTTTACAGACTCTCTAGTGTAGATAAGTAGATACACTTTAAACTTACACTTCATTACACTGTATATATAGAAAAGATATACTACCTGAATGAAGAGTGAGCTCTAGAAGTAAGCTTTGATATCAATTTTATGTGTTCGACCCTGGATTATCCAAGAAACCTATTGTTTCGCTTCTACTTGGGTAAGCAATAGGAGAACTTGTACTCAACGAGGACTTGGCATTTACATGCAGATGAGATATATAGTAAGCATTATGCATGTAATGATCATGATCAATGACTCACATGTAGATTTAGATATACACATACATAACATTACACACTCTAAGTTCCAACGAGGCAAATCTTAACAAGCAAGTTTTTGGCAACGAACAACAACCATTGAGTGACAAGGATGCGCTCAAGTTGCGTGTAGAGGTTAGCGCTTAAGATAGCATGCACGTAAATGACAGTACATGCACAACACAAGACCATGATGTGCAAGATGTGACTATTGCGAGGTTAGCACGCGACAAGGCCTACCCATGCCATGCGACCTTACCAACCCCTTGTTGTTTTGCCACTGCACACCAACATGCCAAAATGGGTCTTCTTTTTTTTTGTTGTTATTTTGCCAATTTTAGAATTTTTTTTAGTAATTGTTGGATGTTTTCTTGGTCAAGGGATTAATTAGGACTTAAATATGAATTTTTTAGGTCAAGGAGAAGCTAAAGGAAATTCTAAGCAAAGGGGTTGAATCAAGTATTGTGAGTGAATTATTTCTACAACATTTCTTAAAACATGATTTGCAAGTTAATGTTTAATGCATATTCTGAGAAGTATACTGATCTTACTGATTTCTGTTGAACTTCCAAAGATGAATTTTTATGTATTTACAAGCTTGTTTTCCAAAATCTAGATTATATTCGAAAGTATGTTTATGACTATTAGTTATAAAAGCAAAAGTGTGTTTCAAGGTTTTCAAATACGTTTTATCCTAGGCCCGAACCATGAAACCTATTGTGCACATGTGGTTAAGTCTGCTACAGTGTAAGGCTGGCGAGCCTTCATGGCCATAAAAAATAGTATATTTAGTTATGCCTTCAAGGAGGAATATAAATGTGAAAACTGATTCCTTATATTTCGTCTTATGACGAAGAGGTACAAATACTGTATGAGGCTATGGATTCATGATTTAAAAAAGATCTATGAATTGTTATCAATGATTAAATGTTTCAATTGCTATGTTACGAAATGATTTCTATTGTTCAATGTTTCATAAAGCCAAGGTTTTATGCTAAACTATTTATGAAAAATGTTTGATAAAACCGTCACTCACTGAGTCTTTTGACTTACCCTTCCAAAATATTTTCTCTCTTTCTAGATACAGGTTGTGCATCCTCGGAGTGTTGGGCTAACTGATGTTGAGCCAATCTGTTTAATAAGATTGTTTAGATTTAATGGGCTCTGTAAGTTAAGATTTAGTGTGAACATCTAGCATGTTTACTATTGTTGAAAGAGTCTATTGATATATGTTAAATCAACTTTAAAAGGTTGAACCATGTTTAAGCTTCTGCTAAATTATCTTGTTTAAGTTTTGCATATGTATATTGTGAAAGGTTTTATGTTAAGGGTCAACTAGTGTCGTTTAGAAGAAAAACGATGTCGGTTGACTTCACATCGTCTCTCGAGTCTAGAGTAGATGATCCGGGTAACGGTGTGACACTGCACACATGTGCGCACAAGCCCATTAGGATGTCTAGCTGCATGCTAACTGTGCGTGAGACCTTACCACGTGCCCATGGCGGCTGTTTGGCTCTATTTCATGCTAGCCTTCTCGTGCGCGCATGGCATGTCACATAGCCCTAGTGCATGCCTCATGTCGTCTGGTTATGAGTTGGGCCATTCTAATGCCTAACCTAACCTCACTTTTCCTGTTCATGTATGCAACACCATGCTCAGCAATGCAATCACTCAACCTAGCCTTCATGTGAATTCTAGAATTCTAATTCAACTTGTAAAGCTCATAACTTAAAATCTACTCATCAAAATGGAACACTTCCTTCTACAAAGTTCCTTAAAATCCTTTTAGCTATCTTACCTCAAAATTTCAGCTTAAACTCCAAACATTAAGCTCTTTGACTTCAAACCTTTAGAGATTGCTTAGATTTCACTTGAGATATGACATTTATTGCTCTTCTTCAATAGTTGAAACTCTTCCTAAATTTTTTTATCTCCAACAGCCCTACCCAACCAACTACACTCAATGTGGTTCTTTTGAGGCAAAAATTATGAGAAATACAAAAGCCAAATGAGAGAATTTGAACTCTGAAGTTCCCTTATACAATGGTTCTTGTATGGTCGTTTAGTGACACCTTCTCCTTGCCAAATCTAAATCTTTGCATGCCGAACCATCTGTTTTCCACTCAACCAAACACCTTTGAACGCCTAGCACTCACTTGGACGCATGAAGTTCCCTTGTTCACATTGATCTCAAGCGTAAACTCGGTACCCTAGTCCTCATCGCATAACATGTCGTTGGGCTTTTTGCATAAAGGTTTTTGACACCATTCTTGCCACATGGACAATCTTGGCTGCATAGGCTTTGTCGTGGCTCAACTCTTATGCTGCCTAACATGCTTGGCCACCTAGGGCTTTGCTTGTTTGCCTCAACACTATACCTTTAGAGGTTCTCATGGGTCTTACTTGGTCTATAACACTACCTAGCTTGCCAACCAACACTTAGCCAATATCTTTTTCAAAATTTCCTTCCTCTTTTGGCTGCTTAGCTTCAGTCCTCAAACCTTCCAACACATAGACAAATTCTCAACAAAAAATTACCTTCCTCAAGACTACCTTAACAATAACAACAACACAACAACTTACTTGCTATTTCACTTAAGAAATCAAAGAAATTTAGGGTTTACAACAATTTCTACCAAGTAGATGCAAACATTACTTGTACCTAAAGGTTGTACTATTAAGAAGCTTTGCCTTCTGAATGTGTGTGACAAGTAAGTCTACAAGGATGACCTAATCATACTTAGACAATCCCTCATTGTCAAATTACTATAAAAAACAACTATTAAATACCATAGATTAATAATTTCAATTTTGTATTTAAAACACTGCACCAAGTAAATTTCTTTTTAGTATATGATCGATCAAGTTATTATTAGAGTCATTAGAGATGAACATTAGAGTTGGTCGCTAGAGGTGGTTATCACTAAAGTTGATCATAGGAGGTGGTTTTTGTTCAAATTGGCTGCTTGAGGTGAACATCTTTGATGGTTGTCAAAAGTGGTTGTCAACGAAATTGAACATTGAAAGCAGTGTTATCTTTAAAGGTGGTCATTGAAGCCAGAAGTTGATTGTTGGAGTTGGTAAGTGGTGCTAGTCATTTAAAGTGTGGGTTGTGCCAGGTGGAATCATTGAAAACAATGAATGAAGGATGTGTTAAGGTGAGTTTATAAATATAACTAACTCAACTCCACCAATTAATATTTAAAATTATTGGTGAGCCAAATATTGATTTGGTAACTTCTACAAATTCAACCCAATTCTAGTTTACCAAACACTAATTTTCAAGACAAGCTAAAGAACACAAGCTGAAGGTTGGAGTTGGTCAGACGGGGGTGAGTGGTTAACGATCTCTTGGGTTTTCAATCAAATATAACGTATTGTCTTCATCATCAAATGGGTCTATAAGGTATATCATCGGTTACACAACTAATATTCGGGTTTTGGATTTTAGGACTTCATTTATCTATATAGTTTTTCATTAAGGGCTTTATTTTCAAATATAGAAAAAATGAACTAAAATATTTACAAAATATCATAAACTATCTACGATAAACCGCGATAGGCTAAAATAGATTACTATCTATGTCTATATGTATCATGAGAGACACATATAATAGTAGTATAACTTGGTATATCATAGTTTATCATGAATGAATTGTGATATTTTGCTACATTTGTAAATATCTTTGGAAAATTACAAAAAATGAGATTATTTTCAAGGGTACAAAGAGTTTTGAGATGAGTTTTTTAAAAAGATGATTTTGAGGACAAATAATCTTTGAAAAGTCTACATTGCCCTTCAATTAGAAAAACCCTAGAAATCAATTTTTTGCTATTCTTCTTTTTTTCCTTCTCCCTCGTTTTGGAAAATTGACAAAAATAGGCCAAAAATGGAGTAGATAAAGACTTTTAGGATTGATTGTAAAAAAGTTGACATTTAGGACAAATTGAATGTGAAATGACGAAAATACCCTTATTTCAGATTAAACATTTCAATTTAAGAACCTGCGAGATGTCTGCGAGATGTTTGCGAGATGTCTACCAGATGTTTGCGAGATAAAATAATAATAATAATAAATTGCTAACATCCTTTGAAACATCTCTAAAACAACCATAAATCAACTTGAAACAATAAAAAATAATATTTGATTTATACATTTAAGATGCAAATATATATACATATAACACAATTCATATTCGGATTTAAAAAAAATAAAACAATTAAAACAATTTATTATTATTATTATTTTATCTCGCAAACATCTGGTAGACATCTCGTAAACATCTCGCAGACATCTCGCAGGTTCTTAAATTGAAATGTTTAATATGAAATGAGGGTATTTTCGTCATTTCACCTCCAATTTGTCCTAAATGTCAACTTTTTTTACAATCAATCCTAAAAGTCTTTATCTACCCCATTTTTTGGCCTATTTTTGTCAATTCCCCCCTCATTTTCAGCTTTCTCCTTCTCTCTCACTTTCTCTTCTACTTAGGCAATATCGACTTCAACTCTTCTCCCTTTTCAGTCGCCATCGTCGTTGTCGTCTCCTTCACCATTGTCGATTGTTCAAGCCCCCATGGTTGTCAATCCATGTGTGGCGTACAAGATTCTACATCATAAAGAAATGTGTATCGGTGCCCTATTTTCTTCCCTTTAAGCCTCTCAAGTTCACTATTGCCCACTGTATCTTCGACACTAGCAACATCATCAAATTTCTTCTGGTACTTCCCTAATCTCTAATTTTTTGTTTCTCCTTCAAATTTCGAGTGTTATCTTCTTGTTTCTAGGTTTAGAAGTTATGAATTCCATTATGAAAATTGACCTTAAAAACTTAAGGAAAAACCACCAAATTAGTCTGGAAATACTATTTGAGCAATTGATGTCATCTCTGCTTGGAATGAAGTTAGTACTTAAATTGATTAAACGAATCCTAATAGATTCAATTCATTGTGGTAATTATCCTCGTCATATTGTGATTGCTTCCAAAACATGTCATTGCTATAATTTGCTTTCTCTTTTCCTTTCCTAGAAAATATCAATTCATGAAGAAACTCGAGTAGGATTAGAACTGTGGCTGCCAAAAGAATAATGGGTTCTAATTAATCCTCTTCTGGTATGTAATGTTCTTTTACAAATAGTTGCTACCCTAGGTACTATGATTTAATGGCACTATTTCCTTGTAAACTCGAGTAGAATTTGAATCGATGAATTTGATGGCACTCCCCTTAGATCTAAATGTGGAAATTGCAGTGTTAGTGACCTATGCCCATCTGCATTCAAGGAGTCTTCAAGCCCATCTCCCAAATTAAAGGGTTCAAGTTCTACCAGAAAGTTGGGATCATCTTTCTGTATAAATGAATATATTTACTAGTCATACATTTTCCCCCAAGTTTTTGGTTTTCTATCTTTTTGTTTTTTTTCTTGGCACTATAATGGTTTACAGAGTTAAAGGTTCCATTATGGTTTCTATCACCAAGTGCTGATAGATAGATAGGTGGATATTGAAGGATCTCAATTGGCCAGTGTTGTATAGAACAAACCTTGTTATTGATGATCTTAGTACAGGTTTTATATTATACTATAATTTCATCGTTATCATTATTATTGACTAATTCTTCATGAAACTGTTTTACGATGCAATGTCACCCCTAATTTATAGACTTTTGTTCTATAGAAACGGAAAAAAAAATCTTTGTTATCAATTTTGGATTGGAACTATCTAGCAAAAGTGAAATAGACCGTGGCTTACAATCTAGCAAAAGCGTTTTTCTTTTTAATTCTTTTGTCAATCATGTTGAATTAGAGAGTTATTTTTAGTGGCAGAGAACTATTCTCAAGATTTGGTCACCAAGAACTCTGGATGTCGAATCCAACTCAGAATGAAAGTTTGAAATGTGCGAGATAAAACATATGGACCTAATAAACTTACGAAACATGCATATAATCACTCTAGATGACCTAGGAGGGATAGAAATTTGATTTTAAAACTCATTGTGAAGGTTTGAAATGTGTGCAAGATAGGTGTGAGATGTTGCGAGATAGGTGAGAAATATAACATGAGAGTCTAATAAACTTACTAAACATGCATAGAATCACTCTAAATGACTTCGAAGGGGTAGCAATTTGATGTAGAAACTTAGATTGAAAGTTTGAAATGTGTGCGAGATAGAAGTGAGATAGGTGTGAGATATAACATATGTTGCGAGATAGATGCGAGATATAACATAAGGGCCTAATAAACTTACTAAACATGCATAGAATGGGATAGTAATTTGAATTAGAAACCCGGAGTGAAAGTTTGAAATGTGCGAGATGGTACGTGTTACATGTGAGATGCATGTGAGATACATTCGAGATAAAACATAAGGGTCTAATAAACTTATGAAACATGCATAGAATCGGTCTAAATGACTTGGGAGTGATAGCAATTTGATTTCGAAACTCAAGTGAAAGCTTAAAATATGTGTGAGATATACGAGAAAGTTCAAATTTTTGTCGAGGAAAAGAAAGCGAAGGGTTGTGTTTTCCTTTTATGTTTTCTTTTTTACTTTAAAGAGAAGAGAAGGTAAAACTAAATAAGGATATTTTAGACAATTCATCTTCGAATGGTCCTAAAAACTACTTTTTCAAGATCAATCCCAAAAGTCTTTTATCCCTCTATTTTTAGATTATTTTTGACAACTTTTCAAATATTTTCAAAAATTTTATCATTAAAAATAATTTTTCATTATTAAATATGTAATATTTTGCTCAGCGGCCAGGTTGATAAAGTTGGAATATTTGTTGAATAATTCCTTACTTTCTTGCTTTACAAGAATACAATGGTCACACTTAATTAGAAGAAAGAATTAGAACTAAAAAAATAAAAACACTTACATCCATGTAAGTACAATTTAACTACAACGAATAATTATGAAATAAATCACCCATAGTTGGAACTAATTTAACACCTCATATGATCTCTCTCCCTCTTTTAGAGCATCATGAGTGAAAATCATCTTTAGATGGTTTTTGTCCTTTCCCAATAATATTCTTAACGGGTCATTCTTAATAATATTCTTAACGGGTCATTCTTTTGGAGAGAGCACTTTGTAGTTGGCTCATACATAGTTGTTTTTTCTAAAAGTGTCCCAAGACAACCTTGTGGTTGAAACAATGTCCACGCAAAATATAAATAATAGATAAACATAAAATTGCAAACACTTTACAAATTTAATTCATAAAATCCAACATCATAGATAATCATAAAAAACACCAGAGTTCTTTCTACTCTTTTTTTTTTTTTTATTCATTCAAATGACCAATATTCTTTGATTATGGTAGAATAAATACAGCTAGTGCTTTACAAAACAATATGAACTGCAGTTGTACAGTGAGCGCACATATAAGGTTCAGTTCATTTCCTGTATCTATATTTAAAATGCTGCAGTTCGTATATATTTATATGTGCGCTCACTGTACAAGCGGCAATGCCAACGTAAAGCCATCCTTACTTTGGACCACAATTTTGCAGAGTTTCATGTAGGGGTGTCTCTTCCTTAGTACCCTCTGAAACTCTCCAGCCATTTACACTCCCAAACCGTCAAGCTTCACAAAGAATGATCAGATGCTCGATCGATAAAATCAATCTTCTACTCTCGAATCGTCCTCCTCAAATTCTTCTTCTCCATGGGATTTCTAGGGAAGAAAATGCAAGCCACCAACAAAGCAAATGCAAAACCAGCCACCCCACTCAATGGTTGGTGTATGTCAATACGCATAATCCAAACAGGATGATGCGTAGGGATGGGCTTATAGCTTATGAATCCACCCTTTTGGAAAATAAAACTAGATGCCATTATACCTGCACGTAAGCCAATAGGAATCGACAGGCAGCCTTCCCTCCTTTGGCGGGCACCTGCCAAACCCAGAGACAACACCCATAAAACCGGTATTGCTTGCAGAGACCTGAAACCCGACACCAACAATTATCTCAGTTATTTAAATTCCATAAAGCAACCTGAGGTTGCATTAACAAGCAGAGCTGTTCCAAAGTTAACTATAGACAGCAGTTACACAAAAAATAGAACCTTGTAGCTTCAACTGTAACACATGAGATAAAGATCGGATATGCAGATCAAAATTCACAGAAAACACAGAAAGAAATAACTAAACAAGGAATTTTTTTAAAAAAAAAATAATAAATGTTTGGGGCAGGGAGGGTTAAAATGGAAAATGCAGGAGATACAAGTTCGTTGAGTGTGTTAAAGAGCTGTGTGAGGGAGGGAATTCTTGTAGTGGGGACCAGTTTGAGGGAGGGAAGATTATTATCTCAGTATATAGGAAGGACTCTAGAGGACTCTAGGGAATGTTTTCATAACATGCTTTGTCTTTAGGAAACTCTTGCTGAGACAAGGGAGAGTTCTTCACCCTTCTCTAAAAGGCTGGAAGTATTGTAAAGTCTTAGGGCTGTTTTGCATTTTCCAAACATTGATACATTGCAAGGAAGATACCTTACAAAATCTAGATTAAAAATTTAGTAGTGAGATTATTGAATTAATCAACCAAAGCACTTAATGAAAAATATACCGTTTTTGTTACTCTCAGAAGGAGCAATTACATAATATTTTGGGTTGAGCAAAATAATTAATAGGAAATCATTTCTCTAGATAGAATATTAACGAAAATTTAGGCAATAAATTGTTTAAGAAAACACCTATCTCGTTTAATTGGGTTTCCACACACTCATCTAGCACCTTATGTTTTGCGAAAAATTCTAAGTTCTTAATATAGTTTCCATTTCATCATTAGATTTCAAAATGTTATATTTTAGCCCTAAGTTTTGGGTGTGCCCTAAGTTTCACACCATTGTATTTTTAACCTTGAACCTTGAGTTTAGTTTTCTTTTGATCTGGAAAACTAATAGAAAATTAGCCCAAATCACAAGAAGTGACCAGGAGTAAAATGCATTTACGAAGCTTATGGCCCAAATGAAAACTAAAAAACTCAGGAATAAAAGTAAAATTTTGAAAATAAAAACAAAAGAAAACAATACTCAAAACTAACTGGTTTAGAACCACAAACCAACCAAGAAAGAGCGGAAGGAAAATAATATCAAACAATAAATAAGTTACCTCTGTAATATTGCAAAAGCCAGCCCTGAAATGATAATTGCTGGATAGTATCCGAGATCCAAAGCAATTTCTTCAGTTAACCATGATCTAAAGTGCAATTCTTCCACAGCTGTAACAAATATTGATGATATAGTTCCAATAATAACCAGCAACAGACTACCCCCAAACACCTTCAACCATGAAACCAAGTTTTCTGAAGTTGGAATAGCTGGCCATGAAAAAGTTGTATAGCCAAGAAATCCGTTCACAAATTGTATTCCCAACAGAACCGCAACTCCTCCAAAGAAGGCCATAATAAAATCATAGAACTGCAGGCACGGAGCTAAGTATTATTAGTGGTGACGGAAAACCAAAGGTTTCTAAGAAAGAATAATTTTTCATATCTTCCATAAAAAGGTTGTTGGCTCGAATCCTGAACCCTTAAAGACTGAAAGGTAATATCCAATCTAAATATTGATAAAATACTCTTCTGCATGGTGACTTGGAAAAAGATTTTTTTATTTAGATTCCACCTGGATATGGAAAACTTGAAACCTTGGTTCGTAAATTGAAAAACGGACTTCAGCAATCTCATACAATAAGGTTTGGTAGATTTTCTCAGGTAATGGGGAAGATAGGCTACAAGAAAAGACAAGGAGAACATATACTATTTATTAAACTTTGCTGAATGGGGAGTTGCAACACTAATTGTTTGTATTCATAATATTATCGTCACATAAAATAATAGTAGTGAACAAGATCAGCTGAGAAAATGTTAGATTAATCAACTTGATTTGAAGTTAAGAGAATGTGAAATATTTAAAGGATTTTGGTAAAGAAATTTTGTCACGCCCCACCTGGAAATGACTTGGGTAGTTCTAACACTGTTAAATAAAGTGCCTGAACGCCTGAACTTAAACATTAAACTCAAAACTTTAATTGAACATGCTACACAATATGAACACAATACTTCAAGTTTAACAACTTTTATTCATTCCTTAACACAACTTAGTACAAATACAAGGCAAAACTTTAGAAATTTAAAGACTAAATTTAATCTTCATCGCCTTGACCAGCTCTTAAGACCTGTCACTATGCATCAGATAACCTTCACAATACGGCCTTAACACCTCGCTTACAAAGCCTAAGCTCTTCCTTTCATCTACTTTCCTCCTATAGCCTAACTTCAAGATTTCCTATTCTTGCCTAATGTTCCTTTGACAGAGTTCCAACACTTGAAATTTCTTATGGCTTTCTCTGAACTCTCAAGACCTATTTATACTGACCCTAAACCAGATTAGTCATCTTTCAGCTCTTTTTAGCTTGTTAGCCAATTTCCACATGTAGGTTTTTTATTTCCTTTTAAGCATGCTTAATTTTAACCTTACACGTAACCTACTGACTAATTTGGATTTGTAAGTTAACTTAATTTTCCATACTTTCTCCCTCACTTGACCCTTCCTCACCTTGCTCGAAATACAAACTTCCCTCCATCGCTTAGCTAGATGCACAGCTCTTCCTCAAAACGCGTCATTCACATACTTGCTTATTTTAATACCCTTTTTCCTAGGAACGCGTAATACTTAGATTCCTTCTTCACAACCTTCTTCCTCGCAACCCTTCTATTCCAGAACTCGGGTTTCACATAATTGCTCTTTATTTCAAGCAGAGATTTCACAAGTGGCTGGAAAATCAGGAAACTTTTGGGTAATCCTTGGTGGCCGATGATCGATATGTCTTGAGACTCTTACTCTGGCTCTTCCTCAATTTCTGATGATTGTTTTTTATTTGTTTGGAGTTAAATATCTAGATTTTTCCACTCTTTCGTTCATCTCCCAAATTTATCTGCTTAGTTTTGGAAATGGAATAGTTGGCTAGCTTCGAAGTTGCTTGACTGCTCGTTTCTATTTGGTGCTCTTTGTCCAATCTGTTTGAAGACCTTCAATTCTGAGTCATTAGTGGTCTCTGACTTATTGATTTTTCCTTTTAAAGGTTTTAAGTGTTGGATTATCTTAGTTGGTAATTGTGGTTTCTTCTTTGTTCTTGTTCTGCAATGACTCGTCCTGCCATTCTTTAGTTTCTATCACTTTTGTTGCTTTCCTTTATCACTTATAGTCCCATTGTTCCTAGAGATTTAATCACTTTTCATTTTTTCCACGAAAATTTTTGTTTCCTTCTCAAAAAAGTGATAAAAGATAACGTGGAAAGTTGAAATGTTTCTGGCTATTGTACTTTTCTGACTGGAAATTTGGTTACATGGAGCCATAGAGGAATAAAAAGCAAAATGTAGTTCCAAAATCAAGTTTAGAGACAGGATTTCATTGTTGAGAACTTGTGAATTGCTCTAGATAAAAATTACCTTAGAATATTTGAAGATTTTAGGGGAGGAACTATGAACATCGCTGTGAAAATGATAGAACCAAGTGTTTAGAGGTTGACAGAGTTTACAAAAGGGTAGTTGGATAGTGGTCTCATTTGTACTCCATCTGTGCGAACCGATAATCAAATGGCAGATATCCTTACCAAGGATTGACCAACAACAACACTAAGTGTCAAATTATAATTACCGCTATTTTCTTCATATTTTATTTCCTTATTTGTAATTAGTTTGATATTTTCGTTCCATGTTTCTTTTCCTTGTAAACTCTGTTTAGACTAGCCTTGTACTCATTCCTCATCAGTAAGAAAGAATTATCTTCCCCAATATAGAAAATTTTCATATCTTGAAAATAATATCTCATCTAAATAGAGAAAAAATCAGTCCAAATAGTACAAGAAACATTGGCAGATATCTCCACTCCAAAAAGGCAGAGACGTAAGCAAAGTCGGTCCTTAACAACATATTTATCAAATGCCAAGCTCAAAATGGTACCTTCAACCACGATGTCAAATCCAGCCCATATTCTTTCGCTGGATTTTCATACCCGCGTATTCTTTTTCCCCACATCATAACAAGAATCGTGAGAGCAATATAAAGACCAAAACCACAAGCAAGATTAACCATTTTTGAGGGAGTCCGAGAAGTCCAGCTATCAACAAGTTTGGGAAGCAGTGGAAGAGTAATTGGTGACCATAAAACAAGCACCAAGCCGACAGACCAAAGAATCCTACAGAACAGTTGAAAAAACGAGTAAATCAATAACCATTAGACCGAAGAAAGGAATACTTAGTCATCTAGTAAATAACTATAAATTATAAGAAACTTCTCCATATAGAGGGTCCAAAAGAAAATGTACCAATAAAATTCAAGTATTTTAGATCCTCCAGCCAACAAAGTAAGAAAAATGCCAAACGACACCTTCAATTATATGATTATCCTCAAAATTATATTACTCTTGTTAAATTACCTATTGACCCAAAAGTTTAATCTGATTTTATTATATCAACACATTTTTACTCAATATTTTAGAGAAATTATTTTTAATATTAAATCAGAGTAAAGTTACATATACATCCATATAAAAGAACATAGAAATAGAAACCCTAGATAATATGTACAAATACGATAAAGGACAGATATCATATAAATATATATTATAACACTCCTCTAGAGCTGAACCAAATATATCAATCATGCCCAGCTTGTTGTAGAGATAACATATTCATGCTCCATTTATAGCTTTGGTAAGAATATCTCCCAACTGTGTTCACATATCTTGTGGACATTAACCCTTCTTGTATTTCCTCGCGAATAAAATGACAATCCACCTCAATATGTTTAGTTCGTTAATGAGATACGGGGTTAGATACAATATGGAGTGCAACTTGATTATCACACCATAGTTTAGCTGGCACAATAACACTGAAGCCCATCTCAGATAATAGTTGTAGTTATTAAACCACCAATTCATCCAGAAGCTTAAGCTGATGGTTGAAGGCAAAATTTAATTATATATCACCAACACTCCCCCTCACTTGTGGGCTTGAAATATTTGAAAGGCCCAACAAGTGGAATTATATATCACCAACACTCCCCCTCACTTGTGGGCTTGAAATATTTGAAAGGCCCAACAAGTGGAATCAATTTTACCTCACTTTTGGGTTTGAAATATTTGAAAGGCCCAACAAGTGGAAATTGATTTTAATTGGGGAGGAAACGACAATGCAGGGGCTTGAACATAGGACCTCCCTGGACCACCTGCTCTGATATCATATTAAACCACCAATTCATCCAAAAGCTTAAGCTGGTGGTTGAAGGCAAATTTAATTATATATCACCAACAGTAGTATCCACACTATTTTGCACACAGACTGTGTCATAGCCCTATATTTTGACTCAACACTCGGATGAGAAACAACATTTTGTTTCTTACTCTTCCACGATACCAAGTTTCATACAAAGGCACAATATCCAAAGGTCGACCTCCTATCCTCTCGAGATCCAGCCTAATCAGTATTAGAAAAACATTCAACTCTCATATGTCCATGATCTTTATATAAGATCCCACGTCCAAGAGAAGCTTTCATCCACGTCCAGGAGAAGCTTTCAGATAATAGACTTTGTTCTACTATAGCCCAATGATCCACGGTAGGAGAAGACATGAACTGACTTACAACACTTACAAAATAAGTAATGTTTGGTCGTGTCACTGTTAAATAGTTCAACTTCCCAACTAATCCTCTATTATCTCTCATGATCTTTAAATAGTAGTACTGCTTGGTTTGGCTTCTAGTTTTCCCGTCTCATACAACAAATCGAGTACATATTTTTGTTGAGATAAATAAATACCTTTCTTGCTTCTCATCACTTCAATGCTAAAAAAATAATTCAATTGTTCCAAATCTTTCATATGAAATTGACCCTGGACGAAAGTCTTGAGAGACGAAATACCCAATGCATCATTTCCAGTAATAACAATATCATCAACGTACACAACTAGTAAAACAATACCATTATCAGATTGTTGATAGAAAACATAATGATCAGATGTACTCCTCTACATATTAAAGCGATGAGAGCTTAACTAAACTTACCAAACCTCACACGTAGACTCTGTTTCAAACCATACAAAGACTTTCGAAGGCGACATACTTTATCACTCTCCCCCTAAGCAACAAACCCAGGTGGCTACTCCATATTAACCTCCTCCTAAAGATCACCATGTAGAAAAGCATTCTTGATGTCAAGCTCATGTATGTCAAACTCATGTAAATGTATTTGAATAATCAATTTCATAGATTTGGACATAACCTTTCGCAACAAGACAAACACAACACTCAACCAAGGCATTGCTCCATCATGATCAACCTTGATAGCGAACACCCATTTACATCCAATGGCCTTCTTTTCTGCAAAGCAAGATACTAAATCCCAAGTACCATTATCATCAAAAACAGTCATCTCCTCAATCATTGCACTATGCCAGACAGGATGAGATAAAGTTTCCTAAACAGTGTTAGGAATAGATGTGGAAGCAAGAGACGTAATAAAAGAATATGGGGGAGAAGACGACTAATGATATGACACAAAGGAAGAAGTGATAAAAGAATATGGGGGAGAAGACAACTAATGATATGACACAAAGGAAGAAATAGGGTAAGTATATTTGTGTTTACCTTTTCAAAAAGCAATGAGAAGATCATCAATCAGTCTCGGATCGCATGATGAAGAAGGCATTGGTGGAGGACATGAGCCTAAAGGATGTTGTGGAGGTTGTTGGGAGTGGACTTGAGAAAGCAATGGGGGAGAAGGAGGCACAGAGGAAGATGGAGTAGATGACGATGTGGGAGAGGTAATCTCATATATAAAGAGATCGTCAGCCTCCCCGACACGTACTCGATGGTGATTAAGGTATATCCTAAAAAAACGCAACATAAAAAAACAAGATACCTGTTAAGGGTAGGACAATAACAACGATACCCCTTTTGAACAGACGAATAACCCAAGAAAGATGCATTTTAAGGATTTTGGATCTAACTTAGTACAATGAGGACGAACATCCCGAACAAAGCAAACACAACCAAATATCTTAGGAGCAATAGGAAATAAAGACTTGGCAAGGAGAAGAACACGATGAGGAATCTCACCATAAAGAATAAAGGAAGACATTTTATTCATAAGAAAACAAGCAGTGGAAACAGCATCCGCCCCAAAAGATTTCAGGACATGCATTTGAAACGATAAAGCGCGTGCAGTTTCAAATACATGCCTATTTTTTTTGTTCAGGAACTACATTTTGAGATGGAGTGTCAGCAGACGAAGATTGATGAATATGTCATGTTCTCACAAGTAAGAGTCAAGCTAGAAAGCACAGATTCCGATATGTGACCCAGCAACTCGCCATTTTTCAAAAAAGTAGGACACCACATGTCGAGGACACGTCAATCTTTAGTAAAAAATTTGAATATATTATGCATATAAACATATTGCAAAATATTACCATTAAAAACATCAAAATAACAAATTTAGAGTCATGAGATATTACAAGTTTTAGCAGTTTGTTCAGCACAACAAAAGGTACAAAACTACAAAATAACATCAAGAACATGTCTTCGTCCTTCTCTAAAACCAGAAAAATAACCAAATAAGATTTGATTTAAAATTATTGGAAGTAGGGGCAAAGAACACACATATTTATGGAACCTGAATACCGGGAGAAAAACCACGACATTTTGTTCTTATTATTTTATGATAATCATAAAGGTATGAAAGGGGAAAAATTTATAGGTAACACAAGCCAAATTAAAAGAATAAAAATTAGAGCAAAGAAAATCTCAACTACCCATGGGCTTTCATCAAGGCCCAAGCCCACTATTTATAACACTCCCCCCTCAAGTTGAAACATAGATATCAACGAGACCCAATTTGCTAACACAAGTCAAAGTTCTGTCTGAGAAGTCCCTTGGTGAGCACATCAACAACTTGTTGGCGTGAAGGAATGTACGGAACGCATATGCTACCATTGTCCCACCTTGGAGACCATTGTAAACAAAGTATGGTCAGAGTGCCCTAACTATACCCTAGGGACTTGACAAAGGTAGTAAACCTATCAAACCATGCTCTAGGTAAATATTTTTGAAGTTTACACACTGATGACCAAATTGAGCTTCAAACCCTGGGGAGGACTCATGTAGACTTCCTCCTCTAGGTCCCTATTCAGGAACGCATTCTTAATATCCAGATAATAATGAGGCCAGTCTTTGTTCACAACAACAGATAGCAAGACTCTAACAGTATTTAGTTTGGCAACTGGGGAAAAAGTTTTTGAATACTCAACGCTATAGGTTTGAGTAGATGCTTTTGCAACTAACCTCGCCCTGTGTTTGTCAAGGGTTCCATCTACCTTGTATTTGAGTGTGAAAACTTGCTTGCATCCCACGGTTTCATGTCCCTTGGATAGAGCGCAAATCTCCTAAGTCTTGTTCTTCTCAAGGGCCTTCATCCCTTCCATGACAACATTTTTCCACTCAGAATATTCTAAAGCAATGTGGATATTTTTTGGTATCACAATAGAGTCAAGGCTAGCTGTGAAGGCTCTGAACTGAGGAGATAAGTTCTCGATAAGAAACATAGTTAGCAATAAAGTGCTTAGTGCAGGACCTAGTACCCTTCCTTAGTGCAAAAGGCAAATCAAGAGACGGATCATACTCACTGGTATTTTCTGAACGATCCTCCCTAATTTCATTTTTAGTAACTCTTGTACTAACCTCATTTTCATCATTACTGCCCTTTCCATCTAGGACAACTTTAATATCAACATTACCCTATTCAACTATATTTTCAAGAATAGTTGTTACGAAACTGCCACTTTCACTTATTTTACTGTTAATATATGAGTCATAGAATCAGTCACACCTTGATCTCGTAAAGGTTCAGAATCTTGGACCGGAGCCGGTTGGTTCATAGCTAAGACTATGTAGTGAGGATTTGGGCTTGGTATGGTAATGTGAGTAGGACTGGTAGACTCTAAAGATATCACCCAGTTAGAGTTAAGACTCTTCACTTTCACTCTCACTCTCCCCTAAAGAAGCTTAACAAGAAAGAAAAGGACGATTCTCAAGAAAGCTAACATCCATGGAGACAAAGTACTTACGAGAATACGGATGAAAGCATTTATAGCCTCATTGACGCAGAGGGTAACCAACAAAAAGACAAGCCTGAGCTCGAGAGGCAAACTTAGATGGGTTAGGGCCATGGTTATAAACATAGCCGGTGCACCCGAACTTGAAGAGGAACATCAGAAATGAGGCAGGTGAAAACACTTTAAAGGGGTTTAAAGATCTAAGCCACAAGAAGGCAGTTGGTTGATAAGATGAGCTGCAATAAGAACAGCAATGCCCCAAAGATAGGAAGAAAAGTAGACAACATAAGAGAACGAGCGACTTCCAAAAGGTGACGATTTTTTAGCTCGACTACCCCTATTAGAGGTAGGCACATAAACTTTGGTGGACAATGCTTATGGAGGACAAAAAAACATTGAAAGTGGTTTTGGAACTCACGACCATTGTTACTTCGGAAAATAGCAAACTTTGTATTGAACTGCGTTTCTAGGCATTATAAAAATCCCTGAAGATAGAGATGACCCTATTTTTCGGAGGCGAGAAAGACCCAGGTAAGAAAAGTATGGTCATCAATAAAGGTTATGAGCCACCATTTCCTAGATGAGGTAGTTCTTGGATGGTCCCCAGAGATCACTCTGAACAAGAGTGAAAAGGTGGGTTAGTTTGTATGGTTGTGAAGGAAAAGGAACCCAATATTATTCAGCCCGAGTGCGTACATCACAAGTTAAGTTAGACATATATTTTAGAGAAAAGATGAGGAAATAAATGTTTCATATATTGAAAATTAGAGTGGTCTAAACGAAAATGTCATAGCATACAATTTTATTCAAAAGAAGTAAAATAGGAAGATAAAAGACAAGTCCTAGAAATGCTACTAGAAGAGGTCATCATCAATGAGGTAAAATCCTGATGGAACACTAAGATGTGTTCGATTAATGGAACTTTATTGAAGATAAAATCTATGTCAAATACAATATTAATAAAAGAAGAACAAGATGAATTGAGGAAATCTCAATTCAGTTACAATTTCTTTTTGTTACCTTATCTCTCAAAGGTGCACAGATTTCCTGACTAAACTCAAAACCTAACTGCCCTTCCCTCCAAGATTACAACTCTATTTATAATAATTTAAAACGCATATCCTAACTAACTCACTCAACCTACTCACACGTGCCAACACTAACACTCTCTTTCTTCTTCTTCCTTATACTATATTGGTGAATGATAGGAGGTCTATCATTACATTCCTTCTCCAAATTCACCTTGTCCTCAAGGTGAAACTCTTGAGACAGCCACTTCATTTCTTCATAGTCTTCCCACGTAGCCTCATGCATAGGTAGTCCTTTCCCGCCGACCAACAAATCCCACCCCTCGGTTTTATTCTTTAATTAGCCATAGATCTCATCACGTACTACCCACCATTCATACGTCTCAGTCATGTAAAGCATATTAGACGGCTCGGCTTGATGATTTTCCAACATTTTCTTCAACTGGAAAACATGAAGACAGGATGAATGGATGATGATTCTGGTAACTCTAACTTGTATGCAACCAGGCCTATCCGTTCTATGGTCTTATAAGGACCAAAGAACATAGCTGATAACTTCTCATTTCTTCTTTTTTGTAATGGGACTTGCCAATATGGCCTTATTTTAAGAAAAACCAGATCTCCTACCCCATATTCCACATCTCTACGCTTCAAATCAGCATCTCTTCTCATCTTCTCTTGAGCCACCCGTAGATTCTCCTTCAATGCTCCCAACATTATGTCCCTCTTCTTAAGCTGCTCATCTAGTGCTGAGTTAGGAGTGTCCCGATCCCCATAGTACACCAGAGGTGGAGGTAGACGCCCATACACGGCTTGAAAGGGTGAGATCCCTAAAGCCCTTTTTGATACGTGGTATTGTACCAGTACTCTGCTCAATACAACCACTTTGTCCACTCTCTCGATCTCTCTCCACAGAAACAACGTAGACATGTCTCCACTCCTCTACGGACCACCTCAGTTTGGCCATCCGTCTTAGGATGATAGGCTGAACTCTAGTTCAACTTAGTACCAGCCAACTGAAATAACTCCCTCCAAAAGCTACTTAGGAACACCTTATCTCAATTTGACACTATAGACTTAGGATATCCACGTAGGAGAACAACTTCTTTGACAAACATATCAGCCACGATCTTGACAGTATACGGGTGTTTCAATGCTAGGAAGTGTGCATATTTGCTGAATCTATCTACTACCACAAAAATTACCTCATAGCCATTAGATTTCGGCAACCCCTCCACAAAATCCATAGAAATGTTGCTTCAAACACTATTAGGAATCTCTAAGGGTAGCAACAATCCGGTAGGCTATAGTGCCATGGTTTTATTCTTTTGGAAAATTAGACACTCTTCACAATACTTCTTCACATCCTGTTTCATGTCTTCCCAATACAGTTCACTAGCCAATCGTTTATAGGTTCTAAGGAACCCTGAATGCCCCCAAAACACGGAGTCATGGTAAGTATGAAGTAGTGTTGGGATTAATACGGAAGACTTGGAAACAACTAATCTGTCTCTATACCGCAACATTCCTTGCTGAATGGAATACTTGCTATCTCTGTTTCCATCCTCTTCTTCTAGCTCTTCCATTATCTGTGTAAGTCGATCATCATTTTCAACTTCCTCCTTGATCTTCGTTAAATCAATCAGATTTTGGGGCTGTGAGGTTACAAAGATGAGCAACAGGAGGTACCTACGACAGAGCATCCACAACCTTATTCTCTAAACCAGGCTTGTATGTACTACTTCAAAGGAATATCCCAAATGCTTGGCAATCCACCTTTGGTATTATGGTTGAATAACTCTCTGCTCCAATAAGAACTTGAATGAATGTTGACCTGTCTTCACTATAAACTTCCTCCCAAGCAAATAAGGTTTCCACCGTTGCACCGCAAGGACAACTGCCATAAGCTCTCTTTCGTACACTGGTTTAGTTCTGTCTCTGATAGCCAAGGTATGGTTGAAATAGGCAATGGAGCGTTTGGATTGGATGAGCACTGCTCCTATTCCATAGCTAGAAGCATCCGTCTCTATTTCAAAGATAGCATCGAAGTCTGGTAGGGCTAAAACAGGGAGTGTCATCATGGCGTTTTGCAAATTCAGAAATGCCTATAGGGACTTTATTCCACTTGAATCCACCATTTTTCAGTAGCTACGTTAGAGGAGCTGCTATAGAGCCATAGTGTTGGATAAACTTCCTATAATATCCAGTTAATCCCAAAAACCCACGAACTTCGCGGACATTCTTAGGAATGGGCCATTCTTTGATTGCTCTAATCTTTTTCGGATCAACCTCAACTCCTTGGCCTGAAATTATGTGCCCCAAATAATCCAAGCGTGTTTTTGCAAAGCTACATTTCTTCTGATTAACATACAGTTCATTTTTTTCGCAACATCTTTAGAGCCTTCCCCAAGTGTAACAAATGTTCCTCGAAGTCTTTGCTGTAGAAGAGTATATCATAAAAAAATATGAGTATAAACTTCCTCAGATAGGGCCTGAATATGGAATTCATCAACGACTACTGAAAAGTAGAGGGGGCGTTGGTTAAGCTGAACAGCATAACCATGAACTCATAATGGCCCTCATGCGTTCTAAACGTTGTTTTCTCAATATTCTCCCCACACATACGGATCTGATGGTAGCCTGCCTTTAAATCGATCATAGTGAACCACATAGCTCTATTCAGTTCATCGAAAAGCTCCTCAATTATTGGAATTGGAAATTTGTCCAGAATAGTTACGTTATTCAGAGCTCGATAATCTACACAGATACGCCAACTCCCATCCTTCTTCTGAACTAACAAAACAGGGCTAGAGTATGGACTGTTACTTGGACGGATGACCCCTGATGCTAACATCCCATCTCACCCTTTTGTTGAAAAGCATACCTATAAGGCCTTACATTTACTGGGTCAATCCCCAGTTTTAGGTGTATATGATGTTCAATACTTCTTCTTGGTGACAATTGTTCAGGCCAATCGAAGACATTTTCAAACTTCTTCAAAACAACAGCACGGATTCTTCCTCGGTCAACACCTCTTCTAACTCTTCCCCATCCGTAGAGGATCCTTCCCACTCCATGGCATGACACTTCACCAGAAAACCTTGATTTGATCTGTCCCAAGACTTCATCATATTCTTCAAACTCACTCTAGTTTTAGTTAAACTAGGATCTCCCTTAATTATCACTCTTCTGTCCTAGTGCATAAAAGTCATAGTCAAATTTCGCCAATCAACTTCAGTTATACCAAGTGAATATAGTCACTGAATTCCCAATACATCATCCATACCTCCTAACTCCAATGGTAGAAAATTTGCCACTACCTTCCCTTCATTCAATGTCAACTCAGCAGCTTCACAAATTCCTTTACCTTGAATGGTTGTACCGGATCCCAAAATCATGTGGGTGTCTTCTGTTGCTATCTATAGATCCTTCACCAGCTTCTCAGAAATAAAGTTGTGGGTAGCACCGCAATCCACTAAAATCACCACTTCTTTCTCTTGGGTTTTCCCTCTAACCTTCCTAGTACTCGGGTTCGACAACCCTACAACAGAATTAATGGATAATTCTATAATTGCTTGATCGTCCTCAGCTATCCTTACCATTTTTAATTCTTTCTCCTTGTTCTCCCTATCTTCAACAATCTCAAACTCCTCTTTGTCTTTTGTGGCTACATACATTCGAAGTTCTCTTGGCTCCTTCATTTTGCATTTATGGTCATGGGAGTACTTCTCATTACATCGGAAACAAAATCCCTTCTTCCTGGCCTAAAACTCCGCATCAGACAATCTCCTTATAGGTCCCTCCTTATTTTCCCCATTTGCCACTCCTCTTAAGGTGATCGTTCTCATGGAAAACGTAGTATTACCTTTATTCTCACTAGAGCTGGAAATTACACTAGATTTATTACCAGTTGAAAAGTGAGGTGTGCCCTTTGAGGTTAGCTTTTCCCCAGATAATTTCTCAATTTGTACCAACTGCGCAATTTGCATCATCTAAGCCAATCCGGTTGGTCGACAAAAATCCACTTCAACCTTGATCCACGGCAGTAAGTCATTCATGAAAGTTTCTTCAATCACTCTATCTTGCAGATCCAATAATGGTGCCATTAGTTTATCAAATAGGTTTCGATATTCTTCCACAGTCGTTTCTTGCCTAATCCTAAAAAATTGACCACATATTGAACCTCCGCGGACCGATCGAAATTGTACCAGCAATCGTTCATTCAAATTCGGCCAATCCACGAATTTTTCTCTTTCTTCCTGCACTCTATACCAATTCAGTGTCGGACCTTCGAAGCTAATCGTCACTACCAGTAACTTCTCAGCATCAGTCAGTTTGTGAGTTTGTGAATCTGGAAATATCTGTTGGCTCGAAAGAGCCAAGAATCAGGGTCTTCGCCATTGAATACTAGCATCTCTACCTTTTTAAATTTATTTCGCTCTGTATTTCCATCTTCTTTTTCTATTTTTTCTTCCCACGTTTCGTCTCTGTCGTCCTTGCCTGATGATTCTTCTACTCTAGTCTTCGTCATTAAAGTTTCACACACACTTGACTTGATCATCTTTTCACTCATGGAGACTCGTTCCTTTGTGAACAAATCCATAACCATCAGCATCATTTGATGAGTTTTCACTGTTTGTGCACTTAGGTTTCCATTCTGGATGTGATTGTCGTTAATTTCTCTTCCATTGTCGGCAATTTGCTTAGTTCCTTCTTCATTCCAAGCAATTCTTGATCATATGCTTCTAATCTCTCTTCCATGTGTGTCTGTACCATCTTGATCTCTGTTTTCTTTTCTGAATCAACGGCTCTAATATCAATATGATGGAACACTAAGATGTGTTCAATCAATGGAATTTTATTGAAGATAAAATCTACGTCGAATACAATTTAATGAAAGAAGAACAAGACGAATTGAGGAAATCTCAATTCGATTACAATCTCTCTGTTACCTTATCTCTCAAAGGTGCACAGATTTCCTGACTAAACTCAAAACCTAACTGCCCTTCCCTCTAAGATTACAACTCTATTTATAGTAATTTAAAATGCATATCCTAACTAACTCACTCAGCCTACTCACACGTGCCAACACTAACACTCTCTTTCTTCTTCTTCCTTCTATATTGGTGAATGATAGGGGGTCTATCAAATCCCCTACTATGTTGGGCAGCGTCAATCATCTTCCCCGAGCTCAAGTCCTGAAGGAAGACAGAATCAGATAAGAACATTGCTTTGCAGTTTAACTCAAGAATAATCTTGCTTATATAAAACAAATTATAAAAAATTTTGGACACATGCAAAACATTATGTAGGGAGAGCCTTGTACAAGGAGAAATCTTTTCCTTCCCAGCAATGGGGGCCAAGAAGCCATCTGCAATTCTAATTAGTTTGTTGCCAGCACATGGAATATAAAACACGAAGTGTTCAAAGGAACCAGTCAAATGATTTGTGGTGCCAAAATCTAGAATCCAGGGATTTTTCCCCTCAACACTAATAAGATCAAAGGACTAAAGTATACCTAATTGGATAATGGCACCTAAAGTAAGAGGACTAGGATCGGTTTGGTTCCAGTGTGGATCAGTTGGTTGTGAAGGTCCAATAGACTCACTCATATACGCCTGCCCTGTGTTTTATTTGTTATTGGGAGAGCATTTCTTACCTACTGGGGGGGCGACCATGTAACTTCCAACACAACTCTTTGGTATGTCATTATTTTTTGCAATGCTCATAGACAGAAATTGGTTTTCCATTGTGCTTGTCATTGTCACTAACAGAGTACCTCGCACTAAAAATAGTGGAGTCAATAGTAGGAGTTGACAAAATGCTCATAACACTTGTGTGATCCTCTTCGAGGCGGATTTCAGAACAAACTTTCATTAGAGAGGGAATCGATCTATGGCCTAGTATTTGCCCTCGAACTACATCAAAATTAAGATTAAGACCAATAAGAAAGTCATAAATCCTGTCAATCTCTTGAATTCTATAATATGTAAACCATCACTAGGAATGCTCCAGACTAGTTTTATGCATAAGTCCATTTCCTACCAGACGAGAGAAAGCGTATTAGAAACGATGTGACATCCATAGTTCCTTGCTTGCATTCAGGAACCTGCTTCCTTAGCGTGTATAGGAAAGAGGCATTCTGACGTTTGGAGTAGAGTGTCTAGGTCGTGTCCCAAATATCTTTGGTTGTTGCAGCATACAGTAATGGCTTGCCAATCTGAGGTTCTATACTGTTGATAAATATGGATTGAAGAAGAGAGTCCTCTCCCTTCCAGTATCGTTCATGTGGGTTGCTCGATGGAGGAGGAATTTCCCTTGTCAGAAAACCAAATTTATGTCGTCCTTCAAGGACCATTTTCACTAACTGAGACCATGAGAAATAGTTACTGTCATTCAAATTTTCCTCTAAAAGATGATATTCTGTAGAATGTGTCATTATATTAGTCACATAAGAAGAGGATAAAGTAGGGAACGAGGTTACCAGATTCTCAGAATACTTGGTAGAGGAGTGTTGGATGTCGTCCCTAAGGTAGCCTCAATTGCTGCAATCTGTTGTCGAAGCCCTTCCAGTTGCTGTTGAGCTATTCCTGAGGAAGCTTGCACATTATGGTTGGAATGTGCCAAAGATTCACTAACCTCAAATGTTAAGTGAATTTAAGGATTCTTAACACCGGGATGATAACTTAGATCAATGGATGGCAGGACATACAAATTTGATGGTAGAAGCGGTGGTGGACGGCCAAAATTAGGTGGGAATACATAAATCGGGGTGTGTGGAGCAATATAGGCATAGATGAAGAAGAGGGTTGCACAGATGGGATGGTTGGCACTATCTGAGGAAGGACCGGCGCATGTCGCTTCGGTGGCAGCGCGTGCATCAATGTGTGGGCGGCATGTGGCGGCACGTGAGGGGTCTTTAGCGGCGCGGTTGACGATAAAATCAACTAGATCACATTTTCAGCATTGTCGAAAGGCGACAGAACCATTCGTCCATGGCAGCCCTGATCTGAGCATCAACGGCCGCAACGGCATTGGCACTAAAACTGACAATTGTCTCCCCTATTTAATTTCCATCACTAGTTGTGTCTTTTAGGGTTTCTAGGGTGTGTTCTGTTGATTTTATGGAATTAATCTATATTTCATTCATTATTTAATAGAGATACAAGCCTATATATGACCATAGAGAAATACACTTAAGGAAATAATATCAAATAATATCTCCAGAATAATATCTCCTCAGAATAATCTAATTATATTAATATGTTCAATGTTCTGCTCTCATACCATATTAAAATTAAAGACAAAGAACACACAAATTTACGTAAAAACCTGAGTACCAAGAGAAAAACTCCAATATTTTTCTTCTTATTATTTTCTGAATAATTACAAAGGTATAATGAGGGAGATTGAATAGAATACACAAGTGCATAAGAAAAAAGGAAAAAAAAGGTTTATGGTAAACTTTTCATAAATAACTTTTCCATAGCCCAACAAATTCCAACAGTTAACTTTAAAGATAAATTTTAATTTTAAAAATGTATGTTGGGCTCACCAATTGGATGCTTTCAGTTTTCGAGTTGTTTGGGTTGGCTTGACTCTTCGTATCTAAAGAGTGGGTTTCATTTGTCTGATAATTTTAGGGCTTCAGTTCAAATGGTTGTGGGTTTGAAGTAGGCTTTAGTGGTTAAAGTTTTATTCATTGCTTCAGCATTCATTTCATAGCTCTCATCATCTGTTAGGTGCAATTGTAAGATAGTTCTTTGACCTTCAATGTTTATTTACCTTCATTGTTGATCCTTGTTTTGCTGTATTTTCTATTGTTGTTTTTTCTTTTCTTTTCACTATCTTGGAAATGTGTTTTTTGCCCAAGCATTTTGGAGGACAGCTCAGCAGATTTATTGCAAAAACCATTGCAAAATGTTTCAGTTTCTGATTCTTTTCTTTATGCTAGAACAGGGGGCTATCTTTCATTAGAAGTGGGTATTTTCAACCATCCCAAGTGTGAAAAAGGTAGTAAGTCCTCTCTTACTCCAAAAATTCTTGAACACTATATCCGCAAGCAAACCTCCTTCAACAACGTGTGGACTGCCCTAATAAAATCTGAATTAAATGGGATTTGTGACCTTAAAATTTCCCCTTTGGACTCTTTTCGGAATAATACCATCAAACATTCAGTTTCTGTCAATAACCTAGATCTTTTGGAAGTTTACAGCTCTAAAATCCAAGTCCCTGAGCATTTTTCCAATTCAGTAAATAGCACTTCTCCTTCAAAGTGTCTCAACACTTCAAAATCCTCCACCTCCATTGCAAAAACTTGTCAGCAAGGCTCTGCATGCAAAGCTGACTTAAGTCCTAAAGAACAGCCCGAAAATTTCTCTCCTATCAATGTTAGTAGTGAAGAATTAGTTGATCTTAGTGAGTTTGACCCTAAATCAGATTCAGAAATTGAAGGGAGGGACTTAAATGTTTTGTTTAATGAGGAGGGTTTTCTCCCAGATAATTTTCCACCAGATGTGCCTAAAGAGTTGATGTCAACAGTCAGTGAATGTGGAATTATTCTGGCCTAATTTAAAACTGCAACCATCCTGATCCTTCTCTTAGCCATAATGAAGATTGTCTCATGGAACACTAGGGGCTTAAATGATTTCTCTAAACGTGCAGCACTCAAAAGTTCATCAGAAACTGTAATCCAGACATGATCATGATTCAAGAATCTAAGAAAGAAAGTTTGAATTCAGTTTTCATTAAATCACTGTGGAGCTCCAAGGATATTGGCTGGGAATTTGTGGCATCGGTCAGGTCATCCGGAGGAATCCTTAACATGTGAGATTGTAGCAAGATCTTGGTTACTGAAGTTATTAAAAGAAGGTTCTCTCTATCTATCAAATGCCTCTCCTTGTGTAAAAAGGTATGTTGGATTACAAATGCCTATGGCCCTTGTGGATACAGAGAGAAAATTGGTTTGGCCAAAATTGTCTTCCTTAGATGTTTGTGCGGCAGCGACTTGGTGTGTTGCTGGGGTTTTTAATATAACTCGTTGGGCACATGAAAGATTTCCGTTTGGCAGGAGCACTAGAGATGTGGTTTCCACCAAGAAGCGAGCAGATTTAGAGATAGACTCTTCCTTCTGTGTTAGTTGGGAAGAGTCAACAGACTTGAGGTGCCCTTCTAATCACAAGGCTGTTGTGGAGATTGTAGGGATGAATTTTAACGCACTCTTTGAGGCTGATTGTGCGCTGCTAGTCAATGCCCCTTGATCCTCCCCCTAAAATCCTTAGCTTTTCCGAAGGACTTGGTGTCCATAGTCGAAGATTGTGGCATTGTTCTGGACTGAGCAATTTAGGTCATTGGCTGGTTCTTCGTGGAATCGGTAGGTTTTTTCTCGACGGTTTCTTGCTTACCATGTGGGTTAGAAGAAGGTCTTGCTGGTGCGTTTTGTCTGGATTCTAAAGATCACTCCTTTCAAGTTCTATCGTTTAAACCGGGCTGTCTTTCTCCAAGTTTGATGATTAATCAGCTGTTGTTCCTCCTTCATCTTCCTCATTCCCTAGTTCTGCCAGTCTGTTGTTTTCGGTTCATTTCTTGTATTGTTTTTTCTTGAGTTCTATTTCTTACATGTTTGGCTGCTTCGCACTGTTGTAATTGCTGTACTTGGATTTTCTTTTGGTCTTTGGTTTTCCCTTGGTCCCCCTTCCCCTCTTTTTGGCTTCTCTATTTTCCTCATTTTATAATTCTCTTGTACTTTGAGATTTACATTAATAAAAAAGTTTGTTTCCGTTTCAAAAAAAATATAGTAAGTTGTTATGGTGCTTTTACTTCAAAACAACTTTCCTCACAATCTTTTCTCTCGAGTATCCATGCTCTAATATGATGAATAAATAAATACCCTTTCTAGTACATATAATAAAGATTTGCAGCATTCAATTCACCATTTTATGGTAAATAATAAATGATAGACTAAATAAATGTGTTGAGTCAAAATTGATATTATGTTATCTAACATGTTCATTCAAATTCCAATGGAAGATAATGATCCTTCAGTACAAGAAGATAATAAATCAAATTTTTAAGAATTCCACGTAAATAGTACATTGTGATATATCTCTCTACTAACTTTTTATTTTTAATAGCTTGATATATGAAAAAGAATAATTAAAGGAGACATAAGGAGGCTACCCGTACAAAAGAACATCCATCCTTACCTAAAAGAACAGAACATCAACGTAGTCACTGGCTAGTTACAACAACAGCATTCAATGACTTGGAGAAATGCAGTAGAGTTTTGCAAGAAAAACTTACCTCTGAAACAAAGGGCGTTCCGCTATTCGAAGAATTGAGATAAGTTTTTCAGTCACACTCATTGCAGTACGTATACCACCCCAGAGTAAAGCCATTCTACCTATTAGCTTCAATATGCCACCCTTCTCTCCTAATTCAGCTAACATAGAGACTAGCCTGTTAGGGAATGGAAGAAATACTTAGAAAAAAAAGAAAATGACAATGAAAGTTGTGTACAGAATGCATATAAAGCCGAAACCTTTCTTCATCCACTTCACCATCTTCCTTCTTTGGCACCACCGGACTAGCAACTGACATTGCCTTCTCAGCAAAAGAACTGACAATGTTATGATTCTTATCAGATATTATCTGCTCCTCATTTCTTTCTGGCTCTTTCTGAAGATTATCATTCTCCTTGCACTTCAATGAGCTTTCAGTAGTTCCGTTCGTTTCACATAAACTCTACGTGCATAAGTTTACAAACACATAAACCATGCAAATATAAACAGAACACTATTGACATTTACTTTAAAATAAACAAATGTAAAGGAAAGTAAATAAACATTAGTCCAAGGAAAATATGTTGAACTACTAATCAATGTCAATTTTAAAATTACAGAACAAATTGAACTTGAAACAACATGAAGCGAAGAATTAAGTGCAACGATGAATACTTTCAGAGTTTTTTGGTTTGAAAGTGCTTAATACATTGCTTTCTCGCTTATTTTATTTGAAAAAGGAGAGGGTTTTTAAATAAAAGAAACCCTCAATATAAATAAGGGGAAAATAAAAAAGCAAAAGTAAATACAATAAATGTATTTAACGTAAAAAAAGGAAATAATCAACAGAGTGAATGCCAGAAAAAACTACCACAAAGTACACACTGACCACAATATTTCTAAAGCCTGAAAAGATATATGAAAAGGATGGTGTTTTATTACTGGATCAAAGTATTCTTAATCCTCGAGGTTATTATTCCGTGATTTAAAACATGTGATTCAGAAAGGCTTCATCAAATCTAACTGGTTCTCTTTGTGTTGAAATTGCATATATTTGGGGTTTAATCATGCCAAGGTACAAAAAGCAATGCGTAAAAAACAAAAATTTCAAAGCATGTATACCTGCTGATGTACTAGTAGTGCAGATGCCCCAAGAGCAGCTGTGACAGCGCCTACCACAACAGTATCTTCATCTAAATTTCTCATTTTAGAACATCCTCCTTCCTCACACACTGTATCGGTCAGTGTAACATTTTGAGAGGGCTCTCTCCCATTATTAGCTTCACCGTGGTTTCTTTCACCAGATTTTTTATCTTGATCGATGAACAAGCATTGGCCCTGGTTATCATCACGCAGTGTAGTCACATGGAAATGTCTTCTTAAAGCTGCCAAGCTAGAGCCAATAATGACACCTAGAGGAAGAATTTTTTTCAAATAAACAGTTTCCTGAACAGAAGATGAAATTGATCTAATAATCTGCTCGCCACAAAGGGTGCCCGTTTTCTCTGCACTGGAATCAATGCTGTCACTTTGACTACCTAAACATTGGCTACACCCACAACCGTATCCAACAGCCACTGACAACAAATTTGCAACATGTTCGATGTCTCTGTCAACACCCAGTTTAAAGTCTTTGTTAACTGCACTAAATCTACATCCAACTTCAATCTGCAAACTATCCTGTATAATACTTCTAACAAAGTATTTGAAATCCTTTATTCCACCATTAGATTCAAACTCTTCCTTTCCGTTTATCGTGGTTTGATACTCCCCAACTGGCTCTGGCTGATTTTCGATGTCCAAGATCACATAAAGTGGCTCAATAACATCATCGGTATTCTTCACTTTTGCATGTGCATAGGCATTCACTTGTCCATGAACTCTTTGGGATGCTGAAATAGCACCATTTTCATTTCCCTGTTGTTCAAAAAATCCCCACTGGCCTTCTTCTGGAATATAATCAAGCAACAAAGCTGTAGTTGTATCCTTATCAAGTGATTCAGTAGGCATATTTGAGGTAACGTAGTTCAAGAGAAAGTTATCGTGAACAGAACCTAAATACGCAGTTGAAGTCATGTCCACATTGCCATCCAAATCATCGAGGAGTTTGTCCTTGTTATTACCATCCTGGCCTGCTTGGGCTGACTGAGATTTAATCAAATAGCTTCTATTAATTGGAACCAGGTCTGAAGTGAACTCCTCCTCTTCCTGTCCACTTCTAACATTATGCTCTGTATCTCCTCTCCTCTCTGGTATATTAATATTATGACAACCACTTTCTATCTTCACCGATGATGTTTCATCATTATTACCTGAGCAATGATTGTCAACTAAGAAATCAGTCTTCTTGCCCTCACCTTCATTTTCTGAACCCTCTAACTGTGAGATTATATTTTCAATTACATTAAACACACTATTAACTGCTACCTGAGTGGAATCATCAATCCCGTCCAAAGCATCCAAAGCCTGAGAAACGCTAAAGTTGTTATCATTAGGTTCAGAAATGACAGGTTTAGTAGGTTCTACAACAGGTGGTATATTATTATTATCCTTCTGATCATTGTTGTATTTGTGTTCTACACGTATTGCCTCGGCCTCTGAAGTAGACCTTGGTGATGAAAGTGCTTCCTCTATTGTCAAAGAGGAAACAGCCTTATCATCACTTGAAGGATCTACAGCTTTCTCTTCATTTTTCTTGGGTTTATTCTCTTCCTCCTTATCTGATTGACCAATTTCTCCACCCCGGTTTTTGTGATTATCGCCAATGGTTACTTTGTGGTTACTTACCTGTTCGTCCTTGCTCGAAAGTTCAGACTTCAAACCCAGTTCTTTCTCATCATCAACAAGATACTGAGAAGTATTTTCCCTAGAAAATTCATCATCTGACTCAGTACTACCAGAGCCACTTGTCTCCTTCCCTATAGAACTGATAGTATCATCATCATGAATGCCAAGTGCTTGAGAACCATTTTGGTCAAGGAGTTTAGCAGAGGAAGGAGGCTCAGATTCTAGTTCCTCAACAAATTTGTCCTTTGTAGGTTGATAGCTATCAGAACCATCTAAAACATCATTAACATCTCCCATCTCGTGCGAAGGGGCAGAAATTTGTGAGGAACCTTCAGCATCTGCCGCATGTCTGACCTTCTCGTCAGTCTTTCTCTCTAATTCTAATGTGGCATTAGATATTTTAGAACTACGAATTAGATCATTAACCTTTAAGTTTGATCCTTGCGCATGCAATATCCCAGCTAGAGCAGTTGTAAGCTTTCCACGAACTTCTTCCGGAACAGCATCTTGCAGAGCTTTCATCAATGTCTCTCCTTTACCCACAGCATTCAAGACCTGAACAAGGAACCAGCAGAACAACTTAATTGGACATCTGTCCTTGGTAAAGAAATTGACGTACAGATCTTACGGAACAAAGATATTGGAAGCAGAAGCTACCAGCTTCCTTTTGTTATCACTACACCCCTCCATGTTTGTATTCTCTGCTTTCTTCTTCATAAGTTAATCATGGTTTGACAAGTAGAAAAAAGAAGAAAAGAGATACAAAGGTTTTTTTAAAAAAATTCATGTTATTATATTGAATAAAACAGAAAAATCTTAGATAACTAGCAGCTCCTGGCTTGAAACAAGGAGGGGGAGAGAGAGAGAAAAGAGAGCAAAACTGAACACGATGGAGAAAGAAGGGAAGAGCAAAACCTTGTAAAATATCAAAACAAAATTAAAGACACCATGAACTTTTGTTGGAATGCCTCCTCCATCCAATGAAGGACTAGTGCCTACTGGCACTAAGAAAAGGAGAGAATAAATGAATGAAAACAGTGACAAAGAAGCCTGGAACTCTAAGAAGCACGGACAACGACACACGACACGACACAGAGATACGCCCAATTTTCAGAAAAATAGGACACGACAAGTTAGGGACATGTTATAATTTTTATAAAATGTAATATGTGATAATACTTGTAGATAAATTACTTAGACATGTTAGAACATAACAATACTTCTTTAAAACATAAATAAAGAGTATATTAGTTGTTGGAGTTCATTAAAAAGTTCCAAACTACAATACAAATCCAAAATCCCAACTAGAGATCACACTTTCATCCAAAACAATGGTACAAGTGGTATGTTTCTTTGGAACCATAAATCAAGAGTTCTCAGATTTTATTATTTTTCATGCATTAAAAATTATTTACGGTCTAGTTGGAAAGAACTCTGGGTAAGTTTGAATCTAAAGTATCATTCAGGAGATGTATGCTAAATGGAAGAGGGTGAGTGGCTGTCACCGGCGTCGTTTAATTTGAGGGAAGGGCAGATCGTTGAAGATTGAAGAGGACTAGAGGAGAGTGAAAACGAGTGCTTAGGGTTTGTTTTTACGAAAGGGGTTGAAGTTAAACAATAAAAGGGGTGTGTTTTACTTTTTAAAAATGTTTTTTAATGATAATTAAAAAAATTCCAGCGTGTCCCTTCCAACGTGTCCTCCAGCGAGTTGAAATAAAAAAAAAATAACCGACACTCTCTCTAAAAAAGAGTATCCGTGCTTCATAGCTGGAACTTCTCCCATTTCCCCCTTTTTTCATGTACAAGAGATCTAAAAGAAAAAATAGATAGATAAATAGAGTAAATGCACAAGGACATTGTTCACTTAACAGAAAGTGTAAAGAAAAAATGAAGCTTATCATAATTTGTAACATTAGAAAATTGAAGAAATCTGCAACTTTATAAGAATGAATGAGATGGTCTAGTATTACCTTTTTCTTCTCTTCCTCTGTCAGAGTGCCAGGGTTAGTCATATCAAGAATGTTCATAACCACTTCAGCTGTCCGTAACACTTGACCTTTTTCAGTATTTTCAGAACGAACTTCATGCTTTTCCCCCATGTCTTCACTAATAGAGCTGGTTTGGTTCAAAACCCCAACTTCAATTTCTAGAGATCCTTTATCCTCAAGTTGTGATTTGCTCTGCGAGTTACTTTGAGATATTAGGTCGGTATGGAAACTACTGTGACTCTCTTCAAGTTTCTTCTTGATAAACCTTGTTGATTGGTACCCACTTGAAGCATCTGACCAGTTATAACCTAGTTGTCTGATGACTTTTCCTCTTTCTTCGACTGCTTTGCCTTCCACAAGGGCTAAGCCTTTGGTAGAGTTGACGGTAATATCAACATCCTTGAGAAGAGGGTGTCGACCTTTCAATAGTCCAAGCTCTACCGCTGTAAGCCACTATGTGCATTACATGCATACTAATTAGAATATGGCTAGGAGAGAGGCACCGTAACTCGACATTTTTCCTACCAAAAGGGTTTTGGTAGAATTAAATTGTGGAAAAAACATTTCAAAATCCAAGTCCTATGAGTCAAGAGAAAGAGAGAACTAACAGTGCTAACTATCATATATTGTTTGAATAGTAAGAAACTACTGAAATGTAACGAATGTCTTCAATTTTATAGAATAAAAACTGGAAGGAAAACAAGAACAGTTTCACTCTATTCGTCAGAGAAAATGATGTATCCTGCTCCTTAATAAATGAAAATTTCCAATTATAACAACTCTTATTCCAGCGCAAAACCATGATCTTTTTAGTTATCAGTAACCTTGACGTGAAATATGGAAAAGTCTGAGATTAGGTAGGAAGATGTCAATTAATGTTGACCCATACATATAATATAAGGATTCCTTGCATTCAGATGGTTTTGAACTGACCCATACATAGAGTAACCATTCATCTGCTTCAAGTGAGATGCTTTTCATTTAAGCTGGGAATTAATAAAACTCCTAGATGAATTTAAAGTTTTAGAAAAAAATTATTAAGATTTAACATCTACATTCTAATCCCCCAAAATTGAAATAAGCTTAATCAAACAAATACGAAAGCAAACGCCAACATTTGATTCGCTATAGATTAGCAGATTATGAAATAACTCAACTTGTTACAAGATCATAGGGAAAGAAAACAATTCATTACCTCAATTGATAACTGCTGGCACCAAGATAGAACAGGTTTCATGCTAGATATAATACTAGAGGGCGAATAAGAACACAGAAGAAGACTTGTAAATGGATTTTCTACAATTAAACTGCGTGGAATTGAGAACACTGGAGCTGATCCATTGTCATTCTGATAATTTCGGACAGTTCAACAAGTTAGAAAACTGATTTATTTGTGTACGAAAAGGTGATGTGAACTATCAAACAAACATAATTCATTGAGAACAATACTACATAAGATGAGATATCTGAGAGCATACAAACTTGATGCATTACAATCAATATTAACGCATCCAATTTTATGGCTAGCCCAGCTATTTAGAATGCCTTGATTAATTAGGTGAAATAACATAACCCCGTAGATACAACCTTTCTCCGAAAAGGTAAGAAAACTGGCTATTACATATTCTTGTTATTTGGCATACATACAGAGAGTAAATGAAGTAAAGTCTAATTGCTACATTTTGAAAATTATTCCACTTTCCAAAGTCCAATTAACTGTGTTGTTTCAATTTTAACATCAAGAAATAACTGATATTAATACATTACAAAGGGCTGGACTTGAATTTTATGGGTATGTACACATAAATACACAAATAGAATATGGAACTGAAAGAACCCAATCTACCATATCTTTTCAGTAGTTTAATAGAAAAAGTCAAAAAAAATCTTTGTAGAAAACATGCACCTGGATATAGAGTACGGGGATTTTCACATTCCCAACCACACTTCCTGTGCTTGACTTTGAGTAGAAATCTTCAATAGAATTAAATCCATGAGAAACACTAGATATTAATTTTTCAAAATCACGCACAGATTTGGCTTCCAGAGCTTTTTCAATATCAAAGCCTTTTGCTTTCCCTTGAAAAAGTTCCTGCAAATTGAAAAAGTCATCTAGCAACAGTTACTATCCAGTATCCAGTAACAAACTACAACTGCAAAATCATAGATAGGGAGTGTTGCTACACCATGCGATAGCATAATTCATTAAGCAATGAGGCATTGGAAGCTTCAGCTTTTCTTCATAAACATTAAGCTATATTTAATAAGACAACAAGCAGATTCAGGAATCAAAAACCTTATTTGATCTCAGAATATTAATCAGTCCACCAGTGAGATCATGATCAATGGCCATGTGATATGGAGGGGTCTGGGTGGCCTCCTCCAAGTCAAAGGGATTGTCAATGCATGCTGCAGCGGTAAGTGGTGTTCTCTCACCAACTTCTGCCAGGTACTTGGTTAACATGTTTGCACCATATCCCCAGCCAATGGCCATCAATGCCGTCCAAGGCCTTGCCTTACTAACAAACTGAACGGCTGTGTAGATATCATCGCTGTCAGCAGCTGAAAACAACCTGCATAAATACAGCAGACTTATCCTATCAGATACCACACATGAGGAAGTATGTCTTGAATTGAATGGAATAAGATATTTGCATTTCGATCATTTTAATGAAAGATATATGGCCTTTTTTGAGCTGGAATGATCTTCCAGACTAGTAAGTCCTAGATAGTAGAAGGCTTCCCACTAACACTGTCGACTTACTGCCCACACACCTCTAGCCTGTCAAAGCTCAAAAGTCCTCCTGCCCCAGCTTGCTATTAATCTGAATTAGTTCCAACTTGTTGAAAGTTCTCTCTTCTTTCTAGACTTTGACAACAAACACGAATCTTCGACGGTACCACGAGCAAACTGGAGGTGAAATTGAGTGTTTTTGGCGGGTTCCTGAGTATTCTTCTCCAACCTTCGACAACAACTTAACCAACTAACTCAGAGATTCTCGGTAGGTATTGAGCACAACGGCTAGGATTTCAGTCAATGAAATTTAGGTTCAATCTGAATGAGACGGTGGCAACGACAGCAGCTAGGTTTTGTTGATGAAGAAAGAAAATAGCTAGGGTCTTGTATTTCTTAGCTCTGCTACCATCTTGAATTGAATGGAATATAATTTAAGATACATACCCTTTTAAGAAAGGCTTGAAACATCAAAGGAAAGAATGACAAAATAAAGCTAATTAACATGTTTACAGCAAACAATATGACATCAGATAGTCACTACATTTAGAAACTCAAATGCAATTTTTTGAAGATCGCACTCATTTCTTCATGCTCTGCACACTTATTTTTCCTTTTTTTTCTTTTTCTTTATTTTTGCTTTTTGGGTGTAGGAAGGGTCACTAGGGGATCGAAATTGGTTCTTGGTTCTTGTTCAGCATCGCCCTAAATACCAATACCTCATTCAGATGGCGAGTTCTTTGTATGCAGAGGACAGAGAACTGTTAGAAGATTAAGGAGAAATAGTTTTTAAAAAGCATGCGCAGCTACAAGCTAAGAACGACGTCAGTATGTGTCATGAAGCAATAGGTTGAAGTAATAGCAAAGAAGAGAAAGGACATAAAGAACGACTAATTAAATATCAAATAAAGGTCAAACAATCCCGAACGTAAATCCCCAACCTTCCTTGGTACTGGCTACAGGCTTTTCCTCATACACCAATTGTAACATAAAACAGAAACACGTAGCATGCTATAGAAACATTCACGTAAACAGTTTTGAAGTGGCAAAACTAAGTAGCAACCGAAGTATTAATCACAGCAATCACAGCACTATAGCAATAACACAAGCGATCAAAGGGTATTAGCTGTTGCCTTCCAGCAGTAGACATATCTACGACAAAGTGAAGCAAAGAAGTTACAAGACAGTGGTTATACCGTGCAGTGGTAAGAGGTGAACCAGCACAGCCTCTAGGATTCATGACTATGGGAAAAAGGCCTCGCCCAAGAGCCTCAATCACAGACAACCGCACATTCCTATCCATGCTCCCTTCTGGGGTTCCGGGCACTAACAATAACGTAGTGTCCAAACCATGTTCTTCCCTCAAGTTCAAATGAGACGGCCAGTCCAATGAAATTACCCCACCATCTTCGGTGCTTATACACAATCTTTGGTACGTCAATTTGTCTTCCTTTTCATCCTCACCAGTAGTGGCTTTCATTCTCCCACTGTTGAGCCTCACAAAGTGCCTGCCCTCCTTCACTAATCTCTCGCTCACATCCTCCACAAGGTTTGTGTCGCTTCCAGGGAAAGCTATAGAAGGACAGCGAAGAAACACGAATCTATTGAACGGCGTGGGGCTGCACAAAAAAATCCATTCGCCAATATCCGAAAGTGCGGAATTTTTGGAAGAGACGACATTGGACAGGTAAAGTGCAACGCCAGAAGAGAATCCGAGCGCTGGAGCTATTAGCTCCAAGGAATTGACGGTGGTAACTTGGGAAACCAAGTTATGGAAAAGGCTTTCGAAGGGGTTGGACTGGCTTCGGATGGTGAAGTCGGTGCGATGGTGGCCATGGCGGTAATGTTTGAGTCTCCGGCGTCGAAAAACACGAAATTCTCGGACATGAAGGGGATTGATGGGTCCAGGATGGAGTTTTCCGGCGAGGGTGCTGCAGCAATCGAAGGTGGAAGTCATAATTTGAGATGAATAGTTCGATGAGAAAGAGAATTTGATGAAAAGTAACAAAAACAGAGTAGAAGAGAGGGGGGAGGCGGTGGCTGTGGCGGTGGCTATTGATAATTGGAGTTGATGTGTGACGAGTACTGAAGTTGGTTATAGATTCGGAAATGAAGGGCCAACGGTACATCTCCTTCTGCCACGTGTTTGGTTAACTTGCTTTTTAATTTCCCATTACACTTATCTTTAATAAATCCCATTTCCCAACAAATTCTTAACTATTTGGATAATTTTTATATTAACTAATGAAAAAGTCGGGGAAACTCGTCCTTCCTTTGCATTGTCTATATGCTTGTCTACTAGCTAGTTGGGTGTAAGAATAGGGTTGTCAACAACAATATGGGTTAAATCCAAATAATTCCAACTAATATAACCTACTCTATAAGATTTGGATTGGGTTAAATTAAAATATGAATTGATTAAAATTTTTAATTTTTTCAAGTTAGATTGAGTCTCGGATTGGAAGACCGAAAAATTCGGTTTAACACAACCCAACTCAAATTAATATATATTATTTAATAGAAAAATTAATTAGATGTATAAACTTTGAATTTATTTTTAATGAAATTTTGAATGAAGTAATTTTAAAATTTAAATGTAACAATTTTGAATTTTTATAACCATCAGCAACAAAGAAAAAGATTAGAAACTAATTTGAGTTATTCGGGTTGCCAACCCAATTCGACCCAATCTGATTTCACTCTTTGTGCAATTTCTTTTCTTTTTTGTCGTCTTTTTTTGTTGTGCTACTTTTTTTCTTCCCTTTCTCTTTTGTGATTTTTTTCTCTCTTACAGTTTTCATCTCTTTTTCTCTTCTTAATGTTTTTCTTCTATTTTTTTTCAAACTTTTCTTTAGTTAAGATCTTATACCAATATAAAAATATTTATTTATTTAAAATATTTAAATTGTTACTAACTTGTTGCAAAGGTAAAAAATCATGAAAAAATTATTGAATTATTGGATTGAATAGCGAAAAAAATTGGGATATTGAATTGGATAGTCAAATCTAAACTACCAAAAATAACCAAATCGATCATGTCCAAAGTCTTTAATGATTAAATTTAAATCATCTTCTACTAAAAAAGTTTGAAAAAAAATCTAAATGATGGCTCGTCAAATATATATGATGAAGTCTAAATGATCATTCCCAAATTTTATATTTCGGTTCGTTGGCTTTTTCACACTAACATTTTTGGTATTTTTTATTATAAGACGGTGGATTTTTTCTTTTTTCATTTTCGAAATTGTTCTATACCGTAAAAATATTTTAATGCTCGATTATATTTTTTAAAAAACCATCAACAACTTTAGATGAAAATATTTACAAATAGATCAAAAAAATATTAGAGGAAAGCGAAAATTTTCCAATATTTATAATTATTTTCATTCATTTTAACATTATATAAGGCTGAAAATGAAAGGTAGTTAAAGGTTAACGAAATGAATCAAAATAAAATTTATATTTGATCTTAAATCAAATATTAAATAAAGAAATTACACCAAAAATATTGAGTAAAATAAGATCCATGTCACCCCTTGTTGCAAATATGACAATAATAATTAAAAATTATTCGGCAGCTAAAGTAAAGTTAAAATAAGGTTAATCAATTTTATTTAATTCCAAAATTACCCCACAACCAAATTTAGATTCTCTCTCATCTTCTTCACTCACTCAGTCGTCTCACCCGGCCAACCCCACTCTTAATTCCTCACTCATGTACGACGTCTCCACCAACTCCACTTCTCGTTCTTCTCCTCGGTCCACTGCTACGACCGCCACTGCCACTCCTCATTCTTCTTCGCTATGTTTCCCCAATTTTTTTCTTCTTTGTTTCTCAACCCTAGAACATTGACAAAGATTTTGACAAGCTCCAAGATTTCGACTCATCTAACTCCAAGATTTCGAAGCATCCAACGCTTCAATATTTCACCAATTTTTTCTACTCCAAGATTTTTTTATTCTTCGACTTCATTCCCACAAAAATAAGGTTCTAATTTCAATTTTATTTGTTTCAGCTTTTTCCTTCTACACTAATTTAAGTTTCAACTTCATTCTAATTTCAATTTTTATGCTAAATTTAGTACACTTGAATTTTTGTTTTATCAACTTCATCCATGACTATGTATCTGGTATGTTGGTGCTACCCTCTTTGTGATTCAATCGACGGATCATCCTGTAATTGATACAATTTGTAGCTGCTGTATCTCTATTCTTGAATAGTGCAAATAATCGGTAGGTGATGAAGGAATCAAATAACACATTTAAATTTAAGTGTTTCGATCAATTGTCACTAATATTCTAATATAAAGAATGAGGTGTGTATCATAAACCTTGTGAGGATTTTGATTTCGTAATATTTTCTTCTTTTTTTGTGTTCGATGATTTTGATTTCAGCATCTTCTTTCTTCTTTTCGTTTACGATTTCGTATTCAATTTTGAGTGTTGGCTTTACTTTTCTTTTCTTTGGGGAGATTTGTGTTTCTTTCCAGTTTTCAAAGCAATAGCCCTTGGGTGTTGGCTTTACTTTTCATTTTGGTCATTAATGTTCTACTGATTCAGATGACTTATCTTCTTGTGAAGACTTTTTTGTAATTACATGGTGGTCAAAAAGTAGAAGATGGTATTGTAGAAGTAATCAAAAAGCAGAGGGCTACCCAAACTTAGAAACATATATGTATCAAAGATGTATCACAAACTAATTAGATATATCATACGACTATTAGACATATTTAAAAATCTATTAGAGAGCTCCCAAATTTAAAACAACACATATGTATCCATCACATACTAATTTGATATATCATAGTGCTATCAGACATATATAAAAAAATATCATGGTGCTATCAGACAGATATAAAAAACTATCAAAGGGCTACCCAAATTTAAAATAACGCATATGTATTAGAGGTTATTGCAAACTAAGTTGATATATTATATGACTATCATCAGATAGATATAAAAATCTATCAAAGGGCTACTCAAATTTAAAATAACATATATGTATCAGAGTCCATAGGCTAGGCATTTTGGCCTTGGTAAGCGGCCAAAAGAGGTTAAAATACCCTCTAAAGAGGTTATTTGGGCGAGAAAAGAGTGTGCTAGGTGTAACGGGCATACTTGTCCAGGATGTGTTTACCTATGGTCATATGTTTCGAATACCCCAAATTTATCTTATCTTTATGTTTTGTACATAGTTTAGCTAGTTGCCTTCATTTTCAAGTTTCAGCATTTTCATATGCAAGTCTACCAGAGCTGAAAATGTTCAAAATGTACTATAGGAGAGACATACATGTTGAATCCCCGCCTAAGCTTTGTCATACTCTTTGCAATCTATGTTTTCTTATTGCAATTAACAGTCTTCAAAGCTTGTTTTAATAACGATTTCAATGAATTTATTTCTCTCTCACGTTTTCTAAAACATTTTTTCAAAAAAGTAGATGGAGGGTGAATCGTACGTTGAGTTTGTCCGCAATTTTTGAATTTTGATCGGCTGACTTGTTGAGAGGATCGAACAAGTGTCGCACAGTCGCTTGTCTCGTGTTTGAAATGTTGTGATTGTGACAAGTGGTATCAGAGCCAAGTTGGCTAGTTGACAGTTTGAGACATAAAGATATCAATGGCGAAACAGTCTAGCAGGACCCATATTGAACAACTTGTGGGAATCTACCTGGTGGAAGTTCCTAATTCCATCCGATTTTTAGAAAAGCGACTTGAGGATGTTGCCAAGAAAACCGATGGCATTGAAGTGGTGTCCGGTCATCTCGACGGATTACCCATACAGGAATTGCTTACTAGAGTTGACACTCTGGAATCCCGAATTGTGACAACGGGAAACGTCACCTACGAGCATGGGAACAGTTCATCGGGCTCTATCGCCCAAATGGAAGAACGAGTTATGGAGCTCGATAACTCGCAAAAGAATATGTTGGAGATGATAAACGACATGGCAGAGGATTTTTGAGCAACCCTCGATGTCGTGAGAAATGAGATCACAAAGGTGAACACGAGGGTGAACCTTACTATGCGAGCATTAGCAAACCAGGCTCCAGCTGAAGGAGCCATCTCTGTTGGCAGAATCAAGAATCTTGAACCCAAGCCCTTCTATGGGGAGAGGGATGCAAAGGCGTTGGAAAACTTTATTATCGATATTGAACAGTATATTTCAAAGCCAGGAATATAGTTACTGAAGAGGCCAAGGTGACTTTCAACACGCACACCAATCTTTCAGTGTTGTATGCAAAGTATGAACTTGGTGACAAGAATGCTCAGCTGTATTCTCCCTGCCACCTATTCTGCTAAAAGTGGTTTTCACTTATTTAGTGATTACGATCTCCACTCAAGCCCTTCTTTCGAAGGAACGAGGTTGAGATACTCACACTTAGCGGAGCAGAACTCTTGCTGCACTCATTATGATTCTCAGAATATCACAAACATCAACTATTACTATTCAGTCAACCAACTATGTAGATATGGATGGACAAGAAATATGGGAGAGTGGAAGAAGAAATGCATTGCTTTCATAGAAAATATGGTAAACTTTTCATCCATGAAGTTTAGTTTACGAAACAATACAATATAAAAGTACAAAATGAACAGACAACAGATGAGTTACACCACAGAGTGCGATCTCGCGTACTCTTTGGCTCCGAGTTTTGCCTATATATGTGGGGAACAATGGAAGAGATGGATCTCTCTCTCCTTTGTTGCAAGCTTCCACTTAATACTAAAAGGAGGGAGATAAATTGGTGAAAAAAAAAACTTGCTTTTCCAACCAAAATTTGCACATTGATTGAGTAGTGAGACACTTTATATATACGAGGACTGATGTTGACAGGCCACCACCTGCTATTGAAACCTCTGAAAAGCTGTATCCGGCGCTGCTTAGGCATCCTTTGTCCTTTCTCTGAATTTCTCGCCAACCGATGTTTTCTGCTATTGCCTTAATTACATAGCACGTACTTCTATTTCCTTGAAGATTGTGTTAGACCTCTCACTTAAACATGTTCTCACTGAGCTATTATGTGATTAATAAGATAACCAAATTGTTTACCTTTTTCTCTATTTTCTTCTCTTTCCATGCGATGAGACCTCGTTAATTTACTCAAAATGCTACAATAACTTGTATTTCTACAAGTTATCACACCCCAAATTTAAAATAATGTTTGTCCTCAAGCATCATCTCAGAATTTTGTTCCTGATTTCTTCTATGCTCATCGCTAAACCTTTCAGAATCCTTTTCTAATTCCAACGTACACTGACATTTGTTCTTTTCTTCACCTACTCTAAATTTGAAAATATTTCTAGATTCTCTATGCGGCAAGCTTAATTCCCAAAATATCCTTGTTTATTTTCAGAAAATCTTATTTTCTCTTTTTGCGAAATGGTCTTCGTTTTAAAAAATTATTTGTTCCTTTCTTTTCTTATATTGTGTGACAAATATTTTACTTATTTAAATTTAGTGTTGAGTGAGAAATCTTAGCAACTCAATGAGTCCATTCCTCTCCTCAACTATAACTTTTATGGCCACTTATTTATTTACTCTCAGCTTTTGATGAAGCTTTGCTTCTTATTTACTTGTGTGAGAGGCGACAACATAGGAGTTCTTGTTTTGGTTGCGTTTAGGAACAACAAATGGGTTAGTTTTGTTAGTTTTTTTTTTTTTTTTACAAAAAGGAATGGGTTCCTTGATTTTTTAAAGGCTTTGACTCGGACCTCGCACACCCCCCCAAGTTAAGACTGGTGCAAGGTCCTCATTGCAAAAAAGTGAATGATAAGATGAACCTTGAAAAATTTACAAAAGAGGTTTGAGGTAAAGCTTGCTTACCTAAAGACTAAAAAAACTATTTACAAAGTGTATTTCGCTAGGGAAAGTTTCAGTTCTAGGTACTAGATCATTAGTCTTAGAATAATTTTCCTCATGAAGGTTATCTTGACGCAGAACACAGGAAAGCAAGCAAAGAATTGATAAATGAGGCATGCGTCGAGATTAGTCTACCGCATAAGTAACAATACCATAGAGAGAAAATAACAATTTCATTAAATTGTATGAGTAACATATATTTAAAAGAACTAGTCTGAAATATTAATACTATAATGCAAAAGATTCAAAAAAATCACCCTTAAATTTAGTCCTCTAGGCGAGGATTTGGTTTGGCATCATCTAGAGTCGCACCATGAATTTGAATGGGAGGGAATGGTGCGATCAATTTTGGAGCAATAATAGGTTGCGGTACACACTAGTTAAACACAACATGTGTATATTCCATTTGAGCTACGACTTGCCTATCTTGCCTTTCCACATTGTTGCACGATTAGGTCGAGTGTGCAATCATCAAATTAGTTAGATTAGTGAGAGCATAGGAGAGTTACGTTACCATGGAGGTTAGAGTTGAGGTTGTGGCTTCTAATCCTTGCACCAGAGTGTTGAGGTTTGTGATTTGATTCTTCATCACCACATTCTCTTAAAGTAACTCTTGAAATGTTGCATGCATGGGTTTCATAATGACATTATGAGGTATATCATGAAAACTATTGTGGTTTTTTGTAGCGGGTTCAATGTTTTCGTGTTTCTCTTGGCATTCGTATTTGATTTGTACTTCCTCCTCCATGATTGATGCATTGTTTGATTGTGTCTTGCATGCATCTTCTACATCAAGTGTAGTTTGGAAGAGTGGGTCATAAACTACCTGAGGAAATGTCGGGTCCATCACCTCTTCATCTTCAGTGTAAATACTCTCGCCAGTTAACATGACCACTGGAACATTCAGATTAATGTGTATAGAATCCAGATTGGTACCGGGTAGGTTTGGATTAATAGGTGTGTGACCAGGCGACAGATACTCGTCGTGATGAGGAGCCTTGGGGAGTCAAGAATGTGGGGAAAATGGCTGGCTGTGATGGGAAAGGGTTGGAGATGGTGTATTATCAAGTGAGGAGCCCATCGTTGGTGAAGGATGAGAGAGATGGACTTTGGAGGTGACAGTCAGGCAAGGACTTCGACGACTGGGAGATTTGAGAGATGTAAGCAGAAACGGTTCAGTTGGTAGAGGTGGGTTAACTATTTCTTCAGTGAGAAGTGGGGGAGGGCTACCTTTAATATTTTAATGAGATTGAAATGGGTCAATTTCATCAAATCTATCAGACGAAGAGGGCGCATGTAGGGAAAGATCACTGAGGAGCGAATAAGTAAAGGAATCTTCAACAAGGATCCTTTTGACTTTTAACTTTCTTCACCTCTCTCGCAAGGGTTTCTTGTTGGCTTAATCCTCATCATGTAAGACTATTTCTGTCCTTTTTGCTAGTAGTCTCTTTTTAAGCGACGAAGATGGTGGAGATTCCTCATTTTCATTATCCTCGTCTATTCTTTCTAGTTGAGTTTATAGGCGGTGATCTTCTTCTTTGTTCTGATGAACATTAATGATACGGTTAAGGCTCGCCAAGTTGTACTTGCCTCCTGCCATTTTTCTATCGTGGATGGGAATGGCTTGGCACCTTTGGGTTGTGTCAGCCAACCAAGGAAGGCCCTATTCATGACATGCCCTAGATTAAACGCTTGTTTTGTCATAATGCAGTACAACAACAATGCGTATTCAATAGAAACTATATTGCCATGGCAAGTTGGGAGAACTCTTTTTTAATGGAAAACTGTCAGACGTTAGCTACAGTTATCAAGTGATGTGAGAAAAGACGAAGCCTCTCAATTGGTATCAACGTCCAGACTACCCCTGGCCACGTGATCACTGTTATCACTTTTGTTGCATCACCTTTTGTCAGTCGATCAAAAATCCTTTAGCTAGGGTAAGCATCATGGTCTTGAGGTAAATCATATAACTCGTTTATTGCTTCGATAGTGAACATAACTTTTTCCCCTTCCACTATTGCATATGACTCCTCAGGATGGAATTTCACCGCATAAAACATGTTGACCAGGTCTAATTGGACTTTGGTCTCGCCAACAAAGATTTTTTCCCAATTCAACATTTTTATTGGCACATAGAGAAAGTCTGGTAGGGACTCGCTGAAAGGGAACAACCCTTTTCAACTATTATTAATTTATCCATTTTTTGGGCGTTCAGTTTCTTCCTATTTTGAATATTCTCCCGTTTAGAAGTCTCTGCCTTGCTTTTACCCTTTTTCGATTTTTTGGCATTGATGAGCCCTAGATCTTCTGGTCCCAACTTTGTCTTCGTGGGGCTCATACTTCCTAACTCTCTTATGAGTTCCTCTGCCACTATATCCATGTGATCCATCACTTGCTGCTTTACCACCTTATTTTTTATGGCCAATCTTTCTACTTACTCACCCAGTTTCACGAGCTTTTCCTGTTTCTTTTTGTTAGCAGTCTATATCTATGTCAATTTGCTTTTTGCTTCCGCCAAGAAGGCACACTTTGCTTTTTCTCCTTAGACATCTTGTGAAGACGTTCATCCTCTTCGTGGACAACTTCTCGTTGTCTTCTGTCTGCTTCTTCTTATTCCTTCTTTTTCTTCATCGTTTGTGCTTTATGCAAGCCTTCTCTATTTCTTCTTTCTTCATCTTCTTTTATTCTTTCCTCTTCTTTTCTTGCTCTTTCCTCGCAGAGGGCTCTTTCTTCCTCTTTCTTCTTTCTAATTCTTTCTGCATCTTCCATATTCTTCTCTTCCACTTCCCTCTTCGTGTTCTCAGCGACTTGTAATTTTTCTACGAGTTTCATAACTAGTCCTGAGAATTGAGAAGGAATGTGTAGATTTATCTCTGTGCTTGGTTCCTTATGCCCCAAAAGTACTTTTCCAGCCCTGTTTTTAAGTGTTTGTAATGGAGTCATCTGTCCTCCAGATTTATGGCTTCCATCCCTGTTCCCAAATTCGATAATTTTGAATATATATTTTCTTCTCGCCTCATCCCACCTTCAGCTTATGTAATGGAGTTGCTGGTGGATGTTAGGCAAACTAGGTCTAACGAAGTGGGTTTGATTTTGGGTTGAGGGGTGGGTGTGTAGCTTGAAGATTATGTTTTTCCTAGACTCCTCATGTCTAGATTTCTGAGAAGAAGTTTTGGCGGTTTTTTAGACTTTTGGGTGTTTGAGTGGTTTTGGTGAGAACGAAACGTCTGTCTACTAAGGGCTTTTAGTAATTTGGGTGATTTCAGAGGCTGTCTAGTGCTTGTCGGCCATTGGAAATGGACAGATAAAGAGAAAATTGAGATGAAGAAATTTTCGGCAAGGGTTTAAAAATGAAAAATCCTAAGCGTGATAAATTGTAAGGAAAAATGTAAAAGGAAGCGCTTCAGATATATATCTGGTAAGGGGTAATAGTACGTCATTAATTGCATCTGGCACGGGTCAACGTGTCTCTTCAAAGCCCTGAGTGATCGTTTGATGAAAACATCTCGCTTTTCTCACGCAAAGCACAATTTCCTAGGCTATTAAAATTTCAAAATTTCAAAGCATGCCACCTCGTTTTCCATCGCGTTATTGTCCTTGGATTTCTCGAATAACGGTATGTTGTCCAATGATTTTTCAAAAGCACAAAAGACTTCTAACCATCCTAAGGTTATAAAGCGATAGAAACATGTGGTATAGAGAGCAATACATAAAAGATGCGATTAAAAGAAGTTTGTAAAGCTATAGAGAATATGAAAAACAATTCAATCGAAATAAGAAAATAAACAACTAAGCAAGAAGAAGAAATAAAAATAAAGCGATAAGGATGTACGCATTGAGCCTTTGTCCGTTTACCTTAAACGCAATTGTTCCATCTGATTATGTGATCTCCACTACACCATATGGAAAGACTTACTTGACCAAAAATGGACCACACCAACGTTAAAGGGGCTTACTCGAAAACAAATGCAAACGTGAATTAAATAATAATACTTTCTAACCAATGTTAAATTCATGTTTATGGATGAGGTTATCATGTCATGCCTTTGTCCTTTCCTTGTAAATTTTGGCATTCTCATAGGCTTAAGAACACCACTCTTGAAGCTCATGCAATTAAAGTAATCTTGCTTCTCATGCGGCGTGTTGATCAAAGTTTAACTTTTTGCATGCCCAAAACGTCATATGTTCCAACTTAAGCAGTAAGTGGCATGCTTTCCCAAAGACTATCATGTAAGGGGACATTCCAATCAGTGTCTTGTATGTTGTGCGATATGCCCATAATGCAAAATCTATGTGATTCACCCAATCCTTTCGGGAGTGATTTACCACTTTTTCCAAGATGTTTTTAAATTCTCTGTTGGACACTTTTGCCTATCCATTTGTTTGAGGATGGTAGGCGGTGATTATTTTATGGGTTATATTGTACTACGCTAGCAGTTTGGTTATGATGTGATTAAGGAAATGTGATCCTTTATCGCTAATATTAGCTCAAGGGGTCTCAAATCGCGTGAAGATGTTCTTTGTCAGTAAGTTGCTAACAATAATCGCATCATTCTTGGCACAGGATATTGCTTCAACCCATTTCGATACATAGTCTACAATTAACAAGGTGTACACATGGTTTCCAGATTGAGGAAAATGTCACATAAAGTCAATTCCCCACACATCAAATAGTTCAATTTCTAAGATGGGTTGTTGGGGCCTTTTATTACATCGAGTCATATTCCCTGTTCTCTAACACTGATCACATTTGACCACAAAAGCTCCTCGCATCCTAAAAAAGAATGGGTTAGAAGTACCCGCTCTGCAAGACTTTTGCAGCTATCCTTTGTCCACTAAAGTGCCCTCCATAGGGTGCTTCATGACACTTGGCCAATATGTCAATTGTTTCATATTCAGGGACACAATGCCTTAATATTTGATTTGGTCCCAATTTATAAAGGAAGGGCTCATCCCACTTATAAAAATAATACTCATGAAATAACATTTTTCTCTACGGGCTGTTAAAGTCTTGCGTCCATGTTTTACAAACGAGATAGTTAACTATATCTGCGTACCAGGGTTCCTTTATCTCAATGCGGAAGAGCGGAGTCTTTCTTCAAAATTTATCTTCTCTCGTTGGAACTCTTCATTCTTAAGACACGATAGATGATCTACCACCTGGTTTTCGGTGCCATTGCGGTCTATGATCTCCAAATCAAATTCTTAAATCAATAAAACCCATCTTATTAACAGCGACTTGACGTCCTTCTTCATCATGAGATATTTAATCGAAGAATGATCGATGTGCAACGTAACTTTAGAGCCCACAATGTAGCTCTTAAATTTTTCTACTGCGAATACTACTGTGAGCAATTCCTTCTCAATGGTAGTATAATTTTTTTGGGTGTCATTAAGGGTTTGGCTTGCGTAATAGATTAGACGGATCACCTTGTTCTTCTTTTGACCTAGCATGGCCTCCATGGCTACATCACTCGCATCACATATGAGTTCAAATGGTTATGACCACTTGGGTGTGATAAGGATAGGCGCTAAAGTCAATGTGTCTTTTAAGGCTTGAAATGAATGGTTACATTTTTCATCAAAATGGTTTGACATCACAAGGAGGTGGTAACTTGCTAACCATACATCGATCTTTGCAGGGTCCACTTTTAGTCCCACGTTAGAGATATTGTGCCTAGTACAATTCCTTCTTTGACCATGAAGTGACACTTCTCTCAGTTCAATACGAGCCATGTCTCTTCACACTTCTCCAATACTTCCTTTGGACTGTTTAGACATTCCTTGAAAGAATCCCCAAATACTAAGATGTCATCCATAAATATCTCAACCAATCTCTCCAAGAAGTCTAAGAAGATAGCCATCATGCACCTTTGGTTTACTCAAAAGGCTACAATAACTTGTATTTCTACAAGTTATCACACAACCATGCACATGACCCAGCCACATGCATATGGCTCTAGCATAACAAGGTCGCTCGTGACAGAGATGGAGATGGATGCTCGCATGACGGCAAGCGCACGTGCCTTGATGGCGCTCGCCTAGAAGATCTGTGACGTCCTTCAAACTTTCTAATAGATTTGATGATATACGAAAGGCTAAGCAATGAGCGAAATGCACACTAAGAGATGGAAGACAAAAGATCCTTTGTGGCACCAAACACAGTTAGACGTGTTCAAAACCTTCTATGATAGTTAAGAAACCTTTGATGTCAGTTAGAAGCGTCATGGATGCTCGAGAAAGCTCTATATGTATTTTAATCGACCTACTATGGTGGTTTAAGTGTCATAAGTCAGTGTGCCTCTTGTATAAATACCCTAAAGGGATTCCATTTGTAATCATCATTGGGAAATCATAGATAAAGCCCTTGTACTCATTCTCTCAAAGTCTTTGTAGTCTTTGCCTACTAGTTTTCCTTCTCTTAAGTCCTTTAAAATTCTAGCAAATATTTAACCTCTAAGAAGACTTACTTTGGTTCTTCTATAATGCCTAAGAACACCATTTTGCACACATTTGTTACTTTGAAAAAGTAACCACGTGACAATTGTATCTAATTGTTAGTTGTTAAGGAATAAAAAGATGTTCTTTTGTCATTTTTCTACTGCATTCTGTTGCATAAGTCTCTTGAGTTTATGTTAAAGCTTTGCATTGAGATTAGTTTAAAAAGTTTTTTTTTTGTTTGCAAGGCATTCAATGTGCTATCACGCAAAATGATACGCATTGAATGTCTACTGGATCACATGAAGTGATTTTGAGGTGGATCATGACACAAGTTGATACCAAAACATTTAGCTTGTGTTGTTTGTTTCTTTAAAGCATGCATTTGTCTTGTGACTACTAGTTGAGTTAGGTAGGTTAGTTGGTTGGTGAGTGTTGTCAAGATATAGCAATACTTGTCAACCATCACACTCGCTTTCGGAGTTAGGTTAGGAGTTTAGGGAAGGGCTACGTGAGGGGGTGTGACAACCTTTTGTAAGTGGCAAATGTTTTTTAATACTTATTTATAAATTTGACTTTAAAGATAAATGTTTTTCCAAGCATGTTTTAGAATTATGAAATGATAATTCCTTACTGATTTTACAGATGTTTAGTAAGCATGAATTTCAATATAAATGTTTAAAAGCATGAGTGTGTGAAAACATGATTTATAGACTATTTCCAAGCATGATTTATGAGAATGAATTCTGAAAGAGATTTATAAGTAACCATGTGTTTATTTCAAACACAAGATATGAACGCTATGCTTTAAGAATAGTTATTTTTTACCGTTATTTCTAAAAGAGATTTGAGTTACTAGTTTAAATAAGATTTAAGTAAAAATAGAGTTCTAAACAATGTTCATTCTATACACCAAGTTATTTAGGGTCAATGTGCACAGAGTATCATTAGGTATGGGGCTTTGTTGACCACCTAGCCAGCTATCACCAAGTTTAGGCATTATAATATCAATCTGACTCTGCTATATTGATCGAGTTCAAGCATGTAAACTCTAGGTTAAAGAACCCTTGAGTTTCTTTAAGGGTAAAGTGGTTAAGGAAGGAAGAAAATTTGGAAAAAAGGAAGAAAATTTGGAAAAATGGCTAACTATCAAGGGCAAGCATTAGATAGCCAAAGTAATGTGGAGTGTTTTGTGGCCCAGAGTTGTTGAGAAGCGAAACAACCTTTAAGGCATAGGAAGCTTGGTGAGGAGGCTTGATGGTGCTAGGCGAGAAGACTTGTTGTTAGCTATGCGAGGAGATTGGTCATGTACTAGGCGAGATGATATTTTAAGAGGTTAGTAGGCCAAGAGACTAGGCAACCAAGAGGCTGAGCAAGGATGTTGACATGCAAGATAGAGCTTGTAGCTCTGTCAAAAGAGGTTATCAAGGCGTTTTAAGTTTTGGGCTTTTTTCTTAAGGATTAGGAATGGAAGTAAGGTTGGTGGCTGACCTAGGACAATCGATTAACTGGATTCCAGGTGTCATTTACATGCAAGAGCTAAATTGCAGCAAGCCGGAGGTGTTAAGGAATTCTCATGCAAGACCCAATATAAATAGGTCACTTCATAAGAGTATTTCTCTCATTCTACTCATGTGTTTTGGCTCAAATTACTTTTAAAAGTTTTTAAATTAAGCCTAGTTTACAAATTAGGACTGTCAGTCAATTCTGAAGTGAGGAAGTTAAGGTTTGAATTAAAGAAAGGAGGAAAGGTCATTCTTAGAGAGAAAGTGAGCAGTCTTGACTTCAAGAGGGCTACATAATGAATTTCTTGAACTTTTTGGTTGACCTTTGGAGGTAAGCAAATTATGCCAATTTTAAACAACTTTATAGTAGGAAGTTTTCTTATTTGAGTTATGGATTATAAGATATTAACCTCCAAAGTGGGACTTAGGTTTTAGCCGAGAAAGGAAATTTTGGGCAAGGTTGAAGTTAGGCTCAAGGTTAGAAAGAGCATGGCAAGCTGAGGGTACGTTTTAGGTCAAAAGAGGTTAGTGTTGGTTCTTAAAAGCACAAGGCATAGAAAGTGCACAACCAAACGATATGAAGCACATGCTTGTACCATGTGGCCTACCCTTTACTCAAGACGCACACACTACGCGAGACGTGCGAAATGCTGCATGGGAGGTTAGCATGCTGCAAGGCCTACCCAAGCCCTAAGCGCTTGCCAAGCCCTTGCCACTCTGCTTTGCATGGCAACATGCCAAAATGGGCATTTTTAGGCCATTTTGAGTGCTTTTGCTAATTTTTAGAACATGTTGGGTTTTTCTAAGGATAAATGATTAATTTAAGTTTAAATGTTACTATTTCAAGGAGAAGAAGAAATTTGACAAATTTACAAGCCAAAGGTACCATTTGTGGGTAACACTTTGTTTTAAAAGCTATTATTCGAGCATGGTTTCAAGTTACATGAACAATAGGTTATGAGTGTGAAAATGAAATTCTAAATTGATTTCCAAACATGTTTTTACATTGTTTGTGATAAATGTTGAACGTTACTTATTTATTATACTTGAATTTACAAAGCATGTGTTTAAAGTATTAGAAAGCTGATAGCATATTTGAGTAAGCACTTGGGTTTACTGAATGATTGAGCAAAGCTTGATTTAAGAATGACTTATAAACATGTTATTAAGTTTAATATTATCATTTTGCAACATGAAATATTTTAGCATGTTTTAGTGTATATCCAAGTTGTTCTAAGATATATAGCAACCTTTCGGGGGATTTTCCTATGCATAGAGGTCATTTGACGAGGGTATTCAATAGATACCTAGATTTTCAATCAATGGTACTACTTTAGAGATAAGGGATTCTACGAATACCTAGATTTTCCATCTCATAATAGCTATAACGAGATAGACCACTACTGGTGCCTAAATTTTCGTCGCGTAGATACACAGAGATTTATGGTATAGCAACTAAAAGCAAAATTTTAAGATAAATTGTTTGTCACGCCCTACCCCAAATGTTGCATCCCACGACCAAATGGAGGGCGTGCCACCTAGACATTCAATGCACACCTCTCGCAAGACAACGTTTTAAATGTCTAGTAAGCGGAACAACTCTTTTCTTTCGTCTCTTCGCGAAGCTCTTCCACTTGAAGCTTAGAGACCATCACCTCAAGAAATTTACACAGTGTAATACTTAAACTTTCTCATTTATTAACTTAATGCTTACATAAGTACAAATTACAAATTACTTTGTTTTACATAAAAATAAACCATCTCTAGTCTTCTTACGTTCTTCTTCTTTCCACCAAGATGCCTCTCCTTGCACCAAGGTTTTTTTGCAGTTAGAAGACTCCAATCTCAGCCTTTTTTTCCCTGGTCATCAATAGTCCATCTCAAGGACATCCTCTGGAGTCTTCTTTCTTGCTTTTCGCCACCAAGCTACTCCTTGTAGAGGGTACCTAGAGGTGGCACTTCCTCCTCATCTAGGTTGCCTAACTACTTCTCTTAGCAAACCACATTTAGGACTACTCTTCCTCTGACTTAGCTCCTTGGCTCTATGACTCACCAGGTTAGGCCTCACCGACCTGGGTATTGCACTCACCTATCTTCTAAGTCGGACCAATCAAGTTAAGGAACACTCCATTTACTAACCGGCTCATCCAATATAACAAAAAATTTCATGAAAGTTTTCATGTCTAACGCTCCATGTAAGACTACATATTTTTTTTTTTAAATTCAATCTAGAAAATTCATAGATCAACTCCAAACATCACCCCTAGTGACCATTGTTAGTTGACCACTAGGTGTCATTTCTAACAAACTCGGTCGACGAACTTTCAACCACCACTTTTACAACTGTTACAAACCTTGAAAGTTAATAAAAAATAAATTTTTTAATTTTGTTTTAGTCATTCCATATACGCATTTGCTTTAATCACAATACTATTTTTAAAATATGCATTGTTTTCATTCTTCTATTTTCTTTTCTTATGGAGTTTATTTTATAACTATTATTGTTAGATCATTTTTTATAATAATCTCTTTCCTATTTTTTTATTTAAAAATAATATTTCCTTCATTTTATGAGATTTTGTTATATTTTTTTAAGGTGAAAATTGATGACCTATCTATTGTGATCTCGAGTATCAATTAAATATTAATATATTGGTAATATAGTGGAAATTGTAATTATATATCACATATACGTCATAGTTCATTTTTAGTTTAATAACATTTTTCATTTTTTTGTTTGTCAATTTAACTAGAAGACTTGAGAAAAAGTGTTTTTTAAAAAAGATTCATTTTTATTTAGACCTCTATAGATAAAAGTGGTTTAAAATACATTGCATGAGTGTCATAGAAAGACAACCGTAAGTATGACTAAATGTAACTCTACTTGACTTTCCCTTTTGCATTACCCTTTTGGTTATGCTTATTTTGAAACCTATTAGACCATTTTTAATGTTGCTTAACTAGAACTTTCATAAACTCCATCCGATTACATGATTTAAAAAGAAAAATTGAGTGGTTTGTAATATTCCTACTTAGACCATTCATGTTAATACAACTATAATCAAATTTATTGCTATCAAATATCAAAATTTCCTGTTTTTATATTATTATCATTAAAATCAATAGAGTCAAGAAATTGAATGAGAGGTACAAAATATTTAAAAAATCAATTAAATTTTGATATAAAATAAATTTAGGGCATACAATTAATAAAAAAAACTAAACAAATTAACTAAATTCAGAAATTCAAAATCAGCACCCCAAACACAGGAATCATAAAATCCAAATTTCCAAATCTTATACTCGAAACTAAATGTATGTGGGCTTGATTTTGAACCTGTGCACAAAATGACACGGTCATACTTGTCCAGGGCGTGTTTGCCTATGGCTGTATGCCCGAATACCCCCAATTTATCTTATCTTTATGTCTTGTATTTAGTTTAGCTAGTTGCTTTCCATTTTAAGTCATAAAGCTTGGTTGTGACGTCTCAACATTTTCTTATCTTTATTCTTGAATACCCTCAATTTATCTTATCTTTTTGCAAACCTACCAGAGCTAAAAATATTCAAAAGTACTATAGAGGAAGCATACTAGTTGAATCCCCGCCCAAGCATTGTCGCACACTTTGCAAGGAAACCTTTTCCCTTGCAACTGACAGTCGTCGATGTCTATTGTAATGTCGATTTCAATGAATTTCTTTCTCTCTCACGTTTTCTAAAACATTTTCTCAAGAACGTGATGGGAGGTTGATTCATATCCAAGTTTGTTTGCGATTTTTGGATTTCGATTGGTTGACTTGCTCATCGAGTTTGAACAAGGCTGCACAGTCGTCCGTCCCGAGGTTGAAAGGCTACAATTGTGACAAATGGTATTAGAGCCAAATTGGCTAATTGACAGTTAAGACAGAAAGATGTAGACTGCGAAACACACGGGTATGACCCATGATGAACGATTAGTGGGGCTTGAAGAGTAGATGCTCCACATGGTCGAAGTTTCCGATTCCATCTGATTTCTTAAAAATTGGCTTGAGGAAGTTTCCAATAAAGTTGATCCTATTGATGCAGTGTCCGATCGTCTTGACAGATTACCCATATAAGAATTATTGATTAGAGTTGACACTCTAGAGTCACAAATTGTAAAAATGGGAAATGTCACCTACGAGTGTGGGGACAGTTCGTCGGGCTCTACTATCCATATGGAATTACGAGTTATTGAGCTAGATAACTCACACAAGAATATGTTGGAAATGATAAACAACATGACAGAGGATTTTTTAGCTACCCTCGATGTTGTTAGGAAGAAAATCACAGAGGTGAACACGAAGGTGAACCTTACAATGCGAGTGTTGGCAAACCAAGCTCTGGTTGGAGGGGCAATTCTAGTTGATGTAGAATAAAAATCCATGCACCCAAGCCCTTCTGTGAGGTAAGAGATGCAAAGGTTTAGAAAATTTTGTCTTTGATATCGAACAGTACTTCAAGGCCCACAAATACTATTTCAAAAGAAGCCAAAGTGACATTGGGGACCATGCATCTGTCTAAAGATGCAAAGTTATGGTGGAGGTTCTGGTATGTGAAGTTCAGGAAGAACGTTGCACAATAGACACTTGGAACAACTTAAAGAAAGAAGTTCGCTCGTAGTTTTTTTTCGAGAATGCCAAAATTCTGGCTCGACAAAAACTGTGTGAATTAAAACATAGTGGCACCATTCGGGAGTATGTGAAACAATTCTTAGGGCTGATGTTAGATATATGTGATATGTCTGAAAAGGAAAAAATCTTTAGTTTTGTTGAAGGGCTGAAGTCGTGGGAAAAGGCTAAGCTATATAAGCAGAGAGTTCAAGACCTCACATCAACTTATGCAGTAGCTGAACGTTTGTTCAATCTGTCTAGTGACTCTTAAGATACGAGACGTCATCAAAGCTCTTCACCTAGAAGAGATAGAAATAGCCGACCGAATTCTCCCAAAGTTGTCTGTGAAGACAGAAGTCTCGATAGAGACCGCAAGCCTTCCCAACCCAACACAGGTAACACCTAGCAAAGATACAATGGTTTTAGCACATCAAATCGACCTTTTAGTTACTACATGTGTGATGGGTCACATCGGGCTAAGGAATGTTCAAATAAATTGGCCTTCTATGTCCTTCATGCCTTTTTAGCTTCAGAATCAGATGACAAGTTGAGTCAATCAATGAAGGAAGTTGGTCAAGTGGACGAAGTTGAGAATCCTAGAGTGGGGGACCATGAGATTCTTGTCGTCTCTTTAGGAGAAACTAGAGGAGACAAGTAAATGTGCGAAAGGAGTTTAATATATGTTGACACCTAGGTCAACCGGAAGAACGCAAAGAGCACTATGGTTGACTCGAGTACAACCCACAATTTTATAACGGTGGTAGAAGTCGGAGGATGGGATGCTTGCTAGTTTGCCCAAGTCAAAATCACCTACGAAGATTGTTGGTCGTATGGTGTCGTCGAAGTTAACTGAAATTCGAAGATAGTCGTAGGAATTGTTAAGTGTAGGATTCCTTACATCTGCAAAAGCTCTGTATGAAGCCCGTCTTTTTAGGGTAAGAAGAGAATGGAAAATTACGGTTGTGTGTTGACAACCGTATCTTGAAGCATGCCCTAAAGGAAGGGTCAACTCTTGAGTCCATGGATGTGACTCAACCTGTTGAAGCTCACGTTGATGCGTCTAATTATACATTAGGCGATGTCCTTGTGCAGAATGGACACCCCATCGCATCTGAGAGTCGAAAGTCGAGTACCGTAGAAAAGAGTTACATGGTGTTTGAAGAAGAAACACTTGCCACGGTACACTATCTGAGAGTTTGGCAACGGTATTCATGGAGATCTACTTACATTGGAAAGACGAGCAACATTGTTATCGACCACTTTAGTACTTAGCCAAAACTAACTTCAAGTCAAGGAAGGTGGCAGAAAGACCTGCTTGAACTTGATTTTTTATCGAAACATAGGAAAGGAGTGTGTAATCGGGTAGTTGGTGCCCTTAGTCAGAGAAATGACCATGTGATTCTATGCATGTTGGCTCGTATACATGGATGTCAAGTTGATGGCCCAATGCGGGACGCGTCAAAAGAATCCTTGCAAAAAAACTCTTTCGCTCAAGATGGTGTGAGTTTGGCTAGGCCGGTAAGACACAACCAAAGAATGGGATTCAGCTGTTCAAGGTAACCCGATTTTGCATTAACGCTATGATGGGTTCATCAACTGGTAAAAGCTCGTTCAAGATTGTTTGTGATGAACAACCTATATTCTCATGCCTTGTTGATCCCCCTATGCTGAGAAGAGTCCTCAGACTCACAACATTACCAATAAGTGGAAGCAAAAATCAGATGTTGCTCGAGCCTGTCTAGAAGAAGCCTCACGCGGCTAAAAAAGTGGACAGATAAGAAGCGTCCCCTCTGGACTTTCATGCGGGAGATCAGGTCCTTGTTAAAGTGAGACCTGAACAGACTCGATTTTGAATAAAGAAAGACCACCACCCCGTGGAAAGATACGATGAACTAGCAGAAGTGGAAGAAATCCTTACTGAGAGAGTGAGGAAACGTAGAAGACCCACGAGGAGGGTACATGAATTCCTAGTAAAGTGGAAGAACCTCCCCCTGGAAGAAACAAGTTGAGGCGTACCAAAGACCTCGAAGCATGGAAGCAGAAGATCAAAGAATTCTAGCTTTGCTAGTCGACAAGAACGTTTACTATTTAAGTTGGGCAGAATATCACGATCATACATGTCTAGGGCGTGTTTGCCTATGGCTGTATGCCCGAATACCCCAAATTTATCTTATCTTGTATTTAGTTTAGCTAGTTGTTTTCCATTTTAAGTCATAAAGCTTGGGTGTGACATTTTGACATTTTTATATGCAAGTCTACCAGAGCTGAAAATGTTTAAAATGTACTATAGGGGAGACATATTAATTGATTCACTGCCCAAGCATTGTCGCACTCTTTGCAAGCAAACATTTTCCCTTGCAACTGAAAGTCTTCAATGTATATCATAACGCCGATTTCAATGAATTTTTTCTCTCACATTTTCTAAAAAAAATTCTTAAAAACGTAATGGGAGGTTTTTCATACCGTGAGTTTGTCCGCAGTTTTCAGATTTCAATCGGTTAACTTGTTCATCAAGTTCGAACAAGTGTCGCACAATCATTTGTGTCAAGGTTGGAAGGCTACAATTGTGACACCAAACGACCCCCTCATAACTCATTTATGTTTTACCCGCTTAATGTATACCTTACCTACATGTTTATTTCTATCATAACCAAAAGACTAAAAATGATCTCAAGAGCAACTTGCTCTCAATTTCTACGGTACGTATTATGTTCATAGGAAGGTTACCATCTTCTTTCTTGTTTTTAGTTTTATGAGTTGTTCATCTTACTCTCAATTTCTATAGTACGTATTATGGTGAAAATAAAATATAAATGATATTTTTTGTTTAACATTTTGATATTGTTATATTGATCATATCCAAATAAAGAGGAAATGGAGATATAGAATTCACGTTCTTGTCAAATGTTACATATGAGAAACAATAAATTAGAGCAATTAGGTGAACCTACATAAAATAAACAATACATATTAAATAACAATCTGACTCCCTAATATATAAAACATCATAATACTTTTAATATCTTAATAGATAAATATATTTTTAAAATGTCCATTTGTATCAAAACTATCGTTAGTGAGCAAATACACAAAACAAATATTTTTCTCTTTTCATTCTTGTTGTGGGTGAATTTTAGTCTATTCAAAGAGAACATAAGCAAGCTTAGTGGTAGTTTGGTGGACCCATGAGGTGAGCCTAAGTGAGCTTAGTGGCAGCTCGGTGGACTTATGAGGTGAGCTTAAGAGCACCAATTCAAGAGAAATAAGTTCACAAGAGCTAAGAGAAAGATCAAGACGAGCTTAATGAAACCTAAGAGAGAAGTCTCATATGAAGAGCCATAGGAAGAGGATCCACAAGGGAGAGCTTAACCTCCTAAGAAAAGCTCACAGGAGGAGGACCCACTATGGAGAGACTAGTCTCCTTAGAAAAGCTCACTAAAGGAGAACCCACTAAGAATAGCTTAACTTCCTAAGAGGAGGAGGACCCACAAGGAAAAGTACTCCTAGGGTAGTTCCAAATAAGAGCTCAGAAGACCCACAAAGGAAGACCTCTAAGCCATTGAATGTGAAATTGTTCGAATTCTGAAGAAACAAGTGTCATAAAGGGAGTCGGTAGGAGCATTCAATGGATTTGCCATGGTAGTGAAACCAACTATTGACTATCAGTTCAATGATTGTGGAAGCTCAAGAGGTGCAATTATGATCCAAGCGTAGGTTACAAATCACTATATTATATAAGCAACCAAGGCCACTAGTTGAAGATATGTCCGAATACGTCCAAATATGCCTGAATATTCACTATTTCCTCTATTGTCTAGCTACTACTTTGAAACACTAGATTGACTTGAGAATTGAAGTGTGTGGTTAGACACCACACCCATGCTTACTCTCTTTTGTTTTGCAGGCACTCAGACGAATTTTCATCATAAAACCAATTTTACATTTGATCCCTTTTTTTTGGCATCCATAGTTCTCTCTTGAAAAAAATATCATAACAAAGTGATGAGAGATAGGAAATTTTGGCATGTACGTGGATATAATTATAAATATAAATAAGAAGAAATTTGTTCACTCTTCTAAACCTAATTAATATCTTATACTTATATAGGTGTATATGCATAAAATCTCTAAGTATGGATAACAATTCGATAGAGGTAATTTTTCTTGGCTAAATTATAAAAAAAAATCCCCCGACATTATGTTTTGTGTTAAACATACCTCTAAACTTTCAAAAGTTTTAGAGACATCCTCAAACTTTCAAAAATGGCTCAAAAACACCTTTATTGTTAGTTTAATTTTGAATGAATACCGTTAAAGTTTTATTTAAGAAATACCTTTGAACTAGTGAAAAGTTTCAAAAATATACTTGAATTTTGAAGAAGTTAAATGAAACTACTCTCACAATTAGTATAGGAACCGAAACCGTTAATAATTGCAAAAAAAAAAAAAAAACTTCAAGTTAAAGTCATCTTTATCACTAGTATATATAGTGATAGATTTATTTAAATTTTATTTGAGTTAAAAAATCATCAATTTTTTAAAAATTATAGTGGCCTCGTTCATAAACGATTTATTTTTTTACAGAAAAAAAAATTGGGCCAACTGACACTACTTCTACCTTTTAAGTTTCTTAATTTATTATTTAGTCTTTATTGCAGATGGTGTCTATGACAAACACTCCCTCTGTGAAGAGCAAGAGCTACCCTCAAGTTTGTGAGATTTCTTCTCACGTTGATGTATATATATCTTTTTGTTGAACAAATCCCCCTTGTTTGAATGACTCGGAATGCCTCTAAGCTAAGAGAATCCTTTTTAAAAAAATCACAGTACACAATAGTAAGGAGAATGGAGTATATCTTCAATACATGTAGCATTTCCTTCTTTTAACACAAGTTGAAACAACTACAACAAGATAATACAAATGTTGCTCTTTAGATAATTTGAACGATCAACCCTAACCAAAAGACCAAGTGTACTTTAAATATGCACGACTCAATCACAATTACCAACAACCATAAGTTTTATAACAACTATGCACTGAATAAAGGAGATGTCAGTAGAAGAAACAAAAAAGATAACTATTGATGAGAAAAGTATCATGCAAAAGAACATTTCAACACATCATCCATTTTTTTAAAACAATAGCAATGAGATGGTATTTTCAATATGGAAAGTCATAAAACAAATATTGTGAATCTCATCAAACTTAACAACTTTAAATAAATTTATCACTATACATTTTTAATTTAGAGTTATTTTTTCAACCAAATATTAACAATTTTAGTTCTAATACGGATTGCAACAGTAGTTTTTTAAAACAATATATATATATATTCAAAGGTATTTTTTAACTTTTTCAATAGTGTGTGGGTATTTTTTAAATAAATTTTTAATGGTTTTCATCCAGGTTATTTTTGAACTTTTTTTTTTTTTGTATTTTTGAAAACTTTAAAAATTTGGAAATATTTTTTTATACAAAATGCAAACTTGACCAGCGTTTTTTAAAAAACTTTTTTGAGTGTTTTGCCTTGGAAGAAAAAAGAGCTTGTGCCCCGTAAAATTTTTAATAGCAGTTCTGAATTTCTCTACATCCTGCCTTGTTGATTCTACTTGCCACTTTTCAAATTCAAACAAGTTTTTAGCAAAAGTTTTAAATTTCCATCTGTCTATTTTAGATAACAAGAATCCTTTTTCTAAATAAATAAATTTGAGTTCAGTGCGACTTAGCAATCAATAATTATGTGTACAGCTTCTTTTATTGAAATATCAATAATGGAACTGGAAGGTGCTTGTTAAATTTATAAATTAAGCAATAACCATGTTGGCAATGGATCATGAAGTAATTAATATGTAATCATATTATATGATGTGCATATGAGAAGATATTATTTGTATTTGGTTTTGACATCAAAGCATAATATGATTCTCCTTGGGGTTTGTGCTCAAAGGAAGAGAAAGACACGTAACCCAACCCCACCACATGGGCTGATGAAGAAAATATATGCAAAATTCAAATTCACATTTAGGCCTCAATTTCATAATACTTTTTTTTAAAAAAAAATAATAAAACAATGCAAGAAAATCCATACTGTGTGGTCAAACAATCATGTGCTTCACATTCAAATACAGGGAAGCAAATTGAAGTTCACATCTCTTGAAAGGGTATTCCAAAAAAAGAAAAAAGAAAAAAGAAAAAAGAAAAAAGAAAAAAGAACAGTGAAAAAAAAGGGGTAGATTTTTAATCTGCCTGACACACACATCCTCCACAGATTTTGTCTAACTAATTAAACACATCCCTAATGTAAACACATCAATTTGACAACATTATCTGAAATCTGGCACAATGACATCAATTTGTCTTTGTATATAGCCCCCTCCCCTGCTGTGGATCACAACCATTTTTATTCTTCCATAGTCATCGAACTCTCAGCTGCAACCAAAGTCCATAATAAACATTATCAACTTTCTCTATAAATACAACTATTTTACCTTCTTCTAGATACATATTTTGTTATTGACCTTTATATTAATAAGTTCCTATAGTTTGAAAAACACTAGGTTCTAATTATAAACGATTGGAACAAAATTTTAAGTTCGTTTGATTAAACGTATGGTAGGGACTATTCATCAGGACTTTATCAAACCATGAGAACTATACTCTAACTGTTAAAATTATATGGACTAGATTTTAATATTTTCCAAATCATAGGGAACAAATTAATTTGTAATTGAACATGGTTAACACTAATGGAGTTCTTACAAGAAGTTCAAGAAACAAAAGAGAATAATCTGGCAGATTTGAGGAACTCAAGTCAATACCCATCAACTTTGTAAGCAAAACGGCTACACAACAAACACATGCCCCCATTTTCTAGTTTCGTCTAAATATAGTGTTCAAGCAGTTCATTATATCATAATGCTAATAGAATTCACTACAAGAACTTCAAAAAACAAAATAGAACAAGGCAAGCTTGAGGAACTCAACCAAGTCAATTAACCATCAATTTTGTAAGCAAAATGGCTGCACAAACAAAGCCCCCAATCCCCATTTTCGAGTTTCTTCTAAATGTAATGTTTGTGCAGTTCATCATATCATAATGCTAAAAGAATTCACCAAAAGAACTTCATCAAACAAAAGAAATGGTTGTTAACCTGGGGTGTGGTCATCAGGATGATCCTTCTGCTGGCTCTCCATGCACTTGAGAAGGTATTTGAAGATCTCGATTTCGCAAGGAAAAGTGAGCGCGCCGCTATGATCGAATCCAAACTCCTCCTCTGCCTTTTCCAGCAACACCTTAAACACCGAATGCCTAAGATAGCTGGTCGGAATGATAAACCTCCGAAGCTCCGGCCCAACATAAACAGCCAAGTACCCTTTCGGAACATCGGGTGGGTGCTCAGGGCTCTGGCAAGTCTCCTCATCCGAATCACAACACAACACATTCGTCAGCCTTTTGTTGATTGCCGGTGAAAGGATCCCATGATTTTGATTTTGATTTTGGCTTCCGTTTTCATGGGCTGCTGCTTTGGATTTCGGGCATACTGTGACCCCTTGCCAGTGTTGGAGAGTCTCTTTCAGCCTCACAATCTGGCGGATTCCCATCTTGATCCCACCATTTTCATCCATTTCTAAACGTTCACCACAATTCAACAGAACCCCAGCACAGAATCCACAGTGTCTAATTCCACAAACACAATTCTCATCAGCTCACTACTTCTCATCATTTACACACTTAAATCCAAACAAATGATTGAACAAACAAGGAAAAGAACTTCCCATTTTAATGCTACAACATATCACCAATTCCCAAAATGATCCATTTCAAAGGTTAGGATTAAAATCATATCCAGCAATCCTAGTTTCAGATAACAAAATGTACAGCTAAAAATTGTTGGCAATAGAACAGTTGTGTAAATGGTAAAGTAAAGCAAGAAACAGCAAAAAGATCAAAAGTACATACAACATCAAGAACAGGAGATACAAGTTCCGTTATGAGAATGAGTCAAAACAATGGATCGAAAAATTCCAGAGGACCACCTCTAATCCAAAAAGATAAAAAAGAGTCATCCGCTTAAAACGTCATCTAGTTACGCTTTAAACCTACAACTCATTGAAAAGAAAAGGGGAGAAAACCCAATTTGTTGGATAGTAATGTCTGAAACACAAGAAGAAAGAAGAAAAAAACGCAAACATGAAAATCAGATATGAAAAACAAAGTAAGAGAATAGAAGGCCTTTGAGAAAATAGGAACTGGGCGTGATGAAAAGTGATATTGACATTGAAAAAGGAAGGAAATGGCTAAATCAGATGAAAAAACATATATAGATTAGGCGTAAAAAGAAAGAAAAAAGAAGAAGAAGAAGAATACCGGCGAAGAAGAAGAGCATTTAGGTGAAAAGGTGAGGAAGAAAAGGCATTGGAAGGAGGAAGATGAATGAATGAATGGGGGAAAAGCAGAAGGAGAAAATTCCGAAGAGAGAAGAAAGAAGAGAATGGATATTTATGTGGAAGAGAGGAATGAGCGTTACAAAAACCACTCTCCTCTCTCCCGATCCTTTCGGACTGCCTTTCCTTTTTCTTTTCTGTTTCTCTATTTTCTTATTGTCCACAACTCCTCAACGCTTCCCTTTACCAATCCCTCTCACTCTCGTTGTATCAATTCTTTTTTATTTTTCCTACGTCAATTGACAACTTCTCATTATGCATGGTTTGATTTGCAAGTGGGTGTAAACTTCTTCCAAGGCTGTTTTTTCACAAAATAGATAATTATAGTAAATTTACAAACAATTCTCAAAATAATAGATTTTGTTGTAAAAACGTGTCACAATCCGACTCCACATATCGAAAAAATATAATATTAAAATTTAAAAATTATGAAAAAAAACTCAAAAATTTAAATTTATTCACTTTCTCCAAATTTTATGAATTTCTCTCCAATATGAGTGTCTTACGAATCCATCACATGTTCCTATTTATAGGCAAGCAATTTGACAAGTATAAGATAGATTACTTGAGCACTAAGAGTGATTGTGAAATTCTGAATTTTCATAACCTTTAGGACTTGTTAAGCTTTCGTAAAGAAAGAGAAACTTTAAGATTTGATTCAAGTTAACTATTGAAGTGGAAGTTGTGTTGAGTTGATAGGAAGAAAAGTTAAGGAAAAGTAGGTTGTTAGCCAAAGTAAGTGCCTTGAGAAAGGAATCTCAGGATAGAGGCTTCAGGACTCGGTCCTGTTTGACCGAGATAAGAGGCAAAGTAGAGATAGCGGTGAAATCTCGATGCTCTTGGGGCTCTGTCAGCACGAGATGAAGGGCACAAGGTTAAGAGGTTAAGATCTCGAGCAATCTTGGGGCCGTGTCCAGCCGAGATTGGAAGTTCGAAGGGAAAGGTAAGAAAAACTCAAGCCATCTCGGGGCTTTGTTCGCCTGGGACTGGAAGCAAAGAAGGACAATTTGGGTTCTTGCGCAAGATCTTGGTGCTTGTTTGACCAAGAAAGGAGTAAATCTTGGTGGATCTTGGGCTGATTGATATCACTTATTGGATGCATCGGTATGGCAACCTTAAAGGTGGGTGAATAGGGTTTAATTAAACTTTTTAACAAATAAACTTAAATTAAATTAATTAGATAATCTTTTTTTTTAAAAAAAAGAATCTTTCTAAAATATGTTAAATAACAAGATTGATAAAAAAATATGAATGAGAATATGCAATCAAACTCAACCAACAAGAATATATAACTAAAATTAAACACAAAAATAATTAGAAAAGAGTTAGAGAAGAAAACGTCGTAATTTTATAGTGGTTCGGTTAAACTCAACCTACATCTACTTTTTCAAGCATCTATTGAGATTTTGATTGAAAATCTTCTTTTGACTATTATCATAGATTAGAGTCGAACAACTACTTTTTCAAGTTAAATTACTCCTTTTTCAAGCACCTACTTGCTCCTTTTTCAAGTTCAAGAGCAAACCCGATCATTTCCACAGGTTAGGATCCAACCGTTACAATATGTTGAAGTTCTAAATCACACAAAAGAAAACTCTCTAAAGAATGGGTATACAATTTGAAACTTTCAATCATTAATCCTCACAATACAATAAGAATTATCTCAAGGATAAGATGAAAAGAATAAAAATTGGAAGCTTTAGAGAGAATAACAATATTGGCTTTTGCACTTTTTGAGGACTATAAAGTTTAATAATGTTGTTCAAATTTTGGGAAAAATGAAGGATTTAAAAAGAGGGGAAAGATAAATTTAAAATCATTTTGGGTCAATAGATGTAAGCAAAAGAAAAATGAATTGTTGAGATTTAAACTCAATTAGTACACAATATAAATAATAATATAATAATACGTCTTTTCAAAATACTATGTTCAAAACCCAATCAAGCAATTTCACAATTTTTAATAAAAAAAACTAGCAGTTAAATACAAAGATAGATAATAATATTAAGGAAAATTGCATAGGAAGACATTTTGAGAATATGATATAACAATTATAGCACATTGTTTTAGAATTTTACAAGTATGACAAAATTTTCACTTCTCCATCTTAAATTTGATATTATTTCTAAACTACCATTCAATAACTTATTTCTTTTCCTCTCTTTTTAATGCCCTACTCATTATTTATTTATGCTCCCACTTTTTAAGGCTCCAATTATTTGTTTATTCTTATACTATAAAAGTTATTTATGTTTTATGTCTTAATATTAATTTTAATATATCAATAGTACAATAATTGCAATATAAAGTATAATATAATGGTTGTTGATCGGAGTAATTTAACTTCATTTGTGATTTTTTATTTATTTTCTTCGATGTGTATTTTGAGTTGAATCTAATTCCAAATGATTTTGTTTTATTTTTTTACATTGATTTTTTGGTTTTACTTTGTCTCGGTTTCGTATATCAGTGTTGTGATATACTTATATTATATGTATTAGCTAATTAATATACTTACTACGTGATTTTTTTTTCTTTCAAATTTTATATGGTTCATTAGAATATTATTAAGTATATGAACGATGTAACTCAGTGTATCATTATCAAGTATATCAACAATATATTTTTAAAACATATCAGTAAAGTGAATCATTATCAAGTATATGAATTGAGTTTACAAGTGTATATCAATAGTATATCGAGTATATAAGTAGAACTTCAAGCATATCAAGTGCATTTAATCAATCAATTGTATAAGTGAAGAATACTAAATGTATCTATAGTTTATCAGGTGTATCAAACATATGTTAGTAATGTTTTACTATCAAGTGTATCAAAGAGTATCAGGTGCATCAAGTGTATCAATCAAATGTATCAATCAGGTATATCAAGGGGTGTATTAGGTGTATCAGACGTGTATAAGGTGTATCAAACGTATATTAGTAACAAGGGCATTTGCGATCTTTTACCTCTTGATGTGTGAGTTGGGCTTCGTTTTTGTCATTTTCGTAAATAAAAAATGTGTGTGCTATGGACTTAATTATTATAACTTATTTTGCCATTTTTGCAAGTGCCTCATAAATCATTTTCTTTTTAAATTCATTTTTTTTATAAAAGCCAATAAAACAAAATCAAAAGCCACATTTGTTACTCCACCATTGCTCACTTTCTCTACCTGGTTCAAATTGAATACTTGACTGCTACATCACCATCTCGGGTATTTTTTTGTTAAGCTTATTTCAGCAATATTTTCTTCGTTTGAACTTTGATTTGGGTGATTCAAGGGGCGTCGGATTCATTATTCCAAGCTCTACAGTATGGACTATTCAAAATAATAAAATTGTTAATAAAAAAATCAAATTTGTTATGATCAAATCATTAATTAATTAATTAATTTAAAATTAATTAATTTGAGATTAAGGGCCAAAAAGTCAACACAAGATTAGCGTTTTTTTGGACACAATGGGTATTTTTAAAGGCAGCAAACCTTCATTTCTTTCATTTCTCACCATTTTCAGCTCAAGAGAGAAAAGTAGAGAGAAGCATGGTGAGAGTTTAGTGTTCTTTGAAGTTTGGAAGCCACAACAGAGAGTAGTTTGGCCAAGCATCAATTGGGTGTTTAAGCAAGAGGCATCCAAGAGGTTGCTGTCTTTGGCGAGTTACACCCATAGAGGAAAGGTTAAGAGCCTAAGATTCAGATCCAAGTAAGTTAAAGCTCATTTTCCTTTTTTAAGACGATTTAGACCAAGTTTACAGGTTTCTAGTTGTTGATCTAACTTTAAATCTGATTATGAGTTCGTTGGAGTTACGAAAAACTTGGTAGAAGTAGTTATAAGCAAGTCATGGTTGTTGAGACTCCGATAGAGTTCAAGGTGAGTCAAAAATGGATTTTCTTGATAAGAAAGAAGGATAAAGGAAGAAGTTAAACATATGTTATCATGGTTGAAACCAAGATTTTAACTTGAGTTTCCTTGTTATTTTTAGAGCAAGAAGAAATAGATCTCTAAGCCAAAAACCTAGCCAATAGTAGTGAGTGACAAAATGATTTCTAAATGAAGGTTCTAAAGGTGTTTTTATAAGCTATTGTTTAAGTATGCTTTGAAATGTTTATTGAACTATATTGATCGTTATATTAATTCAATTTAAAAGCACGTTTGGGAAAAGCATTTGAGTATACTTATTTAGAAAGTGTTTCCAAAAGCATGAGTTTAGAAATGATTTGCAAAGCACGTATTCATCGTTAGGTTACTGCTAAGATTTGTAAGCAATGATTTATGAGTATGTTTGAAGTTTCTCAAATAGAATTGTTCACTGTTTTAGAAAGATATTTGCAAAAGCATGAGTTTGATGTAACATCCCAAAAATTAAGGTAATTTTAAATTTAATTATCTTAGTTTAATTATTGAAATTGAAATTTTTGGTGTTATTATGGATTTGATAAAGATTGAAGAATATTGGTTAATTATATATGCACATATATATACAAATAAAGTTATGGAAGGTTATAAATAATTATATTATTGGGAATAATATAATTAGGAAAATTGCATAGGGTAGCATTTTGAGAATATGATATAGGAAATATAACACATTGTTTTAGAATTTTGCAAATATGGTAAAATTTTCACTTATAAAAATACTCCATTTTAAATTTGTTATTATTCCTAAACTACCCTTCTATAGCTTATTCCATTTTAAATTTGTTATTATTCCTAAACTACCCTTCTATAGCTTATTTTTCTTCCTCTTTTTAATGTCCTACTCATTATTTATTTATTTTCCAACTTTTTAAAGCCATAATTATTTATTTATTCTTATACGAGAAAAATTATTTGTTCTTTCGGTCTTAATCTTAATTTTAGAATATCAATATTACAATAATTACAATAATTGCAATATGAAATATAATGGTTGTTGATCAGAGTAATTTAACTTCATTTGTGATTTTTTTTTTACTTTCTTCTATGTATATTTTGAATTGAATATGATTCCAAATGATTTTGTTTTATTTTTTTACATTGATTTTTTCTTGGTTTTACTTTGTATCAGTTTTGTATATCAGTGTTGTGACATACTTATATTATATGTATTAATTGGTTAGTTTTGTATATCAGTGTTGTGACATACTTATATTATATGTATTAATTGGTTAATATACTTACTACGTTCATTAGAGTATTATTAAGTATATGAATGGTGTAACTCAGTATCATTATCAAGTATATCAACAGTATATTGTTAAAGCATATCACTAAAGTGAATCATTATCAAGTTTACAGGTAAATATCAATAGTATATAAGTGTATAAGTAGGACTTCAAGCATATCAAGTATATTTAATCAATCAAATGTATAAGTGAAGAATACTAAGTGTATCTGCAGTGCATCGAGTGCATCAAACATATCAAATTTGTTGTGTGTACCAATGAAGCATAACAAGCTTATTAGTGGTGTATCAAACTTATGAGTGAAGTCCTTAAGTGTATCAAACTATCAAGGCCTAAGAGGTATCAAGTGTATTAAGAAGAATCAAGTGTGACGAGGAGTACTATAATGTGTTTTAAAGATGTTTCAGGTGTGTACCAGAGAAGTATCAGGTGTATTAAGGGGTATTAGGTATAACAGACGTGTATAAGGTATATCAAACATATATTAGTAACGATGACAATTGTGACTGACTGCGATAGAAGCTAGTAGAGACGGTCGAATGGAGACGAGGCACGATTGGCTTCTCCTGAGACAAGGAGATGAAGATAGATGATAATGTTCAGACGCGGCCGGCAGATGAAAGAGGAGACCGGACGCGTCAGCTTCATTATGACGAACTAGGAGTGGAAACACGACGAAAACCAGTGACGAAGACTAACGCGTTGCTACCGACGGAGAGAGCTTGACGGAGATGGAAATAGTGTCGTCTATGGCAGAGATGTGATCAGAGAACTTAGGCGGTGGCTAGGGTTTTGTCAAAGAAAGAAGATGAAGTTTGAATTGTGAGTTTAATGGTGCACGCTTCACGAGGGGGTTAATTATATATTATTATTAAATATTATTATTATATTTCTTTCTTTAAATAATCCCTTTTTCCTTTTCCTTATTCTTATCTAACAAAAAAAAAACTTATTCTCTCTTCTCATTCATTTTCCTAACAAATCTTCTTTTTGTCTTCTAATAATATAATCTTTATCCTTACTATATTAAAAGTCACGTAGGGAGAGAATCATTTTTAGACAATTCTACCCCTTGCCAAATTTTAAATTTATAATATTATCCTATACTTTAAAATAAATATTAGATATTGTTTAAATTTTAAGAAAATTATAAATTATATTATTTTATAATTGATTTATTATTTGTTTTTAGTATAAAGAATAAAATGAATAATTATCTTTTCAAATTCTTAACTTCATAACCTTTTTTTTCTATTTATTTCAATAATTTAATTTTTAAAGATTAAGAATTTATATTTAATGATGAGATTTAAAAAAAAAAAAAACAAGTCATTTATATTTCATGAGTTTTCTAAAAGAAGTTTATATGAATTATATTATTTTATAACTTATTTATTTAATATAAAAAATAAAATCAATAATTCAACATTTCAAATGCTTAACTTCATTATAGAATGTGAAAGGTTTTTATTATTTATTTCATGAATCTAATTTCTAAAGCTTATAAATTTATATTTAAGGATGAGATTTCAAATAAATTATAAAACAAGCCATTTATATTCCATTAATTTTTATAAAAGAAAGTTTATGAATTATATTATTTTATAATTGATTTTATTTATTATAAATAGAAAATCAATATTAACTAGTGATTAATAGAATATGAAAGGTTTTTATCTATTTATTTCAATAATTTAATTTCTTAGAAACATGAATTTATATTTAATGATGAGATTTGAAAAGACTTTGTAAGAATTTATTTTCTTCAACTATATATAAAGACATATCTTCAACAATTTTTTTACAAACATTTAAATGTTTTTACAAGCTACATGTGTTTTCCCTATGACAAAAGTATATGTTTTTTTTATAATAATTTTTATTATATAATATAATATTATTGATCCAACTCTCATCATTCATCTTTGGTTTTGCTTTTATGTTGAAATATATGTTTGGTGTTGCAATATGTTAATACTTGATGATTTTAGAGATATCTAACGCCTCCAAATTGAGAAAAATGCCTACATCATGATTACTGACCGAAAAGCTAGACATAATTCATGCACACATAAAAATCCACAGACGTTAAACAAAATGTAAGTACTGCAAACTAAATGCATAGAAAAATATATGACTAATGTGTATACGTTAAGAAGACATTTTTATTCATTTTTACTTGACCCGCTTTGATGTGATGATAATCATTGTTCATTATCATCTATGAAGTTATCCGCAATAGGACGCATATTTGGTCTTTCCACCACGGTTGGATCAACTTCAGTTTTGCACAGAGTTGCACCCTCAATCAGTGTTTAGTCCAAACGATGTCCGACGACTGTTTTCAATACATTAAGTTGGTCATTCTTGACATCTTCTTCTTCTGGCACGTCCCATACACGTTTATTCTATACCACTTTGAATAATTTTCCAATTCGTACCATTTTTAGGGTCCTCGAGGTAGAAAACTTGATGTATAGGTTACGAGAATAATCATTGGTTCCTTAACAAACCAAAAATGGGATATGTCTATTGATTTGTAGGCTAGTTCCATGTGTGTTCTATGGTTTTGGTTGATGTTTGTGTCAAACGATCTCCACTTAGATAGTCAAGCACGTCGTCCAAATGGATATTGAACTTGCAACACTTCATCTAAAACACCGGTAGAAATTGTTGTTAGCACTTAGATAGTTCCATGTGTGTTCTATGGTTTTGGTTGATGTTTGTGTCAAACGATCTCCACTTAGATAATCAAGCACGTCGTCCAAATGGATATTGAACTTGCAACACTTCATCTAAAACCCCGGTAGAAATTGTTGTTAGCACTACCTCCACTAACTTCACTATCTACCATGACTCTACTATTCTGTGTTCTGCATTAGAAATCACACTCCAAAGTGTGAAATCGTACGCCATCGATAATGCATCCACTATAAGAGCAGACCTCAAGTGAAGGTCCCATTGCGATTCAGAAGAAATGTTGAGAAATATTTGAACTCTCATGCCTTTCTACTATAACCTGAAATGAGTGTAAATGAACAGATTATATATAAAATATAAAGTACCGCATGCAAGAATTCACAAAAAGCTTTGGACCATTCAAAAAAGCTCGTTCATGTCTTTTAAAAGTTTCATAAATGGTTTCACCTCGACGAGTATCAACACTAGGTGTTTCTTGAAGTACATAATTTTGAGTTTAGGTGGCGACAATAACAAAGACTCATCATGATTAGTGTAGAGATGAGTACTTGTGGTACTCCGCTATTACATCAAAAATAGGATGTACCAATGAAAGAGTCGTTTCTCTTCTTCTGATACGCTTCGAAAATGGGACGCTCCCAATGCTTGTACCTTCTGAACAAACACTTTGAACTCATAATCACCTCGTGCTCTGGAATACTATCGTTATTTCGATCATCTTTAGTCAATCGGGTCTCAATCTCACTTAGACACGGTGAACAAAAACTACTTGATTCATTCATAAGATAGCCTTCTGCAATAGACCCATGAGGACATGCTTTGTTACGAACATAATATTTTAGTGTGCGGAGACTTCTTTTTGGGATACATCCAACTGTAAGAAACTGAACCAACAATCTTGGTTTCATATTGTAGGTGAACTATAAGGTGTACCATTAAGCTGAAAAAAGTCTGTGGGAATATTCTTTCAAGTTTGCACAGTATATTTATGATATATGCCTGCAATCTGTCCAAATCACTTACTATTATCGTCTTGTCACACAAATCATGAAAATAACTACACAGTTCAGTAATAGCGGTGTACACATTTCTCAGTAAGAATGGACGAGTACCGATTGGTAGAAGCCGGTGTAGCAGAACATGAAAGTTGTACTTTTTAGACTTGATATTTTCCCCTCGTTTGCATTCACACATCATGAAATATTAGAAACGAATCTATCGGAAAACTTAACTGCTTTCAAGAACTTGCAAAACTTAACCTGCTCGTTGCTGGTCAACGTATAGCTCGCATGTGGTTTCACTAATTGATTACCAACTTCTATCAAATGTAAATCTTTTCTTATTTGTAAATCTTGTAGATCCAATCAGGTATTCGTGGTATCCTTAGTTTTTCCTTCGATATTTAACAATGTACCAACCAAGTTTGTGACAAATAAGTAGTCTCGAACAATAAGGAAGATCGAAAAAAATACTTTTCTTTGTTTAATTAAGGGATTTCTTTCTTTTTCTATCTTTCAACACATGATTCTTACTCATAACTAGAAACTCCAATGAATCTAGTTGTTCCAAGATTTTTTGGCCATTAATTACCACTAGAGGTGACTTACGCTCTACTTTTCATTATGTAGCCTACTTCTACGTCAAACGTGCTTACCTGAAAGATAGCGCTGATATTTCATAAAAAATATTTTTCCTCTTATACCGAACGACAATCTATCTCTCATGCATATGGAACATGCCTGATACCCTTTCATACTCTACCTAGATAGATTACCATATGTTAGGAAGTCATTAATTGTCTACAACAAGACTGTATACAAATGAAAACATAGATGTGTAAGACAATCATACGTATGCAAACCAAAAGTCCATAGATTTTTTAATTCCTCAATTAATGGTTGTAGGTACACATCAATTTCCCTACTAGGAGATTTTGGGTCGAGAATGAGCAATCACATGTATAATTTTGACTCTTTCATGCATTTCTATGGCGGCAAATTGTAAGAAATTAACATCATAGGGTATATACCATACGAGGTACTCATATGACTGAAAAAATTAAATTCATCTAAAGCTAACCCCAAATAAACGTTATGTGGCTCTAAAGCAAAATTAAGAAATTCAGAATCAAAATGCTTTCATCCCTCTGCATCAGTTGGATGTCTCAGCACAACATTTGTTTCCACTCATTTATCCTTATGACATCTCATGTTCACCAAGCTTTCTTGCGATAGAAACAAGCGTTGTAATCTCGACATTAACAGAAAGTGGTGCAATACTTTCTACAGATTTTTTCCCTGATGATCAGTTGTTGGAACTAACCATGTACCGAGACTCACCACAAGTTGCAAATCTCCAAACTCCTTCTAGAACAATACATTCATACTTATAGGCATGAATAGTCTCGAATCTAAGGCCCAACTCACGCAATTTATGTTTGGCTTCGTAGAATGAACCAAGGGCATTGGTACCACACATTAGAAATGCACGTTTTATTATTTGTAAAATCATATCGAAACACTTGTTACTCATATATTTTAGAACCTTCACATGCATCATCGTAACCAAAAAGTTCAGGGATGAAAATTTTGAACAGTCAGGGTATGGCTCATGACTTGGTTGGTTTAATAACTCATTAAATACCACGTTTGTTCTATCTTCTTCTAAATCTACCCCACTGATAAACAATATTTCATTCTCCAAACTTTCTCTCATCCTTTCTATGTGTTCAATACCAACTTGTAAATTATGCAGCATAACTAAAATTTCGTTTTTTTTTTTTCTTTCAGAAAATGAGTTACTACTAGTTCCTTCATCTCAAGGATTATTACTACTACTCGTTCCTTCATCAAGTCTTTGCATACTTCTGTACAAGTTCATGGACTCTCCATGATACACTCAGTCTATGTATGAAGAGGTTATTCTAGTAGTGAATAGATGTCACTCCACACCCTCTATTGAGTTCCAATTCGAATTCATTCATCTCTTGCATTGACACCTGATTTATCCGTAATTGACGTGATATTTTGCAACCTCTAAAAATTGAGAAACTCCTTCTTTGTACTCAACTGAAAATTTTTATGTAGCATATGTTATTTCAATTACAGTGTATTTTCAATATTGGTGAACAATTTTATTTTTCATATTGGATCGAGGCATTTGAAGAATTGTTTCATTTATTTATTTTTCTAATTTTTATGTTTTGCTATTCTAATAATTTAAAATTATTTTTGCTATATTTCAAAAGTAAAACTCATAATTTGCTGTTTTTCTTACCGTCCAATATTTTTTTATAAAAAAAAGTCCATTTAAAAATATAGATTTTTACGAATTTTTCAAATTTGAAAATAACTAATTTTTTTATAATCTTTCTAAATCTTATAACAACAAATCTTATCTAATTTTTTATACAATTTCTCAAATCATTTATTTTAATTTATGTGTTTTATAATTATGTTGACAAAATTATCATGGAATTTTTATTTACGACAATCTTATATAAAATTTGCCAAGATTATAATAGAAAATTTGACGATAATAAGGTAAAAGATTTGGTTGATCTCGATTCATCCCGAACAAAATTGTATCGAGAAAATCCAAAATTATCAATTTTTTAGACTTTCTCGATACAGTTTTGCTCAAGTTTCTTAGTACAATTTTGTTCGAGATGAATTTTGATCCATAGTTTATTTTGAAACGATAAAAGAAATATTTAAGATTTCATGGAAGATTTGAATAAGTTATTTGAAATGATAAAAAAATTGAAGATTTGAAATTTTTAAAAAAATTGTAGAATCTCAATCTAATGTCTATCCATATGCATCAAGAAAACTAAAAACACCCAAAACAATCAACAAGTTAATTTTTTTAATATTTTAGAAAAATCTCAATGATTGATTTCGTTAGAAAAATCTCAATGATTGATTTCATTAGAAATGGACCCAAAAAAACAATTTTACAGATTTTCAAAAAGTGTTATTTTTTAAAACGAAAACCATATGTTATACTTTTGCCAATTTTCCAATAAAATAACTAAGACCTCTTTGGTAACAATGATTTTTTATTTTTATTTTTCGAATCAAACTAAAAATTCTACATTGCACTTAAGAAAGATACAATTTATGGTAAAAAAAATGGGAAAGAAAAAGAGCTCGATTTTCAAAAATGGAAAAAACAAAAGGGTTAAAAAATAAAACTAAATAATAAAGACTTGAGTTATCAAATTAGCCGTTAGTTCAATGTTAATTGACATCACTTTTGTTCGAGAATGAGATGTCATCTGCCCCGGTTGCTTTGTGCCAACTCCTTTCAACTAAATGTGGGGATACAATGGCTCATCCATTCATCATTTGAAACGTCCAATTACACACAACTTACAAATACCTATGTTCAATAATGCCTTTGAACATCAAACTTCCACCACAAATATGCCATTTGAAGTGGCTTACAAACAAATTGCAAAAACAAAAAGATAACTACTTTTCTCTTCCTTTCTGTTTCTTTGTCATATATATATATGTACACACACATATCAAAACCAAAAGGAAAATGTCAAGCAATTTTCTCACATACTGAAAAGCTTCTTGGATTGATGGTTATGCTCTTTGTGCAGTTATTGGTTTTATAGATCCCCACTAGTCTGTCTGCTAATTCAAACATATTGTTCCTCAAGCTGTACAAATTACAAAACACAAAATCAATCATAAATAACATTGCCTCCCTGAATACTAACTTTGCACTTGGTGGGTTCATCAAACCTTATAATGATGAATTGAGCATCCTTGGTTCTGTCCTTCACATAATGCCCAACAATCGATACGTTTTTGAAATCTAAATTCACAATAACAATACGTAAATGAAGTGGATCTTTTTATCTATGCAATATAAGCAGACAGGGAGATGAAAATAATTAAATGCTCGGCAAAGATACCTAAAGCAGCATCGATTTCGTCCATCACATAAAGCGGAGTCGGTTTGTAGTGATGAAGAGCAAAAACAAGAGCTAAAGAGCTTAGAGTCTGAAAGAAACAGTGATTCCATTAGAATTTAACATATATGCCACATGATAAATGCCAAGGGGTGATAATGAGATAAGAAATCTTGTTACTACGGTAGTTTAAAGGTATTCAGAATGCATTTATCAACCCTTTTGCAGAAAAAGAATATGCATTCAAGATTAATTAGAAAGCAGCCAACCTTTTCACCACCAGACAAGTTAGCGATATTTTTCCAGCTCTTTTTCGGTGGCCTGACACTAAAAACAACACCTTCAGAGAAAGGGTCCAAAGAGTCCACCAGCTCAAGTTCTGCATCACCTCCAAGTGTGATCATCTGTCAAACAACATCAATGGAATATATCAAAGTGTACTACTCAGAAATACAACTAGCAACAAAGGACAGAAAGAAAGGCCACTAGAAGGCTGTTAACCATCAAGTGGAATTGTGATGCCCAATTTAAGAAAATAGTTATAAAACTAACAAACAAAGAATGCGAGAAAGCGTAAACAATAGAAAAATTGACATGCAAATTTATGTAGTTTGTTAACAATGCATTAGTTTCATCCACGAATAGAGAGAGAACAGTTTTTTATTAGAGAGAAAATATCAAATCACATGTGGTGGAGGTTCCGAGTTAGGGAATTTATATATGGTGCACTCCTCAAATCCCTAAGGCCAAAATCATAGACTTCATGCTTTGTCATTCGAAGCACCAGATAACATATTCAAAATATTCCAACACAATCCAAGTGGTAGAGCATTCAAACATGAATGTAAAAGTGAGTGACAAATAAAAAGAGAGAATAAGCTTAGATGAGAACCTGGTACATTTCCTTCAACTTCAAAGATATAGTATTAAATCCGGACATAAACTCGTCCAACCTAAGAGTATATAAGCAAATAATTAATAAGCAAGAACCCAAAAAAGAATAGTGTTGTTGAAGTGTGGATATAATTGAATTTACTGCTAACTTGTCAACTTAAAGCTTTTGGGTTCATTTAGTCATTTACAGTTATTGCAGTACTTAAAAAGAGAAGAAAATTTCATTTGCCTTTTTTTCTTCAATTCATCATATTGCTTCTTCACGATATCACGCTGCTGAGTGACTGTATTGAGATCCTCAACTCTTTCATTATACACCTCCACTTTCCTTCGATATCTGTCAAGAGATGGCATTTCAGAAAAAGAAGCAAGTGGAGAATCAATGCATAATAAAACTAAAAATGAGTAGTCTTACTCAGTGATTGAATCAAGGTTTGGATTCATTTCTTTTAGTTGTGCATCAAGCAGTGTTACCATTTCAAGAGCCCTTTTCAGGTCACGACACTCAACAATGTCTTCTGCAAGAGTTGCCTGAAGCTTCTCGGGGTCAACAAGATCTTTATGAATTCTGCCCACAAGATATGCAATACAAATGCTTCAACCAAAAAATTCATACTCTAAAAAGTTCTTTATCTTTCAAAAGTTACTTACTGATCCATATGCTTTGATAAAGCAGTCTGCAAATCATCAAGCTTTGTCCTGTAACCCTTCTCTTTCAACTCTAATTCTTTGTACAACTTCTTCAAATCTTGTAGTTTGTACTCAGTGTCAACCTATGTAGCCAACAACCTATCAATTTTGATTCTCAATCTACGGTAATACAAATAAACAATATAGTTATAGGTTCATATGGGGGCACCTCTGATCCTTTGAGTTCATCCATAGTCTTCTTGACTTTGTTATAGTTGGCTTTGGATGTGTCACAGACTTCTTCTTGCAGATGAATTAGCTGCACCACGAAATGTATAAAATTCTTCAGGAAAGAGAACAAAGAAGCATGGAAGTGGACAAGTAAGCAATTTACCTTTTCGGTCTCTTTATAATTTTCTTGAACTGCAAATGCTTTAACTTCAATATCTTTGAATTTTCCTTGCAAATTATTCTTCTCCTCCTCAAGCCGTTCCTTCTCCTTTTTTGAATCTTCAATAGCCTTTGTCAACTTCTTCATTGTTGCTTGGTCTGATTCTATTTGAACTTTATAGCGATTGATATCTGTTCTGGTCTTATTAATATCCTACAAAGTACCAAAATATGAATATCTAACAAGTAATTCACTTTTCTATATATTGATGAGTAATAATAGTACGTACAGATTGAATCTTAGTCACTTTGGACTTCTGAGCTTTCAATCTTTCACCACCAGCATTTTCTATCTGACTCTGAATTTCTAATGCCTAAAATAGGCAGAGACATGATTAAATTCAAAATATTGTCATGAAATCATCTTAAACAAACTGAAACAAATAGTTCATGTAAAAGGATTTGCAGCACTAAAATATAAATATAGTCAGATATGTGAGAATATATACAATAAATCAATTGACATTGCACTTCCCCCTAAATATATCATAGTGAGATATAAGAAATCTCAAGGGAAAAAAAACAGTCATGCTCCTAGCATACCTTCTCTGTTAGCTTTTTCGATCCTAGCACAAGTCTACTGATCTCTTTCTCCTCTTCCAAGATAAAATTCCTCAGCTCCTCCAGTCGATTAAGCTCATCATCTTTTGGTTTTGATGCAGCCTCAAGGGAACTTAACTGTTTTTCAAGATAGCTGTGTTGTGAAGTCAAACTGTCAATCTGTGGGGACAATTAAAAGCAGACAAACAGAACGTTAAAATTATGTCAACTATATTTATCAAGAGACAACTAAAGAGACAATAAGTGAAACTACATCTTGTTGACTTTTTGCTAATAACATCTCTAATTGTTCAACTGCTTTCTCTGAAACTTGGTAAAGTTGCACAGCATCAGCAATTCTTAGACGGATTCTGTTCAGTGCATCAACCATATCTGAAAGATCTTTCTCAGCTTTTACAAATGCTTCTTTTGACACACTGGCAGATCGAATTGATGTACCCATCTTACCACCACGAGGCATACGTCCTCCACCACTCATGGTTCCAGATTTTTCCAACAGGGCGCCATCAAGAGTTACAACACGTCGAAAATCTCTATTACCACCATATGCAATTCGTGTTGCCTGAGAAGAACAAAGCAACATGAAACCTCACTATAAGTCTGAAACTCAAATAAACTTTAAATAGTTATATTACTGTGAGAAAAGAAGTTTATCTCGCTTGAAGTTATTTATTGCAAGGAATGATTAAACCTGCATTTTCTTCTTCATAAGAATAGAATCATATAGTTTTTAGAGGTTGTTTGGTTCAAGGTTTTATAAATGTTTGGGAATATAAGATGTTTGTAAATAAAATGTTTGAGAATATGTCTGAAAATCACTGTGGTTGTACATTCCTGCTATCAAGATTTTAGGGAAAAAAAGTTATTTTGTATTTAATTTATGAAATTAAGTTTGACAAACGTATATAATAGTAAAAGATTGATTAATTAAAGAATAAATATCATTCAATATATTGACAAAAAATAATTAAGAATTTACTATAATTTTTATTGTAAATATTTGAAAGTTGCATAATTTATAATTAAAACTAATAGAATATCAAATTGATTATATTCTAATTTTAATTTTAATTAAATATGATAAGAAAACATATTTTCGTAAAGTTAATATTATCAAAAAAATAAAATATGTAAATGGCAAGAGAAAAAGTTAAATTAATACTAATGAAATAAAAAGAAGTTTGCATGAGGGAAAAGATGGTAAGAAATTCACCATTTTCTAGGGTAAAGCAAATCCAATGGTGGAAAATAATAAAGATGCATGGAAAAGTGATATTCCCATAAAAATGAACAAAACTGTTAGACCACCTATAGTACACCAATACAGTAGGAGGAAGAAGGGCAAAGAAAAGAAGGAGAACGAGTTGGTTGAGAATTGTAACAGCATAGGGGGACCACAGTGAGTGGGACGGTATTGGGGAGGGGAACCACAATAGGTGGGGAGTTTAGTTATAAATAACAAAGGGAAGGAGTGTGGGAGGTAGCTTTTTGGTAAAGGAGTTTTTCTGTGTATTCTTGAAAGAAAGAGTAACAGAGAGAGAAGAGTCCAGACGATTGGGATATACTGTTCCATTCGTCTTTGTTTTATTGTAATTTCTTATTACTATCAATATAGTATTATTCCAGTACTGTTACCTAGTGTTGGATCATCTTGTGTTCCATCAAAAGCCCATCTAATAAACCTGGGCTTCAAATGCCCAAACACATTCTCACCTCAAAAAACCTCCAACCCAACGGGATCCTATTGCCTTTGGTACAACTTCCCAACGTGAATTCATTTGGTTATCAAAATTATAATAATAAGACAGCAAGGATCCACTCATTTACAACATTTTTTGTACACGTACAAGCTCCAATAAAATTCTTTCTTAACATGTGCATAATCTTTGGCAGTTAAAGACAATAAAAAGTTTATAACGCACAATAAAGTACTAGAACCAACCTGCTCAAGATCCTTAGCAACAACTGTATTCCCCAATGCAGCAAAGAAGGCAAGCTTCATCCTATCATCTTGTACCTTAATTAAATCAAAAAGCCGAGGAACCCCCTCAGGAGTGCTAACTTTTGCCTTCAACTTTGACAAATGATCAACCTGCTTCTCCTGCATGTTGAAATAAAGAAAAGATGAGTCATCATTCCCAATTTCGAATTGCATGCTTAGCTTATTAGGATGACACATGTTTCCATGCTAGGTCATATTCTAGAACTCTAGAAATTAATGTCACATCATAGACCGTGTCGTGTCCATTCCTCATATGTGTTGTGCTTCTTAATTTCCTATTGTGAACAAGCATAAAAATTTAAAAGTACAATTTTATTGTGATCATCAAAATACCAAGTATTAATATAATTAGATTATTCTTAGGAGATATTATTCTTAGGAGATATTATTCTTAGGAGATATTATTCTGGAGATATTATTTGATATTATTTCCTTAAGTGTATTTCTCTATGGTTATATATAGGCTTGTATCTCTATTAAGTAATTAATGAAATATAGATTAATTCCATAAAATCAACACCAAGTACATAAGTTTATTCCTCAAGTTACAAACAGGAATGAAACTATAGTTTCTTTCTTTCTTTTTTTTTTTTTGAAAAGGATATGTGAGACGAATAATTTCTTAGAAGAATGAAATTTTGTTTGTCGACATGATGAATGATACCAATATCATGAAAGTTGCAACACCAAGATTTTCTCTTCGCAGTAATTCTACACAAGCCTGTGCAGCACCAGATGTTTCCACTACAATATAATCAAGTCCAGGGCAAGCCGTTGATATTGCAACATCATACTTTGCTGCAAATACAACACCAGTAAACCAAAATTGTAAATACCTGGGATGAAAAGACTAGATACAAGTTGTAAGGTAAACATATATGTTGTTCATGTACAAATACAGTCAGGAAACAGAAAGAACTGTGCTATACATAAGTTTACAAAGGCACATAATAACAAGAGGCATGACAATAAAATTCAAAGTATCGATGCATGTAATAACCCAATGAAAAAATTAGGATTGTAGATGGGTCCCTTGCTCCTAATGCGGGCAAGGGTCGTATTTCTTCTTTTGAGGGTCTCACTTTATAGAATGTGCTACATGTGCCTAAGATATTTTACAATTTATTGTCTCTTAGTAAGATAACCAGGGATCTTCATTGTCAAGCTGTCTTCTCACTTGATATTGTTTCTTTGCAGTACTTTAGCTCGAGGAAGATGATTGACACTGTTTGGCACAATAGGGAATTCTATTTCCTTGACGATGACGCTTCCTCTAGGGATTGTTATAGGACTAGTTATTGTCATCTTATTTTTCTACTTCTGAAAAAGATTGTATGTTGTGGCACTTTCATCTTGGCCACCCAAATTTTCAATATATGAAGTATCTATTTCCTCATTTATTTTCTAAAGTGGATGTCCCTTCTTTGTCTTATGATGTGTGTATCCGTGCAAAGCAGCATAGAGTCTTGTTTTCGTCTCAGCCCTCCAGACCTACCCAGTCTTTTACCCTCATTTATAGTCATGTTTGGAGGCCCTCATGGATCACCACTGCTTCGAGGAAACATTTGTTTCATATGGGACTTTCTCCTACTGATAAATCTGAGGTCTCATCAATATTTCAACAATTTTACACAACTGTTGAGATACAATTCGACACCAAAATTGCTATTTTGCGTAACGATATCGGTCGTGAGTTCTTGAATTATACCCTTCATGAATTTTCGTCCCCTAAAGGGATTGTCCACCAAAGTTCATGTGTCGATACTGCTTAACAAAACGAGGTAGCTAAACAAAAAACCATCACCTCCTTGAAGTTGCTCGCTCTCTCTTGTTGTCTACTGCTCTTCCCTCCTACTTATGGAGAAGTGCAGTCCTCACTGCAGCTCATCTTATCAATAAAATGTCATCTTGAGTCCTTCACCTCTTGACTGTCTCAAGGAGTTCTACCCTACCATACGGCTTGTTCCTGATGTTCCTCTTTGTGTGTTTGGATGCTTGCCTTCGTTCACAATCATGGCCCAAACCATACAAAGTTTGCTCCTCGTGCTCAACCATGTGTTTTCGCGGGGTATCCTCTACACTAGAAAGATTATAAGTGTTACCATCCCCCTCGAAAGTATTTCGTGTTTATGTGTGACTAAACTTTATAATAATAACTTGTGTGTTGAAGATGATGTGGTTGATGTGGTTGGGAGGAGAAAACTAATTTGATAGCTCTATAAGAGAACAAGGTTACCAGAAGTGATGAAACTCTAGCAAAAAAACAGGTGGGTTAGACAAGCCAGGATAACTCAGACAAACCAAGGAGTTATGATCCCTCTCTTGACATGCTTATTGCCTTGAGAAAGAGTACTAGGTCCTGTACAAAGCACTTTGTGTAATTACATGTCTTACAGTAATCTATCGCCTAAGTTCAAGGCTTTCACTACAAGCCTCGATACTACAACAGTACAAAGAACATACATAAAGCTATGGAGAGTTTAGAGTGGAAGACTCCTGTGATGGAAGAAACGGGAACGCTTGAGAAGAATAGGACATGGGACCTTTGCAAATTTCCTAAAGGGCACAAGACAATGGGATGTAAATGGGTGTTTACTCTAAAGTACAAATCAGATAGGACCTTAAACAGGTACAAGGCCAGACTTGTTGCAAAAGGGTTCACTCAGGCTTATGGAGTAGATTATTCATAGAGAATTGTTCATGCAGCAAAGTTAAACACAATCACGATTCTTCTGTCTGTTGCAGTCAACAAAGAGTGGTCTCTCCATCAACTTGATATAAAGAATACTTTCCTAAATGGTGATTTGGAAGAAGAAAGGCGCATGAGTCCTCCAGGTTTTGAAGTTCAATTTAACCACCAAGATTGCAAGCTTCGAAAATCTCTTTATGGTATGAAACAATCCTATAGGGCATGGTTCAACAGATTTATCACCTTTGTTAAATCTCAAGGCTTCACTCACAGACATTATGATCACACACTATTTACAAAAAAGTAAGAATCTGGGAAAATTGTTGTGTTGATTGTGTATGTCGAAAACATTATCCTGTCAGGAGATGGTATTGCTAAGATTATCGGGCTTAAAAAGAATATGGGTGACGAATTTGAAATCAAAGACCTAGGAAATATGAAGTAATTCCTTGAGATGGAGGGGTGAGATTAAAGGAAGGAATCTTTGCTTCACAGAGAAATATACTCTTGATATGTTAAAAGAAACACGTATGACTGGATGCAAACCTATTGATGCTCAAATGGAATTTAATGCAAAACTGGGAAATTCTGTTGACAAAATTCTTGTTGATAAAGAAAAGTATTGGCATCTAAAGGGAAAGGTGAGACCAAATATCTTTTATGCGGTTAGTATTGTGAGTCAGTTTATGCAGGCACCTTATAAAGAACACATGGTAGCTGTGAATTGTATTCTAAGATATTTGAAAACTACTCCAGGTAAAGGCCTGATGTTTAGGAAAACTGACAGAAAATGTATTAAGGTTTGTATCAACTTTGATTGTGCAGGATCAATTACTAACAAAAAGTCCACTATTGGATACTACACTTTTGTGTAGGGTAATCTTGTTACTTGGAGGAGTAAGAAGCGTGGTGTTATCACCGGGTGCAGTGCTAAAGCTGAATACACAGCTATGAGTTTGGGAATCTGTGAAGAGATCTAACTCCAGAAAGTTTTGTCTGACCGAAGAAGCTCTTCTGTGATAATAAACATACTATAAGCATAAGCTAACAACCTAGTTCAACGTGACAAAACGAAACATATGAAGATTGACAGACATTTTATAAAGAAGAAACTTGATAATGGCAACATCTGTATTCCATACATTTTGTCTAGTCAACAAATTGCTAATGTTCTCACCAAATGATTGCTTAGACAGAACTTCGATTCTTGCGTTAACAAGTTGAGTCTTATTGACATCTAAGCTCCAACTTGAGGGGAGTGTTGGAAATATGTTGAAAATAAGGGATTAGTTAATTGCTTACAGCGTCAAGGGTATTTTTGTATTTTTATTGTACCTAGTTTTATTTTTTTATTTGTGTTAAGGCTTCTTGTCGCCTAAATATATTCTTCCCCTTTGTATTCTTTGGATTATTAGAAAATACTAAGAGCGGCTTCGATTATGGTTTTTTCTCCCCACACGAGGGTTTTCCACGTATACCTTATGTCATCTTCTTTCCAGTACTATAGTATTCATTTTCTTGGATTTATCATAAGCTGTGATGGTATTTCTGTTGATCCCAAAAAGATTGACTCTATTAGTTCTTGGCCACAACCAAAAACTCCAAAAGATATTCAATGCTTTTTAGGTTTAGCTTCTTTTTATAGAAGATTCATCAAGAACTTCAGCACCATAGCAGCACCTTTGACAAACTGTTTAAAGAAAGGCAGTTTCCAATGGGGACAAGTAGAAGAAGACAGTTTCTGTAAATTAAAATTAGCCTTAGCTAGTCCCCCCTGTTTTAAAACTACCAAACTTTGATAAACCATTTGAAGTCACTGTAGATGCTTCGGGTTTAGGTATAGGAGCTGTCCTTAGTCAAGAAGGTCACCCTTTAGAGTACTTTAGTGAAAAAATAAGTACTTCTAGACAAAATTGGAGAACCTATGAACAGGAACTATATGCCCTAGTGCGTGCTGTAAAACAATGGGAACATTACCTACTTGCTAATACTTTTATCTTGCTCACTGACCACTTTTCTCTTAAATTTCTGAACTCCCAAAAAACAATTAGTAGAATGCATGCCCGATGGCTACAATTCTTGCAAAGATTTGATTTTGTGATTAAACATACTTCGGGTAAGTCTAATAAGGTTGTGATGCTCTCAGCCTAAAAGGTATACTTCTCACCACCCTCCAATCTCAAATAATTGCTTTTGATCACCTTCCTACACTGTACCCTACTGATATTGATTTTAGAAGTATTTGGGAAAATTGCTCTAACCATAAACCTTGTAAAGATTACCACATTGTTAATAGTTTTCTCTTCAAAGGTGATGTTTTGTGTGTCCCTCATACATCTTTAAGAGAAGCAATAATTAAAGAAAAACACTCTAGTGGATTAGTAGGACATTTTGGCCGAGACAAAACTTTGGCTGCAATTAGCTCTAAATTCTTTTGGCCACAACTCAATAGGGATGTTACTAATTTCATCAAAAGATGCTCCATTTGCCAAACAGCCAAAGGAAACTCTCAAAATACAGGTTTGTACACTCCTTTACCTATTCCTTCTACAATTTGAGAGGATTTATCTATGGATTTTGTTTTAGGATTACCAAGAACCCAAAGGGGCCATGATTCTGTTTTTGTAGTTGTAGATCGCTTTAGCAAAATGGCTCATTTTATTCCTTGCAAAAAAACTTCCGATGCTTTGAATATAGCTAACTTGTTTTTTCGAGAAATTGTTAGATTGCATGGAATTCCTAAAACTATAGTTTCGGATAGAGATGTAAAATTCTTGAGCCATTTATGGAGATCCCTATAGAAGAAATTCGACACCAACCTCCTGTTTAGTACCGCCAGCCACCCACAAATTGACGGCCAAACAGAGGTGACCAACCAAACTCTTGGCAACCTCATTCGGTGCCTTAGTGGGGACAAGCCTAAACAGTGGGACCTAGCTTTACCTCAAGCAGAATTCGCCTTCAACCACATGGCAAACCGCTCAACAGGGAAGTCCCCATTTGAAGTTGTATACACTAGTCTCCCTCGGGTAACTTTTGATTTAGCTAATCTACCTTCTCTTGTTGATGTCAGTATGGAGGCTGAAGCAATGGCTGAACGTATCTCCAAGCTACACCAAGAAGTCAAGAGTCATCTAGAGCTTGCTAATGACTCCTACAAAACAGCCGCCAACTATCACAAACGCTTTAAGGAATATCAAGTAGGTGACCTAGTTATGATGTAACTTCAAAAGTCAAGACTACCTGCTGGTCATCACTCCAAAATGACCAACAAGCGCATGGGTCCATTTCAAATATTGGAAAGACTCGGCCCCAATGCTTACCGAGTAGACCTCCCAGCAAACATGATAATCAGCCCATCTTTTAATGTTGCCGACTTATCACCTTACTATGCACCAGATTCCTTCTCTTTAGCTCCCTAATCTTCACTCGAGGTCGAGTTTTATCCTAGAGGAGGGGTTTGATGTAGAACATCTCCCTTCTTGATGTTTCTTGAGTTTTATCCTAGAGGAGTGGTTTGAATTACCATTTTTATAGTTTAGGATAAGTTATTTGAATTAACAATTTTGTATCTCGAGTTAGTTATAAATAAACTAACTCAACTCCAAGTTAAACTAACTCAACCCCAAGTTAGTTTAACAACTCTTGTAATCTCCAGCCTATAAAAAGGCTTCTCATTTTCATTAATAGATCATAAAAAAAAAGAGGCATTATACATAAAAATTTCTAGCTTTGCAATTACTGCATCAATGTGGAAGATGAGCTTTAGAGTGACCATCCCAGCTAAATTGTGGTTTTATGTAATGTTGATTCTTTTAAAGGGATTTCAACTAGAACTTATTTTAAGTAGTTTCTTTTAAAGGAAAAAGAAAAAAAGTTGGTACAAAATTCAGTCATCGTGTGAACACGTCCAGTAAGGGTCTTAGGTTGTTACAAACTTACAGTGCCATATGCCCAAAATTGCATTATGATTTTTATAGTCCATGGTGGGAAGTTTTAAAATATCAAAAGCGTTAACATCAAAAGAATAATATCTCAAATATAGAAAACTCACCGTCAATAGCACCTAAATCACCCATTCGCCCATATATGCCCTCAATCTCGTTGGTTTTCTTTGCCTTCAAAATTGCTTTAAGCACTGATCCCTGACTTTTCTCTGAATCCATAACAGATTTAAGTTCTGCAACCTTCTGTCTAGCAGCATGTTCTACAGGAATAAGTGAGCCTTGTTCCTTAATACACTCCTAAAAAGATAGTCAATCACTTTCATCATTTACCAAAGCATAACTGCATAAAAGAAGATGATGGAAAATTTCTCTTAAAACACATACTTGCTCTTCTTCTTGAGCTTTCAAGGTTTCCAATTTTCTCTTTTGAAGCTCAGTTTTAATCTGTTCAAGCTTTGTAGACTTTTCTTCTATGTTTTTCAGTATGTTAACCATCTGCTTGCGAGCATCATCAAGAGCTGCACGACCACCTTCATGCTGAAACAATCACCATAATTTCAGTCAACAAGATAAAATGCTAACTCCATATCTCCTAGATAGAAATCCCCACTGTCAAATTATTATTAAAGGTCTTATATTATCATATTGTAGCCTTCCCTTTAATTTTATAATAAGTATTTCTGTTTTTCATGTTCTGCAGGAAAAAGAGGTACTATCAATGATAGGAGAAAAAAAGACATGTAAAGTGCCGCACGAAATAGTCTGAGAAGATTCCGCAAATGTGTAGACCACACTGTGAAGTAGAAAGGGTTATTCTAGATAGGAATAGTTGGTGTGTAATCATTACTGTGTACTCCAAGAAATGAATTTGCGACAATTTTACCTTCTGACTCAATAGTTTGCTCTCAGTACATGCGACATTAAGTTTCCCTCTGTGCTCAGTCAGTTGCTTTTCCCAAGGTTCTAGCTCAACACGAACAATCGCAAGCTCTGAGCGGTACCTCTCAGTTTCAACTAGAAGCAAATGAAATAAAGAGTAAAATAAATTACAAAAATGTGAATTGCACCATTGCCTCAAACAAATACTCAACCTCTATAAAGTTCTGTCTAGCAAAAGAAACTTCAAACTTTTAGGCAAGGTTATAAGAAAATTTAAAAAACACAATAATAAAAATGAGGATTTAACAAACTCAGTCAACTGATTTGAAATAGTGAGAGCTTGATTAGAAAAACAAACAAAAGACAATCATCAACCACCACCCTCAAACACAAGAAAATTAAATTACCTTTTGAACTCTCTTGAATCTCGTCCAAGATTTTTTCCTCGTCTGTGAGAAGTTTTTGGAATTGTGGAATACTCTCCTCAAGCTTCGGAATCAAGCTTGTTGATTCTTCACACTCCTTTCTTAAGCCATCAATTTTTGTAGAATCCTGTAATAAAAGACAGGATAAGATTTATGCATGTGCTCAATACAAATTGGACATTATTTCACACCTTTTCAAGCTTATCATCAAGTTTCTTAATCTTTTGCTTTATGTGCTTCAAATCCTCACGGTATTTAATATCCTGACGTTCAAAGTCCTTAAATTTTTCCTTGGATCTTCGCAAGTCATTATCAAGTTCCTGGATGCACGAGTACAAAATGTGGGTCAAAAGTGGTCACATAACATAATACCATTTTGAAATCAGGTCAAACAAAAAGAACATGAATCTTTTAACAAAGTTGGAAAAAAGTACAACAAACCTCTTTTCTTTTCATATTTTTTTCATGCACAGCTTCAAGCTCCTTCAACTCCTTGCTAGTTTCACGAATCTTTTCCCTACAACAAGAGCATCGGTCTAAAGAACCTAAGGGCCTGGAGAAGAGGGCTCACCCTCCCCCAAAAGAACTACTTAAATAGTCTTCCAATTAACAAGAGTCAAGACTCAAGAAAATCAGATCACAAAACAAATTGATATAGCTTTTACACCAACAAGCAACATTGAGCTATACAAATGTGGTTTTATTTGGCAAATGAGAAAAAAAATTCATCAAAATACTTAGCTTAATGAATCGATTTATTCTAAATATTCCAATTTCATTCCACCCAACTCTGACCTGAATAAGTGGTCAAATGTATACCTCAAAAGATTAAAATTAGAAAACTGCACATAAACCAACCAACAAAGCATATAGAATCAAGCTAAGAAATGCACAAACGCAGCCATAGAAACATTTAAATCTAATTATTGAAAATAGAGACGAAGAACAAACACAATTTTATGTGAAAACCCTAGTACAAGCAGAAAAACCACGGGGTAGTTTTTTATTTTCTAATACTCATAAAGGTACAAAGGGAAAGTATTTACAGGCAACACGAGTCTAATTAACATAATAAAAAATGGGGCAAAGTAAATTACACCCTTGAGCTTTCAACATGACCTAAGCCCATTATTTCTAACACTAATCATAAAATGAATAAGTGAAAAGGTAACTACAATAATAATTAACATCAAAGTACTCAACCCACACTAAAAAGATACTATTGTACTTATAGCTTGTCTCATGTTTTAAACAATAGCATGCAAACCAAAATAACCAATACCTATAGAAATAGCTACATCCAGCCAAAAGAGCACTAATAACCACCTATAAACTTTTTAAAGAAAACATAAAAACTCAACTATTGGAAGCCATCAATTATAACATTTATTGAAGCTCAAGACTCAATGTGATGGAATTAGGACTAAATTTTACCTACTTAACCTTAGTATGAGCATAAAATCTAGATCTTTTTACTAGAGTGGCGAAATAAAGAAAGGGGAAAAGTGAAAAGAGATTAAGAAAAGTGAAAAGAGATTAAGAAAGCACCTCTCAGTTTTCTTATTTGCCTCTAAGGTGGACACTTCATCTTGCAGTTCAGTTATTCTCTTTGTAGTATCCTCATGAGCTAGTTTAGAGGCTTTCTCTCGCCACTTTAAATGTGATAATTCTTTCAACATGTATGCTTCTGCTTCGTTCTTCACCCCCTGTTATGTGCAGATGTAAAAACTGTTTTTTTTTTTTCTTTCTTTTTATCTCTTTATCTTTTAAAAATAAAAACTATTTCATTTATATATCAGAAAATATTTTTAAGTGCAGAAATAGGGAACTCTACCTCCAAGCCATCTCTTTCCTTCTCAGCTAACTTAACCATTTGCACCACACCGGTACGTTTCTCATTGAGGGCCTCTAGCCTGAAAGACCAATATAAATGGTTAAAATCCAGTAAAAATAATAATAATAAAATAATATATATATATATATATATATATATATATATATATATATATATATCCATAACAGCAATGATAAATATATGGATTAAACTAACCCTGTCTGATTTGAAGAAACTTGAAAACCTAATTACAATCAACTACAAAAAAACAGGGGAGTTGACATGTCCCAAATAAAAAAGATTGGGTACTTAGGGCAAGGTAGAGGTGACCAAACCAAAAGATCCAAGCAAGAAGATGAAAGACACATTGTTTGTAGAAAAGAAAGAAGAATAGTGTGATGATAAAGATCCTTAAAAGCATGTTGGCAACCCAATTGCAGTTTTCCACGAAGGGGAAGAAGACAGCACAATTTTTTGGCAACCCATTTGGTCTCACAAAAATTTTACCCTTTTCATAGACCCTACCCAAAAGACCCATGACCTATGTATTCTGTTTCTCCCTAAAACACAAACCCAAATCCAATTCTAATTTGGACATCATTCCCTTTCATTAATGTCTATTGACAGAACCATACACAATTTAATGAAGTACAAGAAACACATCCCCAATTGGATTTTCTTCACTCTTTTTTACATCCGTGGGTGTCCGTGGGTGTCTGGGCCAGCTTATGTGTCCTGTCTAGCTTATGTGCACCTCGACTAATCTCACGAGACTACCCGTCTGACCCCTACAACATTTGGGTGTCAACGAAACTCATTGGAGATTAATTCATAGATAGGTGACCACCATGGATTGAACCCATGACTTCTTAGTTAGTTATTGAAACTATCTTCCTTTTCACCACAAGGCCAATCCATGATGGTTGATTTTCTTCACTCTTATAAAATGGGTTTTTCCTCGTGTTTTGAAAATTCTGCACATTCTTTTTACGACAGAGGATTTTTTGAACAAATTATTTATGGGGTTCATTGGCTTGTCATGAAGATTGGGTATCTTTTACGTTGAATGTTCCAAGATATTTTCGTTCGAGTGGCTTACTTTTTTATTTTTACCTTCATTTTCGTTTCAAAACTCAAGGATGAGTTTTTTTTCTGGGAGGGATAGAATGATGTATTAGGAATATGGTATTATGGTCAAATCCTTAATCTATTAGGATTAGGATTAGTTTCTTTGGTTTATTAGGATTAGGATTAGTTTCTTTGGTTTATTAGGATTAGGATTAGTTTTCTTTCTAATTATAAATGAAATATTTGTCTTCTTGTATTCACAACTTTTAAAACATTAATAAAATTCTCATATTTGGTATACATCATTTTTCTATCACTAGAAAAATATAGGACTCAAAGGTGTTATTGGTGAGAGATGAGAGAGAGAGAGAGAGAGAGAGAGAGAGAGTGCTCCCCTGCCGTCTTTCGTGTTGATGGCCTCCGACGATTCCTTTACCTGCAACCTCCCGTCCTCACTGCTCTACCTACTTCCTCCGCTTATCTCTTCATCCCCGACTGACTTCACCCTCTCCGATCATCTCCTCACTGAACGAATATGGGGACATCAAAACGGATTTCGACAAAAATCGAAAATAAATCCTTCTCGTGTGAGTTTGATTCGAATAGTAGAGGAAGGGTGATACGCCTAACCGAAGCTCATTTGAATAAGTCATATACCCTTTTAGGAGAGGAAACCCTTTTTGGCTGGCTGACTGACTGACTCCTTGGAGGAAGTTCTGCAGACCCCGAAGCCCCAAAAATTTTTTAGAAAGACATTCTGTAATGGAGGTTTCACCTGGATTCAAAAAACGACAAACAAGAGAGGAAGCTTTTTGGAGATTTCGAAGGTGCTGAAGTCAGGGAAAAAAGGAAACATAGTGGTCCCAGCTGGTGTTGATTTAAAAGGATGGGAAAGTTTTAGGCGCTTATTGATGAATTTTTTGAATGATGAAGTCGACTCTAGGGCCTTTCATTCTGAGAAGAAATTAACCCATAAGCCTTCTTTTGGAAACAGAATGGAAACTCATTATCAGCCTCGTCATCCTTTGCGAATCTCTAACCATGGAGGGTATCCAAGGGTAACTCTTAGTCAAGAGGAAGGCAGAAGCAAAGGAGAAAAAAGAGTTAGAAAGATTTGCTGGGAGGACACACTGGTGGTCACTAAGCGCGATTTCCATGACGATTGGCAGAGGATTCTGGATGTCCTTCAGAATCAAACACAAAAAACCTTTATTATCAACCCGTTCCACGCTGATAAAGCTTTGCTCGAATGCCCTGATCAGACGATAGCTAGACTTCTCACGATGAACAAGGACTGGGCTACCTACGGCCCTTTAACCTTGAAAATGGAATGGTGGGATCCAAAAAAACATGGGAGAATGGCGCTTGTTCCATCTTATGGAGGATGGATTAAACTAAGAAATTTTCCCCTGCATTTGTTGAACGAGGAGGTGTTTAAGAGGGTTGGTGATAAGTTTGGAGGCTTCATTGAGTTTGCGGAAGAAAATTCGAGCCTCATTAACTGTTTGGAAGTGAATATCAAAGTTAGAGGGAACTACTGCGGCTTCATTCCAGCGGATTTTGAACTGATAGAAGGACCCGATTCTTATCTTGTGCAGGTGGCGTCCTTCCAAGATCCCAATCTTCTTATTGATAAAGTCGCCGGAATCCATGGATCCTTCTCGCCGGAACAAGCTGAGAATTTCTTCAAAGGTCCGGGTGGCCCGGATCCGAATCCGATTGATATTTGGCGTGTGGAGAAGTCGAACTCAAGGCTGGCAGTTTTCGCTTTTCAGAATTCTGAGATGGTGAGTACGGCGACAGAAGAAGCTGAGAAGTTCTGTCCTTCTCTGCAAACTGACGGAGAGATTAGAGGAACAAATTCAAATTTACCGCCCAAGCAAACCCTAATGGATTTGACTAATAAATTGGGCTTGACCAATGAAATGGGCCTCATTACAGAGGTGGGCTTCCCTGATTTAAAAGGGAAAGGCATAGCAGTGGATGAAGTACTTACTCAACAGCCCACCAATATTAAAAAGCAAACCAGCTTTTTATTAGAGAAAATTCCCAAGCTACCGTGCCAACCAACCCCTGTTACTAAAATTACCCAAGCCCACCAAAATTAAGTTTGCAGAAAAGGAAGAAATTCGACCTTTCTTTAAAAACAGTGTGATCTGCTCCACAAACCAACCTGACGGCAGGGGAGGCTCTTCAACCTCAACGTTCATATCAGACTGCATTCATGGAGAAATAGATCCAACTTTGGACGTCTCTATTTCTAGCTCGGGCAGCCTCATCTCTGAAAATAAATTTGCTCCTCTTGAAGCCGAAGACGTGCAGCACATCTCGGATTCTTCCTCCGACGTCCAAAGACTCTTCCACGAGGTAAGCACCACGGAAAGAGACAGGGAAGAGGGTCTCCAGATAATAGCTGTTGAGGATACCAGTGAGCTTCCTTTTTCCAATGAAGAATTATTTGAAATTGAAAGCGTAACCGAGTTAGAACCAGCAGCTTCTATACATAATCCTTTTCCATTGAGTAAGGAGGTGATAGCGGCTCTACTTGAATATGATCTATGCATTCGGGCTGTAACCAGAAAAGGGAAACAACATAGGGCCTCCTCGAACAACAACAAAAAGCTTACTAGAGAAGTCAAAGCACTGCTAGGTAGTTGGGAAAGGGAAGCCCAAGCGGAAAAAGATAATAATAAGCTGGGCTGTGAGGGTGATCCATGTTAATTATCTCTTGGAATGTAAGGGGTATTAATGCTCGCCCCAAAAGAGCGATTGTGAAAGAGTTGCTTACGAAATTCAATCCAGATGTGGTAATTCTACAAGAAACTAAAGTAAGCAGTGTCGATCGTCAGTTGGTGAAGTCCGTTTGGAGTAGTCGGTTTGTTGGATGGGCTTCCTTAGAGGCTTATGGTTCGTCGGGTGGTATTCTTATTTTGTGGAAAGAGGATTCACTCACGGTAGATGACTCAATTCAAGGGGAGTTCTCTGTTTCTATTCACTGTAAACTCAATGCTGGTTTCTGTGGATGGATAACGGCTGTTTACGGCCCCTCGTCTTATAAACGTAGAGACCAATTCTGGATGGAGCTTTCTAGCTTATATGGTTTGTGCAACGATAACTGGTGCGTAGGGGGTGACTTCAATGTAGTCAGATGGTTAAATGAGAAGAGCTCTGGCACTCGCCCGACTAGAAGTATGCTTCGATTTAACAACCTGATTGAGGAGTTGGATCTGGTGGATATTCCCTTCCGAAACGGAAGGTTCTCTTGGTCCCGATCAGGGGTTAGGCCCGCTGCTTCAAAGCTCGACAGATTCCTTCTTTCCAAGCCTTGGATGGAGTTCTTTAGAGAAGTAAGTGTGGAAAGACTTCCTCGTACCACATCGGATCACTTTCCGATAATTTTAAAAATGGGGGCTCATTCCTGGGGTCCCACACCTTTTAGATTTGAAAATGCTTGGCTGGATCATCATCTTTTCTTTAAAAATGTTGAGAACTGGTGGGGCAGTTTGGAGGTTGATGGCTGGCCTATATTCTCTTTCATGGAAAAGCTAAAAGGTCTGAAAGCCATCCTAAAAAGTTGGAATAAGGAGACTTTTGGTAACATTTTCTCCCAAAAACAGGTGCTGATTGATAAGATTAACTCTTTTGACTCACTTGAAGAGTCAAGCTGCCTCAACGAGGAAAATGTGAGTCAAAAGATTAACTCTTTTGACTCACTTGAAGAGTCAAGCTGCCTCAACGAGGAAAATGTGAAGGAAAGAGAAAATTGTAGAGGGGCTCTGCTTGATTTGATTGTGAAAGAACAGAAGTTGTGGATTCAGAAGTCGAAGCTTCACTGGCTTAGGGAGGGGGAGGAAAACTCAAGCTTCTTCCACAGATGGGTTTCGGCTCGTAAAAGTAAAAGTATTATTTCTTCCTTGGTTAGTATTGATGGGAAGACTCTTGTCACAGAGAAGGAGATTGTGGATGAGATCCTCAGCTTCTTTTCAATGTTATATGGCACAAGGATCTCATCGCCGTTTATTTGTGACGGTCTTAATTGGAGAGGCCTTAGCTTACAGGATTCGAATTTACTTGAGGCTCCCTTTACCGAAAAAGAAATTAGAGAAGCTGTCTTTGACTTGGGTTGTCTCAAGTCCCCTGGCCCTGATGGCATGACTCCGTTTTATAAAAAATCATGGAACATTCTGAAGTCCGACCTCGTAAGGGTGTTCCAAGATTTTTTTAAAAACGGAGTTATTAATATATGTAGCGAGACTTATATTTGCCTCATCCCCAAAAAGAAAGAGGCGGGCCGTGTCAGTGACTTCAGACCAATTAGCTTGATCACCTCCTTGTATAAAATTATCTCCAAGGTGCTTGCTTCAAGGCTTAAAAAAGTTCTTCCATCGATAATTAATGACTCTCAAATGGCTTTTGTGGAGGGAAGGCAAATCCTTGATGCTATTTTAACTGCTTCCGAGGCTGTTGATGAATGGTCTTTAAGAGGCAGAAAAGGCGTGCTTTTGAAACTCGATCTGGAGAAAGCCTATGATAAGGTGGATTAGTCTTTTCTTGATATGATCATGAAACTTAAAGGCTTTGGTAAGAGATGGAGGAAATGGATTTGGGGATGCTTGTCGACAACTAATTTCTCCATCATTGTCAATGGGAGGCCTAGAGGAAAAATTATTGCTAAAAGGGGCATTCGTCAAGGTGATCCTCTTGCTCCTTTTCTTTTTACGATTGTGGGAGATGCTCTAAGCTGCCTTATCCACTACTGTAATGAGAAAAGGAGTTTAAGAGGCTTTCATTTTGAGAACCTGGCAGAAGATTTAACCCATCTTCAGTACGCAGACGACACGCTTCTTTTCTCTTCCTGGGAGGATGGAAATCTGGAGAACTGGTGGAAGGTGGTTAATATCTTTCTTATGGAGCCGGTCTTTCCCTTAACAAAGCTAAAACCTCCCTGATCGGTATTAACCTTAGCAATGATGACTTAGCTCCTTTTAGTGAATCTACGGGATGCTTGGTTGATAATCTTCCCTTTAAATATTTGGGCTTCTCTATTGGAAGGGGTCATAATAGAAAAGAGATGTGGAACAATCTTGAAGAGAGATTCAAACACAAATTTGATAGGTGGAGGAATGTATCCCTCTCCAAAGGTGGTAGACTAACTCTGGTGCAATCAGTTCTCAACAGCCTCCCTTGTTATCTCTTCTCCCTTGCTCAAGCTCCAGTTGGCGTTATTAAGAGATTGGAACAGATGATCAGGAAGTTTGTTTGGACAGGTGGATCTACGAATCCAATTGCTCATCTCGTCAACTGGGAATGCACTTCCACCCCAACTTGTTATGGTGGTCTTGGGATTGGCTCTTTTAGGCAAAAGAATATTGCTCTTCTCACTAAATGGTTTTGGAGGTTTAGTAAGGAAGAAACCTCATTATGGAGGCGATTAATTGTGGCCATCTATGGTTTAGATGAGAATGGGTGGTCTACCAAAGATCCAAACAGGGGAAAATCTCATAGATTATGGGCTGGTATTTTAAAGCATAAGGAGATATTCTTCAATTTTTCTGCTTTTGTTTTGGGAGAAGGAACAAAAATCAAATTTTGGAAGGATAAATGGTGTCGCGGAAACACTTGCAGAAAAATTCCCTAACTTATTCTCTTTGGCGCTGAATAAGGAAGCTTATGTGGCTGAATGCTGGTGTACTGCTACTTACTCTTGGAATTTGGGCCTTAGAAGAAATATGCTCGACAACGAGATTGCCAATGCGGCCTCAGCTTTAGAAATTCTTCACTCTTGGGCCCCCACTGAAAGGAAGGATAGTCTTAAATGGACTCCTAACATGAATGGCAATTTCACTACAAAATCCACTTTTCTTAACTTAACTAAGAGAACCCCCAACATTGCCGTTCCCTTGATTCGCCAGATTTGGAAGAATAAAATCCCAAAGAAGGTGAAGTTTTTCTTATGGTCGCTTGCTTACAGAAGCCTCAACACCCATGAGAAACTACAAAAAAAAAATTCAGAACACATTGCTTAGCTCCTCGATGTGCTGCCTATGCGCTAAAGATGAGGAAACCTTGGATCATTTATTTTTACATTGTCCCTTCACAAGAAAAGCTTGGAACACTCTGTTTGGTATTTTTGATTTGGAGCTTTGCCTTCCTAGCAAGATTGTTAGCTGGATGATTGAAGGTCTTAACATCAGAGGTTACAGCCCTAAAGGAAACATCTTATGGAAATGTGCGACGCGTTCCCTTTTGTGGAGCATTTGGAAAGAAAGGAATAGCAGAATTTTTGAAGATAGATTTAATTCTTTTGATTCTTTTTGGACTGTGATTCAACACACAGCCTCTTGGTGGAGTACGAATTACACCAAACACTTTTGTAATTATAGCCTTTCTATGATTTTCAACAATTGGAAGGCCATTATGTCTTAGCTCCTTAGCTTCTTCCGGGGAGGGCCCTCTTGTCCCTCGCCCTTAGGATGTTCTGTTTTGTTATATGAATATACTTGTCTCTTATCAAAAAAAAGAAAAATATAGGACTATCATACAATTATTTGACGACGTAATTTTGATCTCAAAAATTGAAAGGAGATGAAAAATATTTTTTTATCTCTTTTAATCCCCACTTATTCTATATAATAGATAAATTGTATATTGTCAGCCTTTAAATTAAACTAAATAACTGTAAAAACCAGTATAGTAGAACTAGTTTCTTCTCCATGAAACTAGCGCTTAAGACCAATTATTGGAGTATCTACAGATGTCCCAAGAGCGCTAATGGTAACACTCTCACAGAACAATGGCACTACAGTGCAAGAGAAGACACAGTTGATGGACAAGGAAAACCAATAAGAAACTATCCACCAAAAAAATTGAGGAAAAAAACACTCACTGCTTGTTTGACTCGTCAATCATTTCAACATATTTGATGGTTCCGATTATATCCTCAAGATATTCAAGAAAGCCCTCATCATGAGGTCCTTGAGCTTTTGGCTTCATCAGTGAAATCTGCTCCACTTCACCCTAATAAAACCAAAGATATAACAAATTTTGTAGAAATATTTCACTAGAATACAACCAGAGCTATTGAACTAACCTGAAGAATTAAAAAGCGATTGTTGTCCAAGTCAACTCCTTTACCCTTCAATTTTTTGGTAACTTCAGTGAAGTTACTTGCACGATTATTAATGTAATATTTAGAAGAGTTATCACGGAAGGCAGCCCGGGTTATAACAAAGTCACTTCCTGGAACAGCTTCATATGCTCCATCATCCTGCAAATTTAGTCAACAACATAAATAATACTGAGTTACTGATTCTAAGAAAATAACAGTTTATGAAAACATGGCAGACATTAAATAGTAAAAAAGAATTGTTGATCAAAATTTACCAGATCAACTATTTCTTGGAAGTGAACTGAAACACTTGCACTCTCTAAATTCTGGTGATTGGTAGAATTATGAATTAGCTCCGAAACTTTGTTGAGTCGCATCTGCAAATCATTTTTTACTATTAGAAACAAGAAGGAAAATTTAATAACTCAATTCCATTGTATTGATCATATCATTTTTATGTATACTGTGCCTCCATGTAAGAATGATAGTCATGCATTATTATTCCCTTTCCTCTATACTATGTCCAATTTATAGCAATAAGAATTGACTCATTCATTTCAGTATATGATATCTTCTTGTTTCACCTTCATCTTTCACTCATTATCTAAAATCTCATCCCGTATAAAAAAAATTTACTCGTCACAACGGCACTTGAAAAGTTGAGCTACCTTACAAACACCACTACATGCAAGACTACAACTACAACCATGATAATTTCATGGTTTTCATATAGAAATTTGGTGGAAAGCGCAAGCCTAACTGAAACCTCAAGAGTACAACTACAATCACTTCAGTAAATCCACCTTCTATTGAATCCCTTGGGTAATGGGTGTCCAATATCTCACTATGAAGTTGATTAAAAGGAACAACATAATGAGAAAGTCGATGAACTTGGTTGAGCTGCATGGAAAAGAACTAGAGTGTTTTATTTCAGGAAGCACAGCTCAACCAATGAGTTTTTCCTTCGAGGGAAACACAAGGCCAATGATAAATCAAGTTTAGGGTGCCCTAATCAACACAAACCAATCCGTGACAAGTGTTGAGAACTCCTGAAAATCTCTTGAAGCATACACTGCTACAAGATGGCTCGTGGATAGTGGAGCAACTAAACGCACAACAATTGAGATTAGATTAAAAACTCAGATAGAAAGTTGAGTAGAAACGAAAGTGAAACTGTAGAAATGGTTAGTTAGGTAATAGCCGTAAACTAAATAGTGCGCAAACTGAATCTCCACTCTTTACATTTGAAAACATATTCCACAGCCAAAGTCGTATTGTGAGCTCTAACAAAAGGCGAACCTACCTGTTTAGCTCGCTTTCCGAAGACAAATAACATGGCATCAATTACATTACTTTTTCCACTGCCATTGGGTCCAACCACTGCAGAGAAACTCTGAAACCACAAAATGTAGATGGAGAAAATTGAAGTAAAGGAGAAGTGAAGTATTTCGACAAAATGAATTGTGAGCAGGAAATTGGAAAAACCCTAGGATGGAAATGATTGAGCAACCTTATGGAAGGGTCCAACCCGTTGTTCACCAGCGTAGGACTTGAAGTTGGACAAAACCATTTCCTTAATGAAAAGCCTGGGAGTTGTGGAAGCTCCATTGGTAGAATTCGCGGTTTGGGGCATCAGGTCATCCACAGGTTCGGTGGAAACCATTTGGGAGAAGAAATGGGTGAAACGAATGAGAAAGGTGGACTGGAAGGGAAATGGAAGTAGATCCTTTGAGTGAAGGGAGGGTGAGGGAATCGGAGGTGAAAGGGTAGGTGGAAGTAAGAAGATATATCCTTAAAAGAAGAAAAACAGGAATTAGGGGTAAGAAGATGGTGAATTAGGTGATTGAGAGATGAATTGATGAACGTTTGGTAATTGGTTGAGGAGAAGTGGAAATGGGTTGCAGTTTCGTCGTGCAATTGAGAGAATTGAGGTTGAGGACGTAGAAGAAAAGAGAAGAGAAGAGAGAGCGAACAAGTTTGTTTCACTTTAGGTAGAAAGCAAAGCGCGGGAATGCGATGGAAACTCCCATTTTCAAAACCAAGAATGGGCCCTTCCCTTCAATTCATATCACACCGTAGGCCCATTCATATCACATAGTAGGCCCATTCAAATCATTCAATTTGGGGTTATAAATCAAATCTAAAACTCTCGATGGTGTCTCGTTTTATTTTAAATAATAATAATAATAATCAAAATCAATTTTATGTTTTCAATTTCAATTTGATATTGCATCTCAACTTTTTAATTGGTCTCAAATACAATTATATATAAATTTTCAATTTGTGTGATTTGTACAAAAAATTTGTTATAGTCAATTTGCAATAAATTTTATTGGCTTTCGTATTGCTTTAAATAGAGTTTATGGATTTATAAACATACCATTTAAGTCTCAAAAGAACAAAAAAAAAAAAAAAAAAAGCCAAATAAACACCAACATTTCATAGGAGAACAAAATTCCACTACTACCCAATTACTCATTTATAAAACACAAGTGAATGCATTTAAGTGAAACACTGCAAGCAAGTAAAGAAACCCAACCATTATTCTTAAAATTCTGCCAACATCTATATATCCTCCCTAAAAATCAAAATGAGGTGAAAATTAAACTTGGATGATAAGATTTTTACATTTAAACGAGGAAATCGAAAGAGGGAACATAAAGGTAGTAGCATATTGAAAGGAAAGGGTTTCTCCATAGCCAATTGACAATCCATTGTTGACAAGACAATCATCGACCGCAAGTCTCTTGAAGATGCGAGGATTTATTAAGTTAGAAGAGTTGAAGGATTCACATTTGAGATGGAGATCGTATATAATGCAATTGCTCGAACATTGGTTTGTTATCTGCACCGTATATGTTGGGATTCCATTGAACATTCTCACCCCTTTTGCTTGACTTAATTTTCTTCACATTCATTTTCTAATGCTCCACCTAATTCACATCATTTCCAAACAATGAGGTTTAATTATTCAAATTATTTTAGCTAATAGATCAATTAAGTACTTTTTTTCTCTTTTTTATAAAAGAAAAAGTTAAATTTAAGTAAGTAAAACATACTAGATAATTAAGATTAAATAAACACAAACAAATCCACAATCAAACTTGATTTCATGGTCATTCCAACATTTTTTTAAAGAAAAAAAAAACTTTTAAACATGGTTATTCCACCTATGAGTTTCTATCCTATATTTATTTATTCCAAGATTTCCTTAACATATTATACATACATATACAAAAGTGGTTGTTTGGATGTTTTTTAAGTTTGATTAATAATTCAAATGTTAGGAGGAGTGAAATAGAATAAATCATTAATACCATTCAAAAAGAAAGGTGGTGTAGAAGAATGTTACCTTTGGTAGAAATAAAGGAAGAAAGTAAAAGGAGATGGAATAAAAAAAGAGAAGCATCAAAGAAAGAAGAAGAAGTTGCACTTGCAACACCCATCGCCATTTTTGCTTAATTACACTTTACCACACACACATATATATACCAAAACAAAACGGCTAAGCATTATGATATTTTCCATTTACGCACCCACGATTATAGCCATTAATTTCATATTTCAAAAACTTGAATTACAAAGATTCCTCGTCATCAAATTTTTAAGGCAACTCTCTTTATTCTTCATTTATTTTCTTTTAAAAAAATCATTCTCGATTCTCATACATTTATGATATGGATTTTAGTTGATAATGATTTAAATTTTAAAACATATATTACATCAACTTAAATAACTAATAATTTAATCAAGGTAAGATTTATTCTTTATCCTAGTATATTGTTAGTATAGTTTTATCAAATTTATATTGCATGTGTAATTGGTAAACTAACCAAAAAAAAAAAAAATCAAATTTAGTTATAGACTATAAAGATTAATAAAAACCGACACCTAATAAACTTGTTTTGATTAGAGACTAAATCGCAATACATGGTAAACTACACAAACAAAATCAACAACTAAATTGTTACAAAGTAATTTAAATTAAAAATACACAAATTAAAATGAAGGTATCAAAAAGTGGTGTTTGTAATATTTTTCTTCTCATAGTTGGTCAATAAGTGTCTCTGGTTAAATATTACGTCTAATTAGAGTGTGGACTATGCATGTAAATTAATAATTTATCACATTGGATTATTTTATTTAATTAAAGTGTGGACTATGCATGTAAATTAATAATTTATCACATTGGATTATTTTATTGAATTAGATCTATTACGTGATCTATGTAATTAAGGCCCAAGATTACTAATTGAGTATAGATTAAATGGGTAGAAGCCTATTCCTAATTGAGTATGGATTTAATAGAAATCCTAATTGAACTAGTATATAAAGATACTTAGGATTGCTATGGTTCCCAATATACCAAAACAATAAGCTCTCAATCTTTCTAGTATCTCATCAAGAGAAAGGTCTCACTAAGAGCATTCAGGGTTTTGGTCGAGGAAGACAATAATCATTTTCTAGTCATCATTAATGGAATTTGGTAGGTAACTTATTCTTGATAATTTAGCATAAATGATCTTGGGTTAATCTATTATATAGATTTAAAATATTTATGTCAACAAGTGGGTATCAGAGCATGAACTTCATGTTGAATTGTTGGAATATGTTTGTTTTGTACTGGTTTCTTGATTCAAGATTTGCTTAATCATATTGTGGTTTCAAAGCTTAATATTTCTTGAATCAATATTTTACTATTCATATCGTGGTTTTAAGTTTAATTGTTTTGATTCAAGATTTGGCCAATTATATTGTGGTTTTAAGTTTAGTTATTCTTGATTGAAGATTTGGTTAATCATATTATGGTTTTAAGTCTAATTGTTTTAGATTCAAAGTTTGATTAATCATCTTGTGGTTTGAAGTTTAATTGATCTGTATTCAAGATTTGATTAATCAGATTGTGAATTCAAGTTTAATTTGTTCATGTTGATCGTCCTGTAGATTAAATTTTAATGATAATTTTGAAATATTCGCATGTTTATGTTACATTAGTTGTACTTTAGTGTAACCAATTATTTGGTGAATTTTAGTAAAGATTATTTGGTGTTCTTCCTCTATTATTATTTTACAATAATAAAATTATTATTATTGTGTCTTATAGTTTTAATTGAATTGGTCAAAATAATATGTTGTCAAAGTAGCCTCTGTTATCTAGATTAGTTTAATTCTTATGCGAATAATTATGTGATAGAAACGATAGACATGTGCAGTGGAATAATGATCAAACTTTACTCTAATTGCAACTAAACACTTTAGTAATTAACATGCATTACAACCCTAATGGAAATAAAGATAGGGTTAAAAGAAAAACTCACATTTGATGCTTTTCTTTCTTTGTAATCTCCTCAAGAACTCTTTGTTATCTCCTCACGAACTTGAAGTCGGGACTATCACTAGTGTTGATTCGTTATTCTTTAGACTTAGAACCGGGTTGTGGAACCCGTCCGATGAAGGAATTAGAGAGAGATGAAATTTTGAAGAGGAACCTTTCTTTTGAGATTTTTTTTTTTTTTTTTAGGGAAAAAAGAGTTTTTGGTCTTGAAATTCCTAATTACAAAATTAATTCTCTCACCAAAAACCAAGAGTCACTTTTCCATTTTCACTATTCCCCTATTCAAGCAAACTACATGCATGTAATAGGATTCCTTTATCTCAACACTTTTAGATTCCATTAACTATTAGTGAGTTAGGTATCTTGCATGCAATAAGCCACTTGCATATTGCATGCAAGTGATAAGCTTGTCAAATCTCAACAAGTGTTATTAATTAAATTAGTCTAAGGGCAAAGCAGTTGTAACTAAAGCTATTGAAAATTTTCGGTTACTTTTAAAAACTGGTTGTTTTTTGGATTTGAAAAAGACTTTTATTGTACCGTCATTTAGACGGAACTTAGTTTCTATTTCCAGTTTAGACAAATTTAGTTTTTCTTATTCTTTTGGAAATAATAAAGTTAGTCTCTTACAAAACTCTAAGCTTATTGGTACTGACTCTTTAATTGATAACCTATACATGCTTGATTCTTATGCTTCATCTAACAAGGTCTTGTTGTCTAAATCATTTGGTACAAAGCATAAATTAAATGAGAATTCTGCTATGTTGTGGCACTAGCATTTAGGTCACATTTCTAAACAGATATTGCGTTCATAGCTGAAGTGTTAGGTAGATATTTGAGCAACCCGGGGATGGATCATTAGACAATAGCCAAACAGGTTATAAGGTATTTATAAAGAACAAAAGATTATATGCTCACTTATTGGAAGTCATAAATTTTGGAGATCATTTGGTATTCTGATTTTGAATATTTTAGATGTCAATAGACTTTGTGATCCACTTCAAGCTATAACTTTATGTTGGTTAAAGGAGTTGTATTTTGAGAATGTGTTAAACAAACACTTATGGATTCTTCTACCCATAGATATGAAGTTTATAGCATGTTATGAGGCATCTAGTCATGGAATATGGTTGCAAAATTTTAACACTAGGCTGCAAATAGTAGTTGGCAAAGACCAATAAAATTATTTTGTGACAATAATTCAATAGTAATGTATTCCAATAACAACAAAGGCAATACAAAGTCAAAGCATATAGACATAAAGCTTCTAGTTGTGAAAGAAAGAGTTTAGAGTGGTCAAATTTTGATAAAACAAATAAAGAACAAACTCGATGGTGACAGATCCATTGACGAAAAGTACATCACTAAAGTATTCCATGAGCATGTTGCTTATATTGGTGTTAGTCAATTTTTTGATTCCATGGTTTAGTGGGAGTTTGTTCTTAAGAATGTCCTTTGACCTTAATTTGTTTGTTTTCTATATAAAATAAAGTTGATGATTTATGTTTTATTATATGAACTTATTTATCATGCATGCAGTTTTGCAAAGTGGTTTAGCATAAGCTTTTTTTAGAATGATCTCACTAAAGAATTTGGATTAGTTGGAAACAGGCATGATCTAGATCATTTTGCATGTAGTTTCCATGTGATCCACCCATACTTGATATATGTCATTGGATGTATTGGAATTAGTGATCAAGGAAGGTTTAGTTACAAGGAAAGTGACAAAAGTTGCCTTGGTTCTATTTTCATACACGAGATGGACCATATTGAAAAGAGGAAATCTATTATTAAAATAATTTGTTTATGCGCGCTTAAGATTTATGTGATTTAATTATATCAAGAATACAAACATAGCCAAAGTAGGAGATTGTTAGACATATTTAAATAATACATCTAGTTAAAGTGTGGGTTATGTATGTAAATTAATAATTTATCACATTGGGTTATTTTATTAAATTAAGCCTATTATGTGATCTATTTAATTAAGGCCCAAGATTCCTAATTGAGTATGAATTATATGGGTAGAAGCTTATTCTTAGATTGATTATGATTTAATGGGAATCCTAATTGAACTAATATATAAAGAGACTTAAGATTATGGTCTCCAATATACAAAAACAATAAGTACTCAGTCTGTCTTGTCTCCCATCAAGAGAAAGATCCCACTAAGCGCATTCATGGTTTTGGTTGAAGAAGACAATAGTCATTTTATAGCCATTAGACAAGAGCCAATTTACAGTCATATTCAATGGAAAATTCTATGTAAATTATTATTGATAATTTAGCATGAATGATCTTGGGTTAATCTATTATATAGATTTAAAGTATTTATGCCCACATCTATTTGATAATGTTTCCATTTTATGTTCACTGTTTATTGTTTCTTCTTTCTTCTGTTTTTTAGAACAAGAAACGAAATTATGTTTAATAGCTATTCATATATTCATGTTCTTGGGAAGAAAAAACAAAATTCAAAATTTGTTTAATAATTATTTTTTTCATTTTTTGTGTCATTTTTCTAACATTTTTGCTTATTTTTTAGTTTAAATATAATTTAATTATATAAAAAGTGAAAAATATATAGAATCCATTAAAATATAAAATAAAATAATTATAAAATATTAACATGATCAAATACACAAGCACTCTTGCAAAATTAATAACTATATTACAATAGTTTTATTAATTATATGTTGTTAAATTTTGATTTGCAATATTATTTTTTTCATTCAAGTCATTTGTCTTAAATGATATTGATTCAAATTCCACTCAATTGTAAATGTTGTGGTTGTAAAATATTAGATGATCTAAATAAATATCTTAGTTAAAAAATTTATATAATGTAGAGTACAGAAAAATGGTCAAAAATATAACATTTGACCAAATATTTACATTTCATAGAAAAATGAAATCAAGTATAATGAATTTTGTCTTCTAGTGGTTTTGTTCTATGGAGTGATAGTTTGTCATTTTTTCTATTTTGAGAAAAAAAATCTCAAATTCTAACTAATTTTGAAAGAACTAATAATAATACATTTAAATTTAAAATAAGATATAAACATGCATATTGCAAAATATGAAATTTAAAATTTATAAAATATTTAAGTAAACATATTAAATAGATTTTTTAAAAAAAAGATGTAACAAATCAAAAAATATTTACACTGTATAGAACAATTTTGAAAATGGAAAAAAGGCCGCAAGCCCACAATGAAAAATGTGAAAAATGCCCCAATCTACACGCGACTAATCGACCACACGAGTACGTGTAATTCTTCTTCTAAACAATCATGATATAGTGGTCTATAGCTCCACGATAGAAGAACACAAGGAACACATCCCAAAGGGTTTTTCAGAAACTAAAATAAAATCAGTTGTATGTCAAGAGAGAAAAGTGTTCCTTTGTGCAACAACGGATAATTTTTTTGGGTCATGCGATTGAGTGTGGCCAAATTGGTATGAATGAGGGGAAGATTGCGGCGATACGTGATTGGGGAGTACTAAGGTCAGTCACCGACTTGTGCTTCTTTCTCGGATTAGCTAACCAAGGTCAGTCACCGACTTGTGCTCTTTTCTCGGATTAACTAACTATTACAGGCGATTCGTGAAAAGATTTTCCAAAAGTGCAAGCCCACTAACTGAGTTATTGAAAAAATACAGTTCATGGGGTTGGGCCCCCGAATGTCAGGCCGCCTTTGATGAGTTGAAGACATCTATGATCGAGAGGCCAATTCTTGAGATAATTGATGTGACCCAACCGTTTGAGGTCAAAATCGATGTGTCTGATTATGCGTTGGGCAATGTTCTCCTGCAGAATGAACATCCCATCTCATATGAGAGGTGAAAGCTTAAGGTCGGGGAAAGGAGGTATACGATATCTGAAAAGGAAATGCTTGTTGTGGTACATTGTCTAAGGTTCTAGAGACAATATTTACTTGGATCTACTTTTGTTGTGAAGACAAACAATTGTACTACTTGCCACTTCTTTACCTAGCCAAAATTGACTTTAAAACAAGCAAGGTGGTAGGAATTCCTAGTTGAGTTTGATTTTGAGTTTGAGCATAAGAAAGGGATGAGCAATGGAGTAGCTGATGCGCTTAGTTAGAGAAATGAACATGCGACTCTCTGCATGTTAGCTCATTTTCCCATGAGTCAAATTGATGGCCCAATGTGCAACGTTTTGAGAGAATTTCTGCAGAAAGATTATGCCACTCAAAATGTCATGAATTTGACTAAGGCAGGTAAAACAAGACAGTTTTGGGTTGAAGATGGCTTGTTAGTAACAAAGGGGAAGTGGTTGTATGTCCCTAGAGGAGAGGACCTAAGGAAGAAATTACTACACGAGTGTCATGACACTCTATAGGCTAGCCACCTTGGATGGCAGAGAACATATGTCTTACTAAAGAAGGACTACTATTGGCCTAATATAAGAGACGACGTCATGCAATGCACGAAGACATGTCTCATTTGCCAACAAGATAAAATAGAGAAAGCAAAAGTTGTTGGACTTCTCGAACCTCTACCAGTTCCAATAAGACCATGGGAGAGTATTAGCCTAGTTGTTCTTTAAACATATCGTTAAGTTATGGGATGTACCGACAAGCATTGTGAGTGACCAAGATGGTAGATTCATTAGCACATTTTGGACATAATTGTTCACTTTATTGGGGACAAGTTTGAATGTATACTTAAGCTACCATCCTCAGATAAACGATCAAACTGAGTGATTCAGCTGTATGCTCGAAGAATATTTGCATCATTTTGTGGATGCAAGATAGAAAAAACAGAGAAAGCTTTGGATAATGAAATGTCGTTTAATAGTGGAGTAAATATAGAATAAGAAACAACAAACATATTTTAGGATGTATTGAATAAAGCACGTAATGAGCTATACCTTGGTTGTTCTGAATTTTCCTCCCTGAATTTTTTGGTTAAGATGATGTATGTAAAGGTTCTGAACGGTTGGAGTAACAAGTCGTTCAACATGATGTTAGAGATATTAAAACGTGTGTTTCCAATGTGTGGTACCAATGTACCTAGTTCATTCTAATAAGCTAAACGAAAATTACGTGACTTGGGCCTGGGATACGAGATTATTCATGCTTATAAGTACGACTGTGTATTATACAACTTGTGGTGAGTCTTGATACAAGGTTAGTAATAACAGAGAAAAAAAATTATGTAGAAGGTATTGCGCTACTTTCCGTTGGTGCCAAGATTACAACGCTTATTTGTATCGCAAGAAAACTCGTTTGACATGAAATGACATAAGGATAAACGAGTGAAAATAGAGGATGTGTTGACACATCCAACTGATGTAGAGGGGTGGAAACACATTGATTTTAAATTTCCTGATTTTGCTTCAGTTTCACGGAACGTTCGTTTGATATTAACTTTAGATGGATTTAATATATTCGGTCATATGTACTTCGTACAGTTTGTGGCCTATGGTGTTAGTTCTATACAATTTTCCACTTTAGACATACATGAAAGAGTCAAACTTTTTCATGTCATTGCTCATTCCCAGTCCAAGTTCTCTTGGTAGGAAAATTGATGTATACCTACAACCATTGATTGAGGAATTGAAAGAGTTATGTAATTTTGGTGTGTGTCGTATGATTGTCTTACGGATCGGTTTTTTCAGTTGTATGCAGCCTTGTTATGAACAATTAATGACTTCTCGACGTATGGTGACCTATTTAAGTGGAATACAAAGGGGTATCAGACATGTCCCATTTGCATGGGAGATATATCGTAGTTTAGGATCATAGGAAAAATAACTTTCATGAGACATCAACACTATCTTCTAGAGAACCACGTTTGGCGTAGAAGTAGTCGATAGAAAAGTAGAGCGTAAGGCTTCTCTAGTGGTAATGAATGAGCATGAAATCTTGAAACAACTAGATTCGTTGGAGTTTCCAATTATGAGTAAACATCATTCGTTAAAAGATAAGGAAACAAAAAGAGAGCTTTTAATTGGACAATGAAAAGTATTTTTTTTTAATCTTCCTTACTGGTCGAGACTATTAATTCGTCACAAACTTGATGTAATGCATATTGAAAAGAATGTTTGTGACAACTTGATCGATACATTGTTGAATATTGAAGGAAAAATCAAGGATACCACGAATGCTCGGTTGGATCTACAAGAAATAAAAATAAGAAAGGATTTACACTTGAGAGAAGTAGGTAACAGATTGGTGAGGCCATATGACACGTTGACTAGTAGCGAGTGGGTTAAGGTTTGCAAGTTTCTGATGAAATTAGTTAAGTTTCATGATGGATTAATTTCTAATATTTCACGATGTGTGAATGAAAGAGATGGAAAAATATCAGGTCTCAAAATGCACGACTATCATGTTTTGCTACATCGACTTCTACCTATTAGTGTTCGAGCATACTTAACGAAAAATGTGTACACTGCTGTTATTGAATTGTGTAGTTTTTTTCATGACTTGTGCGCAAGAACGATACAAATAAGTGATTTGGATCGATTGCAAGCAGATACTATAATCATACTTTGCAAATTGAAAAGAATATTTCCACCTGCTTTCTTCTGCGTAATGGTACACCTTGTCGTTCACCTACCATATGAAACCAAGGTTGTTGGTCCGATTTCTTACAGTTGGATGTATCCCATTGGAAGAAATCGTCGCACAGTAAAACAATATGTTCGTAACAAAGCACGTCCTGATGGGTTTATTGTAAAAGGATATTTGATGAACGAATCAAACATTTTGTTTGAGGTATCTAATTGGGATTGAGATCCAATTCACTAGAGTGAGCATAATGATGATAGCATTCTAGAGGAGGAGGTGATTGGTGAGTTTGAAGTGTTCTTAGAAAGTACGACCATTGGAAATGTTAAGTTTACGAAGCATATCAAAGGAAGAGAAATGTCTTTTTCATTGGTACATCCAACACAATGTAGATGAAATAGCGGACTGACGCAAGTATGTATTTCTAACTTGAATTCATACTTCATTCGATATCTTGAGTCTTTGTTATTGTGGTCACATAAACTCACAATTATGTACTTTAGTAAATATAATTCATTAACCGTTATAACTAGTGTTGTTATTATACTTTCAATAAGTGCTATTGATTATATTATTAGTTTTGTTTTAATAACCTAAATCCAATAAACTAACATCCTAAGTTGTTTGATGAATCTTAAATAGTATGTAGAGACATACATGGATCACTGTTCGAGATTAGCTTAAAAAGCCTATAGTATAGGGATAAGACTGGGTACCTTATCCTGGTAACACTATGGATACGGCTCACTTTGTATTTGATATAAATGCAATGATCCAATGCGTTCATGTTGGTGACATGTGAGTGAGGATATCCTATGCAATGAGTTTGCATAAGATCAGACCACAAATTAATAACCACTAGATGTAACTCCGTTAACTAGTTAGTTTCTGTTTCATTAGGATGACCTAGGTAACTTAGTCTTAATCTTGAGTGTATTATGAATTCCTATTCGCGAGAAATTGCCCTTTGATTTGTATGAGTGAGAGTGACCAGATTGTCGACTCAATATATTTATCATTTTGGGGACAAAACTGAGTGAGGAGCTAGAAACATAATCACACAAGATGGACTTCACGCCTTCTCGACTTTAGGATAAATATATGAGTGTTCCCTTAAATGACATCTTCGCAACTTGAACAAAGGGTCGTAGATGAGTGTTCCCTTAAATGGTGTCTTCGGGACTTGAACAAAGGGTCTTACCCTCTTTATGGTAAGAGGGGTATTTTTGTTTATTTGTTGGACAATAAACATGTTCATTAGAGGAGCACTGGTATTAAGGACTAGAGCTAACCCATGGGTGAAATGGTAATTTGATCCAACTACCGTTGTGAAAACTCGTGAAGGACTAACTTACTGTAATTGGTCTATATTCATGGACACAAAAATACATCAACAGTGAGAAGAGTTCAGTTGTGAGTCTTTAGTGAAGTGTACACACAATTAACGAATATTAATTAATGTGGTTAATTAGTTTAGTCAATTAATCTCATATGGTTGTAGCTTCTAGTCTGTAGGTTCATTAGGTCCCCTTCCTAGCTTGTAAAAGGTAATGAGATTTATTTATATTGATTGTAATTTGAAATGTTAAAATTCACTTTGGGATTTAAAATAATGTATGGTGATACACTATAATATAAAGTTTATATTTTAATTAAATTTTATTATTATAAGTTTATTTTTGGATATGATTCAAAATTAATTTATAAAAGATAAAATATTTGAGTAAGTTCAAATACTAATTTAATGTGAATTAGATTCATATTAAAATTATTGGTTAGGAGAGAAATTTATATTTGAATATGATTCAAATTTGAATTAAACTAAATATAGGATATTTAATTTAACAATTAATTAATTGGAGTTTTAATTAATATTTTAGTTTTATTTTATTTAATTAAATTAATTAAAACTTTAAGATATGTGAAAGATATTCATTAAATATAATTTAATTAATTATTTGATTTGAAATTTTTATTAATTTAATATTTTTTAAATTAATAGCATCACATGATTCTCTCTTATGGGTGGTGTTATAAATATGCAAAAGAAAATAGTTTTTCTTCAACCGATGCTTTTGGCTCTCTTCAAAATAGTTTCTCTCAAAAAAAAAAAATTCCATAAAGGCATCAAATTATGTGTGTTTTTCATTCTTTGTACCTTTTTAATTTAAAAGTAGGCTTAGACTTTTAGAATTTTTTTTTCTAAATATTTCCAATGCACTGATATTTTGGGATTCCCAAATTAAATTGAGAAATAGTTCTATAAAATCTTCCGCTGCCAACCTTTATACCTTCAACGGACAAATTGTAGATGAAGTGTTGCACGTTTAATATCCACTAGGACGACGTGTTTGGCTTTTCAAGTGTAGATGGTTTGACACATATATAAACAAAAACTATAGGACACACGTGGAACCAGGCTACAAAAAAGTCAACACATCCTGATTTTGGTTCACTGAGGAACCAGTGATTCTCGCAATCTAGGCACATCAAGTGTTTTATCTCGAGGACCCAAAAAATGGTACCGATTGAAAAATTGTTCAAGTGGTACAAAATAAACGTGTATGGTACGTGCCATAATTGGAAGATATTGAGAATGAGCAACTTATTATATTGAAAATCGTCGTCGGACATCGTGTGGACGAACACGTTGATAATGACACTCTGTGCATGATTCAAGTTGATCCTACAATGGTGCAAAGACTGAATGTCCGTCATGTCGCAGATGACTTCATAGACGATGATGATGAACAATTATCATCACCTCAAAACAAACCAAGCAACGTTGAATAATAATGTCTTCTTCTATATATTTAGTTTGAAATACTCACATTTTTTTAATAATGGTTGGTTTTTATATCTACAAGAATTCTGTCATTTTCCATTGGTCTTAATGAGGTAGATACATACCTGAACTTGAAAGCGTTAGATAACGTGAGAAGATCATCTTCCGTGGGCGACCCTTCAAGTCAGTTTCGTTACATAAGCATTTGAATCAACTGTAATTAAGTTTCTGGATCTGATAGTGTCTTTTTTTCATAGATGCCCCTCAATCCACTCACACCTGCACTCCGAGGAGACATCGGCACTCCGGAACTTAGAGTGGAATATGTATGTAGCGCAAAATGGGAAGATTCCCATTTCAATCCCCTAGGAGAGGACAAGTTTATCTCGCCATACACGGTTCATTTCAGCTGCATAATTAGTGTGTTAACGCAAGACACCTTTCTGATCCAGGCCCTCAATTGGGCTGATGTTTCTTTAGAGTACATCGAGATCGTCAAGGGTGACCTAGGGGTAAGTTTGTAAATTATTTAACATATATGTTGAACCTATATATGTAGAAGAATAATCCTTATGTATTTTTCTTTTGTAGTAATGGTTTGTGCTTGATTTCGAAGATCGAGCACTTACTCGTTTTGTTGAACATCAAATGCTCAACACATGGAAGGAATTCAAGGGAGACAACCACCGACATTGTAAGCAGTACAACGACCCTGAAGAAGCACGTGCAAACCCACCGCGAGATTGGTGAATCGCGTGCAAGATCGACACCGTCTTTGCAATCATTACATGACTCAACAATTTCAGATGATTTATATCGTCCACTTTAATTTGATTTAACAGTACTTCATTTTTGTTGTATGGATGTAACATTTTGATCATTCTTTGAATGTAGGAGTAATCAAGGGTCAACAAGGCTGCTAGAGCGAAGCAGCCTTACAACCATAGGAGCAGATCCAAGTTATTCCTTCAATGACAACACGAGCTCACTCAAGAATGCAGTTGCCAGATGGACCGTGTCTAGTTGTTCTGAGAAACGCATGCAATCACAGGCAACAACAAATGCATATGTAAGTTTATGAAAACTTTTTATTGTACTTTCTATTTTAATTCTGATTATTTCAAAACTTACAACTTGTATTGTGTAGAATCAAATGCTAGAACTTCAATCCCAGCCCACCCCAGAGGGTTCTCAACCATTCTTATGAAATATGCGAGACCGTTTTGGATAGACGACGAGGATACTCAAAAGATCTTGGTTGGGGCTCCAAGTGCAAGTCTCGGAAGAGTTCTACTTCCAATTCTTATGACCAACCGACATACTTGAGAGAGGTTATCGAACTAAATGCTAGCCTTGAAAATGCTAACCGTCTAATTGAAGAACAACAAATAAGGGAGGAGAATTGTGACCGAAAAATTGCAGAGACTACTTGAAAATGGAAAGAAAATACACTAAAAGATGGAAGAGATAAGAAAGATGATCGAGGAGATGAGTCGAGCATAGAGAGGACAGTGAACACACTTGGGATACATATTTTTCAACTTTTAATCAATTTGATTAATTTCTCATCTATGACATATATCTAACTGCACTTTTATGTCATTTGTAGATTTGAAATTTTGTCTTTTAGCATCTGCGGGAGGAGGTTTTAGAATATAGGTGTAGTTTTTTTTTCTTTTAATGTCGTCGTTTTGAACAACAGTATTAATTGTAATGTTTATTAGACGTTTGGATTTCGTAATTGTAACTTTTATTATATAAATTATAAGTTTTTTATTTTAATAATTTTTTATAAATTTAAATTGTTGCCTTCCGAAACGAAATTGAAAATAATAACTCATGATAGCAATAAATAAATAATAATAATAATTAAAATAATTAAAAATAATAATATAAAATTTTATCCTAACACATAACATACGTCGCCATAAGGAGTTTCCCCCGATCTCCTTTCCATGATGTTGGGGATACCTTTGCCCGACATTCGGACATTATTATCCTCAACATGTGGAGGGGATGTCAGGTATACTTCATTGCCAACATCATATACACTTCGACATTGACGACATCACGGATAAGGCATGCCCAACGTCGTCCCTTTAGAGTGTCGACCAAAGTTCTACCGATGTAGTACTTTCGATGTTCTTGTCAACGGGGTTTTCGATGTCGAGAGAACCTTTGTCGACGTGTTTTTCCATTTTTACCGACGTCGTAGTGCGTCGACAATACCCACTATCCTTGTAGTGGATGGACCGAGACCATCTCTAAAACCCTTATGTTCTTTATCTTAGTAACCCCTGCCATAACACCTATATTTTTTCTCTGCTTTCCATCTTGCCCGAGATTATTCAAGGTTGCCCCGAGATTCCCTTACTTTTTTAGGCTCGGGTCTCACAACTCTCCCCTCCTTTAAGAATTTCATTCCCAAAATTTAAATAATAGTTCTTAACTTCAAAACGTTTTACAAACAACAACTTTATTAGTTAACTTAACAAATTGCAAGCTTAGTATTTACATGTTGAAACAAAACTATATACAACAATCAACACAAAGTTTAGCTATTCTTTTAAACTCTTTTGCTTTAATGTCCCCGGAATTCTATATCTACAACATTTTTACCTTTATCCAACACAAAACCTCCTCGTGAAGGCTGTTGAATAGAGTGAGATGTCATTCATGTTTGAGTTTCTTCACCTATCTTGCTTTTATTCTTACATTTCTTTTGATAATGACCAACCTCTCCGCTATTAAAACATTACCTACAGTCTCATATGTCTTTTTTCCACATTCTTTACATTTATGTCTTTGTTTGCTTGTCCGACGTGAACCTTGTCTAAAGTTTGATTTAGCTTGCTTGCTAAATCTTTCAATACTTTGCTATTCTTCTTCATCGCTAACTGTTGAACTTGTCCTTTTTTTCCTTCAAACTTTTCTCCACTCGTAAAGTCGCGTCAACCATCTTTGCGCATAATCACACCGTGCAACTATTGTTGTAACCAGTGTTCTTATTTCGAGTCTTAATCCATGCTCAAACCATTTACACCTTTCCTTCTTAGTTGCTACTAACACTAACACATATTTTGCCACCTCTGTAAACTTCTTTTCATATTCGACAATTGTAAGAAAGTTTTAGTATTATGTTTCAGAGTTAAAGTGCATGTTTTATGTGGTTGTATTGTATGTTTTGATTAAGAGTAAACCATTAGTCATATTTCTATCAATGAGCTAACTAATTATGTGCACATAATAAGTCAAGGCAATCATGAGTGAGCGGACCACATGGCAGTGATATACTAACCAAAACGGTTGTGTTAGTGGTCTAAGGAACGAGAAGTGAATCGGTGGGTTTTCAGGAGATGTTGATGATGATGCGATCATCACAATAGTCTATGCTTGAGAGTGATTCACGTCATTGGCAAAAGGAATAGTAGAAGACTAGTGTGTGTTTTATATTTTTATGAAATGAGACGTTGAGCCTGTTTTGCGAAGTGAAAATGATTTATATATTTCTCAAAAGGTTTTCAAAGCACCACTCACTAAGTTATCGACTTATGTTTTAAGTTTTTCCTCCCAGGTAATCAGGTGTTAAGGCCAAGTAAGGAAGGTGGATTACAAAGTGAGGAAGCTAAGCAAGGCATTTAAGTTTATTTTATATATTTCATGTAGTAAGGATGTTTGTAAAGAGATATTTGTAGAACTCATGGTTTTAAGTTAATAAGAGAAGTGGTTTGTGTTAAAGTTATTGTTGTTTTGCTACCTAAGTTAGGTTTTAATATTGCTTAATTGTTTAAAGTTCAAAGATTTTGCTTGAGTCGCGTTCCGCATAGCAAGTTAAAGGATGTGTGCAGGGCGGTGCGTGACAACAACCATCTATGAATAGGATCGTGCATTTGTAATTGATTTCCAAACAACAAGTTATGAAATAAATGAATGTCTAGAAATATTATCTTCAAATCAAAAACTTCAAGGTATCGGCCTCATGATGTTTAAGATGTAAAGACTCCCAACTAGAGAACGAAACCACACCAAAGCAACAATGAAGTCAGGCCACACTATCCTTTCGACCAACCTCAACCATTATCAAATATACATGCGAGGAGAAACCAACTCTCTAGAATTAGAGGTTAATCCCAAGTCCCATCATAACATAAAAATCAACAACTTTTACATGAAGGCACCTATTTGTGTCCAAAATCACAACAATTGCCTTCTCCTTTTTTCCTTCCCTTCTCTTTCTTCTCTTCCCCATTTATCTTATTATTATTTTTCAGTTTTTCTCCATCTATTCTTTCTTTTCCCCTCGTTCTCTCCCCTTTTTCTTTCATGTGAGGTCTATCGATTGCCAACTTAGGCAGTCAGTCAACATAATCAATTTGAACAAAATTGTTGAGAGTCGATTGAAAAAGTGGAGTACTTGTTATTAGTGTCGTTTGAGTCCAAAACTAACTCCAATCGACCGACTTGCATCCCTAATTTCTAAATCAACCCTGGAAGCTAAAACTATTGCCTTAGATTTTGGTAGCGAGGAGGTAAAATAGTTGAGATGCCTAATTGTTTATATTCCTTGTAACAATTAATCCTATGGTGCCTTTACAGTATGACAGTTGAGCTACTTTAGCTTACGCTGGTAAATTATTATCTCATGGTGTAGTGTCTGTTGATTTTGTGAGATCAGAAGAAAAATCTAGCTGAACTATTTACAAAAGGCTTAAAGCACAAGCAAGTTTCTGAATAGTAAACTAAAACCCATGATAAAGTCACCACAGGTGGATACCCAACCTCAAAAATTACAAAATTGAATTGAGAGCAAGACTACAAAGCAGTAGTCAAGAAAATTTCCATATTGAACAAAAAAAATCCAAAAGAGATTAAATGGATTAACTCAAAACATATTGGACAAACAAAATAGAGTATAAAGTTGGTTTAAATTGAAACAATTATCATTAGTTCAAAGTTTCAGTTAATGCAGCCAAGGGGTTAAATTGATATTTGCCCAAAACGTATGAACATATTATCTTTTATTGAACTCGATTGTAGATAAAACAACGTGATTTTGATTACCACCCTGAAACCGTAAAATCTCAGGTGAAATGCGGCCGACATCCATCATTAATCCTAACATATGTGTGAATATTAATAGAAACAAAACCATGAGCATATTACTAGAGAGAATGCAGTTGAAAATGACAACCAAAACTTAAATTCCTTAAATCGAAGTATGATGCTCAGGTAGACAAATTGGACGCTGCCTTTCCTCCATCTTCATATTCAACTGAAAAAGGAATAGGTTTAGTTGGAGCAGGCAAGCGGCCAATGCTGTCGACTTTGTCTTGTTGCTTTGGTGGTGGCCTTGCCGCACGTGGTAGGAGTCTCCCTTTCTTTTCAAACCACTCGGGCTTGAGGAGCGCCCGAAGGCCTAATTTGTTGTAATATACTCTTCGAACAGTCCCACCTGCAGCTTCGACAGCTTCTTTTGCTCGAACAGTGACCCTCGACACCTGAACATCACACATTGAAGGTTAGTGCCAAGTGCAAGAAGCTCTTGATCGTTAAATCTGGGGCTCTTGGAACAATCCACTTGGTTAAAGATGAAAGACTTCAGATTTCAGACTTCAGAGCTTTGACTATAACAAAATTAGGAAATACAAGTTTTGCAATCTCTTTGTGTAAACTAAGAATGTCAATCGCAAGCAAATAACAATGTCTGCACAAGCTACACAAACAGAAAGGATATTCTAAATAAGGATAAGGAATATTCTAACTAAGATTGCCAATCACAAGCAAATACCAATGTCTGCACAAGCTACACAAACAGAAAGAATATTCTGTAAGACCCCAATCCTTTATACATTACTCTCAAAAGGGTAATAAGGTAACTTCAAAGGTGATAGATGAAGTGCAGGTTCGGCTCTGGTTTTATACAGTAACAAAGCCAAACCGAGTCATTTACAACCCTATTCTGAACTTTATTACATTGTTGTTTCAGAACTTCTACCTGAAAATGTTTTGTAAAACAGAGTAGATATTGCTACGTACTTATTTATTCATTTCATTTCATACCATGTTAGTGAAAAGTTCGATAGACAATGAAAATTGTTTCATGAAATTCTAGCGGATTGAAAAATCCAAAAAAAGATCGGCCTCAAAAGTTTTTTTAAAGTCTCATAATTCGGATTTGGCACTTATTCAAGAATCAAAGAAAAAAGTTTTCTATTTGTGTTTCATCAAGTGTCTATGGAGTTATAAGGTTTTAGCTTGAGACTTCGCCATCATGGAAAGTGATGATTTTAGAGGATCGGTATGGCAGTTTGTAGGAGGGCTTTGTTCAACAAAACCACTCGTTTGCAGTAAAAGTGATTTTGGCAGATGTGATTTTGGCAGATTTATGGTTTAAAAGGAACCATGACCATTCCCTTGGTTGGTTGGATTCTAATGAAATCGCTCGTAGAAATGCTTCATCTTGATGCATCCTTCTAAGGAGTTTGACAGTTACAGAACTCCTGGAGCTCAACATGATTTGGAGAGCTTTTACGTTTTCATCTTATCTGTGGGCATGGAGCCGGTTGGCCTTTTGTTCTCTTGCTTTTGTTGATTAGCCTTTTGTTCTAGAAGGAATTATCTCTTCAGACTCCTTTGTATTAGCTGACACTGTCATCTAGGCTTCGTTGGGTCTCAAATGGAAAGTTTTGATAGTTTTGTAAGGTTTCCATTTTTGATAAGGGGGTGTCAACATAGTTGAATTTCCAAGCGTTCCTTACGATCCTTAGGTTTTCAGCTCATTGTACAATTCTTGCATACTATAAGCCTTGTCTCATTATTATATCAATAAAAGAGTTTTGTTCCTTTTTTAAAACAATATATAGTACATACGGGTAAACTGAAATCTGAATGCAACTGGATCCCAAACCAGACTAGAAAGGAGGCTAAATGAAACCCTTGGAAGAACATCTGCAGCACTAGAACCTTCTTCAAGAAGAGTGTACATAAGCTTCATATTAGTAGCATGAGATGAAAATACCCCCAGATTTATGAATAATTTATACAGAACATCAGACTAACTAAGGACCATATAAATATAGGTTTTGAAGTACTTGTTAGAAGGAAAAAGAATTTTTTTTTTAGTTGAAGATTTACCTCTAGGTGAATTGGCCACTTGATATGTTCGGCACCACGTCCCATCAATCTTACCCCATCCTCTATTTGTTTTCCAATTGCACCTGTATCCTGTTTTCATAATGCATTCGACACAATATTAAAAACAACTACTTCAAGTTTTTGATAAATTAATCAAGGTAGAAAGAAAATAATACCTTGAGAGTTTTCATAGTTATTAATTCAGAAGAATCAATTTTCCCAGCATTTATAAGTTTAGCAATCTTTCCCAAACCAACTGGCTGTCATAAAAGAAAAAAGGAATCAATAGAGAAATATCATAATACTCAAGGAGAAAATATTCGGAGTGTTAGCAAAAATAGCAAAAAATTTACAATAATAGAGCCTATGTCACTACATTTTCTAAATTGCAAAAGTAGCAAATTTAAAAGCGGATAGCCCTATGATATATTTAATTATTTGTCATATTTGTTATATTTGTCATATTTGCAATATGCAAAAAGGAGGTGCTATGGGTTGCTTCTTTCTAAATTTTTTTGTCATCTAATGCAATTTTCCAAAATATTCTGCCCAAACAAATCTGTGTGCGCGCGCATGTATATATGTGCTAGGGACCAAACACCAGAAGATACCAACTGTGCTGTGCATTAAGTAATGCAAAGTGCAGAAGGTAAATCTTCAAAGATCATGCAATATGAATTGCTTAAGACATCACATGCAATTCACAGCAAAAAAAAGTAGATATGGATATTAAAGACATGCTTTCTTCAAGATGAAAACGGAATGCATTATACAATTCTGCATCAAAGGAAGGAAATAAGTTCTTTAAGAAATAAATAAAGCTCGGGGTGCACAATAGAAAAATGTAAATGTTTGAAGTATGAAGAAAATTAGTATGATGAATAATAATAAAAAGCTCAACAAAATAGAGCTTTTAACAGATGGTAGGAATATCAATATAATTATTACTTAAATACTAAAAGAGGAAAGAGTAAGAAATCAAGCTCGAGGCATTGAGGCAAACATCACAAGCCTTGAGACAGAGCTTCAAGTGGGCTTCACTAAGGGAGCCTCGAGATTATTTAAAGTGAGACAGTCACACAAAGGTTGTGTGCGCCTACTTAATCGCACTAAGGTGCATGACTCAGTGGGCTGTGGACTTTTTAGAACACAGATCACAAGAAACAAACCAAAAAGAAGAAAACATAAATCAAATACCTGAAATGTGAGGCTGAAAGGATTTTTAAACCCTCTTTTAGGAAGCCTGCGGCGCAGTGGGGTTTGACCACCTTCAAACCCAAGCTTCCCAGAACCTCTTGCTCTTTGGCCCTTGTGACCTCTTCCAGCCGTCTTCCCCTTCCCAGAACCAATACCACGACCCTTTCTTGTTTTCTGTTTTCTTGGAACCTTATCTCTCAGATCATTTAAGCTCAAAAGGCTGAAAGCTCGAAAACCAAAGATATTTCCAGAAGGAAGGGAACCTACACACCGATCAAGGAAAGGGTTTTGCTGGAACTCTAAGAATGGACGCGATAATGCTTGGTTTATTACAATAGCAGGTGGGGGTTTAGTATGAACAGAAGCAAGTGAGCTAGATAATAAGCAACACAGTCGTCTTCGTAGCATTTCCTTTTCCTTTTTTCGGTTCAAATAATAAAATGCACCAGTTGTCTATGTTCCGCAAGTAAGTCCGGAATAGACTGAATAATTGCTGCATTGTGAATGAAATAGTTTAATTTTGTAATATACATGAATATAAGTGTTATCTAGCTTGACTAACTATATTGATAGAACACCAAGTAGTGTGTTCTACTAATTTATTAATCAGCCAAACTTTTACAGAAAAAACAGTACTAACACAGTCTTGAAAACAAAGTACAACACAAGAACTAATACAAAGATAAACCAAATTCAACATAAAACATCAAAACAGTAAAGTACTTCATGATAATGGAAATAACTTGCTACAGACTACAGAAACTGACCACTTTCTGCATTCCCTGCTCTCCAGGAAATTACAGTCCTCCACATCCCAAAACTGACTAACCACCCCTCTCTTCCCTTCCTTCTTTCCCTTTTAACTCCCTCCCATGTAACTAACCATGGTCCCCACCAAGGTGGTTTCCACTTCTTTCTCCATTTCCCTTCTCTTGTTCACATGCAACTGCTCCCTTTTTCCTCCTACTATATTGTAAAATAATTGGTGGTCTATCATTATTTGAGGCCCCCAATTATACACACATATGTTAGAAAGGGCAAAAAGGGAAATTCACCAACAATTAATGAGGGAGAATGAGTGGGAGAGAGAGATCGTGCAGGTGGGCCCCACTGGGGAGGAAATTGAGGGAGGCAATAAATAGTGATTGATGGGAAATAGCGAGGTAGGTATTTTTTTTTGTCATCTTTAGGTTAAAGAGGGTGGTTGTAGCCATAGAGGAGGTATCCTTCTTGTAAAGGGTGCTAGTATGTTTCCTTTGTTAATCCTTTCTCTGCTATATTTCATATTGTGGCCGTAACTTTTTGGCTTATATATAAATAAAGAAACACACAGTACTGTCTCTGTTTAGCCGTTGTTAGGTTTTTTATTTGATATTGTTGGTTAGAACCCTGACATTTGGTATCAGAGCGCGAAAACTGGGGGTTGTTACGTGACTCGTGGCACAAAGACAGATGGAGGAAAGAATGGAAGGAACTGAGAAGGAGATATTGAGCATGAAGGAAATGTTATTGGAGATGAAAAAGTCTATGGAAAGAATGGCAGAGGAACTAATGGAAAGAATGGCGTAGGAACTAATGGAAAGAATGGCGGAGGAACTAATGGAAAATCATAGCTATAAGAAAAGGGATGAATCTGGGACATCGGATGGATCGATCATGAAGTTAAAAGGGAAAAAGGGAAAGTAGAGGAATCGGAACTCAGTAATGATGTTAACGAAAACACTGTGGATCGAAGCAAGTACAAAAAGTTGGAAATGCCTATGTTCTTAGGCGAAAATCCAGAATCTTGGGTATCCAGGGCAGAACATTTTTTTGAAATCAACAATCTGCCAAAAACAGAGAAGATCAAAATGGCTTTGGTCAGTTTTGGGCAGGATGAAGTGGATTGGTACCGGTGGACGCATAATAGGAAAAGAGTAGAGTCATGAGAAGACTTGAAAGGAAGGATGTTTGACTTCTTCAAGGACTCAGGACAAACGAGTTTAGTGACACGCTTGATTAGAATTCAACAAGACGGCTCCTACACTGATTATGTGAAGAAATTTGTCACATATTCAACTCCTCTACCTCACATGGTAGAGAGTGTGTTGCGAGATGCTTTTCTAACTGGTCTAGAACCCAACCTTCAAGCAGAAGTCGTTAGCAGATATCCCCAAACGTTGGAAGATTGTATGAGAGGCTCAACTAGTCAATGATCGCAATTTAGCAATGAGATTGACTAAGGTCGATGGGAGGATAATGGAACCAAAGAAAAGAGAAGAGTACGCGAGCAAACTCCAAGAGGGAACAGACAAAGGTTTCGTGAGGAAGACAGATTTTCCTATGAAACAGGTAACCATACTCATTAAGGGTAATTACCAAAAGAGTGAACCCTAATTACCAAAAGAGTGAACCACCTATCAAACACTTGTCAGACGCAGAGTTCAGGTCCAGACTGGACAAGGGCCAATGTTTCAAATGCAATGAGAGATATACACCAAAGCATCGATGTAGAGTGAAGGAAAAAAGGGAATTGATGTTATTTATCATGAATGAAGAAGAAAATAAGACGAAGGTAAGACAAAAGAGAACCCAGGAGAGGTGCTGGAATTAAACCATCTAGTTCTGCAGAGGAAATAGAGTTAAAAACCATCCATGGGATGGCATCGAAGGGAACCATGAAGCTGAAGGGGGTTATAAGGGGCAAGGGAGTGGTGGTGTTGATTGATAGTGGAGCCACCCACAACTTCATACATAACAGGACAGAAGAGGAAAAGAATATGACCTTGGAAGAAGGTACTCCATTTGCGGTTACAGTTGGAGACGACACCCAATGTACGGGCAAGGGCATATGCAAGAGTAGAATTGGAACTACAAGGAGTTATTGTCGTGGCTGTTTTTTTGGCAATTGAGTTGGGAAATGTGGATGTAACCTTAGGGATGCAATGGCTAGACACAACAGGCACAATGAAAATACATTGGCCGTCCCTAACAATGACCTTTTGGTCGGGAAAAAAGAAAATTATGCTAAAAGGAGACCCATCCCTCATCCAAGCAAAATGCTCCCTGAAAACAATTGAGAAAACTTGGGAAGAGGAAGACCAGGGTTTTCTGTTGGAACTCTAGAATTATGAAGTAGAAGCTGATAGGGAGGTGGAGCAGGAAATAAAAGGGGATGAAGAAGAGGTTCCAATGATCAAGTTTTTGTTGCAATAGTATGCAAACATCTTTGAAGATCCTAAAAGGTTGCCCCCTAAAAGAGAAATAGATCACCGCATCTTGATTCTACCAAATCAAAGGCCAATCAATTTCAGACCCTATAAGTATGGCCATGTACAAAAGGAAGAAATTGAGAAATTGGTTGTGGAAATGCTACAAGCAGGAGTGATCAGACCCAGTCACAGTCCTTACTATAGCCCTGTTTTATTGGTTAAAAAGAAAGATGGAGGGCAGCGCTTTTGTGTGGACTACCGGATGCTCAATCAAGTCACCATATCTAATAAATTTCCTATCCCTCTGATAGAAGAGCTGTTGGATGAATTATAATGAGCCATGGTTTTTCGAAATTGGATTTGAAATCAGGTTACCACCAAATAAGGATGAAGGAGGAAGATATCAAAAAGACTGCATTCAGAACACATGAGGGCCACTATGAATTCCTTGTCATGCCTTTTGGACTTACAAACGCCCCGGCCACCTTCCAATCCTTGATGAATCAGGTATTCAAACCTTCCTAAGACATTGTGTATTGGTTTTTTTTTTATGATATACTTGTGTATAGCACGGATATTTCGGAACATAAGAAGCATCTAGGAATGGTTTTTGCGGTAACGAGAGATAACCAACTATTTGCTAATAAGAAGTGCGTAGCTCACTCACAAATCCAGTATTTGGGACACTTAATCTCTAGTAAGGGAGTGGAGGCGGATGAGGAGAAAATCAGAGACATGGTGAAGTGGCCCCAACCGAAGGATGTCACGGGTTTGAGAGGGTTTCTGGACTTAACAGGCTACTATAGAAGATTTGTTAAAGGATATGGGGAAATTGCAGCTCCAATGACCAAATTGTTGCAAAAGAACTCCTTCGTTTGGGATGACCAAGCATTAGCTGCTTTTGAAAAACTGAAGATTGCTATGACTACAATTTCGGTGCTAGCACTACCTAATTGGAATCTACCCTTTTTTAATTGAAACGAATGCCTCGGGGATAGGTTGGGAGTTGTGCTATCACAGAATGGTCATCCCATAGCCTTCTTTAGCCAGAAATTGTCGAACAGAGCTCAGACGAAGTCCATTTATGAAAGAGAACTTATGGCTGTAGTATTGGCAGTACAAAAATGGCGACATTATCTACTTGGGAGGAAGTTCACCATTATATCTGATCAAAAGACATTGAAATTCCTCTTAGAACAAAGGGAGGTACAACCCCAATTCCAGGAATGGTTAACCAAACTCTTGGGATACGATTTTGAAATACTCTATCAACTCAGATTACAAAACAAGCAGTCGATGCCCTATCTAGAATTGAATACCCGATGGAAGTGAACTCATTGACTACTAATGGCATTGTGGATATGGAAGTGGTAGATAAGGAAGTCCAACAAGATGAAGATTTAAAGAATATGATCGAGGAGTTGAAACAAAATCCGGAGGGAATCAGCAAATTTAGCTGAGAGAATGGGAAACTATTCTATAAGAAGAGAGTGGTATTGTCCAAGACATCTTCCTTGATCCCCACCTTATTACATACATTCCATGACTCTATTTTGGGAGGGCACTCGGGATTCTTGAGGACATACAAGAGAATGAGTGAAGAACTATACTGGAATGGGGGATGAAGGCAGACATAAAAAATTATGTTGCGTAGTGTGAGATCTGTCAAAGGAACAAATATGATGCAACGAAACCAGCAGGGGTGTTACAACCAATCCCTATTCCAAAAGCCATATTGGAAGAATGGTCCATGGATTTCATAGAGGGCTTACCTAAGGCAAGAGGGGTGAACATGATAATGGAGGTTGTGGAGAGATTGAGCAAGTATGCTTATTTCATCACCATGAAGCACCCATTCACGGCTAAACAGGTGGCTGCCACATTTTTCGAAAAAGTGGTTAGCAAGCATGGGGTTCCAAAGTCCTTAATATCAAATAAGGATAAGATATTCATTAGTCACTTTTGGAATGAACAATTTGCGGCTGTGGGGACTAAATTGAAAAGAAGCACAACTTTTCACCCACAAACAGACGGACAAGGTAAATCAATGTGTGGAGACATACTTAAGGTGCTTCTGCAATGAGCAGCCTTAGAAGTGGGATAAGTTTATTCCGTGGGCTGAATTGTGGTATAACACCACCTTCCACTCTTCCATGAGATTCAACCTGTTCCAGATCGTATATGGTAGGCAACCACCCCCCCCTTCTATCATATGGAACCAAAAAGATTCAGAATGATGAGGTAGAATTAATGTTAAAAGAGAGAGACCTGGCATTGAACGCTTTGAAAGAGAATCTTCACTTGGCTCAAAACTGCATGAAGAATTGGGCAGTCACTAAAAGAAGGGAACTTAAGTTCAAGGTAGGAGATGAAGTATACCTAAAACTCATACCTTATAGGCAGAGGTCCTTAGCTCGGAAAAGATGTGAAAAGCTAGCACCGAAATTCTATGGACCGTATACAATCATTGAAGAAATCGGAGAGGTGGCATATAGACTGAAACTTCCACAAGAAGCGGTTATCCATGATGTGTTCCACATCTCTCAGCTGAAGCTCAAATTGGGTAAGTAACACGTTGTGCAACAACAGCCTATATTGACAACATAATTCGAACTACAACTATGGCCAAAACAGGTATTGGGAGTTCGCTGGAACAAGGATTTGGGAGCTAATGAATGGTTAGTTAAAGTGGAAGAAGTTAACGGAAATTGAAACCACATGGGAAGCTGTCTATCAGATGAATCAACAGTGTCCCACCTTCCACCTTGAGGACAAGGTGAATCTGGAACCGAGGGGTATCGTGAGGCCCCCAATTATACACACACATGTTAGAAAGGGCAAAAAGGGAAATTCATCAACAATTAATGAGGGAGAATGAGTGAGAGAGAGAGATCGTGCAGGGGACCACTGGGGAGGAAATTGAGGGAGGCTATAAATAGTGAATGATGGGAAATAGGGAGGTAGGTATTTTTTTGTCATCTTTAGGTTAAAGAGGGCGGCTGTAGCCATAGAGGGGTATCCTTCTTGTAAAGGGTGCTGGTATGTTTCCTTTGTTATTTCCTTTCTCTGTTATTTCATATTGTGGCTGTAACTTTTTGGCTTATATATAAATAAAGAAACACAGAGTACTGTCTCTATTTAACCATTGATAGGTGTTTTATTTGATATTGTTGGTTAGAACCTTGAAACATTACTCCCCCTCTCCAAAGACACCTTGTCCTCAAGGTGGAAATGAGGAAATTGTTGAGCGAAATCATTACAATTCTCCCATGTGGATTCATGTGGTGGAAGTCCTTGCCAACGAATAAGCACCTCCCACTCCTTTGTAGATGTATGTTTCCGATAACCAAGTATTTCTACCGGAATAGCCACCCACTCCACATTTTCTGTCAAGAAAGAAACTAATGGATGCACATCCCTAAGATTGCTAACCACCTTCCTAAGCTGAGATACATGGAATACTGGATGAATAGCAGATGTAGGAGGTAATTCTAATTTATAGGCAACTGGTCCAATTTGTGCAATCACCTTGAAGGGGCCAAAAAATTTAGGAGACAACTTTTCATTCCGTCTCTTCCTCACTGAAATCTATCTATAAGGTCGAAGTTTAAGAAACACCACATCACCTTTCTTGAAACTCGACGTGCCATCGCTTCTTATCAGCGTATTTCTTCCTTCGATCTTGTGCCAATCGAAGATTCTCCCTCAATATTCCCAAAATAACATCTCTATCTAGCAACTGTTGATCCAACGTAGAATTAGGGGTCTCCATATCTCCATAATAGATCAATGGTGGAGGAAGTCGACCATACACAGCTTGAAATGGAATAATACCAATCGACTGTTGGTACGTGGTATTATACCAATATTCTACCCAATGCAGCCAACGCAAATAAGTTTCCACTCCTCTGTTGACCACCTTTGTCTGTCCATCAGATTGTGGGTGATAAGCTGTACTTCTGCTCAATTTTGTACCTGACAACTGAAACATCTCTTGCCAGAAATGACTCAAGAGTACTTTGTCACGATCAGAAACTATAGATTTAGGATAGCCATGTAATTTAACTACCTCTTTAACAAAAGCTTCAGCCACTGACTTCGCAGTGTAAGGATGTTTCAAAGCAATAAAATGACAACACTTACTCAGCCTATCAACAACAACCATCATTACCTCATGTCCTTCAGATTTCGGTAAACCATCCATAGATATCTCACTCCAAATGGAATCCGAAATTTCCAATGGCATGAGTAATCCAGTGGGAGATAAAGCCAGTGTTTTGTTGCGTTGACAGGTCATACACTCATCACAGTATTTCTGTACATCAGCCTTCATACCTTCCCAATACAACTCACCTATCAACCTTTTATAAGTCCATAAATAGCCCGAATGCCAACCAAACACTGAATCATGATAAGTATGAAGAATTGTAGGCAATAAGACTGAATTTCTGGAAATGACCAATCGCCCTTTATACCTTAGCACACCATGCGGCATAGTAAATTTTGTAACATCGTCTCCCTTCTCAAGCTTGTCCACAATTTCCTTCAACTTCTCATCTCTATCTACCTCTGTTTTAAGAATGGATAAATCCAACAATGATGAAACAGTAAGTTGATTAAGTTAGGTAGTAGGAGGAACACGAGACAAGGCATCTGTTGCTTTGTTTTGTAGTCCCGGTGTATACACGACATCAAAATTGTAGCCAAGAAGCTTAGCAATCCACCTCTGATGTTGAGGTTGGATAACCCTTTGTTCCAATAAAAACTTCAATGATCGTTAATCAGTTTTCACTACAAACCTCCTGCCCAAAAGATAAGGTCTCCAACGTTGCACAACCAAAAGGTCCAAAACTACAACCATTAATTCCCGTTCATAAACTGGTTTAGCATGATCCCTCATAGCTAATGTCTGGCTAAAATAAGCATTTGGCCGATGATTTTGAATTAAGACAGCACCTACCCCATATCTAGAAGCATCAGTCTCTATTTCAAATGGCATGGAAAAATCTGGCAGTGCTAAGATTGGCAGAGTCATCATAGCCATCTTTAAATTCTCAAAAGAATCAGCAGCTGCAACAGTCCATTGATAAGCTCCTTTCTTCAATAATTGAGTCAAAGGAGCAGCCACACTTCCATAATTCATTTCAAATCATCGACATTATCCTGTCAACCCAAGAAATCCACGAACTTCGCGGACATTAGTGGGCACGGGCCATTTTTGATAGATCTAATTTTCTCGGATCAACTTCTACACCCTTGCCCAGAATTATATGGCCAAGATACTCAACTTTCGTTTTGGCAAACCCACACTTATGCATATTAGCATATAATTCTCTCGCAACACCTCTAACACCCATTCTAAATGTTGAAGCTATTCATCCAAACTTCTACTGTAAATTAAAATATCATCAAAAAAGACTAAGACAAACCTGCGTAGGTAAGGTTTATAAAGATACTATTCATCAAAGCTTGAAACGTTGATGGTGCATTGGTGAGCCCAAAAGGCATGACAAGGAACTCATAATGCCCCTCGTGAGTTCTAAAAGTTGTTTTCTCCACATTCTCTTTACACATTCTAATATGATGATATCCCACCTTGAGATCAATCTTCGTAAATATATTAGCCTCGTTAAGTTCATCAAACAATTCCTCTATTACTGGAATAGGAAACTTGTCTGGAACGGTCACACTATTCAACGCACGGTAATCTACTCAAAACCGCCAACTACCATTTTTTTTTCACCAACAAGATCGGGCTCGAATATGGACTAGTACTAGGTTTAATTATGCCAGATGCCATCATTTCATCAACCAATCTTTCCATCTCCTCCTTTTATTGGTATGCATATCTAAAGGCCGGACATTGACTGGATTAGTTCCCTTCTTAAGATGTATATGATGTTCAATGGTACGTTGTGGTGGCAACTCTCCAGGCCAATCAAAAACATCTTCATACTTAGCTAACACGGCTAGGAATAGACTCATGAGTGGTAGGCACTTCATCAATCCCATACATCGCTGCAAATGCCATTCCACCTTCCAAAGATCTACACTCAATCAGAAATCCCTGATCAAGTTCTGTCCATGTCTTCATCATGTGCTTCAAACTCACCCTAGCCTTCGTACGACTCGGATCTCCCCTCAATACAACCTTCTTCCCATTTTGTATGAATGTCAAAGTAAGTTTTCGCCAATCCACTTCAGTTACTCCTAATGTATGTAGCCATTGCATACCAAGAATTACATCCACTCCCCCCAATTCTAATGGCAAAAAATTATCCACAACCTTCCATTCACCCAATAGCAGTTCCACTTGTTTACAAATTCCCTTCCCTTTTACCGCAGATCCAGAACCCATAATAACCCCATAATGAGAAGTTTCCTCCAACGGCAACAACAATTGAGTTACTAATTTTTCAGATATAAAACTATGGGTCGTGCCGCAATCTATCAATACTACTACTGATCTTTCTCGAATCATACCTTTAATTTTCATAGTTCCAGGGTTTGTTAATCCCACCACCAAATTTATTGACAATTCAATCACGGGTTCTTCTTGCTTAACAACTTCAGTCTCCTGTATCTCAGTTTCCACTTTTGAATCCTCTTCTTCAACTACTTCTGGTTCTTCCCCATTTACCCCAACAACTAAGACTCTAAGTTCCTTATGATCTTTCACTTTACACTTATGGCCCACAAAAAATCTTTCCTCGCAACGAAAACAGAGACCTTTCTCACGTCTAGCCTGAAATTCAGCATCAGAAAGTCATTTTAGTGGTCCTTCTCGTCGATTAGGTTCACCAGCCACTCCACGAAGTGTAATCGTCCGCATTGGAACAGTCCCTCCTGACTTATTATCATTAGAAATCACAGGAATTTGAGGTTTAAAAGAAGCAGAAGCCTGGAATTTCCCATCCGCTGCACGTTTGGAACTTGATTCTCCCCTTATCACTTCTCGGTTCTCAATCTTTTGGGCCAACTTCATCATTTGAGCAAGTCCCATAGGTTCCCAACATTCCATATCTGCCTTAATCCATGTTTCAAACCATTCATAAATGTCTCTTCTAAGACAGCCTTTTGTAGAAAAGGCAATGGTGCTACTAATTTAACAAATACATTCTGATATTCTTCCACTGTAGTTTCTTACTTGATCTTTAAAAATCTATCCAGATTTGATCCCTCACGACCTGATCAAAATCGAACAATAAGTCTCTTCTTTAAATCGTCCCAATTAACAAACGATTCACGATCTTCATGAGATCTATACCAATCCAAAGTTGCTCCATCAAAACTAATAATGGACACAGTCATTTTTTTTCTCACTCAGTTTGTGTATCTGAAAGTATCTCTCAGCCCTAAACAACCAAAAATCAAGATCATTTCCCTCAAAAATTGGCATTTCAATTTTTTTAAATTTGCTTCGATAGCCTGTAGAATCTTCACCCTCCAACTTGGTATGTTTTTCCTCAGATTTTCCTCCCATCATCGTCGAATCACTGACATCAACCATGCTGTCAATTTTACTTGATGATCCTTCTCGTACTTCTTCCATCGTTGTCTTCCCTTTGATCATCCCCTCAATATATTTCAACAATGTTTGTTGTTGCTTCTCAGCCTATACTCCTAACTCTCAATACTCCTCGCCAAAGATGACATGTTTTCCTTGATTGTTGGCAGATCATGTAATTCTGCTCGAATGCCAGATATTTCTTGATCTACCATTTCCAACTTTTCCTCAATTCACTTTTGAGCCATGAAATAGAACTTCACAGATTCAAATTCTCTGATACCAAAATGATAGAACACCAAGTAGTGTGTTCAATTAATTTATTAATCAGCCGAACTTTAACAGAAAATGGTACTAACACAGTCTTGAAAACAAAGTACAACACAAGAACTAATACAAAAATAAACCAAGTTCAACATAAAACATCAAAACAGTAAAGTACTTCACGATAATGGAAATAACTTGCTACAGACTACAGAAACTGAAGACTGTCTGCATTCCCTGCTCTCCAGGAGATTACAGGCCTCCACTTCTAGAAACTGACTAACCACCCCTCTCTTCCCTTCCTTCTTTCCCTTTTAACTCCCTCTTATGTAACTAACCATGGTTCCCACCAAGGTGGTTTCACTTCTTTCTCCATTTTCCGTCTCTTGTTCACGTGCAACTGCCCCCTTTTTCCTCCTACTATATTGTAAAATAATTGGTGGTCTATCATATATGTAATATAAAATAGGTATTTTCTTCACATACTAGTGAAAAAAAATAATACTTAATAAAATCACCTACCTAATTCAAAATATGATTCCACTGTTATAGCACAAGAACGTGAGGATATGTAGAGTTTTTCTACTTTCTTTTTTAGAAAAAGATAAAGTTATGTAATGAAAATAGACAATATGAATACAATGCCTCAACCCTCAATCATAGGTACATTTTGGTAAATCAAAGATAAGGCAAATCAAACATTAAACAGAAAATGCAAACCTTGGGGATGGATCTAAAGAATATAATAAAATTAACAATCTCTTTTCCCTGCATTGATGGGTTGAACAATATATGACGAATGAACAAACAATTAATTAAACTTTTTGTGGATTAGTACATAACACGTGTTGAGTAAAAGTCATCATCACCTACAAAATTTGTTAGTGGCTCAGTAATGCCTACTAAGTAAGCAGCTCACACTTGAGGAGCCACCAAATAGCATACAAGCTAAAAATTATTCTATTCACAACCATTGCATTTGCTCCTCATTGAAAAGTACATAATCATTCCAACATGCCAAAGACATGAATGAACACATAACATAATGCACAATCAATCTCTACACAAGCCTCATGAGCTCGTCTTTAGTCCCATCCAAAGCTCTCTCAGACTTACTCCGTCAACAAGTGTCAACCCCTTACCATATCTACCTTGGGCCTCAATGATCTCTACAATGCTCGGAGTTCGATCCTTGATCATTTTATACAATGTCTCAATGACTAAGCAACATATTGTACCTCTTTTTCAAGGCACAATGAACCTCTTATTTCAACGATGACATATCACCCTTGACCAGTTTTACCCAAGGCACACCAATATGCACCGTCTACCCTTTATAAAGGCATGAATTATTCAGGACTGTTTTCTCACACAATCTCATTCAAACGTATGAGTCCTACAACATGCTTCTAGCCCTTCTCTAGGTCAAAACTACATAAAACAATAGTATGCCCCCAACAGAAATCATATGAATCAGACATTTTCAACAGTAACACAAGCTTATAAACTTAAGATCATGCAACCACTTCCCAGCACGTAAGTGGTCACAACAAAATTGCATCATTCCTGAAAGCTTAAACATCCAAAGCACATAAGGCATAAAAGCATCAAGCATTTACATCATAAATAAGAAATATAGCCCTATAGCACAAATAAAGCACAGCATCATAGAAAACAACATATAGACCCAACAATTAAAACTCTACTTGCCTACACTGCTCCTAAATTAGTCCAAAAGAGACCTAAATAAAAAGGAAAATACATAACAGTTTTAAATGAAGTTAAAAATCCTTACTCGAATCTGAAAGAGTATTCATCTGGGGCGCTCTTACATAAAGACGACCCTAAACCTAACTATCTTAGGTTGAAAACTCCAAATAAGTCTGAATCTACAACTAAAAGTTCCGAAGGATTAGATATTAATCTAAATCATTTCATCTGAGTTGGAATGAGTTACAAAGAACCGTTACACTTACAACCAAATCTAACCCCCCAAAAAAAAAACTCGGGTCGAGAAACTAAAACAGAAGAGCTACAAGCATAAGAATCGAATTTTAAATTCAATCCCAAAGAAATTAGAGCAAATTAACCAAGAAAATTTACCAAAAGGACTCGAATCTTTGCTGGAACGTGATGGAGTTAAAAATTACAAATGTGATCCCTGGGAAGTACGAGCAAACCGAATCGATGTCAATAAAGAAATGGGTTGCTGCAGAAAATTGGTATTCAGCCAGTTACTGTTAGGGATGGCGGAGCCGGGCAATTAAAGCTGGTCGTGGGAGTGTAGTTGCTGTGAGCGGACGTTGCCACCATAGAAGTAGAGCTCGTGCAGCCAAGGCTGAACAAAGACGGGTCGTGGGTTGCGCCGCTCGACAAACGCCGCTGGTGGAAGGAAAAAGAAGAAGAAATGGAGTGACTGTGCGGCTGAAGAGGGTGGAAGGAAGACGGAGAAAGTGGAGTAGAGGTGTAAGGAGGGAATCAGGGTTAATTCTGATTATTATTATCACCCTAAATTATAAAAATGTACACCTCAACTTTCCATTTTACCTTAATTACCTTTGAATTCTTTTAAACTTTACAAAAAAAATAATAATAATCTCAAACTTAAAATATATACATTAAAAAATACTCTTGTTTTGAAGGTAATTGGTTGAAGTTTTGTTTGAAAAATAAACATAAACCGTGAAAAAAAAATATATATATCCTTGAACTTAAAAAAAACTAAAAAATACTCTCACACTTAGCATATAAACTAAAACTTTTAATATCTCATTGAAAAATTAATTCAAAATTTAAAATGTCTCTATCATTAGGATAGATTTATTTGAAATTGTTAGGTTTTATGAGATTACCATTATTTGTTGTATGACTTCAGATATTAGAAATGTTGTTTCGTTGTTGTTGTTTTTGAAAATGAATGATCTACATGGTACTTTCCTTGTCGGTGGTTGCCTTTTCTGTTTCTTCTGTCGAAATCTTCCTTTATTCAGTGTGCAATTATTGTGGAAGTTTGAGTTGCTTAGTGTGATTCTGATGTGTATATATAAAAGACACTTAGACCTTTAGGTAGGGTTGGTTGTTCAGTTTATCCTAATGACAACATTTGTATTATCTTTTTGTAGTTGTTTTGGCTTGTGTTGGAAGAAGGAAATGTTACATGCGTTGGATACATATTTCGTTCTTCAAATAGTCTTGTAAACAATAGAGCTTAAGTTCTTCAAGAAAGGTGACTCTGTCTTTGGGGAGCTTAAGAGCATTTTAATAGAATTATTTTGCTATCATTTTGAATCGAAACAAATATAACCAGATCCATGTGAGTAGTGACACCCACTTAGGACGACCAATGTCAATGTTCACCTTAACCATCAACTCCAGCCATCACTTCCGTCATTTATCTCTAAGATGGCGTTTGGGGAACAGGTTGATTTATGGAAAGGTTAGTGTTACGATAATCCTAGTGTTATGATAGTATGTATTTGAGGGAAGAATTAGGATAGATATTATGATGATCTTTTTTATAAAAAAAAATCATATTCTAAATCTAATACACAAATTTCATATATTTAATTTACTAAATCGTCATAATTTTTTTTAAATCATTTGCCTTAATTTTTAATTAATCATTACGTTTCAGCTCTGTTTTTTTTTTTTTTTTCTAGCGTTGACATGCAACTCGGAAACATGTAAGTCAATGCAAATAACAATTGAAAATATGAATTTCCTTGAACAAAATTTCATTAATACAACTAATCATTAAGCCAATACTTTGGTACAACACAACTTGAAATTATGGCAAATATAGTGAAGAAGATGAACCAGAAAACAGACGGGACAACCGCAGGAATTGGACGAGCAATGAAGCGTTACCTTGTAGAATGATTGTGCAGTAGTCCAACTTAAGCTCCTAGAGTATCCAAGGATGCTTTCATGTTTGTCAAACTGCGCATCAGTATCCATATACAATGCACCCTGTCAAATCTACTCAATTCAGGGATTTCGTGCAACTGTCTAACTGAAGGGATTAAAGCTCTTGACAGCGGAAGATTTTATAGAGGCCTTAGATCAATTTAATGGAGAACTTAAAATACCATACATTGGCAAACAAATACATAAATAAATTTTCTTATAATTTAAACTAAGGTTAAGCATGCTAAACAAATTATAGATTAGAGAATTACATAATAAACTAACTTACTCTCGTTGACGTCTCTGAATCTACAAATCACCTAATGAGGAACACTACCCGTCGAAAACCTTCTTATCCTCTAAGATGAGATCGGTTTGTGGAAACCAATTGAAATGAAAGAAGGTTTTTCAGAAAATCTATGAAAGGAGTCACAAAGAGGCTTAGGTTTTAAAAAATTATTTTCTTGCGTATTTATAACTCTCTTCTCTAGAGAGTAGGAGAGAATCATGAGATTCTATTAATTTAAAAAATATTAAATTAATAAAAATATCAGATCAACTAATTAATTAATTAAATCATATTAAATTAATATTTCATTTAAATCATATTTAATGAATATCCCTCACACATCGCATAGTTTTAATTAAATAAATTAAACTAAACTATTTATTAATTCTCCAATTAATTAATTGCTAAATTCAATATCTTATATTTAATTTAATTCAAATTTGAATCATATTCAAATATAAATTTCTCTCATAACCAGTAATTTTAATATGAATCCAATTCACATTAAATTAATATTTGAACTCACTCAAATAATTTATCTCTCATAAACTAATTTGAATCATATCCAAAATTAAATTTATATCATAAAGTTTAATTAAAATATAAACTTTATATTGTGATGTATCACCATACATTATTCTAATTCTCAAAGTGAATTTGAACATTTTAAATTACAACCAATAAAAATAAATCTCATTACCCTTTATAAGCTAGAGAGGGGACCTAATGGACCTACAGATTAAGAACTACAACGATATGAGATTAAGTGGCTAAATTCATTAACCACATTAATCAATATTAGTTAATTGTGTGTACACTCCACTAAAGACTCACAGTTGAACTCTTCTCACTGTAAATATATTTCTGTGTCCATGGATATAGCCCAATAACAGTAAGTTAGTCCTTCACGAGTGTTCATAACGCCAGTTTGGTCAAATTACTGTTTTACCCCTGGGTTACCTCTAGTCCTTAAATATTAGTGCTCCTCTAATGAACATGTTTATAGTCCAACTAATAAACAGAAACCTCTCTCATGCCATAAAGAGGGTAGGACCATTTGTTCAAGTCTCGGAGATACCATTTAGGTTTTTTCTTCTAATCTCATAAAATTTTTATAAAATTTTGATTCACTATTAAAAATTTTGCGTCCACTAATTTATGCACTTCAAACCTAAACTCATAACAAGTTTCTATGGAATGCTCACATGCCCCAGGATGAAATAAACATGTCTTCTTGCTGATACTCTCTTTTCCATCTATATTGCCATTATCAGTCATCGGTGGTTTATATACCCAGCTCCATGAAGAATCCAAAAAAGAATCCTCATTGGTGTAGTTAAGTCATACACATCATTCTTGTAATGTTCCACCAATGTATTAATGACGTTTATGACATAATTTCGTGGTTCAGGAGAGAGTTTTAATTAACATTTGGTTCCTCTCCAGTCTTCTGAAATTTCAACTAGCCAACTTTTATCAAGCTTTGTACCTTAGCTTTCAACATATAGCAATTTTTAGTAGAATGCCCCATTGGTCCAACAACTCACATTTTGTGTTTAGGTCGTACCACTTGGGGCATGGTGGCTGTAAAGGCTCTTGAGGCACTAAAACAACCTGATGATTCTTTAGTAACTGTGGCAACAATTCAGTATATGACATGGGTATATGGGTCGAAGTGAATCTACCTCCAATTATTCTTTACAAAACTTAGATTTGACTGACTTTGTCCACCACCATGGGGATTAGAAGAGTAATTTGTTTGTCCAACTACCGGTGATGACATTCGTGTACTGGTTCTTTGAGTCGATCGAGTTCACCTCGTGCACCTCTCATTCCTTATTTTTTGTGTCATCATTTTCCTTGATTTTGAAGCAAAATCTGTAATTCTTCCATTCTTCACTCCAAATTCAATCCTCTCCCCAATTGTTAAGACATTTGAGAAATTAGTCGAGGCAGTTCCAACCATTCTATCATAGTATGGGGCCTGAAGAGTATTTACGAACATGGTTGTCAACTCTTTGTCAGTAAGAAGAGGTTGTACTTGTGTAACTAACTCTCTCCATCGTTGTGTATACTCTTTAAAAGTTTCAACATTCTTTTTTTTCATCCTATGAAGATCTAGATGGTCGGGTGTCATATCAATATATACTTACATTTTTTTAAGAATGAATCGACGAGATCCTTCCACCTATGCACTTGTGAGCCATCCAATTGCATGTACCAATGAGAAGTCAGACCAGCTAAGCTCTTTTGGAAGCAATGAATCAACAATTTATCATCATGAGCATAAACTGGCATTTCTCGATAGTACATAACTAAGTGAATTTTTGAACATGTGGTCCCATTATATTTCTCAAAATCTGAAGTCTTGAACTTTGAAGGGATTACTACATTTGTGATTAGACATAACTGTGACGCACCAACATCCCTGTATACATCTGCACCCTCAATAGCTCACAAAATTTCCTCCAAAATCTCTAGCCTTATTTTGCTACCTTGATCTTCTGAAACCTTCCTACCACCCTCAATGACAAGGGTGGATACTGGATCCCTTGTTTGAACTACTTGCTGCGAGGTTTGATTTGACTCTAGTGTAGGAAATGATGGAGGATATAGTGTACCCGCCATCATCTGTGGAGTAAACCCAAGAGGGAATGCGGGTGTGTCATCTATTTAATTCAAACTGATCTCCACATATGGAGATGTTCTTGACGTGTGACAGAGAGATGTTGGGAAAAGGTTAAATAATAATTGTTTTAGTTCCTTTCCCCGACGTTCCTCTGTCACACGTTGGGGTAAGTGTACATATTAAATTAATTTTATATGTTCATCGACGCAAGGAATGTTGCATCGGCGATAGGTGACGTACGGTTCGCCGTCTTTTGTGGCGTCGAAATTCTTCTGATTTCTTGTAGTGTTTATTTTCTCATACAGATCCATGGGAGTAAATCCCTACCAAATGCAATTTCTAACTAAGTTTATTTTCTTACGAGATTAAGTGTTTAGGATGAAGAAAAATAAAGATAGAGTAAATATAGTAATCGTAAAAACAAAGACTCACCTTTTGCAAAGATTTTCTTCATACAATATTTTTTTCCTTCGTCGAGATTCTCTAAAGAATATTTCTTTCTAAACACTCTCTCTAAAGAATTTTTTTTTCTTGATTCTTTCTAAAAGAATCTTTTTCTTTCCCTTGCAAATGACCAAAGGTCCCTATTTATAGACTAACGGTGCACTGTAAATTAGGAAAAAATAATAAGAATAAAATCAAAATTAGATATTATATGAATACATTAATTTTATTTTTTCCTAAAATAATAGAAATGAGATATTATGAGATTTTCTAAAAAAAATAAAATGATTTCCTTTTTCCTAAAATGAGTAAAAATAAGTTAAATGTGATATTAAAATATTTTATTTAAAATAAATTAATTTCTTTTTTTCCTATAATAGTAGAAATAAATCAAATGGGATATTAATAAAGTAATTTTTTTTTCTAAAAGAAATAAATAAAATGTGTTATTATAAAATTTTGTCTAAAATGAATTAATTTGTTTTTTCCTAAAATGATTAGATATGCTTAAAAGATTTTTTTTCTTTTTAAATAAAAGATTAAAAAAAAGAAATATTATTGTAAGAAAAAATATAAAAATCATAATCATTATTATTATTCTTTTTTTAAAAGAAAAATAATAAAAAGATGTAGGATAAAATTAGGTGGCTAAAATAATAATAACATTTTATTAATTCATAACGACCAATGAATTATATTTACTATCTACGAGTTTGTGGACATAAATCTCAACACTAACGACTTCCGCATGGGTTGCACTTTAATCTTGGCATTGTAAATGCGGTCATTCCAAAATGGTCTCCAGCTGATCATTCTCATATTCCATGGCACTACGAATGATTTCCACAGTTTCCACAGTATGGCCTTCCCACTTCCTCTTTGATCTACTTGAACCCATCCTACACTTTCTTGATTGACTAGGTCATGTGCCCATGATGTCCTTGGAAGACATGTCAAGTCCCTGGCTATACATCATAGGGATCTCTATATCATTTCCATCTTAAACTGAAAATCCCTCATACCCGCCCCACATATTCGGCTCGACATCAGCGAATGTCTCTGCGTGTGCTAATGTAGTGTGATCTTTCCCGAACACGTAGGAAAGTTCATCGTAATAAGGACAAGACTTGTTTAGGAGATTCTTCGCTGCAAGGTGGCTTTGTGAAATATTTCAAATAAATTGTCAGTTTCCTTTTGTATAAGCGAATAATTGTGGCAATAAATTATTTGCCTACGTTGACCCAACTGTCAAACAATTCTTTCTAAGCGATTATGCATTTTACCTCATCGTTCCAACCAAGTCCACTACATGATGAGCTCTGCATTTCTGACATCGCCTGAAACGTTCTTTTCGGAGTCTTGATTCTACAGTCAATTGTACTGGTCGCTTGGATGGTACATCCTAACAGCTTCCCCATCATCATTCTCACTAGTCGTGCTAGGTACTTGGGTTTGAACGTGTCGTTCTCAAATTCCACCCATTAGTAGAGACCAAATCCATCAAGCACTCCACAAGGGTGGACTTCTCCTCTTTCATCCACAAACGTTTGAGGCTCCATGTTGAACTTGTCATACTCACAAACAATGCAAGAAAAACAAATGTTAAGCATTTGAGTTATAGAACAAGTAAACACGTCGAACAAAATAGGTCCTACTTCTAGTCATTTGTGAATGTTTCATTCATTTCGTGGCTACACCCATACATTCAACAAATAATAAGACAATTTAGAAAATAAAGAAGTAGACTGCTACACCAGGGGTACTATTGTTTACGCAACTCCCATTGACTGAACATTTCTTTGGCTAAATCATCCTGCCATTAACTCCATTTGTTCGAGGTCTCAATATTGTAAATGTGATCACCTATAGTTATGTCGTACATCGAGTCACCCTCATCAATATCCTCATTACATTGTGTTTGTCAGCTCTCTATTTATGAGGTTGTGCAGTAGACAACATGTTAGTATTGTGTGACATTGGACTTAGACGGGGTAGTAGGACTTTCCTCAAAAAATTGTCCATCAACCCTTCAAAAGACCAAAAATTCTTTCAATAACATTATGTGAGGAAGAATGTTTCATGTTGAAGAACTCTTTCGTTGTTGTTCGTGCATTTCTTACTTCATGCCACTTCTGCATGTTGTATTGTCGTTCTATGTAAGGTGCTAGAAAACCCTTAGCATTGGGGTACCCTATGTCGCATAGGTAGTAATACCCTATTTTGATATTGAGCGTGTTATAAATGTCGTAAGTGATGAAGTTTTAGATATTGCTCGTAGGAAGTATGCGTTCATAGTTACCCTTGAAAACCCTCAGGCCATTCAGTCTAGAAATAGCATCTCGAAGTATGTGTGAGTCAGTGACGAATCCTTCCCAGCTAGCTAAGACGAAAACAAAATATCCTTTCGTATCACAAACTCTCAGGACGTTTGTGGCAACCTTGCTCTTCCACATTCTATGTCTCAGTCAATCAGTTGTCAAGACGTTCAACTTTATGTACATGCTGTCTAATGCACCAAGAAAATTTTCATTATACAAAAAATGAGGAAAAAATTACAAGTACGAAGAGATAGAAGCATTAGTAAAAGGAGAAAAAAATTACAAACATAATACTGTAGATGTATACCTTAATTCCTATTTGTCCTACTTAGTTTCATTAAACTAAAATAAGACATAATTCTAATTATATTAGAATTAATGTGATCTTAGGTTTATTTAATTTTAAACAATTTTAAAATAAATCAAATTAATCCTAAGATCCTATGTTTGTATGCAAGTATTTATTATAGGCTGACGATTTCTAATTATCAAATTTTATAACTATTATAAAATTAATTAATTAGTCCTATAATATTCAAACCATACATCATGCATAGCATTACACTAATATAATAATTATATTAAACTATAGAAGTGTTATGCTCGTTATTTTCATCTTAATTAATATAGCACTTATATTTTTAAAAAAATCATGAAAATCAATCCAGCATACACAAGACATTAATTTAAATACAACAAATTATATTTAACAAAGTAATATCATGCATCATGCTTATCCAATTTCATATATTTAAAATATCAACATATTTTAATTAACTCATGAAATTCAAAATCATGCATTAATACTATATACTATAACATTTATAATATATAAAAATGCATCAGCATGCTTAAAAAATCATGCAACTAAAATATAACACTTATATTTAAAAATGATGCATAATAATTATAATTATAATCCTAAGGTGAGATTTTAAACTATATGACATACACTATGTATATAATTAATTTAATCAAACATCACATGTAATTATAGATTAATGATCTATATCCAATTTGGAAACCCGCGACCTCCTACATCAAAGGTGAATGAACAACCACTACACCAGAAATTCATTCTTGATATTTTCCACACGCGCAAAAAATATATCTTTGTTTTTTATTTATTTTTAAATCAAACGCATCTTCACGACAACTCTTGCCAACCATTGACACTGACTTACTAACTCGATTATATAATTAAAATATATAAAACAACTGGCTCTTACATCAATTAAATTAATGAAAAATTGTAATCTAAGGTGCCAAAATCGAAAACATCTATTTTGCAAGCCCCATGTATAATGCAAAAATCTCACTTAACCAATGCAAAATTTTAAATTTCAAATTAAAATTTGAGATGACTCTAACACCACTTGAAGAGATAAAAGCTCATGACAGCGGAAGATTTTACAGAACGATTCCTCAATTTAATTTTGGAATTCTAAAATACCAGTATATTGACAAAAATAATTAAGAAACTAATTTTCTTATTAAGAATTCTTTAATAAAGTATAGATTGAACAAATAAAAACTTACATAGTTTGAAGTCTTTAAATCTACTAAATCTCAAAATAGGGACACTACTCGTCCGAGACTTTCCTATTCTTTGAAATGAGATTGGTTTGGGGGAACCAATTAGGATGAGAATAAAAAATGTTTAGAGAGAAACTATTTTGGAGAGAGCAAAAACATAGATTTAATTCATTAAGAAAAACTATTTTTCTTTTGAATATTTATAACTCCCTTTCTCAAAGTAGAAGAATAATAAGATTCTATTAATTTAAAAATTTTAAATTAATAGAAATTTCAAATCTACTAAATAATAAATTAATTAATCAATCAATTAATAATTAATTAAATCATATTTAATTAATATTTCATTTAAATAATATTTAATTAATATCTCTCCAATATTTTATAGTTTAAAATTAATTTAATTAAATCAAATTTAATGAAAAAATTAAATTAAACTATTAATTAATTCTTCAAATAATTAATAGCTAAATTAAATATTTTATATTTAACTTAAATTAAATTTGAATCATATTCAAATATAAATTTTTCTCATAACCAATAATTGTAATATAAATCAAATTCACATTAAATTAATATTTGAACTTGTTCACACGAGATTTCTGGAGAAATGTATTTCGTAGAATTGAACTTTGTATATTGATTTATATAGTAAGTAGAGTCTTTAATATTTACTAATTTGATATTTTTTCTCTAATACAAGTTAAAACTTAGAGTTTCTTGGTTTTCGATCATTAGGATGTTGTAGTTGCAAGTCAATTTTGGGCTTCGATTTTCTGGAACCCAAATAAAGTTTAATCTTCTAAGTCTTTAATCTTTCATAAGATATTGATCTCGAGGTTGATACGAACTTGCATGTCTTGAGAGATTGTAGAAGCTTGAATCTTCAATCCTTTAGAGCTTCAATTCTTCGTTCAACTAAAAATCCTTTAAATGAATGGAAATGTCTCTATTTATAGAGAACTTTCATGGGGTTTAGGTGGGTTTGAGCCTATTTTCATTGGTGGGATTGGGCTTAGGCCCATTTGTCTGTTGGATTCGGGCTTAGGTTTGGATCTATTTGCTCGACGGGTTAGGGTTCGTTATTACTTTGGCAGAATTTTTACATTGGGGGTTTGAATTAGGTTAGGATATGAGAAAACTTGATTATCCAAACTCAATTAAATTATAATTACCACAATATGTGTTGGGATGATGTGGCAGAATTTAATTGGCCGAAATTTCTTGCTCAACAGATGCCCCTTTTCGAGATTCTTACACATGTATGGGTGGATGAGTCTAAAAAATGATAAGCTGAAACCAAAAATACAAACAAATTGCTCTCGACCTTAACTACGGCTAATATGCCAAATTAATCCGACTATGTATTTGGACATAAGTATGATTAAAATGTTATATGAAGTTTGGTTAATTTTGAATTTGATTCAATTTTTTTAAATGAATTTAATTAAAGGTTAAACTTGGAATATTGCCAAATTTTGAATTTAAATAAAAAAAATGTTATTATTTTTAGTTTTTAAAATGTGAACACTATATGTCTTTTTTTTAATCAACTGGTTGGTAATACGTGCTATGCACGTTAATTTTTCACACAAATAGCATGAACTATATTTACTTAGTCATGATCTTTTTAAATAATTTTTTAAAATACATTTTTCAGCTTTAATTCTAGAGAGATTTCTTCCTTAAGACTTGTTATATGCATGTATAAATATAATGAGCTAAAAGATATAAAGGTTTAATCAACAAGTTCAAATTAACCTTAGCTCACAAATCTTCATTTGAACTTGTTGGAAGACTAATTTCTTCAAACACCAACCTTTTCTTGTGACTTGAATATGAAAAAATAAAAATAAAAAGAATGAAATATTTATACCTAAAGATTTGAAAAGGGAAAGAATTTAAAAGGTTTAAATAATTACAAAGTAGTTAATATAAGATAAAAAAATATGAATAGGTAGAAGATAGAGGGATGTGAATAGGTGGAATATAGAGAGATGTGAATGGTTTTAGAAAAACGTTAATGATATAATTAAAAAAGATTTAGAGAAAAAAACCTAAATCTACCGCGAAATTTTACAAATGTCTTAAATTAAGATTTATTTTCTTGATTAGAATTTCATATACTTTTAGGACAATTCTAATCTTATCTATATTATTATTATATAGGATTTTTAAAATTAATTCAAATTTTTTTCTTAATTACATTATATTCAATTTATTATCTAAATGATAACTTCCTTATTTATGATATTAATTAATGTATAACTTTATTAGGGAAATAGTTTATAAATTCCATATAAAATGAAATATTTTATAATATGGAATAGTTTAATAATTAAGTATAATTGTATATCATTATTTTCATCACCCCATATTGAATTATAAAATTTATTTCACCGCCCGGGATGACTTTGTCTTCTTCCTCCTTCAATTTTGTTATTTACTTCCATCAATTCTGGCTTTGGCTTTCTTCTTCGATTTGTATTTCAAAAAATTGCTTTCTTCTTCCTTTTCGATTTACTATAGAATATACGGTTAGTCTTTTTTTCTTTCATTTTTTGTTTCATATATTCTTTCTTCTTTCATTTTGTAGCATATATTTTTTTTCCTTAAAAAATTCGTCATTCTTCCATTCCGTAGCATATATTTCAGTCATGTTCCTTCTTTCATGTTCAGCATAAATCTTTTATTAAATGTCACATCATTCGTATATACTATGGTATATCACTGAATAATAAATTTATGTTTTGTGATTTGTCACAAATATACTACTGCATATATTCAATAATACATACACATATTCTTTTTCATGTTCTATGATTTTTTCTTATTGCGTATATATACCAATATACACACAGATTATATATCCATTCAGTATTTTTTTATTTCTTACATATATGCTATTGGATAGTTCATTCATGTTTTGTAATTTGTTACATATATACTTCATATATTCAATAATACATACACATATTTTTTTTTTCATATTTTGTGATTTTTTCTTAGTGCATTTATATATCACTGTATACACAAATTATGTATCCGATCAGTATTTTTTTTAATTCTTACATATATACTACTGCATAATACATATATTTTTCTGTGATTTGTTACATATATACTTCTTCATATATTCAATAATACATAAATGGTGTTATCTTCAATATATTCAATATACCATAATGTATCCCGATTACGAAGTATAAATTTTTATGCCAATTATTTTTCGAAAGATCACTATACCAGTCGATCATCGGTGTTCTTCTTCTTCACCGCTTATACTTCCCTCAATCTTCTAATATTCGACGTTTTTAGGAAATTTGGATGAATATTGTAATATGATATCCATTTTAGGCTATCTAGGTTAAAGATTCTATAATTAATTGGAGAAAAAAAATGTTATAATTATTAATATATATAGATGTATTTATTAATAATTATTTTTAAATTAAAAAATAAATAAAAATCAAATTACAATAAAACCAAAGTAAGAAACAAATAAATCTCCCAAGAAAAATATAAGAAACAAATAAATCTCCCAAGAAAAATGATAAAATTAAAACAAAAAGTTTATCATGATCCGTACTTTTATATATACTATATATATATATATCTTTTTTCCTTTTTCTTAATGTATTTACTTTTGTTAATTATCTTGGAAAACAATAATAATAATATTTATTTTGGATACGAACTACATCTTAAGAGATTCATCTTAACAAAAAAAATTTATAAACAAGATCCCGTTGATTATAGATTGAAGATTTCCCATTTGTATTATAAATAGGGTAAGGGAGTGGCAGTATAAAGCAGAAGGAATATTAAATCTACCATAAAGAAATTTGAATATGAGCTTTGAATCTGCCTTCAAAAACTTTGAACCTACCTCCAAGAACTTTGAATCTATCATAAATAACTTTGAATCTGCCACCAAAAAAAACTTTGAATCTGCCATTAAGAACATAAATCCGCCACAGCCATCAAGAAAAAATAATATCTTCTTTGTTGGGCGAAAATTATCATCTTCTTTGTTGGCGAAGAGTTTGCCAACTCCCATTGTACGAAAAGGGTTTGAAACTGGAAACTGCACTTTTTTTTAATATGTGTGGAGAACAGGGGTATAGAGGGCATTGCAGAGAGAGGATAAAAAAAAGAGTAGGACGAAGAGGGAGGGAAAGAAAAAAGAAAGAGAGAAAAGAAAAGAGAAGACGAGAAAAGTGTTGTAAAAATTCCAATGATGATGATTAAAATAATTTACTGTATCGTGATGAATCACTGCCTTGAAAGTAAAATTCGACCAGACCGTGGTAGTAATCTTACTGCCGATTGCTCCCCAAGGTTAACACAACTCCCTACTTCTGACGTGCACTCACTGGAAATAGGAATAAAAATGATGAAGGATTGCTCAGAACTTTGTATCTCGGAAGGGAGGATGATTTAGAGATAAAGGTAGAGATGAGAAGGTTTTTTGTGTTGAATGAAAATGAAGTGGAGGAGGGCTCTATTTATAATGGAGTCCCCCTCAACTGCCATCTAAAAATTCATCAAAAAAAGGGCACGGAGGAAAGAACGACAGTGGCGTGAAGTGTGGAAGACCGACTATTTGGAACGACTGGAGAAGTGGCCCGAATATTAGGGGAACCAAAAAACTATTCAGATGAGTATCAAAAAATACATTCTTATTCGTGCAAGCGCGGTTGCCCGAGCCCACTCGACCGGACGGACAGTGGCGGCGGCGACGCGCGTGGTGACAATATCATACTATCACCATCAACACAATTTGTATTCCCCTAGTTGTACTTCACTATTTAAAAACATTTGCCTCTTTTAAATTTTCAAATAAGGAACAACATTATAAATCACTTTGAATTGAGCCAAAGACTCACAGACTTTTCAAACAAAAAGGAATAGAGAATGAAGAGGAAATAAACATAGGAGGAGAAGGAAAAGGAAGAGAAAAGAAAGAGAAAGAGAAAAAAAAGAAAGAAATAGGGGTAGGTGAAAGAATACCCTCACTTGTATCAAGCTCATTGCATATGATACCTTCACTCGAATGTCACACCTACACGAACACGTTGGTGAAGGAATGAAATTCCCATAGCGGAAGCGTGTGAACGCCGTGCAAAAGAAATTCAACTTGAAACACAGAGAAAACACCTAAACATGCTCCTATGGAGGATAAGAAGAAAAGAAAACTAACTTTTGTAGAACCTTCCAAGGACCACCACAGAATCTTCCTCGTTATCCTCAAGATTAAAAAAAAAAACACACACACAGTTTGTGGGGCTTCTGTATTTTTGTTTTGTTTAAAAGGAAAAATATTTGGAGAGAGAATTAGAGAAATTGTATATCACCTCACTTTTATATCTTAACCAAAAGATATGAAGAGAGATGGACAAGAAAGTTATCAAAATAACTTCCTCTCTCTTCCATTATGTAGAATAACTCCCTTGGGAGTTATTCTTTTATTTAAATTAATATTAATATAAGTATAATATAAGATATAATGTAAATTTTATATTATATATTATATAATATTAATATAATATAACCAATTGTTTAGATCTTCTCATATGATCTATAGTTCTAATATGAATAGAATCCATATTAATTTTTAATCTACAGTTTATTTATGAATCTTATTCATATTATTATTATTTGAATCATATTCAAATATTAACTTCTCTCGTAAAAACTTTATATTATAATGTATCAAATACATTATGTTAATCATATACAATTTATTCTCTTTAATCAATTTGAACGATTCAAATTAAACCAAAATAAATTTGATTCTTATTTATCTTTATTGAGCTAACAAGAGGACCTTGTGGACCTATAGATTAAAGCTTCAATGATGTGAGATTAATTAATTAAACATTTTAATTAAATTAATCACTATTCATTAACTATCAGTAATTCCACTAAAGACCAATAGTTGCACTCCTCTTACTGTAGATATATTTTTGTGTCCATTAGATATAACCAATCAACAGTGCAATGACCCTTCACAAATTGGTCATAAGTATAGCTGACCAAAAATTATCGTTTTGCCTCTGTAGTTACATCTAACTCCTTAAGTACCACAAATTCCTCTAATGAACAACAATTATAATCCCACTATAACTAAACTCCAACTCCTCTCGAGCCATGAGAGGGTGTGGCGCCACATTGTTCAAGCCTTGGAATCAGCCCTTAAGAGAGCAATTTCTCTACTTACTCTATCTATAGAGAAGGAGTGAATTCTTTCTTGTGTAGTTGTGTTCCCAGCTTCCTAATCAAATGAATCTCCAAAATGGTAGGCCAATTGAGTCAGCGATATAGGCCACTCTCACCCATGCAAATCAAAGGATTGCCTTCATAGGCATGAGTCAACTCACTTAGGATTCAGGTCAAGTCACCTATGGTCATCTTGGTGAAATGTAGTCTCAACTAGTAACTGTGTTAATAAGAGAGAGTATTCATTTCATGGTCCGATCTTATACAAACTCTTTGTATGGAATGCCCCTACTCTAATGTCTCTACATGAATGATTAGGATCAAATCATTTGTAGCACTTTAGAACAACTGTAATAACTACAAAGCAGGCTGTATTCGTAGTGTCACTAGAATAAGGTATACAACCTTATCCATCTACTACAGACCTTTTAGGTTATCATTTAAACATGATCCACTTGTATGTCTCCACATACATGTTTATGTTACATAAGATAACCTTGGATGTTAGTTTATTAGTTTTGTGGGTTAGTGCAACTAAATGTTAAATAAAATAAGACACTTTAGATAAATAAAATGTTTGTATACAAAACCACAAGATTTAGGGCATCAATCCCAACAATCTCCCACTTGTCCTAAAGCTAGTGGGGTGTACAACATAAAAGTTAAATCACTATAATAGTACACAAAACAAGAAACTAGGGCATACAATACGCACCTAGTAAATCTTCCACTTGCCCTAGATTAAGTGTGGCATGTCACGTAGACCTAGACTCTCAAACACCTTAGCTGTGAGAGACTTTGTAAACGGATCAGCAACGTTGTGCGCCGAAGCTATCTGTGTGACGATCACGTCCCCTTGATGCACTATCTCTCGAATCAAGTGATACTTGCGTTCAATATGCTTTCCACGCTTGTGGCTTCCAGGCTCACTAAAATTAGCCACAGCCCCCCTGTTATCACACTACAATGTAATTGGTTTTGACATATTTGGAACAATTTCCAAATCAGTCAAGAATTTCCTAAGCCAGGCAGCCCCTTTGGTAGCTTCACAAGCTGCGACATACTCTGCCTCCATGGTGGAGTCAGCAATACATCCTTGGTTGATACTTCTCCAAACTACAGCTCCTCCATTAAGAGTGAACACTGAACCTGAAGTAGATTTCCTAGAATCTATCAGTTTGAAAGTAAGAGTTTGTGTATCCTGTGAGGATCAAATCCTTAGAACCATACACAAACATGTAGTCCCTCGTTCTCCTAAAATACATGAGGATAGTTTTAACGGCAATCCAGTGAGCTAATCATGGATTTGGATTGATATCTACTAACTATCCCCACCGCATAACAGATGTCAGGTCTAGTACATAGCATCGCATACATCAAGCTACCAACAACTGATGCATAGGGGATATGTCTCATTTCCACAACCTCTTGAGGTGTCTTAGAACATTGTTCCTTAGACAAAGTAACTCCATGCCTGAAAGGTAGTAAGCCTCTCTTGGAGTTTTGCATTGAATATTTAACAACTATCTTGTCAATATACGATGCTTGAGACAAAGCTAGCGTTTTGTTCTCTCGATCTATAAAGATCTGAATGCCCAGAATAAATAGTGCCTCTTCCAAATCTTTCATTTGAAATTGGGCCACTAGCCATTGTTTGATATTAGTTAGTACACCTATATGATTTCCAATGAGTAGGATATCATCTACGTACAAAACTAAGAAAGCCACTGAATTGTTGATAATTCTCTTGTAGACACAAGGTTCATCAACGATTTGATTAAAGCCATAAGATTTTATTGCGGTATCAAATCTTATGTTCCAAGATCGAGAAGCTTGTTTCAATCCATAAATGGAAAGATTAAGCTGCAAACTGTTTGCTCTTGACCTGGAGTTATAAATCCTTTTGGTTGTTGCATATAGAAGGCTTCCTCAAGATTGTCATTCAAAAAAGCAGTCTTAATGTCCATTTGCCAAATCTCATAGTCATAATATGCAACAATTGACAAAAGTATTCGAATAGACTTTAACATGGCAATAGGTGAGACAGTCTCCTCATAGTCAACTCCCTCAACTTGGGTATAACCATTTGCCACTAGTCTAGCTTTAAAAGTTTGCACCTTACCATCTGCACACCTTTTTCTCTTGTAGATCCATTTGCAACCTATAGGTTTTACCCCTTCAAGTTGATCTACAAGATCCCATACTGAATTGAAGTACGTAGACTCCAATTCAAGATTCATAGCTTTTATCCATTCATCTTTATCCACATCCTCCATTGCATTACTAAAAGTCAATGGATCCTCAATTTTGCCACCATATATGACATTTAAGGCTTCAGTTAAACTAATATAACGAACAGGTAAGTTTGTAACTCTCCCCTTTCATCGAGGTTTCCTCAATGATTAAGGTTGATGTGTCCTAGTGGATGAACTGACATGAACAACTCTTGTTAATGCACTAGGCTCTTCAACAACTCTTGTTGAAGGTTCAATAGTTTCATTAGAAAGTTCATTTAACACTATCTTACTACGCGATTTGCGCTCCCTTACGTGGTCCTCTTCTAAAAATGTAGAATTTGTCGATACAAACACTTTATTAGCTTTAGGATCATAGAAGTAACCACCTCTAGTTCCTTTGGGGTATCCTACAAATAAACATAATTTTGAACAAGATTCCAATTTCTTAAGATTGGTCTCAAGCACATGTGCTAGACAACCTTATATTTTGAAATGACGTAAACTACCCTTATGACCATTCCATAATTTCAAAGGTGTTTCATAAACAATTTTAGATGAACCACAATTCAAAATATAGACTGCAGTTTGCATTGCATAACCCCAAACGAATTAGGTAAGTGAGAGTAACTCATCATAGACTGAACCATGTCCAACATGGTTGGATTTCTCCTTTATGATACACCATTTTGTTGAGGTATACCAGGTGCTGAGAGTTTGGATACAATTCCACATTCCATCAAATAGTCTTGAAATTTTAAATCCATATACTCTCCACCTCGATCAGATCGAAATGTTTTAATAGTTTTGCTTAATGCATTTTCAACTTCAACCTTGTATTCCTTGAACTTTTCAAGTGCTTCAGACTTATGTTGCATTAAATAAACATACCCATATCTTGAATAATCATCAGTAAAAGTAATTAAATATTCAAACCCTCCTCTAGATCTGAATGTACAAGTTCCAAGGGTTCTTTAGCCCTATGACGTTTTCCAGTAAAAGGTTTTTTAGTCATCTTACCTTCGAGGCATGATGCACATACAGGTAAAGAATGTTCTTCTAACTCACTTAGAAGTCCATTCTTTACTAATCTTTCAATTCTATTGAGATTTATGTGCCCTAATCTTAGGTGCCAAAGATGAGCATTTTCTTTTGGAGAAATTTTAAGTCTTTTGTTTTGAGTTACCGTAGTTTTGAACATTTCAGTACTTAGGAGGGCTTTAGATGTTAACGAACTTAACACATAAAGATTATCTTCTAACTTTGCAGAACAAACCTCAACACCATTTTTGTAAATAAACACTTTATTTACATTAAAAGTTAAAGAGTAAGTTTGTTCAAGTAAGCATTTTATAGAAATCAAGTTCCTTTTCAAATGAGGAACAACATATACATTTTCTAATAAAATAAAAGATTTGTGTAAACAAAGTCAAAGCCCTCCCACTGCAACTGCTGAGACGACATGTCTAGTTCCAACTCGCATCGTCATCTCTCCAGTCTCCAACTGAATGAAGAACAAACATGATTAGTGGCACCTGAATCTTCTTCTTTTCTGCCAAGTACTTGGGACAGATTCTCTACCAATGTCCCTCCTAGTTGCAATCGAAACATATTTCCTTTGCAACCTTGGTTTTCTTGCTCGTTTTAACAGCAGTAGGGTTAGCTTTATTTCTTCGACCGCCCTTCTTCTTCTTTCACTTCTTAGTGCTAGATAAAGAAGGCACAAACTTAGTTCTAGAGGTCGAACCTCTATGGAACTTTCTTGTGGAAGTAGCAACATTTACCTCTCCCTTTTGTCCCTTGATTTTCATCAGAGACTCAAAAGTCTATAGCTCATTGAGAAGAGTGGTAAGGGTATAAGAAATCTTGTTCATAACAGCAATGCTTCTAAATTGTAGAAAACTCTCTGGTAGAGATTCCAAAATAAAGCTAACTTGACTGGCTTCATCGATGACAACCCCCATTCATTTTTGCCACATTGAAATGAACCATTATATTGAGAACATGTTCTCGCATTGAGGCTCCCTCATTCATACGGGCATTATAAATGTATTTCAGAGCATCATGCTTGATTTGATAAGAGGCATGACCAAACATCTTCTGCAAGGAGTCCATGATCTCACGAGTAGTGAGTATTGATTCATGTTTCTTGGCCAATACTTCAGATAAGCTTGCCAAGATGTATGCTTAGGCTTTTTCATTTGCCTTGACCCAGCACTCATGTGCTTCTCGAACAGTTCGTGTTGCATTAGCCGCTGGGACTTGAGGACACTCCTCAACTAGGACAAATCATAGGTCATCGATAATTAGCACAGTGTTGATAGTATTTTTCCAAGATGCATAATTAGTCATTAAGTTTATCAGCAACCAACATATTCAAAGTAGCACTCGTCATTATCAAATTGCTAAAACATACAATTTATTTATATTAGATATACATGCACTTTTCATACAGAAAACCAATCAATTTAGCAAAAAATTAATATATCCTAAGTGATATCTATTTTTGCAATGATGCTTCAGTGAGGTAGGATAAAAAAATCTTCATAGGGTGATTAATTATCCCTTCACTGAATTGAGACAATCTCAACTAAATATTATACCAGAATAACTCTTATTTCTATAATAATTAGTCATCAGTGTTTAGTCAAGAAATGATTAACTTACTTAAAAATTTCTTGTAAGTGTAACCCTTCATTTTAGATTCTAGAGTTCCGCCCCAATAAGTAATCCGTAGGAAAAAAACGATTGGAGCAAAAACTAAAGAAATCCTATCCATTTCTGGAGTTTGAGTAAAATCTCATGCAAACACCGTCCGTAGGGGGACACAAGCAAGGGTGCCTCGAGGCCGAGCATGAGAATTTACTAGAAACTAATGAAAGAGACCGCGGGATATGTTGACACACATCCCTCTCCCACTTACTATAAACACTATCTCTATTCACCTTGTTATAGACTTAAGCAAACACCAATCGTAGGGGGACACAAGAAAATATGTCTCAAGGCTGAGCATAAGTCTCACGGTGTGAACATTTAAAGAGAAACGTGAAAAGAAAAATGAAGTATCATATACCCCATTTTCTTCCACTTAGTGTTTTACTTAAAATTAATTAATTTAGAAATAAACGGCTAATTAATTATCTAAGTCCATTGTTAAATTGACCCAATATAACTCTTATATTGGATAGTTTAACAATATATGATTATTGTTCACCAAACACTTTGATAAATATAATCATGCATTGCATGCTTATAAAATATTCAACTAATTCACCTTCCAGGTCAGTTCCCAGGTAGGGGTGTTCCGTTACCGTCAGCTTAAGTACCCCAGCCTAGATAGAACCTTCCTTAGACAAAGGTCCCTTATAGACAAATATTTTATAAAATTAATCTTTTATTGATATCATTTTAATCCTTTTAAAATAATAAAAAATTAATCTTATTTCTAATTTAATTAGAAATATTATTCATTAAGGTCTAAGAGAATTAATTTTAAACCATTTAGAACTAATTGTGACTTTATGTTAGCGTGCAACTCTTTATTATAGAATTTAATTTTCAAATTCATAAACTTATAACACTTATAAGAAAAGGAAACAATTAAAACCTATAAATATGCATTTCTAATGTCATTTTATAAAGAAAATAATTATATTCATTAAGTAATGACATGCTCAATGCATTTCCAATTTTATCACATAATATAACAATTATATTAAATATGATGCATGATATTTATAATCCTGAGGTGGGATTTTAAACTATATGACATACCATATAATTAATCTAATTAAAAAATATTCAATGTTAGACTAAATAACAAAATAAACAGAATTTGGCACCCCTAAAAAAAATATTAATTTAAGTAAGTAAATAAAATGAAAATGTGCAGAGCTTCTAGGACTTGAACCGACGACCTCCAACAACAATGAAAGATGACACAACCAGTCAGCCATTGCACGAAAAATCCTTCGATAGTGTTTCAAATTTTGCACAAAAAGTATATATTTGTTCCTGTAAAAAATCTTCGGAAAAGGGCCAACCCACGACTTCTCCACAAGAAGACTAAGTCCATCTTCTCTTGGTCGATTTTTGTCAAAAAGTATTATAAAATGTCTGTTTCCATTCATGAATCGTTCTGTGAAGTAAACCATTGTTCTACAAAAAAAAAAAAAATCACAAGAAGAGAGTTAGTGCCAACACCTTACTTTCGAAAAAAGAAAACATTGGAAAACAAGTATCATGAAATTCAAGCTGCCAAAAAGCCAAAGAAATGGGCGACGTGATAGAGTTGCATCGTCTATCATGTACAAGCCCAATAAGTCTCAACAGTACTAAGAGCCATGATAGAGTTCATCATCTATCATGTACAAACCCAGTCACAGCAGTGGACGCCATGATAAAGTTGAATCGTCTATCATGTACAAATCTAATAAGTCACAGCAATAGTGGACGCCATAATAGAATTAGATCGTTTATCATGTACAAACCCAAGAAGTCGCAGCAGTAGACACCATAATAGAGTTGGATCGTCTATCATGTACAAAACCAAGAAGAAGTCGCAGCAGCAGTGGGTGTCATGATAGAGTTGGATCGTCTATCATGTACAAACCCAAGAAGTCGCAGCAGCAGTGGGCGTCATGATAGAGTTGGATCGCCTATCATGTACAAACCCAATAAGTCGCAGCAGTAGTGAGAGTCATGATAGAGTTTGATCGTCTATCATGTACAAACTAAATAATTCGCAGCAGCACTGGACGCCATGATAGACGATCGAATTCTATCATGGTGACAGAAAGAATTGGATCGTCTATCATGTACAAACCCAAGAAGCTAGAACGTCGACCAAACAGATACTTACATAAGACCTTAAAAAAATGATAAGAAATTAAAAAAAAAACAAAAAAAAAAATAGTCATGAATGGTAATATAAAAAAAATGGAGACCTTATCCTTTGATAAAGTCTTTAGTCACAGCTTCAGCCACATCTACTAAACTTGCACAAGAAAAAAAAATAGTTTAAAGAAAAATCAGAATAAATAAAACAAAAAGAAAAATATAGCATTGTTTTTTAATAATAATAAATAAAATAAATAAAATAAAATCAATTGATCTAGCCAGGTAACAAAATGTTTTTTTATAAAATAAATAAATCTTATTTTGTTATTTGGATTAAAAATACAAAAGAAAAAAATGAAAAAAAAATAGTAAGAACTAAAATAAAAAGAAAAATAAACAAAAAAAATGAAAAAAATAATTATAGAGTTTTTAATGAGTTAAATAAAAAAAACAAGAGAAGAAAATAATCTAAATATGATAATAATGAAAAAAAAAAGGTTTTTTAGAAAAGAAATATAAAGAGAAAAAGATTTTCTATATATATATTATATAATAATAATAATAAAAGTTTTTTAGAAAGAAATATTTATATATATATATATAAGAATGAAAAAAAAACATTAATATTGAAACACAAAACAGGGGAAATTAAAAATAAAGACAGAGAAACAAAAAAATAATAAAAATTAAAATTCTTTTATATATATGTAATAATAATAATAATAATAAAAAGAAGAAAATTAACTCTCATCTTTCTTTTCCCTCGCCAACCCTAAACCAAATGGTGACGAAATTTACCTATTTACAATAGAGGATTAAACATATTGGGTTGATTTTGCTATCAATCTTCTCCTACCAATAAGGTTGATACAAGATCTCCCTAAGATGAAGGAAAATTTTGAAGATATTGAGTAGTTTTTTTTAAAAAAAAAGACAATTTATGTTTTAGGTGAATTATTAAATAATATATCTATATACATATATATATTATTTTTTAAAAAAGATAAAAGTTTGGTAATTAACAAGTAAAATAATTAATATATATATATATATATAATATAAATAAATCTTTAAAAAAAAATCTTGGATTTGAATTCATATTTTGACATCCGCAATTTTCCAACTTTAGTCTCCAATTAAATACTATATATAAATTTTTTTTCAAGATCTTGTATATTTAGTACACGATCTTAAACAAAAATCATTGGGATATTGGTACACGATCGTACGATCGTACGATCATGTACTAAATCTTGAACAAAATTGTGTACCAAATATAAAAGATCTTGAACAAAACGATTGTTTAGATTTAGGTACAGGATCATGTACCAAATCTACAAGATCTTGTACCAAATATAAATTTTTTTTACAAGATTGTGTAATCAACATAAAAAATATAAAAAAATCGTTGGAATATTGAAACAAATCATCATTGTGTTGACAAGTTATATTTTTTGAAAAAATCTCTAAATGATTATATTTACAAGATTTGAGATAGGTTATATTAGTACATGATTGTTTATGTTTTAAGAATTAAATTTGGATACATTTCCATAATTGAAAGTTGGGATTTGAAGCCTTTTAGGATGACATAAGTCTTTAGAAAAATATTTGATTTTCTCACATTGTTAATTCCTTTATTAAACTACAAGTTAAGTTTCAGAACAAATTGGGGATGTAGCTCAAACGGTAGAGCGCTCGCTTTGCATGCGAGAGGCACGGGGTTCGATACCCCGCATCTCCATTTCTTTTTATTGATTATACCTTATGGAAAAATCGTTAAAAGGCCTCCAAGAATATGCACATCCGAGCCGGCCCAAAAGCAACTAAATCCACAGCAGCCTAAGATCAAGTATTCACGAACTTTATTGAAGTATTCATGGTTATATATTTTTAATAGAGCACAGGAGACTTCTGCTAAACTTTACCTGTCTACCATTTTTATTACCTTTTTTTTCCTCTCTCCTTCAAATTTATTTTTTTACAAAATGAATAGAAAGAAAATAAGATGCTTGAAACATAATTAATTTTAAAGAAATGAGTGATAGTGAAGCAAAAAAGAGAGGAGAACTTTCTTTTGAAAGCACAATTATTTGATGATGATGCCAAAATAAAATAAAATAGAATGTTGAGATTAGGCGATGGGATGAGGGCGAGGGGTGTGTGTGGTCTTATTTGTTCTTGTTGGGAAGTTTAATATTTAAATTAAACTACGTGCTTACAAATATATATTCTCTTTTATTTTAATTTATAAGTCCTTTTTTGAGTTTGGTTTAGTTTCATATCAACCGAATCTTTTTTTTTTTTAATTTAAAATGTTCTTTTCCAAAAATAAATAAATAAAAGCTCTGATTATCTCTCACAAGTTTTGCTGTTTTATTTTCTTGTTTTGTTTAAAATTTTCTTATTTTGATAATTACATTTCATCTCTCAATTTCCAATTATGTGTATGTATGTTTTGCCTTTTCTCTTAAAAAGAATTGCCCCATTAAGCTTAACTATCCATTCTACACTTCAACATTAAAATCTTCAATTTTGTCGTCATATCAATTTAAATTTTGAACTTTCCTAAGTATATCAATTTGAACTTCAAAACCTATAACTATATCAATTTAAACCATCTATTTGAAGGGGTCAAATCAAAGCAAAAGCATTTGATCGTCTTGTCTTTAAAAATAAGAATGTATGAATGACATCTCATTGAGATCACTCCGCACAACCATAACTCGATAATAAGAATGTATGAATGACATCTCAATCGAGGTGACATATACATTTGTGATTCATTGTGAATTTATGCCTTATAATTTATATTGAAATTATTTACATGAGGAAAAGATGAATTTCCAAGAGATTTTGGTGTGAACTAAATGTTGTGGATTTTAAATGATTGAAATTGCTTAAAGCAACGAAATGATTTTCAGATTTGGAACGAATATTCTTGTCAATCTTGTTGCACCTACGTAATGAATTTCAAGTTTATGATTTATGCATTTGTGTTTACGAAAACCTATTTAAATGAAATGTGTTGAAGAAATCCCCAACTCACTAGACATTTTGTCTAATATTTCAAATGTTCCCTAAGTATTGAAGGATATCCAACGTTTGACTTGCTGTCTTGATCATCTGTTGTGCGATAATTGCATCACATCTTTTTGTTAGTGTCACCCACCAATCTGATCGCATAACATGTAGAATAGTTAGGTAGGATGGGGAATTGTGTAAACTATATTATGTATTAATGAAGTACTTTCTTTATAAATATTTCTGATTTAATCTACGTGAAATGTTATGAGTTAGCCACTTGAATATGTTGCATGCCTTGTGTGGAATTAGTCAATGCGATACAAAAATTAGGCGATATAGCATTAGGTTAGAGTCTAAGCATTTGATAGAATGAAGTCTTCTGATAAATTAACTAAGTCTATAGTACGTGTTAAGTAAGTGATTGTGGTAGAATTTTGGTTACTAGGCACCTAGCGCATTATCACATGGTGAGATAGGTGTTGAGTGCCTAGGTGGTCACACATTCTCTAGATCGTGTGGACTAGCCTCGAGAAGGGGTATGACAAGCTGGTATCAGAGCGCAAGTTCTTTAGGGAGTCTTAGAAGTTAGAATCATGCATATAGTAGACGCATGTTAGGAACATAAAAAATAGGGAGTCATGGCACCATGAGGTAGGCAAGCGACACCTAGAGTTCCAGTTACTGAAAGTGTTGTTAAAGTGCAAGAGTCTGAAGGGGGATCAAGCAATCCTCATAAGCACGTGGGGTAAGATATGGAGGATAACGTGTATGACTTTATTACTCAAAGGTTGGCTTATCGCTTCGTGCCTGTATCCTCTAATGCAGAAAAACGGTTCAGAGTTGAAAGATTTAAAAGACATTAGTAATGGATTTAAGACATGAACAACAAAAATTTGATTGTAATTCTACCATAATTGTTCTTAATTAACATGTATAGTCTAAACTCTAAATTAATTAGATATTAGGGTTTATCAAACACGTACCTTTGTAGCTACTATAAATGCACAATACTCCACCCGATCAAGCGAATCACCACTAGAGTTGACCTACTCTCCTCCAGACGCAGAACTGGGTTGTGAGACAAAATGAATGAAGGAACCAAGAGAGAGAAAGAGATGGAAATTGTGGAATATTTTTTAGAATTGAATGTTTATTATGAAAAACATTTTTTTATCTAAACCAAATACCTAATTTAAAAAAAAAAATAGAAAAATTCTTCTCATGCTCTTTTGAAGTCTATATGGAGAGAGAAAAACCAGGCAAAATTGCATGTCTCAAATTCACTATGACTCAACATCTCAGAATCCACTTTCTATTGTGGGCTTTTTGTCATCATTAAATTACAACACCTAGTCCAATAGGGTTAGTTGGATTATCCAACAAAATGTTGAATTTTCTCATTAATTTTGGTCAAAGGGCAAAATGGTCATTTGGTCAAAGTAAAAGTTTGGCTTTTCAAACTAAAAGTCAACGATTTGACTTTTTAAGATCTTGTCTATCTTGGATAATGTCGACCTCTTGAGCATAATTTTGCATTCATTTCTTCAAACTTCAAATCACATTTAAATATATTGCTGATCAAATTTGAACTTTTAAAGTCCAAAGTCAACCCTTTGACTTTTTATGTTGACTTTTTACGACTTTAACCATTTCAATCAATTCTGAGTTTTTGAATATGAATCCGTATTCATATTTTTTTATATTTAAATCTCATTTAAACATAAAACTCTATCTTTAAACTGATAGTCGATGACTATATCACATATATTTGTCGATTTCTCTCTCCTTCCTAATTCGAACAATTTGAATCATTGTATCATATTGTTCTAAGTTTATTTCATATGAGCTAGCATGAGAACCTAATGAACCTACATATCATGGGCTCTAATGTTACGAGATTAACTATCTAAACTCTTTTGGATTGAGCTAATAAATACTCGTTAACTAACGAGTTATTCCAATAAAGTCTCGTAGTTCCACTCCCCTCACTATAGATATATTTATTTTCATTTGATATAACCATGATTAGTAAGTTAATCCTTCATATGTTTTTCGTAATCCCGGGTAGGTCAAAATTATTATTTTACCTAAGATTGCATCTTGTTCCTTAAGTTTCACTAATTCATTATTGAACAATTGGTTTAAGGTCCAACCCATAAATCGAATCTCTCTCAGGCCAAAGAGAGGGTGGAGAGTCTTGTTCAAGACTTGGATTCAGTCCTTAAGAGAACAATCTATCTATAAACCCTGTGATGGACATACGTGAATTCCATCTTGCATCTTATGTCCCCAACTGTCCACCTAGTCTTACCCCTGAAATGGAAGGCTTATTGGGCCAGAGCTGATGAGTTGCTCTCATCTATGCAAATTTAAGGATAATTTCGTCTAAAGAAAAGTTCATAGTTAGCTTAGGATCTTTACATAGGATACCCCCACTTTTATGTCTTTATATGAACGACTCAGGATCACATTGTTTGTACTAAATGCAAAGTGAGCCACATCTATAGTGTCCTTAGAATAAGACATCCAACTCTATTCATATACAATAGATTGTCTAAGCTACAGGCTCGAACTAGATCCATGTTTATATCTCTATTTAGAGTTCAAGTTTACTCAAGATAGCCTTGGGACTTATTTGATTCAAGATTATAATATTCAATTTCACTAATAATTTTTCAATAACAACTTTATTAAATAAAATGTAATTTTAAATTACAAACTACGAGTTTTAGGACATAAATTTCAATAATTAAGAGCTACTACATTCGAAGGAACTGTGAATCCAGTCGACATGGAGAAGTGACTGAGTGTAATAGAAAAGTGTTTTGGAGTGATAGAATGCCTTAGAGAAAAAAATGTTAAAGTTAGCAACACATTCTTGTTACAATTTTTGTAAGATAACGTTGAAGATTGGTGGACCTTGTGTGAGGCGAGAACAAGAGGAGTGAGTTTCGTTTCATGGGAAGAGTTTAAGGGAGTATTTTAAAACAAGTCATATCGTTGTTAATTTTGTGATGCGAAAATGTATGAATTCACGAGCTTATTGTAAGGCTTAATGATTGTAGTTTTGTAATTAATGAAAATATTTTTATTGTCATAATTTTACTGCCAAATTTTACCACATTGGGGCTTACCTAAATTAACTAAAAAAAAATAAAAAATTAATAAAAAATAATAAAACAAAAAAAATAATATTAAAAAGCCTTCCCCTACGCACGTCTTTCATGTCGTGGAAGGGTTTCGACAACATCATGTCGCAGAAACCGTCTGCGACGTGCTGACAGCGTGCGCTGGCAAAAACCTCCCCGTCATTGATGTGATCTGCATCAGGGAAAGTATTCCCAACGTGCTTTCCTCGACGTCATCCTTGACGTTGCGGTAACCTTCCCCGATGTTGTTTATATTTTTCAGTGACGTGTTGCTACGCTGGAGAAAACCTTATTTCTTGTAGTGTATAATGTAAAAGACTGTTTCATGGTCCAATTTTATGATTTTTTTTTTTACCTAAAATGCTCCCACTCACATGTATCAACATGAGCAATTTGAGATCACATTGTTTGTATTAATTGCAAAGCACGCATCTATATTGCCTCCAGAATAAGACACCAAACTATATTCTTATACTATAGACCATTTAGACTATCTAGTCAAACTTGATCCACATTATTTATGTTACTAAATAAAGTTCAAGTACTCATACTATGATCAAGAAACTTTAGTTTATTAAATTTTGAGTAAATAACTTATTATTCAATAATAATTTATTGAACAATATCTAATAACAACTTTATTGAATAATAGAATAGTTTAACATTCATAAACCATGGTTTTAAGACATAAAGTTTCATACAATGTCTATTATTGATAGGTAATGACATTTTTCAAAATCTATAAATAATTTTGTTCATCTCGGATAGGTTTGTTATTTTGCTATATTTGAAAATAAACTTACAAACACACACACGAACATGTATAACACACAATAAAATTCTTTGAAAATATATAATTTGTATGTGTTTAGTTAATAGTTTGTAAAAGTGTTATAATTATTAGTAATCAAATAATAAATTGTTTAAATATTATTATAGTTGTAGTTTCTCCCATTATTTAAATATGTTTTCAAAGTATGGTGAAAGATGAAGAGAGGAGTTAAGGGTTTTATTCCATATTTTGCATTCAAGATTATATTTAAATTTACCAAAACTCACTCTTTTCTACTCTCAACACAACCAACTTTATCTTTACCTTCTAACTCAAATTTCTTCTACTCTATCCTTTTTTTATTTTTCTATTTTTGGTCAACCATTATAATATGCAAGAAAAAATTAGAAAAAAAATATAATTGTTACTTTCCCTAAATTAATTTAGTTTCCATTTGGTACTACAAAACTTACTACAAATATGTAATTAAGCAACTGTATTATGATAGGTATATTATGGTTAGGGTGTAATTTACATTATTAAAGTTTTATTGGCATTAAATAAGATTGATAAATTTGTTTAATAAAAACAAACAAATGTTTACTCATCCTAGTCAAATTTGTTTGAAATTGTCATTTTATTAGCATCAAGAATGAATTGGATATTTTGTTTAATAATTAAAGTGAAATTTACAAAAATTTGAAAATTTGAAAGATGAAAGGAAAACAAACATAAAAAAATGAATTTAAAAGCAACGACTTTGCCTCAAATTGCAAACTTCTTTTAAATAGAAATTTTAAAATGGTTAGCTTTCAACCTAAAAACAAATGTGTTCTACTCAATGTTTATAAATATATATATATATAAATTAACATGAGCCTTGTCAAAATGTCACTAACTACGACATCATGCACCATAAAGATAAAAAATAATACAAGTAGAGTTGCACCAAAATGTACATAATTTATTCATTCTCAAAAACAAATTAATTAAAAGTAATTACCAGATGATTGTTCAATTTAATTTAATATATATCAAATTTGTGACCAATTTGTTAGGAGTGAAAATTATGAGAAAAAGAACTGCTATTATGTACAAGATTTTGTGATTGTTTTTAAAATGTAATTTAGTTAGAAAATATATTAAGGATAAGTTACAAGGGTTTCTTTTTTTTTTTTTAAAGTAAAAAGATCAATTATTTTAATAGAAAAAAAAAATTGTTATTAAAATATTTAGTTAATTTTTCAAATATTACGCTAACTTTTCAAATTTTTGATAAATTTCAAATCATAATTGTTTTAAACATAAGATCTTACTTTTTTTTTTTTTTTTAGTTTTAAATTATAAATGAGATTAATCTTTCCTCGACGTTTGAATTTTAAAAATTGAATTTGTATTTTTATTATCTTTTTTATATTGTTTTTATCCTAATTTTATTATCTTTTCTACAAACCTTTATTTGAATTAAATTGGTTGTCATATTGTATTTATTGTTCGTTTGTTTTTCTATATACAGAAAATAACAAACAAATATGAGTCATTTTTGTTGTTTACAAATGGTCATATGATTGATGGTGTCGATGGGATTGATTATGATCAACCTCCATATGGAAATTTTAGCATAAATTTAAATAGTAGAATTGTTTTCGAACAATTTCTCCAAATGGTGGGATTATCACTTGTTGTATAATGTAGATGTGAGTTCAAGCCAGATAGAGATAATGTATAGACACCATAATTTAACCTCATCCGGATCAGTAAAGTTTATGTCAATTCCTATTTCAAATGAACAAGCAATGAACACCATGTTTTCAATTGCACAGCTCTTTTCGAACATGGTACATTTGTATGTGACTGTGAGTAGGGTAGATTAGGGCATAAACTTAATGTAGAAACATAATATGTTGATGTTGACCTGGAGTCAGAATGGGTACGCAGACTTCGGAACAAAAACTGATGATGAATTTGAAGAGATGGAATTTGTTGGTCGTGAATATGAAGTTTCATCAAATGCATTCACTAAGTTGGACATGAATGCAGTAGATAACATACAGGAACACGATCCAATTATAGTTTCAATGGTGACTGACAATAAGAAATTGTACAAGGGAATGATTTATGAAAACAAAGAGATGCTACAACATATGGTCAAGTGCTTTGCTATTAAGAGCCACGCATCATATGAAGTAGTAGAGTCAACACTGACAAAGTAGACCATCTGATGTAAGAAGTTGGACGAAGGTTGTAGATGGAGACTTCGTGCAATAATGAAAAAATCTCATGGTTTATTTGAGATCACAAAATTATCTGACCAACATACATGTTTTTACTTGAAACTTAGTCAAAGTCATGTTCAGTTGGATTCTTCAATGCTTGCATGAGAATTTTTTGAACCTGTTAGAGAAAAATCATCAATAAATATTGCGTCACTCCAATCAATTATCAAGGAAAAGTTTGGCTATCGTATTTCTTACCGTAAGGCTTGGGATGGTAAAAGAAAAGCAGTTGCCAAAGTGTTTGGCAATTGGGATGAGTGGTACAAATTATTACCTAGGTGGTTATACATAGTGAAACACACCAATCTTGAAACACTTGTTGAATGAAGGGTACAAGCCACATTTATTGAAGGTCATGTCATACTATCGTCGATATTTTGGGCATTTGGTTCATGTATAGAAGCTTTTAGTAGATGCAGGTCACTAATTCAAATCGACGACACTCACTTGTATGACAAGTATCAAGAAAAATTATTAATTGCTACATCTATTGATTTGAATGGTCATCTTCTGCCATTAGCATTTACCATTGTGGAAGAGAAGTCTGCAGATTCATAAGGATGGTTTTTAAAACATCTAAAAAAATTGTGACGCACGATAAGAAATGCTTGGTTTCTTGTCGACATGCTGATATTATATCAACAGTGAATAATTCAGAGAATGGGTGGACAAAATCAAATTGTCATCATAGATCCTGTTTACACCATGTCATCAGCAATTTATACCAGAGATATAAATTCACACCATTGAAGAATTACGCTTATCGCATCGAGTGTCAATTCCATATCCAAAAGTTTGATAAAATAATTTAGGATTTGATGAGAATAAACAACAGTTGTATGAGTTTTTTTTTATACTAAGTGTGTCAATTTTCAGGTACGCCCTTAAAAAAAGTTTGAAATGGGCTACAAGATCCAGTAAGCATGAAGTTCAATCATATGATCGATTTCAAGGAGTTTTTCATGTGAAAACTGGACATCACGACTTGAATTATAAAGGAGGAAATATCCAAATATTAAGTTGTATGAGCGGTATTGTTCGTGTAACAAGTGACAAGCCTTCAGTATTCCATGCTCACATTTTATGGTGGTTTATTCACAGTTTAACATGAACTACAAAGACTTTATTGAGGACTATTATAAAATATCAACTTACGTTGCATGCTACGCTCCTCAATTTCAACCTATACGACATGAAGATGTACACCCACGAGTATACCTGTCTTACATCCAGATCCATCGTTGTTGAGGAAACCAAACTGACCAAAGAGTTCACGTTATCACAACGAGATAGATTGGACAGAACAAAGTGTTCAACAAAAATGCTCATTTTGTGGTCAACTTGGTCACAACCGACGGAAGTGTACTTTGTTAAGGAGATAGATACCTAATAATTAGAGATATTTGTGTACTTAATTTTTTTTTATAAATATTTACATCTTAAAAATATTTGTTACACTAGATTCTAAATAATTTATATTTAATTAAAGTTGACTTCTATTTACTTTTTCTTTATATTGTTCTTAATGCTAAAAATAAATTATTCGTGTGTAGATAATGACATTAAACCTAGGACCAATCGATCCAGGCATTATATGATTAGAAAATTCATCGATCAGAAATTGTATGTGATGATCGAACTACATCTGAGATAAATTGTAGACGACGTGAGGCGATTGTTTATCGTACTATTCCACTACATCGCAACATACTTCCACTCCTACGTGCTTCAAGATTTTATGGGATTGTCAGATTGAGGTTCATCCAGTTAGACTGGCATCTCATCACTGCACTTGTTAAGAGATGGAAACCAGAGACACATGCATTTCACATGTCGGTTGGAGAGTGCACAATTACGTTGCATTATGTGAAAGTTTTGGTGGAATTACCTATTGATGGCGAGTCCATTACCAATCAGAGTCATGATGAATGGTTGCATCTTTGCCAAGTGTTACTCGGTGTGACCCCACATCCTGAACAAATTATGGGTTCAAGATTGAGTTTAACATGGTTGGGGACAGATTTTCCTGGATTGGCTAATGATGTTGACGAGAAAACTATCACAAGATATGCATGGGTATATATCTTATAGTTGATGTTGGGAGTATGTTTGCAAATAGTTATTTCAATTTAATTTAGATTAACAACAATTTTTTATATGTAGTAGATTTAAAATCTAAAATATTACTTGAACAATACAGATAGAGAGATCAATTTTGTGTGACCAGGTCGCTTACACATGTAGTCTCTCAGTATAAGTACATGTTTGGTCTTCTTCAACCTGATCAGATACGTCGTGCTAAACTTGAATTTTAAGTTTTATATTATTTGTGCAATATTATTTATTTCATACAATATGTTGTGTTTCAGATTATCTGGGAGCTGTACAAAGCCGTCATAGATAATTTGTCACATTTATCTACGAACGGTCAAGACATATGGCAGATGATTCGTCCTCTCATATGTTTCTACATTGGTGAGTGGCATCAACCTGATAGAACACCTAGACAGTTCGGTATTCAACAAGGTGTTCCATGTGGTTGTAATACTGAACCACTTTTGCACGACATTGACCTAAGAACTGCTGATTGGTTAGATATAGTTACTCATTTAGTGATGCGATGGCTAAATCGCATAAGGTTTATTGTTGAGGGACCTCCAATTGAGCAATTTCATATGGATGTAACTCTAGAATACATCCACTGGTACAAAAACATCACTAGGCTCTATACCACCCGACTGGGAGCTGCTATGGGTCATGTGGTACACATTTAAATACTGTCTGATTATTTTAGTATAAATTTATTTCCAATGCTGTCTAATTCATTTTAATATTTAACAGAGATCGAATAATAGTAGACTTCAAGATGTTGCAGATGCTCCACAATAGGTCCTAAAGTATGTGCAACTATAACGAGCCGTACATGGAGAACATTTACTATATGTACGAGGTCCCTATTGTACCTGCTCCAGTTCAAAGGAGACATGCTCGAGGGCAAGAGCTTGATCAATTGGAAGAAGTTAACCAACATGTGGAAGAAGTGCCTCCTGTGACATAGGCACAAAGCAAACATGGTTACTCCAATAATGATGATGCCAACATTTGGAAACGACATATCCTGATTCAGGAGTCTGTCAATCATCAGACTTTGGAACATGATATTATAATTCAGAGGCAGGTTCATCATCATCAAAATTTGGGCAACAATACTATGATTTAGGGAGCGATCCATCATCTTCATACATGCATGGTCACGGGTGCGGTCGTGGAAAACATAATGAACATTTGTACTACGAAGTACCTGCAGCAGTACCTGAGCAACAACAACAAGAGAATCAGGAGAAAATACAACAACATAGAGTTTAGAGTCGACGACGACAACCAACTAGAAATCGTCAACGTCCAGGTTGTGGAACACATTCATCTTTATTTTCAATGAATGAAAATTGCTAAATTATTGTATTAGACATTTTGTTCCATCTTTTAATTATTTTCTAATCAAAATCACTTACTACAAATTTACGTCCTTCCATTAATATAAAACTAGTGGATTACAACCATAAATATCCATAAATTAGAAAATTAATGTAAACCTAAATTGGAAAATTAAAGAAAAAAGTTTAATGAATTTTCATCGATCTAAAATATAATGAATATACATTTTCAATAAGTTTCAATAACAATAAAATTGGTTTTCATAAAACAAATAAATTTTTTTCATGGAAGAGGAAAAAAAACGATAATAAATTTAAAAAATTAGAATTTAAATTAGTTAAAAAAATAAAATTTATTTGTTATATAAAATAAAAATTGATTTAAAAAGATATTATTTTCAAATTAATTTAAATGGCGTGAAAATGAAAAAAAATGGAAAAAGAAATATAAATGTCAAGTAGCAATGAAAGAGAAAGAAAAAAAAAAAAATAAAACAACCATATTTTGGTAATTAGTTTGAAAAAAGCCACATTTTGGTAATTATTTTGAGAAAATGCATTATTAATATAATTTTGTGTGGAAGGTAGGGTTTGTGAATATAATTTAAATCTAACCAATATATAATATTTTAATTAAGTTTAGTTACAAAAAAAATTGTAACAACTAATTTTAATCAACAAAATTTTATTACACATTGATTTTTTTTTATTAAATGAAAATTATTGTATTAGATATTGCTGTTTCATCTTTTAATTATTTTCAAATAAAAAACACTTACTACAAGTTTATGGTCTTCAATTAATACAACACTAGTAGACTACAACGATAAATATCCATAAATTAAAAGTCAATGTAAATTTAAAAATTAAAGAAAAAAATTGAATGAAATTTCGTCAATTTAAAAATACAATGGATTTACATTTTCAACAAATTTAAATAACAATAAAATTGATTTTAAAACAAATTTTTTTTTCATTAGAGAGAAAAATAAATGGATATTAAATTAAAAAATTAAAATTTAATTTGGTTAACAAAATAAAATTTATTTGTGGTGCAAAATAATTTTTTTTCAAATAATATTACTTTGAATTATTCAATTACGTTAAAAAAATAATAATAATAAAGGGCAAGTCTTGGCATGTGAAAGAGAAAAAAAATTAAAACATTTATATTTTGGTAATTAATTTAAAAACAACCATATTTTAGTAATTAGTTTAAAAAATTACATTATTATTGATTTAATTTTCCCCTTTACAAAATCTCTCATATATTACTTCACAACTAATATTCTAATTATTCATTTCCTTATCACTCTTTCATTTTTTTTTGTTTTACAATATAATATATTTGTGAAACTACTCCTTTTTTCTTCTTCTCATTTTTAGTATTGCAATTTTAATTTGTGACATTTCTAATAAAATAAATTAAAATATTTATAAGTTATAACAAAATTTTGGATTTATCAATGATAGTCTTCTATCATTATAATATATCAATGATTATCAGTGATAGAATTTGCTATAAGTTGTAAATATTTTGTAAAATCTTCTATTTTTAAAAATTTCCCTTTTAATTATTGAAAATCAATTCTATAAAAATTGCTAAAATAATATAATATTTACTCATTCGAAATCAATTATTATAAAGATGATTTATGTTCTTTTAATGGAAAAATCAAACATAAACATAACATTAGAAACTATCTTAACATTTATTAATGTAGGTGTATAAATAAAATATAAATAGTTACAAACTAAAGATACCAAAACAATATTTTTAGCATTTTTAATAAAAAAAAAATTACATAAGATCACAAAAACATTTTTAAAAAATAGCCAATGACATTTTTTTTAAGTATTACAAATATGACAAATATGACAAATATGACAAGTAATTAGTGATATCGACCGGTAATTAGAGGACTATCAAACAGTTATCAAAAAGTTATCGACATTTAAGTTTACTACTTTTGTAATTTGAAAATACAGTGAGATAGATCTTATTATCATAAATTCTTATAATTTCTAACTTTTTACACAAAATAAATGAAATTAATTTTGATTTTTTCATTTATCTTAATCAATCTTTGATGTATGAATTTGAATATAGAACCCTTAAAAAACATATATAGGAAGATAGAAGGAAAATATAATTACTCTCCCATACAAATAACCTCAAGTCAAAGAATATCGTACTTTAATAACATGACTTAGTTAAACATTATTACGTCTAAAAGATGGAGTTATTATTGAAAAGACAATAAGATTTTAATTTCATCAAAGTTAAATAATATTCATTTTTTATTAAAATAAAAATTGTTTTGAAATATAATAAAATGAAGCAAGATGTTTAAAAATAAAACAAAGTATTACTAATAGAATATTTTGTCTACTAACCATACAAATAGTAATTTATCGCGTTTTATGGTTGATATAAAATGATATTTTGGTGTATGGGTAAATATTTTGAGTAGTTTTGTTATTTAAAATAATTTTTTTTAAAAGGACAACGGAATAAAAATGTAAAGAAAAAAAATATAAAAATTGGGTGTGGGTGAGATGGAAATGATTGAGTAATATTATTGTATGATGGAGTGAATATTTCTTATGAAGAAAGAATTGAAAAGCTTAAAAATCACACAATTCATAGCTTTTATTTTGCACCAAACACCAACATCATCATCATTCATCCATCACTTACGCATCATTATTCATTTCATTTACACACTAATTTTATCTCATGCCATCTTTTCATTTTCCATTTTTTCCTTTTTTTTGCCAAACTATATTATTATGGTGTCATACTATTTGATTTTCATCCATTTTCTTTTCACGTTTTGGCATGTTCGGTTAAACTGTCATTTTTATTATATCATAGAAAAATCCACCAAATACAAAAATGAGCATTAAAATATCACTAATATAAATATAATATGAGTAAGGACTATTTTCAAATGAGTATTTTTAAAAAGTAGTAAAATAAATTAAAATATTTACAAACTATAACAAAATTTTGAATTCTATCACAATACCATATAAATGACTATTAACGATAGAATTTGCTATAGATTATAAATATTTTTGTAAAATCTACTATTTTTAAAAATTTTCCATTTTCAAATATATTAAAATGGACCAAAATTTAGCAAAAGTACATACTATTATAATAATAGACATCAATAGTAATTTATCTTGGTCTATATGTTACAAATATATTGTGATATTTTACTATATTTACAAGTATTTTAATGCGTTTTATCCTTTTACAAAATTTTCCTCTTCATACGCTAAATAATTTCCCTATAAATGATGGTAATAATATCTTATTTGAAGATAATAAAGTAAGTGAAATAAAAATTAATAGTAAGATTAAAAATAAAAGAATAATTTTGTAGTAAAAAAATGATGCATGAGATTGACGGGACAACGGAACCACATTTGCATTTGGGCTAAACAATGTCAAAAAAGATAAAAATTAAAAAATCCATTTCTTTTTCTGGAGACCCTTCTCCTCCTCCTTCTCCTCAAAGCACAACTTAGAATCATTGCTTCTTTCATTATATTCAATTCCTCACTCTTATTTACGTCCCCTTTTCTATTCCTCATCTTCCTTTTTAAATTTCTAACACCTTTTTTCCTTTAATTATTTTAAAACATAAAACTGTTAGAAGCTATTATATTATCAAGCACACTGCAACTTTACTTTATTGTATGTCAATGATAAATATATGTACTATTAGTGATAGATGATTGTAGGTGATATTTTGCTATATTTACAAATATTTTTGTTCCCTTTACTATAAATTTATTCTTAAATAATATTCATTTTAATATATCATTTTAGTAATATCACTTTAGAAAAAGAATTAATAGTAAAACCCCTTCTGTTTCTTTGGTGGAATTGGCAGGACATATGTTTTGGGTTTGTAAGTTTACTAAACATATATATATATATATATGACTCTTCATTTTTCCAAACTTTAAGGGTCTTTTTTGGACAGTGGGAGCTCGACTCATCTATGGGATGCATTAATGAATCACAAATCTGGTTTGGATCAAGAGGTCGCAACCATTCTTGTGTGGGGTGTGTAGAATCATCGAAACTATATTAAATCGTGTGGCGTTGATCTCGATAGTGAAGACATGCTCAACAAAATATGATTATATGTCGAGGAATTCAGTTAGAGATTTTTCGTGTAGAATGAAGTGGTCAACAGAAAGTCTGCAGCCAATCGCATAGACTAAAGGCATGTTTGATCTCATTGTTCAGATCGGTGTTTCTCTATACCTTTGCATGATTGTTAAGTTTGACTATCTTGATCTTATTTTAAGTTGCCACTCATGTATGTGGGAAATGACTTTTCTGAGTTGGTTTAGGTCTATTGAGGAGACTCTCTCCATGTCTGAAGCTCCCCAAGTTGCGTCTTTCACTTGGTGCTCAAGAGCGGGGCAATATATATACTATCTTGTTTGTGCTGCAGTGTATTTGGTAGTTTTGGAACTTACTTTTTGTAAATCTTCCTTCTTCCCTCCGTGAAAATGTGTGGACTACACTATTTAATTTTGCATGGCTTGGTTTTCCTTTGATATCTTAAGTGAGGCATGTCATTAACGACGTAGGGATTAGGGTGACTATCCTGAGGTACTCGGACAGCGTCAGAAGTTCTCCTTCCATTAAATCCTTTTGTTTTATAGAATCAAAAGAGAAAAGAGAAAGAAAAAATGAGAGAGAGGGAGATCGAGAAGAAGAAGAGGAGATCTCACTCCCCGTCGGTGCCCACCGTTTGCCGACATTTCGTCGTCGTTTTCCGCCGCTCGTCGTCGCATATCGGTAAGTAGGGTTATTTTATATTAGTTTGATGTAATTTGTTTTTATTTAGATTAGAAATTATGATTTAAATTAGAAATTATATTTTGATTAGAAATTTGGTTTTTGAATTAGTTTTTGTTTCGAGAATAAGATTTTGAATTATGTGGAATAATATTATGCTTTTGCGAGGGGATAATTAGAATTGTTGATTGAAAATTAAAGGGATTTAGGATTGGATTAGAATTTTTAAGGAAGGGGTGTTGAATTAATAATTAAAGAAGGGTGAATAAAAAATTAATGGGAGGGGTGAATACAAGAAATGAATGTATCTACCTTCTATTTGAAATGAAAGGTATTTTTTTAAAAAAAATAGAGGAACTTCCGACGCACAATGTTGTGTATCGAGAGTTTCGAGACATCTTCCAACGCTATATTGACATCGTCTTCGACGTTTATACAACGTCGGGAGTTCCTCTCCGGACACATTTTTTCGACTTGTATCCCGATGTATATTTATGCGTCGAAAAAGGCTTTACTGATACTTTTCATATATCTCCCGACGTGATGATTCTATACGTCGGGAGAGCCCCCTTTTCTTATAGTGCATAATTTTAAAACATAACTGAGTAAAACCCTTCTCATTAAACAAACTTTATATAAGTTTAGTACATACAAAACTTAACCTTATTTACATAAAACATAACCTAATTAAACTAACCTTCCTAAACCTAAGTCTAATACCATTAAAATACCAACTAAACGTAGTTTGGAACAACAAGACACATACGATAATAAAGCCAAAACCCTTCAGCAGACAGATAGCATCGATTTAGGCTTCGAGGATACGATCTCTACTTGTAAAGTGGAAAAACATTTTCCAGAGTGTGAGCTAAACGAGCCCAGAGAGTGATAATTTTTCTAAATAATTTTTCGTAAGCTTATGAAAAGCAATAATTCGTAAATTCTTTGAAATAGTACATGATGAATAAATACATAAATGTTTGAACTTCACAAACATTTAAGAAACAGTGACAATTAAATCCTTGGTTTTTCCGCTCATTTTTCCTGCTCGAATCCCAAGTATTTACTCTTACGAGATAGTAGAGATTACTCAATACCAACTCTAAATTTCAAAGATGGCCATCTCTAATCCATGTTCCTACGAGGTAGGCGTCCCCGCTCATTCTTACGTATAAGTGTACTTACTTGTCTTTGGCGCCCCTTATTTTACCCCATTAAGGGCTGTTTTGAGATATCTTGGTTCCGTGAAAACATTTAGAAAATCATAAGCTTTAAACTCCTTAAAGAATCCTTTTGCATAAAGAGTCTTTAAATCTCATAACACCTTGATAAACTCATTTTTTAATATGCCATAAACATTTCTCACTAAACAATATGCTTGAATAAATACCTTAATGAAATCACATGCCCTGGAAACTATTCGTAAAACAGCTTAAACATTTAATTCAAATTCTTCATAAACAATAGCTTAAGAACATGCTTGAAATCACTTTAATAATTTCATTTTCCACTCATAAATACAAGCTTAAATTATTGGTTTATGGATTTGCTTGATCTCTTCTTGACCTCAAAATAATGGTAAAATAATCCATTTATTTTCCTTAACCATGAAAATATAAAAAAATTACTTTGAAGCTTTCAAAAATCACAAAAACGCCCAAGACACCCCAAGTTTAAAATTATACAAATACCAAAATTGGACCGAGTGAAAATTTCTCTTTTTACTTTCCCTTTTAGTTTTGTAAAAATCAAGCTATAAACTCTTATTCTACGTCTAAATATAATAGACAGAATTGTCAAAAATAGTAAATTTGACAAAATATTTACAACATATAACAAAATTTCTAGATTTTATCAATAAAAGACATTGATAGTCTATGATATGATTCTATCCGTGACATTGATAGAATCTAAAATTTAAATTTTTTATTTTAAAAAATGTGTCAAGTAAACCTTATCAAAATTTAGAATTGGACTGATCTAAAAAAAATGAGAAGAAAAATAGATTTAATTTAAAAAGAGAAAAATGGTTATCAAAGAATTGCACAATTTTTATTTATAGAAATTAGAGTAAGAATTGAATAGTTTGGTTAGTTTTTTTGTTTTTGCTAGTCAAAACATAACTGAATTGACATGTATGTAAGGCCCGATTGGAAATGCTATAGTTATAAAAAAAAAAAACTTAGTTTTGAAGCGATTTCAACATCTGAGCCTGAGGTGGTTTAATATTTTAATGTATGTGACATTCTGTTTAGTTTAAAATATATTTCTAATTCCATTCTGTTTAGTTTAAAATATATTTCATGAATTAGAAAGAAAAAAAGAAAAGAAAAAAAGAAAAGAAAAAAGAAAAAAAGAAAAGAAAAGAGCATGATATATATAATTATAATATGAGAGAATGAAAGCGTTGAAATAGTGTGTATGCGAATTGGTTGAGAGGTGTGTTTCTTTTTTCTTTCTCCAAATTACTTCATCACCACCAACTCCTTTCCTTTCTTATTCTCTACACCAACAATGTCCGTTTTCTAATCTCACCATTTCTATTCTCTCCCCCTTACCTTCTTCAATGACAAGGTCTTGGTCCTCTTTTGCCCTTCCCAACTCCAACAACTCTCGCCGTTCCACCTACACTCGTCGACTTCCCGACGACCACGGAGACCACGATCTCCTCCACCATCATGATCATGATCCTCAAGGAATGTTGCCTATCTTCTTGAATGACCTTGTTAATCACCAAGACTTTGTCGAGGTCACTTTGGAAGTTGAGGATGATTCTGTTTTGGTTCGCAGCATTGCTCCTGTTGCTCCCTCCTCTGACCTTCAAGATGACGCCGCTCTTTCCATCACTGCTAGAATTCGTAACAAATTCCCTTGGCTTCGGTCTGCCTCTTCTCGTGCCTCCACTGCCTCCTCTCTCGACAGGGACGACACTGCGCAGGTACCCATGTCTGCTCGTGACGCTCGCCGCCTTAATGCTCAGCTGCAACGTACCCGATCTAGAGCTCAAGCTGCCCTTCGAGGCCTTAGATTCATTAGCAAGACCACCAATGCCTCTGATGCTAACGAGCTCTGGCAACGAGTCCACTCAAGGTTTCATTCTCTGGCTCAAGCTGGACTGCTTGCTAGAGATGATTTTGCTGAATGCATTGGTGGGAGCTTCTAAAACAATGTTACCCACAGTTTTAAACTGTTTTTCAAATTTCAAGTAATATTTGAATTTGTGACAGGAATGGTGGATTCAAAGGAATTTGCGCTGAGAATATTCGACGCGTTAGCAAGAAGAAAAGGATTGAGGATTTCCAAAATCAACATAGAGGAACTCCATGAATTTTGGTTGAAGATTTCGGACCAAAGCTTCGATGCTCGACTCCAAATCTTCTTTGACATGTAAGAATGGTTGTCATTCATCCATTTTCTCTCTTTCACTCTCTTTCGGAGTTTGTAACGAGTCATTACATTCAAAACAAACAGGGCCGACAGTAATGAAGATGGCCGAATCACAAGAGAAGAAGTACAGGAGCTGATCTTGCTAAGTGCTTCTGCAAACAATCTTTCCAAACTCAAAGAGCGAGCTGAGGAGTACGCTTCCTTGATCATGGAAGAACTCGACCCTGAAAACCTCGGATACATTGAGGTAAGGTTTATAATAATTTAACTATATGATATCAGAACCCAACTTTGAGGTGATGGAGTTCCTTACAAGCTGTGAAATGGATTGATTGATTCAGCTATGGCAACTTGAGACTTTGCTTTTACAAAGGGACACATATATGAATTACAGCAGACCCTTAAGCACAGCAACAAGTGTAGGATGGAGCCAAAATCTAAGCTCATTCAACCCAAAACACATCATCAAATCAGCAACCACAACATTTAATTCAGTGATCTTCCAAAACTGGCAAAGAATTTGGATTCTTTTTCTATGGGCCTCAACAATGGCAGCTCTTTTCACATGGAAATTCCTTCAATACAAAAATAAAGCAGCGTTTGACATAATGGGCTATTGTCTTCCCACGGCAAAAGGCGCCGCCGAGACTCTAAAGCTCAACATGGCCTTAATTCTCCTCCCCGTCTGCCGCAACACTCTCACATGGCTGCGATCGACTGCAGCGAGATCACTAGTCCCGTTCGACGACAACATCAATTTTCATAAGCTAATTGCATGTTTCATAGCGATTGGAATAGCCGTCCATGGCGGGGTTCATTTGGCATGCGACTTCCCGAGATTGGCGAATTCATCGGCAGAGGAATTTGAAGTGATATCGAGTGACTTCCACAACAAGAAGCCAAACTATAAGGAGCTATTGATGAGTGTTGAAGGGGTAACAGGGGTATTCATGGTGATTTTGATGGGGATTTCATTTACACTTGCTACTCGTCGTTTTAGAAGGAATGTTGTGAGATTGCCTTGGTTGTTCAACAGATTGGCTGGATTTAATGCCTTTTGGTACTCTCATCATCTTATGGGATTTGTCTACCTTTTGCTTCTTGTTCATGGAACTTTCTTGTTTCTTGCTCATAATTGGACTCAAAAAACGGTAAACCCAATCACAAAATTCTTCTTTTCTTTTGTAACCATTTGGTTTTTGCAAATTAAATTTATACGTACAACTTCTACTCTCTCGTAAGGTTCTCTGATTATTGAAATTTAGTCCACTTTTCTGAATCAAAATTTGAAAAGCCAAATGGTTATGAAGACCATTGTTCTTGTTTTTGTGTTTTTTATTTGAAAAAAGGATGAATTATTTTTTGGTGATAGACTTGGGTGTATATCTCTTTTCCTTTGCTGCTGTATCTTGGTGAGAGGAGCCTCAGAGCCTGCAGATCAGAGTATTACTCTGTTGAGATATTGAAGGTACGTAATGCAACCTTTAGTTAAAATTTACCATGCCTTGGCTTTACTTTTCTATTAAATTTCTCGGTTCAAACTTTACTATAGTCCGTATTGGTTAGGGATAACGAACATCCAAATATCTCTACAATGGACTTTTACTTCATCCTCTTGTTTCACAAATTAGGACTTTGATTGCATTGCATTTCCAGCAGTATTACTTATCAGCTTAAATGAATATTATTTAGTGGATAAAATAGTCGTCATTGTGAAATAGGTTTCAGTATTACCAGGAAATGTATTCAGCTTGGTGATGTTAAAGCCTCGTGGATTCAAATACATAAGTGGACAGTACATATTCCTTCAATGTCCATCCATTTCCCAATTTGAATGGTAAGTTTTTAGAACTCCAAATCCTTTTGCTTAAAAAAAAAAAAAGAAGAAAGAAAAAGAAAAAGAAAAAGAAAAAAAGAAAAAAAGAAAAAAAAAAGCATAACATTGAAAACAAACCTGCTCAGGCACCCATTTTCTATCACTTCAGCACCAGGAGATGAGTATCTGAGTGTTCATATTAGAACAGTTGGGGATTGGACAAGAGAACTCAAACGTGTCTTCACCGATCATGTCAACTCTAGACCTCTCCTTGGTAGAGCCAAATTGGGGCATTTGGTCAACATGGAAAGAAAAAGGTAATATAATATGTCTTTTCCTCGATCTCTTTCCGTGTCTATTTATTTAGTTTATATATCTACTTTTGGTTCAGCCAGCCGAGATTGTTGGTGGATGGGCCATATGGTGCTCCTGCACAAGACTACCAAAACTACGACGTGCTTCTTCTGGTGGGACTTGGAATTGGAGCCACACCTTTTGTTAGTATCCTCAAGGATCTCCTCAACAACTCTAGAACCAATGAAGATCAGCAAACGCCTGCGGTAAATCCAATATACACAACGTATTTATTATTATTAGAATTAAATTGTTTCATTAGTATATAAGAGTTGAACCGTAGGAATCAACAACAACGGAAACAAGTAGATCAGAAGATAGCTTTGGATCTTTAAACACGAGTACACCAAGTGGAAAGAGGAAGTTGCAGAGCAGGACACAAGCGCAAGCGTATTTCTATTGGGTAACGAGGGAGGCTAGTTCGTTGGAGTGGTTCAAAGGGGTGATGGATGAAGTAGCAGAGATGGACAAGAAGGTAACTAAAACTTAATAAGACGAGACATTGAACTAAATGCTTTTTTTTTCCTTCCTTTTTAATTAAATCCATAGATTAATGGAAGTGTGTACTGATGAAATGAATTAGGGCCAAATTGAACTACACAACTACTTGACAAGTGTGTATGAAGAAAGTGATGCAAGGAGCACATTGATCACAATGGTTCAAGCTTTAAACCATGCCAAGCATGGTGTCGACATTCTGTCCGGCACACGAGTGAGTAACGTAACGTAAATACACGCTTATGAATATATATGTATGTAATGTAATTTGGGGAATTTAATTACAATTCAGGCAAGGACTCACTTCGCGAGGCCGGAGTGGAAGGAGGTGTTCGGACGAATTGCATCGAAGCATGCATACAAGACAGTGGGAGTGTTCTATTGTGGAATGCCAATGCTGGCCAAACAACTCAGAAGACTATCACAACAATTTACTCTCAAGACTACAACTAGATTTGAGTTCCATAAGGAATATTTTTGATTTCATTATAATTACTCTTTTCTTCAATATAAACTATACTATAAAGGGAAGGGAAACCCAAATTGGAGTGCTTATATATTATATATTAGTTGTAGCTTAGCTAGATATAGATTCACATGCCATACCATATATTAATTATACCCCATTTATGTATATTTTTCTTTCTTTGTAGGGGATTTTAAAACTCTTACTTGTATAATAAACGACATATTTGTGAAATATGCATGATTAGCATCAAATATAACTCATACCTTACACTTCTTTAAACTCAAACTAAATTTGTTACAATGTGTTCCATCTTATGATCTTTGCAATACATAAACTTCATCCGTTTATAGTATAGTTTTAGTTCTTAAAGTAATAGACGGTCGTATCTCAAATAGAAATCTATTAAGGGTAAAGTTTGACAAATTTAGTAGTAACATGTTACTATACACTTATTTATTAAAAATAAAGAGACTATTTACCACCGTTAACGAATATTGAAAGATGTAGTTTTGTAAATCCAAACATCAAACTATACATAAGATTGCTCAATCCAACAGGTTCATTAATTGAAGTGATTAATGTTAAAAGTTTGGTTGTTAATTTAGCTTATGAAGAGGTTCCAAGTATTATTTATGTATATATTAAGGAAAAATAATTAATCCACAACAATCTATACAGCTATGAAAAGATTTGCAAAAGGAGAGAAGATTCAAAGCATCAAATCTGGATTTTGATTTGGGATTCTCAAAAGTGTCAATCCACTAAAGAACAGCTGTTGGAAATTGATATATTGCAAAGGTTTATTCAAACACAACTAAGGGTTGTTAAATTTTGAAGACAGAAAAAGAAAAAGAAATGACATCTTAAATCGTATCGAAACCATATCTTAATAATGGGTTTGAGCAATGTACAATAATACCCTATTAAGATTAAGACTAACTATATATTAAAAGAAAAAAAAAAAGAAGAAGACAATGCTATAGAACAATTTGAACTTTGAAGTCCAAGTCAAAATCCTATGATTGAATGGCAATTTGATGAAATAATTGAAATACAAAAAAGTTATTCAACAATTAGGTTTTATGTTTTATGGATAAGAAGATCCATATGTAGAGTTGGCATATTGTTGACCTACTACAATAATGGGGTGATTGTTAATAACAAATAATATTCATATTTGACTACAACAAGTTGATATTTATTTTCAAAATGAATTAAAACAAAAAAACAAATTATACATTTTGTTTTATGATGCAATTAAACCCAATTACCAATTACAAGTATTCTCAAAACATTAAAGACCCAATGTTTGAATTTTTTTTTTTTTGTTTAAAATTGAACTTATAAACATACTTCCTTTCCAATTTTTTTATTTTGAAATTTTTTATTGTGTTATCTTTTTTTTAATCTACCTTTTACCAATGCTTTTAAAAAAACGGTGCCTAATTTAGAAAACTAGAAGAAAAAAAAGTAGTCTTCAAAAAAATTCAAGTTATAATGAAAATAAACATAAATTTAAAAATTTTCATTAATGAATAGTTTCTAGTTTTTAAAAATTGAACTTATAAAAACTACTTCTACCTATTGATTTTTGGGAAATGATAAAAAATATGATAATTTTTAAAGGTATAAAGAGTTCTGGGATGAATTTTCAAAAAGATGATTTTTAGGACAAATAACTAGGACAAGTCTATAATGTCCTTTTTTTAGTTATAAAAAATCATAAAAATCAATTTATGGAATTCTTTCTCGGAAAATTATAAAAAATGAGATAATTTCGAAGGGTATAAAGAGTTTTGGGAATGGATTTTAAAAAAGATGACTTTTAGGACAAATTAACTAGTAAAAGTCTATATTGGCCTTAAGTAACCGTAAAGATAAACTTCTTACTATTATTCTTCTTTTCCTCCCTCATTTTCGCGCTCTCCTTCTCCTTCACTCTCTTCTACTGAGCAAAATGCAGCGACTTCAACTTTCTCAGTCACCGCCCTCGTCTCCTTCACCGTCGTCGATTGTTCAAGCCTCCGTGGTGGTCAGTCTATGTATGGCATGCAAGATTCTAGAGAAATGCATATTGGCCCCCTATTTTCCTCCCTCTCAGTCTTTCAAGTTCACCATTGCTCACCGCATCTTCAGCACTAGCAACATCATCAAATTGCTTCTGGTACTTCCTTAGTCCCTAATTTTCTACTTCTCTCCTTCAAATTTCAGGTGTTATCTTCTTGTTTATAGGTTTAGAAATTATGAATTTCGTTTTGAAAATGGACCAAAAACCATCAAATTAGTTTAGAAAATTTGTTTGAGCAATTGATGTCATCTCTGGTGGGAATGAATTAGTACTGAAATTGATCAAACAAAATCCTAATAGATTCAACTTATTGTGGTAATTATCCTTGTCATATTGTGATTGCTTCCAAAACATGTCATTGCTGTAATTTGCTTTCTTTTTTTCTTTCCTAGAAAACATCTTCGGAAGAAACTCGGGTAGGATTAGAACTGTAGCTGCCAAAAGAAGAATGAGTTCCAATTAATCCTCTTCTGGTATGTAATGTTCTTTTACAAATAGTTGCTGCCTGGGGTACCATGATTCGATGAATTTGATGGCACTATTTCTTTGTAAACATATTGTACCATATAGTTTACCCATATGCAGCAATATTCTTAGTCATAATTGTGCATTTCTATATCTATACATTCACACACGGTGTAGGATGTTTATCCTTTAGAAAAACAACCTACTGCATCTATCATAGCACTAGGAGTGAACAAAGTTGAAGTATACTTCAAATTGACAAAGTTCAATTGTTTTTTTTTTTTTTGTTAATGTTCTTCTTTTTGGGCTTCAGCTCTAAGTTCAATTGTTTTTTTTTTTCCGTTAATGTTCTTCATTCTTGTGCTTCAGCTCTACCTTTTCTTTAAGCAATTAATAAATTGGTAACTTGTGCTCTTTTGCTTCCTATGATATGAAGTTTGTTGGGTTGTGTGGATTCTAGGCTGTGTGGATTCTTCCTTGTAATTTCTTATTATACATCTCCATTTATTGATTTTTTCTTCAATTTTTTAATCATTGTTGACATGTGAACAGGTTGGATTTGGACAAAATATTTGCATTCCCCTTAAACCCAAATGTGGAAATTGTAGTGTTAGTGACCTATGCTCATCTGCATTCAAGGAGTCTTCAACACCATCACTCAAATTAAATGGTTCAAGTTCTACCAAAAAGTTGTGATCATCTCACTCAAATTAAATGGTTCAAGTTCTACCAAAAAGTTGTGATCATCTTTATGTATGAATGAATATATTTACTTAGTCCAACGTTTTTCCCAAGTTTTTGGTTTTCTATCTTTTTGTTTTTTTGTTTTTTTTTTCTTTTTGGCACCATAATGGTTTATGAATTTAGAGGTTCCATGATGGTTTATATCGCCAAGTGTTGAATAGATAAATAAGTGGATATTGAAGAATCTCAATTGGCCAATGTTGTGTAGAACGAACCTTGTTATTGATATTATAATGTATTGATGTTGTTGGTGCAAATTTTACATTATACCATAATTTCATCATCGTCATTTTATGATTTTGTGCATGTTTATTAAGTTTATTAAACCTTTATGTTTTATTTTGCATGCATCTCGCAATTATCTCGCACCTATCTCGCATGTTTCAAACTTTCACTATGGGTTTTACAATCAAATTGCTACCCCTTATAACATATTTAGAGTGATTTTGTGCATTTTTATTAAGTTTATTAAGCCCTTATGCTTTATCTCGCACGCATTTCGCAACTATCTCGCACGCATCTCGCAACTATCTCTCTCACTTATCTCGTACGTTTCAAACTTTCACTTTGAGTTTTACAATCAAATTGCTACCCCTTCTAAGATATTTAAAGTGATTTTGTGCATGTTTATTAAATTTATTAAAGCCCTTATGTTTCATCTCTTACACATTTCACACCTATCTCGCATGCATCTGACACATTCTAGAAGTGGTTCTATGCTTGTTGATTTCATCTTCATGGTTGCAGAGCTTAGTGTGTATTTATAGTGATTTCATCTTCTTTCATGTTTTTTTTTAATCTGAATTTAGCAATAGAAACAACTATATCAATTAGTGTGTATTTATAGTGATTCTTTTCATTATTGCAGAGCTTTTTGATATTACATTTCTTGAGGAGGAGACGATCAGGGAATGACTCTACTTCGATAAGCCAAGACATTGCATATAATCACTCTAAATGACAGTATTTGAGAACCATGAAAAGCAGCATATTCTCACCAAGTTACTAAATCAAAACGTTCACATTGATTTTGATAACCAAAACCAAAAGGTTGAAGTCCAAACCAAACGATATCCAGAAAAGAAAAAAAATACAAAGTAGAAGAAATAAAAAAAAAGTTTCCCCTCCTTAGGGAGATGACTTTGGTTAGCTTTACAAATTAAAAATACAAGTAGGATTTACAATAAAGATTACAAAATAAAAAGAACAAAATCAAGGAGAAGGAAATTCTTCAAGTTGCAGATTCATGATTTCCATCCTCACATAAAATCAAGGAAAAAACCATCTTCCACCTACATTAAAACAAGAAACTTTTTTTACGTTCTGATCTTGCAAACAGATCAAAGCAAAAAATCTGAACTCACATGCCCTAGTTGAAAATTTGAAGTAAAACTGATGATCTTTAAAGCAATTGAATCCATATACTACCCCATCTTTCTTACTCCCAATGGTTGTTCTAACGGTAGCCAATTCAGAGTTGAGACAGTAAGCATAATTACTTCCACACTGATATTTAAAATTTTCTTCTTTTCTTTTTTTTTTTTTTTGCAAAAGACATAAATTTTGGACACCTCCAATCAACATAAAAGACTTGGTTATTGATAATGCATTATATTTCTATACTGCACACCCTTATATGCATTATATTTCTCCCCTCAAAAATATTGTTTAACAAGAAAATAAAAGGGGTCTATTAATCCAGAAGGCATGAGAAATCAAACATAATATAAAAAGGCTTAAAGGGTCTCTTTCCCTAAACATAAAAATTGATAATTACACAAGACAACACCCAATGTCATTCAACCATTCAATGAAAATGCACAACAACAAAGACAATACAATCAAAACAATCGCTAAACAAAAAGTGCGTGGTTATAAAAAAAAAACATACAGAATGGGACGAAAATTGTCACAAATTTCACCATGTATCTAATCCAACTGAGGGCTCCGCTGCACACTGCTAGTCATTCCACCAAAGACAGGTCACGTTTCTCACAATATCAAACTAAAAAATAACAAAAGACTCAGAAGTTGTTCTTGCTTAGTAGTTTTTTTTCATAGCATTAAGGAAATGTGCTTTCTTAATTTAATCATTGATAAAAATAGGAAGGAGGAGTCATCGCACTACAGACAATTGGAATGAATGTAAAACGTTGAGAGCAAGAAGCAAGATTAAATGTGTTCTAAACAATTTCTCATAGATATTACTATCTATAGAATTCAACTTTTTTGTTTAGCCGATGGGGTTTTGAGCAATGAAAGACAAAATTTAACAAAAGCAAGAAAAATAACAAACAAGTAGATGAATATGTGAAAATGATAATGAACTTGAGGAATGAGACACTAATACTACAATATAAGTACTCAATTTAGAGAATCAAACAAAAAACATAAACTCTTACCGGACATCACGAGAACTCGATAAAAATTAGCTATAGAATCACAAAAGAGATTGAGAGAAAGGGAGTGCGAAAGAGATTAGAGAGATCGAGAGGCTAGAGATTGGATGATTTTTTTTCTCTCTCTTCATGTTATGGTTTTACGTTGAAGAGAAGGAAAGGAGAAGGGAAGAAGAAGAAAAAATTTAAAAAGGGTAATCTAGACCTTTCACACACAATTTGTCCTAAAACTCAATCTTTTTAAAATCAATACTAAAATTCATTTATTTATCTACATTTGGCCTATTTTTGGCAATTTTTCTCTTATCTCTCCCTCTGCCTATTTCAGTTTTCCTCATTTTCACAAAACCTTTCATTTCCCTTTTCTTCCTTTTCCATTTTTCATTCACAAAACTACAAAAACAATGGTAATTCCAACGATTTCATCGTAGAACATGACTCACTCAAGTCCCAAGACGTGATCTTGCGGCGAAAATTGGATTCCAGCGAGGAGGTGTATGAAGTTAAATCAGCTATGGAGTTGATCTCGTTTTCCATCTTCACAATCTCTACGACTATGGAGTTAAATCAGCTATGGATTGTCCTGAAATGCCCAACATTTCTTGCTTGGAGGAATCTTTGTAAAAATGTGAATGGTTTTGACTTTCATATTTGTTTTAAGCTCAAAATTCATTGTTTTTCATTAGAATTCCTAACTTGATAACTTAATTCTATTATTTATGAACTTAATTTGCATTACTCTAGTGAGGGGCACTAAATCTTCAAACTATCATCTAAACTTGAAAAACTTCTTTAATCAATACCATTAAATGAACCGGTAGTTAAGTTCTCAGGAATACTAAATATTTCATGTGTGCAATATGCCCAGCAGGTCATGGCTTTAACTCTCATTCCTTTAGCTTCATTTAGTTTTGTTGTGAATGGTTTAAATTTTGGGTTGGGCAACAAGCTTCTTGGATGATATATGTTTCTCTAACTATATGCTTACCATCCTTAGTTATTAAGTTTTTACCCACATTAGTTACGATGATTCCAATCAAGGTCTAACTTGGCTTACCATCCTCAATTATTAAGTTTTTACTCAAATTAGTTATGATGATTCCAATCAAAGGCTCCATAATGTGTATAAGATATCAATTCTTTCATTACCAATTAATTTTAAAAGAAGCCTCATGCTATCTAATATGGTATGAGATCCTTAATCTAAAATGAATATTCAACTCATTAAAAAAAGTAAATTTCGATCCAAGAATAGTGAATCCAAAAGGGTACTATCGTGAAAAGGGTTCATAAAATAGTGCATAGTTGAAAAGGCAAATAAGAGATGAATCAGATGAAGAAGAAGCATACCATTAATTTGTTAACTTTTTGAGTGGTTCTTTTTATTGGTTTTCTCCATAGATTTTCTTCCTCATTTTTATTGCTTATATGTTACTTATGTATACTAGGTAGGAAATTTGGCTGCTCTAGTTGAAGATTGGATAACTGGTGGAAAGCAAGTATCAAACAACACTTGATGCCTTATTAAAAGCAAAAGATATGGACACACATGATGTAATTAGGTTTAGGGTAGGCATTACAAGAATTGGAGTTACTGTTTTGTATCTCTTTGAATTTATGCAAATCATTTAATTGTATTCTTGAAGTTGATCATTTGTGATATAGAGTCTTTAATTTACAAGAATTGGAGTTACTGTCACCAATGTGATTGAGAAGAATTTTGTTCTTTCATTGTCTTTAATGTATTATTCCAACCCTTATTGGATAGGTGCGAGATGCTACGACATGTGTGCGAGATGTTGTAAGAAAGATATGAGATCTGTGCGAGATAAAACATAAGGGCCTAATTAAACTTACTAAACATGCACAAAAACACTCTAAATGATTTACGAAGGGTAGCAATTTGATTATGAAACTCATAGTGATAGTTTAAAACATGCGAGATAGGTGCGAGATAAAGCATAAGAGCCTAATAAATTTAATAAACATGCACAAATCACACTAAATGACTTAGAAAGGGTAGCAATTTGATTGTGAAACTCATAGTGAAAGTTTGAAATGTACAAGATAGGTGGAGATGCGTGTGAGATAAAATATAAAGACCTAATAAACTTAATAAACACACACAAAATCACTCTAAATGACTTAGTAAGGGTAGCAATTTGATTGTGAAACTCATAGTGAAAGTATGAAACATGTGTGATGCGTGTGAGATAAAATATAAAGGCACGTATCTCGCATCAGTCTCCACATTTCAAAATCTCACTAGAAGTTTCAAAATAAAATTTTCACCCTTCATAAACCATTTAAAATGATTTTATGCATGTTTAGTAAGTTTATTCTCCCTAATATTTTATCTTGCACGTACTTGACATGTATCTCGCATCTATCTCACACATTTCAAAATTTTACAAGGAGTTTCAAAATGAAATTGCTACCCTTCAAAATCACTCTAAATGGTTTATGAAGGATAACAATTTCATTTTGAAACTCTTAGTGAAATTTTGAAATGTGCGAGACAGGTGCGAGATACATGTGAGATAGGTGCGAGATAAAACATCATGGACTAAGGAACTTACTAAAGCTTCACAGTAAGTTTTAAAATCAAATTGCTACCCCTCTCAAGCCATCTTGCACGTATCTCGTATGTATCTTTTTTTACTCAAAGCTTTCAATTTTATCAAATTCCGCCTGAAATTTAGATAACTTGCAATTTTAATGTTAAAATTGTTCAAGTTTAAGCCTCAAACAATATTTTTCTCCCAATTTCATTAAAAAAGTCATTAAGTGTTCAATGAATTATAAGCAAATGTACCAAATTAATGCTAGTACTGTATTATTTTGAAGTTTGGTTAATGAACTCATATCTATATCAGAGGCATAGTTGTACTTTGGATTTCACCACACACAAACACACACATATATATATAAGTTTATTTTATTTCCACTCAAAGTTGTGTTTAAAGTTGGTGTAGTTGTAGTTATAGTAGGGTTAGCAAGTATCATTCAATAGTAAGACGATATTTGTTGGCTTCACGCCTCCTTTCAAGTTGAAAGTAGGTGATCTAGGAGAGGGTGTGACATAATGAACCTATAGATAATGTGCTTTAACAATTTGAAATTAACTGACTAAACTTTTTTAGAGTAAACTAATCAACATTCATTAGCTAACAAGTCATTCCACTAAAGTCTTGTAGTTGCACTCCTCTCACTATAGATATATTTGCGTTCGTCTAATATAATCATGATTAGTAAGACAATCCTTCATAGGTTATTCATAATCTCAACTAGGTCTACATACCGTTTTACCCCTAAGATTACATCTTGTTCCTTAAGTCTCAATGGTCCTCTAATGAATAGTTGGTTTAAGGTCCAACCTATAAAATGAGTCTCTCTCAAGCCAATTAGAGGGTAGAGCCTCTTGTTCAAGACATGGATTTAATTCATTAAGGAACAACTTGTCTACTAATTCAAGGCAAAAATGAACTCCATTTTGCAGCTTATGTCCCCAGCGCTATTCATCCAATCTTACCCCTAAAATAAGAGATTTATTGGGCCTGATAAGCTTCCCTCACCTATGTAGATCTAAGGATAATTCCTTGCGAACAAAAATACATAGTTAGCTAAAGATTAAGATTAAATTACTTAGGTCATCACTAGAAAGAAATAGTTGATTTTAAATAGTAAACGATATTATAATATAAAAGTGACTATTTACATAGCATGCTCCCATTTCCATATCTCTAGATAAACAATTTAGCATCACATAGTTTATACTAACTACAAAATAGATTGCATTCATAATATCCCTAGAATAAGGTGTCCAACCTTATTCATATACTATAGACCGTTTGTACTATATACTCGAACTTAATCCATATTTATGTCTACACAAGATAGACTTGAGACCTTAATTTATTAAATTCGAAATTATAATATTCATTTTCACTAATAAGTTCTCAATAACCAATTTATTGAATAGAATATGATTTTAAATTACAAACTACAAATTTTAGAACATAAAATCCAACAATTATTTCTTCTTCGTCCTTCGATTTCAAATTTTCAATCAAGCCTCCATCTTGCTATGCCTAGCAAATAACTAGAATTTGAATATTCACCATTTGATTGAGATCTTCCTTTTTTCATGTTTGTTTCTTCCATAATGGAACAAAAGTTGTGGAGTTTTAGTTGGTTGTTTGTCCAACAGAACCATTCTCCAACAGGTTTATACATAATGATGGAGAATAACCCATTAAAAAGCAGAGGTAAAACATAAGTTTGTTTATCAAAATTAGAATTCCAAGTGCACTCTAAATAAAAACAAATGCAAAAAGAGCAAGTTGGAATAGTTTCAAATTAAGAGGTGTTTCATGGGGTTTTCACATTGTCAAAAGTTTCTCCACAAACAAGAGAAATGGACATCGTGAATTGCATTAGCGTATGATAGATTTCGAGTTGAAAGCCGTCATCGCCTACTTTTTGGAAGGATGGAGGAGAAAGAAGGGCATGAAAATGAAGATCGAGGAGGAGAGAAAAAAAAAAAAGAATGGCCAGGGTTTAGCGCACAATTCCCAAGAGCAGTTTAGGATTAAAAAAAGAAATTCACGTTTTGCTATTTTTCAAAATCAGTGTAATTAATGCCACTGAATTTCCTTTAAAAAAAAAAGAGTAAAGTTGAAACTTGTATGAAATTAGGGTGTAAAAAGTGATTTTACCTTACTTGATTTTCTAAAACCGATCCGACTCAACTACGTGGTGATGGAAACGTGTAGACCAAAACTGAACCAGAATCAAACTAGAAAACAGATATGGAAAGAAAGTGATTGGGGCAACACCACGTTTTTCTAAAATAAAACAAAACTTAGCCTTCCCCAAGGATGGGAAGAGAAACTCACAACTTGAAGTATCCACAAATGCCTACACACCAACTTGACCAAAGTAACTTTTGAAGGTTTATCAAAATTGTTTTCTTTTCTTTTCTTTTTTTCTGAACCAAACCCAACAAAAAATTTCCAGTTTTATATTTTTTTAAACCCAAAACCCCCAAACCTAACATAATGTTTCAGTTGGTTTAAAGCAGTTCTTTGGGGTTTTCCTTCCACTCATATATGTATGAAACAATTTGAATCCAAACTAACCAACGGATGAATAAGTAATACAATGATTTCAATTCGAAGTATCACTATCAACCTAACCAAAATTCTTAAAACATACGTATTAAGAGCCTCTGCTGCAAAAGGGGCAAAGAAAAAAGAGATGAGATACTATACAAACGAAAATGACATGCAAAATTTGCAATTGACATGGGTGAATCTCCCTGCTGAAGCAAAATTTTTTACAGTAATTGGTTAAGCAAGTTTTCAATATAATGGAAGGGAGGTAAGCATTTGGTTTTCTTTCCTAATTGAGCAACAAATCAGCAATTCATTTCTTTCAATTACAAACAATGAAACTGGCATACCAGAACATGGGCATGGATGGGCATATCAATCTTTCAATCTCCTCAATAGCTTGGAAATCCATCGATTAACACATCGCTTTAACGAGTAACCAACGACCACCCCAGTGACAAAGCAAACAGCACATAGCTTTGAACAAGTCCATATTGATACTACTTGTCTGCTCTCGAAATGGTCATATTAATCATATTAGAACAAATGAGGGAATACTGAACTTTTTATAGTTTCTACTCAATGCAGATGAAAAGAAAAAAATCACATAAATGAACATAAATTCAATCTAGCACTTAAAGTCTCTTGATCCTTATTTTTGTTTTGATATGGTAAACCATCTGTATATTAAGCTAGAGCGAAAAATTACATCCAAAGAAAACAAAAATGCTACAACCCACAAAAAAACACAACACTATAGTTGTGAAATATAGAAAATAAATGGTAGGTACTAAAAAAAATCGTAGGGAAGATCCAATATAGTGAAGCTTTTCTTTAATGTTCTTATGACATTGGGCAATTCACTAGATCAGATGTTTTCATAGCTTGTGTGCACTAAAGCGCATCTCTTATGCTTAGGTGTGGGCTAAGAAGCACAGGCACTGACATGTGACACACGACACTGACACGGCAACACGTGAGTTTCTAAAAAAGTAGAACACGACACATCGGGAACTCATTATTCTTTTTTTAAAAAATAAATCTATGTTGTGCACATATTATGAAATATTACCTTTAAAAACATCAAACTAACAACCTTACAATAAAAATAATAGAAAAAATATATATATGAATTAAAAACAGAAGAAATGGGAGAAAGAAACTAAAATTCCCAGCATGAGGTTTGTGTTTAAGAAAGAGGAAAAATCTTGATTTTTTTATAAATTAAAATATTAAGAAAACTTTTGAATAGTTTATATAAAACTGAACAATATTTTTAGATATGTTGAAAATAGTAGACTGCCAGATCTGATGTCTGAAAATAGTCTTGTCGTTTCATACATCTTTTTCTTCTTTCGAAATTTTCTTGACGCCATCTTCTTTTCATGGAGTCTTCACTTTTTTCTTTACTCTTCTTTTCATTTTTCTTCTCCCAACTCATCTTCTTTTTCATGTTCTTTTTTCCCAGCTTATTTCTAAGATGTCTAAGAAGTTGAAGAAGCTATAGAAGAAAAAAAGGATAGATTCTTCAGTTGTGCACCCGGGTTGCCTTGATAACACTGCAGTTCAAATGCCTTGTTTTAATAGTTTTTTTCTTCAAACATTTTCAGGTTGTTGTGACCTTCACATGTCTTGCCGCGTCGGAAATAAAATATTTAATAACAAAATAATGTACATGCTAGCTGGCATGTCAGACATGTGTCAGAGGCATGTACACGTGTTGACATTTCAAGAGTGTCCGTGTTTCTTAAGTGTGGGCAGGCCTTTGCATAATAGAAGTTAGGGGTGAAATTATCTAATATGATATGTCCAAGACCCATAAGAGACCAAGAGCCCATCCATCCATGGTGGTCGAGTCAGATTAATTCAAAATCATCAAGCTTTTGAATCAAGAGAATTCTGACTTGTCTAAGGTTTATTTATTTATTTTTGTTGATGGGGCGTTCTTTCTCACTCCATCAGCTATTTTTCTAATTTTTGTAAAATCCCTAGAGAGGAGAACAAAGTTGCTCATAATCTAGCAGCTTTAACATCTTCTTCAGGTCAGAGTTCTTTCTCCCTATGTTTTATTCCTCATCCACAAAAAGAAGTCGCGGCTAGACATTGGCTTGTTGTGTTGATTTTATAAGTTTATGTCTTACAAGAAAAGACCTACAGCCTGGTATAAAGTCAATGTGCTAAACAAAGCCAAAGTCAAACACAACCCAAGTGCCGAAATCAAACCCACTCATGAGGATTAACGTCACCCAAGGCAAAGTTGGCTGACCCCAAGAACCGATTAGGCCAACACTCTAAAAGGGGGATTGAGGCCAAGTGGTCAGCTCCTTTAGGGGATCGACCAACGCCCAGTAATTAAGTCTAGAAGGATCGATCAAGATTTGTTTGCATCAAACGCATCACAATTCCATTTGACTTGTAACACCCTAAGAATCCCAGTGAGATTCTTGGTAGGATGTTGATTAGCTTTATCTTTTGTTACAAATTGAAACCTAGAAGAGGACGACATAACATGTCCAAAAGTATTCGAAAATACAATATTGTATTGTCTAGGTTACTCACAAAACCGATACTAACCTTTTATTTTTTATTTATTGAAACAACTTTCATGGAGTAAAATGAAAGAGTACAAGAGCATACAAAAAACAAAGTCCACGAAGGATCCCAATTAAAAGAAAGAGCTATACAAGAAAAAAAAAAAAGAAGAAGAAGAAGAAGAAGAAAAAACTGGATTAATTACAAAAAGTTCTTGAAATTGAAGCCTAGAGGGAAACATGAAATCTAACAAGGAATCAAACATCACTAGGATCCTTTTCCAATCCTATAAACACTCCATTATTCTGCTCATCCCAAAGATCCCACAGAATAGCAGACCCCTTGCAAGCCAGAGAAGACAAACTTGATCAAATGACTAAGCTCAACACCACATCAGTGTACCACTTGCACATTTTGTAGTCATTATTTGATCAATACTATGCCTATTCACCATTGGACTAGATTTTGGTATCAGCATATGGTGTCGTACGTGGAAACAATTCTTGTGCTTTACTAAGAATTGTCATCTGTTATCATGAGCAATAATCAAATGGCAAACGATGATGATTCAGAATCTGAATACTAATTTGAAAGTTGTCTATTTTCATAAAATAATAATAATAACTTAAGCGTCAAAGTGTGTGTAGCTTAGCACCATACCAACTCTCAATTTCACTAGTCATTTCAATGTCTTCATCTTGAATCTTCGTTAAAATTTTCCCAACCAAGACAACAACGAGAATCTACTGTTTAAACTTACTTAGAGGAAGAACTTTGACTGTCAATCGGTCTTAAGGGTCATGTCATTCCTCAGCTCACCTCATCTTTGCCTCAAGTTGATCCTTGTTACCTTGCCCCCTGCCTTTAATGTGGTACGGCCAAGTGCTTTTTTCCTCCAGTATATGTCTTGGGTGAAGCAACTTCCTAATGCTTATGTACTTGTCTTCGCGTGTCCATTTCCCTAAGATGTCTTTTCTTTAAAAATTTTAGAAAAAAAAAAAACTTGACTTTCATTAAGAAGCTTATCCTCCTTCTGGAACCATCAGCCTAGGATGATGATCATCATTACAAACGAATGAGCAACAAGGCATTTGCCTAGGATGTTGCCTTGTGTAGCAGAATCGACTGTGAGGAAATGAATTGATTTAATCTACACAAGGCAAGATCCGAAAGATGTTTCAGAAAAAAACTTATACTCTTTCAGGAACCATTTTCCTAGGATGTTGCTCACAATTTGATTTCTCTCCATCTATCATTCGATTAATCTCCATCAAATATCATTAATTGAATTAACTTTGTTAGTTTCTAGAGGAGTATAATTTGTTTTCAAGGTTAAAATTACATGTTTTATCTATACAGAAGCATTTATATATTCATGCTGGAAATTAGAATTAAGGGTTTCAAGTCTATCAGGAGCTCCCCTACATTAGAATTAGTCTTAAACAGTTGATCAAGTTTGATAGATTCAAACCAAAAGGGAAGGGTGTATTTCGTTTCTTGGCACTCGTTCTCTTCGTTATGCCAACCTAAAAAGCCAGAGGGATATCGGAACCTTCCCGGCGGTCGAGTTGTCAAATTGAGACTAGTATCTAGCAATTTTCAATAAATCCCTTCAATCCTTGTAGTGAATGCAGTAGAATGAAAGAAAATCAATGGAATTCATAGGGAGGAGGCAGTGCTGTCAGCCCCGAAACCAATGAAAGCGTATGAAGAGGGTTGAATCCAAAGAGAGTGAAGGGAGAGAAAGGAGAGAAGAAAGTACCTGGGAGGTCTAGTGGCAAGCAAGAAGCGAGAGTGATCGTAAGAAGATAGGGAGGAGGCAATTCCTTCTCCTTTGTTCCTCAGAGCTTCAACTGAAGAAGACGAAATCCCTGATTTCATATCTTCAGAGTCTCACAGTCACTACTGAATTAGACGACGAGACCCAAAGCCCCACAATTAGGTTAGGGTTGTGAGCTTCGCATTTACTAGCGTTTGGTAACAATTCTCTTCTTTTATTTCGGTTTCCTTTTTTCTAGTTTTTTCTTTCTTACAAGAACTCGAGATTGTTTGATAATTGTTTTGCTTCTTGTTTTCTTAACAATGTTCTATATTAAATATACAACTTATATCTAATTCAATTATATCACTCTACAAATTGTCCGACCAATTGTGTATCTTCAACGATCATTGATTCATTGCTAAAGTCGTTGAATAGATCATCTTGGCGATCATTCAATCTAATATAATCATGAATTGTGCAATATGCTACAAGTATATATTTCTGTGTCTTGATTGGGTAAGGAGGACATTTGCAAGAATAGGAAATCAAGTCTTGAGCACACCAAAACAATGTTCAATGATATTTCTCAATAAAGAATGTCGATAGTTAAACACTTCTTCTCTACCTCCAGAGCAATGTCTCATTTCTCTTAAATCTCGTAAATAATCTCTTTAACCATGAAATGGTATCAAAAATCCCAACATATTTGAATACACTGAATTGACAAGATAATATTGACTTGCATATAATAAAGCAAATGAAATACTATCATTAAGTCAAATATTGAATTAAAGTTCTAAAACACATAATTTATTTACCTCTCTTAGGCATAGAAAATTTATTATCGAGATTCTTTATACATTCTAGGAAATATGCGAGATATCAAGAATCTCGAGAATCATTGGTCGATCCTTTCCAACTAGACATGACATACATGAATAACGTATCAAATGAACAGATGCACATTATATTTCATGTTGTGTTAGTTGTTTTTCCACGAAACGGTATTTGTTCATTTTGGAGAATACTTACACCAACGTGAGTGTTATCAATAGCACCAATACAATCCTAAAAGATAAGCATAAACACAAATATATTTCAAAATATTTATATTTTTTAAAAATAAATAAAAACATTAACGCCTTACCTTAGAGAAATGGTAATTTTTCGAATTTGATATGATCTCCATTGGTACAAAAACTTTAGGGCCCCCATTCTAGGATTCTCGTCCTCTTCTATCTGTCCAACTTCTCCTTCAATCTGACTCAGTCTATCATCTGAGTCTGAGGCTAGGGTGGCTTGAAAAACGTTGAAGGTGGTCTGGTTGGGGCATGAGGCCCTTTACATATGAAATAACTGATGGGACGACCGGTTGTGTTATGATTGTTTGGTCTGCCAGTTGTTTCATGTATTTGCTTGGAAGGGCTTACGGTCTCCACCTTGACGCTTGTCCCACCTGCAAATTTAGGGGAACTTGGGCGATTGTTTTTGTTTCCCCTAGAAGAGGAAGCTTGATGTCGTCTCGCATCTTGCGATTCACTAGATAAGTCAAACAACTGTTCAGTCACTGCGTATGCCGACGTGAAGTCTTGGATTCGTTGCTCATACAGCTTAGTCCTAGCCCATGACTTCAAACCCTCAACAAAATAGAAAACTTTGTCTTTCTTTGACATATCACGTATGTCCAACGTCAGTTTCGCAAATTGTTTCACATAGTTCCGGATGTTTTTCGTGTGCTTTAATTCATGCAGCTTCTGTCGGTCAGAATTTCGACGCTCTCAGGAAAAAATTGCGAACGTATCTCTCCCTTTAGGGCATCCCACATGTCGATTGTGCAACGCCCTTCTTGGATATCAACGTCGGGACCTATACCACAACATCGCATCTTCAGACAAATGCATAGTCGCCAATGTCACATTGGCCTCTTCAATAACTGTGTTTGTGGCCTTGAAATACTGTCAATATCAAAGATGAAGTTTTCCAACGTCTTTGTATCCCTCGCCCCATAGAAGGGCTTGGGTTCAGAAATCTTGATTTTGCCAACAGGGATGGCTTCTCCAGCTGAAGCCTAGTTTGCTAATGCTCGTATAGTAAGGTTCACCCTCGTGTTCACCTCTGCGATCTCATTCCTCACGATATCGAGGGTTGCTCGAAAATCCCCTGTCATGTCGTTTATCATCTTCAACATATTCTTTTGCGAGTTATCAAGCTCCATAACTCGTTCTTCCATTTGGGCGACAGAGCCCAGTAAACTGTCCCTACGCTCGTAGGTGACATTTTCCGTCCTCACAATTCGAGATTCTAGAGTGTCAACTCTAGTCAGCAGTTCTTGTATGGGTAATCCATGAGACGACCAGACACCCTTCAATGTCGTCGACTTTCTTGGCAACATCCTCAAGCTGCTTTTTCAAGAACCGAATGGAATTAGAAACTTCCACCAGGTAGAGCATCTGCTCTTTGATTCCCACAGGTTGTTCATTATGGGTCTTGCTAGACTGTTTCACCACTAACATCTTTCTATCTCAAACCGTCAACTAGCCAATTAGACTCTGATACCACTTGTCACAATCGCAGCCTTTCAAACACGAGACAAGCGATTGTGCGGCACTTGTTCGATCCCATTGAGACGATCGAAATCCAAAAATTGCGAACAAACTCAACGTACAATTTAACCTTCACTCACGTTTTTTGGAAAATGTTTTAAAAAACGTAAGAGAGAAATAAATTCATTGAAATCGTTGTTAAAACAAGCATTGAAGATTGTCAATTACAATAAGAAAGCATAGATTGCAAATAGTACGACAAGGCTTGGGCGAGGATTCAACTGGTATGCCTCCCTTATAGTACATTTTGAATATTTTCAGCTTTGGTAGGCTTGCATATGAAAATGTTGGAACATCACACCCAAGTATTATGGCTTGAAAATGGAAGCAACTAGCTAAACTATGTACAATACATAAAGACAAGATAAATTGGGGTTATTCGAAGCATACGGTCATAGGTAAACACACCCTAGACAAGTATGTTTGTAACACCAGCCACACCAAATATGTGTTTTGGGGCTATTTTTGGTGTTTTGGGAAATTGTAAGCAAAGTTTCGATATTTTTATGATGAAAGTGAATTATTTTCCATTATTTTAGGTCAAGAGGAGATTGGACAAACTTACAGGCTAAAGGTTTAAGCTACCATCTGTGAGACAAAATGAGTTTAAATTGATTTCTAGATATGATCCACTAAAGACTCACAACTGAACTCTTCTCATTGTAGATATATTTTTGTGTCCACGGATATAGGCCAATAATAGTAAGTTAGTCCTTCACGAGTGTTTGTAACACCAGTTGGGTCAATTTACCATTTTACCCATGGGTTACCTCTAATCTTTAAATATCAGTGCTCCTCCAATGAACAACCTGTTTATGGTCCTACCAATAAACAGAAACCCCTCTTGTGCCATGGAGAGAGTAGGGCCCTTTGTTTAAGACCTGGAGACACCATTTAAGGGAACACTCATCTACTTATCCTAAAGTAGGGAATGAGTAAATTTCATCTTGTGTAATTATGTTCCCAGCTCCCCACTCGATCTTGTCCCCAAAATGATAAGCTTATTGAGTCGGCGATCTGGCCACTTTCATCCATACAAATCAAAGGACAATCCCTCGCAAATAGGAGTTTATAACACACTCAGGATTAAGACTAAGTTACTTAGGTCATCGTAGTGAAATAGAAACCTAACTAGTTAACGGAGTTACATCTAGTGGTTACTAATTCGTGGTCCGATCTTATGCAAACTCATTGCATAGGATACTCTCACTTGCATGTCAACTACACGAACACATTGAATCATTGTGTTTGTATCAAATACAAAGTGAGCCATATCAATAGTGTTACCAGGATAAGGTACCCAGTTTTATCCCTATACTATAGACCCTTTAAGCTGATTTTGAACATCGATCCCTATATGTCTCTACATACTATTCAAGACTCATTAAACAGCTTAGGATGTTAGTTTATTGAATTTGGGTTATTAAGACAAAACTAATAATTTATTCAATAATAAATATTACAATAATAACACTTTATTAATAACGGTCAATGGATTATATTTACAATCTACGAGTTTTAGGACATAAATCTCAACAACTATTTCTCACTTCTCCCTTTCACTATTCCCCACTTCCCTAAACCTAGATTCTAATAACCCAAATTATAATAATTTGCACTCCAAACACAAATTATTATAGCCACATATCATAATAACCCACTCCACACCCCAAACGCCATTTAAGAGGTTGTTTGAGGTAAGTATTAAGGGAATTAGAGGTGGATTATTGATAACCTACTCCTTGTTTGGGGGCATGTTATGGAAACCCTAGTTTTAGGGTTTCCCTAACACTCAATTTACCCATAATCCCTCGAACAAACTCCTACCCATAATCCTTCAAGCTCCTTCTCATACAAAAATATAAAAAATTGAAAAAGCCTTTAATTCATCACTCTTTTCTTCTTTTTTTTTTTTTCCTTTTCAATTAAATTAATGTAAGAGAGTTTTTTTTTTTTTTTTTTGCAAACAAACAAAAATGAAATTAGATATTGTTTTAATATATTCGTCTTTTAGTTCGACTTCAACAATCGTGGGATATGAAAGAAACTGTTCAATAAATTTTGATGTTGAATTATGTTTAATTAAGTAGTCTTTTTCTGTTCATTAAATTATTCAATTGAGTTTAAACCTAAAATCAACATACCAATGTTTGAGTTCCTATCAATCTTATCCAAATATTTTGATTTTAGCTAATAAAAGTCTTGTTTTCTAACTAAATTATAGATAATTATCTTGGATTTTATTGTCTTTTTTTTATAGAATTTATTTCTTACTGTATTTTGTTTAAAAAGTATTTTTTTAAAGTTATATTAATACTCACTAAACCTTTTTAAAGGTTAAAAATACTTACCGCTTGAACAAAAGCATTTAGACCTAGACATTTTTAGAAAAATATCTTAGCCATAGATTAAAGAAGATGACCAACGTGGAAATGCCTATTTAAAATGTCTTTTGCATTGCTTTAATACTAAAGTTACGAATAATAATAATGTATGCTTAAACTAGTATGCCAATGTAAGCATTATGTCGAGATAGGTCAAAATTTAATGGAGTAAGAATCTTATGTAAGCAATTTTAATAATAGTGGTTTGTTACATGTTTTCCATTAGATGTGTACACCAAAAAAAGAGGTGAAAAATAACAATTCAATAACAAATTTATGGAGTGGACATCGTAATTAAGTAAATGAAGGAAAATGATTTTAAGAAAAATATTGCATCTAATGACAAATATACATACATTGAAGTAACATATTAGTGCAAACACAAGATCGCAACATAAACTAGTGGTATGAACGTTCAATTTAGGAAGCTTCTTTAATTCGATATTCAATATATACATATGAAAAAAGAACCATGAAACATTGGGATGGATGCTAAATTTATTGAATGAAACACCATAAGTAAAATTATTTAATAAAATAAATTTATGAAATTTGTGTATTAAATCTACATTATATATTTTATAAAAAAATATCATAACATAATATTTCCCTCAAACGCATACTATCGTAATAATACCTATCATAATCTTTTCTCCAATCGCATGCTACCCTAAGAATAGTATTAGGATTATGATAACACTAATGCAGTTGAATTTATCCTAATAAAAATAAATAGTAAAGCATTTGGAAAGAAAGGGTAATAAAGTAATTTTTGGTGTAGTTGAGGAGAAGCTGAAAACTGGGAAGAGGGGAAGGGAAAGTCGGAAGTGCGCAATTTTGGATCTTTAAACTCGAAGAAGGAGAAAGAAATCAGAGCAAGCAATCTTCAATGGCCAATAAGCCTTTGGGATCGACGGGAGAGTTCTTCAGGAGGAGAGATGAATGGAGGAAGCATCCCATGCTTTCCAATCAGTTCCGTCACGCCACTCCTGGCCTCGGCATCGCCCTCGTTGCTTTCGGCATCTACCTTGTCGGCGAGCAAGTTTACAACAGGATCAATTCTCCTTCTTCTTCTCACCACCACCATTCCAATGCATCCTCCGCCACCCATTAACTTCTACCGGTGATTTCTCCATCTCTTCACTTCCTTTTCCATTCCAATACTTTCTTCCCCGTGCCGTCACGTTGAATTTTTTTCGTGTTTGAATCGAATCATACATATTCATTTTCCCCTTATCTGTGTGTTTTCATTCTAAATTTTGTCACACTGTCATCTGAATGAATGAAGAACAGAACAAACTTGTTCTTTTACTTCATCTTCCTAGGTCTAGTTTGTCCATTATGTCGGGATGCTCTAAAAATTTGTGTATATGTGTGATTATTATTTCTTTAAACTATTGTTTGGACGATTTTCTCTCTTTTACAATCTTTGTATGTGGACTGGAACTTCTTGGATAAAGTCCTAGAGATAAAGGGATTTGGGTATATGTGGAGGCTTAGATATGAAATTGTATTAGGTTAGTAAAATTTCCATTTTTGTCGGTGGAAAGCTCTGAGGCGAAATCTTTGCCTCAAGGGGTCTTAAGCAGCGAGATCCTCTATCACTCATTCTCTTTGTCTTATTGCTAGATGTTCTAACCATGTTCATGTTGTTCTGCGTGGAGAATATGGGGGTAAAGGAGTTTAAGGTGGGAAATGATTTAATGCATCTATCACATTTATGGACAGGAAAGACTTTGTTTTTCTTTTTGTTAATCTTATTGGGTTTTCTTTTTGAAATTATTTCTGACCTTGGGATGGGCAATAGCTCCATCGTAGGCTTAAAATGTTGTTTTTCTAAGTTGAGTTCTTAGGCTTTTTGGAAGGTGTCAGTGAGGGGTGAGGGTCCCATTTGGTTAGGTGGGAGGTTGTGATGAGATGGTGGAACTAGGAGGTTAGAGATTGGGAGCTTGAGATTACATAAGGACCATTTGGTAAAATGGTTACAGAAGTTCTTGGTGGAGCTTAATGCTTTGTGGTACAGAAGCTATTTTCATTTTTCAGTAGGTATGTTCCATACACCCTCTAAATGGGTTTCAATTGGTGGGTTTTTTTTATAAAGGAAACAATACTTTTCATTGAATATTGTCATGTAGCATTGCTTGTCTTGAAAAATTCATTGATTCTTTGAAAAATAGTACTCAAAGATAAGATATTGAAACCTTTAAATAACCACCTAACAAAGATAACAAAATGAGGGAGACAATAAGTGAGATGGAAGCTTTAACAAGACTTGAATAGAGAATTGTATCCTGATGGGAACCGTATGTATTATGAAGTAAACTTTATTGATAGTATCTAGTCAATGACTTTACATGTAGGGAATTCTGCTCTTCTGTATCTTGTCTTTCAAAGATGCACAGAAGTCTCTCTCTATTTACTAACTACTATTTTTGCCTCCTCTTTCTTTCTTAGCCTCTCTTTTTATTACCGTAGTACTAACGGAATTAACTAACTTCTTAACTTCCTGACTAACTGTTAACCAACTTCTTAACTTCCTGACGAACTGTTTTGGCTAACAGTCTACTAACTAGTTTTCTTTCTTCTACTATATTGGTATATGATGGGGGGTCTATCATATCCATTGGAGGAGAGGCAACCAAATGCTTGTAATGAGAGTTATGGAAAACAGACTTCAGGTACACAAAACATGGTGATCAACCACTCTTTTACCCTCTTATGAACTCAACGAATACTGAAAATCCAGTGCTTGATATCCTTCAGATACCGTCTAGAAAGAGAGAAATTGCAACCCAATGGGCTGTTTCCAAGGCCAAGCGTAAACCAAAAAAAAAAAAGAGATTCAACTTGCTGTGGATGCTTTTTGCCATTTTGCACAAAAAAGTATAATTTGGAAATATCTAGCCCCAATTGGCCTGTAATGCCAAATAACTATTTTCCAAACCATCAAAACCACGGCCTCAGCATATTCAAAGTAAGACTTCCGTCACGACACACGTTGAAGCTTATCCATCGATCCTATTTCTCCTAAATTACTCTAACCAGATTTTGATTTTGAAGGAACTTTTTCAAAGAAACGTGCTAGGAAAAGTCACCTAGCACTTAAAGGTAACACAAAATGAAAGTCACAATGAGAATATCCAAAAATTTCATTGTAGGGTCAACAGGGGAGAAACTTTACACAATTGGAGCCCACAAGCTTCCACTATGGAGCAAAGATCATATGGAATTTGAGAAGGTGACAGGAGAGAAAAACTTACTTTTGATTTGTGGACATCGAGTCTTTCAACTGATTTTTGAAATAGTTTGCTTAACCTTCCCCATATTGTTCTTCTGAGAACTATGCTTTTGTCACTGGTGTCAAAGAATGAAATTCATCTTCCTCTCTGCTCACACTAACAATTGAACCATCATCAGACACAATAGGAGATGGAAGGAGTACCACAATCAAATTGAATAGATGAATCCATAAAAGAAATGGTTGATTGTCTAAATCTTTGGAGGAGCGAAACAGTTTTTGCAGGCTTGAATGAAGATTGTTACACTTTTATGTGTGAAACCTGAGCACAAATGCAACAAACTTCGATTGAGTTATTATTGATCTCTCATGGTTTGGAGAAATTGTGAGATGTTTGTTTACGTGAGATTTGATTAATGAAGTGGAAGAGCTGAAATGAACTTTTTATCTTTTTCAGTTTTGGTGCCCAAAAAATACAATTACGTAGATGTTCCTCTTCTAAGTAAATTTATAAAATGGATTGGTTATCTTTGAGTAAGTGACGAGAGATAGGGTCTTTAACTGAAGTCTGTTGGGCTTATAAATTAATGACCATAAAATTTTCGGAAGAGGGGAGAGGGAATAATTTTTTCTTTGAAACTGGAGAGAAAATTTAGTGATAACTAAGTATTAGCAACAACCTTGACCATCTATGTTCATTGTTTCTTTTTGTGGTTATGCACTCTTCATGCATCAAAGAAACGGTTGGACTATCCTTCTATAATATGAGACAATCATCTTCACAGACCAATATGCTATATTCAACTAAGAACTCTTCATCTTTCAGTGTTTTTAGCAGTGAGGGAGTGGAGCAATTGGATAGGTCAACAAAGCTTGAGAGAGAAAATTTTTGACCCTTTAGAAACAGATCTCAATGCCTTTGTTTCAATGCGAGGAAGAGCCAAAATCTGCCAATTTGCCTTCTACAACTCGCCCCTATCCTCAGTCTTGCTAAGTTCCAGATCATTTAAAGCCAATAGTATCTGCTTGTGAAATTATTCTAATATGATTTTTCAGCCGCAAAATGTATTTTTCCAGATTTTGGTCCAACTTCAGTCTTTCTGGGTTTTCTTTTCTTGTGGGTGGCGAGTAAAGCCTCTTTGCTGATTTGATATTTTGAAAGTCTTTTTCGAGCCTTCTCTGGTTTTTGGACTACTATGGCATGAAAGCTACGAGGCTACTGGTTTCATCTTCTTGCAAGTCTTTAGATTTGAATGGGCTCCTTGTGAGAGAGATCTTTCATTTTGCTTTATATTTAGATTACTTCGGTCTGTTTCTGTTTACCTTAAATTTTTCTGTTGGTATTCGCTTATTAGCTTGTCATCTCTTTTGTTTGCCTAAGTTTAGCTTTTGTTGTAGTCATTGACTGAATTTTTCTCCATTCTCTAAGTCACATTTATTAATAATAAATAAAGAGGCTTGTCTCCATTTAAAAAAAAAAAATCATCCGAAAAGCTGTTACTTCTAATTCCCTTCCTTTTGATCACCATCTATGTTCATTGTTTCTTTTTGTGGTTATAACATTGGTTGAACGATAGATTGCATCCATCGGCCTTCCTCTAAATCTTTAGTCTTTGATTTTCGCTTTCTGATAGAGACAACACAAGTGGCTGTTCTTCTTTCCCTCTTTCCTAGCCAACACCCATCTCCTTGTTTACACATGTACAACCATCCCTACAAATAAGTTCAAATCTTGTGTTCTCTCTTTCTATTGTTTTTCCACATTGGCTGCCCCTTTCTCCGCCTCAAGCTGCCTTTGTTTTCTCCACTCTTTGGGAAGGTTAAAATTTGTTAGAAAGTCAGAGATTTGTGTAGCGTGTACTTTATGTTGCACTTGCTATGGCTGATTCTTTGTAGCCGACAGGAGGAAGACTTTGACCATATCCTATGGGGGATTGTGAGTTTGCGCAATCTATTTGGAATGATTGACAAGCTTGTTTGTTTTATGTTTGACCTGGAGTAGAGCTTTGTTACTTTATGTTGGAGGAGGTGAAATCTTAGTTCTCCATTTTGAGACAAGGGCAAAGTTTTTCTGGCATGCTAGTTTCTTTGTAGGCATTTGACTCGAGAGAGGAATAACTCAAGCTTTAGAGAGGTGGAGAAATCGTGTGAGGAAGTTTGAGAAGCTCTCAATAAAAAAGCTTGGTTTTGTCAAAAAAAAAAACCAAAACAAAAGAAGTAGAAGTAAAATAAAATGAAATAAAGAAAGTGGGAGTTGTATATAAAATAACATTTTACACTTACCTTTGATTGTAATTTGTCAATTGGATAGATGTCTAAATATGATAATATAGAACTTTTTCTTGATATGTAAGTGTTATATTCATAAGATGCTTCCTATACGATTTTGCAGATGCATTCCTGCTAGGTGAATCCAAGCTTGGAGTTCTATAGCACTCGTTCTCTTTTACTTTTACTTTTACTTTTTTTATGTGCAATAAAAGTAAAACTTTTGCTGGACGAAGCTTGTGAATGTATTTGATGAAGTTGGGATTGAAATTTCCATCACTAACTGAAATGTTTAATTTTACAATCTAGTGGTTCAAGCAATTCCTTTTGCTCATGGCCAGTGATGAGGTTTCCTTTTATTTCCTTTTATTAAATATGATTTTAAGTTTATGTTCCTTGCCGACCCCAGGAAAGCTTATTATATTATTAGTACTTCTGTTTATTTGATCTTCTTTTTCACTTTCTGAACCTCATTTGGTCCAGCATGAAAATATTTATGATAATATTTGTTCATATCTTGATACATCCTTAAATGGAAATCTTTGATATCGATATTAATTAATAAATTAAATTATATAAAAATGCTTTCTAACTTTACACTTTTTATTCAAAATGTCTCTAAAATTTCGGAAGTTTCAAAGAAAGTCCTTGAATAGGAGCAAAAAAGCAGGAGCACCGTGCTCAATCTGGAAATACAGCAACTTAGGAAAATTACAATTCTAACTTCCACGAAAATAAGAGAATTGAGGAGAATTTGATGAATTAAGGTTGAAGAATCCAATTAAAAACTTGGATTTGGGAATCCCATAGCATATCATATGCCTCTTTGAGCCGAAACAAAACAAGAAAAGAAAGAAAGAAAGAAAATCCCTTCATTAGCCCCTCCTCCTGGCTCCATCTTTCCCTTAATTCCTCAATCTTCTGATCCCTCACCAGTCCCCAGCAGCTAATATTCGATGGAACTCCCAAATCCAAACCTCCTAAAAGCCGAACCCGTGATTGGGAAACATTCAAACAATACCCACAATATTTATAACTAAAACCAAACTAATTATTAAACTGAAAGAAGCTTTCTTAAAATACTTGTATTTGTTTTTCGAAACTGTAAGCCGTGCAAGAAGAATCTCTATCAAAATTCATTTTGGCTCCTAAACACCCTTTAAAGAAGGCTCCCATGAGCTTGTCTTTTATGAGAGATACAGCAAGTAAGTCCTTTTTGGTAGCATTCCCCGTGAAAAAGGTGTCAAACATGTCTCTTTTTTCTTTCTCTCAGCTACTAAACTAACTTTAAACTTCATGTTTGAGTTTCTTCCTTACAATCCACTTACAACCTATAACTTTACAACCTTGAGGTAGGTCTAGTAAGTACCATGTCCTATTCAATAACTCATTAGTGGGCTAAGTGGAACTTAACGACACCAAGCCCACTAAGAGTTAATGAAATAAGAGTTTTAACTACTATAGCCTAAATAGGGGTACCTTATTATAAGTTGGACCTAATGTTGCTAAATTTTTCATAAATGTTCTAATGTGCTTCAATGTTACACAAATGTAGAGCCCAAAAGACCAAATTACGCATCTTTATTGTTAATAATTTATTAAAAAATAGAAAAATGAAATAAGAAAACTGGACCATAGTTAAAATTTGCATTTATTACGTATCGTACTTTCATTTATTCTTCCGTCCAATCATTTATTACGTACCGTACTTTCATTTCATTTATTAATTCATTTATTTCATTTAATTTTTGAATTAAATAGATCAACATAATATTAGATAATAATAAATGTGTGCATATTTTAGATTGTATTTTAATTATGTAACAAATTTTACATTATGTGAAAGTACGAATTTATATCAATACAACTAGGAAAATGTATTGCTAATGATATTTTATATATACTGTATAATATATGATATATTATGTGTTTGCTGCTTCAAGATATATTCTGTCTGTGATGCTTAATGATATTTAGTATATATTTTAATATATATGAAATATTATGTGTCTGTTGCTTAATTATATATTATGTGTGTGATGCTTAATGCTTAATGTTTAATGATGTATGATATATACTGTAAACTATATGATATTTTTTATGTTGTACGTTCGGAGGGTGCACTATTGATCCTAAAAAAGAATAAACAGTTTAGAGTTTAGAAACTTTTAAAAAAAGTTCATTAACTGCACAATAGTATTAAAAAAGAAAGGAAAAAGAAGTTCATAATATAATGTATACTATATTACATAATTTAAGAAAGAAAATTAATAACATGAAGCAATTAGTTGAAGGAGATGACCATTATAATATTTGGCAATTTTGGTCATACCTGACAATAACTAATAGAACTATATGTGTTATTGCTTACATATTATTTTAAATATACAAGTGTATATATAGGTCACAGCGCATAATTGTTTTAAATATGCATTGGTATATAATAATAATGAAACAAATATGCCCTAAAGAAATATCAATACTATCAATATCTATAATAGAAGACTATTGTACAAGTCTTGAAAAGACATGTTCATTCACTAATATTTCAGAAACTATAACTAATATAGTTGTCGCAATCATTGAAACAATCATCATAGTATACTATAATTTTGGATATACGTGACAAAAAATAATATAAATATATGAGTCATTGCGTACATCACTATAAGAAATTTTGTCTCTGCCAACGACAAACATGTCGACTGAAGGGATAAAAGTCCTACGTAGCGAAAGATTTTATATTTTTCGATTGAATTTGAGAATCTCAAAATACTAGTACATTATGAGAAAATAATTAAGAAACTAATTCTCTTATTAAATATGCTTAAATAAAGTATAGATTAGAGAGATAAAAACTTACTAGTTTGACGTCTCTAAATCTACTAAATCTCCAAATCTGGAGATACTACCCGTCAGAGACTTTCTTATCAGATTAGATTGGTTTGTGGAAACCAATTGGGATGAGACAAGTTTTAGAGAGAAAATGATTTTTGCAAAGAGCAAAAACATTGACCTTTTCTTAATTGATTGAAGAAAATTGTTTTCTTCTACATATTTATAACTCTGATTTCTTGAGGGGTAGGAGAGAATAATGAGATTCTATTAATTTAAAAAATATTAAATTAATAGAAATTTCAAATTAATTAATTAATTAATTGAATCATATTTAATTAATAATTAATTCAATTATATTTAATTAATATTTTATTTAAATCATATTTAATGAATACCTCTCCAATATCTTATAGTTTTAAATTAACTCAATTAAATTAAATTAAATTTAGTTAAATAAAATTAAACTATACTATTAATTAAATCTCTTAATTAATAGCTAAATTAAATATCTTATAAAATATTTGAATCATATTCAAATATAAATTTCTTTGTAATGAATAATTTTAATAGGAATTCAACTCACATTAGATTAATATCTAAACTCATTCAAATATTTTATCTCTCATAAATTAATTTTAAATCATATCGAAAATTAAATTTATATAATAAAGTTTGATTAAAACATAAACTTTATATTATAATGTATCACTATACATTATACTAATTCTCAAAGTAAATTTAAATATTTCAAATTAAAACCAATATAAATAAATCTCATTACCCTTTACGAGCTAGGAAGGGAATTTAATGGACCTACAGATCACAAGCTACAAAGATATGATATTAATTGACTAAATTCATTAGCCACATTAATCAATATTTATTAACTGTGTGTAAATTCCACTAAAGACTCACAACTGAACTTTTTTCACTGTAGATATATTTATGTGTCCAGGGATATTATAAACCAATAATTGTAAGTTAGTCATTCATGAGTGTTCGTAACATCGGTTGGATCAAAGTACCATTTTACCCCTAGGTTATATCTAATCCTTAAATACCAGTGCACCTATAATGAACAACTTGTTTATGGTCGAACTAATAAACATAAACTCATCTAGTGTCATAGAGAGGGTAAGGTCCTTTGTTCAAGTCTCGAACACACCATTTAAGGGAACAATTATCTACTTACCCTAAAGTCAGGAAAAAGTGAATTCCATCTTGTGTGATTATGTTTTCAATTTTCCACTCGGTCTTGTCCCCAAAATGATAAGTATATTGAGTTGACAATCTTGCTACTCTCACTTGTACAAATCAAAGGACGATTCCTCGCGAACAAGAGTTCATAATACACTTAGGATTAAGACTAAGTTACCTAGGTCATCCTAATGAAATAGAAACCTAATTAGTTAATGAATTTACATATAGTGGTTACTATTTTGTGGTTTGATGTTATGCAAACTCATTGCATAGGATATGTTCACTTGTATGTTACCTACACGAACGCGTTGGATCATTGCATTTGTACCAAATACAAAGTGAGTCGTAACCATAGAGTTACCAGGATAAGGTACACAGTCTTTATCCCAATAGACCATTTAAGTTGATCTCAAATATTGATCATTGTATGTCTCTACATACTGTCCAAGACTCATCAAACAACTTAGGATGTTAGTTTATTGGATTTGGGTTATTAAGACAAAACTAATAATATAATCAATAACATTTATTGAAATTACAATAAAAACACTTTTTTAATAACGTCAATGGATTATATTTACAATCTATGAGTTTTAGGACATAAATTTCAACACCGAGGACCATAAATTTCATCGGTAGAAGTGGTATGCCAATAGATTGTTTTATCGTTGGCAATAAGTGAAATCGCCAACGGCAAAAATTATAACATTGGTATATATGAGTTTTTGCTAACGACATATTTTTGTATTGTTGGCATATGTAGACATATGCGGATGATTTATTATTACTATCAGCTTAAGTGGACCAACGCCGATGGAATTAAATATACCATCGACAGTTCTTTTAAAACAAAAGTACCTTAGTATTTTTTCCCAAATCTCTTTTTTCCTCCCAATAGGTCGCCGCCCACACACCTTCATGAGTTTTACTCACCTTTCTTCCTCCCACATACGCCAGCCACCCTTACCCTTTCCCTTCATGATTTTTCCTCATCTTTCTTCCTCCCACACATGCTGCCCACCCCTTCCATTCACGCAAACGGACGGACTGACGGCTTGCACAAGTAAGAGTCTTCACACGAATGGAACGACCACCGCCCCCCTAATTTTTCTAGACACATTCTTGACGGTTGCACCCCCTTCATTGCACCCTCCGCCGCCCCACTTTTTTTCTGGACAAAGTGTCGATGGCAGCCGCTCCCTCATTTCTCTAGCCAGTGTCGTCATTTTATCCTTTTCATCCTAAGTAAGTTTAACTTCGATCTAGTTTTTTTACATGTTTTTAGATGGAAAAAAAATGATTGATCCAGTTTAATTTTTACTTGTTTTTAGATGGAAATTACAGTAGATTATTTTGAGATTAGTTCATGTATGTTTTGAGATTGAAATTATAGTAGATTGCAGTTCGATGTGTTTTGAGATTGAAATTATGGTAGATTGTGTGGGGTAATCTCTTCAATTTGTTGATTTTTTTGTTTACGAGATATACATAAAATTTTGTTTAGAATGCATGATGAAAATAGTTTTGGGATGTAAATTGTAGAAGGCATAAGTCAAATAATGGAATGATTGAGGATGGAGTGTGGCATTATTTTTTGCAATTAATTGTTTTTAGCTTAATTTTTGTAATTTTACATTTCAGTATGATTATTAGTTATTTTATTTTGGAATAAATTGTCCCTATTTTTTATAAGTAGAAAAAGACTCGAGATGTTGGGGATGTGGTTCAAAGTTAGTTAAAGCTAACTTTGATCTTTTGTGTTGTTTCTGTAAGTTTAAGGCTCTAACACTCTAGGAGTCAAGTTTAAATTGGAAAGAATATAATTAAAAATGGATAGAGGTTGGATTCATCTTCGGGATAAGTTTTCAATGACTTACAGGGAAGGAGTAACTCAATTTCTTGAAAAAGAAAAGCTTCATGTCAATAACTAACTTGAGAAAAACAAGATGTCCATGTAAAATTTGTATGAATACAGTGTGAAAATCATTAGACGGGGTTGAGCAATATTTGCTCACATATGGAATGTCTCCATTGTATAGTCAATGGGTCTATCATGGTGAAACAAGTAAATTAGCAAGAGAATTAAATCAAACAACTTCATTCAATACGTGGTGAAGGATTAAATTCTGAAGAGTTTACTGATGTGCCAACTAAAGGAAACAAGATGTTGAATATTCTAAATGATTTACAAGTTCGAAGTTTGAAAAGGTTTCATGAAGAAGATATCGAGACTGAGGTACCCATAATTTGAATCTATTCGAGGATTTACTAGGTGAAGCATGTAATCAATTGTACCCTAGTTGTACAAAGTAGTCTTCGTTGGAATTTTTAGTAAGATTGATGCATATTGAAGTTCTAAATGGTTGGAGTAACAAGTCATTTGATATGCTACTCGAATTGTTAAAGAACACATTTCCAACGGATGCATCTATACCTAGTTCATATTACGAAGGTAAGATTAAGTTACGTGACTTAGGGCTAGGCTATGACCTAAATTATGCGTGCAAGTATGATTGCATACTATACTGAAAGGATTTTTCTAATTTTCAACAATGTCTAATATGCAATGAGTCTCTGTATAAAATTTACAATGAAAAATGTAAGAAGATCACACATAAAGTCTTACACCACTTTCCATTGATTCTAGGATTGAAACAATTTTTCTAAGAATACACAGTTTGGTTCAAATTCCCAAAATATTCGTTTAGGATTAGCTTCAGATGGTTTCAAATCCATTTGCAAATATGAGTGTTGCTTACCGCATGTGGCCTGTTATGCTAATTCCATATAATTTGCTACTATGAAAATGCATGAAAGAAACAAATTGTGGATTTGAAATTGCAAATTATTTGTTATGCTAAATCCATTTGCAACTTACATACTATGTCTTTACTTGTACCGGGTCTGAAATCTCCAGGAAAGGAAAGTGAACTTTACTTGCAACCATTGGTAGATGAGTTGAAAGAATTGTGGAATTATGGCGTTCGTACTTATGATAGTGTTAGTGGTGATTACTTTCAACTATATGCAAGTTTGTTATGGACTATTAATGACTTTTTAGTACTAAGGGTTATCAAGCATGCCCCATTTGTTATTTTTTGGTTGTAGATAAAGTTCATGAACCTAGGTTTAGATTTGTTATCTTGGATTTGGGATGAAATATAGTTTTGTTTTCGTAAGTTATTATTATTTTGGTTATGTAAAGTTTGGATTATTTAGTATGTAAGTTATGTTTTGGTTGTAGAGAAAAGTAAATTGTCAAGAAATTAAAATATGCAAAGTTTTTGTATATATATATATATAAACTGCAAAATATACTAGTTTATTTAATATGTTTCTATTGTTTTCCTTTCTATTTGTTTTTCAAGTTCATGTATCATTTATGTATATTGTTTATTATAACTATTGTTATTTTGGATGAATTTACTATTTTTGATATGTCAATTTTATAAAAAACGGTTGTAACTTTTATTGCAACATTAAATGAATTATAGTATTTACTATTTATATAGTTTGAATTGTGTTTAGATACAAACCAAAAGAACGCTGAAAAACAATACAAATATAACATATATATACATATTTTAAAAAATAGGATTTTGCCCACGACACTATTTTAAAGCATCGACATTCATGGATTTACCGACGAAAACTATAATTGTCGGTGTAATAGATCTACACCTTCAACAATAAATGTCGTCGACAATACGAGCATATACCGATGACATTCTTACACCGTCGACATACTAAATGCCCATGAAATATTTGCACCGTCATTGAATATCCTTTTCACCGACAATTAATTTCTAGTGTCAGCACAATTCTGTTGGTTTAATTTGATTAGTAATTGCAGTATTCACCAACAGTCTCTTTTTCATCGTCACGCGAAGGCTCTTCCAACAAACCTGCGTCGATGGTTTGTGCCGACAACTTAATATCCTTGGCAAAAGCAAAGCCGACACATTTTTTAAGATATGCCGACAATCTTTTTCATCGACAAAAGGTCAATTTCTTGTATTGCGTGTTATTGCAAATATGGATGAGTATATAATGATCATATAATAACAATATTTGAAATATGTATTAGTAAATAATAAATATGTATCACACCTTATGTATTCTTAGAAAAATTAAAGTGTACATGATGAGCACACCATATAATCATTTTAATAATGCAATCGTATATATTATAAAAGGGACAACAAGTTTATTACATAATGTATACTATATTTTAAAAAGAAGTTCATTAATTGCACACTAGCATTTAAATAAGATAGAAAAAAAAAGTTCATTATACAATGTATACTATATTTCACAATTCAAGAAAGAAAATTAATAGCATGAAACTAATATTTGAAGGAGATGACCAGAAAGTTTTAGAGTGAATTTTTTTTTTAATTCAAAACTTAAAATGATAAATAAATCAAAATATGCACTCACCGGATAAGTAGACACAAAATGGTGAAAGATATCGAATAGGAGATGACCCAAAAAATAAATATTGATCGGTGAGATATAAATCGAATGGGAATCAGATGAAATACAACGAAAAGTGGACGAAAAAATGGTGAAAGACGCGGAAAGTAGTAAACTGTAGATAGAAAATGTTTGTTTAATGTGCAATCAACACAAATTCATTACTTTTGTGGAAAATACTCAATAAATTATTATAAATTTAATTTATTAGATATGTAAGTTTTAAGATTCCTAATAAATAAATGTGATATAAGTTAATTATGGTATATATTATTATATAATTTTGAAAATATATATTATATGTAATTAATGTGAGGGATAAAATGGTCATTACAAATCTCAAAATCTTAGTAAGAAAATTAACGAGATTTTGAGACATTTATGTAAAATTATGTGTAAAGTAGGTTTTCTATATAAAATTTTCAGTAGAATGTGAGGTATTGGGCTTTGCTGAAGTTTAGACCTGCAACAGTTGCATGTAATTAGTCTATTTAAGAGATAACCATGAGAATGAAAAAATGTTAGATAACAAACCAAAAAATTACAAATCTCCTAAATATTAAGATTTATAACAAAACCGCTAGCTGAAGTTTTTTTTTTACTTTTTAAAATCGATTATACCCCTTTATAGAGGACAATTAGTCTTTTTTACTCATACAATGTATTTGTATAGTCTAAAGAACAGTGCAGAATATCACAGGTTCACGGATACAATGTATTTGCAAACAACCTCGATTTTGCAAAATCTTAACTAAATATGATATTTTCGGGTTGGATAAGAATGCACCAACATTCCCTAAATACATGGCTGTAATTTGTACTAGATTTTTGGATTCTTAGGTTTTCAATCAATTAATTAACAATTTGTTTTTAGAATTCATAATATATATATGTTAATAACAATTTGAATTCTATTTTTTTTTCACCTCTAAAATATTGGCTAAGATAATTTCAACTGTTTTCGTTTCATCATATGTATTAATAATTTTTTGTTTTTATAATTCATAATATATACATGTTAATAACTAATTGAATTCAAATCTTTTTTCATATCCCTAGTAATTTATTATATAATACATAATACATATTTTTCTATTTATAATAACAATTTGAGGTTAGATTTTATAACATCCATTAAAATCGTCAATTTAAATTGTTTTACACGATCATATCCTAAAACAATGGCAAATTTTAAGTTCAATATTTTTGAACTATTTATATTTCAAAATATTTATAAATAATTTGAATTTAAATACCTCAAAAATACGTATTGTTAACAATTTTAATTTAAAATTTTATCATTCCCTAAAATCGTGCTAATTACGATCATCCACTTATTTTATTAAAATTTTTATCATCCCTAAAATCGTGTTATTTGGTTGATATTCCTAAAATAATTGCAAACATAAATTCAAATTTTTCAGATTATTTATATTCCAAAGTATTTATATAAATTTTGAATTTAAATACCTCCAAAATATATATTGTTAATAACAATTTGAAATTAAAATTTTATCATAATTAAAATTCACATAATTAGATTTAGTACGTCAAATATAGTATAATTTACATATACATTACTTATATCATCAATAAAGTACTCAAACCATGAATTCTCTAGAATTCAAATACACAGTTCGTAGAAATTATAAGTCATCGATGATAACAAACAGATCTAATTTGTTCATAACAAAAATATATACATCTCATTGATGACAACATAATCAACTTAGTTCACGTCGTCAGAGTTACAAATACCCTGTAAGGGGGATTCACAATTCTTAAAATTTAATAGTCATTCATTATAACAAACATATGCCAAACATACAGTACTATACTATTTTCACATGATCTTCTTTTTTCTTCATTTCATCATATATAACTTTTTCGTTGATTGACCTAATCAACATGTTGATTTCCAATTATGTGCACATGTTAGTTACTAACATGTATTCTAAACATTATGAATATGTTGTCTATACAGTGAGCCATCTCCCTCTTGTCCTTGGGTGGTAGGTGTTGTTTCTGATGTGCTTAATTTAATTTGTCTACCATCTGGCCCTCTGAAAGTTTGGTTCCTATTTCCAGTTATTTTTTCCTTTCCTTCGTCGTTAAGATCTTCATCTTTTTTTCCGAAGCACTTTTGGATTGTTTGATTCCAAGTTCAGTTCGTCTTTTTGGTCTTTTTGTTCTTTCTCTTTTTCTTTGTCCTCTTCTACTCTGTTAAGGTGCTCCTCAAAGTTTCTTGGTACCTACATTTCAAATACAGTGTATTTTAACATCCTGTTACATGTACGCATAATCAGAAAATAAAATTTTAGTTTATATCACATGTTTACCATATATTCATTAGTCTCTTGTGCACCCGAAGAACTAGGTGCCTTACTCTTGATTCTTAAATTTTTTTGTACAATTTGTTTCCTAGTGATTCAAACTTTCTAGTCATCTTCAACTCCACAAATTTAAAAAATTCAAGAATACTTTCCATTTGTTTGAATATATTTAATTTGTTTAATTTTTTATATTGTTTATTTCTTTTTTCTTAATTTAACAAAATCGATTTATTAGTTAAATTGACCAGGTTTTATTATATTGATTTTCTATAGAGTTGGAATGTATTTGTACATACTACACGACAATATTATTCTTTTCAAATTAGTTCCACAGTATCTGACAGACTGTATAGCATATGTTGCTGACACAGTTACATTATAATTTATGCCTTTAAATAATGTGATAAACTATTTGTTCTATATCATGATCACATATTCAAATATTAATATTTATTTGCTCATATAATCATATACTTTTCCAATCCAAAAAACTAAACATTTAGATGGATTTATTATAAAACCAACAATAAGAACGATGTCTTAAATAGTATCATTGAATCATAATCACAGTTGTTTAACTAACCAAACTTTATAATAACCAATAGAATTATGATTTCCCAAACATAGTATATGACAAGTATGAATGATGATAGATTTGGGACACACATAAAAGGTAAAAAAGGTTGCTCATCAAGATATAGTATCATTCACCTAGACATAGAATAATCTATATATTCCAAATAGAGTGCATTTGAATGTCTCAAAAAAATGAGACAACACATTGGAAATAACACGAAGACAGTGTATTTTGCAAACAACATTCAAATTTGATAAATCTTAAATGATCTGCTATTTTGTTGCTGGAAGAGATTGCAACAACCTCCCCTATAATAATGAGAAATATATATACAAGATTTTCAGCTCTGTTATATTTTAAACAATTTATTAAATACATAATATATATTTTAATAACAATTTAAATTTAAATTTTAGATCATTTTCCTAAAATAATGTCAGATATAAATACAACATTTTCAACATTTTTATATTTTAAACAATTTATTAAATAATATATAATATATATTTTTAATTTGAATTTGAATTTAAATTTTAAAATTGTAATTACGCCTCAATGACATTTTTGCCATTATTTGAATCTTTTCTTTTAGGTTTCATTTGCGGAGGAACAAATTGCCCTGAAAAGAAGAAGAAGATGAGGCACATGAATAAGACAGATTATTGAAACAAACAGAAACTTGCTCTTCAACTGATTGAAACCTTCTTCAACCACTCGTCGAATGCTTTCTTCAACCGATTGGAAAGTTTGGAGCAGACGAATGGAATAAATGTGATGCAGAAGAATGTTTTTCGGTGGAGGAACGATAGGGATGCTTTTTGGTGGAGGGATGCTTTTTGATGAACGAAAGTAAATTTGTGTGGAGCAGAAGAATGCTTTTTGGAGGAGCAACAAACGTAAATTAAAAAATTGCTAGGGTTTCGAGATGGAGATTTGATGTCTTCAATGCTATTTTTAATGCATGCATCGTTTGAATGTGATGTGAAATTGTTGTAAAAATTGGGTGGAGATTTGATGGTGATGTTTTTTTTTTTTGGGGGGGGGGGGGGGGGGGGGGGGGGGCTGGGAGAGTTTGTTTTAATTAGAGTGTATTTAGAGTTTATTCTATTACTGCATTTTACGATTCCCGTTTTTTAGTTAGGTAGGGGCATTTAAGACAATGCTCCTGCTATTTTTTTCTCAAAATTTTATGTTTTGTTATTTTGTCAATTTAAAAATATTTTTTCATTTATCCAAAAGGAACCTCCTACTTTGTCATTCTTCTTGTCAGCCCTATATTTAAAGACTATTTTGTCAAATGGAGAAAAACTTTAAGAAATTTTTTAGTTTATTTTTCTAAAAATTAAATATCAATATATATATAAAAAAATCTTTAAATAACCTAATTACATGCAAAATTACATATTATTAGCTGACCAAATCTCAACACCTAATATTCCACTAACCATTAGTAAAACTTAGTGGGCTAGGTGTTTACATCTTATATAGTCACCTATCCCACTAAGTGTTAGTAGGGTTATCCAACCAAATGTTGGATTTTTCCACTAACTTTAGTCCAAGGACAATATTGTCATTTCACAATTCAAATAAAAATCAAACTAACTTTTTTAGGTCAAAAGTTAATATTTTGACTTTTTACCATTTTGTTCGTCTTGACTAATTTCAACATTTCGAGCATAAATCTGCATACATTTTTTTTAGAATCCAAATCAAATTTGAATATAAAGTTAGTTAAAGTTTGACTTTTCAAAGTCAAAAGTCAACATTTTGACATTTTTTACAACTTGACCATTTTCATAAATTTCGAGCTTCCGAATATGAATCCATATTCATATTTTTAATGTTTAAATCACATTTAAATACAAAGCTCTATCTCAAACTGATAACCGACGACTAAATCACACATATTCGTCAGTTTCTCCCTCTTCATTTAATTTAAATAATTTGAATTCTTCCAACATATATTGTTCTAAGTTAATTCCATATGAGCTAACATGGGAACCTAATGAACCTATAGGTCATGGGCTCCAACGATCTAAAATTAATTGGTCAAACTTGTTTAGACCGAGCTAATCAACATTCATTAACTAACGAGTCGTTCCATTAAAGTCCCGTAGTTGTACTCCCCTCACTATAGATACATTTGTATCCATTTGATATAACCATGACCAGTAAGTTAATCCTTCATAGGTTATTTGTAACCTCGATTGGATCAAAATATCGTTTTACTCCGGAGACTACATCTTGCTCTTTAAGTCCCACTAATCCACTAAAAAACAAAATTGGTTTTAGGTCTTCCAATCCATAAACTGAATCTCTCTCGAGCTAATGAGAGGGTAAGGCCCCTTGTTCAAGACTTGCATTCAGTCCTTAAGGTAACAACCTATGTACTAATCCTAAAGCGGGTAGGAGTGAATTCCATCTTGCACCTTATGTCCCTTCTACCTCTGGAATGAGAGGCTTATTGGGCCAGAGCTCTTGAGGATAATTTCATTTGAACTGAAGTTCATAGTTAGTTCATGATTAAGATTAAGTTACCTAGGTCATCAATAATCTAAATAGTCAGTTTTATATAGTCAACAGTGTTATAACTTAAAAGTGACTATTTCATGGTTCTAGTTTTATGTAAGCTCTTTACATAGGATGCTCTCACTTCCATGTCTATACATGAACAATTCAGGATCACATCATTTGTACTAACTACAAAGCGGGTCGCATCCATAGTGTCCCCAAAATAAGGTGTCCAACCTTATTCATACTATAGATCGTTTGGGCTATATACTCGAACTCGATCCACGTTTATATTTCTACATAAAGTTTAAGTCTACACTAGATAGCCTCGGAACCTTAGTTTATTGGATTCAAGAATATAATATTATATTTTCACTAATAAGTCCTTAAAACCAATTTATTGAATAAAATATAATTTTAAGCTACAAACTACGAGTTTTAGTACATAAATTCCAACAAAGAAAACATGTATTCTATGTACATAGTTAATATATCTAAGCATTCTCACAAGTATATTCAGATATTCACAACCACAAACACAAACTCGACCTCGGTACTCAAAGGTTGGCAGACATGTTTTTATTTTATGCTAGATTATCTGAGAAAGCAATTAGACATGCTTATTATTCTAGAGAGAGCATTTGAATTTTTATTTAAATCGGCCACTTTTTGAAAATTTTTGAAAGTTTCCCTTAATTGGTAAGGACATGTAAGTAGACTATCACCCACCCCATTTAAAATATTGATTTGTCCTCAAAGCATTGAAAACTAGATTTAAAGGATAGAAAGCATTTAACATATTGATTTGTCCTCGAAGAATTGAAAACTAGATTTAAAGGATGGAAAGAAAAAGTAAGCGAATAGAAAACCTCGGTTGATAGCAAATTCTTCTTTTTTTGTTGTAGCCACCTAATTTTATCCTACATATTTTTATTTTTTTAAAAAAAAAAACTATAATAATATTTTTTATTTTTTTTAGAAAAAAGAAAAAGAAAAATCACTTTAGTAATACCACATTTAACTTATTTGTATTCATTTTTTTTAAAAAAGAAACTAATAAAATCTTCTTTTTAACTCATTTTAGAAAAAAGAGAAATTAATTGGTTTTAAGTAAAATCTTTTATTTTATTTTTGGAAAAAATAAATCATTTAATTTTATAAAATCTCATAATATTTCATTTATTTTATTTTAGGAAAAATTGAAATTTACTTTTTTTTTTGTAATAAATGTTGAGTGGGAATTTGAACCCGAGACCTCTTGTCCACAGAAACATACAGGTGTCTGTTGAGCTAAACTCATATTGGTAATTGAAATTTACTTTATTAATATAATATGAAAATTTTATTTTATTCTAATTTGTGGTACATCCGGGTCTATAAATAGGGACATTTGTGATTTGAAAAAGGGAAGAAAAATTTCTTACAAAAAAAAAAATCATTAGAGAAAGTTGTTAGAGAAGTTTTTTTTAGAGAATTTCTGCCTATTAGAAGAAAAGTTTATGCAAAAGTAGTGTTTTTTTTAATTTAATTTCATTACGTTAGTATCTTTACCTTTTTTTTTTTTGTGTTGTACTTCTTTTATTTTTTGTTTCTCTTTAGCAAATTAAATCTCGTGTTAAATAAGACTATTATAAGTTACATGTGGTAGGGATTTACTCTCTCAAGGATCTGCACCTCATTGACGAGTAATTTTCTATGGGATTTGAAAAAAAATTTCTCTCTTCTTTTTGTTCTTTAAAGATAGAGAGAAAGAAAAAAGAAATATATAAGTTTTTTTTTTTTTTTTTTTTTTTTGCTTTCTTTTACTTTCATTTTATCATTCTAAAAAAATCCGAGGATGTAATTAGAAGTATTTGGGAGTCCGTTATTTCTAAGTTCTTGAGGTAAGTGAATCGGTTCTTTGGTAGTCCAAGATCGATTCCCAATATTTTTTTAAAAAAATAAAATCTTATCTTACTTGCTTAATCCATCGTGTGATATATTTGATTCCATTGTCATTATTTTCTATTGACATAATTTTGAAGTCTTTCTTAAATTTTCTTTTTTAACCGTTTAGAAATTTTTACTTTAAAACTATCCTTTTTATTTTTTTTAAAAAAAATTTAAAATATAAATCTATATTTCATAAGTTTTCTTAATCAACTTTTGTTTAAAAACTCACTTTTATTTCGCTAAAAATAATCCTAAGATGGAATCTAGAACTTTTTGGGAGTCCGTTATAGTTCTAGAAGTCCGTTATTTCTAGATTCTTGAGGTGGGGGATTGATATATTTGGGAGTCCAAGATTTGATCCCAAGAAAAAAAGAATTTAATCATTTTTTTTAAAAATAATTTATTCGAAGACTATCCTATGATAGATTTTGAGAAATCGTAATAATCTTTCATTTTTTTTAGGTGGAGAATTTTCCTCAATATGTGTAATTAATGGAATATTATTCCACTTATTTTATGAGATCATTGTTTCAAATATGAGAATGATAAGCAAGGAAATAAGACATAAAAAATTTTTAAATGAATTTTATTCAAGACTTTAAGTTTGGCCACCGTTTTCCTAAACGGGTGTTACGGGATGCTAATACCTTCCCCGTACACAAATGACTCACAAACCCAACTCTACTTTTCGTAGACGATTTTATAAAAAAACTTAATTACTTTATTTTGGAGTCCAATTACCCCCTAAAAGAAAAGGATTGGTGGCGACTCCTATTTTTTTATAAAAATAAAAATATATATATTTTTTGAGAATGTCGGCCTATCCACGTCTTCCCGAGCACATGGCGACTCCACTGGGGACTTGGCGTTCCACCTTGAGAGTTTGACATTTTCTTTTGTCTTGAATTTTTTATATTTATTATTTTTTTGTCTTTTATTGTTTTATTTTCTTGTTTTAGCATGTTGTTTATTTTTGTTTCACACACAATCACAAGCCTCCTGCCCAGGCTTTACCCTATAAGATTAAAAATAAGGATGGAGTAGTGTTAACCTTCGAGGAGCTTATGCTCCCGTGCAGGCACACGAAAAGTTCTCACTCAATTTGGTCATGCAATCACGTGTGATAGTTGCGATCAAATTGGGGGTCTTTTATCCTTTAGGACTTATATTTAGCTTCACTTATTGTGATTCACATATCATTGTTAAATTTTTTTTCTGTTAATTTTTTTCTTTCACTTTATTATATTTTTCTCACATACTTGCACAAGCCCTCTACCCGAGCTGTACCTCATAAGATTAAATCTGAGGATGTAGTAGTTTTTTACCTTCAAGGAGTTGTTGCTTCCGTGCAGGCACACGAAAAGTTCTCACTTAATTTGGTTGTGTGATTATACATCATTTTGAGGACCTGTGTCATATAGGACACTAGCATTCACTTCACTAAATTGCTTGAGCCTTTTGCATTTTTCTTTTATTTATTTCATGCCTCACATTCATACTCTTCTTTTATTCAACCTTAGGATGGTAGACACTCATTCGCCCAATTTAGTTGCCCAAAATTGTCCTAGTGAAGACTCATAGGAAGGTGTGGCCATATGGTCAGAGACAAGAGACAAATACAGTTTGGCCCAAAAGTTTAGAACTTTCGCTTCCTCAGACATGTCGCTTAGGGATTGTCAACAACAACTTGAAAGGTTTGAAGAGCCTATGGGAGAGTTTGACTGAGGAGCATGGAATGGAGTTTTTAAAGGCATACGAGAATATAGCTGACCTCATGTATACTAATATTAATGCACATGCTCTACAAGCATTGGTACATTTTTTGGATCCTGTGTTAAAATGGTTCACATTCAACACATTTGATTTAACTCCTACTTTAGAAGAATATCAAGCTTTGATCAGCATACCACATTTCATCGGAAGTAAGGTCTATGTGCATGATAAAAAAATTAACGTTGCAAAGGTCTTTATCCAAGTTTATGGGTAATGTTCATGCATCTGGTATAAAGGAGCGAATGAAAACCAAGGAAGGAAGAAGTTGTATCCCTATTGATTATTTAATTAACCTCGCTCATGATTGTTTATCAGGGAAGAAAGTTATGTCCCTTTTGGCCCTTTGAATTTATGGTACAGTTATCTTTTCAAGAATCAAGGGGTACGTAGAAGAAGAAGTGGTTAAATTCTTTGTTGGAATGGAAAGAGGAGCTAATCCAACCATCCTGATCCTAACAGAAACCTTCAGATCATTGAGCTATTGTCGAGTCCAACGCCAAAGGAAAATTCTTCAGCTGCGCTCCAATGCTTTTTATATGGATTTCCAGTGATTTGAAATACCCAAGTGAATTTGGTGTCCTCGGATAGAGTTTAGTAGCCCTTAGAACATTACAAGGAATAGTGTTAAGGACTTCAATGTTGTGTAATGGAATCCTAAGACTTTTGACCTTTCATCGTGGATGTGTTTCTTTGGTCATGTAACAATGAAAGAAATAGTCTGGAGATCACTGTGGGTGCCAAAAAGTCCTTTAACATATCGTTGCGGACAATTGCTATTTATCTCACTTTTAGGCTTATGGGGAGGGATTGCCTATTCTCCTTTATTGGTATTGCACCAGACATGGTCTAAACAATTTGCATCAGTCATCTATGGGTTAGAAGATTGGGATTTTTCGTACGAGGCTGATGAGATGATTGTCAAGGTGCAAGAAGTGATAGAAACATGGAAGGTTGTCAGAAGATTAAAGAGTCTGCGACATTGTAAGGGTACTACAAATCAGTACGACATTTGGAGAGCCGATAGAAATGGATTTGAATTTGCTACAATTCCACAATATTAAGATCCCGTCAATTTTAGAGTAAGTCATGATAATCAGGAAAATGATTCAAAGCGATTCAGAGAAATAAATCATGTCCTAGCAACAAAGAATGAAGGATTGAGAGAAGAAGTCAAGCGATGGATGTAGATACCGTATTTTGTCCTGCCTTTTTTTATTTTTTTCATTTATTTATTATTTTTTAAAAGAACTTGAACTTGAATTTGAATTTTAAATTTATATTTTAAAATAAAAAAATTAAAAAAATACATTTAAAAAATAATAATAAAAATAAAAATAAGAGGGTTGTTTCTCTTCCTATTTTTTCTCAAGCATCCCTTTTTCTTCGTCATCACTCTCCCACTTTCTCCCACTCTATCACTTTCTCCCACTCTCCCACTCTTCCACTTTCTTTCCGTTTCTATGTAGTCTACACTTCACTTCATTATCTAAAAAAATAATGGACCTTGTCTTATAAAAAGAGAAGGAGAAGATTTAAATGAGGGGAGGAAAAAGATAATTTTTTATTATTTGGGGATTTAGGAAGAGGTGAAGAGTGGAAGAGGATCAAGAAATATCCTTTGGCATTTAAGGGCAGACCTGGTAAGTTTTTTTTTTTTTTTATTCATGCTTGATGATACTACTTTAATTATTAACTGTTGTGTTAATCATTTTACAGTCATTTGACATGTTAATTTAATTATTTGCATCTTTTTAATTATTGGGCATCCTACTTTCTATTCTGTGTTAATTTCTTTTTAATTACTGGGCATCCTACTTTCCATTCTGTGTTAATTTCTTTTTAATTATTGGGCATCTATTCCATTATGTGTTAATTTCTTTTTAATTACTGGCCATCCTATTTTCCATTATGTATTAATTACTTATATCCCATCATGTCTTAATAATTATGCATAATTAATTAGCATCCTGTATTTCGTAATACTCATTCTTCGTTGGCACCCATTTTACCGTATGTGTTAATTATTTATATCCCTATGGCATCCTATGCATAATTAATTAATTAGCATCCTGTATTTGGTAATACTCATTCTTCATTGGCACCCATTTTATCGTCTGTGGCATCCTGCCTTAACAATTATGCATAATTAATTAATTATCCTGTATTTGGTAATACTCATTCTTCATTGACATCCATTTTACCGTCTTTGTTAATTACTTTATTCATATACATTTTACAGTCTTTGTTAATTACTTTATCCATATGGCATATTGCGTCAATAATTACTGCTATCCATATAGTATCCGTATAGTATCCATGTCAATAATTATCCATGTTAATAATTATCCATGATATAATTAGCATTCTGTATTTGGCAACACCCATTTTCCATTTGTCCTATTAATTAATTAGCAACCTGTATGTGACGTTTTTCACTCACTCATTCTAATTATTTGTATGATGTATAATTAATTAATCAGTATGCATCTTGCTATAATTATTTGATATTCATTTGGTTGTGATTATTTATTTGCATATTTTAAACCTACTTTGGCATTCAACGGTTAATTATTATTTGATATCCATTTGGCATCCTCGTTTAATTATTCATTACTCAGACCTGACTTGGTTAATTATTTCGCATTATGCATTAATCAATTATTTTGCATCCTGCATTAATTAATTATTTTGCATCATTTTGAATTAATTAATTATCTTGCATCTGTTGTATTAATTAATTATCTTGTATCCTACGTTAATCATCTGGTACATTTTGCATATTGCTTATATTATCAATGTATTTATTTTATCTCAGCATATTACCCTTCAAGTATTTTTCAAATTTTATAATGTTTTGTCATTGTTATTATTCATTTTTCAATTTAAATATAAAAATGTAAATTGGAGAAAAAGTATTGTTTTTTTATGGATTTTATAATTTAAAATCCATGAATACCTGAAATTTTTCCGTTTCAAATTTAATTAATAGATTGTTTTTAAATAAACACATTTCATATTTTAAATGAGACTGAGTAGTATTTTTCATGAATTTATTAATTCTTAGATACATGAAATTTCTCATTAAACACTTATGATAGAGAGTAAAATAACAAGTTTTGATATCTTAATATTCTTAAGGTGAATAAAAATCTTTTAAAACAAAAAAAAAACTTCATTTTTCTAATGGCTCCTATGCCACCCATAATTATCAATTCATGCTTAGGTTTTACTTTCTTCGATATGAATTGATAAACATGGGATGTTTAAACAAAACCTAAATAAAAACTTTATTTTGTGAACCACTATATTTAATTTAAAAGATAAAACTGGGCAACCATTTTGTGGGTGTTGTAGGGTGCTAACATCTTTCCTACACACAACTGACTCCCGAACTTAAATCTCTAAATTTACGTAGACCATTTTTTTTCTTTTTTGGGTGACCAATTAATATGATTGGTGGCGACTCCAAAATTATTTTAAAATTAAATAAACGGAGAGGTCGGTCGCTCCGCGTTGTGATCACGTCGCGACAATGGGTGTAACAAGCTACAACTATAAAGTGATCACATCGCGACAATGGATCATTGTGTTTGTATCAAATACAAAGTGAGTCATATCAATAGTGTTACGACGATAAAATTCCCAACCTTATCCCTATACTATAGACCCTTTAAGTTGATCTTGAACATTAATCTCTGTATGTCTATACATATTGTTCAAGAATCATTAAGCAGCTTAGGATGTTAGTTTATTGGATTTGGGTTATTAAGACAAAACTAATAATTTAATCAATAAGAATTATTACAATAATAATAATGGTCAATGGATTATATTTACAATGTACGAGTTTTAGGACATAAATTCCAACACAAAGGATGGAAAAAAAAAGTGTTGAAACTTTTAAAGAGTATGCACAACGATGAGAGTGAGCTGCGCAAGTACAACCTCCCCTGATCGATAAAGAATTGACAGCCATGTTCATAAATACTCTTCGAGCCCCATACTATGATCGAATGGTTGGAAGTGCCTCGACTAATTTCTCGAACGTCATAACAATTGGAGACATGATTGAATTTGGAGTGAAGAATGGAATAATTACAGATTTTGCTTCAGAATCAAGAAAGATAATAACACCAAAGAAGAAGGAAGGAGAGGTGCACGAGGTGAACTCGACTCAAAGAACCGCTAGACAAATGTCATCACCGATAGTTGGACAAACAAACTACTCTTCTAGTCCCCACGGTGGTGGACAGAGTTAGCAAAATAACAGTTTTGTAAAGAATAATTGGCTGCAAACTCACTTCGATCCCATACCCATGTCATATGTTGATTTGTTGCCACAGCTACTGAAGAATCATCACGTTGCTTTAGTGCCTCAAGAGCCTTTACAACCACCCTACCCCAAGTGGTACGACCCCAATGCAAATTGTGAGTATCATGCTGGAGCAGTGGGGCATTCTACGAAAAATTGCTTTCCATTGAAAGCAAAGGTTCAAAGTTTGGAAAAAGTTGGCTAGTTGAAATTTTAGAAGACTGGGGAGGAGCCATATGTCAATCAAAACCCTCTCCCAAACCAGGAAAATTCTGTCAAAAACGTTGTTGATACATTAGTAGAGCGTTACAAGAGTGATGTATATAAGGTAACTACACAAATGAGGATCCTCTTTCAGATTCCTCATGAAGCTGGATATATACGACTAAGCGTTGATGATGGCAATGTAGATGGAAAAGAGAGTATTAACAAGAAGACATGTTTATTCCATCTAGGGACATGTGAGCATTCCATAGAAACTTGTTCTGAGTTTAGGTTTGAAGTGCAAAAATTAATGGACGCAAAAATTTTAATAGTGAGTCAGACGAACATACAAGAAACTGAGATTGATGTGATTTTTGATGCGTTGAGGCTTCTAAAAAGGCATCATTTGTACGAGAACCATTAATCATCCAATATAAGGGAAAGCCGAATAGCACAACTTGTAAAAAAATGCCTAAGACAATAACTGTAGAAGTACCAGGTCCTTTTCCTTATAAGCGCAATCGAGTTGTACCATGGAAATATGAATGGCAATTCATAACAGATAATGTTGCCTCTGTAACAACGGGAGGGATTAATCTTAGTGGAAGATGTTGTACACCAGATGTTTTAAAAGATATCTCCAAAGAGGATGAAGTTTGACGACGTAAGGACAAATCTATGGAGATGACATACAAGGATGATCTAAGTGATCTAAGCAAGGTTTTTACTGAGAAAACCACATTAGCTGAGAAAACGATAAATCAGGAAGTTGTCTCCAAAGATGAGGCACTTGAATTTTTTAAATTGATTAAGCAGAGCGAGTACAAAGTGATTGAGCAATTACATCGTACCCCAACTCGTATATTGATTTTTATCATTATTCACGTACTCTGAGCCACATCGTAAGGTCTTGCTAAATATTTTAAATCGAGCCCATGTGGGACATGACATTTCAGAGAATGCACTTAGCAAAATTGTGGAAAACATAACTGGTACAAATTGCATCTCCTTTACAAACGAATAAATCCCTTCTCAAGGTACTGGACATACTAAGGCATTACATATATCCGTGAAGTGTAAGGATAATCACGTGGCGAAGGTCCTAGTGGATAATGGATCATCTTTAAATATAATGTCAAGATCCACTTTGATGAAACTCCCATAGATCCATCGTACCTAAGACCAAGTACTATGGTTGTTAAAGCCTTCGACGGTGCTCGTAGTGAAGTTATAGGAGATATAGATGTCCCTTTGAAAATTGGGCCTTCCACTTTCAACGTTCTATTTCAATTAATGGATGTAAACTCCTCATACATTTGACTCCTCGAACAACCTTGGATTCATTCAGCAAGGGCAGTTCCATCTTCACTGCATCAAAAATTGAAGTTTAGTGTAGAATGTGGTCAAGCTATTGTCTACAGAGAAGAAGACGTGTTTGTAACAAAAACATCAGCACTTCCTTGTATGTTGAGCAGTAGAGGAAGCTCTGGAATGTTCTTACAGATCATTCAAAATTGCTAATGCTACTATCTTTCCAACTGAAGGTTTGGATATGGATCGTTATATGTCTAAAACATCTTTGATGATTGCAAAGCCAATGATAAAAAGTGGTTTCCAAATGACCAAGGGCTTAGGAAAGAATAATCAAGGAGGTTCTGAATTGTTCTCTCTTCCTAAAGCCAAGGAGAAGTTCGGGCTGGGCTTTAAGCCAATGGCTTTTGATTGGGAGAAGGTTCGAGCAAAAAAAAAGAAAAAAGAAACGCACGACTTGAGGGATGCGAAATGAAGGAAAGAATGCACATACCTCATCTATTCGAGACATTTAGACTTGGAGAAAGGTTATTCAATACGAACCAAAGAAAGGGACGTAACAAAGATTCTAATACCTCAGTTGTTGTCATCTCTGATAATATTATTCCACCTCATCCATTGGTTTATCAGTGTCCACCAGATTTTGAGTTGAACGATTGGAAGACTAAGAAGACCCTAAATGTCACTAAGGGATCACAAAAGTAGTGACATTTTATATACCCTCTGACTATGCCTAAGGTCACAGGGTTGCTTTTTTTTTTTTTCCTTTTGTAATAAGGGCATCCTTTCTTGTTTTTACGAAGTTGCATTTTAATATCATAGTCGCTATATACTTTTTTTTCTAAGAAATGAAGAATGTTGATTCTATCCAAAGTACCGTATCTATTCTTCTTGGTTTTTTTTCTCTCTTATCCTTTTCCCCTTTTACTGATACAATTTAAGATCCATAACAGGAGCATCGAGATTGAAAGCGACATCAATGATGTTGTTGATTTTGAGGTTCCAATCTGTAATCTTGAGTAGAATATTGAAAGAGATGAATATGATATATCTCCTGAATTACTAAGAATGATAGAGCAAGAGGAAAAGAAAACTTTGCCATATCAAGAGACTTTGAAAGTTATCAATTTGGGAACACGAGAAGAAGTGAAACAAGTGCGAATTGGCACTTTGGCTTTAGAGCAGGATCAATCAGATTTGGTGACCCTACTTCACGAGTTCACAGAAATATTTGCATGGTCCTACCAGGATATGCCTGGTTTGGATATAGAAATCGTAAAGCATCGACAAAAGCTTCGCAAATTGAAACCTGAGATGTTGATTAAAATTAAAAAAGAGGTTAAAAGTAGTTTAATGCTGGTTTCTTAGTAGTGGCGAAATACCCAGATTGGGTTGCAAATATAGTTCAAGTCCCAAAGAAAGATGGAAATATTAGAATGTGTGTTGATTATAGAGATCTTAATCGAGCAAGTCCTAAAGATAATTTTTCTCTTCCTCACATCGACGTGTTGGTAGATAATACTGCTGAATTTTCCACGTTCTCATTTATGGATGAATTTTCAGGATACAACCAAATCAAAATGGCTCTAGAAGATCAAGAAAAAACAACATTCATCACTTTGTGGGGAACGTTCTGCTATAAAGTAATGCCTTTTGGTTTAAAAAATGCAGGAGCGACTTATCAGAGAGCAACAGTTACATTATTCCATGACTTGATGCATAAAGAAATTGAAGTTTATGTTGATGATATGATTGCCAAGTCTAGACCTGAAAAAAATCATGTTGTTACCCTTGTAAGCTTTTTGAATGATTGCAGAAATTCCAATTAAAGTTGAATTTGGACAAATGCATATTTGGAGTTTCTTCGGGGAAGCTATTGAGTTTCATTGTTAGCCAGGAAAGCATCAAGGTGGACCCAGAAAAAATTAAGGTGATAGTAGACTTAAAGCCACCAAAAACACAAAAGGGGGTTAGAAGTTTTCTAGGGAGGTTGAATTACATTGCACGATTCATTTTACACCTCACTCAAACTCGCGAACTGATTTTAAAACTCCTTCGTAAAAGTAAGATTTGTCACTAGAATGAATATTTCCAAAGAGCTTTTGATAAAATCAAATACTACTTGCAAAGTCCGTCTATCTTTGTCCCGTCAACTCCAAGACGACCATTAATCTTATACTTGACAGTGAAAGATGGGTCAATGGGATGTGTGCTAGGGCAACATGAGTCCACTAGAAAGAAGGGGCAAGTTGTCTATTATTTAAGCAAGAAGTTCACAAATTATAAATCAAAGTACTCGCTGTTGGAAAAGACGTGTTGCGCCCTAGCATGGACAACTCAGAGATTAAGACAGTATATGTTGTACTATACTACGTGGCTCATTTCAAAAATGGACCCTATAAAATATATTTTCAAAAAGCCATCTTTGTCTAGAAGAATAGCTAAATGACAAGTATTGCTATCCGAGTATGACATCATCTACGTTACAAGAAAGGCGGTAAAAGGAAGTGCAGTCGCTGATTGTCTAGCTGATTTGCCAGTTGAAGACTATAAACCAAGGAAATTTGAATTTCCAGATGAGGACGTCATGACAGTATTAGAGACACCACATGATACAAAAACATGGACGGTGTTGTTTGATGGAGCCACAAATGAAGTAGGACATGGTGTGGGAGCTATTCTAACGTCTCCTGATGGAGGACCATATCCTCTAACTGCTAAGTTGTACTTTGATTGCACGAATAACATGGCTGAGTGTGAAGCATGCAATATGGGAGTTCAAATGGCCTATGACATGAAGATTAAGAAGTTACAAGTTTATGGGGATTCTTTCTTGCTAATACATCAACTCAATGGGGAGTGGGAAACCAGAGACTTTAAATTGATTCCATATAACAAGTACATTCGAGAATTGGCTCAAACATTTGAGTCAATTACATTCAAGCATGTCCCACGTGAAAGTAATCAATTAGTATATGCATTGGCTACTTATTCTGCCATGTTTGATGTGGCCTACAACGAGGAAATTCAGCCTATAAGAATTGAAAAGCGTGAAACACCGGCGTATTGCATGAACGTTGAGCAAGAGTTTGACTGAAAACAATGGTACCACAAAATTAAGCATTACATTAGATGCCGAGAATATCCTTTAGGAGCATTTGAAAATAGTAGACGTACCCTTAGAAAGTTGGTCATGAATTTTTTTCTTAACGGAGAAGTGTTGTACAAGAAAAATTATGATATGACTCTTTTAAGATATGTGGATGCATCAGAGGCTAAAATAATTCTGCAAGAAGTTCATAAGGGAGTTTGCGGAACGCATGCAAATGGACACATGATGGCAAGACAAATTATGCGTGCTGGTTATTAATCGTCGACTATGGAGTCAGATTGCATAAAATACGCAAGAAAATGTCATAAATGTCAAATATATGCTGATAAAATTCATGCTCCGGCTTCACCCTTGCATGTATTTGTTGATTTTATGGAATCAATCTATATTTCATTCATTACTTAATAGAGATACAAGCCTATATATAACCATAGAGAAATACACTTAAGCAAATAATATCAAATAATATCTCCAGAATAATATCTCCTAAGAATAATATCTCCTAAGAATAATATCTCCTAAGAATAATCTAATTATATTAATAGTATTAATAGCCCCATGGCCTTTCTCTATGTGGAGAATGGATGTAATTGGACCAATTGAACCAAAGGCGTCAAATGGTCATCGATTCATTTTGGTAGCCGTAGATTATTTTACTAAATGGGTGGAAGCTACATCGTACAAGAGTAAATGTTTTAGGTCACTGTACAATATGAACAAATACATTACGAAGAAATACATAAATGGAGAGTATAAAATAATATTACAAAGTACGGGAGATGGAAGATGAACTCTTCTCTACTCAAATCATAAGCTTTCACCTACAAAATGACTGGAAAAGAAGAAGAAATACTTTTACAGAAGGTGGAAGCCTTTCCACCTCTTTCTAGGGTTTGGCCCATTTAGGCCAGATCTTGGTGGTCCATTCAAGTGTCGCTCTTTTGACTTGGTGGGGATGAAGTCCTTTTATAGGCAACTTTCGGCCGGAAATTTTTATTCTTCTGAACATGTTAGCACCAAAATCAACATTTGTCAAGTTACATCAACTCCATCTGCCACTTTTGTCTTCTAGTGAACCTTTCTCCCATGATGATGTGGATCTCACCTAGAAACTGTATTTGCTATGCAAAGTCTTCAGCATAGTCTTCGCGTGATTTTCTCTACGATTCACTAGCTTCTTCTTTTGTTCATATCCTGCATTAAAACACTGAAAATTGGTGAAACAAGCATGAAGACTTCTGTAGAATGTATTTTTGAATGTTTATGAATTTACAACATAAGCTACGCATTTTGACACATTTACTATGCATTTTGACACATTTACTATGCATTTTGATTTCATTATTCTATCTAAAAAGCTATAATAACTTGTTATCAATCAGTCATGCCAAAATGCATTTGATAACATAAAAAAATATTTGCTCAACCCTTCGATCTTGAGTGCACCTGCAACTGGAAAACTATTGCTATTATATATTGTAGCTCAAGAAGGTTCACTCTGAGCATTACTCACACAAGAAAATGATAAGGATATGAAATGTGCACTCTACTATCTAAGTAGAACTATGACCAAAGTTGAGTTGAATTAATCTCCAATTGAGAAAATGTGTCTCGTCCTTTTCTTTACAATAGATTAATTGAAAGACATTATATGCAAGCTTTTACTATACATTTGATGGCAAAAGCCAACCCTATCAAATATATCTTATCAAGGTCAGTCATCTCGAGACGCCTCGCTAAATGGGCAATTATACATCAACAATATGATATTGTGTATATACCCCAAAAGATAGTAAAGAGCCAAACATCGACAGGCATCCAATTCCATCAAATTGGGAATTACGTGAAGACTTAAGAAGAAGTATTGTTTGTTGAAAGCATTGATCCTTGGACCATATTCTTTGATGGTGCGACACAGAGAAGTGGCGTTGGTGTCAACATTGTCTTTATCTCTCCTAAGAAAGATATATTGCCATATAGCTTCACACTCGGTGAGTTGTATTCAAATAATGTTGTTGAGCACCAAACACTTAACATCGACCTACAAATGGCTTCAACATTTGGAATAAATAATATATAGAAGTATTCGATAATTCAAAGTTAATCAAGAATAATAAGATAATAAGACTAGAGGTGCTCTGTTATCTTTACTAAGTTTTCCTGGGTATAGAGTATGCAGATATAAAATAGTTTATTTTAAGAATTTATAAAGACGTTATGTTTAGGTAAGTTTATGGAAAACATTTAAGAATGTTTGTTTTAAAATGTGTTTTATAAAACCATCACTCACTAGGCTATTTTGTTCACCATTTCCAAATGTTTTTCACTTTCTATGTAAAGGTCGTGATTCGAGAACTTGATCATTGTCTACAAGTGCGTTGTGCGAAGTTTTAGATAAAGTTCTGTTTCTGGTTAGTACTTAGGCTTACCTTTGTGTGTGCATAGGTTTTGTTAAAGGTTTAAGTTCAATTATACTTTTGTATGGTTCTTAAAAAGGTTAGTATGTTTGTAATGGCAATTAGCCTAAACAATTTTTTGTAGTAATTTAGAAAATTTTATGTTAGTTATGTTATACCTTCTGCTCGAATGTTCTTTTTTTTTTTTACTCAAGTTGTTTAGCATTGTGAAAGGTCAATAGTCAGAGTCAACTGGTGTTGTTCAGAAGAAGAGCAATGTCGATTAGCTTTACGTCGCATCTCGGGTCGAGCAAGCAGGTGCTCGGGTTAGGATGTGACACTATTTGTTCTTGTGCATTGTTAATTGTCTCATTGCAAAACATAATCTAATGAGAAATTGTTTTCTTCTAAACTGAAATGGATATTCTTTGTCATTTGTTGAACTTAAGGGAATTTTGGGTAAGAAAACATGTTTTCTTAGCATGTTGTTTACTTATTTCCTAAATGCAACGTTTGTTCATGGATCTGTCATGTTAAGCTTTAATTAAGCAACCTAGTAGGCGACTATAATAAGATGATGCAATAAAAGATGCAATTCCTATATGTGTGTTGCTAATATTCTCATGATATGCATGTAATACAAGTTTTCCTTTCTATTGCTCAAGTGTAAGCGAAGAGAGGTTTCTTGGTAAGTCAATGGTCGAACTTAGGGAGTTAATGTTCCAATTGAATGTATCACATAGCTAAACGTAGCTAAACATATGTGGTATATTCTATAAGTGTGAATATGAACAAACATATTTTATCATAATTATATACACTAAGGTGCAATCAGTGGTGCAAGGGTGATCATGACGATGGGGTGTAATGGAAAGTGAACTCATGTAGGAGGTATGAAATGCAAGAATATTTAATTAATTAATCGCAAGGTATTGTGTATTAATATTTTGAGGCAATACAAAGCATCTATTAACTTCAAAATTAAGGCGGGCGTCCTTTCGTTGCCTTCGCCATACTTGCTCCCCTTTTAGGATCCAAATACTTAAAGTTAAACTATGATTTGTATCTAATCAGTTTGTGTTTATCATAAGTAATTTATCCTAATTTAAGGCAAGCAACCTTTCGTTGACATTTCTATCACTAATGTGAAGGATGAACTTGGTGATAGATTGTATTGCTACAATATTTTCATGCTCGCTTAGCTAAATATGGGCTCTCATTTGTCATGCAACTGCTATTAGTGAAATTGTCTTTTCTCTCGAATAAACAATGTTTGATGTTCGTGTTTAGCTAATTAAACAAAACTTACAATGCATGCATTCAAATTCTCTTATATTAATAACACATTGCATTGCTCATAAACTAATTAAATGTATTGGAAGTGGATAGCACAAGAGAAATGAGAGAGTGGTAGACGAAATGCATTAATATATATTATTAAACATAACTTTAGGCCTTTCGACGATAGAGTACATTTTACAAATTACTACAAGAAAACTATAAAATGACATACAAAGAAATGAGTCCAGCCTTAGAGTATGATTTCTCATACATTTTTGCTCTCATTTTTACTTATTTGTTGAGGAAAAAATGGTAAGGGAAGAACTCTCTCTCTTTTTGTTATAAGCTCTCATCTAAAACAGAAGGAATGAATTATTAAAGGAAAAATGATTTCATCTCGGGGAACGCCGGTGCAACTAAGGCTCGAGATCCAATAATTAAAGAACTATTTTTTTCATCATGGGACATCTTAGGGTATCATATACCCGAGATCGAATGAATTATAGGCCTAATTCTTTCATCTTGGGGCATCATGTTGCAACTAAGACCTGAGATCATGTATCGTGATCAATTTGAAAGTTAACGTTAAAAAAACAATATAACCCAACAACTCAACCCAATCCATATTTTAAGGGTTGGGTTCGGCTAGTAATACAATTTGGGTTATTCGGGTTGCCAACCCACCAACTCTACAATATGCGTTGGATTGAGAATGTTATACCCCCAATTTTAATACACTATAAACGTGATCAATTTACAAACTCTCTTATTTGGTTTATGGATGTGTGTATTTATGGATATAAAAACAGTTTTAAGTTTAACAAACATTAGGAATGAAAGAAAAAACATACAACTAGACAACTCAACCCAATACATATATGTACTTTTACCTCAAATCTTATTCTCACCCATTTTTGCTAAATTTCCAAGGACAACCTCTATTTTTGCCATTTCTACAAATTTCTCCAATATTTATATGATAGATACAATTTACTTTACGGTGATATTTTGGTAATTTGGCAATCATTTTAAAAATAAATTTCCATAAAAATGAAATCGTAGTCCTCGGCAGTGTTCAGTTGTAGTCCTCGGCAGGAGCAGACTGTTTTCTTGGGGAACTTTCTCTTTGAAGTCCGACGCCATGGATGAACCCATTTCATCCAAAGCCGAAACTCCACTTCCAACTAACTCAGACCAAGGATACTCGGTAAATGGAGACGAACCCATGCCCGACCTTCCTCAGAACCCCGCCGATTCTTCTTCCTCCGACTCTGATTCTGAAGACGACGAATCCAACCAAAACCTTCACCTCCAGTCCCTTCAATCTCAGCTCTCCTCCAATCCCTCCGACTACGATGCTCACGTTCAAGTAATTTTCCTCTTCTTTCTTTAATGCCTTTCTTCCCCATCATTTCTTCACCCATTTCTGCACTTCTAACTTCTAATTTGATTTTGACGCCCTTTCCTGGTTCTTCTACTCTGTCTTTACCATTCCCACTACTTCAGTACATAAAGATTTTGAGGAAAGTTGGTGACATCGACAACCTCAGGAAAGCAAGGGAAGCAATGAGTGAGATATTTCCATTGACCCCTTCAATGTGGCAGGAATGGGCCGAGGACGAAGCATCTATTAGTACTGGGTAATCTCGTCCATTTGTTTCCTCTCTTGGCTGTTATTCTGTTGCTCCCTATATTCATTTCTGTTTCTGTGCCATTCTTAGCATCTTCTGGGTTGGATTTGTTCCTAAGAGAACTGTTAATTTCGAAGTACTAACAAGCTCTTGAAATTTTATAAAAAAGAAAAGTGGATATTGGATTTCTCTTAATCCTTCTCTTGTTGGCAGTTGGCTATTTAACACTGGTTAATTCTGCTCTCAATGCTTTTGCAGACCTGAGGCTCTTGCTGCAATTGAGAGACTATATGAGCGAGGGGTGTTTGATTATCTGGTTTGTATTGTCGTGTCATTTGGAGATTTGCCCTTGGTTTTACGAGGCATGTTACATGTTAGACTGAAGAATGTTAGCATATTACCAATTTTACTTTTGCTGCAAGCATCAATAGTTTCTCCACATATGTCCTTTTATTCTTGAACGTAATGTGAGTTTTGAGACCTCATAGTATAAATCCATAAACTTCATCTATTGTCGAATTTAACCAATTGGATCTTGGGCTTTTACGTCCAAACATTTGTTGTTTTCTTATTTAATTTTATTTTTATTTTCAACAGCTAATTAGTTTCTTTGGGAATAAATATGGTTGTCTTTGAAATTCAGTTTTCTGCCCGAGTTTCTACTTCTAATGCATATAAGGAATCCTTTTAGAGGACAATGGTTTGCTTTGTAATTATGGCTGTTTTATTGAGAATAACGATATTTTGAACTTTGAAGTTGTAGAGGGTGTCATGATGTTTTCATTTTTTGTCTTGTTGATCATGATTACATGAGATGGTTAACTTTTCACTATGTTATGCAGTCAGTTTCTTTTTGGCTTGACTACTTAAATTTCATTCGAGAATATGATCCATTGGTGCAAGATTGTGCAACTTCTGGAATTAAAAAGGTTAGAGATTTATTTGAACGTGCTCTCACAGCCGCTGGTTTGCATTTCACTGAGGCTGAAAAATTATGGGAAGCATATAGAGATTTGGAGAAATCCATATATCAAACCATTGCTGAAACTGATGCTCAGGTTTAAACCTCTTTCCTAATTTCTTTTAATTTTTATGGCGTCTTCCAGTGTTTTACAAAGCCCTTTTGGGCGTGCCTAGGCTTAAGGTGCCAAGGTGAGGCCGACAGAATAAGGCGCGTGCCTTTTGTGAAGCTCCAAGGCTCAAAACCCTGGGCCTTGGGGCTTTTTCTTTATTTTAAAAAAATAGTAATAATTAATGGTTTTCCTTCTTTATTAAGTAAAAGAATCAAATTTACTAAGCCTAAATGCAAATTTCATGTGTTTGGAATCTTTATTTTCCATATTTCCATTTCAAATATGCTTTCTCTTTTTAAGGTAATACTTTTATATGTAGTGTGCCTCACAAAATAAGAGTCTGCGTTTTCATGTGCACCTTACGCCTAAGCTCAAGAGGGTTATTGCGCCTTAGTGCGCCTTGGGTATTTAAAAACACTAGTATCTTCTATGAGGTTTCATTTACGATGTAACTTAGTTATATAACTCAAAGCTAATATAGCCTAGAGCTATGTATTCATGTCATATGCTACATTTTGTGTAATATAGAATAAGGACATCCGAAAAAACAAGCCCCTGAAAGAACCCCACTATATGAAGGGTTTCCAACTAGGTAAAATTCTGCCTAAAGGGTAATTACAAAACACCTTCAAAACCAAAACCTAAAAAGAAACATGAAATTTCACCAAAGACCAAACTTCATAAGGGCCCCTCTTCATCCCTCTGGAAATCCTATTGTTTCTCTTACCCCACAAATCCTAGATTGCACACGCCCCGAAAAACCAAAGGAAACGCCCTTTCTCTTTGAAAGGCGTCTGAAGAAGGAATTCCCCGGTCATCAGACCAACATTCCTTTTTCTTTTGAAAAGGAGACAAACTTCTTTATTAATGATAAAATCTCAAAGAACAAGAGGTATATACATTGAGAAAAATAAAGAAGCATAAAACAAAAAGCCTTAGGGGAATTAGAAGGTGCACCCAGACACCTCAACTAGGCTGACATCCCCTTAGCACCAAAACATCATATCCCATAACTAAGCATGAACTAAGCAAAGAAAATAAAATTAGAAAGTACAAAATATGAAAGTCCAGCAAATTAACATAGGCCAAGACTAGAAAAAAAGACTAAAAAGATGATGTAAAGACAGAAACAAAAGTACAGCTGCTGAGAGAGACAAAAAATGAGGCTGGAAATGATGCTGGGCGGAAATTAAGTGGCTGGATGGGATAGGAAAACTGCCCAATTGAGATAAATATCTTGAATAGAGTAAGCCTCGTACTCCTTGTTCAAGGAAACCCAAGCTGCTGCACTTCTTTATGTAGAGAGAAAGACTTTTGAACACGGTTTTTCTTTGTCATGGAATATCCTCTGATTTCTTTCAAACCACAATTTGGAGAGGATAGCTTTTAGCAAATTTAACCATAATAGTCTTGGCTTCTTGGAGAACGGAGGATACCCTCCATAAGCTGAAGAATATCCTCTGATTTTCGGAGAGGATAGCTTTTAGCAAATTTAACCATAATAGTCTTGGCTTCTTGGAGAACGGAGGATACCCTCCATAAGCTGAAGAATATCCTCTGATTTTCGGAGAGGATAGCTTTTAGCAAATTTAACCATAATAGTCTTGGCTTCTTGGAGAACGGAGGATACCCTCCATAAGCTGAAGAATATCCTCTGATTTTCGGAGAGGATAGCTTTTAGCAAATTTAACCATAATAGTCTTGGCTTCTTGGAGAACGGAGGACCCTCCAGAAGCTGAAGAATTGAGGAGCTAAGAGAGCCATCAAAAACCCAAACAGTGTTGAAGATGGAGAAAAATCTGTTCCAGCAAAAAGAGGCGAAAGGGCAAAATAAGAACAAATGGGCTGAAGTCTCATTAGCTTTCAAACAGAGGGTGCAAACTGAGGGAGGAAAGCACTTGTTGGGGCCTTCTTTTGAAGTATATCAGCACTGTTTAGGGACCCAAAAATCATCACCCAACTCAGAATATTAACTCTCCTGGGGACTGGAGGACTTCCATAAGACTTTAAATAAACGATTATCCAAGAGAGATTTAACCGTAAACCAGCCATGGGGGTCAATACACTAAACCTTGTGATCTTCGAAATCAAGACCTTGTTCATCTAAGAGAAGGGAGAGTAATGATTTAAATTCAACAATTTCAGCATCTTTTAAACTTCTTCTAAATGGTAGGGACCAAGAGAGGGTAGCAAAATCCCAATGATCGGCAACCGAGCCTTGGGGAAGTAAGGCTATTTTGTAAAGCAGGGAAAAAGGCCTTTGAGAGGTGAGGATCCAACCCAGATGTCTGACAAAAACTTGTTCTACTGCCATTACCAAGTTTAGTTAATGCTAGAGATTCCACCGACCTCCACATCTTTGAGATGCTAATCCATGGGCTCTTTAAACTATTTTGAGATGCTAATCCATGGGCTCCTTAAACTATTTTCGGACTTTCCCATTATAGGAGCTATTATCTGTGGGCCTTTTTGGAATTGTTTATCTTCTGCTGTCCTTTTTCTCAACTTTCTGTTTTTGTATTTTATTTGCATTTTTTGGCTGTTTTGTCTCTGGTTAATTTGGAATTTGTAGGTTTTTTGGATGTTGGGATATGATGATGGCGCTATGGGGTGTCAACCTAGTTGAAATGTTCGGGTGTGCCTCCGATCCGGGCCTCCCGTATTAGGCTTCTCTATTACTCTCATTGTATAATTCTCTTATATTCTAAGTTTTATATTAATAAAAAAGCCCGTCTTTGTTTATATAAAAAAAATACTATTAATCAACTGTGATCGAACCAGAGAGTCTTCACCTTTCCAAAAGCTTGTTGCCACGATAGGGAATTTATCTCTGTTGTAGGCAGTCGACTCACTAATCTCGGTTTCATGGTATATGATTTTGCTAGGGTTTTCATAAGAGGATTGTGGCAGCACTAGAATTGGACGGATATACAAGGATTGAAGATAATGATCAATGACGGCTGGCGACCGTGGAAAAACTGGCAGCTCCGACGGTAATAACCGTGGCTGAAGCAAGACTGGTGCAGAACTAATGGCTGCTAGGGTTTCGTCACAATGCTCTGATACCATGTTAAACTGTAAAAAATGAGAGCACCAGGCTTGCTTGGAAAACACTAGAACAGGGAGAAAAGGCCACGATGGAGTCACCTTTTATTATTTTCTCTCACAATGAAAGTTACAAGAGGAGACAACTTTATAGGCTCAAGAATCCCCAATGTAAAAACAAGCAAATAAACTTAGGGTAAACTAAAATACTAAAATACCCTCGGAGGCTATAAACAATCAACAAAGCCCTTTATTTCCAACAGAGATAATGGTGGACGAGTGGGCTAGTGGGAATGGACAACCACCCACGTTCCTTCTATCAATAAGTCCACTCTTTCATGATCTAGTTACCACCTGATACCTTAGGCACTACCTACATTCTCCATAAACTCCCTCGAGCAAGTACCCACTTTCATGAATCACTACTTCGAGTACCACTAACATTTCGAGCAACTACTCTACTCTCCACTATTTAGGTAACTACCCACTCATCCACTATTTTAGCCACACAAATGCTCTTTGGTATGGACAAGCATAGATAAGGCAAATCGCACAAAAAATTGACTGGAGCTAATGGTCTAACAAAAATTATATAGCTATTCTTCTTGAAGCTTGACTTCTTGAGACTGTGTTGTGGAGAAAATGCAAAAAAAGTATTCTTCTTGGAGGAGGGGTTTCTTTTTGAAAGGATAAATGCGTACTCAGTTGATCATGAGTGGAATCCTTGTGTATTTGCTCGCCTTATTTAGGATCATAATGCCAATCAGTAAATCTCTAGAGTAAGGCATGGGGAACTTGTTTGGGAGGATGGGAGTGGGGAAGACAAAGGGGATTCAACTCTTGAATTGGAATGTGACGTCAAAGCCAGTAGACCCCGAGCCTAGGTATTGTTAATCATTTTCTTTTTAAAAAGGAAATGAGTCTCTTTATTGTTTTTTTGAAAAGGAAACAAAAAACGAGTCTCTTTTATTAATATTAATAATGAGACAAAAGCTCAAAGTACAAGAGGATTATACAATGAGCATAAGAACCTAGGGATCAGTAAACGCACCTGGGCATCTCAACCAGGTTGATACCTCCTGAAATATGGGTTTTCGAGATTTCCATTTTGAGGGCATACTCTTTTTACTTTTTTATCCTTTTTTTTCCTCTTGTATATCTAACATAATTGCTCATCTTTATTTGCATTTCATAACTAAAATCAAAACTCTCAACCGTATATATCCCTTTTCTTGGTTATACTGTAGTTATTTTTAAGAAAGATGTTCAAATCCCAATTGATTTTTGTTTTATAAAAAATCTGAAATTAATATAGATTATTTTGTGTGAGATAACTAATATATCAAAATAATATAAACCATATTAATTTAAAAGAAATCAAATTAATTAAAAAAATATGTTATATAAATTCAAATTATATTAAATTAATTATAACTTAATGAATAGGCATAAGAGCATTCTTAGAACATTATATAAATCCAAGACATTCCTGAGTAGAAATCCTACGAAACAAGCACATGTATCTAAATATGCTTAGTTATTTATTTTTTTGGAATGAAGACAAAACTTCTTTATTAATGAGAACTCTAAGTACAAGATAATTATACAAAGAGAGCAATAAAGAAGAAAGAGAAAGGGGACATCTCAACTAGGTTGACACCCCATAGCGGCAATCATCAGATCCCGAGAAAGTAAATCTCAAAGCAAAACAAAACCAATAGAAGAGCAATCTAAAAACAAACAGCCTATTACAAGGGTTCAGAAAAAAAAAACAGAAAATTCAGAAAAAACCCCAAAAAACAATTACAATCTCAAAATAAAATTAAACAAGGTCAAGACTTCAAAGCTTCAAAACTTCGGACAGAGAGAACTGCAATGCAGAGAAAATGAACCAGCAATGGTTAGGCTTGATTAAGAAAGGCATTCCAGTTGAGGTAAATATCTTGAATGGAAAAATTAGTAGACTCCTTTTTTAATGAACACCAATCTAAACCACATTAGCACCTAGAGAGCGATCAGAAGTCCAAACTAAATTGAACAAGGAGAAAATCCTTTTCCAGCCAAAAGAAGAGATGGGATAGAACAAAACAATGTGATAAAGGGTCTCAATAGAAAGAAAATCCTTTTCCAGCCAAGAAAATGTGATAAGAATTCCCCCAGATGACCCCACAGATGCCACAAATTCTAGCCAATAACCTTGGACCTCCACAGTGATTTTATGAAAACTGAATTCAAACTATCTTTCTTAGACTCTTGAATCATGAACACATCTGCAATATTTTTTAATGCTGCACATTTAGAGGAATCATTTAAGCCCCTTGTGATCCATGAGACCATCTTCATTATGGCTGAGAGAATTTTTTAATGCTCAGTTATTTGAAATTTTTTTAGTACATAACAAACATGGTTATTCACAGATACCAAATTGTTGTGATTCTTTGTGTCTACAATTTTGGGGATCTAAAGATTTCAAATGTCTACGTTCCCAAAAAAAAGATTTAAGAGTATAATTACAAGAGGTCTTGGTCTCAAACATCTCTCAATGGCCTTGCGGGATCCCTATAGATTCTATCATTTCTCTGCGTTGCTGTTTCTTTGTATTTCTTTCACTTTCTTTTTGTTTGCTTCTTTTGGAGTTTGTATCTTTTGAGCATTAGTGTGTCTTTTCATCTCTTCAACCTGTTGAAGAAAAATAGAAGTAATAACCAAATGAAGGCAATGGAGTACATATTTTAATTGATTCGTATGGTAGGTTTATTATCTTTTTCATGAATATTTCGAATTATACTCAAGAGCTGCATATTTTTCTGTAGGCAAAGGAAAAACAAGTCCAGCTAATCCGAAGCATTTTCCATCGTCAGCTGTCACTTCCTCTATCTAATATGAGTTCAACACTTGAGGCCTATAAAGCATGGGAGATGGAAGTGAAACAAGAATGCGCTCTTGATACGGAATCTAATTATTCTGATGGGGTTCCCACTCAAGTGGCCACAACTTATCAAAGAGCATTGGATATGTATAATGCCCGTGTTCAACTGGAAGACCAAATATCGAAACAGGATTTAACTGATACTGAAAGACTTCACCAGTACATCGTATGGCACTTGCAATTTGTTCTGCATACCATAATTTTTTGGACTTGATTCATCATAAAGCTTCTCCTTGCCAGTTTTGAATAGAACTTTTTAATTTCTATTTTTCCTCCAGATTTATCTAAAATTTGAACAATCTGCTGGAGATCCAGCAAGGGTCCAAGTTCTGTTTGAGCGTGCAATTGCCGATTTTCCAGTATCGGTTGATCTTTGGCTAGATTATACCTGTTACATGGACAAAACTTTGAAGGTCAGTTTCCTTTCAACTGTGGATATATCTTAAGATATAATTACAATTTATACATGGCATTTGGGTTTTCAGGTGGGCAATATTGTGAGGAACGTTTACTCCAGGGCGACTAGGAATTGTCCATGGATAGGTGATCTTTGGGTTCGATATTTGCTTGCTCTGGAACGTTCTCATGCTTCTGAAGGTGAAATTGCTTCAGTAAGCATCGACGACCATGCCCTTTCTCCAGAGCAGTTTAATTAAGTACAATTTGGTCTGACTTCATTTGACATGATGGTTATTTAACATTTGTCACAAGAAAATCCTCCCTATTTGGGCTTGGCTAACATTGATTTACTTAATGCTGTTGACATGTTTCTTACTGAAGCTTCAGAAGTTTGCCTTGCTTTTATTGGAAAAGTAATTGAGAGCAGTGAAAAAAATTGTAGTAAATAAGGGAAATTTGAGTGCTTTATTCAAGAACTAATTTTATCTTTTTGGCTTTTGTCTTCTGTTTTGGTTCCTCTTCTCTTAGTTTGATCTGATTTGTTTTCCATCATAAATGAAATTGTAGTGGTTAGGTGGATGGCATCTTGCTGCTGTAGTTTGTACCTTCTTCTTTTTATTTATTTATTTTTATTTTCAGTGTGTGAATAGATTGTGTAATAAGTTCTACTCCTACATGATTTGAGATCAGAATCATGTTAGGCCTCCGATATTGCTGAAGTATTTCCAAAAGGGTAGAAAGGGGAGTGCAGGGTGAAATTTAGAATGTGGGAAGGGGTGGGTTGTTTCTTTTTGTTCCTTATTGTCTTGTTTTATTTGGTTAATTATTTTGTACTTCGTGCTTAGTCTCACTCGTTATATCAACGAAGAGGATTGTTTCTGTTTAAGGGGACCATTGAGAGAATATATGGAGTAAGAGTGGTCAGTATATATTTAGTTGTCAGTAGGGTTATGCTGTTTGTAGTAGGAAACTAGTCGTGAGGCGGGAGAGAACCAGCTTTTTGCTATCAGCTGGAGTGTAAGCCTTAGGGCTATCTTTTGATTATCAAATATTAGTAATAGTAAGGGAATACCTTACAAATTATTTTTCTTGATGCACTGTACAGGTCTTTGGGAAGTCTTTGCAGTGCTCATTCTCAACCTTGGATGAGGTATGTAGTTATTTTTCTGGATATCTGCCTAATTATTATTAGTTGTCCTAATGCAATCCATAGGGGTTTTCATATAGTAGGTCTGCGTCTGCAGTACTCCCTCTAAAGGACGGGCTTTTAGTTTTAGGAGGATGAGCTTATATTATCATTATCTTTTATATGATAAGAAATGATTATTTGAATAAGTTGAATGCATTAAGAAAATGGCAACTTCTATCATTGTTTTACTTGGCATTTTCATAAATGTTATGCATGAGACAAATTCACAATCAAGAAGAAAGATTTTAAATTACCATTTCAGTTTGATTTTTTTTTGATAAGAGACCATTTCAGTTTGATGATATTGCATGCTTTACCTTGTTGTAGTACTTGGATTTGTTTCTTACACGAATTGATGGCTTGAGGCGAAGAATCTCATCTGGAGTTCAGCTAGAGGATGCATTGGAATATTCATTGATTAGAGAGACCTTTCAGGTTTTCCATATGTTTCTCCATGTTCTTGGATTTCATTTACTGTGTAAACTGTTGATTACCAATCTGCTTATATTGAATGTCTCCTGTTCTTTTTCCATAGATGGGGATATGGAGATTTATTTTCAATTTGTCTCAATTCTTCTTCGTCTTCTTCTTTTTTAATGACCTTTGTTTTCTTTCAAAAAGAAGTGTGAAGAATGGTAAAGATGATGAAGGATAGTTCTGCTTTTATTTGTTTCTTATTAAAAAAATGCTTTCTTATTTAGTTGGACATTCATATTAACTTATACCTAATGATTTTATTTGTAGCGTGCATCAGATTACTTATCACCACATCTAAAGAATTCAGAAGTTTTGGTGCGTTTGTATGCTTATTGGGCCCGTTTGGAGATAAACATGGGGAAAAATCTAGATTCTGCCCGTGGAGTTTGGGAAAGTTTGCTTAAGATCTGGTTTTCCTCATTGCCTTTTTATGATCTTCCTTGCTTCTAAGTTTCTCCATTATGACACTTTTCTTCTTATTTGTATGCTTATTGCTTCTGGAAGTCATTTGTTTTTCTGTTGCTTCTCCGTTGGCAGTGGCTCATTATCGGCAGCATGGGAGGGTTATATAGCAATGGAAGTTGAGTTGAACCATATAAATAATGCCAGATCCATATATAAGAGATGTTACAGCAAAAGATTTCCAGGGAGTGGTTCAGAGGTAAAATTACTTTGAGTTGCTGACATCTCCATAGACATTCTTTTCCTTTACTAGTTTTGTTGCAAGGTTTATACCTGCTGTCAGTTGGGTAGCGAGTAATACCTCTGGGGCTACCCTCTAAAAAAATTTGGTGTATTTAGTAATTTTAACATGCCTATATTGCTCCTTTTTAATTTTTTATTATATAAATGTCAAAAACACTATTTACCTACTTAAATTTGAGAGAGTAAATTGTTTTTCCTTATTATTAAATATATGCAAAGTTGGTCTTCTTGTATAGGAGAGAGACCTTTTACAAGGAAAGAATAAAAGCAATAATGGATAAATATATGAACAATAATAAGTATATACAAATATAGAAATTCTAACACTCCCCCTCAACATTTTCCAAACTTATTGCCTCTTATGGATGGGTGTTGAGATGTACTGTGTGGCTTGAATCTGGAGGACATTTTTACTTGCATGTTCTGGTGGGTCCGAATCAACAGGGGTGGATATCTTTTGTCATCATGATTAAAGAATTCTGTTCCAGATCAACAAGCAAGGAAGACACGTAGATGAAGGGAGTTGATATGTTAGAATTGCTGTCATTTCCTCAAAAAGTTGCTTCAAAGTATGGCGGTATTGAATTAAATCATCGTTCCCCTACCTCAGCTCTGACAATAGAGAGCACATTTCCAAAGTAGGGTAAGTCATCCTTTTGGGTTCATAAGATCAGTGAGGTGCCCAGAGAAGATTTTAGAAGTTTGTGGATCATTACTCGTCTGTTTGAGTTTAATGATTGGAAGGATATTAAAATAGTGCTGGAGGATCATTTCCATTCCATAATTACCATTAATCCTTTATCTGCAAATAAAGCTATAATTAATCTTCCTTATGCAATCTTGAAGACAAGGTTGAGTTCCCAGGCAAGTGGCAGAGATATGGTCTCTTCCATATATTATTTGCTCAAAACATAGTAAACCCGATGTGGTGAAAGGTTATGGTGGTTGGATCTCTATTAAAAACTTACCATTGGATTATTGGAGTGTTGACGTTAAAGCCACTGGAGGATACTTTGGAGGTCTTGAAAGCATGTCTTTAGAAACCATGAATCGGATTAACTGTTCAGAGACCAAAATAAAGGTCAGGCGAAATCTTTGTGGTTTTCTGCTAGCTACAGTTGAATTACTAGATGCATTTAAAGGCAATATTTTCTTAAATTTCGGGGACATAAAAGCTTTAGAAGCTCCAAAGGCCATTGAAGAAGCTTTGTTCATTAGCGTCTTCAACAATTCGATTGATCTACTTAGGATAGCTTAGACGAAGGAGAAACTCCAAATAGTTGAAACTGAAATGGGCCTTTCTTTCCTCAAAATACTTGAAACCAGGATTTTCGAGGAACCCCTTCGAAGTTTTGATGGAAAAGGAGGCTAGCTGGGCATTGGATCCATCTCATGTTCGCCAAAAATCCCATCATCAAGTGTCAAAGTTGCCGGAGAAACACAAATCAGTCAGTTGTGGAAGTCAAAAAGTCTAATTTATTGAAGATAGAGAAAGTTACGGAAGCGAAAACCATCACCCAATAAGAAATCAATTTAATGGTTCCTTTTTCGGCAGTAGAAGAAAAACTTCCATATGCATTTCTGATTTTCTCATTGCAATATGATGGAGAATATGAATCAAAGACAAAAGAAGAACTGATCATATGATCTGAATCTCCAGAATCAATAATTCACAGAGAAGAATTATCATAAGAGAAGGCTTTAGGATACTTACCAGTGTGAGTCAAAGAAACACAAGAATTATTAGATGACAAATTGGTGGGTGGCAATCTAAGGATTTGACGAGCCTTCTCTGCCAATTTGCCTTCTACAACTCACTCCTGTCCCCAGTCTTGTGAAATTCCTGATCATTTCATGCCAATAGTAGCTGCCTTGGAATTATTATAATATGATTCTTCAGTCGTAAAATGTATTCTTCCAGATTTTGGTACAACTTCAGTCTTTCCGGGTTTTCTCCTTGTGGGTGGCAAGTAAAGCCTCTTTGCTGTTGTTGATATTTTGAAAGTCTTTTTCGAGCTTCCTCTAGTTTTGGACTACTATGGCTTGCTACGAGGCTGCCAGTTGCATCTTCTTGAAGCCTTTAGATTTGAATGGGTTCTTTATGAGAGATCTTTTGTTTTGCTTTATATTTAGATTTCTTTGGTCTGGTTCTTTGAGCTTAAATTTTTCTGTTGATATTTAGCTTTTCAGCTTGTTATCTCTTTTGTTTTGCCTAAGTTTAGCTTTTGTTGTAGTCGTTGACTGAATTCTTCTCCATTATCTTGCTCTTAGTATAACACTCTTGTACTTTGAGCCTAAGTGTCATTTATTCATAATAACTAAAGAGACTTGTCTTCATTTCAATAAAAATTTTAAGGATGTGATGAATTTGCTCGTGACATAACGAACTGAAGATTAACCAAACCAAACCAAAAGTGGTCGAGCCAAACTAGATAAGTCGACCGAACCAAGTTGGAGTAACTGAACAGAGCCGTTACTCCAACGCTTGACGGGTGGAGCATGTGGGCAGTGGCAGGCTGAAAGAGTTTTAGGGTTTTTTGATTTTCAAAAAACTGATTTTTTTTAGGGTTTCAACAACCTGCTCTTATACCCACTTAAATTGTTAAATTGTTTTTCCTTATTATTAAATATATGCAAAGCAGGTTTTCTGATGTAGGAGAAAGACCTTTTACAAATAAGGAAAGAGTAAAAGCAATAGAGGATAAATGTATGAGCAATAATAAGTATATTACAAGTATAGAAATTCTGACATTTTTTAACAAAAAATAAACTGTTCATTGATAGATGATAATATTAGAAAAATACACTTCTACTGAGGACAAGAACACAATTATATTATTCCAATATTAGAACTTTTTTCTTTTACTAGTAAAATGTAGAAAGCTTTCGTTTGGGATCAATTCCTTACAGATTATTCAATACATTTTGGCCTAGATGATACCTTCAATTTTTATACCATCAATTTCTGATTGGAAAAATTGTTCAGGATATTTGCCATTCCTGGTTGCGTTTCGAGAGAGAATTTGGTAGCCTTGAAGATTTTGACCATGCTGTTCGAAAGGTACAGTTTTTTAGCAATTTACCAGCTATATGTTTGTCTGTTTCCTGTAAATTATTGCACGGATCACCAATCAAAACAGAAATTTTCTGTTTCTATTTTGGAGAAAAATCATTCTTTTAGATTTTGGTCCACCATGTTCTTGGGGCAGAATCATTTTTTCTTTTTGTTGATATGGAAAGTTCTCCGAAGTTGAGCATACAAGTACTATGCCTAGTAACCAACTGTATATTTGGATGAAAATTACTTTATCAAGAGGAGTAGAGTATTTACCCAACTGGTCCCATTATTATGAGTTCTTCACAGAATGCAGATTGAATCTATTTCTTTTTTGATTGAACTACAGTGCAATATATTGGAGCTTTAATTAAGGATGGAAAGATTTTTTCAAAAAATATTTATAGAATTTAATGATGATAAAATTTCAATTCAAAGAAGCTTTCCTGGCAGTGACCACCTGACAATTCCTAGTAAATTTGTCTCTCTTCTTAAGTTTGTGGTCTTCAAATGTGTGGAATTCCATCTTCTTTCTCTTCGATTAAATATTAGCTGTTCTATACAATTATCTGTTCTATACAATTATCTGTTTTATACAATTATCTGATCTATACAATTATCTGTTCTATACAATTATCTGTTCTATACAATTATCTGTTCTATACAATTATCTGTTCAGTGTCATGGAATCCTAAAGGTCTTGGGTTTTCTTTAATGGTTGGTTTGGTTGTCCGTTAGTTTTGTGGAAGGTATCAAAGGTTTGTTGTGGTTATCATTTGCTCTTGATATACTGAGATTGTGACCACATCTGCAAAGAATTTTTCTGTATTTAGAGCTTGCCTAGTGCTGATAATTCGATAAACACCATACGCATCAATTACTAGGCTAACACCATATTGACATCTTTTCAGCTTTTTAACTTTTTATTATTATTTCTTTTAGTTTCAGACACGGCTGGGACACTTCTATGGAACTGACAGATTTGGGAAGAAAAAATGTAATAAAACTAACATTTTAAAAGCCCAAATGGCCAGCCCACAGACAGACCATCAACCCCACATTTTTAGGCTTATTATTATTGTCTCTGTCCTTTTCTTTTCCTAAAAAATATCTCCCACAGCCACGATATCCCTCATTTCTCCACACCCAAACCTCCACGCCCAAACGTTCATACCCATACGTTCACACCCAAACATTCACGTTCCCACAGCCACTATACGTTTATATGCGTGACATATATATATATATTTTAAATAACGTGTCCCCATCGGCGCCATGTCTGTATTCGTGCTTCCTACAGCCATGATATTCCTCATTTCTCCACGCCCAAACCTCCACGTCCAAACATTCACACCCAAACATTCATTGCATTATTCTTGTTTCTATCTTATAGTTATTTCTCTCTCCACAGTATTCTTTTAGATTGTATGTTGTTACACCATGGGTGACATTCTCTTTTAGACGATAGCCATACTGAGCTGCCTTCCATATCGTTAAAGGGATCTGTATGCTTTGGTCGGAACTGCTATTTCCTCAGTAAACGGCTGACATGCCCTACTGGTATCCATTGATATTAGTTTCATTCTTCAGAGAAGAGTTAGAATTAGAACTTATACCATTCCAAGGACATTCCTGGTATTAATTGAATTTATATTTATACTTGTAATGCCTCCACCTTGTATAACTTACAAAATTATGAAGACATCTTTAGAATCCTTGTTACTTTACAGTCCATTGTTCATGGGAATCAAGTTTCAAAACGACTTTATTTCTGTCTTATTCGTATTATAAGTCAGTTCTAGAAATTTGAATGCTGTCCCTTTTACCTGGGCAATTGGAGATGAAAATACCATTGATTTCTTATAAATGAGCAGTATTTCTGTATGCCAAGATAGAAGATCAAATGATACATTTTGCAGAAATTTCTATAACAGTCATTTCATTCTAGCTGCAGAAAACTTTAGCCAATATTTATCATTATTTTTGGAACTACCAATTCTATAGTTTGTTTTCTTCAATGAACTAATACATTTTAGTGGATGATTTCTTTATCTTAGGTTAACCCTCGCCTGGAAGAGTTGAAGTCATATAAGTTACAGATTGATGACTCAGAAAATCCTGTAAAGCAGAATGATCGTAGTAAGCGAAAATTGGGTGGAGATGCACCCAATGTAGAGTCTCCTGCTAAGAAACTGAAAGATTCTGCCCATGGGCCGAAGAAGGTTACTGAGAAGGGTAAAGCTCAATTAGAAAACGTAGATGATCAAACCGGAGACATCAGAGGAAGAGTTAAAAAACTTGACGACATAAGTGACCAACAAATGAATGATTCCATTCAAGAAAAGGGAAAAGTATATAATGACCAATGCACTGCATTCATCTCCAACCTCAATCTCAAGGCAAGTTATTACCGAAGTGCTTTCTACTTTAATTCACTCTCTGCAGTCTGCATTTTCGTGGATGAGCACATAGCTTATGCTGCGTCATCACAACTCTGGCAGGTTACCTATGACCACTTACGGGACTTCTTCCAAGATGTTGGTGGAGTAGTTGCAATTCGAATATTGCACGATAAGTTTACTGGAAAATCACGGGTCCATTCTCTTCTTTTCTCCCCATATTTTGTTTCCTCTATTGTTTTGTTATATTTATATATGTGATGTATTTAATTTTACGTGAAATTACGTTAGGAACCAAGGTAGTTATGGGATGCCTTTGTCCCACGTTGGTTAGAATGAGATGATCAATGTGGTACTTAAGTAGCTTGACTCTCCCACCCCAATAGCGGGTTTTTGGGGTGTGGTTCTCTAAGGTGCTTAAGTACTAAACAAATTATTGTTTTTGTATATATTTTTTGAATTGCATACTGATGTAATTATTATCAATTGAAAAGAGAAATATATTACTTGATGTATAGTTCTTATCAATTGCATACTGGGATATTTTTGGTAATTCAGTATGTCTGCTTATAATTTTGATAGAAAATTGTCAAGAATTGGTTGTCTGTATGCTTGAAACGACATGTGTCTTTGTTTGTTTTTAAACAGAGACAAGCCTCTTAAATTATTATTCATAAAAGAGCCTTAAGCTCAAAGAACAAGAGTATTATACTAAGAAGAAGAGAAAAGAGAAAAATTCAGTCTACAGCTACAACAAAAGCTAAAAAACATATTCCAAACAGAGGGATCAGGATTCAAAATACTAAGGAGATCAGGTGTTCTTCAAATGCAGAATTCAAAGATTTCTCCATACAGGACATCTGCCTCAATTGGACTACCTTCATCTGATGAGATTCAATGTAGTTTCCCTCGATTGCCAGTTCAGAATTAGTGCTTCTGTAGTTTGGATGGGCTTTAATATGTATTTTTTCCATTATGTTTTTACTTTTCAGCCTTGCTTTTGTCTACCGTAGGTAGCTTCTATTGTTATTTAGGTTGTTACTTTGGTCTTTTCATGACCTTACTATTGTTTTTGTTCTTTGTATTTTGGATATGATGAGGGTTCTATGGGGTGTCAACCTAGTTGAGATGTTCGGGTGCACCTACTGATCCTCTCTCTCCCCCATTTCTTGGCTTCCCTATTATTCTCATTGTATAGCTCTCTTATACTTTGAGTTTATTAATAGTAAAGAAGCTTGTCTCCTTTAAAAAAAAACAGAGGAGATCAGGCAAAACAAAACCATAACCGTAGAAATCTAAATACAAAGCATAATGGAAAATTCTCTCATAAAGGATTCATTTGAAACTAAAAACTTGCAAAAAGATGCAACCGGCTGCCTCGAATTTGCCTTGCCATATTATTCCAGATTCCAGAGGAATTTTGATAAAATCTTCCACTATTTCAGCATCAGTGTGAAGGATTTACTTGCCACCCACATAAAGGAAAATCCAAGAGAGACTAAAGTTGGTCCAACATTGAGAAGGAATACATTAAATGACTAAAGAATTAAATTAGAATAATTTCACAATCAACAATTATTGATTTTAAATGATCTGGTATTTTGCAAGACTGGAGACAAGAACGTGACTTAGAAGAAATTTGGGTGCAACCAACTTCCCAAAAATTTGTATTAGCCTCTAAAAACAGCTTGGAGCTGCTGAACAAGCTGATGAAAGAGAATGGGCACTATTTTCCTCAAGCAAATTGGGTACTTGATCTTAAAAAATCTTGGCTTTTAAGGAACTTTTGCCAAAATCTTCTTTGATTTTTTCTTTCGAATAAAGTACTTCGGAAAGGGCTTGAGGTAATGTGGGAAGATCTTAACATATTTCTTTCTTTTCAAATTTGCTCTGGAGCTTGACTTTGTCGAGGAATAAAGAGAAGACGAGGAAGGGGAAACTGAAGATGAAGAGTTGAAAGGAGGGGCTTCCGTTGAAATGGGAACCACATTGTCTTTCTTTAGGAAAATATCAGCCGAATTAATTTGAGATTTTAACTTCTTGTTCAAAGGATTGGAGGAAAGAGGATCACTAAAAGCTGGGATGCTGACTGGTTAAGGTGGCTTTCCAGCTGTAAAAGAAGGCACAACTGGTATTTTCTCTTCATTAAAAGTGCCTCTTTAGCTTCCTCTGTCTTGTTCCTTTCAAAACTAAAGTTCTTATTCTCTCTCCTCCTTAAGTGTGGCTCTTCGAATCCAATCGTGTCCACATTGCTTTCCTTGGAGTCTAAATTTAAATTCATGGTTGCTTCAGGGGAGGTATTCTGTGCCAGTGAGGCTAAATTCCGGCAAGCTCCCCAGATCCAAAGCTTCAAAAGGATTTCTTGTATTTGAAGGAAAGTTTTGGACTGATCTTAGATATTCCACCCCCTCCGGGAAGAATGAATCATCAACAACTCCTTCATCTTTCAAAGCTTGGTTTAATCTCTGCCAGTCAAATGGGTTTGAAAAATCCTCAAATGATAAACCGCCCTTAGTTAATGGAAGTGGCTCAATTGGTTCAAAATCACCAAAGTGTAAGAAAAATTCCCTCGATTGAAGTCTGCTATTTCTAATGTAGCTGGTACAAAACCACATTGATTTCTTTTTACTTGAATCTTTGCTTCGGAAACATTTAGTAGGTCTGTTTCATAAGCGATATTTTCCAGGTGATACGAATCAAGAAATCTGAATTGAATCAAATGAAGAAGTTGAAGAGATGCAATGCTTGAAAGTTGAAGAGTTATTTTGGCAACCCAAAAGTCATAATATTAAATGTTTAAGAATTATGTATGTGTTTTCATTTATTACGGTAGTTGAAAGTGCATAAAATTAAATGTTTTGACCTTTCATTTCATATTTTAATTAGTATAAATAGAGTTGTAATTTTCACATTTAAAAGAAGAATTGGGATGAATGAAATATGAAAATTCTAGAATGCACGAATTTTGTTTTTGTGTGTTCTTGAGATAGGATGCACGAATATCTGGAGCATTCAAGTGAGAATTGATCTGTCTTGCTTGTGGAATGCTTTGAAGATTGAGAGTTGATGGGAGTTTCTAACATTGTTCGATCCTTGGTTTGTTAGATCATCTAAGCAATATGTATCTAGCCTATCTTAGGGGTTGAAATCAAATTGGTTTTGCGGCGACTGAGGTTAGGTTCTTTGAGTCTTGTTGTTTAACATGGTTCTTAGATCCAATGCCCATGGGTTTTTTATCACCAGACCTCCACAATAATCTCCTATAACTTTAAACGTCTGATTGCTCCATTAATCAAGAGGTTTTTTTTTTAAATTTTAATTCATCCTCCATAGCCTTCAATAACTGATGGTTTGCTATGTTTTCTTTTGCTCCATTTCTTAAACTATAAATGAAAAGGACCCATTACTTGCCATAACTCTTCTCTTCCGACGAACTCTTCTAGAGATCCTTCAACCAATTTAATCAAAACATTCTTGGCAAACAATGGATTATTGATTATTTTTTGAAAAAGATCCTCCAAGGTTTTTCTAATTTCCTTCCAATCATCAAACGCTAATAATCTTGAAATAATCCATAGATTATCAAAGTCTTCTTTTAAAACTTTCGGATTTTTAATCATCCAGTGCTGAGTTGCACTCTGAATTTCTAAGGTTAGAACAAGGGAAGAAGTGCTCTGTTTTACCAATTCCTGAACAGAAGGTTCATTAAGCATTACCTTTTCAGCATAACTTGTCCCTAGTGACTCGGAAGGAAGCTGCAAGGAGGTCTAGAGATGTTTTCACCAAATCGAATAATCATGCTTCATCAAGAATCTTTCCAACATTTTGCAAATGAATTTTCAACCCTGTTGAGAGACATCAGAATAAATATGGATGAAGGATAGTATTTTGGTCCTCTTCCAAGCTACACACCTCGTAACCTAACCTACTTTTGACCTAAATGTTAAAAGCCTTGTACTTCCAGAACCATCAAAATCGTTTCGAAGAAGAAAACCATTCTCTGGGCCACGTAAGAATTCTGAAATCTCCTTCAAGAACCATCTGAATTGAGTGTTTGATAATGTCAAGATCTTCCGAGCTTCTATGTCTTCTTTATGGAAGTATTCTTTGTCGAACCAAATATAGTAAAGGGCGTTCGCTACTTTGCATCTTTCTACTTCCATTATCACCAAAACCGGACTGTCACTTAAACAAGGATGGACAAGAAGAATAAGCTCTAGGGGACTTTACTGAAGAAGAAGAATGAGAAACGCTGGAGGAGGAAAAGGGGTCGGAGTGTGGTTAGGGACGAAAGGAAGGAAGGGAGGGGAGAGGAGAGGAGAGAGGAAATGTCATCTTTTGATGTCATCGTAGTAAAGATAAACAACGACAGGTCTCTTTGTGAATTCCCAAAATGCTTGTCTTAATCATAATGCTTTTATCTTTTCTTTCTAATTTGCATTCTTTTGTACTTTGAGTTTTGTCTGTTTTCATTTTATCGATGAAATGTTTTGCTTTTCATAAAAGAAAAAGAATTCGAAATTGCTGATATTTGGGCAGAATGTTGGAAGTATCTACTTGGGGTTCAGTTTGGTGGGGTGTTTGATTTCTTAATTTCCTCTTGGCCTTCCTTGAGTCATATTTTTTTTTTTTAAAAGGAAACGGGTCTCACTATTATTAATATAAATAAAGAGACAAAGCTCAATCTACATGAGGATTATACAAAGAGCAAAGGGGATCAACAGACGCATCCGGGCATCTCAACTAGGTTGACATCCCCTTAACGCCCTCAACGCAACCAAAAAGCAACAATACAATATCAAAACAAAAAACCACAAAAACAAAGCTAAACAATAAGATAAAAAGAATTTGATTAAAGCAAAAACAAAAACAAAGGCAGCAGGCTGAGAACAAAGAAGAATAAGCCTTGATTGATTGAGCAAAAACTGTTTGAAGCAGAGGGCTGATCCGGAAGTCCTGATCATCAAGGACTTCAAACTGGGGATACTGTAAAGGCTGGCCAATATAACACAATATCCTATGTCGAAGATCTTCTTTTGCAATACATTTTCTAGAAATTCCAATCCACTCTGTTAAAGACCTTTTCAAGGTCTAATTTAAAGATCCATCTTTTCTTTTTTCAGATTCTATAGTCCTCCACAGTTTCGTTTGCTATTAAAATAGGATCCAAGATTTGGCTCTCTTCCAGAAAGCCACATTGTAATGGAGCAGTAATACTTAGCATTACTTTCTTTAATCTTTATGCGAGAACCTTTGCAAAAAAATTATAAATTAATGTTGAAACTAATCCAGCAGAGAACGTGAAACTGACCTTCTTTCTCTTGACCATGTGAATTTACCGTTGGAAAACGAAATTTCTAGCAGCTTTGCCACTCTAATGAGTTTATTAATTTTTCTCATTCCCTTTGTTAATCTTCCTACTGGAAATCTCTCTTGAACTTTTCGAATGATGTTGAAATCAGCACCCAAACACCAGGCTCCTGTACAGAGGTCTGAAAGAACATACAACTCCGGACAAATTTGGTTTCTATCTCAATAATGTGTGGGACCGTAGAAGTTTGAAATCCAACATGTTTTTCTATTGATTGTTCTGTATTTTACTGAAAGAGAATAGTCTCGTTTCAGAACTTCAATAATCGACAACTTAGATTCATCCCACATAATCAGCAAAACTCCTAATCTGCCACTAGCTTCAAACAAAAGCCCAGCCTATTCCTTTTGAACTCCATACTGCCTTCATTACAATTGGCAATCTCTTCTCTTTTGGTCTCCTGAAACAAAACTCTATTTGGATTAGCTTTCGTCAAAAGATTTTTAAAAGCCAATTGTTTCGAAAGGCCCATGAATCCTCTAGTGTTCCAAGATATAATCTCCCTCTTTGCTACCTCTGCCTTATATCAATTCAATTTCACATGCTGCCAAGAATGGAACCAACTCTTTGGGGGGGGGGGGGGGGGGGGGGGAAGGATACTTGCTGACCTGCACAAAATTTCTTTTTGTCTGGGGAGGAAAACAATTTAATAAAATCTGGGCCGAGAGAGTCACTGTGCTCTTGTTTCTCTGTCTCTGATTGAATTATTTCTTCCTCAACTGGTTCAAATTCTGCACTACTTACACTGATGACTGATTCAACTTCCATAAAATCATCTCCTGGAGCAATAAATTAATTTCTTTTAGCATTAGGCCCTTTTTATTTTATCAATGGAAAATCTTATTTTCTTTTCAAAAAATAAATAGGGCTGTTTTCAAATATAGCAAGTTAGGGCATATTGTACTTTTAGGGGAATCAAGTGTTTATATGTCGTAAAATTCCTTATCCTTTTTAAGTTTGATGTTTTGTGTTTACTTCCTGGTTATATATTTATCTTTGTTGTGTTGTTTTGGCTATATTTTTGGAATTTCTAATGTCTGTAAGGTTTGCTTTTATCTATTTAGATTGTATTTGTTTTTTGAAAAGGAGACGGTCTCTTTATTAATATAATAATAATGAGACAAAAGCTCATAGTACAAGAGAATTATACAATGAACATATGTAACCATTGATCAGGGTGTGCACCTGAGCATCTCAACTAGGTTGACACCCCCTTAGCACCCTCATCATATCCAAACAAGCTAAAGACCAAAACAAAGAAGTAATGTCCAAAGGCAAAACAAAACCAAAAGAAGTACAAAGAAATACAAATACAAATAAAAGACTAGCAGACATCCATCAACTCGCGCTAAGACAAACTTGAGATCTTTGGAGAAGGAACACCACGAGGACGCTAAGAGATGACGACTCCATCGAGGTTTTATGTGTAGAAGCTTGCTTGGTAAAAAAACTCTAGGATCTTCCCAAACACAATTCGTGATCGAAATCCATTTTCCAAATTAGATTAACGAATCGACGTAGACTTCGGTAATCCCATAAAATTTTCTAGCTTTAATACAAAGGAATGAAAAAAAAATTTCCAACAGGAGCTGACGACCACTAACATTGGTTGATTATAACTCCTTCTTTCCAGTGAGACTAAAGCCCCTTAAGAATCTGAAGCTCACTCGCTACTTCAACCTTCAAGTTTTCTTGAAACTGAAGCGAACTACTTTCTGCTATATATCTAATCAACTTCTTCTTTCACATGGCATACTGTCTGCTGGAAATCGGCTTAGCACACAAAATTACCTCCAAAAAGATCAAGGCTCCAAAATAAACTCTGCTAAAGAAATAAGTTCCAGCCAAATACACAATCACTCTATGATCATACAGACCATAATCATTAAGTATCCAGAAATCTTTATACAGATGGTTCATAATCATCAAATTACAATAGAACTCCATAAGCATTTGAAGAGTCTGGATCAAAACTGCAATTTTTTGGTACTTGTAGCAAAACCATAACCTCCCGTCAGCTTAATTTGCTTACTAACTACCAATTTTTCACTTTTTTTATTTTTTTATTTTTTTATATTAATCAACTCCTAGCTCCCTTTTATTCCAAAAATACTTTTGAAGCACTATCACATTCAAGACTACTTTCAATGCTGAAGATAAAGTTTAAAGAACTCAAAGGAAAGAAATACCGCAAGCTTCAATGATTTCATGCAAGAGTTGTGGGATTTCTTCTTTGAATTTCTGGTGAGAAGGTTGTTCTTCTTCTACACCTTCCTCCACAAACAATTCGTGGACATTGCTGATTATGTTTTTCAAAATCTCATAATCCTCAACCTCTTCTCCTTCTTTAATCTCTTCTAATTCCTCACTATTGACACTTGGGACTGATTCAACATTTGAGTCTTGATCTTCAAGACTGCTATTTTCATCTGGATTAGCAATCCCATATTGCACCTTACTTGTATTTTGCTCACACTTTTCTATAGAGTTAAATGTACCTCGCCTGGTATTGCAACCAGTAGCTTGGACTGGAGAGCTGGAAACTTCCAAAAGATCTGGATTTGCTTCAGTGAAAGAAGACTTGAAAGAATGATGACCCTGGTAATGCTTCTCTTGAGCCTTGAATGAACAAGCTCCAAGAGTCTCGAAATTGAAAAGAGCAGTCCAAACATTGTTGAAGGAAGTTTTTTTCCTTATAAAATGCTTCAAGTAGAACTTTGGGGGGCAAGAAACCCTTGTAGCTATGTTAAACCGAGCTGACAAGGGAGGAGAAGAACTTACTTCTTTGTCGACTGACTTTCTGGCGTTGCTGTTATCAATAGGAAAAGCAGCTGCTTTTTTTTTAATTTTATTTTTAGAGATGGGTGACCTTTGCTCTCCACTTTTTGACTTTTCACATGCCTTATTTTCAAAATTGGAGATGGATTTCTTGTACCTTTGAGCATTAATTTCTTTTTATTTACTTAATAAAAAGTCTTGGTGTCCTTTCCCAAAAGAAGTTGGTGTACCATTATTTTTATTTGGTTGAATTATTTATTTATGTAACCATTGATGCATTATTAGATGTTATGAACTGATAGTTACCATTTACCACCTAAACAGTGTCATTTTAAGTTCAAAGGGATATAACTTTGTGTAGTTTGTATACCACCAAGAGGCCCTTATGCTGCACAGGAGCCCAAAAAGAATAAAGAGAGCTGAACTTATCATCTAACACCCTAGTATTTCTTTCATCCAGCGATGCCACAAGAGAGCATGGGTTGCACAACTCCACAAAATTTTTCCTTTTTCCGCAAAAGCTGCCCCAATACAAACCCTCTATCTTCATTAATCGACCTGCAATGGGAGACAACCATCCAACCCAAAGGTCTAAAAAATCCAATTCCACCCTTTGGACGAAAACTTGTAGTGTAAAAAAAGGATATCTAAACTTACCCTCCTGTGGTAAAGCGGGCACATGGAAGGGGAAAGATTCCAATTAGGGAACTTTCTTTCAAGCTTTTCCTAGGTTTTGAGACTTTATAGGCAAGGGACCAAAGGACAAACTTGTTTCTCTAGGAATTTTTCGGTTTCCAAATAAGATTGACCAAAGAAAGATTAACTTTAGTCTTTAGCAGCCCCTTTGGTCAACTTTAGGAAAGTAGACTTGGTAGAAAACTGGCCCGAAGCATCCAACTTCACTGTAAGCTGTCTCTTGCTCTATTCAGTTCACCTCCCAACCAGTCTGCAGTTGAGCAAGAGCAATATAATTGTAAATTTCTCTATCAAACAATCTCCATCTCAACCCCAGATCCCAAGCTTGATTAGAATCAACCCAACAATCTGCCACCACAACATTCTTTTTTGAGGAAATAATGAGATGTCACAGTACAAGGAAGCAAGAGGCTGGGCTGCACACTACCTATCCTCCCAAAACTTTTTGCATCTTCCATCACCCACCTCAAAATGAACGAAGGTACAGAAATGTTCTTTTTGTTTTAGAATGCCATTCCATAATCTGAAGCTGCCTCTGTCTTTAGGCTTTATAGAACTCCACCCGTGCTCCTCCATGCCTTAAATAACTCTAATTACTTTCCTCTACAAGGCGTTTTTTTCATGACAAAATCTCCAAAGCCACCTCATCAAGAGAGCAGATTTCCTGCAAGCACTTGCAACAAATTGAAGATAGACAGTGTGGACAAATCTCGAAGGGTGTTTGTGGTAGATCAATTTAGTAAAATGACTCATTTCTTGGCTTGGGACAAATCTCGAAGGGTGATTAACTTTGAAAAAGGGAACCTTGTAATAATTCACATATGCAAAGCTAGATTACCTGCAAGCATTTGCAACAAATTAAAAATAAACAGTGGGGCTTTTCAAAGTATTACACAATTGGCATTCTAAATGGTCATCCTCGAGGATGAGTTTAATTTTAGAAGGGTGGAATATGGTCTACCGAGAGTAAGAAAGAGTATTAATTGTAATAGAAAGAGAGTTATTTGTATTAGAAAGAGGGTTAGTTAAGAAAGTTAGTTAGAAGGGTAGTCTTATAAATACAACACTTCTTCTCTCATTTAGGAACGATAATGATTTGATAAAAAATTAGACTTTTGGATTACACCACTTCTTAATTTTGGACTTGAGCCTATGTATTCTATTCCATTGTTAAGTGTATTCACATGTCCATGTGCATTTGTAGGAGTATTTTAGTTGAGTTGTAGCACCCTTACTAGATTGTAAACTGATGGCATGGTTTCTTGTATTAATTATGGGTTTCAACCATACTGATTGATTGAGCTCTTTATTTGTAGGGACTAGCATACGTTGATTTCTCTGATGATGCACATCTTGAGGCTGGAGTTGCAAAAAACAAGCAGTTGTTGCTTGGGAAAAAGATAAGCATTGCACGGTCAGATCCTAAGAAAGGTATAGTATAACAGAGAATGGTTGTAGATGAAAATTAGATAAAATCCAATCGTGTGTATTTAGCACAATATAACCAAATGTGGTATTGTTGGTAAATAAGTAAAAAATATAAACATTGATGTCTTAGACTTCTTACAAGGGCAGGAGTAGCAGTAGCAGTTTTTTCCAAAAGACAAAGTAAAACACACGCACAAGTTATTAGGAAATATGCATGTTTACCACCTTTTAGCTAATGGAAATGTTTGATCTATTTTAACGGGTGAATGCTGGTCAGTAGTTGTGTAGAAATTCAAGCTCCTGTAAATTAGGGATTGTTAAGATTGTTTCCTTGTACATTTTTTCCCATATGTACTGAGATTATTTAATTCTAGGTCTCTGATTAAGGAATCTCTTGTGTATACATGTGAGGGCTTTTTATCACCAACAACAAGAAATAAGAAAAACTTTTCTCCTATACAAGGCTTCATGGTATCAGAGATTTGAATCCCTTTAAAAAACAATCTTGCTTAGTCCCCATAATCCCAGCTGCCGCCGTTGCTAGACTTCTTTTCTTCCACGAACAAGCTTGCCGTAATTGGGTGCTCTTTTCAGTCCCATAAATGACGTCAAAAACATCAGCACACTCGACTCCATCTCTCGCAAGCACTGTTTTCACCACCCACAGACCAAGTTGCCGACGCCTCAGCCACCATCAGATGAAGTCTTCGTCACCTCCCACAGACTAAGTCGTCGTCACTAGTCTATTCGGGGACGAAGTCACCTCGTATTTAACACATCGTCGCAGCCGCTCACCTCAGAAACCCTAAGTTTCCATTTTTAGGGTTTTAGACAAAACACTGCTACCCACTGCTGATAGTCCTATTCACCACTGTCGTCGCCGTCATCGGTCATCTTGCCTTTTTCCATTGTTGTTGGCCGTCGCCTACTATTTACAGGATACTATTTTTTACTTCCCACCCATTTTCTTTATCATGTTAGGATCAGAACTACAAACTACCACTCCGCCACCGATGTCGCTCACTTCACCATTCATTGAGATTAATAATCTGTAGATAACATGTCACAAACTCACAGGCCACAACTACCTCCTGTGGTCACAATTTGTGATGATGCTCATGTATGATTGAGGACGAGAAGACTATATCACAGGTAAAACAACTTCAACCGAAATCGAGGATCCAAAATTTTGCATATGCAGGGCCGAAAACAATCAAGTTATGAGTTGGCTAATCAATTCCATGACCCTAAAATTGGAGAAACTTCCTTTTATTTTCAACTGCCAAAGAGATTTGTGTTGCTGCTCGAGACACTTTTTCAAATAAGGAAAATTCTACTGAACTCTTTTAGAGAGAGACCACTCTTCAAGATCTCAAACAAGGTGCTTTATCTGGTACAACTTACTAGACCACTTTATCACACTACTGACAGATTTATTTGAAACTCATGAATGGAAATGTTCTGATGATGATGCTTTTCTTTGAAATATTGTTGAGAAAAACGGATCTTCAAGTTCCTTATAGGACTTAATAAATTTCTAGGTGACATTCCCAGCTGAATTCTTGGTACTAAACCTCTACCTAGTCTTCGTGAAGCTTTTGTTGAAGTTCGTAGGGAAGAGAGAGTCGTAAGCAAGTAATGATGGGATCGATAGAACTTCCTCCTACTCAAAATGAATTTTCTCTCGTTTACCAACAAAATCACTTGAATGAGGGAATTGCTATTGATGTTAGAGGGAACTCCCAATCATTGCATGATAGTTGGCCACACAAAGGAAGGCCACGGTGTGATCATTGTCATAAACTGGGCCATGTTAAAGCCACTTGCTGGAAAATACATGGAAAATCAGCAAATTGGAAGCCAAATATTCCCAGATCAAATCGAGAAAGACCTTATGTTGTGACATTTTCGTTTAGGTCATCCCAACTTTAAATATATAAAATACCTATTTCCTTATCTTTTTTCCAAAGTTGATGTTTCTTCCTTATCTTGTGATGTATGCATAAGAATGCTTTCCTGAATGGAGACCAAATCTAAAGAAGGTATCTTCGTATCTAAGAGAAAATACACTCTTGATTTGCTAACCGAGACAGGTATGTTGGGATGTCGTCCCTCTGATACTCCTATGGAATTCAACTGTAAACTAGGAAACTCTGATGATCAAGTTCCAGTTGATAAAGAACAATATCAGCGCCTTGTGGGTAAATTAATTTACTTATCCCATACTCGTCCTAATATTTCCTTTGCTGTGAGTGTTGTCAGCCAGTTTATGTAGGTTCCTTATGAGGAACACATGAAAGCTGTCAACCGAATTTTGAGATATTTGAAAACATCTGGTAAAGGGCTGATGTTTAGAAAAACAGACAGAAAGACCATTGAGGCATATAGTAACATTGACAGAAAGTCTACCTCAGGTTATTGTACCTTTGTTTGGGACAATCTAGTAACTTGGAGGAGTAAGAAGCAAAGAGTTGTGGCTAGAAGCAGTGCTGAGGCCGAATACAGAGCTATGAGTTTGGGAATATGTGAGGAAATCTAGCTTCAGAAAGTCCTGTCGGATCTTCATCAGGAATGTGAGACACCATTAAAGCTTTTATGTGATAATAAAGTCGGTATTAGTATTGCTAACAACCCTGTTCAACATGATAGAACTAAACATGTTGAGATTGATCGACATTTCATCAAAGAAAGACTTGACAGTGGGACCATATGCATTTTGTACATCCCTTCGAGTCAATAGGTTGCTGATGTTCTTACCAAGGTGCTTCTCATACCAAACTTCAACTTTTGTGTTAGCAAGTTGGGCTTCATTGATATTTACGTCCCAACTTGAGGGGGAATGTTGGAATCCTTGTTAGAATCCTAAAATGTTTATGGAAAGATTATGAGAATATTTTCCTTATTTCCTTAATCTTTTCTTTTTTTATTCCCTTGTATTCTCTATTTATTCTCCCTTGTACCTATTGTATTATTCATTAGAAAATAATAACAACAAACAGTAGTGGTTTTTTTCCTATACTCGGGTTTCCATGTAAATTGGTGTGTGCTCTTTGTCTTCTTTCAATAACTTTCAATACTATTATCTCTAAAACTTCTTCCCAACCACCACTTATCAAAGATTTGGTGGACATGTTACAACATGTTGAGTAGAACAAATTCATCACCAGTAAGTAGCTTCGGGATTGTGCAACCACAAGGTAACAAAAATCTCTTGCTCTTCATACTAAAACTCCTCCTTCTGAATGGATTGTGGACTCTGGAGCATCTGATCACATGACAGGTGATACATTATTATTCTGTCTCTTTCTTTTTACACGGGCAATCTTTTTGTTTGAATTGCTGATGGTAGACCTGCCAAAGTAACTGGAATTGGAAGTATCCAAATATTAGGCTCCATAACCCTTGAATCAGTGCTATATGTGCCAAAATTGGAGTATAATTTGCTATCTGTTAGTAAGTTGAATAAGGGCTTAGAGTTGTGAAACTAAATTCCTTGCGTCTTGTATTTTTCAGGATTTAGGATTGGGAAACATGATTGGTAGTGCTGAATTATGTGCAGGATTGTACCTTCTTAGAGCAACGAGTCCTCCACCATCATCGGAATGCAATAAACATGTAGTTCAGTCTAATCATGAGTCTGGTTTTGTTACCGAGTCTTTAGACCATTCAAATAGAGATAGTCTTGTCATGATGTTGCACTATCGTTTAGGTCATCCCAACTTTCCTTATCTTGCACATCTGTTCCCTGCTCTATTTCTTAATTAAAAGAGCTAGTCTTTCCGTTGTGAAGTTTGTTAACACTCCAAACGCACACGTGCTCATTTTTCACCTCACACTTAATCTCCACCTCAACCCTTCTCTCTTATCCATGGGGATATTTGGGGACCTTCGAGGGTAAAAGATATCTATAATGCATGATGGTTTTTTGTTTTGTTGATGCTCACACTTGCATAAGTTGGACATTCCTTATGAAAGATAAATCTGCAACTAGTCAGTTATTCACTACTTTTCATAAAATGATCCAAAATGAGTTTCAAGAATATCCAAGTACTTAAAATGACAATGCTCGTGATTTCTTCAACTCTACTCTTTAACAATATCTTCAATCTCACGGTATTGTTCACCAAAGTTCTTGTGCTGGCACACTCCAGCCAAATGGTGTAGTTGAACGAAAAATTGTCATCTTCTTGATGTAGCTCGATCCCTCGTGTTTATGTCACATGTTCCAGAAACATTTTGGGGTGAGATGGTTCTTACTGCTACATATCTGATAAAAAAACTGCCCTCTCGCCTTCTCAAGTTGAACACACCCTTACAAAGTCTTCTTACACTTTATCCTACTTCCCATCTTGTGTCTCCTTTACCGCTTAAAATATTTGGATGTTCTGCATTTGTGCATGAGTATTCTCAACATCAGAGTAAATTAGTCGCACGATCCATGTAATGCATTTTTCTTGGGTACTCACCAAACAAGAAAGGGTACAAGTGTTACCATCCTCCAACTCACCAATTCTTTCATACCATGAATGTCATTCTTTGAAAGTCAACCTTATTATCTCAATTCTGCTATTCAAGGGAAGCATAACAATCTTGAACCATAGAATTGGGACTTCATTCCTTACTTTCCTTCGAACTCATCCCTTGAAAGTTCTCATCTACCCTCCTCTTACTCATCTCCTATTACTTTTGAGACTGAACTACAATTTTATTCACGAAGAGTTAGATAAACTGCGACAAAAGAAGTACAACCTACACAAGTTCAGCAATGCCAGAATCTGAATCGGAATTCCAATGTTCTTGAAGTAGTACACTATACGATGCAAGATGATCTGGACAAACCCATTGCTGTGAGGAAAGGTGTTCGCTCATGTACTCAGCATCCCATATGGTATCACTTATCGTACAGTAATTTGTCACCTCCTTTTAAGGCTTTCGTGACTACTTTAGATCAGATACAAATTCCCAACAGACTTCAAGAAGCTTTACAGAGATCTGAATGGAAAGCAGCCACACTAGAGGAGTTACTGGCGCTTAAGAAAAATAAGACGTGGATTTTTGCTGATTTGCCACCAGGAAACTGCGCAGTTGAATGTAAATGAATTTTCTCTACAAAACACAAACTAGATGGCAGTATGGAGCAGTTCAAAGCTCATCTCGTCACTGAAGAATTCACCTAGGCTTATGGGATCGATTACCAAGAAACCTTTGCACCAGTTGCTAAGTTGAACACTATTTGGGTACTTCTCTTTGTTGTAGCAAATCTCAATTGGCCACTATTTCAGCTTGACTTAAATAATACATTTCTAAATGGGGATTTATTGGTAGAGGTGTACATGGAAATATCTCCTGGATCTGAGGACAAATATACTGCAGAAAAGGTTTGTAAAACTTCAAAAGTTTCTCTACAGTCCAAAATAGCCACCTCGAGCCTGGTTTGAAAAATTATTAATCTGCTTAAAGAAGATGGTACACTCAGCGTCAATCCGATCACACCATGTTCATCAAACATTTCTCACCAAGTACGATCACTATGTTAATAGTCTATGTGGATGATATTGTTCTCACAGGAAATGTTTCTGATGAATTAAGTCGACTAATACATCTTCTCCCAAAGAAATTTGAAATCAAAGACTTGGGACATCTGATGTACTTCCTAGGAATGGAAGTAGCAAGATCTATCAAAGGGATTTCTGTCACTTAACGGAAATACACTTTAGGTCTCTTAAAAGAAACAACGTTGAGTGGTTGCAAACCAGCTGATACTCCTATGGATACAACTCAAAACTTGGAGTTAATTCTGAAGATGAACCAGTTGATCGAGCTTGGTATCAATGCCTAGTTGGAAAACTAATATATTGACTCATACTCGACCAGACATCAGCTTTGCTGTAACTGGTGAGTCAATTTCTGCACAAACCCTCAATTTACAAGACCCCTGTCTCCTCCCTCCTTCCTCTCCCCTCCTCCACCATCCTCCCCGGATTACCCAGGCCTCTCCGACAAATTTCATTTTCCTCAGCATGGAAATTGCTAGCTGCAAAGTTAATTAATCACATTATTGTATTTGGAAAGAGAACGAAGACTTTATTGTTAAAGATGTGGAATCTAACAAATCCATTTCAATCTCTAAAGCTCAACTCCGATGGACTCAGCATACCATTTCTGATCTCCTCGTTAATCCAGTATACCACTTTTTCAAGAAAGATGTTGACATTGACAGAGGGCGATTGAAGATCTTCAAGTTCCAAGCTAAGTCAGGTTGGATCTTAGTTGTGACATTTGGCCTTATTCAGGAGGTCATTCCACCCTTAGAGTCTGCTTAGGAGTTAACCTGCAAGGCTGGTCTTCCTTCAGTAAAATGTTGGAAAAATATGTAGATATAGTTTACTAGTCCAGATGGTACTCAAACTATTTCACCAAAGTTCTCTTCCATCCACCGATGGAAAAGCCAAGTTATGTTGCTTTGGTGAAGTCCAAAATCTTCAAACAAACAGCACCAAGGCCTGAAAAATTGGAACCCAGCCCGATTTCCAACCATCAAGGTAATCCACTTGATTCAGTCCGTCATCCCCCTCCAATTAAAAAACAATGGTTAATTAAAAACCATGAAGTGGCCCAGCTTAATTTTGATAACCTTTGGATTATTTCGAAACTATTTGCTTTTGATGACTGGAGGATGATCCGCAAATTTCTGGAAATGAAACTCCAAACCAATATTATTATAAACCCCCTCTATGATGACAATGCCTTTATCAGTATTGATCGAGGCTCTCTTAGTGACATCATCGGTGTAAAAGGTAAATGGCAGGCATGGGGAAATTTCCATCTTGAATCTGAAAAATGGGACAGCTTGAAAAATAGTAGACCACTGGTGAGGCAATTAGAAGACTGAATTTTGGAGCAGCAAACCTCCAAAAGGTCTGGATTGTTTGCTGAAATAGATGGCTCTGAACATGTTGAGATAGATCGTCACTTCATCATTGAGAAGATTGAGACAAACACAATCAACTTGAGATATGTACCTTCTCAGCAACAAGGAGCTGACATATTGACTAAGATGTTGTATCCAGCCTTGGTGGATTAATTTCCAACCTCAGAATGAGCATATACCATCCAGCTTGAGTGTAGGAAATCAAGCTGCTGTAAATTTGGGATTTTTAAGATTGTTTCCTTGTATATTCTTTTTCCATATGTATTTAGATTGATTTCATAATTCTCTCGGATTAAGGAATCTCTTGTATGTGTCAGGAACTCGTTTTGATGTCGATTAAGTGAAAGTTGAGGGTAATTACTCTATAGCTCGGTACCTTGGTATTTAATGATCTATAGAATTCCAGAATAAGGTCTTCAATCTCCTGAATTATTTTGTAGGTGATCCTTGATCACCAAGTAACTCCGTGATCAAGTTTTTTCTCTTCTTTGCTGCCAAGAATCAATGAAAAAATCTGGAATTTTCATCTCCCAAACTAAGCCAATTAAATTTACTTTTGTGCCTCAAATTCCTCTCCTCGATGTGGTAGAGTGAAAAAAAATCTGCTTTCAATAACATTCTTTCGCCTTATCCATGATGAAATTTTCATATGATTCCACCTTGAGTATCAAAATTTTCTATTTCGAGCAATTCTTCTCATTTTCTTCTCGAAATCCGCATTCCACTGCTTCAATGCTGTCTTGATGCTTCTCAGTTTGCTGGAAATGATAAAACCAGCCCAGCCCTGCTGATCATTCATGCTCAATGATCTTTCAATGACCCGACAAGTTTCTTTAATATGCAGCCAGCTATTGCAGAATCTGAATGGAGGTGGACCCTAGTCAAAGGATCCAGCTTTAAGCAAAATAGGGAAATTATCTGACATTGTCCTTGCTTGGTGAGAGACTCTTGTATTAGCAAATAGATCATCCCAAGTGCTGGAAATTAAAAATCTATCAAGGAGCGAGTGGGACACAGTAGTCCCTTTCCTGGACCAAGTGAAACGGCCATTGCTAAGTGGAGTCTTCATCAGATTGGCTGCTGCAATGAAATTATTGAATCTCCTCATGCCCCTTGTAACTCTGGCAAGTGAAAATCTTTCCACTCTTCTTGTAATATGAAAATCTCCTCCAATACACCAAGGATCTTCACAATAATCAACTAATGATTGCAATTCCGGCAAAAAGATGCTTTCTTTCTCTATAATTTGTAGGGCCACATATGTTTGATATCTAGCTCACCTTGACCTTCTTACAAGAAATATGACATTTAATAGATAAAGAATATCTACCTTTCAGCACCTCATTAACTGAAATTTTGGTCTCATCCCACATTGATAAAATGCCTCCAGACTTGCCAATTGCTTTGAGGAATGCTCATCCTATGTCTTTTGAACTCCATAGCTCCTTGATGAAGGTAAAATGGAAAGAATCCCTTTTTGTTTCTTGTATTAGGACCAGATCAGGATTCAACTTCTTCAAACTTCTTCTCAAAGCCAATTTTTTAGACTCGTCACATAGCCCTCTTAAATTCCACGACAAAATCTTCATGCTAATGTGGTATGATATCAATCTCCACAATCAACCAAGGATCTATACGCAATCATCTACCATCAAAATTAAGTGTGGATGAATATTCTGTTTAAGGAGAATCTGGGATGCTGAACCTTCCAAATCCATCTTTTGGAAGAGATCCCTCTACTTAAACTAATCGATTAATGCCACTGTCATCAAAATCAATTATGTCCTCTTCCTCATGAATACTATCAGCTTCAAACAACTCCGGTTCGTCACTGCTAGAGATTCTCCTTCTAAATCATATTTAAGATGGCTCCTCTTCAAGTTTAGAATCCAAAGTAACTCGCACAATGGTACACTTGAATTATTATTTTTGAAATCCGAGTAAATGAAAGAATGAGATTTAGGCTTAGAGATATCTGATCTGTTTGGCCAAAAATCAGGGAGTTGGCCCTTAATGCTACACCTTTGAGTAAGTTTGAATTCAATAGAGCAGTCCGAAGGTAGTCTTCCTTTTGATGGAGAAAATTTTGGATGGAGTAGCTTTCATTTTAGAGTTTGATAGACGCCTTAAAATTGAAGATGTTATAGTTTTAATTCTCTTTTGACCAACTGGAGATGTCTTTTGTAACTCCTTTGATCCGGGGACTCTTTCCCCCCTTCTTTTGTAATTTCATTCATCAATGAAGTTGTCTCTTATAAAAAAAAAGGTCGTTTGTACTTTTGTTTATTTATTTCTTCAGAAGAGGGTGCTCTCTAAGATGTATCACCATGTTCATTAATATGTGCTGTTGCATATTGAGTATAGGATTGTGAAGCTTCCTCTTGTGGTGTGTCAACAAGAATCTTTCATCTACTCGGCATTTTTTGACCTGGACGGATTGGTCTGACACTGAATTGGTGCAACCTAAACACTCTAAAAATCCTCAAAGGGAAATATTTCACAAATGAAATTGATATTAGTGATGTGTGAATACATACTCAAATCTCTATCTATAGAGGATTATAAAAACTACCCATTAAAATTCTTATACCACCAAAATATTCAACTAAACATAAATTCCAGTTATGTTTTATAATGCCCTAGATTGGTCTTTGAAATCATCAAAGGTTTTGAGATCACTTCATTTTTAGGTAATGGTTACAATGTAGCAACCTCAGTTCTTAAATTAGGCTTTGTCATATGCTACTAATGTTTTGTTTACTTTAGAATCTTTTAAAATTCGGTGCGGATGTAAGAACCTTTCTGCAAGTAAGCCATGAACATATCCATGGTGCAATGCATTTGAGCTGTATTATATTTTGTTAACTGGTTCTATTTACTATCTGTTGATCGAACTTCTAGCTTCTGAAAAGGGGGTGTTACAGCTGGCACATTATTGAGTCTTAGTTGCATTATTAGTTGTATGTCTCAGTTATTTCGATTGGTAGAGTATGTTCTGTCAGTGTCATCAAACTAACTAAAAAGTTTAATTGGACACAACCTTTCGCAGGTTTTATGATCATCAGTCATAACTTTTCTACTTAGGAAAAGAATACATCTTTATTCATTTTTACTCGAATAATTAGTTTGGATGTTTTCTGCTATGAATGGGGATTGATTTCTCACTACATAAATACATCTACGAGTTGCATGGTCAGAACTCATTTTTATGCCAACTAGATTCTTTTTCTGCATTTGGGATTTTGTCATTAGATTCAGAATGTTACCTCATTTTTCATTACCAAATTTGTATATACCGTTTGTGGGAATCATAGGGAATGCCATGTTGATAACTTCAAACATATTAGTATGTAGTTATAAAATGTTTGCTCACTGCTCAACGAAAAAGGCTTGGATCAATTGACACAGTTCTTATTGGTCTCTCATTAGCTTTATTATTGTTATATTGTAATATCAAGTTCATCCCTCAGAATAAGACAAAAACTAAGAACTGTTTTATTATTCACTTTTAGGAGGCCATGGTACGGATAAAGCTGGTGCAGGCAAGAGATTTGAGTCGAGAAGTTCAAAGGAGTCTCATAAAGGCAATGAGCAACCATCTGGGGTGAGGAGACATGGAGGGAACAGTGTTGATCTCAAGGGAAAGAACACGTTTGCGGTGCCTAGAAATGTTAGAGCACTTGGTTGGACTACAGATAAACCTAAAACCTTGGAACAAGATGATGAGAAGCCAAAAACCAATGATGAATTCAGGAAACTGTATTTTAAAGGCTGAAGCTGTGTTTGTTGTAACTATTATTTATGGACAAAGAGATTCTGATGTAGATTAGAGTTTATCCCTAGACATACCCATCCCGTACCATACCAGAAAGGAAATTTGATTTTTGTAATCTCTTACAAGTGGAGTTTCGTTTAGTCATTTACTATGGTATCCTAATGTTTGGATACCTGATTTGGCTATGTTGTATATATAGTTCAATCGAGATTTTAGGCCTTTTTATAAAATCTAGCAGTTAACTATATGATTGTGCTTTTGATTATTCATGCTTGAAGAGAAGTTATACTAGCAGCTTCCTTATTTTCTTGACAATAAGGAAATATCTTAACAATCAAAATTTATTTCTCTTGCATTTAAAGTTAAGATTTGGGGATATTCTTTATATTTTAAAATACGTTTCCACATCCAAATTCATTCCCTAATTATGGGAAAACTCAAAATCTTGTTTCTGTTCTTCAAATTTGGACTGGCCTTCAAAATGTATTCATAAAAGACCAAAACAGTAATTTAATATGAAGATACACATTATGTATTTTGTTTTTACTTGTAAAATGGATGTTTTGGTTTTCGGGAGGAACTGAAATTCCATTGTTTGACTGACTTAAAATAACTTTAGGATTGATAAAAGTAAATATTTCTTTCAAAGTACCTAGATGTTTGGAGTGAGGAGTGGAATAGTGAAGTATAAGGAGTTGTGAAGTTTAAGGGATCATAAACTCTTAGGATCTATCGGGTAAGAAATTGACAATGTATGAAATTGATGTCTTTTAGTGGTGGGTCTTCAAACTCCTCGGGACAAACAAAGTGTGGAGTTCATAACTTCACCTCTAAAATTCTTAGCTAAACACGTTTCTAAAGAATCTACAAATAATATATACTTGACAATAAAACAAGTGACGAAATGCAATAAACTTCAATTCTACTAATTATATGGGTTTAACCATTTTAAAAGGAATTAAAATGGGGTGATTGTTGAATTCTTTATTTGACAGTTGTTAACATGGATATACAAAACTTCAATGGAGTTCATACATACACAAAGCTTCATTCTTCATATGAATGTTGTTGCATATCAAGAGAAAAGGGCAAAAGAGAGAGAGATTGAGAATATATACTAAAGGGAAAATGGGTAAAAAGGAAAGTAAAGGTAGCATTTTTAACTTTAGAAACGAGTAATAATATAATATAATGTGAGGATTTGCATCCTCTTTGAATCTCAAAGAATGGAATGGAGAGTTTTATTTAAGAAGCCCTTTGAAATCCCATTTGCTCTTTTCTACTTTGAAAAAGGCGTACAGAATGTTCCTCAATGCCCTATGAATATGCATTTCCTCTCTCTTTCTTTTTATGCTTTCACAAATCCAATGGGAATAATATGCCTACCCATTTGCTTTTTTTTTTTTTTTTTAATACTACTTAAAAAGCACATTCTATTCCTTTTCTCCCTATCACTAAAATCATTTCTACTAATTCATTTCTTTCCTTCTTTTTTTTTTTTTTGTTTACTCAACTTTGGAATGCATTTCCTCTACGTATAAGTTTGAGATCTACTTAACTTTCTACTGATTTATCATTAAAAAAAGTCTTTTTTTTTTTATCATTCACTTTGTACGGTTAGTTTTCATCTAAAATCATTTGACACATGTTGGATGAAAATATACATATTGGTCTTAATTAGTAAGATCTTCATATAAAAGAAACATTGAGAATCACACCTAGGAAACATCGATACATAACTTAATATGAATATGGTGAGATATCATATTTTAACAAGTCAAGGACACAAACGTGACACAAACTATGTCTTATGTCTCATTCTAGTCGAATAAAAAACTTAAAGTCAACAAAGTTTTGCATGCATTATTTATATGCTTATAAAGAGTTTGATGTCTTTCCCTTTCATAATAAGCTATTTTGATTCTATTCAACTATTTGAAACTACTTCATAAGTCTAGTTGTTTCTCTCTTACCATTCTAGCAAGTGTTTGATGTGTTTTAAGTGTCAACTTTTGTCGGAACATGTTAACCAAACTCATTAAAGTTTTATTTCTAATTAGTGCCTCAAACAAAATATAATTGGTTTGTTTTGATTATGGTTTCATTTCCACGGTAATATGGTACATGTCTAACATCAAACTAAAACTTTTTTTTAATAAGGTTTAGAAGAAAACAGTTACAAGCATCTAAACTCAAAGTAGGTAACATCATATACGAATAAGAAGTATCACATACATTTCGGTATCATTAGATTGGAAGGTTTGAATTCTAAAAGAGAGGGAGTTTTGGTGAAGTTAGGAATATGGTGGACCACAAGATGCCTAGATTGGTTTAATTTGAACCACATATTTGTACTTTGTTCAAGGCATGCAAGCTAGCGTTAATATATGTGTATAAAAGAGAAAGAAAGGTAAAAAAGTGGGGTTTGAAGACATTTTGAAATGATAAAAAAGAAAATAAATAGAAAATTGGGTTTGTGTTTAATAATAGTCAGCAGCAATTTCTGGTCCTTCCACCAAACTTTAGCTGTGAAAAAAAAAAAGAAAAAAAAAGGAAAATTGGCAGATCAATCAATTATTCCTTTCTCTGAACATTTCAATCTTAAGGAACCAAATGGCAACAAATTATAACACTTCAAAGAAAGAAAGAAAAGAAAGAAAAAGGTAAAAGTTAAAGTGCATATGCTGCAAGTTTGAGTATGGAATTAGCAAGAATGATATTTTTGTACTATTGAACTAAAAACCAAAGGCATGCACTTGATCTATTCTCTATCACCAATACTTACATTATAATTATATCTATAGTGTTCTTGAGTATTTCTCAAGCAAATCAATTCATACCACCACTTCAATCATATTATACTACAATATGAATATAAAAATGGAAAGTAAAGATATTTGTACCTAGGGTTTGCTTCAAGATTGTTTCAAACCCTCTTAAACAATGGAAGTTTGTACAATTATACCCTTCTACATGCACCCTTGGATTAATTCTAAGACTATAAGATCATAGTGTTATAATTGAACTCAAATTTCAATTTGATTGTGACAATCAATGATTTTTAGTATGGTTATAGATGGGTTATTTTAAAATATCTAAGTGTTTGACCGATAAAATTGAAATTAAAAGTTGAATGATATATTCGTGATCACAACTACTATAGTGCAGGGGTTGTTTTTGCAATTTGTCAAAAGTGAAAGATTATGTATCTATCTATGTTAATATAATAATATATGTACAATTTTGTTGGAAGAGGAAGATTGTATGTATATATATACTTTTTCTTTTTTGTTATATGTGAATTTGAATAATAGAGAGATAGAAGATTATGTGTATTGTTGATGAAACTAATTAATACGTGTGATTGGAGATGGTGTTTTAATTTTAGAAGTTGGAAGAAAAATAATAATATGTGATTTCCTTAAAAGAGAATTTGGTGATAGAGAGAGATTACAGTGGAGATCAAAGTTGGTATATCTTTAAAAGAAAAATGTGGAATGTGAGAAAGACACACATCATCTTGATTATTATGAAAGATGAGAATAAGATTCAATACACCCAACCAAACAAAAATATAACATATATATGTGTGTGTGTTTGTTTCTATATTATAAAGTTGGTTTGAATAATATATATTCCTATAGGCTTTTACAAAAATTATGACTCAACGCTTATTAGAAGAGAGAATCACCTTTTGTATCAACTGATCTTTACTTCTCATATCCTTTGTTGGATTAAATGATCTAAGAGATACAAAAAGGATCATCGTCAGAAAGGCAAAACTAAATGATCTTAATATCATTTATTTGTATCTCTCAAATGTTAAATCAAACTTTTCAACTTTTGTTTTCTTAAATCATTATTATATTTCTCTCCTCTTCAAATAGTAATCATAAGTAAGAGTATGCAATGTGGTTCTCTAAAAAAGAGAAAAGAATAATTAAGACATAACAAATCTATTTTTTGCTTAAATCAAAGCAGGACCCACATGTTGTGAGATTAATTTTATTGTGCTTATTGAGTATACATATATATATATATATTCAAATTCACTGTTTCTCAAAAGACTCACATTTCATGGATCTTTATGCCACTCTGATTTGAAATGGCAGGATTTGTTTCCCAAAATAATATTAATGAGTTTAATAACCACAACTCTATAAGATGATAGAAAAAGAAATCGCGCACTATTTTTTTCTTTTTTGGTATAGAATATCCCACTTTATAGTTTTAAACTAAATTAAGGGCATTTTAGATTTTATCTTATTTTATTTCAATGATGCAAATTGACTTTTAATTTTTGAGTTTTCATGTGTTATGTTAGTGTTTCTGTAGTTTATTGGGATGCTACTCTTTACACTTCCCTACTCTTTCATTTATCACATAGACTTGGACCAATGTTATCATGCATTATTTAACATTCATCATATAGAAAAGATAGCTTATCACCTAAACAGATTTAAAAATTAAAATCAAAATGACAACAAACATAGTCGCTATTTGCTTGGTCCTCAATTGCTCTTCGACGTCAAAACTACCTAGAATTCATTCAAAATGTGAAAATCGATCATTCTTCAACCATAATGGCTTATATAAAGACATAAAAGTGCTTCATTCTTCATCATCTTCATAAATTCCTCACCTCCAAGGAGAGATCTTAGTCACATACTTAAAAATTCTTCAAGAACGAACATTCTTCTAGAGAACTTTAGAGCTATGACTTCCTTACTTTGTGAGAACGTGTATAGAGAGGATTCATCTTGAGAAATTGTTGTATACGATGTAGAGAGCTTGAAAGAGAGAAATCGTTTAAAGAAGTATTTGATAGGCCACAAATTTTACATCATTATATGTTCATAGAGGAAAAAAGAACGAGGAAGTGGTTACAAGTGAAGTTGGGTGAGTCATGCAATGGCTAGGATGATCATCTTGGATAGTTTTGGTGGTTAGATGTTGGTTATGCAATGAGTTATTTTACAATTATTAAGTATTGTGTTATGTGTAAATATGAAATTGTTCCGTATAGAAGGGCAAGTAATCTTTGAGTTAGAAGTGTGTGGGTTTGGCTCATGTGAGAAGAAATGTCTATGTAATAAAGGAAGTTTGTATCAGTGCCTATCAATATCCTTTTGTACTTATAAATTGCAGGTGTCGGATTATTGCAACCTACATCTATAGCCTTTCATGTTTCACAACTAAGAAAAATGCTTGGTTTGCATCACATTCTATAGCCTACAACCCCTAACTTTTCTAATTTATTCGAATGGTTAACTAAACTTGCAGTTGTTGAGGGTTATCGAAAAAAATCCAATAACTAATTCATGGGAGGTATTGATTGCTTAGTAGGATTTGCCACTTCACGAAACTACTTTGGAAATCAGTTGTCGAATTTTACCATCAATTTCTAAACTTTCAACTTGAGGACAAGTTGCCTTTAGAAGAAGATCAGGATAATGGTAGCCTAACATTGTGAGGCCTTGAGCCAAAATGAATTCTTATTGAAGAGGAGCTTCGTTGAGATAAGATATATTGACCAAGTCTAGAAAGAGACATTTTGCAAAGAAGGATGCGATTAGAGAAAAGGGTGATGCGAAGAGGAATTTTTTAGTAAGAGCCATCGCGTGGAAGCAGGTAACGCGTTGAGGCTGCTGGTGAAGAAGAAGCTTGTGTGTAATGCCAAGGACTAGGCAATTGGAGTAACTATGTGGGAAGAAGTACCTATTCCTAAAGAGTGGCGATGAGGTAGGTGTTCGGCTGAAGTGTCTAGATGACCCTCTGAGAAAAAGTAAATGTTTGTTGCTTTTCGATAAGAAAGTTAGACGATTTTAAAGATGTTTAGTTTTTCAAAGAGATAAGGTTGGTGTCTCAAGGGAGGTGTCTATTCGTAACTGACATTTAGCTTACATGTCAAGTTTGGGTTGACTGTGCAATGCGGTGAAATAAAAAGGTGACACGTGTAAAACGGGAAGTGACCCTAAGGTCCTATAAATAGGACCAAAGGCTAGAAGAAAAAGGCAGAAAATGCTAAATGTTTTATTGAGTTGTTGAGAAGAGATTTTGGAGTGTTGAGAAGTCAGTTGAAGAAAACCACTAGACAAGAAGAGGAAGCCGAAAGCTAAAGGAAGAAAGAGTTGAGGCTAAGTGTTTGTTTGTGAGTAATTTTTATAAATGAATGTTTGTTTGTTTGTGAATGATTTCATGAGTAAATGATCTTTCTAAATGAATGCATGATGTTAATCATCAAAACGTTGTAATTTATGAACTTTACAAACGAAAAGGCATTTGATGAATGGTTGTATGACAAGCTTCTGTTGTAATCATTTTGTCGATGCTTGTTGTATCTTATCAACATCATGTGTTGAATGTGAACTGTTGAACTAATGTCTCTCTTTGTTGTTGGTGTTGTCGTGTTGTATTGAGTAATGATGATCTGATCTATTGCAAGATGCTGGTGGAAATCCCAGGTCTATCACGAGATACTGGTGAAGTGATTCTTAGGTTCAGGCGATAAGATGCTGGTGAAAGTGAATCCCAGATCTAAGCGAGAATGAGTTGTACTATTATTGATGCTAGATGCTGGTGAGAGTGGATCCCAAATCTTAGCAAGAAATGATATGTGAGATGTTAGTGAAAGTCAATCCTAAGTCTATTCATGTGATGTTGGTGAAGTGAATCCCAAGTTTAGGCGACAAGAGGCTGGTGAAAGCGAATCCCAAGTATGAGATTGAGATTGTTACGGGACACTTGTAAAAATCCCAAGTCTATCGCGTGATGCTGGTGACAATTCTAGGTTTAACGTGTGACACTAGTTAAGTAAATCCAAAGTCTAGGTGGGGAAATTGCTTGTGAAATGAATCTCAGGTCTAGGCGATTAGATGTGGATGAGAGAATCCTAGATCCCGACGGTGATCGGTGAATGTTTCTCTAAAGTGAGCGCATAGAGCTGTTGCGCGCGCTTGCTGTGTTTGTACTTTGTATTGAGAATTTTTGTTGATTTAGTGAAATACTTGTGTTCATGGGTTTAAGTTTGTTATTTGTTAACTTGTTGTATTCCCCAAAAAGGTATTTCTCTAAAATCATCACTCACTAAGTCTTTGACTTACGTTTTAAGTTTTTCCATCTCAGCTTGTCAGACGTTGAAGCCAAGTAAGGAATGGGAGTCGGGCATAGAAGCCAAGTAAAGGAGGGAAAGTTGGGTAGTTTTGTAAACTTGTGCGACATGCAAGTCGTGTCATTCTATCTTGTGTTTAAGGAGTTAGTAGGTATTTTACTCCTTAACTCTAGAGGCTCTAGCTCATATCGAAGAAAGGTCGTCAGACGTGTCATGATTGGTGAGGCTGAAGATGATGAGTGTGAAAGGACTGAGCCAGGGAAAGGAAGCCCTAAAGGTTGTCCTTGAAATGGTTGCTAGGCGACGAAGGAGAAGGATGAAAATTAGGTCCTTACACCTCTAATTACCTGACTGTAAGGAGCAATAACATTTCAGTGGATTAAAGGCGTGTGGGTCAAACCTCAAGTCTTATTTTTATGCCTTGCGAGAAAAGGAATGTAACTATTAAGTGTGAACTTTATGTAAAGAGTTAAGCTAATAAAAGAAGTTATGTTTATTCTGCTGCAACGCTTAGTAATGAATTCCTTAGTTATTACAAGAGGGCTAAGCGATGGAGTAATTCTAAAGGTTATAGATTTTCCGCTACGATGAGTAAGTCTCTAAGGTTCGAGGCAAAGGCTTCGCTACGAAACAAGTTGGAGTGAGTTGTTCCGATTACTAGACATTCATCACGCTCATGGTATGATATGTGATGGGTGTCTAAGCGGCACGTCCCCCATTTGGTTACAGGAAATGGCATTTGGGGTGCGGGGCCTGACAAACATCATTATGTTTGTAGAGCAAAAAAGAGCCAAGAAATGTTAGTAGTGAGTTGGGTGTGAGTCATCGAATGGCTAGGATGGTCATCTTGGGTAGTTTCTAATGGTTAGATGTTGGTTATGCAATGAGTTATTTGATAGTTATTAAGTATTGTGTTACATTTATTAAATTATATGTTTAAATAAGAAGTTCTATATAGAAAAGTAGGTAATCTTTAATTTAGAAGTGTATGGATTTCTCTCATGTAAGAGGAAAAGTCTCTATGTAATAGCCAAATACTTTATAATAAAGGAAGTTTGTTTCAGTATTTATCAATATTCTTTTGTATTATTCATCATTTTTTTATATTTCTTAATTTATCGTCATTTTTCTCCATTCTTTGAATTAAGAAATCTTGTAATTATCATGATTTTTTATTTAATGAATGAAAGTCATCATCATTTACAACCGATGATTATAAATGAGCTCTCCTTGGAGCTTTTAAACTGCCTTAAGAGGTTGTTGATGGTTGTTTTTAGAGCCTACTAAACTCTTCTATATACATTCAAACCTTCACTAAAACATTCCATATCATCTAGGCACTATTGAACTTATACACAAGCTTCCAACCTTGTCTAGCACGTTTTTAATTAGTGTCCTCGAAGCATAAATGAGTTTTAGAGAGCATTCTAGGGTTTTATTTTTTAGGATCGTTTGAACTTTGGAGCCTTGTTGGGCCTTTTTAGGCCACTCGTGTCCAAAAGTTTATCTAGAACCATCAACATTTTCTAGCATATCTGACAAGGGTGCACACCATTTGGTAACGACCGTTAGCATTGCTAGATTCACATGTGTGCATGGCTGTGTTGTGCGCTTGTTGATGGTCATGTGCATGTCTGCGCACTTAGCTATGCCTTGTGCTACTTGTGGCTGCTCAATACGGCATTGGCTGACCATGCTTGGTGGTTTTGGACACTGTATGATGTTCATGTCTCACCTTGTTCATGCAAGAGAGTCTTTGGTGAAAATCTTTAGGGACTTTTGTGAGACATATTTTTAGGTCTCAAATTTTCAATATGGAACTTTCAATAACCTTTGTGATGATAAACAATAAGAATAACAAACATTTGTATAAATTTTGAAAATTATGGAAAAAAATAAAATTAACTTTATCATACAATATTATCAATATAGTTATATCCTACATATAATTACTGTACGAATGTTACATCTCAATAAATTTCTCACTTGTGGGCTCTAGCTAGTGAAAACAAATATCAATTGAGAAGCGAATGACATTATTGAAGTTCAAACACGTGATCATCTCGTACCTCTGATACTATTCTAAACCATCAATCAATTTAATATTTTAAACTTATCGGTTAAGATGAATTTTAACGATATCAATATACTTTAAAAAGTGAAGAGAGTAATGAGGTACTTGAAAGGGTGAGTTTGTTATTAAAGTTTTTATGTTAGGGTGGGTTTAGGAAAAAGTAAACCAGAGAAAGAAAAAGGACAAGGAAAAAGGATAAGTAGAGAATAGGTAAACATACATATGAAACAATGTAAGAAAGAGATATAAAGAGGATGAATTGGAAGTGATAAACAGTGTAACAAACAGATTTTGAAATAGCAAATACTTAGTGGTGAATTATAGAGTATAATATATATAGTTGAAATCATGAATTGGAAGTTCCAACATGAATGAAGTAAGGCATAATAAATAGAATGGAAATGAGAGAGAGATGATAGTGAAGGAGATATATCAAAGGTTTTGTTTTGTGGAAAAGGAAAAGAAGAGAGAGAAAAGAAAAAGAAGAGAGTTTGTGAAAGACATCTTGAAAAGTGTGATTGGTTGTGGGTTAGATTACATGAAATGTCATCTACACCATTTATTCCTGTGGCCCATATCACATTAACTTACAACACAGCAGCAGCAAGTTTTAATATATATATATATATATTTAGGGTTAATATATAAAGGCAACAAAAAGAGAGGAAAAAAACAAAATTTGAAAAGAATATATAAAGAAAAGACACACATAATAAAAACAAAGCCTTTCAAAAATGGGGCTGCCCTAACTATACTTATTAAACACTCACACTGTGGAGTTGGGAATATTTAAAAGCCAACACCAAACACCAAACACCAAACACCATGGATAATAAAAGAATAAAGTCCTTTTGAATCTTAATCTGGATGGATAATCTCCTCCCAAATTAATCTTTTTCTTTTGATCTTTTCGTTTCTTTTCTACACAAAACCCAAAAAAGTTAAAAGAAAAAAAAAAAATCAAATCATCTTCAGGTATATACTCACCTGCAACTTGAGTATCCCTCATCATTATCACTAATATAAAGCCCACCCCAATTGCTTATATTACCCTCTTGATTTCTTGCAACTTTTTTTTACTTCTTTTATGTACCAAGCTATTGTCTTTTACATGTGTATATAAGAAACCCATAATCTTACTTTCTAAACTAATGGTCTTTTAACTCTCTTTTCAAATTAAATTTTGGTTCCCTTTTTAAAATTATATATTGTAACTATATTCTTCTCTTGACCATACAATTGGATTATTATTATTTTAATTTTGAAAACAAAAGTTACTTCTTCCGTTCTAATAGGTGTGGTTGAACGGAAGACTAGCTTGATTTCCTATTATTCATTATGTTTGGCATGAGTTTAATAGGTGTGTTCATGATGCTCCTTTGCAGCCTCCTTGTGTGATTAGTCTGAAAATTCTTACTGAGATTTTAACTTTAGGAGTGGGAACGATGTGGATTCTTCCCATTGGGACTCTTTTAATTTTCTTAAGTTGTGTGATGTATTGCTTTCCTTTTAGATTTGTTTGCTTGTTTTGGTGGTTTGTGTTGGTGTTTTATTTGTGCCTTCATCTCAAGTAATTGTGAGGTCTCCTCTCTTTTTAGTAAAACAATACTACCTTTGCAAAAATAAAAAAATTGTAGTTGAATTGAACACAAAATATATACCCTCCACTAAGATGGAAAAAAAAAAAAAAAAACTACTTTTTTTTTAATTCCTAAATTTACTACTCGGTCTAAATTTTGAAAAGAAAAAAAAAACTCTTAAACTAAAAAAAGTTAGGGTTAGTAAAAAAGAATGTTTTTAAATATACCAAAATGAGCAAACTTATTCACAAATAGAACAAATTTTTATGTGATAGGCTTAAGATAAGATAGACAAATATTAATACATGTGTTTATTATAATCTATATTGGAATTTTTGTCTTTAATTTGTAAAGAAAAGTTATTATACCTTGATTATTAGATGTTCAGAAGTATTATGAATTACAATTAGACCATTTTTTAAATCATAACATATAATAAGTTTTCTTAAAAAAAGGGATAAAAAAGAAAGAGTAAAGTTTTGAATTAGAGATATGAAATTGAAATGGAGAAAGAGGAAAAGGGCATTAAATGAGTGTGCAGTGATGAAAGACATCTATGTCTCCCTCATTTTTTTACTTCCAATAACTCATATTTACAATTAAAACATAATATTCTTCTTCTTCTTTTTTTTTTTTTCTATAAAAAAGAAAAGAAAAGAAAACATATATATATATATATATAATAAATAAGTTATGTTTTAGTTTTGTGTGAGAAACACATCGGCGTCTCCAGAGCAATAGAGTAGCGTAAACTTCATCTCTCTTTTTCCAATCCAACCAATGAGCTAACCCCCAGTACCCACATAACCCCACCTCTCTTTTCCTCTTTATTAATTATTTCAAATGTTCCTTTTCTTTTTTTAATCTCTTCATCTATATTTACATTCAGTCCTCAAAATTAATAATAATTATTTTTAATTGAAATAAATAGTAAAAATATCAATATAGATAATATCTTTTTAGAAAAAAAAAATTGTAGTAGTAAAGGAAAGGTGTTAGAATTGAAGAAAGTTATTAAATTAAGATTTAAAAAAGAAAAAAGAAAGAAAGGTATATGCAGTAATAATTAAAAGAAAAACAGTGTGTAGCTTGTGTTGTGTCTCCAAATTTGTCGGTTAAAAGAAAGGAAAAAAATGAAAGGAAAAAAGAAAAAAGAAGAGGAAATTGTTAGGATGGTAGGAGGACCCTAAAAGTATGTATAGAGCTTTCTGTTTTTTTGTGTATAACTATAAACTCTTTACTTATTATGTTAGTACTGTTCGTTGTGTGTTTTCCCATTTCACTCACCAATCTCAAATCAAACCCTCTCTTCATTTCTTTTTCCTCAAAAAACCATTCCCTTCTTCTCTTCTTCCCTTCCTCCTCTAAATTATAAACAACCCTCTCTCTTTAATCCAATTATATATATATAATAACCCCAAACCCCTATACCCCAAATATTAAATTTCTCTTTCTTTCTTTCTTTCTTTCTTTCTTTCTTTCCTCTCTTCAACTCCTTCATAATAATGGAGCTGACTACTCATGATCCTCCTATCCCCATCCCTATTCCTATCCCCTTAAATAGTCGTTACGCCGGTCACGACCATGACCACAACCATGACCATGACCATATCATCCACCACCATGACTCTTCTTCCACCCGTAACCATATCATTTCAGCTACTGTCAATGGTGGCAACCAAATGGAAGTGGATCTTCATCATCATACCAATAACAATAACAACAACAAGAAGCATATCAAATACAAAGAGTGTCTCAAAAACCATGCAGCTTCCATGGGAGGCAATGCCACAGACGGTTGCGGTGAGTTCATGCCAAGTGGAGAAGAAGGCTCCATTGAAGCCCTCACTTGCTTGGCTTGCAATTGCCATAGAAACTTTCATCGAAAAGAGATCGAAGGAGAACCCTATGATTGGCTCCACCACTCCCGCCTTGGGCGAAAGCTTCTCGTAGGTGGGAAGAACATGATCGGCCCACCAGAGCCTGCAGCATTCGCATACCCAACTGCAGGAGGGGCGACGTTCATATCATCCAGAGCTGCAACAACGCAACCCCACCACATGATAATGTCATACAACATGCTGGGTGGGGGCGGTGGGCACTCGGAGTCAGAGGAGCAGGAGGAAGGAATGGGAGCAGGAGTTGGGGGAAGGGTCTATTCGGGGGCGATGATGAATAAGAAACGATTCCGAACGAAGTTCACGGCGGAGCAAAAGGAGAAGATGCTGAGGTTTGCAGAGAAAGTTGGATGGAAGATTCAAAAGCAAGAGGAGAGTGTGGTGCAACAATTCTGTCAAGAGATTGGAGTGAAGAGAAGAGTTCTTAAAGTTTGGATGCACAACAACAAGCACAATCTTGCCAAGAAAGATACAATGTCACCTTCTCATTCTCCTAATAATCCTTTAAATTAAATTAAATTTCTTTAATTTCTTTTTTCTTCTTTTTTTCTTTTTCTCTTTTTAACTCATAAGATTGAATTATATAATTATTATATTACTACTATTGTTGTTGTTAATTATTAGCTAATGATGATGATCAATATGTGTTTGGTACATGTTGAGACATGTTTAAAAAATCTTAGTTATTGCACTGAATCCAAAGGCACTTGATAATTGGTTCTATATTATTAATTAGTTTCTATTTATTGTTGTTATATGTTTATACATATATATTTTTAGAGCACACAATGGTAGGTTGAGTGGATCGAAACCCTCTCACTCCCACTCCCACTTTTAGAATGGAATATCATGGTTAGTTTAACACTTAGCTAATTAAACTCATTTTTGATAAGTGTGTTCATATATATATTAAGGGTGAAGAAGTGTGAGTGTATGTTTGTGTGTATATATTGTAAGTTGGATATAGATAGGGTATGGTATATGACATTAAATATGATTATAATATCTGTTCTTCTTTTGTTTTTGTTTTTGGTAGTTGCATGCCTAACTCTCTTTCTAGCCTTCTCTACCTTTTGTCCTTTGACTTGCTTTTTCTCCCTTTCCAAAAACCCTAATACTCAAACTTCCTCCTTCATATTTATAACCCCATTTATTTCACTTTTTCTTTCTTCAATTCACTTCAACTTTTATAATAAATATATATTTCATTGTCTTATTTATTTATATATACACATATATATATAGATCTTTTCCTTTTCAAAACCCTAGCTACTTTCATATCTCTCTCCTTTATTTATTTATATTTATTGTTTCAAACCTAACTCACTCCTTATATATGTATTTGCAAAGGTTTGAGACGACCATGTTTCCAGCCATAATGTTTTGTTTCACGTCCTTTTTCCTTTTTCACAATAAGTCCAATCTCGTATTCATCTCACTTCTAATTTCAAAATTCATTATATATCTTTCTTGTCAGTTGAATTCTATTCACTTTAGCTTCGTTCGTTTATAAGTTCAAACAAGACAACTTTGAGAGATTCAGATCTACTTAAAGAAATCAAAAGATTAATTTAAATCCATATCCATATTTGTTATAGAAAGAAATTTCAGTTCGGTTCCGCTTTAATATATCTAAGTTTTTGTGGGTTAAAATCTACAATCATATTATTATAAAATTGAAATTATAGGGAATAAATCATCCTGAACGGTATAAAGTTTGTGGATTATTTTTGTTTTGTTTTATGAAAACTTAATGCTTATTAGGAACCACAAATACTTTTTTACAAAAAAAAACTCTTTTATCAAAAATTATTTTAAATAACAAAATTGCTTCTAATATAAAAAAAAAAAATTTAGAATCACATCAATGTCAATAAAGTCTCTCATTCTTTAATTATTGATTCTAAAATTTTGCAATATTTATAAATATTTTATTTAATTTTGTTATATTTAAAAACAATAGTTTTTTTTCCCTTAATAATGTTAGCAATATATATGGGTATAATTGTAAATCCCGAAATATAAAATTGAAACCAATCTGAATCAAATGAGTTTCATATAATTTAGCCTTACATTTCAATTTACGTACAAAATATATAGATCTCACCCCATGCTTCTTCTTTCTGAAAAATCATAAAATTTTATATATTTGATTTAGAAATACATAGGTAGAATTGAAGAAGGGATATATGTTATTTTCGATTTTTTATTGCGTCAAAATTATATATATATAGGGGAATAGTTGTAGTAAAACATAAAGTAAATGGGTACAGGTAATTAAAGATATATAACTTAAAAAGAAGTGCAAATAACATAGTTTTGGAATTTTGGTGTTCAATTATTCATACAACTTTTTAAAATGTTACATTAAGTAGTGATATATATATTATATACTAAAACAACAAAATTATTAAAAATGAAAGAAGTAACAATAATGATTTGGAAAAGTGTTAAAAAAAATATAAAATATGCCTAAAATATTTGGAAAAAGGGTTGATGCCGATAAAAGAAAAAAGCTTTTTCTTTTTGGTTCGTTGTGTTTGGGACATAAAAATAAGAAAAAAGAAATACTGAGAGAATGTTGTTTTGTTATCAAAAGGAAGAACGCACACTGAGAGATGGGAACATCAAAGAATAATCATTTTAATACAAATAAATAAATTATAAAACCCTCTCAACAACATTTTATTTAAACATGTATATATTTAATCAAATCTTTAAAAAGGTTCTAAAACATATTTAGAGTAGTAAATAAATATTCTCTTTTTTTTTTTAACATATTAAAATGTATAATCTTAATTAAATATTTATACTTTCTTACTTATTTCTTTTTCTATATTTCGTTAATCTTTTATTATATATATTCTATTATTTTTTAGTTCTACCAAAAACAAATTTCATACAAAAAAAATTAGCACAATAGTTTATGTTTAAAACTCATAATAAAAATAGATGAGACAAAACTGATTAAATTATATTGGTTAATATATAATTTTGCTCCTCCTATATTTAAGTTTGTTCAATTTTATTCATGAAAAATTGAATAATTCTTTTATATTTATCGTTAGATTTTTATAAAGAAAACAATTTTCTTATCCATTAGTACTATTTTCCCAAATTCTTAAAACATATTTTCATATATTTTTTCTTTTATATGGAGATTATTATTGGTATTTAAAGTATGATTTGATGTTGCTCAATTATACATGTTTTCAATTAGACTGTTTTAAATATGTTTGAGCAAGTGATAAATGATTTACAAGTATGTTTTAAGTTTCTTGAAATAAAGTTGTTTACTATTTTATAAAGATATTTGCAAAAGCATGAGTTGGAAGAGAAAAGTTTTAAGAAAGAAAACCATATGATATTTTATATACCAAGATTTCGATAGTCAATGTACACAGTTAAGAGTATGTGACTTTGTTGACCACTTAACCGATTACCATCGATTTCAGGCAAGATAGTATCAACAAAGCTCTACTATCTTGATCAAGATTATTAGATTAGACACGGTAGGTCGAGCTAATTACTATCGTGATCAAGTTTTCAAGGTATAGAGCTAACAAAGGTAAGCAAGTAAAGATTTATTTTAAAAAGTAGAAGAGCTGTTGAGAGATAGAAAGAGTTATTTAAAAAGAGAAAGTGTTTATTGATTGAGAAAGAGATTTTAAATAATTATATGCTTCATGTTATGTTTCATGAATTATTTATGCAAAAAAAAATCTAAGTTTAAAGTTGATTTATTTGAAACTTATGTTTTATCTAAACCGTCATTCATTGGGTTATTTACTTCAACATTTCCAAATGATTTCCAACTTTTTAAGAAGAGATGTGTCCAATCTGCTAAGTTAGTTTGTTTTTAGGTTTTTTTTTTTCTTCCGTTAGTTAGTACTTTAAGTAAACGTGTCATGTAAGTTTAAGGTTAAGTTTGTCAAGTTGTTTAATTTTTCTTTTCGTTTGATTTAGCATTATCTATATTTAATGACATTTAGCCTTAACTTATTTTGAGAATTGATATAATGAAGTTTAATTTGTTTAATCGTTAAATATTGTGTTGGTATGCTATTTAGTGTTTCAAAAGGTTCAATAGTCAGGATCAACTGATATCGTTTAAAAGGAAAACGACATTGGTTGGTTTCATGTTATCTCTCGAGTTGAGAGTAGTGATCCACGAACGGAAACTTTTTAACAAATTAAAAAAAAAAAAAGGTAATATTGGTTTTTATTTTTTATTTTTATAAATAGAAACTATAATTGAAAGTTTGAATATAATAAAGTTAAATAAAACCCATCCATAAAGAAGGGAGCATTATTATATATTATAATTTGAGCATTAAATATTAGAAGTGATAATTTTTTGTTTTGAAAAAAGGTTTAATTATATTTATAATAATTAAGAAGACCAAGACAGCATATGAACATTAATTAGAATAGGGCACAAGTAAAGAATGATTGGTTTGAATTAAATACATATTATTTGAAGATTTCAAAAGTGAAATTCATGCCAATGTCACACTTCAAAGCATTAAATTATGAGTGGCTTTTTGGTGTTTATCTTTCAAAATTTCATGCTCCTCTTGTGCCTTCTTCATTGACCAACCTTTAACCAAATTAATTTCTAACCCAACAACGAATTATTAAATTCATATATTGCAGCAGCCTACATACACAAATAATTTAATTTCTTCCATTTTCTACTTAAAATGATAACAAATAACAAATACAATTATATTTGTGTTTGGTGTGAGAGAGATCCATAGGTGTTGTACATATATATACACATATATAGCAACACACATGACCCATGTACATAATGAACATATGAGACCATTATCAATACCATTATTGCATCCCAATCAGTACTCCTAACTCCTAAGGTATGTCCTCCATTGTTAGCTAGAAATGTCACTTACTTTATTAGAAAAATTAAACCCACTTAAAGTATAAATTAAATGAAAGAAAATGAATGAAATTTGAAATTATATAGGTAGAAACCAAGTTGATAATTGAAGTTAAAATGAAATGTGAATTGAATGTTGTGTAGTGATATAATTTGAGAAGAAAGGTTCACGTGAAAAGAATTATTACTATTACACATTTCTATTTGTCATAAAAATAGAAGAAAAGAGAAGAAAATGATGGAGAGGGCCTAATAGCATTAAAGAGGGGCAGAAGAAAACATTATGTTTGTTTTGTGGATTGCTTTTAATTCAGTGTTTTGGGACACAATATGTATTAATTCCTTTTATCTACCTACCTCATACAACACACTCTTTCATTTATTATTCACTTTCTCCTTCTATTTCCATTACTACACACATCTCTCATTTCTTCTTTCTATTCAAATCTCATCTCTTTCCCACCATTTCTATCTTAACACCTATAATATCAACTTCATATAACTCTTTTTCTTTTTAAATAACTATTAAATTGATACTATATACTACTTTAACCCTAAACTCTTACCCCATTAAACACAAACTTTCAAACTCCAACATATTCAAATTATAGACTTCATAATTCAACTTCTCACCTCATATACAAACTAATTAGAGTTTTCTATCGGTTCTTAGAGATTGTTAAATATTTTCAAATAATATTGTAAATTTCTATACCATAATAGTTTATCACTAAAGCGATAGATATGTCTATTTAGGTCTACCACATTCTATAATTGATCAAAAGTAAAATTTTATTAGACTTACAAATTGTAAGTTTACTCATTTTGCTATATTTAAAAATATATACGATGGTTAGTATTATTCATTAATCAGTCATACATCTAACACTAAAATAAATTATATTAAAAAAACTTTACTTTTGTTATGATATTAGCAATAAATAAATAAAATGTTTCTTATAATACTCATTTGCCGCTTAGTTTGGTTGAAATGATTGTTTTATGGATGAAATATTTGATTGATTGTTCATGATCAGAATTATTTATGTTATGTATGATATATGCAAATGTGTGTAAAAAGGGCCTATGGAATTATTCTTTATACAAATAAATCTAATATCAAATTTAAAAACTAAAGCTACTTGTAAACTCATAATCTTTCATCTAAAACGGTTGGGCTTCAATCCTCCAACCACTAGGTTGTACTTTAAGGAGCCGTTTGGGGGAAGGAAAGGAATAAGAAAAAGGGGGATTAAGTGGAGGAAAGGTAATCCTTGTTTGGGGAAGGAATAAGTTAAGGAATATAGAGGATTATTTTGAATCATTGTTTGGGGAAAGGATTAAGTGGAAGGATTATGAGAGATTATTATAATTCTTGTTTGGGGGAAGGATTATAACCAAAAAATTGTATTTTTTTTTTCATTTGTGTATTTTTTTAAATTTATACATTAACCCGAATATGAGAAAAAATACATAATTATTTTTCGTTTCTAGTTTCAACACACAAGATATATTGGATTACGTTATTTTTATTTTTTTTTTCATTTTTAAGATATATTTTTTCATTTATATTTGTTTTCTTAAGGAGAACGATAATGAACATACTAGCGGTTAAAAGAAATAAAACGACTATTTTCTCGAATTACAGTTAATGGAAACATCAGTTACATAGTTAATCAGTCTAGCAGAGAATAACCAAACAATTACAATGGAAACGAAAAACATAACAGATCAGTAATGGAAGGGAACCGACAATCAGGGGTTATTGCGTAGAATGACCCTGCAGTAGCCACACTTCAGGTGATCGGGCATCTAAAAAAATGTATGCATTAACTACGTTTTTTCCGTCACGACAATCATACATTTTGTCAGGTCCTTTTCACTAAGGCCTCGAATGGATTGCAGTTGTGCATTCGTACAATCCATGGCATCGCGAAGTACGTCCAAGCTATCAATCTGTTGCATGGTCCGCTTCCTCTTACTTTCGCACGTGCCCCTGTCGCGCGATCTTTGTAATACGGAAAAGGTTTGTTCAGTAGGCTTTTCGCTACAGGATGTGCCTGTCAAAATGTTGGAAAAAATATAGTTAGCAGTGTAATAAATCTGATGTGGACACGAAAGTGCAAATATTTCCATACCCGGACCCAGCTGTTGAAAATGTCCTGCTCCACAACGATGCACTAAAGGTCGTCATTCCACCCGAACCCACTGCATACAGGACCACACATCTCTGCAATTGCCTGGAATGATCGTTTCAATAACTTTATTCTGCTTTCTACAACGGTAGTGGATGTCAATTTGCACCCTGGCATCCTCTCAGCTAGCATTCTCAGCAACTGCGCGAGGTAGCTAGGTCGAAAGGTGTCGTTGTCTGATCTCCACCCTTCTACGGAGACAAGATCGACAAGACAACTGACGAGGCATGACTCCTCTGCTCTCGTCCATGCGTGCTTTGGGTTTCTCGATGAACTGGCCATGCTGACAATAAAAAGGTGACAAAATGACATATGTATAGAATGAATACAAAAAGTGCATACAATAAAAAATGTTATCAATTGCATTACAACGTTAAGTACAACATGAACGGTACAACAAAAAGTTTTTTTCATGTGCTTCTCCTATAGGTAACTGTCACGTACTAGTCGTTTCGCGACTGCCATTCGTTGAACATCGACTGTGCGAGGTCATCCCTCCATTGAGTCCATTCGTTTGACGCCTCAATGTAGTTGATGTGGTCACCTCCAGTCGTTGCATAGTTCGAGTCACCCTCGTCCTCGTTCTCGTCTAGCGTGTCGACATTTGTCATCTCACAATTTATTAGATTGTGGAGTAGACAACAAGCCATAATAGTGCGACACTGAACCTGAATGGGGTAGTACGACTTTTCGCGAAGTATTACCCAACGACCCTTCAGAAGACCAATCACTCGTTCGATAACGTTACGTGTAGACGAGTGTTTCATGTTGAAGAACTCCTTAGATGTAGTTGGAGCATTTTCAGTGTCACAACACTCTTGCAGGTGGTATCGTTCTCCTCTATACGGAGCCAAAAATTCCTCTGCATTTGGGTACCTCGCGTCACAGAGGTAGTAGAACCCTGAAATTGTTGTTTTCTTATACTAAAATTATCGGTAGTAGAAAGAAATAGTAATTTTTAAGTTTTGAAACACTAGTTGTTACCCTTAGGAACCCTTAGTTCGTTGGGTCTTGAAATGGCATCACGTAGGATACGAGAGTCAACTGCTCAACCTTTCCAGCCTGATAAGAAGAAAACGAAGTTCCCTTTTGTATCACGTACGCCAAGAACATTCGTCGTCACTTCACTCTTCCGTGTTCGATATCTAGGTCGATCACTTGCGAACACGTTCACTTTTATGTATGTGTCGTCAAGGACACCAAGGAAATTCTGCAGCGTATAATAAAACGACCATTTACAATTACCCAAGAGAGTCGAGAGTCAGTATGTATAATGAAACCGAATTTGAGACACCTAACCTCGAAACACTGCCACTTGGGATTTGTGCAGTCGCTTGGAACAAGCTGTGATTTCGCCAATAACTCGTCAGACAGACGCAGTACGACCATAAGGACTATGTTAAAATGCCTTGATGCAGTCTCGCTAGATCGTACAAAGTCTCGTTGTACCTCGCGGTTCTTAACATCATGTGAAAGCACGTGTAGGAAGATAGTGACTATCTCTTCGACATCGACAGCGTCAGTGGATTCTAGTACGGTCGTTGTCTGTAGGAGATGACAGAGAATTGCGAAACAACGTCTATCCATGCGCGTACTTTGCTGACATACAAGGTCAGACTTGTGTATCATACGAAAATACGCAATCTGTCTAATCTTATGCCTTGTGTCACACGGTACTTGGGGAATCCTTCTCATATCATTGAAGAATGTGTCAAACGTCATTATCATTTGATGTTGGACAAGTAGAAAGGCGTTCAAAACATTTGCCAGTTCTGTGGGATTCATTGAAAGGTACTCTAAGGGTCACCCTGACAAAGACTTTCGTTAGATGGACTTAAAAAATGTTTAGGCTTGTTACTAGATTGTACGTTTATGTCGAGTGACTAAAAACATGGTCAATCCAAGTACTGTAATTATCTTTGACACAATTTTCGTTTGATGCATTGTTTGTATCGTTGCGTCGTGGTCTGTATTATTCTTATACAAGACTAATATATGTTACATAGTTTTACCCAACTGTAATCTTTATATTTCTTTCTCAATTGTATTTGTATGTGTCTAGGATTTTGAAATTTGCATTGTTTATACGAAATATACTTATTAATTTTCGAAGTACACACAATCTAATTTTTTTTATTATTAAATAAGTTTAGTACAGTTACGTTGTCTAAAACAGTCATATGTTTGGTTCTTAATTAGTGGTGTACGAGTAACCACGGTTAACTTAACAACATGAAGAAAACAAGTTGAAACATGCTAAAGAGAAAGAGTGATAAATGAAATGCATCACATGTGACAATAAAATAGTACTTTCCCCAAACGTCGAGTTTATGAAATGTCGGACAAATGTCTCATATTACAAATAAAAATGTATATATTGTTCATACATGTTATGTATTAAAGGGAATACATATACATTCAACAGAAAATGACCTACTTTAGCAGAATGTCGATGTTTTCCTAGTACCTCGAAATTGTAGTCTACGTACACTTGACTGCACTGCATAAGGCAGTGATGAAACTTACATAAGGACACAATGTATTAGAATATATGTCTCTAAATAAAAATATAGATAATGGTGCAAGAGCGTACCTTATAGTTCGTATCTAACGACGCGTAACAAAAGTGGCCAAATAAAAAAGTTAACAAGTAAATGGGAACAAGTATACAAAATCTAAAACAATGTTAAACTCTGCCTCAAAGAACGAAAGTTCGTTCAGTTAAATGAAATCGAACTTCAAATGACAAATAAATTTATCGTGGATGGACTAATGCAACGAGACCTTATTAGATGTGGGGATATGAAGGGCATTGCATCCATATCAAATGCATTGATATGAAGGGCATAGATAAAATGAAATGCAACATACGAAATGAAATCATGGATGAAAAAATGCATAAAACACACTATATGTAGTAATTAACGTGAAGAACATTCAATGGATAAGATGAAGACGGACATAAAAAATACGTACCAATATGGAATGTCGCACGAAAATATGGACAACAATGGATGAACAAGTGACCAGCAAAGGAGAACAACATCAAATGAGAAAAGGGGACAATATATATAAAGGAAGGCAGTAGCAAAGTTAATGATGCTACAACAACCCAAAAAAATTTAATCCCACTATCAAATGTGTTGTGTTGACAAGAAAAAAATAAGATGGATGGTCAAAGAAGCATTCACGGGCATGCCACACAAGTCAGAGACAGTCAGTGCATGTGAAGGAAAGAAAAAGTCTTTTTTTTTTATTTTCTACCCAACCGACGTGAAAAAACAGTAAACAAAAGTAAACAAATACAGCGGCAAAAGAGGAAAATAAATTCATTAAACCAGAGACAGAGAAGAAGTAAAAAATACAATGGACAACAGAAGAAAAACGAAAAAAGAGAGACTAATCCAGAGACACGATCCAACAAACGGAAAATGAACATCCAAAGAAAAATGACTGTAAACACTAGAGCAAACATGGAACAAAAAAATAAATGGTTGAACAACATAAAAGTAGTAATAATGAAGATCAAAGAGAACATGTGAATGCTAATTTCAATCAAAACAAAATGCATATTCAAGATATATTAGTGGAATAGAAGGAAGATATATTACCTCGACCCTAACTTGCTTGGAACCACCACAGCCACAACCCTCGGTTAGTATCTGTCACTCATCAGAGGATGAAAGATCGTCGCGGTCACAGAGGTTAACCGAGCGACAAGAAAAATATGATGAATGACATCCGAGCGGCAAGTTCGTAGGACAAGCCATGCAAGGAAGCAGCCACCTAGTCAACGAACGCCCAGTCGAAGATAAGGCATCGGAGGCCATCGTTTATTTCTAAACGTGGCTTGTCAACGACATCCACATCCACAGGGACATCGGAGACCGAAGAACAACAAAGAAAAAAAATGTGAGGTTTATAAAATCAACGTGCATCAAAATACCGTGAAGAAGATGGTATTGAACGATGGAGAAAAATCAGTGAGCGCCGAAGAGGAAGAGAGAAATTCCTTCGGCTGTGAGAAGAGGAAGAGAGAAAGGTTAATTGTTTGGCTGTGAGAAGAGGAAGATAGAAGAGTTAATTGTTCGGTTGTGAGAAGAGGAAGAGAGAAACCTTAAACTGTTTGACTGTGAGAAGAGGAAGATAGAAGCTTTAAATTTTTCGGCTGTGAGAAGAGGAAGAGAGACGGTTGTGAGAAGAGAAAGAGAGATGCCCTGAATTGTTTGGGTGTGAAAAGAAGGAAATGAAGAATTTAACGAGGAAAGAGAAGATGGAAAAGAAGAAAGAGAATGATTGTTTTGAAAAATGGGAGGATTATATTGGAAAAGGGAAGAATTAAGTGGGAAAATTGGGGGAATAAATGGGAAAAGAGAAGGATTAAGAGGGACTAAATTTAACACTTTTCCTACCCTTAATCCATGGCCAAAACAAGGAAATGACTAAGATTAGTCCTTTCCTTTCCTTTCATTTTCCAAACGACCCCTAAAATTTTAAAATTAAGAATATCTTAGATATGTATGTATTTATTTATTACTATATTTAAGAGTATCAATTTTATTTTTGAATGAAAAATATCAATCAATTAAATTTTGTCACGTCATCCTAACAAAAGTTAAGCCTATCAAGTTGAGCCCAATTCAAGTCCATGGTGAAAAATTGGGTCGAAGAAGATATTGGATACAAGCACAACAAAAATTGGACCCAAAACCATTTATAGCTCATGAGAAACAATCTTTATAAAGGGAGATCTTACCTTTTCAATTTTATTAAGTGGAGGTTGGAAGAATTCAAGACTAAAAGCTCTTTAAAAGACTTAAAGAATATTTAACTCTTTTCAAGCTCTAGAGATGGAAGCTTTGAAGTTCTCAAATTATGATGAAAGAACACTAAAGATACGAAGAATATAATTTTTTTTTTCAAATTTATGAAAATTAAAACTTTCAAGCTCTTAAATTTTGAAGACTAAAATTTTAAAATTCTGATGATCGAAAGACATTTTAAAACCCTGAAGATTCAAGCTCACAAGATCCAAGTACTGATGCTCCTAAGATCAAAACACTTAACTACCCAAATCTTAAAAATCACACTCTCAAGCTCTCAAGGGTTGAAGACTGATTTTTTATCATGTTTTCAAGACCGAAGCATTCAAGCTCCGAAGAATTGAAGCTTCAAATATTAGAAAATTTCAACAAATTAGTTGTATCTTCCTAGCCTACAAGCTGAAAATTCAATTTCAACTTAAAGAAAAGCCTCATAAGCCCATCAACAAACAAGAAGTAGATCCAAATTTATTAACAAGCTTGATGTCGATTCAGGTCAATCAACAAACCAAAAGAACGATTAAAGCTAATCAACAAGACAAAGAATGATTCAAGAAGATCAACAAGCCCAAAGTCGATCCCAAAAGATCAACAAGTTCGAAGTTGTTGATTACCTAAGAAAATCAACAAACCTCAAAGTTGATCATTTAAGAAAACCAACAAACCAACAAACTTAAGAAGAAGTTTATTCTTAAGAAAGCATCAAATGACAAAAAAAAAAAAGGTTGTTTATTAATATATCAATATGATTTTTTTTTACAAGAATATGAATTTTTTAAAAATTGTGAATTTAGTAAAATGGATCTGACATATTAAATCCAGTGTATGTAACGTTGGTGTTTTAGAATTTATAATATTCTGTTTTCTATAATTTACATAATAAGAAAATATATTTTTTATTATTTTTAGTACAGTAATTATTATGTTTTGGAGGGCTATTAAAAAATTATCGACTTTTAAATTTGTTATTTTTACAATTTAAAAAATGTAACGACGTCTACTTTGTTGTCATAATTTTCTTTCCAGAAATTTCAATCTTTCTTCCAACTGTCTGAGAAAAAATTAGATGAATTCTTGATATTTCGGAACTTTTACAAAGTTTAAAATTGCAATACACAGTTGAATAAATGAAGTGAAAGAATTCAATTCATATTTAAACTACACGAAGGTTAAAAGAAATATAAAAAAAGGATGTAAACAAATAAATTTACATATGAATTTAACCCAAGAAATGAACAGTTCCAGAAGCAAAATTGCTGATTCCGTTGGTCTAACGTTTTGGTCTTCTTATGTGGAAAGGAGGGTGAGAGAGTATGGTTGAAGATTTGATAATTGGCGAGCAATAAATGGAGCACTAAAGATTAAATTGAGTTGCTGCAGATCACCTTTGATTGGCATGAGCTGGAACAATTTGATCTCTTTCCTTTCTTGGTGAGTGACATGTTATGCTTATTGGATTTTCATGATTATGTGGTAGCTCGTAGTTCTTGATGGTTGTGTAGTGGAGCTCGCTCTCTTTAAGACATTTTACAGCTCTACTCTTGGTTGTGAAAACAATTTTGAAAGTACCATGACATCCATGCACGAAAATTGATCGGTAGAACCAAACACCTTTTCAAAATATATGATATTGCTCATATTGCTCAAACTAAATAGTTGAAGGAAAAACGTAAGAGAACTAAGAACTTGAATGAAAAACGTAAGAGGAGAAAGGAGAATGTTTTGTGTAAAATGAGAGGGAGAGTTGCGGCTTTTATAGCCATTAAATCCAAAACAGAAGGAGCTAAATGCATGGTCCACCGTAGAATGTGTGCTTGTTCTGTATGTTCTTTAGTGTAGGGATGGAAGGTGTCAAAGAAGTCTTTTTTTTCTTTTTTTCTTTTAAAACCATTAGCTACTAATCTAACTTTAAACGTGTTTAATGTTCCATCAGGTTTGAGTTTCTTCTTTAGAATCCACTTACAATCTATGGATTTACAACCTGGAGGTAGGTCTACTAGGTACCAAGTCCTATTTAACTCAAGAGATTCCATCTCATCATTTATAAATTTTTGCCATAAGTTGGCATCTACAAAGGACAGAGCTTCTTTTAGGTCTTCTTTTACATTGAAGGTATGAAGTTATCCCCAAAGTCCTTGACTGTTCTAGTTCTTTTTCTTCTTTTAGGTTTTGGGTCAACTTCCTCAGTTGAGATAAGATTTCCATCTAGAGTTAGACTACTAGATCCTAAACCCTCACTATTCCTTGATTTAAAGCAAAATTTATCCTTAAAGAATTCAAGTCATTTGACTCAATGACTACTTGGTTTACTAGGTCCTAGAACCTATAGAACTTTACTGTTTAAGGAATAACCTATAAAACCACATTTATAGGCTCTACCAGCAAGTTTTCCTCGTCTAGGGTCTAGAATCTCAACAAAAACTTAGGCATCACCAGGTTCTATAGTAAGACAAGTATGGTCTTTTATCTTAAGGATTTCATAAAGTGAAGTAGTGTTTTTAGATTTTAGAATTCTATTAAGGACAAAAAATATGATAAGGATAATTTCACCCAACTAATAAGATGTAGCTCCTGAGTTGAGTCAAATGGCAACTACTAGCTTAACTAGAGTTCTAGTTTTCTTCTTGGCTTTACCGTTCATCTCATAAGAGTAAGGCACAGTCTTTTCGTGTATCATTCCATGTGAGTTATAGGACTCGTTGAAATTGTCTGAGTCTACTTCACGTACAAAATAATTGAAAGCATCTAAACCGTCACTTTTATTAATAAAAAATAAAGGCTCGGTTTTGTAAGTACATATTTATGCAAAGTTTTAGTTATTTTAGCCTGACTACAAAATTTTCATTTCTCAAAGTCGTTTATGGATAACTTAGGGATCATTTTTATTCTACTCATGTTACTTATTATTCATTTATTAACATGACAGAGTCTAGCATGCCAAATATTTAAATAACACAACATATACACAGAAGATTTGAATTTATTAACTTCAAAATTTAATTTGAACATGCCTTTTTAGTTGCAAATCTCTTCCCCACAAAGACATTATTTTTTGTTGAAGTAAAGAGATCAACTCCTATGGTTTGAGTGAAACCAATCTTGTTGAGGAGGTAGCTTGAGATCAGATTCTTCCTTATTTCTGGGATGTGTGTAGGACTTCCTTTAGAGTGAGGATATTTCCAGAGGTAAACTTAAGCTCTACATCTCCAATACGAACAACCTTTGTCGAATGATGATCTCCCAACAAAATATTTTTATCCTTAATCTCATTATAAGTTTTTTAAAAGACTAAGGTCGTGACAAACATGGTGCAAAGCTCTAGTGTCTATCCACCCTCCCTCAGAACCATCAATCACATCTACTTCTATTATCATGACATTAACGACCCTTCTAACGAGTTCGTCTAATCAATAGGACAACATTTGTTCCTACAATACTTAGCCATACTTTGAGACTTGTGCTAGAATAGACGGGTCCTTTTAAGAAAGAAGAAACTAACTGAAGAATTTTGAAGGAAGAAGTATGTTTTTAAGAAATTAGGCATTTTGATACTCAATGTTTTGGATATCGTGACATGAGGAAAGAATCTACGAGCAAGGCACAATAGGCGTTTTGAGAGTTTGAACATGAGATGAGTTAGCTAGGCATTGAAGAGTTAGGAATTTTTTGGAAAATTTTCTAATTGTACTTAATGGGCCACGTGTAAAGGTTTAAGCTAAGTATGGTTTGAAAAATTATTAATCTCACATGTGTAGTACTTTAAGCAGGAGTTGAAGAGTTAATAAAAACATAAGGATGACTAATCTAATTTAGATTAGTACGTATATGGAAGATGGTTAGTAGTGAGAAAGGTTATGCTGAAGTACTTGAAGTTATTATGCTAAAAAGAAGACTCACCATGGAGAAGGAACTTTGGAATCTAGGTGCTCCTCTCAAGACAGAATTTGTGTAGTGAGTGATTTTTCAAATGTTATTTTAAAGATTTTAAAGCTTTTTTCTAAGTTTCTTGTTACTTTTATGAAGATGATCTTACGTGAAGTTTATAAAAGAAATGATTTTTGAAAGAAAGTTTTATGTTATACTTAAATAAAGTTATGTTTAATGATGGTATGCTTTGTTGTGTGTAAACCCTTATTCCTATTCATATCATTGAACCTAAATATTATGTGCACAAGAGGAGTAAAGGTAGTTATGTAGAAAATGACTCTATGGGGAAGTGAAGCTTGTTGGCATAAATACTTCAAATCTATATAATAGATTTAACTCAAGATCATTCATGCTAAATTGTCAAGAATAAGTTACATACCAGATTCCATTGATTGATGGCTGTAAAATGGCTACAAAATGGTTATTGTCTTCCTCAACCAAAACTCAAAATGCCCTTAGTGGGATCTTTCTCTTGATGGGTTACAAGAAAGACTGAGTTCTTATTGTTTTGGTATATTAGGGACCATAGCCCCCAGTCTCTTTATATACTAGTTCAATTAGGATCCCTATTAAATCCTAATCAATCTAGGAATAGGTTTCTACCCATTTAATTCATACTCAATTAGGAATCTTGAGCCTTAATTAAATAGATCACATAATAGGCCTCATTTAAAAAAATAACCCAATGTGATCGCTACAACAGAAATAGTCGTCATAGTTATTTTCTGTTGCGAACAAAATCTATGACAGTTATTTACAATCATAGTATCGCCTGTTGTGGAAAGTCCTTCCATGATAGTTTACAAACACTATCATAATAAGTTTTTTCATGACGAAAAATAAATGTCATTAATTACTATTTTATGACAACAAATAAATGCTATATTTTATTTTATGACAACAAATAATTGTTATCATTTGCATATTAACAACAGTTACAAAAATGTCGTGAATTCGTTTATTATGATATTTTTTATCTGTCAAGGATATGCCAATCGTGACCGTTTTTATACAAATGAATGTCATCTTTTTTATAGGAAAATTGCGTAGGGTAGCATTTTGAGAATATAATATAGCAAATAACACAATATACTATTTTAGAATTTTACAAATGTGACAAAATTTTCACTTATAAAAATATTCTTCATCTTAAATTTGTTATTATTCTTAAACTATCATTCAATAACTTATTTCTCTTCCTCTTTTTAATGTACTATTCATTATTTATTTATTCTCCCACTTTTTAAGGCCCTAATTATTTGTTTATTCTTATACTAGAAAAATTATTTATTTTTTCTGTCTTAATCTTGATTTTAGAATATCAATAGTACAATAGTTGCAATATGAAATATAATGGTTGTTGATCGAAGTAATTTAACTTCATTTGTGATTTTGTTTTTTACTTTATTCGATGTGTATTTTGAGTTGAATCTGATTTCAAATGATTTTTTTTTTTTAACATTCATTTTGTTTTGGTTTTACTTTGTCTCGGTTTTGTATATCAGTATTGTGATTTACTAATATTACATGTATTAGTTGGTTAATATACTTACTACAGTTATTTTTGTTTTTTCAAATTTTATGCAGTTCATTAGAGTATTATTAGGTATATGAATGATGTAAATCAATATATCATTATCAAGTATATCAACAATATATTGTTAAAGCATATCAGTAAAGTGAATCATTATCAAATATATGAACCAAGTTTACAAGTGTATATCAATAGTATATCAAGTGTATAAGTAGGACTTCAAGCATATCAAGTTATTTAATCAATCAAATGTATAGGTGAAGAATACTAACTATATTTGCAGTGTTAAAGCATATCAAGAATACTAACTAAATTTGATCAATCAAATTTAATCAAATGTTTGAGGATTACTTTATTATGTACATCCCACATAGAGACTAGAGTTTTAGTCCAAGTGGGAGTTTGTTGGGTTTTATGTCATAAAACTCGTAGATTGTAAATATAATCTGTTAACAGTTATTAACAAAGTGTTATTATTGTAATTTCAATAAATGTTATTGATTATATTATTAGTTTTATCTTAATAACCCAAATCCAATAACTACTATCCTAAGTTGTTTGATGAGTCTTGAACAATATGTAGAGACATACATGGATCAATGTTCAAGATCAACTTAAAGGATCTATAGTATTGGGATAAGGTTGGGTACCATATCTAGGTAACACTATTGATTTACGACTCACTTTGTATTTGCTACAAACTCAATGATCCAACGCATTTGTGTAGTTGACATGCGAGTGAGGGTATCCTATGCAATGGGTTTGCATAAGACCGAACCGCGAAATAGTATCCACTAGATGTAACTCCGTTAACTAGTTAGGTTTCTATCTCACTAGGATGACCTAGGTAACTTAGTTTTAATCCTAAGTGTGTTATGAGCTCCTGTTCGCGATAGATTGTCGTTTGATTTGTACGGATGAGAGTGGCCAGATCGCCAACTCAATAAGCTTATCATTTTGGGGACAAGACCGAGTAAGGAGTTGGGAACATAATTACACAAGATGAAATTCACTCATTTCCTCTTTTAGGGTAAGTAGATGAGTGTTCCCTTAAATGGTGTCTCCACGTCTTAAACAAACAGCCATACCCTCTCTATGGCACGATAGGGATTTCTATTTATTGGTAGGACCATAAATAGGTTGTTCATTAGAGGAGCACTAACGACTCAATATGCTTATCATTTTTGGGACAAGATCGAGTAGAAAGCTGGAAACATAATTACACAAGATGAAATTCACTCATTCCCTACTTTAGGGTAAGTAAATAAGTGTTTCCTTAAATGTTGTCTTCGGAACTTGAGCAAAGGGCCCTACCCTCTCTATGGCATGAGAGATATTTTTTTTTGTTGGTTGGACCATAAACATGTTGTTCATTAGAGGAACAGTAGTATTTAAGGGCTAGAAGTAACACAAGGGTACAACGGTAATTTGACCTAGCTGGTGTTAAGAACACTCGTGAAGGACTAACTTACTATTATTGGTCTATATCCATGGACACAGAAATATATCTACAGTGAAAAGAGTTCAGTTGTGAGTCTTTAATGGAGAGTACACACAGTTAACGAATATTGATTAATGTGGTTAATGAGTTGAGCCAATTAATCTCATATCATTATAGCTTCTGATCTGTAGGTCCATTAGGTCCTCTTCCTAGCTCGCAAAGGGCAATGAGATTTATTTATATTTGTTGTAGTTTGACATGTTCAAATTTACTTAAGGAATTAGTTTAATATATAGTGATACATTATGATGTAAAGTTTGTAAAACTTTATTATATAAATTTAATTTTGAATATGATTCAAAATTAATTTGTGAGAGAGAAAATATTTTAATAAGTTCAAATATTAATATGAATTGGATTCATATCAAAATTATTGGTTATGAGAGAAACTTATATTTGAATCATATTCAAATATAAGTTAAGTTAAATATACGATATTTAATTTAGCTATTAAATAATTAGAGAATTAATTAATAACTTAGTTCATTTAATTAAATTTATAAGATATTGCAGAGATATTAATTAAATATGATTTAATTAATTATATTAATATAAATATATAAGATATTGGAAAGATATTCATTCAAATAAGATTTGAATGAAATATTAATTAAATATGATTTAATTAATTATATTAATATATAATATAGAAGATACTGGAGAGATATTTATTCAAATAAGATTTGAATGAATTATTAATTAAATATGATTTAATTAATTATTAACTAATTGATTGATTATTAATTAATTAGTAAATTTGATAATAGAATCTCATTATTCTCTCCTACTCCTTTTCCTATTCCAAGAAAGAAAGAGAGTTATAAATATCTAGAAGCAAACCATTTTCTTTAAACAAGATTCATTAAGAAAAAAAAGCCAAGGCTTTTTCTCTATGCAAAAAGAGTTTCTCTCAACTATCTCTGAACTTTTTCCCATCTCAATTGGTTCCCACAAACCAATCTCATCCCAAATGATAGAAAGGTCTTCGACGGGCGGTGTCCCAATTTGGAGATTGAGTTGTAGATTGAGAGACGTCATCGAAAGTAAGTTCTCGTGTCTTATCTTTAAAAGCATGTTTAGAATTTATTTAGAATTTTGATTCTAAAATTTTGTCAATGTATCGGTATTTTAAGATTTTCAAATGAAATTGAGTAATGGTTCTTTAATTCTTCTGCTGCCATAGAGATTTTATTCCTTCAGAGCTCGAGTTGTCAGTTCTTCAAATGTGTAGGGCTTTATTCCTTGCAAAAGAGTTCCCAGTGCATGCCTTGGGTGCACATTTCTACAGCCAACAGTTTGGTGAGCCGATCTTTACAATCAAGACTTAGGGCTCTCTATCGATTGATGTAGTTGATGATTGACTTTCCCTTTCTTTGTTTTGTATTTGTAAATTTATCATGCCTGTAGTGCGCCTAGTGTTGTAGAAGCGATTAAGAAATTCCTTTTCTAGTTATTCCCAACTGTCAATGCTTTCTTGCTCCATATCAGTATACCACTCAAAAGCGTTTCCTTTCAAGTTTTGAACAAACTGTCTGGATAGTTGATCTCCTCTTGATCCTGCATTCTCGCATGTTTCGACGAAGTGGGCAATGTGTTCTTTTAGATTGTCCTTTCCATCAAATAATTGCTGGAATTTGGGAGGTTGGTACCCAAGCGACATTCTTAAGTTGTCAATTCCTTTGGTGTACCACTTAGAGTACATCAAAGAAGTCTGGGATGGGTCTCCAAACTAAGCTCTGATGGAGTTTGTAATCATATCTTATAATTATTGAACTGAGAGAGAAGCCACAAAAGTTTATTGTTGTTGTGGTTGATTTTCTTGCACCACGTTCTTCCCTTTGTCACAAACTTTAACAATAGGAGTTTGACTTGATTGAGGCTTTTCATGAGTCTGCATATACTCTTTTAAGGCTGTGATTTCGTGATCTCGTTCATCAACAACCTTCATTAGAAGATTAATTTTCCTCTCTATCTCTGCCATGGCAACCTCGACCGTTACATCAGCCATCACGACAAACATCACATCAGTGTGCCTCTCTCTTTGACATGCTAGAGGCAGAATCAGAATCATCATATAGAGGATTTTCCTTGATGACAATCCCAGCTTTAGGAGATTCCATCATTTGCTTAAGGATGCTCTGCGCGATAGCAAGACCTTGATCTTGCACTTGAATGATCCCCTTCGAACGACTGCAGATTACAAATCTTGTGTAGGCGTTGCTTGAAACAAACTATTTGGATGCAGTTTTCCTTGGTGTCATTGGTTTGCATGTAGATTTAGATGACGAGAGAGATGAGAGGTAGAGATGTCCCACTGGACATGCCAATTTGTTCGCACGAGATTTTTGAAGAAACTTGATTCTTGGAGTTGAACTTGAGTTGATGTTGTATTTTTGTTGATTTAATGCGATGTGGTTCGATCTTTAGAATTTGAACCTTTGATTCTCTCTCGATTGAATGCTTACACTTAATTTGAGGAAGCGGAACACGTAATGTTCTTGAAGTTGGAGTTTTGGAAGAAGGCTTGTATCTTTAAAGGAGCTTCAATCTTCGAGGGAAGTTGGAGTCTTAGAAGAGAGCTTGTAGAAGTTAGAGTATTGGAAGAAATTTTGTATCTTCAAAGGAGCTTTAATCTTCGAGGATGGTCGACTTTAGGAGTTAAGGAGTCTTCTAGCTCTTAGGAGAATTCTCTCTAGACCTTCTAGAGTAAAAAAATTTCAACTCTTACAAATGAGAAGAACTCGTCTATTTATAGAGTTCTCTGGTGAGCTTTATGGGCTTGAGCTTGGTTGGTCCATGAACTAGACTCATGGGCTCAACCACATGGATTTGGATCATATTTAGTCTTTGGACTCAATTAAACTTATTTTTAGGCACAATTGAACCAAAATAATTAACTTCATCCAACGGTTATGATGAAAATATGTGGCATTATCAAAATTGGCCAATTTACGTTTTCAATTTTAATTTGGGACATATGTCCATTTTTTTAGTCCCAATTTCAATTATTTATATTTTTTATCATTAATTTAGTAATGTTGTGGCAATTTGTAATTGGTCTAAAAATTTCATATTCAACAGAGACATCAAACTACGTAAGTTTTTCTTTCTCTGATCTATACTTTATTAAAGCATGCTTAATAAGAAAATTAGTTTCTTAATTATTTTTGTCAATGTACTGGTATTTTGGGATTTCCAAATTAAATTGAGGAATGGTTCTATAAAATCTTCCACTGTCAAGGGCTTTCATCCCTTCATCACCAAGCTTCAAACCCCCCAATAACATTAACTTTAGAAATCATAGCTACAAATTCATCTTCTACCAGGTTCGCTTGCGCAATACGACTATTCTTGTTTCTACAATTCCTAGCCAAGTGTTAAGACTTATTATAGTTATACCAAACAATTTGTACAATACTTCTGAACTAAGAGTTGTTCTATTTGTTGGATTCACGTTTCATCTTGTTTCTTTTCGGCTTCAAATCTGGTTTCACGACTATAGTAAGCTTCTTTCTGGAAATTGCGTTCACCTCTTCCTTTTGATCATGCCTTCTTGCCTCATCCTCTATCCTTAGTCTCATGATAAGACTTTCTAGTGAGAAGTCCTTGGTTTTGTGTCGTTAGAGCATTCTTGAAATCTTTCCACACAGAAAATAATTTGTCAATTATAACTGCAACTTGAAATTGATCGTCTAGCACCATACCTTCGCTGATAATTTCATGTGCTATCTGTTGGGACAAATATTAACCCTTTTATAGATAGCCTATTCTCAATCCTTATCATGTATATGTTCATTATTTTTAAATTTTTATGAAAAATATAAAAATAGACTTCAATAAGAATCCAACAACATGAAAATCACCTAATTCGGAGTTCAAACGAAGAACGGGCAAATTTAACATAAGGGGCATTTTGATAAATATTGAAAAAGATTGAAACGTGTCAACCCCTTACTCGCGCACGCCCAGTCTTGAAGTCACGAGTTCTATCCTCACCCAGACGCATTTTTAATCCAGATTTCTTAATGGCAGAACGACGTCGTTTAACCTTATCCGCTCGCACGTCCCTCAGATCACGGATTCGAATCTCCCCTCACACACAAATTAATCATCTCATTTGAGCCCTCAATCCGTGTCTTCCCATCTCAGCCTATCTCGGCGCACCACGTGGCGTAATCTCCTCGCGCGCGCCCCTAAGCCATCGGAGTTCGAATCGAAGCCAACGTAGTTTTATTTTTTGCATCAATTTTCAATGGTTAATTAGTAATTATTTGCCAAATTTCCAAACTTTCTTCATTTTCGATATTTTAAAGTGGCAATGGGTTAAAAGTGTAATTTTGGACCCATTTGCTATCATTCTCAAATTTTTCCTATAAATATCCCAAATAAACCCTAATTACAGATTCAATTAAGTCTGCCCTCCAAAATCACTTCCAAATTCTTAATTCTCTATCCTCATTCTCTAATTTTTGAATCTTCAACAAAATTTTCCTAATTATTGAAGATGGAAGACTAATTTCTTAAGCTAATTTGAGTTTAGGTAATTCTAATATTTGAGAATTTCATTACTTTCATTTTTTAGAGTTTGATTAATCTTTTATCTTGATCTAATTTTTGTTAGATTCATCAATCAATTGTATCAAGAACTAGATCTGTAATTCAATTTTATCAATTCTGGTAATTTTGATTCTTGATCTTCAATTTTTTTGGTTCAATAATTGTAAGAAATTTACCCCAAGTATATCAATTATTAGTGCAAGATTAATTGAATTACTTGTTTCTACCTAAAATTTATCTTGATTCTTGATTTTATCTCTCTCATTCTTATAAATTTTTTTGTCTTATGAAATTGTTTTTGAGTCAATTCTTGAAAATTAAATTATTTTTTTAGTGTATAAATTAATTCCCATTTAATTGTTTGGTTTCAACATTATGAATGATCTTGGTAATCTTCGTTAAAGAACAATTAGGAGTTTAGTTAAGATTGCAAGAGTTAAACTAATCCCGCATGAATTTTGATTCAAAATTCCTCCGAGTTAAACTAATCCTCCATGAATTTTGATTCAAAATTCCTCCAAGATCGAGCAATTTAATCTTGTGAGAAATCTTGAATAAAAAATCCTCTTTTAATTAAGCATGATTCAAGTTCCTTTATTATTTTTTATTAAATGATAAAATTAGATCAATGCCTAAGCCCATTCCTCACTTCTCTTACTGAAATTCAATCTTTAATAAATTGTATTGCAAACTAAATTCCCTTTCTCATTCCCCTTATAATTTTCCCAAAAAAATTGTTTTCAATGTTTTTCTTTTCTTTTTGTTACTAATCTCATTCTTTTCGAGCATTACATTCAAGAAAATCTATCTTACACTCTCTTGGGAGAGAGTTCGACACTCGTGCTTAAAAGTTAAGGTGGTAAAAGTTAAGGTTAAACTACAAATAAATTTTTGCCAAGGCACCCTTCACAACCACTTTAATTTCAGAACAAATGTGTTGATAACGACCTTGCCTATATATTTTGCATCATTCTTTACTTTTTGATATCAATTCTGACCTTGTCACTATTTTTGGAATTCATGATTCTCCCTGAGCCTCCACGGATCTATCATCTTTACTTTTTGATATCAATTCTGACCTTGTCACTATTTTTGGAATTCATGATTCTCCCTGAGCCTCCACGGATCTATCATCAGTATTTTGGTATCGTAGGTATCAGCTCACTGCATACATTTTCGATCTCGCTTGCTCAGTATCATACTTCTTTTGCAACGCGTCCCACACATCTTTCGAAGTTGACATTGTATTGTAATAGTCATCAGGAAGTCCATTAAGAATTAGATTCTTACATATGAAATCATTTTCTGTCCAAGCTATTAGATCCTTGATTTGTTCCTCATATGGATTCATCTCTATAACAATTGGCTTCTCGGTGGTATAAACGACAACTACCTTCTTCAACGTGAGAAAAAAATAACATTTTGTGTTTCCACCTTTTGAAGTGTGTTCCTTCAAAACGAAACGGGCGGTTGAGATCAGAAGACATCATACCGGATTGGAATGGTCTGACCATCGCAGCAAATCAAATCATCTTAAAATTGTTGTTACACTTCGGTTTTACGCCTCGGTCAATTCGACAAATTATATCACCTATAGATTAAAACAACAACAACAAACAGAAACTCCAAAATAGGACCGAAGTTAATATACGACTGAGTCATAGAACACACTCTCTCCAATAAAGCTTCTCCGAAGGAGAAGATGTCAAAGGGAACTTTTCAATCAAATTCTAATATACACCTTCTCCCTTAACCTATAGTTTTGTTAATATAAATTAAATTCATATTAATTTTAATTTAAAGTTTTGATATAAATTCATTTCATATTAATTTAATATTGGAACCTTTTTCAAATATTAATACTCTCTTAGTTCTAATATTCAATTCTTTATTATAATATAATTTATACATTACTTTATCTCTTGAACAATTTGGACATTTAAATTTCTTTTAAGACCAAATTTTCTTGTTTAATTCATTACAAGCTAAGAAAGAAATCTTATAAATGTATAGTTATAAGTTCCAATGATTCGAGATCAATTAATCAAACTCTTTAATTATAAATTAATTAACATCAATTAACCATGGGCATTGCCCTAAATATCTATTGCTGCAATCTTATGAACTATACAACAATTACATGCCCACTAACTTAATCATATTTGTAAGTCAATGTTTCACGGGATGTTCCTAACTACAATTGGACTAATTTACCGTTTTACCCTTGTAGTTATTTTTAGTTACTTAAGTACCACTGATCTTCTAATTAACCGCTTGTTTATGATCCTACCATAAACGAAATCCCTCTCACAGATGAAGCCTCATTGTTCAAGTCGTGAAATCAACACTTAAGGGAATAACCTGTCTACTTTGCCTATAGGTGGGAAGGAGTGTATTTCTTCTTGTGATGTTTTGTTCTCAACACCTCACTTGGTACTGTTCTATATAGTTAATAATGTTATAACTAGGAATTTCTTAATTTTTAGTATGGTCTCATGCAATCTCATTACACATGTTACCCACACTCACATTTATTCACATAAATGATTAGGATCAAATCATTTGCAACATTTACAAAGTGAGTTGCATTGATAATATTATTAGGAGAAGATATCTAATCATATCCATCAACTATAGGACCTTGAAGACTATTACTTGAACATGATCTACTTGTATATACGTTTCCTACGTACATTTCATGTTTCATATATTAACTTTAGATAAAAAGATTACTTACATATTTACCGACTACGAGTTTGAAGATATAAATTTAGATGCAATCAACAGTTGAATTAAACAGGTAATGTAAGCATGTTCATTGACAACCTTGGAGTCATGCGTATATCAAAGGAGCTATCCTAAAACAACTTAGTAAGGGAATACACGCCCCCACACCTTCTTGTTTCCCTTCCAACTACAAACTGCCATTAGAAAATGTCATCACGCAGTCTGAGCTCACACTTCAACTTTCCCCGGCGCAGCTCATTTCTTCCATCATCCCAATTCCCCAACCAACTTCGAAACTCATAAAATCATCGCATCAGATTACTCCCAAAAATCACTATGATTCCACGATTCAGATTCAAGAACACCCATGTCATCAAGCTTTTCACATCAATCAGAACTATCACCACCACTGACTCCCTCTTCCACCACCGCTTCTTAACTCCAGGTCCTTCTAAACCCCATGCCGCCCCCCGCTCCGCCGTATTCACCCTTTGGTTTTCCCAGAAACGCCACAGTTGGAAAGGTGCCTCCGACTATGATTACATTAGGGCTGATGTCAACTGTCCAAGGTGCTCCAAGCAAATGCCTGTCATCTTCTCCAATCGTCCCTTGTCCATTACCGGTCGGGAGACTGGCGTCTATCAAGCTCTCAATCTCTGCCCTAATTGCAAAACTGCATTCTATTTTAGACCCTTGAAGTTGGTTCCTTTGCACGGTACTTTTATTGAGATTGGTAGGGTTAAGGGCGCCAGGGACTTGGATCACGATGCCGATAATGAATCGAATCAACCCACCAAAGGAGATATTGGCGCCAATTGTGCTGATGATTTTGCCTTGCCTCCACGGCGGAATGGTAGTTGTGGCGGTAGCGATGATAACCTGGGTTCGGTGGAGAGTGATGGTGTTCAAAAGGATGAGGCCAGTTTAGGAATGCAGTTGCTAACTCCCAAGGAAATTTCTCTGGCGCTGGATAAATTCGTCGTTGGACAAGAAAAGGCCAAGAAGGTTGGTTTTGGGTGATATGTTTATGTACTGTGCTTCTTATAATTTTTTTTTTAAAAGTATATATTTTGTGCACATTCTACACTATTTTTGTGGCTTATTTTCCGTAATCGAGGAACTGTACTCTTATTTTTTTCTGTTTTGGTTAGAAACTAAAATTTTACTAGAACGACACTACGATTAAGGGACTACTATCTCTATATAAGCATGGAGTTGCAAAAAAACTTCAAATTGACATTGGTGAAGAAAAGAGTGATTGTTGAAATAATTATTCTATTGGAAGAATGTTCCATGAGGAAGTTCGAGAATAGCACCCTAAAAAAGGAACACTGAAAATTTCCGTGAAGACAGACGAACTGGTTAAGGAAAAGGAGTCTCTTGATGAAGGTAGAAGGCATGCAACATAAATACAGAAGCAGATTTGCAGGCTGCTGAAGAATATAGACGGTAATGGGATATGAAAAAAGAACTCACATAACCAAAAATCGTCCCAAAAAATGAGCATATAAACCATCTCCAGTTAAGAATTTCACATTTAGAAAAAAAAAATTAAACTAGAAAAGATGACATTCCAAGGATTCATGCCTGTGTCCTTAGCCCCACAAAATGAAATCCATTAAGAGGGAAGAAACACCATATTTGCTTGCAATGATATGATGGTATGAAAGGGCTCTAGGGAAAAACACTACAACCATTTAGCTAGGATGACCTCATTACGAACTATCAAATCACAAATTCCCAAACTGCCTAACTCTTATCAATTTCAAAACAATTTCCCATCTGACCAAGTTAGAAGCCTGGTGTTTCTCCACTCTCTCCTAAAGAAAGTTCCTCATGATCTTCTTGCAGCCTATTACGTTTTGTAATGAAGACCATAACCAATGATAGGAAATAGGTAGGAATCCCACCCAAAACCTGACTGACTGAATGAGGGTTCCTACCTGTCACGTGGTTACTATTTTGAAGTAACTGACATGTGGCACAAGGGTGTTCTGGATGGTAGAGAAGCACCAATCTAAGCCTTTTAGAGGTTATGGACTTGCTAGACTTTTAAGGGACTCGTGAGGAGGGAAAGGAGTAGGCAAAGTGTAGAGAAGAGTTTGGGAGAATGAATATGAGAGTTTGCTAGACTTTTAAGGAACTCTAGACCTATTTCAATGACTTCATGTATAAAGCTCTCATATTCATTCTCCCAAAGTCTTCTCTACACTTTGCCTACTCCTTTCCCTCCTCATGAGTTCCTTAAAAGTCTAGCAAGTCCATAACCTCTAAAAGGCCTACATTGGTGCTCCTTTACCATCAAGAACACCCTTGTGCCACACGTTAGTTACTTCAAAATAGTAACCACGTGACAGGTGATATCAGAGCAAAGGTTTGTCATACGTAGGTACCCACTTGTTGCTTGCTAGCACTATGTTCAACGAGGAAGGGCATGTCTCACTGGTTGAACAGTCATCAAGGGACTTTTTACTCGCGGAAGGAAAGAACAACATTCTTCAACCTGACGCTCAAAATCTAAAGGTCCAGCCGTAAGGGAGCACATTGACACTCGCCTTACCAACCTTGAGCAAGGATTGGAGGATGTCCAGCTCTTGGTTGGTAGGCTAAGTGATGACTATGACGAGTTAGTATAGGAGAATGCCGAGATCACTACGGCCGCCAAGGAACTTGTCGAAGATCTCGGATGAATATTCAAAAGAGAGTTAAAAGAGTTGGCATCCACGGTAACCACCCTAAAGGCATTTGTCGAAGGTGAGTTAGGAGAACTTCATTCTAAATCAAATACTTTTAATACAAAGCTAGATGCCATGTCTTGAATGTTGTTCCAAGCATGCCACTGGTATTGTTCCCTTGACTAGTGGCCAGCACGTTGCGTAGGGCACCTACTCCATCAAAGTGCCCAAACCCGACGTCTATAGTGGCGTAAGGAATGCCACTGTCGTAGAAAACTTCCTATTTGGCCTTGAACGCTATTTCGATGCCCTAGGCGTACGTGACGATGGAGCCCGAATAAACGACACACCTACATACTTGAGGGACGTGAACCAATTATGGTGGTGCCGTAAATATAGAGATCAAGGCCAAAACGCTGTCCATATGTGGGTAGTGTCCCATAAATCCTTCGCAGTTGCCGCATAAAGTAAAGACTTGCCAATTTATGGAAGTGCCCAAACCCGACGTCTACAGTGGCGTAAGGAATGCCACTGTCGTAGAAAACTTCCTATTTGGCCTTGAACGCTATTTCGATGCCCTAGGCGTACGTGACGATGGAGCCCGAATAAACGACGCCCCTACATACTTGAGGGACGCGACCCAATTATGGTGGTGCCATAAATATAGAGATCAAGGCCAAAACGCTGTCCAAATGTGGGTAGTGTCCCATAAATCCTTCGCAGTTGCCGCATAAAGTAAAGACTTGCCAATTTATGGTTTCATACTATTAATCAACATGGACCGAATAAGAGAGTCCTCTCCTCCCCAGAAACGTTTCTAGTCATCATCGTGTGGGGGACGAAGAGTCTCCCCTGTCAGAAAACCAAATTGGTGACATCCCTCAAGAAACATTTTGCCCGATTGAGACCAGGAAAAACAGTTTTGGCCATTCAACTTCTCTCTTGGAAAGACACCTGTAAATGGTGCCAAAGAACTAGTTATATAATTTGAGGACAAAGTAGGGAACAAAGTTACCGGGTTATTGGAATATATCGGCAAGTTCAGTCGATGATGCGGCAACAGGCCAAGTGCGTATTCCCACTCCCCACTAGATGATGCGGCTAACTCCGATGGTGGCCTGTTGTGATCATTGGCAACTTCTGAAGCTGGTGGAGCAACTTTTCCACGGTTGCGATGATGGTGGCAGCGATGGCGGTGGTGGTCTCATTTGTCTCTGTTTGGGTTCCATCAACAATCGTGTCTAGGGTTTTGGCTTTGCCTCGCTCTGATATCATATTAAAAACAAGAAAAGAAAATAGACACTGAGTTACGTGGAAACCCAAGTACCAGGAGAAAAACCACGGTTTGACTTTCTTATTATTTTTTCACATGAACAAAAGATACAAAGGGAAAAATAAATAGACAACAAGCTTATGAGAATAAAGGAAAGGAAATGAGGGTAAATCTTTTGTTGGGCAAAGCCCACTAATTCTAACAAAAAGAACTACTTGTTCCCTTGACGGTGCAGTCTTTATTGGTCTCTGATAATGCAATTGAAGGTAGTGCTAAATGATCCAAGAAAACAGGGGACAGTGACTTGCTGCTGAAGGAGATCCCACTAGCCTTTTGGGATTCCTTCTTGAGTGAAACACCTGAAATTAATTTAAATCCTAAATAGACCTTATTGAGACTTGAATTCTCATTGGGCGGAATAGAGGACTTTGCCGTATTTTTGTCTGTCATCATTGAAGGTGACTTTTCAACTTCCTCAACAGAATTTACGACTGGTTTGCTGCGCTTCTTCGGTTTTTGCTGCCAAAGTGATTTTTCCGACAAGAAGAAGATGAAAACTCACCCGACCCTCCATGGTCATCCTTTGTTTTTCAAGGCCTTGAAGGGATTCCTTGAGAATCAAGGTTCGGAAAGTGAGGAAGAAAGAAAAGCCCCTTCTGATTTCAAAACATTCAATTCTTTCTCTTCAAGTAAAAGAACTCAATTTAGTCTCACTAAATTATTAGTAAAGTCTTTCAAGAATAATGCTTCTTCGATGTCCTTCGGGTCTTCCAGCACTTCGAAGTCCCCGAAATTGAGAAAACTATTGCCCTGATTTTCTCTCTTGACTCAACCGTTGTTGGCAAGAAACCACACAGGTTTTGACTAACCTTGATTTTAGCCTCTAACAGTTAATCATATTCAAATTATCTAAAGAAATACTTTCAGGTCCACCAAAATATGCTCCAATAACATTAAACACATCAATACTTCAATAATCCAACGGTAAGTTTTCAATAGAAATCCAGCCTCCATAACCGTTAACTACTTCTGGTCGACTGTGCTTGAAGCTATTCCATTTTTCAAGAAGGAGATGATATGGCCAAAACCTCTGCCATTACCTTGATTCTCAACCCACTCTTCAAAGTTGCATAGTGGGGCTCTGATTAAAGCTTTATCCGTAGATAATGGATTGATGCAAATTTTGAATGAGAATGCTCCTCCAATTTTTTTGCAATGTCCTTCCAATCATTAAAAGGGAACAAACGGGTAATGACCCACAGGCTGCTGAAGTCTTCCCTGAACACTTCACTGATCTTATGGATCCTATAAGATTGAAGACCTTGATTTTTGATAGTACTCTGTTTTATTGGTACTTGAGATAGGGATTTGCTAAGTTGTAGAATTGTTGTCCTCTTTCTGATAATCCATCAAATTGGTTGTGATGACTTTCGTAGGCAGAGCTGGCAATTCTGTCATCCCAGAACTCGTCGTCTTCAAAAACCTTTTAACATTTCAACAAATGAAACGCACCCTGCCATTTCAGACCCATTGGAATATGTATGAAAAAACATCCTATGGATTCAGGGCAAACAATGCATCTCACCACCCATCCTGAAGTGCCTAAAAATTTAAAAATCTTGACGACCCCAGCCTCATTTTTAGCCCTCCGTATGAAGAAAGAAAAAACTCTGTTCTTCAAGGTTCTCTGAAATTTGATCCAGGAACCAGTCTAAGTGAGACTTGACTAATGGCAATGATTTTTTGTATTCCACATCTTCCACGATGAACTTACCATCATCAAACCAAATGCAGAAATAGGAGTCGTTAATTTGACTATTCACTTTGTTTGTTTGTCTTTTTTTGTTTGTGGTTTTATTGTAGGTTAGCATTTTTTCATTACTTCAATCAAAAGTTTCATCTCCTTTAAAGAAAAAGAAAAATTGACCTTCCTGACAGTCCCAGCTTATTCCACCTCTGTGTACACTGGGATGAAAGGATGGGCCTTAATCTAGTAAGAAGTTTAGTGTTATTTAGAATTGTTAAACTTTTGGTCCATTGATTTTACTATGAATCTATCATTTTGATTGATATAATGTTAACATTTCAGGTGCTTTCTGTGGCAGTATACAACCACTATAAGAGGATATATCATTCTTCATTGCAGAAAACGTTAGTTTGTAAGAGTTGTCTAGTTGTGTCCCTTTGCAATCCTTTTTGAAATATAATTTAAATATGCTTAATATTGCTTACCAATGTTTATGGAGTTCACTGCAATAGCCATATTTAAAGAAAAATAGTATTATTTCTGATGGAAAAATATTTCTGTGATGTATGATTGTGCTTGGCTTTGAGTTGGTGTCTACATTTGTATTTAGATCAGGGCAAGGACCGCTGGGTATTGAATTGGAGAATGATGATAATGAAACTGTGGAACTGGAAAAGAGTAATCTGTTGCTAATGGGTCCTACAGGCTCGGGTACGATTGATTTTCTTCTTTATTTGTTTTTTTGTAAGAGCCTTAATTTGTTAGAGGTTTTTGCTTAACCATTTATGGAATCTCTAAGGATAGGGAAGACATTACTCGCAAAAACCCTTGCTCGTGTGGTGAATGTGCCCTTCACCATAGCTGATGCTACTGCCTTAACTCAGGCAAGTGCATTTTCAGGATAGTTTTCTTTTCTTTTCTTGTTAGTGTCAGTGTCAGTGTTATGTTTTTTCTCTCTTTTTAAATTATATATAAACAGAACACTTCATCGACAAAACCAAAACAGCATACATGAAAAGGGGATATGTATGAGAAACATCTCCCTCCTAATCAAGTTAATCAAGAAAATGACAAAATTACAAAGTCCCCTCCCCTGTGAAGAGCACACTAGGCAGGGGCTTTATACTGTACGATTTACCAGAAATTACAAAAGGATTTATAGAAATTTGTAAAAAGTCTTATTATATCTTTCAATCCTAAGCAGCGCAAGTAAAGACTTCCTGCCATTTTTCTGGAGGACCCTAATTTTTCATAGAAGTCGTGGACAAGAGAGAATTTGAGGGAGCAAAGAGGAAGTATCCTTTGGTTTACACCTTTACACCAAGCCATGTAAAAAGTTCAAACTAACAAAAAAGAATAAAGTTTAAAGAATAACCTTCCAGCTCTTATTTGCAAGATGATGGTGAAGAAAGAGATGGCATTAAAAGTGGTGTTACCAATAATCTGCCCAAAGTAACCATGAGTCCCTATAATAATACTGATGGTGGTAGGCAGTAGAGGTTGACTCAATGATAACGACAACTAGGTTTTACTCGTGGAGTTCAGTCTTTTTCTCCTTGGGGCTCCATCGGTCATTTCCCAATAGGGAAGTGTCAGAGGTGACTTCTTTTCTTTCCTTGATTGAGAATTTTGACTTTAGACAGGAGAGGAAGGATGTTTGGGTGTGGAGTCATCTTGTAGTTTTTTCTTTCAGTTTTTACTTGACCTCTCTCCCGCTGTTGAGCCGGTTTTTGACGCTTTATGGAGGATAAATTCCAAAGAAGAAAGTTATGTTCTTTTTTGACAAGTTTTACTCGGGCATAGTGAACACAAAGTATAGGCTTTGGAGAAAGATGTCTTCTCTTTGGGTCCTTGGGGTTGTATCCTTTGTCGGAAGGCGGAGGAAACCTTGAGCATCTTCTTTGGGAGTGTCAGTTTTCTAGTTTTGTGCAGAATGGTTTCTTTAAGGAGTTCAGTTTCGCACGTGCTTGGCAGAGGGGTGTTTGTTTAATGAGTGATTGGAGAGTCCCTCCTCCATCAATCTTTCAAAGAGAAAGGACGTTTTCTTTGGTAGCTGGGCTGTGTGCTTTGTGGGACCTTTGGGGGAGAGAAACAATTGTGTGTTTTGTGGTGTGGAGAGACTAATAAGATTCAGTCCTTAGTGAGGTTTCATGTTTCTCTTTGAGTTTGTCTCAATTTTTATTTTTTTAATTATTCTCTAGGTAATATTTTACTTAGACAGAAACCTTGTATCTAAGGGTTTTGTGGGCTTGGTTTTTTTGTATGCTGTTGCATGCTAATTTTTTTTTATCAACGAATGCAGTTGTTTTTATCAAAAGAAAAAAAAAAAACTGGGTTTTTTAATAAGAAACAGGGTTTATGTTCATAAAACCAGCAAAAGAGCCAAAAGGACAACCAAAGGGCAGGGTAGAGGAATTCTTGTGTTCTATTTAGATTGAGAGGAATTCTTGTATCTTCAAAAACAAGGAATGCTACTTCTAAGCTCTCCTCTTGTCAATAATGTATCTTTTTCTGTCTTGGTGTAATTTGAACCCTTTTTATTATTTTGATTTCTTCTTTGTCCTAGCTAACTGAATGGCTTTTTGAAAGTTACCGATAAGAAGTATCAATCAAATGATATATTTCCTGAAAAAGTCAGGATCTGAATTGATACGATCATAGTTTGGAGGAATTGAGCCTCAATCATCTCAAAAATATTGTATTGATCAAAATAGTTCAAATTCTTTTTACCAAGCAGCACCTTTTCAGTTGGCTCAGTAGATTTTAATTCTCACTCTCCTTTGCAGGCAGGTTATGTCGGAGAGGATGTGGAATCAATATTATACAAGCTCCTTCTGGTATGCATTTATTTGTTTTCCCTCCTGTCTCAGTTACTTTCTAAGTCTTTTTTGCTTTCAGAAAAAGAAACATTTCATGTTAAATGAAATAAAAAGCAATTAGTGACTACTGAGTACTGACTAAGAAAGATAAGCTAGAATGAATAAAAAGGTTCTTAATTTTGCGCCAAGAAAAAGAAGACCAAACCTTCTCCATATGAGTAGTGAAGGAGTAAGAAGTGACAATAAACCGAGCAAAAATCTAAGTTTTGATTTAAATCATTTCAACCACTTTTAAATCTAAAGGGTCCTGGGTAGAACTCAGGTTTAACAAAGGGCACAACTGTGATAAGCTAGAATGAATAAAAAGGTTCTTAAATTTGTGCCAGAAAAAAGACCGAACCTTCTCGCATAAGTAGTAAAGGAGTAAGAAGTGACAATAAACCGAGCAAAAATCTAAGTTTTGATTCAAATCATTCAACCACCTTCTTTGAATCTGATGGTTCCTGAGTAGATGGACTCTGAGGTTTAAAAAAGGGTACAACTGTGGTACGGTTTGTCTATTTAATTTTATATTCTAGAACTATTAAGTTTTTGAAGTGAGAAAAAATAATAGCACTTTTTTTTTAGTAATAGAATTTATTAATTTTTTTGAAAAGGAAATGAGCCTGACCAACCTATACTGGCTTAGTTGTTAAGATTTCAAGGTCATCGGGTTTCTTGAACTGTGCCTAATAATTAATTAATTAATTAATTTATTTATTTGTTCCTTTCGAGAAACTATGTGAAGTTTCTGGTAAAAAAATTTTCAATATTTTTGTTGAATACTTTCATGCTTTCGTTAAATTATCCTTTTACCTTTGTTCTTTCCGTACATGGTGCTTTTAATTGTACAGGATGCAGAGTTCAACGTAGAAGCAGCTCAACGTGGGATAGTATATATTGATGAAGTTGATAAGATAACTAAGAAGGTATGCATTGTGAAATTGTCTAAGATCTACAGGCTGTCGTTGTCAAATTTATCAAATTTTTCCTAACTTGCTTTATTTCTTATTAGAGTGAGAGCTTAAACTCTGGCAGAGATGTATCTGGCGAGGGGGTCCAGCAGGCACTGCTGAAAATGCTTGAAGGAACTGTGGGTATTCAATTTGACAGTAATATCTTTCATTTTTTGATGTAGATAGTAGTTCGTTTATAATACTTTGTATTCTTCTTGGACCTTGCGAGGTATTTGTTTTATTATCATTCACTGTATTTTTTTCTTTTAATATTGGCTGGCTTCCTACTTTTAGAAAGAAAAAAGAGAAACAAAAATCATTTTGAACTTCTCATTTTAGTTCAAAGCTGTTTACTTTCTTTCAGGTAGTGGATGTTCCAGATACAGGTGCTCGAAAGCATCCTCGGGGTGATACAATTCAGGTGGAGCTGAACTGCAATTTAGTATTGTTTTTCTTGGTTTCCTTCCTTGATATAATTATACCATGCAATCACATTTCAATCCTACTGATGGAACACCAAGGTTGTGTTCTATCAATGGAACTTTTATTGATAAATGAAAGAATCGAATACAAGAACAAAATAAAATAATAAAGAAACGAATTGAGAAATCTCAATTCGGTTACAATATCTCTTTTACCTTCTCTCTCAAAGGTGCACAGATTCCAGATTCAATTCTCAAAATCTAACTACCCCTCCCTCCAATAATTCAAACCTATCTATAAAATATATCCTAACTACCTACCCTAACAAACTCACACATTCACACATGCCTACACTAATACTCACACGTGCCTACCTAATTCTTCTTCCCTCGTCTAGTATATTGGTGGATGATAGGGGGTCTATCGTTACATTCCTTCTCCAAATTCACCTTGTCCTCAAGGTGAAATTCTAGAAACAATCGCTGCATTTTTTCATAGTCTTCCCATGTAGCCTTGTGTCTAGGTAAGCCCTTCCAACTGATCAGCACGTCCCATCCTCCACTCTTATTTTTCAAGTAGCCATAGGTTTCATCCGGCACTGCACGCCATTCGTAAGTCTCAGTCATATAGGGCATATCTGTCGGCTCAACTTGATGATTTCCCAGCATCTTCAATTGGGGAACATGAAAAACAGGATGAATGGATGTTATCTTTGGTAGTTCTAACTTGTATGCAACAGGGCCAATCCGTTCTATGATCTTATAAGGACTAAAAAACTTTGATGACAACTTCTCATTTCTTCTTTTCCGAAAAGAAACCTGCCTATATGGTAGAATTTTAAGAAAGACCAAATCTCCTACCATGTATTCCACATCTCCTCTTTAGGTTAGTGTTTTTCTTCATCTTCTCTTGGGCTATCCGCAAGTGTTCGTTCAATGCTCCTAACATAATATCCCTTTCCTTGAGCTGCTCATCTAAAGCTGAATATGGGGTGTCTTGATCACCATAATACACCAAGGGCGGAGGTAAACACCCGTAGACATCTTGAAAGTATGTTACCCCTAAGGATCTCTGGTACGTGGTGTTACACCAGTACTCCGCCCAATGCACCCACTTTATCCACTCATCCGGCTGCTCTCCACAAAAACAGTGAAGGTATGTCTCCATTCCTCTATTGAGCACTTCAGTTTTGCCGTCTGATTGAGGTGATAGGCTGAACTACGATTCAACTGAGTACCAGCCAACCTAAACAGCTCCTTCCAAAAACCACTCAAGAAAACCTTATCTCGGTCTGACACTATGGATTTAGGATATCCATGTAGTTTGACAACTTCCTTTACAAACAGATCAGCCGCGGACTTGGCGGTATAGGGATGTTTCAAGGGTAGATAATGTCCGTACTTGCTAAATCTATCCACCACCACGGAAATCACCTCTTATTCATAGTCCCTCCACGAAATCCATAGAAATGTCGCTCCACACACCATTAGGTATTTTTAAAGGTAACAACAACCCTACAGGTGACAATGCCATTGCTTTATTTTTCTGATAGATCAGACACTCTTCTCAATATTTCTGCACATCGAGTTTCATACCCTCCCAATACAACTCACAAGCCAATCGTTTATAAGTTCTAAGGAACTCGGAATGTCCCCCAAAAACGGAGTCATGGTAGGTGTGGAGAATTGTTGGAATCAATGTCGATGACTTGGAAATAACCAGCCTACCTTTATACCTCAAGATCCCCTGCCGAATGGAATACTTGTTTGCCTTGCCATCCTCTCCTCCTACCGTTTCTTTGATTATCAGTTTCAGTCGTTCATCGTTTTCAACTTCTTCCTTGATGGTCTTCAAATCAATCAAGGTGGGGGCTGTAATATTACAAAGATGGGCAACCAGAGGCATTATGGATAGAGCATCTGCTGTCTTATTCTCCAATCCTGGCTTGTATACCACTTTAAAGGAATATCTCAAAAGCTTAGCAATCCACTTTTGGTATTGTGGCTGAATAGCCCTCTGTTCCAATAAGAACTTTAGGGAACGCTGATCCATCTTTACTATAAACTTTCTCCCTAGCAAATACAGTCTCCATCTTTGCACGACTAGGACAACTGCCATAAGCTCTCTTTCATACACTAGTTTAACCCGATCCCTCATAGCCAATGTGTGGCTGAAGAAAGCAATAGGGAATTTGGATTGAATGAGCACTGCTCCTATGCCATAACCGGATGCATGAGTCCCCATTTCAAATAGGGCATCGAAATCAAGCAAAGCTAAAACAGGAAGAGCCATCATAGCATTTTGCAACTTCTAGAATGCTTCAGTCCTCGTTCTACCTAAATCCACCATTCTTAAGTAACTGAGTTAGAGGTGCCTAAATCCACCATTCTTAAGTAACTGAGTTAGAGGTGCGGCGATAGACTCGTAGTGTTGGACAAATTTTTTTTAGTACCCTGTCAATCCCAAGAAGCCTCGGACCTCTTGAACATTCTTAGGTATAGGCCATTCCTTGATTGCTCTAATCTTTTTCGGATCAACCTTAACTCCTTGGCCCGAGATGATGTGCCCCAAGTAATCTACACGTGTCTGTGCAAAACTGCATTTCTTCTGGTTCGCATAAAGCTCATTCTTCCACAACACTTCTAAAGCCTTCCCCAAATGTGATACATGTTCTTCAAAATCCTTGCCGTAAATAAGGATGTCATTAAAGAATACCAGAACAAATTTTCTCAAATATGGCCTGAATATAGAATTCATCAGTGACTCAAATGTAGAAGGTGCATTAGTTAAGCTGAATGACATAACCATGAACTCATAATGGCCTTCATGCGTTCTAAATGCTGTCTTCTCAATGTCTTTCCCACATATACGAATTTAGTGGTATCTGGCTTTCAAATCAATCTTAGAAAACCATGTAGCCCCATTTAATTCATCAAAGAGCTCCTCAATTACTGGTATTGAAAATTTGTCTAACGTTATTCAACGCTCGGTAGTCCATACAGAAGTGCCAACTCCCATCCTTCTTCATAATGAGAAGTGTCTTTTGTCGGTATCTGTAAACTCTTCACCAACTTTTCAGAGATAAAGTTGTGTAGCCCCACAATCTACTAAGATCACCACTTCCTTGCCTTCGATCTCCCCTCTCACCTTCATAGTACCCGGGTTCGATAATCCTACCACAGAATTAATGGATAATTCTATAATGGCTTGGTCTTCCTCATTTATCCTCACCATTTTCAATTCTTTCTCCTCATTCTCCACATCCTCTACAATCTCAAATTCCTCCTTTCCCTCCATGACAACATACATTCTAAGCTCTCTTTGCTACCTCATCTTACATTTATGGTCATGGGAGTACTTTTCGTTACATCGAAAACAAAGTCTTTCTCCTTTCGAGCTCGAAACTCTGCGTCAGATAACCTCTTAGTAGGCTCCTCCTACTTAGCTTCCCCACCAACTACCCCTCTTAAGGTGATAGTTCTCATGGGAATTGTAGAGTTGCTTTTATTATCCATTGAATTGGATCTCCCTCCAGATTTAGCATTATTGGATAAAGAAGTTAGATATTTACCTCCAGCATATCCTTTAAGGTTGGCTTCCCCACGGATGATCTCCTAGTTCTCCACCAACTAAGATAATTGCATCATCTGGGCTAATCCGGTTGATCGACAAAAATTCCCCTTGTAATCTAGAATTCAGAGAAATATATTTCTTATACATCTTTAGTCAAAGAAAAGTTACATATTCATATAGAGAACAAAATAGACTCTAGACACTGTACAATTACAATAAAGGACACATGTTATAAATATATATCATAACACTCCCCCTCAAGCTGGAGCAAATATGTCAATCATGCCCAGCTTGTTGCACATATAGCTTATCCTTGCTCCATTTAAAGCTGTAGTCAGAATATCTTCCAATTGTTCTCCAGTCTTTACATATCTTGTGGACACCAATCCATCTTGGATTTTCTCACGAATGAAGTGACAATCCACCTCAATATGTTTAGTTCGTTCATGAAATACTGGATTAGATGCAATGTGAAGTGCAACTTGATTATCACACCGTAATTTAGCTGGCACTGTAATATTGAAGCTTATCTCAGATAATAGTTGGTGAATCCATACTATTTCGCACACAGATTATGCCATCGTTCTATATTCAAACTCAACACTCGAATGAGAAACAACATTTTATTTCTTACTCTTCTATGATACTAAGTTTCCACCTACAAAGACACAACATCCAGAAGTTAATCTCCTATCCTCTATCCTCACGAGATCCTGCCCAATCAGCATCAGATAAAGATTCAACTTTCGCATGTCCATGATCTCTATATAAGATCTCACGTCCAGGATCAGCTTTCAGATAACACAAAATTTGCTCTACTACAGCCAATGATCCACCGTAGGGGAAGACATGAATTGACTTACAACACTTACAGAATAAGCAACGTCTGGTCGAGTCACTGTTAAGTAGTTCAACTTCCCAACTAATCTCCTATATCTCTTAGGAACACTAAGGTTGTGTTCTATCAACGGAACTTTATTGATAAATGAAAGAATCGAATGCAAGAACAAAATAAAATAATAAAGAAACAAATTGAAAAATCTCAATTCGGTTACAATCTCTCTATTACCTTCTCTCTCAAAGGTGCACAGATTCCTGACTCAATTCTCAAAATCTAACTACCCCTCCTTCCAATAATCCAAACCTATTTATAAAATATATCCTAACTACTTACCTTAACAAACTCGCATGTGCCTACACTAATACTCACACGTGCCTACCTAATTCTTCTTCCCTCGTCTAGTATATTGGTGGATGATAGGGGTCTATCACCTACCGTCATACTCACCGGAAAACTCTGAAGGGCCGGTGACGACGATGGAGGACAATGGCAGCAGCAGAACTAGGGTCTTTTTGTTTTTAAGAAAATTACGGTTTTTAGGGTTTCCATGTTATTTCTGCTCGGATACAACTTGAAAATGGGAAGTAAAAAATAATGTAATATTATTCCTCTACATTATTGAACCAAATACAAGGTCTTCTTATATAGAGAAAGACCAACAACAAATAAGGAAAAAAATATAAACCTAAATAAAAAAATAATAATACAAGAGAGAAGGAAATTCAACACCATAGTGAAAAATCTTGTATTCTTTTCAGAAAAATAAAAAGAAAAAAAGAAAAAAATACATGCATATATAACTTCCTAAATGTTGGGATTAATAAATATTTTATTTTATTTTCGTGAGGCAGGGATTAGTGTATTAATGGAGTGACACTGAAATTAAATCGGACAAAACTTCCTGTTTTAAAATTTGTTAATGCATAATTTTAATTAATGTGAATGATTTTTCATCTTCGGCAGATGGATACTAAAAATATTCTCTTCATATGTGGTGGTGCATTTGTTGGCTTGGAGAAGTGCATCTCTGACAGGTACAAAATTGCTTCGTTATAACCAATGAATTTTTGTTTTTTCCCCTTTTATAGTCCATGCATGGAAATTGAATATCAACTCTCTTTCTGCAGGCAGCATGATTCCTCAATTGGATTCGGGGCTCCAGTTCGTGCTAGCATGAGAACTGGTAAATTGACTGAAGATTTAGTGACATCTTCGATGCTTGAAAATGTGAGACCTTAAACCAAAAGTTAAATTGTTGCACTATGAATTACTTTTGTTATCTTACCTTTGGCGTTTTCTGAACTGAGGTTTCATTTACTTTCATTTGTTCCCCTCCATTCAACTACTGAAATGAAGGTCTTTTAACTTTTAGGTAGAAAGTGGCGATCTTATTACTTATGGTCTCATACCTGAATTTGTTGGACGATGTCCAATTCTAGTGAGTTTGTCAGCTTTGGATGAGGATCAACTTGTCCAGGTTTGGCTAGTCTTTTGGGTCATCTTTACTTATTTCTTTGCTCTGTTTTGTTACTTGGCTCTGGAAGATATAACAAATTTCTTCATCCTTATCTCTTTAATAGGTTCTTACAAAACCAAAAAATGCGCTTGGGAAACAGTACAAGAAGATGCTTAGAATGAATGATGTAAGTATTTTAGAATGAATGATGTTGGTACAAAATATTATTAATGAACCAAGCATTTATTACATATATGAAATGTTAAGCCAAGTTACTTCTAAGAAAATAAAAGGTAAAATTACAAAGATGGTTCTTATGGTGGGTAGAAAGTTAGAATTTTAGTCCTTATGGTATGATAAAACCTCGTAAATAGTCCCTAACTTTCTCCAAACCATAGGGACCAAATTATAACTTTCTTTAACCATAGGGACCAAATTTACAATTTCCAAAATAAAAACAAAGAATAGGTTTCTAAGAACTTGTTGTAAACCCATTAGTGTTCTTGTGTGTTTACTCCAAGGCTTTTGCAGGTTGAATTACATTTCACCGAGAATGCTTTAAGAATGATTGCGAGGAAAGCAATGAAAAAGAACACAGGCGCTAGGGGATTGAGATCCATTTTAGAAAATATTCTGACAGAAGCTATGTTTGAGGTATCACATTTACGAGTGCAATGTGTTTGTTTATTCCCCATTGAATTTCTATCTTTCTAATTTCAAAATCATGAGTTCCTGAACATGTGCTTTTTCTTTCTTCAAATATTTATAAAATGTCATTACGCTCAGGTTCCAGAAAGTAACAGCATAAAGGCTGTTCTGGTTGATGAAGAAGCTGTTGGATCAGTGGACGCTTCAGGCTGCGGAGCGAAAATTCTTTGTGATGTTGATGAATTAACGCAGTGTTCAAAATCTGAAATAATGAGAAATCTGAAGGTATTTTCTAATGATCTTCACTTGAACTCTTTGTCGTGTTGATCCTTTGCTTTGGTTATGTAACTGATAAGAAACCCTTGGACATTGGATCTAAGAACCATGTTAAACAACGAGACTAAAAGGAATACAACCCCAACAGTCCCAAAACCAATTTGATTTCAACCCCTAAGATAGGCTAGATACAAATTGCAAGAACAATTTTTTTCTCAACTTTTCTTTTTGTGTTGTCTTCATAATTAACTTGTCTTGCTATGTTAATAGCTTGGATCTTTGGATTGAGGATTAGAATTGCCTTATCATTTGGTATCGAGCATAGGTTGCATCTTTGTGGCCTACTCTAGGATTGATTCTCTCTTTCTTGCAAACTATTAATTCTAGGTTTTAGTTTCATCTTATCATTTCTTGTTTTTTGATCGATCGTTCTTCATATCTTTATTCTTCATATCTTTATCTTATTGTTATTACGTTTTACATATTGAAAAAAAAACAAAGTTGTGAAGAAAAGTAAAAAAGAAAAAGAAAAACATTAGATGAATACAATTTGTAATCTCATTTTGAGAGTTTTTCCTTAATTTGTAATTCTTGTAATAGAATCATGCGAGCCATTCAATCTAACCTTGATCAAGTTTGATTGTGGAGTGATTCAATTAGGACAAGATTTCCAAATATTGCTTCTAGATCTTTTTTATCTAAGAGGTAATCTAATCTTAACTTTCTCTTAGTTGATCTAAATTGGTATAAAGAGGTGTTAATTTCTTATTTCAAATGTTCTTGCTAGTTGATAGCTTAATAGCTTAGATCTTTAGATTGAAGATTAAGATTGCCTTGTCAAATGAATGAGCTTACCATTTCTAAAGTCCTAATCTCATGCAACTCATTTCCTTACCTAGTAATAAAATAGAAATAAAAATAAATAAAAATAAAAAATCCAATGTTTTTTCTTTTATTTAAATGTGTGGCATGACAGATTTTCACTGGTGTGCGGTGGAACTAGGCAGCATCTAAGCTATTTTCACTTATTTTCTTATTTGTCCAGCATGTTCCTAAGCATGTCCATGCTAGAAAGTAATGTTTTGTTAGAAAACATTGTTCTCGTGGTGGTACTGAATGAATGATATACGTTTTGTGAGACTGAGGTGAATGATGCCAGCTTAGATTGTACGAAGGTTTTTTCTTCGTTGAATTCTCCTCATCAAATTCAAATTGTTTTAGTGGGTATGAACATACTATCTTTGCCTTGATATACAGGTAAATGATATGGTTGCCGGCAACGAGGGTCGGCTCTCAAATGGAGTCGAGTTTCCATCTGTAGCTATTAGATTGTAAATGGCTTCTGCAGTTGATGATGTAAATTTATTGAACAAATTAGTATCAACAACAACAATCAATAATAAAATGTAAGCCTTCACTTTTGTATTGATTTTGTTTTTTACTTATAGAAAAAGAGAAACAAACTAGAGATGAAAAGAACATTCTAAATCAATATGAATATAATATAAAGAGAATTAGGAGTGTAAAATAGGTGATCTTAGTGAATAAAACTGGAGAATGTTGCCAAACTTATGAATTTGGAGTGGTTAGAAACACTCATTAAAGAACCTTAGATCCTTGTCAATTTAATTTATGAAGTATTTTCCCAGGTAATTGGACCGTAATAAGATTTTAAAGGGTAAGATTAGATTGAAGAAATATAGTCATTTAACATACAATTTCGATCAATTAAATTTCGTCATGTCATCACAACAGACATTGTGATATTTATAATTTGATTGGGTTTGGATTCAAGGTAAGACAAAGAAGAGAAATCATTTGTCTTCTTTCGATCTTGAATGATCTCTTTCCTAAGCTAGAGCAGTTGAATGAGAAGGGTCGAACGAATCATGATATTCCCTGCTTAGATTCAATGGATACGTGCTGTTGAGAGGCCTTCTTAGAGTATAGGAAGTGGTAGTTTCGCTGCCCTAAATACCTCTTTCATTCTGTTTCCTGCTTTCAAAATAATGCTCGGCTGGACCGCAGACTCATGAAAAGCCCACAGAGCGAAAGAATGTCGGATAGAGGCACTCGACGGCAAAAAGCCTAATCTTTCACTCTTCATATCACATGGGAGTCTGAACCTAAAAACGGCTAATAGGGGAATTCAGCCTCCTACGCCACCTACATATAGGCATCGATTAGAACAAGGTTCCAATTTCTTCGGGTTTCCAATTCTTGGTCATTGGGCAATACCGATTCATTTTTTAAGGACATTCAATAAGTGGCTTGATGAGGATAACTAAGCTGACACGTTGGAGTTCTCTTTCTCTTTCCTCAGAGTCATCTTGTATCGGAAGCGTCAGAGTCAGCTCGATTGGATTGATCGGTCGGGAGCCCTTGCTGCTACGTTGGATCGGTTTGAATCGAGATAGGTGAGTGTAGAGGTTTTTTCTTTTTACCTTGCCACCAAAGTCAGAAGACGAGAGAGGGAAAGTCAATGAATTCATCCAATTCATGTCCTAGATATAAAACTTGGGTAAAAAATGATAATGGATCCAAGCCTAAGTCCACCAGACAAATGGGTTCAAGTCCATTAGGCAAATGAACCCAAGTTTAAGTCCGACAGTCAAATGAGTCCAAGCTCAAGCTCACCAAGGTAAGTCATCTAAAGCCCAAGGAAATTCTCTATAAATAGAAACTTTTCCATTCATTTTGTGGATCATTTTGGTTGAAACAAAAATTGAATATCTAAATAATTGAAGACTCAAACTTCTACAAGCTTTCAAGACGTGCAAGTTTTTATCAACTTCAAGATCAATATCTTTTGAAAGATTCAAGATTTGGAATATTAAACTTTCCTTGAATTGTATAAGATTGAAGCTCAAATTGACTTGCAAGTACAATATCCTAAAGACCGAATACTAAGAAGTTTAAGTTTTAACTTGTATTCGAGAGAAAGTATCCATTACATTTCTTTAGAAATCTCGTGTGAACAGTTTGACATGCTCAGTGGGACTGTCTCTACCTTTCATCTCTTTCTTTTTTTGAAGGATAACTAAAGAAATCATGACATCTCAAGGCAACACTTCTAAAGCTCTAAGTGACATCAGCAAGCAGCGAAATTCTTGCAATCGTTGAAAAGGAAAATTCAGTCATCTGAGGATATGTCACCCCTTGAGGTCGTAAAGAATATTTGGAAACAAAACTCCAATCCGCAAAAAAGTGGAATTGTAATAAATGAAAATAATGTCATGATGAATACAACTCATCTTCTGAATGCCCAAATGAGGAGATGCCTCATTCAAATATAATGTCAGTTATAGTGACTGATGTAAATACAAGCAAAAAGAGAATGACAAAGCTTCAAAAGAAGGTTAACATGCTCATGAAGGCGATTGAAAAAAGGGACTAGAGATTGAATCTCGAAAAAATCACATTGAGAGTCGTGACGTTGTTGAATCAAGTCACACACATACCGTCAAGAATACTGACAAAGAGAAAACAACTATGCAAGAAAGTCGGTCACAAAATTCGACTTTAATTGCATCACTGTCTGTTCAGCAGTTATAGGAGATGATTGCAAACTCCATCAAAACTCAATATGGTGGACCTGCTCAAACTCTCTTTTTGTATTCCAAGTCATGTATGAAGATGATCGACAATATGAGAATGTCGAATGGGTACCAGCTACCAAAGTTCCAACAGTTTGATGGAAAGGACAACCCAAAACAATATATTGCACATTTCATCGAAACATGCAAAATTTCTGGTACCGAGGTGATTTGTTGGTAAAACAGTTTATCCGAACTCTCAAAGGAAATATCTTCGACTGGTACACCGACTTGGAACCTGAATCCGTTGATAGTTGGAAACAACTTGAGAAGAACTTTCTCAACTGTTTCTACAGCACTCGACATAAGAACTTTCTCAACTTACAGCACTCGACGTATTGTCAGCATGATAGAGCTAACTGCCACCAAGCAACGAAAGGGTGAGAGCTAGTCATTGATTATATTAACCGCTGGAAAGTATCGAAGGGTGCCACCAATTTTTAAATCATTGCGTAACATGCTTGCAAGGCTCTAACGAACGGGCAGACAAGTATAACTCAGATAAAGTGTTACGCCTCACACAACCTCCAATGATGTAATATATTATTCAGTGTGATCGCAGGTGGCATGCCCCCTATATCATTAGGTATATACTGGTAAAAGTCAAACTGCCACCTAAATCGATACGAATTGTATGATGTTATGATCAAAATAATTCCACAACAGGATGACAATGTTTATTGGCATAAACGAAGTGGGGCTTGAAATCTTGATGTTTCACTCGTACTAATAGGAGAGCTGATTTATAATTAGCTTCGGATTGCTGAATACTTCTATGTATTTTATGCCAAACTCTGAAGCCATTTGTAGGCCAATGATGAGAGTTTGGTACTCACCAACATTTTTTGAACACAATTCACCGAGTGTGGCAACATATGTTTCTTAAGAGAGATGAAGACAATACCAACACCAGTTCTGCTTCTTCGTGTTGCACCATCAAAGAACATAGTTCAAGGTTTCATTCTTTCAACAAACAAGACTTCAACATCAGATAAGTCTTCACATAATTTTCAGGTTGAGGGAATTTGATGATTAACAAGAAAATCTGTCAATGCTTGGCCATTTATTGCTTTTTAGAGAATATATACATCATATTGTTGGAGTATAATTGCCCATTTAGCAAGGCGTCCTGAGATGACCGACCTTGATAAGATATATTTAATAGGGTGAACTTTGGCTACCAAATGTATAGTGAAAGTTTGATATAATGTCTTAGCGTATCTATTGCAAAGAAAAGAGCGAGACACATCTTCTCAATTGGAGAATAATTCAATTTAGCTCCAGTCAGAGTCCTACTTAGATAGTAGAGTGCACATTCCTTATCCTTATCGTTTTCTTGTGCAAGTAATGCTCCGAGCGAACCTTCTTGAGCTGCAATTTACAATATCAATAGCTTTACAGCTACAGGCGCACTCAAAATCGAAGGGTTGAGCAAATTCTTTTTTATGCTATCGAATGCATTTTGGCATGACTGATCCTAATCAAAGACTACATCTTTCCTCATCAATATCTGGAATGGTTGACATGCCTGCAAGATTATATATAAATCTTCTGATGTAGGCCAAACGACCTTGCAATCTTCTCAACTTATGCAGGTTCTTCAAACTCAGTATCTTCTGGATAACATTAATTTTGGAGTGATCAACTTCAATTTCACGGTGTCACGATAAATCCCAGAAACATTCATGAGGTCACATTGAATGCACGCTTAAAAGGGTTCATTCTTAGTTGATATTTCCTTAGACAATCAAAGACAAGCTTCAGGTCTTTTAGGTGGTTGCATTTCTTCTTGGATTTTACTACAAGATCGTCAACATAACATTCAACGTATCTATGTAGTATATCGTCAAAGATCCTTTAACTTTTCTTCTTAGAAAACTGAAGAGCGTGCAAAAGTGATGAGGTTAAAAACAAAGTCCTTTGACTGTTACTTTTTTCGCATTCTTCGAACTCTTAGCTTTCTTCAATAGTAATGTGGCATGTGTCAGCAACTTTTACTTTTCTTTTATCTAATATTTGAATCGGCTCGAAAGACTTGTATCTAATCCCAACTCTCGAATTAAGTATAAAATATCCTTGCTTTTGAAGCTTCTTTTGCGTAGAAAAAATTTGAAGCCTTTCATTGAATATTTTCACGCTTTTAAGCTCAGTACGAGTTGTAAAGTCACAACCTGCCTTTACTATCAACTTATATGTCTTTGGGTCAAATCCCTCCACTATTGTCTTTCTAGAAGGAATGTCTTTACGCCCTTCTTCTCAAGTTTTTTTTTTTTTCCTCCTTTGTCTATCTTTGTAAGTGGCTTGGTAAAGCTTTCATTCAATATCTCAATTTTTACTACTATTAAGTTTTTCGAACATTCTGCAAACGGTGATTCTCTCTTCTTACACTAAGATAGAGGAATATATTGTAAAACATGGGATTTTACGGCTTTTTCTTGTGGGATTGCCATCTTTTTACTCTCTAGCACCTCAGGTTTATCTTGGGTTGTTGGTTTGTCATTCTTTTGACCATTAACCGTATCCCCTTCATTTGACACCTTTGTTGTGATCGTTATTTGCTTGAGTTTATAAGTGCCTTTAGCCACGGGAACTTCAATTGATATGACTTCACTTATGTCATCACCTTTTGTGTAAAATTTTGCATCACCAAAGTGAGACTCAGCCTCTGAAAAATGGCTTAGTGTCAGCATCAATCTTCCTAATTTCATGTTTATAATATTTAAAACTTTGGTGGAGTGTGGAGGTTATGACTCCATTTTCATTTGACCCATTTGTTTGTGATACAGAAATAGTCGAGACATCATCATTTTTTAGTATCTCGATAATTGTATCCTTCAATATCTCGATGATGGTTGCTGCCTCTGCAAGATCTGAGGGAGAAGCATCGTCCTCAGTTGTACTGACCACATGACATGAAACGATTTCAATTAGGAAATTTTCAGAGAAGAAGTCCTTCAGAGTTATTGGTTGTCGTGGTAGAGGAAGCTCCTCACTTTCTTCGCTGATTGGTTGAAACTTTCTCGCCTTCTTTCTTGTCTTTCTTTTCTAAGACTTACCCTTTCTCTTGTACTTTCGATACGAACGAGATTCTTTTTTAACAAAATTTTGTTTGCGCTTCTTTTGACGTGTTACTAGCGTCCATCCCTCGTCAACATCCTTTACCTGCATTTCTTCTTCTTTTGAGCCAACAGTTTGGAGTTCATTATTTTGTAAGGCCTCTGATAAAGAATATATAATAATAGGCTCCAAAGATCCAAATTGGATCAAACTCCATATAGCAGGTAATCGACCTTCTGAATGAATCATTACTGCGACATATCTAGATCTAGCTATCTTTTTGTCTAGAGTCAATTTCATAATCAACTCCTTCAATACAAAAAATTTCTCTGTGGGGTGGCTGATGACTCAATGGTATCTACAGTAATTGAGATCATTTACCCTCTCCATTTCTGCATGTCGTTTACATTCAAGAAGGTGAATTAGTTGCTTTTCCAATAGTTCCTCCAACATATCAAGTAAGTCGGAGTCTGAAAAAGGATAAACTTTTTCTTGTCTTTCTTTCAATGTCGGACGTCTTTTTTTGTCTTCATCTTGGCGTCTTTCAACTTCCTTTTCTTTGAAGACAAACTTTAAAGGGGTCGTTCTGACTACCATAGCCTCCTTGGTAGCACCCTTCGACGAGTATTGTTAGCTCTATCATGTTGACAGTATGTGGTGACTTAATTCATTAGCATCACGACTCTCGATGTGATTGTTCAAAGATTCAATCTCGCAGTCCCTTTCCTCATTCACCTTCATGAGCATGTTAATCTTCTTTTCAAGCTCTGTCATTTTGTTTTGCTTGTATCCACGCCAATCACCATAATTGATATTATATGTGGATGAGGCATCTCCTCATTTGGGCGTACAGAAGATGAGTTGTGTTCGTCAATCACAGGATTCTCTTTGATTACAATTCCACTTTTTAGCGAATTGGAGATTTGTTCCCTAATATTCTTTGCGACCTCAAAGGGTGGCATATCCTCATATGACTGAATTTTTCTTGAGCGACTGTAAGTATTTGGCCGCTTAATGATGTTGCTTAGAGCTTTAGAAGTATTGCCTTGAGATGTCATGATTTCTTTAGTTGTTCAAAAGAGAGAGATAAAAGGTAGAGACGGTCCCATTGGGCGTACGAAAGTGTTCACACGAGATTTTCAAAAACATGTAATTTGTAGAGTTGAACTTCGTATATTGATTTGTATTGTGGATACAGTCTCTAGTATTTATTCTTTTGAACTTTGTATTGATCTTCAGGATGTTGTAGTTGCAAGCCAATTTGACTTTCGATCTTCTGGAATTTAAGGAATGTTTAATCTTCCAAATCTTCAATTCCAAATCTTCAATATTTTCGAAGATGCTGATCTTGAGGTTGATAAGAACTTACACGAGAGCTTGTAGAAGTTTGAGTCTTCAGAGTTTCAGTTTTTGAAAGCTTCAATCCTTCCTTTAACCAAAAGGATCCACAAAATGAATGGAAAAGTCTTTATATAGAGAATTTCTATGGGTTTGGATCCATTTGCTTGGTGGGCTTGGGCTTATTTGACTGTTGGACTTGGGTTCATTTGTCTAATGGGCTTGGACCCATTTGTCTGGTGGACTTGAGCTTCGACTCATTATCCTTTTTGGCCCAATTTTTATACCTAAGGCATAAATTGGGTTGGGTATTGATAAAACTTAATTATCCAAAAATATCACAATGTTTGCTATAATGAAGTGGTGGAATTTAATTTGTCAAAATTTGTTGTTCAACAATTACAACTCAATATATAATATTATTCTTATTTATCTGTTTAAATTTCAATACATATGAATTTTCCATAGGCATTACAATTCATATATTTTGAATCTCAGTTTATATTCACTAAATAATATAAGTGTGTGGAGAGCAAATAAAAAAGTTAAAAAAGAAAAGAAAATAATGTAATGGAAATGACATAAAATAAAATTATTATGCAAAATTTGGGTATGGAATTATTGTCCAATGTAGCCTAAGGATGTTGTCCTGAGTGAGCCTACTAGAAGTTTGAAACACCCACTCAACATACTTGAAACACTTGAAGAACCTCCAAAGGGCGTTTGGAACTTCACACATGAAGAGAAGCACATGAACTTGGTGTGGGGAATGCATCATTTGTAGTGTTTTCTATTTCATATTTGAATTGAAATTTGATAATTGTTATTATTTAATTTATTTTATAATTCTAGTAATTATTCTTTAATTTATTTTATAATTTTAGTAATTATTCTTTCTATATATATATTAAGTAAATAGAGTTTTGAGGGTATGAATTTCCTTTTTGCCAAAATCCTAGTTTTTTGTCTCCAATCCTCTATCAATTCTACGCATGAATTAAGAAAGTTGTGTTAATCTTGAAGAAAGAAAATTGTGTTAATCTTGAAGAGCAATCAACATAAACCATTTAGCAATAAGGTCGTGCCGAATTTTGCTTTCACGGCAGTATTTTGCTTCCAGGGCAGTGTTTCGACACAACACAACTATGATCCACGTTTATTTTCCAACAATGGGAAAGTAAAATTTTACGAAGAGTTTCGATTTTGGTTTCTCAGAAAGAGAATCGGAAACAGGGCTTCCGGCAACAAAGATCCGGTGAAGTTAATGATGGAAGAATCTCTAACTTTATCAAGAAATGGCGTCTCACGATGCTTGTGAGATTTAATGGCGGCAGACCAAGCGCTTGCGATGAGATCTTCCTTCAAATTAATGACGCCTTCCAGGTATGGGCTCTACACCAAACTATCAGTAACCGTGCAAAAGTTTCAACAATCTTTGATCTTGGTTATGATTTTCATTGTGCCAAGATTTTTATTGTGCGATTTCATTGATTCCATTTGAAATATGAGCTATACAATTATTGTTTTATATGTATAGTTATTTGTTTGAATTTATAATATGGGATTGTGATTAGCTTGATCGATATTGGCTACTTATAAAGGGTTGAACATTAGCTATCATTATCCTAAAAACTAGAATAATGTGAGGATAAAGTATAAACCATTTGTTGGAAAAGAAATTCAAAAGAAATAAAAAAAGGAACAAACTACAATGTTCATGTAATGGTATGGAAATTGTTTGAGGTTGGATTGCTTCATGTCATTGTACTTACGGTATATGCATTTCTGGTTCTAGAATCTGTGAATGTCTTTGAGACAAAGATGGTATCGACTTGGATACTTTTTCTTTTATTATTTTGGCTCAATTTGATAGTCATTTGATCTTTTTGTTGTTTTGAGGATTGGGCCTGTTTTCTCACTACTTCTTTGCGATGATCATATCATGTTTACCTTTTCTGATACCTTATTTTAAAGGTCAAAGGTTTAAATGGTTTATACCATTGTAATTATATGCTGAATTTTCTTATTTATTGGGTTAAATCAATTTGATTATATGTATTGATTGTCAATAATATAATGCTTCAATCTGTCAATGGATTTTACGGAAGGTTCTTCTTCATTATGAAAAACGGGTTGATTGAATTGCGTAGTGTTAATTGGAAAATTTATCTCGTTAATCCATCTTGTTCACCTAGATTAACCTGAATTTTCACTCATCACATGACTTCAATGGTATACGGAGAAAATTTTGGAAGTAAATCATCAAAACTAGTTCTTGTACAAAGTTTTTTCACTTCATCATCTTGGCATGGTGTCTGAATTGAATTCTGTTTGGCTTGAGTAATTATAATTTCTCGAAATTCTGTTGGGTTGAGTAATCATGATTTCTTGAACGATTAAACGTCTATTTATATTTGTTCTTTTTGTTCGAATTGTTAATCGTGTGCCAATGAAGCATGTGACTATAGGTTGGGCATCTTTCCAAGTTTGACTAGTATTGCTGAAGTCATTTCACATAAATAGCTAACTCCTACGTACAAATTTCTGTACCCCCTCACTTTTGAATTCTTATTATTTAGTCTTGATGGGTAGAAATGAAGTCCATGAAATAAGGTTTCCATGTGTTTTCTTCTTTCAATCTAGTTCTTTATACCTAGGAGGGTTGTAATGACTAGTAAGGTTGCCTTTTTAGGATATTAAGCTATTTTTTACAAATATCTCATGGAAATGGTGCCAATATAGACCAAAATCCAAATAAATTTTGAAATGTGTACTTTTGGAAATGTTCTTATAAGTATTGTTGAATTTTGGTTATATTATGCACCGAAATACTTAGAAGTGTGGGATGTTTAACTAAGATAGCATATCTTGTGTTCAAAAAATCTATGGTGTGTTTGAAAACGTTTAACTATGTTTAATTATTATGCACATAATAGTGTTGCATACAGATTTATATATTTAAATGATAAATCGATTTGTGAATATGGAGACACTATTGTGATATACTTGAGCATGCATGTCTATTAGCATGTTAGCATGAGTAGATATAATATTTCATGTATGTTATATTTGACAAAGCTTATGCATGGTTTGTGTCATTAATGGTTAAGTTTGGTTGTACAACATTATTTGCATATTACTAAAGTTTGCTAGTAGTATGAAAATATGCAAATTTATTACTTATGAAGCTTTTATAGGATCTAGTGGAAGTTTAAGATATTGTCTAAACTATAAAATATGTGATAGTTTGTAAGACATGAGGGCCTTGCATATTGAGATAGAGAATAGTTAGCTTATCAAATTGGATGTCTATTTTAGGGGAGGTTTAGTTGGATCTTTGTTTGAGGGGAGGATCATTAAGAATACGACCAAAGTCCCACATTAGATAAAGAAATTGATCATAAGTACATAGGTGCAACTTTAGACTTATGAAAACTATTTTGAATCAAATGTGGAATTTAGAATGTCTTGATTTTTGTTCTCGTATGACTAAATTGTCCACTATAGAGCCTTAAATGCTTTTATTGTAGCTATATGTGGTCCTCTAAAAGTGTATGTAAAGATGGTATTCCTAAATGGTAACTAGTCAGATTTCCCAACCTAAACTGCTCAACTCAACCAAGGATGAAATCGATGTTGACCCTTCCTATTTGATTAATGAAGTTTAATTCAATCTATTTGATCATCGAAAAAAATGATAGTTTTGATCAAAAGTCCAAATTGAACACCTCTTCAACCTTGGTCTCAACTAAGAATGAGGAGGCGCCAAAGCCTCCAAATTTGATGGACACGGTAAATATATGTCGTCATCCATTTGACTCGAAATAAACCCAATATAATTTTCAAACCCTAATATTGACATCTTAGGTCAGAATTTCACTATAAATACACCGTTATGATTTTAGAAGAAAGTAAATTCATTCTGGTACTCAAATTTCTACTTACTCACATATGCACTTTGTCAAAGTATGTGTAGGAAGTACCATACCGATATTAAATCGTTTTATACCTTCTTTCCTAAATTATAAATTTATAATGGTTGTCAAATAAGTAATTTGACATCAACATTAGTAGAAAAAAGTGTGCAAATTAACAAACAAAATTAGTATTTTAAATACTTTTTTAAAATCATATATGTTTAAGTAAATTTAAATTAAAAAGAAAATAAAAAGAAACAAAGTTAAAAGATACAATTATTATATATAAAGTTGATTTTAAAAATTATATCAATATTTTTTATTTTTTAAAAGGTCTTGTCGCAACGCAATGTAGAGGAGCGTCTAATTATTTAATCTTAAAATAAATAAATTTGAAATTGCCACCAACCTATTAAGGTGTAATTGGTCATACACAACAAAAAAAAATAGAATAAAACAAAAGCCAGTGATGTATATAGAGGAAGTGTTAGCATCTATCCATAGAAATAGTTAACAAAATTTATCTTTCAAACTAAATTTTGTTCGTAAAACAAGGTTTTATTTGATTTTTTAAAATGTCTCATGGTTTTCCGTTCATAAGTATGAATTAATAATTATGACTGATCAGTTATTAACAAATCACCTCGAGAATATTAAAATATCAAACTTTGATATTTTAATGTTCACCATAGGTGGGGTTAATGAGAAATTTTATGTATATAAATAATTAATATATTTAAAAAAAAAAAACTACACAATCCCATTTTAAAATATAAAATTATTTTTTAAAGAGAATTTATTACTTAATTTAAAAATTAAAAAGAAATGATGTATTTATGAAATTTAAACCATAAAACTCATAAACAAACATTACTTATTCTCCCACTTAAATTTTATATTCATATAAAATTGACAAAAAAAAAAACATAAAAGATTTATTATTTTTTTTGTTATACAAAAAAATTGGAAAATAAATAATAATAACAACAACAAATTAAAAATATTCTAAACAAAACATTTATTTTTTCTCATTTTATTTTCTAGAGAAAAACAAAAGAATTCAAAAAGTAGGAATATAGATGGGATTCAAAATTCAGTTATATAAAAAATGTAGGTAAATATGATAACTAGAAATTCGAAATATTAACGGACTCCACGAAGAAAAAGAAAAAAAGAAAAATGAGCAAAACAGCGTGAGATACGGTGTGATAAACGGATGCCCAATTAAGTGTAAACAAGACATAAACCAATTAACAAACCCAATTAATATGCTATTCACACAAATTTAATAATACCCAAATTAAATTTAAATCAACTAAAATAAATTACCTAGCAAACCATAATTAAATCTAATAAATTGGAAGCCAAATTAAACTAACCAAATTTCAAATAAAAAAATTTATTGAAATTAAATCAGAATCACATTAAGTTGGAAAAAGAAAGGTATGGATCATTTCAAAAAATAATCTAAAATTTGAAACATATATAAAAAATAGGGTGGGTGCAAAACTATTTTGAAAAATATGTGATTTTAGGTGAAGTCGGGTATGGGATACACGACTTCCATGATCTATTTTTTTCTTATTTTTATATTTATACTACATAGGGCCCACATTATTTTATTTTCTCATTATTTCTATACGTGGGTCCCACACACTTCACTTTTCTCATTATTTATATATACATACTCACATGTAATATAATATATATATTATACATTCAAATTCTAAAAATATCTTTCTTTATTAAATTAATTTATTTTTATTTTTTTTCTTTATATATATTTAAATATCACAATCTTCCATCTTCAATTTTTCTTATTAAATTCATTTTTCTAATTTAATTTAATTCTTTCTTAATAATAACAATTGAAGTCACTAAAGCACATTGGTAATTGAATAAAAAGAAATTCGTGTTTGTGGCAAAAGGAAAAAAAATAAGAATTGGTTCGATTACAAATTAAATTTAAAAACTTAAGGATAATTTTCAATTGCAAATTTATTGTTATTATTATTTTTAGGGTAAGTTTCAACTTCTTTAAATTATTATTATTATTATTATTTGTTTAATGTATTTTTTAATAACATATTTGGTTAATATATGTGTTTTTTTAAACAAAAAATTAGAAAAAGATATATATAATTTTGGTTAAGAAATAATTAAATTAAATTAGAAAAGATGAATTAATAAGAAAAATGGAAGATTGAGATATTTAATATATATATGTAAAATTATTATAATTTCTGTTTTTATTTGTTTAATATATTTTTAATAACATATTTGTTAATATATGAGTTTTTTAAAAAAAATTAAAAATTGGAAAAAAAGATATGTGTAATTTTGATTAAGAAAAAATTAAATTAAAGTAGAAAAATGAATTTAATAAGAAAAATTGAAGATTGTGATATTTAAATATATATAAAGAAAAAATAAATAATAAATTAATTTAATAAAGAAAGATATTTTTAGAATTTGAATGTTTAATATATATATTATATTATATGTGAGTATGTATATATAAATAATGAGAAAAAGTGAAGTGTGTGAGATCTACGTATATAAATAATGAGAAAATAAAAAATTGTGAGGCCCAATGTAGTATAAATATAAAAATAAGGAAAAAACCCTATTTTTTATATATGTTTCAAATTTTACATTAATTGTAAAAAAAATGTGAAAGGTAGTTAGGGAAAGTAGATCGGATGAGATTAATAAAATAATAAAAAAGAATGATAAAATATGGTATTTAAATCCGAAACTTGTTATCCTCCAAAACATAGATATGGATAATTTGAGGTTGGGTATATCAATACTTTTTTAAAGAGATGATAAATTAGTTGAAACTTTAAAACTTAGGAAAATCAGTTTGTAACAGCATGGAAAACAAACATTAGTTATTAAATGACTATTATAAGAAAAGGGTTAGAAGCTTAATATAGAAAAAAGAAAGGTTTATAACTGAATAGTACATTAATTTAATTACAACTACTTAAGATAAGGATAATCCATAAAATTAGGTAAAAGAGATTAGTTGGTGTGTGTATAAAACCAAAAGGTTAGAGAATTATTAAGAATGCAATTTAGAGAGAGGGAATAGTTGGGTTAAAAGAAGGCAAAAAAGAAGGCAAAAAAGAAAAAAGGAATGGCTCAAAGAGTTGCATCATGCAGATCGTCATCAGGGCTGCTTCAACTATTTGCATTCCTATTCATTTTCTTTCTCCTCCTCACTGTTCCAGGTACCAAAACCAAAAGATAAGGAACAAGTAATTTGATATTATATATTTGAGTATCATTTTAATAATTATGATGATTACTGATTAGGTTGTTGGGGTGCAACAAAGTTTGTAAGACAGAAATGTAGAAGGGTGGAGAATTGGGTTTCTGCAAACAAGAACAGGAAGGGGAGAATCACCCACGGATCCATGCATGGAGATTACGAAGATACCATCAATATGTCCCCTATACACCACAATTAAAACTACATCTCTCTCTCTCTCTCTCTTAATCCCTTTTCTCTTTTCTTAAACACTACAAATCAATTTAATATTTTTCTAGATTTACATGCTTAATTGAAATAATATGAATACATATTTAAATCACACATGTCTATCTTTCTTCCATTATGGCTTTTATATATATAGATGTTTGAAGAAATGTCGATGGAGTTATAATAATTAAACAAATTAGAGATGAAAATAAAAGATTGGAACTTGAGGTAAAGTATTAATTGATAGACGTTCAACCACATGACCAACATACATAGCAAAAAGCAAAACCAACTCATTTAGAAAGCCAATTTAATGCAGGTTTGTATTGATTTTTTTTAATTAATTGTTTAAAAGAAAATGTTTATAAATACTATTAAAGAATGTGAATTAATCCAAATGTGAGCTTGTATTAAATTTTTAATCATAAATTATAATTGTCATGCAAATAAGAGAGAAGGTACATACATAAATGGGGATGCAGTCATTTTACTCACCCACATGAAAAATAATGAAGGAATTAAGTGTATATATAGCAAAGATTTTAAACCTGAAGAGCAAAGAAAATGGCAAAACCCTAAATAAGAATTTCAGTAAAATATGTCTGCCACTCTCACATGCTTTCTTTCTCTTTTTCTTTTTTTCTTTTTTTTTTTAATTCAATAATGTGATTTTTAAAACCTTTCCTTGTGCTTCAATTCTAAAAATATTTTTTCTTATTAAAATTAAAATTACCTTTCTAATTTAATTTCATTATTTCTTAATCAAAATATTACATATCTTTTTTTTTCAATTTTCAATTTGAAAAAAAACACATGCATTCACAAAAATATGTTATTAAAAATATATTACTTAAATTAAAATAGTAATAATAATAATTGAGTGAAGTTAAAGCTTACTTCAAAAATAATAATAATAATAATAATAACAATTGAAGTCACCAATGCACATTGATCACGTCGGTAATTGAATAAAAAAAATTAATGTTTATGGCAAAAGAAAAAAAAACAAGAATTGTCGAATAATTTAAAATTGATCAATGAAAATTATGGTTCGATTCTAACCTAACCAAATTAATTGATACGAGGAATTTATTGTTTTGTATATTATTAATTTAATCTGTGATGAATATTTTCTTGAGATATTTTTATATATATAGCAAAATGATTAATTTGTTTAGATAAAAGTTTTTGTAAAGAATTAGTTTTATTTCAAAATGCACAAATTATTATTTTTAGGTAATATAAATAAATATATACACATATATTAAGAAATTTGATTCAAAATAATAAAAGTAAATTTAATAAAAAAAAAAGGTTGATTAAAAAAATAAGTGACTTTAACCAGGAAAATTATTAAAATTGAGGATGGAAGATTGAGATATTTAATATATATAAATAAAGAAAAAAAAAGTAATTTAATAAAGAAAGATATTTTTAAAATTTGAATATTTAATAGACGAGAAAAAAAAATGTGTGGGATCCACGTATAATATATACATGTAAATAAAAAATAAAAAATGTGGATCCACATGTAATATATATAATGAAAAAAATGGAAGGCACGGGACACACATGGACTTTCGTGGACCTAATTCACGCAAGAACATCTATTTTAATCAATAGTTTTGTCCTAATCTATTTTTGACATTAATTTCAAAAATCACATTATTTTTTAAAAGAAGTTCTTTTTAATTAAAACAAAATATTATTATTGTATTTGGTCTAAACAAAAAAAGTTTGTCAATACAATATAACAAAATTTTATAGATAAGTGATGGTAAATGGAAAATTTGTTGAAAATATTTATAAATATACTAAACTTTCTGATTTTAATTAATAGAGAATAAAATTTTACAATATTTTATAAATATTTTTATTCATTTTACTATATTTAAAAACAATAACTCAATATTGTATCCGCCTGGTCGTCGTCAAACTCTAAACACATAGACGATAATACGTAACCTAAATAATAGGTTTCAACATACCGAGTCTACGTGAATATAAATCAAACTATATTGTAATGTTATTGGACTTTGTTTCCTTTCTTTCTTTTGTTTTTCCTTTTCCTTTTAGCCAAAATTGATATGATTCCACATAATTAATTATTTTCAATTTATTAAAGTTTGAATTTAAGTTGATAAAAGATTTAAAATTTTGTAAATACTGAATTTGGGTGGGAAAAGGATAAGAGTTAAATCCTCATAATTTCTTAATAAAGTTTGAGGTTTGCTATTCTATCAAATGACAGTGTAATTACTCCTATATACATCAATATTTCAATATTTCTATCACAGCTCAACGAGTAATATTGTTCCAATAAAATGAAATTGAGATTGGTGAACCCAAAGAAGCATAATCTTGAAAAAATATGTTGAGATGTTGAGATTCTCACACTAGAAAAACTAAAAAGATTTACATTTTTTATAAGATAGATGAACTACTCCTCTAGAGTACGAATGTAAGAGGACTCACTCTTTTTACAAACTTTTTAAGTTGGTTTTGGGTACGAAAGTAACACTTAGGCATTTGTAATTAAGTTGTTTTGAGAGTTAAAGCGTTACTTATACTAGGGGTGTTCAAAATGAAGTTGAAAATCGAATCGAATCACTAACCGAACCAAAACTAAATTGAAACCGAATGCATACGGTTTGGTTCAGTTTCTACTTTTAAAAAATTGCATAAAATTCGGTTCGGTTTAAGATGTTAAGAACCGATTCTCAAACTGAACTGAATTGCTTTATTTTAAAAAATTAAATATATAATATATATATATATATATATATATATAAATAATATGTTAAAAATAAGATTTTTTTTAGACTTCAAAGCGGGTATAGAGGCAAAAATCAATTAGAGGAACAAGAAGGAGAAGAATGACATAATCAAAACGTAAATGACAAGTTGTCTTGACGATGTTTGTATGACTGTAGAACTTTTATTTATCTTAGGTGGATTTTGAAACTTATATGTATTGATGGACTTTCAAATTTCAATGTTTGAAACATCTATATCTGTAATTTTGCAATTTTTATGTTTGTAACTTTGTATAAGCGGTTCCATTTTGATTTGGCTTTATTTATGCATATGTGGTTCGGTTTCCATTCGGTTTGACACTGATGAGCGGTCCGATTCGATTTCAAATAAGATTTTTTTTTTCATTTTGCAGTTCGGTGCGGTTTTAGCTTCAAACCGAATCAAATCGAACTGCGAACACCCCTAACTTATACACTAGATATTTTTTAGTTGGTTTTGAATTTGAAAGTCACACACTTTAACTTTTTATTGTAGGTCGCTTTAAGGTTTGGTTCGTAAAGTGGTCGTTGCACTTGAGCATTTTTAGGTTGTTTGAACCATCACAGCCTTGGCAGTCAACGAACCTTCACTTTCTTTCTTTTTTTTTCTTTTTCTTTTTCTTTTTTCTTTCTTTCTTCTTCTTTTTTCTCTTTTTCTCTTCTCTTTCAGTTCAAAGCATGTGGGAATTAAAGACTATGGAATGATGTCAATCTTAGGCTATTAAATTTGTCACTTTTTTTACACTGTTTTGGTACCTTGATTGTTTTCTTGAGAACGTGCATTTCAATATACACCTTTTGGATCATTTTGATGGGTGTTGTGGATTTATAGCATATGGGACTTGATTAATATGAAACAAGTATGGTTAATCAACAAGTATGATTTAGCATGTTGTTCTTATTCACTTTAATATACCTTTTTCATGTTTATATATTTGAAGACATCATAATTGACCTATTTTTTGTGAAGACAAGTTCTTTCTTCTGGTCATCTTGGCATACCAAAATGAAATCTAATACCTCTTATAACTAAGTATTAAAGAATTATAGTTTGGTATATTTTGATGGAAGTAATAATGGTTTAAAATATTTCCTTTTTTAAATTTGTTGTTGCCGGTTTCAAGAAATTCGATTCTATATTTAAAAATTGATCTAGAAGCATATAATACTAATAATAAAGGGGCCTTTTCAAAAACAAAAAAATATTAAAACTATTTATAAAATTTAGCAAAATTCATCAACTCTTTTCTGTCAACGAATCATGTGTGACCAAAAGTGTAACTTTTATCCAAGAAATTCTTTTGTGTGGGCAGATATTTATTTCTACTGATGAATTTAGTGTGAAAAGAAGTTTCATTTTGCCGATGAAAAAGATTTGCATTGGTAGAAACTGTTCCTACCTACGAAAAAAACGTGGATAGAAATGCAAGTTTGGTCGTTGATAAGATATTGTGAGTAATAAGTCTTTTTTACTGACATACTTTATGTGGTCAAAAAGGCATTTTTGTACATGGATTTACTTGTATAGGCATTTTTGCTAACATAATGTCAACAAACATAGGCAGAGGAAAAGACAATTCAACCTCGATATGTGCCCATACAAAAGTGACGTCAGCGAGGCTTCACTCACGTTTTTATTAAGATCCGTTGACATTTTTCTACGTCGGCAGAAATAAAAATTCATGTAGTGTCTCATTGCCAATTGATTTATGTTAGTTATGAAATGGAACCCTATACTATTAAATATTGATGTGCTAGGCTGCAACATAATTCATGTATTGGGTTATTTTGTAGAGCATGTTATGTAACTCATGTATTAGGTTGTATGATGTGGTGTGTTAGTGTATGTATTTTGGTGTGTTAGTTATGTTTATTGTTCATATCCCATGAGAATTGTGTATGTATAATTATTGTGATTAGCACTATGTTGATTGCATGTTGCTTTGTGGCTCTTTAGGTTTGCAGGTGATGATGAGTGTTTGGTGTTGTTGATGCTGAGGATGAGGCTTGAGAGAGCGTTGAGCATTAGTGATGTAATGTTTCTTTTTTTCCTTTAGCTGCTTTACTATGCTTTAAATAGGCATTAGCTCGAGTTGGTTGATTATGTAACAGTTTTATCCAATTGGGTTAGAAAGTGTTTGGATTTTGTTTTTCATTGGGCTTAAAATTGAATTGACTCTTAGGTGCTTTGAAATGGTAAGTGTTCGTGGTTAGACCCAAAATTTTGAAAATTAGAATTAGTTAAGCATAATTTTGGTAATGTGCCCTATTTTGGAGTTAATTTTGAAATGGATTAGACCAACACATTACTTTTTGTTTGTTTAAAATCGAGTTATTGATCCTAGAGAATAATTGTTAAGTTTATCCAATGATGTAGCATATTGATGATTACGACAAAAGTTATCTGAACAATTATTTGCTAAATTTACCACTTTTAATATATATATTAACAAATATGTTGAACCTACCAACCAAATTTTAGGTCACACCTGGTTTATTAGAAATCAAGAACACGAATGAATCTATAGAACAGGTCTTGTGCAGGTAAGGTTGTTGGTCATACTCATACCCGTGTTATACAACATCAATAAATGCTATGTTATAAGGTAAGCTCCCTCAAACAACATAGGAGGATCATCTCTAAAGAAAGGTGGGAGTGGGAGTGGGAGTGGGAGTGGGAGTGGAAATTTAAACACAATTGATTGGGTTTTTCATGTAAATGTGCATATCCCATTAACTATAAGGAAATAGAAAATGTAAACATAAAAATGTCAGGAAAAGAGAGCCGGTCATGGCTAGGCTTTGTAACCATTCTCATAAGAAAAACACTATGTTACTTGGAGGGAATCCCCCCCGCCTAAACTTTCACCACATTTATATGAATCTAACCACAGAGATCGCATCAAATGGATTGTGGATACTAAATGAAGTTACATACAAAGAAACCACCAACCTACAAACTCTAATCTCACTTTTACTCATCCATCTCCACCGTTGCACCCTTGAGATGCAAGTGTTTTTCCCTCTTCTGAAACTCAGTCAAACCCTTTCCACTTCCTGTCACACCAACCTTCCCATTCGGATCGTCTGGAGACTTGAAAATGCTCTCCCTCTTCCGTCCAGAGAAGAAACCAATCTGCAAATTTGGATGTATATAAATCATCACTAGACTAAAAGACTCCCAGTTGGGAAAATATTAATTAGACATTAAGTTCGCATCTTTTGGGTTATAGATATTAGGTGAGTGTGATGTCGGAGATTTTGGTGAGCGTTTGGCTAGTGAGAGAGAATACTCAGCCCTCTAGAATGTGCTCTGAAGTGCTGGTGCTTTATTTCTATGGCTAGTAATGAGTTGTTGATTTTCCCTGAAGTAAATATACACAAGGGTGTTCATCATGCGATTTCTTGGATGTCTTGTTGGGAGGAAAAATCTTCTAGCAACTAATATTCTGTTTTGATTAATGTCAATTGAAATACTTTTCAAAAACAACCTTTTGCCTTTGGGACTTTTATACCTGTTGGGCCTCAATATAAAACACCAAAATGCTAGATTTCACAACATTTACCTTCTTAGATTTCCCTTTTGCTGTTTGAAACTGCTGCCAAGCATTCTGCCGTTTGTTTTGGGTAACTTCAAGCTGTTCTATCCGCATCTTTGACTTGAAAGCATGTATTTTCTTACGTTTGGTGGCTTTCTATACAAAACAAACTAACATCAGGCAAGTTTATATATATATATTTCCGAATCTCAAGCACCACAGGTACAAAACAAATGCACTACTACATTTGTCCTAAATAACAAACTAATTACTGGACTAATAAATTAGTTGCCACAAAATATTACAATTATCAACTACTTACTACATCCTCAGGATCATCAGGTTCAATTCGAAGCTTTGATGGTAAATTTCGGGATTGAAAGTCAACAGAAGCAGCTTGAGCAATCTTGCGTTTGATAGCCTGCTTTGTAGCTTCAGCCACTCTTTCTGCTTCAAGCAGAGGATTAACTTCCAATTGGATTGTTCTTACATTTGCAGGGTCCACCTAACATTAGTAGATACCATAAGTGTTGACAATTGATGCACTACTGACAGCCAATTTTAGTTGAAAGGTCAATTATTACATTTAACAGGTATGGGTATATGTATGTCCGTACATACATATGTTTGTGTAGTTATATATAGAACTCCTAATCTTCAAAAATATAAATATTATGATTTGAACTCCTAAGCTTCATTGCCGCTCTCCCACATGCTAACTCTTGTATTTTGCAGTTGATTCTCCCATGTATCAATCAATAATGTACGCATTTTCTTTTCAAAAAGAAACAATACCTTATTAGTTGTTGGCGTAGTAATTATTAGGGAAACATAGATAGGAGAGGATCTGAGAGAATGAGTTCCAGGCAAACTAGAGTAAACCAAAATGCAAGAATTTTATTAATGTTCAGTCAAGTCTTGCAACGAGAGACAATGGTATTTACACCAGCTAATCCAACAAACGAAGGAACTAAAACCAACCAAGATGGCCTTCCAAGAATTCTTACATATGCATTTAGTCCTGACGCCTACAGATTGCACCCATCTAAAGGGAAATGTGTCCCATACAGACCATGAATCCATTCCTCACATTTCTAGTTAATTTAGAGAGTCGGACCCAGATCATTTTGAAAAAATACTATAATACTCATTTTTTTCTGATAAAAGATAACGCTCTTAAAAATAATCAAAAGTCATGCAAACAGCAAGTGTGAAACCTTACCTCTTCTTTGTTTCCCCAGCCATCATAACTAACATAGAAACCATTTACAGTGTGAGCTTCAATTGTAGCATCGTACCTGAATATTCAAACAATTGAACACAATCAAGGGGAAAAAAAGAAATTTCTATTAAAAAAATAGTTGAAGGAAAAGTAGTTAAACAAAAAGGGAGAAATAAAAAAGCTTCATAGAGAGAACAGAAAACATTGAAGCAGAGAGAAGTAAAAAATGTGTACATCAACAAAAGTGGTGCATATGCTTGGAAGGCTATAAACTAAAGTCAGCTTCAAAGGACTAAGACTTATTCCTCCCATAGACGACCAAGTGAAGATGTTACTTCAAATGCTCAAAAACAAGATAACTGAACAGAAAATCATTTTACAATAAAAAATGGTTATATTAAGAAACATTAAAGAACAAGAGGGGGCATACAGAAAATAGCCTGAGAAAGGTAACCTCAAGAACTAGCTAAGCAGAAAAGGGCTCTAATCCAAAAAGTAAGACTTGGCAACAACTGGACGGAGGAGACAGACGAGTTTAGGTTCATAATACTCACAAAGGGAATAGCCATTATAGTTGTGGCAGTATTAAATTGGTTTAAACTAACTCTTAATTTAACATGGTTTTTCATCTTCTTTCTTTCTAACAAGACGCTAAGGTTTCTCTTAAAGATAAATTAAAGATATAAATTTACAAAGTCCAGCCAATTTTGAGACAGCCAAGCTGCTGTTATAGTAGAACAATTACCTGATCTTCATAAACATCCATTTTGCAAAACAAACTTTATAGAAATGTCGCAGTTTCTTAAATTGATAAAGTCTAAATCTTTAAAAAAAAAATTAAGAAATTTGTTTTTTTAATTAAAAAAATTATTAAAGAAAAAATTCCATGCAGAAACTTATTATTTTCGCACTTGAGTCCTTAGTAAACTTTAAGCACACATCTTCAGCATCTCTTTTCTAACTACCGAACAGATACTCTTTTACTATTGGAGAATAAACTTCCTTTTTTACAACCCTTGTACAACCTAAGGAACAGATACTGTTTAAGTAAGATGGTAAATTTTCTCCTTTTATTTTTACTCACCACTCCCCATCCTCACTCCAAACAGCTTGAACTTTTGTTCCAATAGGAAATTTCTCGTGATAATCAGACATGCTTCCAGCTTCCTGCATACCAAGAACATAGAATATTAGATCACTAAACATCTCGGTAAGGCCCCTAGTAACGAAATATTAGGATTATTAGGAGAATATTGATATTGGTTAGTAGAAAGGGAAAAATAGTAATTCAATAATGAGTTTGTTAGGGTTTTTTGCTATAAATAGAAAGGTGTGGGTTGAGAGGAAGTGTGTAAAGAGTTTTATGTGGGATTTTCTAACTGGGAAATTTGGGAGAGAATTCTCTGCTTTTTTTTTTATAGAAACAACTTTCTTTGAGAAAGAATGAAAGAATACAATGATATACAAAAAAGAAAAACCAGCCCAACAAAGCACCCCACCTATAAAAAGGGATTCCAGCTAATTAAAATGTCCTAAGGAATAGTTTCAAAAGGTCTTTGAAACTGAAGCCCAAATAGACACATGAAATCTAATCAAATCCCATTCCTCATTATGGTCCCTCTCTCTACCTTGCAGTGTTTTGAAAGGCATACTCTAGCACACACCTAGGCCCAAGGCACAACATTGGCGCCTCGCCTTGGATAGGTGAGGCATTGAGGAAGGAGCGTGCCTTCTGCAAAGCGCATCTTTGAGCTTTTTTTTTTTCTTTTACAAATCCCTTAAAACAAAAATTTGGCTACCGTTTATTATAAAATATAATATATTTATTTTTTTCTTAACCTAATTCGAAATAAAGCATCATTATACAATTTATACCGATGGCTAAGATTAATTTAAAGTACAAGCTGAACCTCTATTTCAAAAAACGGTATGAACGTCTCCTCCTCCTCTTCTTCTCCTTCTCCTTCTCCTTCTCCTTCTTCTTCTTCAAGAAAAGAAAAAACAAAACACCTCCTTGGCTCTTTAAGAAAAACCGAACGCTCTTCAACTTCTCCTTCTCCTCCTCCTTAACAAAAGAAAAACAGAACACCTCCTCGGCTCCTTTTCCGAAGTCTATTCTTTGAGTTGTCTTCAAAAGCAGAAAAGAGTAAAATAAAGCAACCTTTAAGGCTTCAACTTCATCTCTTCTAGTTGACAACTCTCCAAAACAGTAGCGTTCGAAGTTCAATCTTTATCAAATTTTTGGTATGTCCCAGCTCCTAACTTTTGTGATCAATTTCTTACGCTAATTTCTAACAGAGTTTAATTTTCTAAATAATCAGATGGCTGAGGACAGTTTAAGAAAAGATCCAGCATGGAAATACGCTTGATTGCAAAATGAGCAAGATGTTAATACATTAGTGTGGAATTTTGTTCAAAAGCAACTAAATGAGAAGTTCGGAGAATGAAAAAACACCTAGTTGGTGGTTATAGAAATGTCACTGTTTGTAGAAAATTCCTTGATCACATGAAGGAAGAAATTAAGGCCTTAAGAAAAAGGAGATTAAAAAGTAAAGAAATTTGATTGATGATATTGACAACGCTTATGGTATTGAGAATGAAGAAGTGTATGTAAGTAAACCAAATAAAAGAGTGGCACCAGGTTCAAAGAAGCCAGGACAAAAGGTCCAATAGATGTATATTTTACGCCTAACCCAGAAGTTGTGGTTCAAAATTGAAAGAATGACAAAGGAAAGGGAAAACAAGCATGATGAGTGAAGCATACAAAAAGGAGAAGAGGGAGCAAACCATCCAAAGAATTTCTCGTTGGTTTTATGATGTTGGAGTGCCTATAAATGCTTGCACTTATGATAGCTTTGCCCCTATGATTGAGGCAATAGGACAATTCGATCCTGAATTGAAACCACATCATATCATGCATTGGAGTGCTGTGTTTGAAAAATGAATTAGAATCTACAAATGAGTTGATGAAGGGCTACAAGGTAAAGTGGGCGAAGGTTGGTGTATTATGGCTAATGGATAGGCCATCGCCAAATCCTTTGATGGTAAGAAAGAAAAGTACAAAGACATCTTTACAATAATTGATAGACAATGGGACCTTTAGTTGCATCGTCCTTTGCATGCAGCAGGATATTATCTAAACCCAGAAATCTATTACTCAAATCCAAATATTCAAGCTAATGATGAAATTGTCAATGGGTTGTATAAGTGCATAACAAATATGGTTGCTTCCCGCTAACCAATAACAAGAAAGCTGAAGCACTATTTGAACAGTCTTTAGAAATTAGACAAAGGGACAAAATATCTCCAAGTAAACTTTAACTTTGTGTCTTTGAATATATATATGTAGAATGAAAGAGACCAATGCTAAGTACATGAGAGTTATACAAAGAGCATAAAGCATAAAGCATAGCTAGGATGCGCACCCGAACATCTCAACTAGGTGGACACCCCCTTAGCACCCTTATCATATCCTTAAAACATAACATAAAAAATCGGTTGAGGCTTATTAATTCTTGTTGCCTTTGATTTAACATTGAATAACATTCAAATTGAGCTATTAATATACTTTTTGATCTATACCACTGTAATGGGATGATTTAAGACAATCAACTCCCAACGTACAAAAGTTCGTTGTGAGAATTTTAGGTCTCACTTGTAGTGCCTCGGAATGTGAACATACTTGGAGCTCTTTGAACAGGTTAGGTATCTTCTATTACTTGTAGTGCCTTTAGATGTGAATGTAATTGAACTGAATGATAAAACTTTTGTTCTATACTTGCAGCTTCATAGCATGAAAAGGAATAGACCGGCTCAAAGTTGCCTAAATGATTTAGTCTTCATAAAATATAATAGAGTGTTGAAGCATCAATATAACATTTGAGACATCGTCGACCCCATCTTCATAAAAGAAACCAATGATAGTAATGAATGGTTGCTTGAAAGAATGGATGATGATTCAGAGGAGGAGGATCAGCTTGTTTTCGATGACTATTCTTTAACAAGAGGTGATGTTTCAAGAGCTGGTGGAAAGATTCGAAGGGAAAGCACCAGAGCCACTTGGCCAACAAAGCTATGTTGTGAATTATTAGATTGTCTATCTCTACCCCCCCCCCAACTAACCAGATGGGTACCTGAACCTTAACCTTCGTCGACCCCTTCCCAAAGAAAATATCTCATATACTTCTTGATAATCTTGCAAACCAAGCTAGGAACCTTGAAAAGGGAAAGATAATACACGAGGATACCACTCAGCACATATCTAATCAGGGTCAGTCTAGCCGCTTTTGAGAAAAAAACCTTTCTTTCACACCACCTGTCTCTTGCAGATCTTTTCACAAACAATATCCCAAAAAGTCAAAGCTCTCAGGTTTCCACCAAGGGGAAGCCCAAGGTAAGAGGAGGGAAAAGAGCCTATCTAGCAATCAAACATCTTCGTCCACCACTTAAGCTTGTCTCTCATCACTATTAATTCCGAAAATAGTGCATTCTTTCCTATTGATTTTAAGCCCAGGCATATCTTCAAAGAAGGAAACAATATGGCTAAGGATCAAAAAGGAATCTTCTCTACCAAAACAAAATAACACAGTATCATCCGCAAATTGGAGGTGCGATAAGGCCACTACATTCCCACCAACCCTAAAGGGATCAATGATATTTTCTTCCACCCCCTTGAAAATGATCCAACTTAAGCACCCTTGACAAGTAAGAAAAGGAAATATGTGAAAGTGCTTCCATGTCAAACCATTCTAATTGGTTTTTGTAGCATCAATATGTTTTAAAATTTAAAAAGAGATGTACAGAGAGGTAAGGGAGAATTACGAAAAGAGATTATCCAATTGGCTCGGAACAAAATCAAAGGGTAGTTACAAAAAGCTTTGAAAGACTGACCCTAGTAAAGGCAACTAAACATATACTATTTGACATCACACTTATACCACTGTTGGCTTCCGGTATGCAGGACTTGGAATGTATCTTGATTTTTCATTTAGCATTTGTATCTTTTTGTTGTCTTTCTTTCAGTGTCTGGTTAACCCTACTCCCGCAAGTGAGTGGGTCTTTTCTTAGGTTTGGAGGATTAGGGTCCCTAGAAAGGTCAAGTTCTTTTCTTGGCATGTTCTCCAGGGCCGCCTCAATATGTTGGATAGGCTGTCAAGAATTTTTCCTTTGCTTTTTTGAAAATACAGAATTTTGCCTCCATTAGTTGGTCCATGTTGCATTCTGTGCCGAAAGGCGAAGGAAGACTTGGATCACCTTCTTTGGCATTGTGAACTGGCAAGTTGCATTTGAGATGATTTTTTTCACTTTTGGCTTGTTGTATACTTGTCATAGAGATGTTAGGGGATGATCGAAGAGTTCCTCCTCAATTCTCCTTGTGGGAAAAGAAGTCAGTTTCTTAGGCGCACTTGTGTTTGTGCCATCTTGTGGGTTTTGTGGGATGAGAGGAGTGGGTTTTGTGGGATGAGAGGAATACGAAATCCATAGAAATGTCACTCCATACACTATTAGGAATCTCTAGGGGTAGCAAAAGTCCTGCAGGCGACAACGCCATTGTTATATTCTTCTGGCAGATTAAACACTCCTCACAGTATTTCTTCACATCCTGTTTCATACCTTCCCATTACAGCTCACCAACCAATCGTTTATAGGTTCTAAGAAACCTTGAATGTCGTCCCCCAAACACGAAGTCATGGTAAGTATGGAGAAGCGTTGAAATCAACATTGAAGACTTGGAAATAACCAATCTAACTTTATACTGCAACAACCCTTGCTGAATGGAATACTTGCTCTCTCGGTTTCCATCCCCTTCTTCCAATTCTTTTGTTATCTGTTTAAGTCAGTCATCTTTTTCAACTTCCTCCCTAATTATCTTCAAATCAATCAAAGTTAGGGCAGTGAGATTACAAAGATGAATAGGGGGCACTCTGGACAGAGCATCAGCAACCTTATTCTCTAGGCCAGGTTTGTATACTACTACGAAGGAATAACCCAAAAGCTTCGCAATCCACTTTTGGTATTGTGGCTAAATAACTCTCTGCTCCAATAAGAACTTTAGTGAACATTGATCCGCCTGTGCTGGAAACTTCCTCCCAAGCAAGTAAGGTCTCCACCTTTGCACTGCAAGGACAACTGCCATAAGTTCCCTTTCATACACTGGTTTAGCCCTGTCTCTCATAGCCAATCTATGGCTGAAATAGGCAATAGGGCGCTTGGATCGAATAAGCATTGCTCCTATTCTATAGACAGAGGCATCAGTCTCCATCTCAAATACAGCATCGAAATCAGACAAGGCTAGGACAGGGAATGTCATCATGGCATTTTGCAACTTCTGAAATGCTTCAAGAGACTCTTCATTCCACTTAAATCCACCATTCTTCAGTAGCTGCGTTAGGGGGCAGCTATAGATCTATAGTGTTGGACAAACTTTCTATAATACCCTGTCAATCCCAAGAAGCCTCGGACCTCTTGGACATTCTTACGTCCTGACTATTGTTTGATCGCTCTAATCTTTTCCAGATCCTCAACTCCTTGGCCCGAAATTATGTGCCCCAGATAATACACACGTGTTTTTGTAAAGCTACATTTCTTCTTATTAGCATATAGCTCATTCTTCCGCAGCACCTCTAAAGCTGAGGTTCCTCTAAATCCTTGTTGTAGATTAGGATATCTTCGAAAAACACAAGTACAAACTTTCTCACATATGGCTTGAATATGGAATTCATCAACGACTAAAAGGTAGAGGGTGCATTAGTTAAGCCGAATGGCATAACCATGAACTCATAATGGCCTCATGCGTTCTAAACATTGTTTTCTCAATATCCTCCCCACACATACGAATTTGATGATAGCCTGCTTTTAAATCGATCTTAGAAAACCATGTGGCATCATGCAATTCATCAAAGAGCTCCTCAATTACTAGTATTGGAAATTTGTCCGGTATAGTCAGATTATTCAAAACCCAGTAGTCTACACAAAAAATGCCAACTCCCATCCTCCTTTCTAACCAACAAAACAGAGCTGGAATATGGGTTGTTACTTGGGCGGATGACCCCTGATGCTAACATCTCATCCGCTAATTTTTCCACTTCAGCCTTTTGTTGAAAAGCATACCTATAAGGTCTTACATTCACTAGGTCAGTCCCTTGTTTTAAATGTACATGATGTTCAATACTCCATGGTGGTAATTGTTCAGGCCAATTGAAGACATCTTCAAACTTCTTCAAAACCACATACACCGATTCTTCTACGGTCAACACCTCTTCTATTTCTTCCCCTTTTGTAGAAGACACTTCCCACTCCATGGCTCGGCACTCCACCAGAAAGCCTTGGTCAGAACCTTTCCAAGTCTTCAAGCTTACTCTAGTTTTAGTTAAACTAGGATCTCCCTTTATTATCACTTTTTGTCTTGATGCATAAAGGTCATAGTCAAATTTCGCAAATGTACTTCAGTGATACCAAGTGAATATAGCCACTGCATCCCCAATACCACATCTACACCCCCTAAGTCCAACGGTAGGAAGTTTGCCACTACCTTCCATTCATTCAATTTCAACTCTGCAGCTTCACAAATTCCTTTGTCTTTAATAGTTGTGCCATACCCCAAAATCACTCCATAGTGAGATGTATCTTTTGTTGTTATCTGTGGATCCTTCACCAGCTTCTCAGAGATAAAATTGTGGGTAGCAGCAAAATCAACTAAGATCACCACTTCTTAACCCTTAATTTCCCCTCTCACCTTCATAGTTATCGGGTTTGAAAACCCTACAACATAATTAATTGATAATTCTACAATGGCTTGGTTTTCCTCAACTATCCTCACCATTTCTACTTCTTTCTCCTCATTCTCCATATTTTCTACAATCTCAAATTCTTCTTTATCCTCTGTGCCTACATACATTTGAAGCTCTCTTTGCTCTCTCATTTTACATTTATGGTCATGGGTACTTCTCATTACATCGGAAATAGAGGTCCTTCTCCTTCCTAGCCAAAAACTCCGCATCAGACAGTCTCTTTGTAGGTCCCTCCTTAGTTTCCCCACTTGATACTCCTCTTAAGGTGATCGTTCCCCGGGGAAACGTAATATTACCCTTATTATCACTTGAATTGGTAATTATACTAGATTTAGTACTAGTAGAAGAGTGAGGCAGGTACTTACCTCCGACATAGCCTTTGAGGTTAGCTTCTCCATGGATAATCTCACCATTTTCTACCAATTGAGTGAATTGCATCATCTAAGCCAATTCGGTTGGTCAACAAAAGTCCACCTCAACCTTGATCCATGGCAATAAGTCGTTCATGAATGTCTCCTCAATCACCCTATCCTGCAGACCCGATAATGGTGCCATTAGTTTATCGAACAAGTTTCAATATTCTTCCAATGTCGTTTCTTGCCGAATCCTTAAAAATTAGTCACATATGGATCCTTCGAGGACCGATCGGAATCGTACCAACAATCGTTCCATCAAATTCAGCCAATCCACAATTTTTTCCCATTCTTCTTGCACCTTGTACCAGTTTAGTGCCAGACCTTCGAAACTAATCATCGCAACAATAGCTTCTCAGCATCAGTCAATTTGTGGATCTGGAAATATATATCGGCTCGAAACAACCAAGAATCAGGGTCCTCGCCATTGAATACCGGCATTTCCACCTTAAACTTAATTCGCTTCGTATTTCCATCTTCGTTTTTCGATTTTCCTTCTCGTGTTTCACCTATGTTTTCCTTTCTCCTACTCTGGTCTTCATCATCAAAGTTCCACACGTACTCGACTCGGCCACTTTTTCACTCATGGCGAATCGTTCCTTCGCTATCGATTCCCTAAACATCAACATCATCTGATGCGTTTTTTCTGTTTGTGCACTCAGATTTTCCATTTTCGTCGTGAATCATCATCAACTTCTCCTCCATCACCAACAATTTGCTTAGTTCCTTCTTCATTCCGAGCATTTCTTGATCATGTGCCTCCAATCTCTCTTCGATGCGCGTCTGTACCATGCGATTTCCTTTCTTCCCGAATTGACTTCTCTAGTACCAATACGATGGAACACCAAGTTGTGTTCTAGAACTTTATTGATAGTAGATTCTTCGTTCGGTTACAAGAACAATGAAAGAAAGAACTTCTAATCAGTAAGAACTCAATGGGACCTACCCCCTCTATCGAATTGAGAATATATCAATTCGGTTACAATATCCCTCTCTGTTACCTTATCTCTCAAAGGTGCACAAAATTCCTTCTTAATCTCAAAATTTTCAACTATCTTTCCCTCCGAGATTACAATTCTATTTATATTGCACATTCTAACTAACTCACTTAACCGACTCACACGTGCCAGCACTAACATTCTCTTGCTTCTTATCTAGTCTATCAATAATCCACATATCACATTCTAGATTAGATATTGCATTTTATGTTGAGCTTTATTGGTCAGTATATGGATGGTCTAAATAGGCATCATCCTGGGGTTATAATAGGATTTAAAATACTTAGAAGGCCCTCCAAGTTATGGATGGTTGTTTCAATAAGTCATCAAAAAGACTAACTCTATATAAATGCTGGAGCAGTTGGCCTGGAGTATTAGTTGATCAAAAACCTATAACCATTGTTTTTTAAAGCTCAAGGCACAATAAAGCACAATAGTCATTAGCTTAAGCATTTGAGTCAACCGTTGATTTAACATAGTATCAGGGCCACTGAAGCCCAAATAGGTATTTAGTCAATCCAACAATGGTAAACCCAAAGAGTTACCATCTTGAAAAGGCATGTTGAGAATCCCACATTGAAAAAGTGGAGAGAAATAACAACCATTACAAGATACATGGACTACTCCTCTCAGGCTCTCGTTACCAATTGATTTTGAGATGAAATCTCATGTTATTTGTATGAAACCTTATAATGACCCATACATCAACTATATGGCCCTCTAAACACTATGTTCCTTTCCCCAAAGATTCACATGATAGCACACACCCCTGCCAACTATAAGAAATGACACTTCCCACATTAGGGCGGATGAAGAATTGAACCTCTAATTGTTAGCAATGGTTGAAATCAAAAATATAAATCACTTTTGAAGCGGAAGCTTACAAAGAGGCAAATAATTGAATACCAGCCCAAACATATGCACCACAAAATATTATAAAATGACAGAATAAACCACATGCAAGTTAATGTTTACAGGGGATGCTTCCCTATAAGGAAAAGATATTAATCCTTCAAAGCACAGACACAAATGTGTTTGCAGTAACGAATATGAGCACGTACACAAAAACAGTCCTAACATACACAACGAACCACACAAAGATCCAAGCAGTGCGCGTTAAATCTAAGGCTATAACGTTATGGTGCTTCCAGCAGGAAAATGCAATGTGCAAATGAGGACAAATGTGAACTTACCATTTCATTTTCTTTAGACTGCTGGAAACCAATTGATGCACTGTCATCACCCGTTTCTACATTTGATCCAGAAACCTCATTTTGCTTTGCTGTTGAAAGAAGTTCTTCCGTCAAAGCAATAACCTGCATTACTGCAACTTTAGCCCAAGTCCAATGTTTCAGTTAAAATATATCTCCAACTGTAAATTCCATAAAGAGCAGGTATTTATCCCCAAAAAAAAGAAAAAAGAAAAAAACACAAGAACTTAAATCTCAGGATCAGCATCTGAAAGGAGGTCAGGGGAAGAGCAGACTGGCCATCACGAATATTAGCACACCTGCAAGGGAACCAAGGTAGAAGTGATGTGCATCTTGATGAAGTTTCAAATTTTCTACACATATCCAATAATGATCACTTATGACCAGAGATTAAAGCTCTGGAGCACACAAATGAAAGATACAACCCCCTCACCTTTTCCTCCCAAAAATGAAAATGACAATCTCCACAGGGGCCATAACTCTTTCTTATTTCACATGTTTCCTTTAAAATGAAAAAGGAAGACAAAGAAACGAAATAAAGCAAACACGTCTGGAAACCCACATAATAAAAGTAATAGTTTTGAGCGTTCTCTGATCCTTAGTGCTACAGCAGAAGAAGCTGAACCTAAAAATACATTCAGCAAGAGTGCTAAACCATACATACACATATGACGAGTTCACAATGAAGGATAGACATACTAGGAGAATAAAAAACAAACTACCTCTTCAAGCTCCTTTTCCATATCAATGTATTCAGAGTTTCCGGGATCATCATCTAACAGTTGTCTGACCTGGATCAGGATAGAAAAAAGTTATTTTACCCAACAGAAAGAAAACTTACATACAAAATGAAACAAAGTGAGGAAGCCAAGAATTCATGTAATTAGGTGGAGGAAGTGACTGATTGATAACTAAAAATTCGCCATACAAATATAAAAACCATTCAGATTCTTTTAAACCCTGCTCAAGGTTTTCAGTATCCTAAGTAGTAAAAGGTTATATAAAGAATCAGGACAACAGATAAAAAACTGAAAAGTCCTAAAAAGAATCTTGACACTAGTTTATGTGGGTTAAGTTCTGAATTTCTAGGCTTAATGCAATTATCCATAATACAGTTTCTATCCCCTCCAGATTCGCTGCAACAGTCCAAGATGGAAAGCAAACCCCTAATTCAGATACAAAGTACTGAAGAAGTCAAGAATGACAGCGGAAAGGGTTTAAGAGATCATAAAAATCAAATTTTGGTTAGAGTGAGTCTAAAAAGAGAGAGCCCCAGTAAGTGAAACAAAATCATTTTCAACAAAAGAAGAAGAGGAAGAAGAAGAAGAAGAAGAAGAAGGGGATTACTAGGAAGAAAGAAATAGAGAAGAAGAACACCTGGTGAAGCTGGTCTTTGTAGGTAGACAGATTATTAGCCAACTCTTCAATGCTAACATCTTCTCCTCCTTGCATTATTTTGGTAGAATTGGATGAGCAGAGGAAGAGGAGGGAGAAAAAGAGCGTAAGATTGGAAAAATTTTGAGAAAGAGAATCAGAGGATGAAGAACACACACACGAACGCTAACTCTCCCCGTCCAGATTAAGACAGCCCTTTTGATGATCAGTGTTTGGGCTATGAAATCCGGGTCGGCCCAAAGTACTCCCCATTTCCAACTTTCTAATGTCCAAATTCTTATGGACGCAAGTTAAAACGATGGAATAGAGTGAATTTGCCCATCATTCACTTTTGTAAAAATATTAAATAGATATTTATTCTAAAATCATTGAAGGTCCACTTGATTTTTCAAAACTTTTCATATTTTTAATAACAATTTATTTAACATAATAATAAGTTGAAATTAAAATGGTATATTATCCTTATAATTATGATGTATTTAATGTATATATTATTATCATAAGAAAATTTTAATATTTCCATGTAATTTTGCTCCTCAATTGATTTTCCTAAAATAATCTCAAACACAATTTCAAAATTTTAGGATTATCTTGTTAATATTCTTTATCTATTTTTCATCATTATTATTTAAATGTAGATTTTAAATTTTGATTTGAAACCGCCAAAATGCTAAAATTTGTTTTCAAAATTTTGTAAAAATGGGTATTTGTTAATAATAATTTGAATTTAAAACTTATCATCCCTTGAAATGGTGTTATTTGCTTTGTATTTCTAAAATAATGGCAAACATAAATGCAACATTTTTGGACTATTTATATTCTAAAATATTTATAAAAATATTGAATATTTTACTTTTGGAAGGAATTAATTGACGAGAGAAGATTTGTTTTATTTAAATTGGAAAAGGAAAAAAGGAAAAATAAGATATTTAAGGGAAATTATAATAATATTATTATTATTTTAAATATACCTCTCGGTCCTCGTTCTCCATCCATCTCTGTCCATCTTCTTCACTCTCACCAAACTCTAACCGCTTACGACACCTCCATCTTCGTTTGAGTGTTCTCCGCCCAATCGAGATCTCCACCTTTGTGGCCATCTCCTCTGTTCTATTGATAGAGAACTGGGTCGCAAGGAAACATCTTCTTCGCTACAAGCCGCTAGGCGCATTTTTACTTCATCCGAAGTTGAACGTCTTTGCGCCACTTGTTCCTTCACGTGTCACACGCTCAGTCTCGTCGGTCTCATTCATCACCATCTGTTCGTCGATTCTGCCAAAACTTCCAACCACCATCAGTCGTCAAATTTTAGTGACCTTGTGGTTGTTGGGGTTTTGTTGTAGTTTTTCTTAATTACCCCTTGGAGTTAAAATAATATTAATTTTTAGATTTTTTGGAAGAGGCCTAAGAGGATAAAAGACGGAAATGGAGAATTCAAGGTATGTGGTTGATGTTTGATATCGAATACACTGTATTTGGGTGTAATTACACTATTTGCCAAAGCTTCCAGCCACCATCAATTGTCGGATTTCAGTGAGTTTGGGGTTTTGTTGTAGTTTTTCTTAATTACCCCTTGAAGTTAAAATAATATTAATTTTTAGATCTTTTGGAAGAGGTCAAAGAGGATAGAATACGGAAAGGAAAAGCACGACGTATGTGTGATATTATATGTAGAATATAAGGTATGTGGTTGATATTTGATCTCGAATACAATGTATTTGGATGTAATTACATTGTATCTATCCTCAAATCAAAAAGATATTATTGTTGTAATTTAAAATTGCTTTGATAATAAAATTTCCTAAGATGTAGAGCTCAAATGAGTGAAGAAGAAAATCTCTCGAACAAGCTCACCTTTGCACCAAACGAAAAAAGAATTTGTAATCGATTTGATGAAGAAGATGGTCAGCAAGAAGAAAATCCTTTGATTTGCACCGAATGTATAAAGACTTTGAAGGTTTTGAGGATGACGAAACTTGAAGCTCCAATATTTTTCTGCAATGAATTGAAGACTTTGAAGATGTGAAGGGGACGAAGGGTTTCATGATTTTTTTCAGTGGAATCTACGAAAGTGGAAGATAGGGAAGTTGAATTTTTTTTCAGCTTTGAAGAGTTTTAAGGATTTCAAGATGTGAAGAGAGTGATGCACAATTTCAAATTACATGGTATTTGGGTTTTAGGTAAATAATTTATATTTAGAACTAAGTTTTTGAATTGGGTAGGGACATTTGAGACATTGTTCCATTTATTTATTTTTCAGATTTTCCAGTTTTGCCATTCTAACAATTTAAAAATATTTTTGCTATTTTTCCAAAGTAAACCTCATAATTTGTTATTCTTCTTGTCAACCCATTATTTTAACGTTCTATTTCCCAAATTATTTTGAATGGAAAAATCTTAACAAATATTTTCAAAATATTGCAGGATGGGAAAGTAGCCATATATAAATGGTTCTTTAACTAAAATAGCCTAAAATGATATACCATATTACAAAATTAACCCAAATTTCTTAAATTATTTATCAATGTCCTAAATTGACTAATATTTTACACAAATATAAGACTTAAATGACCAATTTATTCATCTTTATTAATAATAATATATTAAAAATAGAAAAAGAAAAAGAAAAAAAGTGGATCATGATTAATATTTGTATTTAGTAGATATCATATGTAAATATGTCTTAGGTAAATATGGTAAGTAAGTAATTCTATTATGGTAATATTATGATAAAGATTTTCCCTTGATTATTTTTATTTTGGTAATTTTGTTCAAAAAAAAATTTCTCTCGAGCTCTCTCTCACTTTCAGATCTCTCTCTCCGTCCATTCTTTTTTTCGTTTTGCATTTTTTTCATACATTCCATCTAATTATAGTATACATTGAATAATACTATGTATATTTTATGAATGAAAAGTTTTTATATCAATTTGTTTATAGAGTGTGGACCGACAAGGAAAGAAATCAGGGACGTGGTTTACGGTTTATAATTATTTTTTTTAAAAAAAGTAAAAGTTTCATTCTTCGAATATGTTGAGTATTAATTTCTTCACAAAAGACGCCAATTAATAGAAGACTGTGAGAAATATAAGCGGTGAAGAAGAAGAACATCGGTGGCCAACTAGTATAGTGATATTTCGAAAAAAAAATTGATAAAAAATTCAGGTTAGTAAGAATTTATATTTTGTATTCGAAATACATCAGGGATATATTGAGTATATTGAAGATAACATCATTTATGTAATATTGAATATATGAAGTAGTATATATGTAACAAATAACATAAAATATATGCATTATGCATACTATATATATAAGAATTTAAAAAAAATACTGATCAAATACATAATTTATGCAAACAGTGGTATATAAATGCAATAAGAAAAAATCACAAAACATGAAAGAAAAATATATGTATGTATTATTAAATATATATGTAACAAACCATAAAACATGAATGAATTATTTAGTAGTATATATGTAATAAATAAAAAAAAAATTGAATGGATATATAATCTATGTATAAGGTATATATACGCAATAAGAAAAAAACACAGAACGTGAAAAAGAATATGCATATATATTATTGAATATATGCAGTAGTATATATGTGATAAATCACAAAACATAAATTTATTATTCATAGGTATATCATAGTATATACGAATGATGAAACATTTAATAAAAAATTTATGTCGAGCATAACATGAAGATGAACTTAATAATAAAAAATTAAACAAAATAGAAGTTACATGACCGTAATATATGCTACGTAACAGAAGAATAACAAATCTTTAAGAAAAAAAATATACTACGAAACAAAAGAAGAAATGATATACGAAACGAAAAACGAAAGAAAGAAAAATAGACTAATTGCATATTTTGTAGCAAATCAAAAGGAAATAAGAAAATAATTTTTAGAAATACAAAACGGAGAAGAAAGCGGATGCTGGAATTGATGATCATGAGAAAAAAGTTTTTGGTTTGGGCATGAAATTGAAAATAATTATTTTGTAGTATAATTAAAAATATCATTACCATATAAGATAATAATTTATATCATATTTAATTTACTGCAAATGTAATAAATATTTAATTATAAATACAAATTTATGTATTCATGATTAAAAAAGTTATCTTTTACGTAATCAATTAAGTATAATATAAGTAAGGGAATAATTTAAATTTAAATTTGAAAATTATATATAATTAATAATTATGATAAGACTATAATTGTCCTAAAAATATTAAAAAATAAATAATAATTTAAGACATTTGTGAAATTTACTAGTAGATTTAGGTCTTTTGTCTAAATCTTTCTCTATAAATTTATGTTAAAATGTCATTTTGTCTTGAAAAAAAGAACTTTTAGTATGTTCCCGTATTTTAGTGATACAATTTTAATTTCTAAGGGGTCGTTTGGCCATCAAATTATGAAAGAGTGAAGTGGGCTCATGTTTGCCCCAATGATTATCATAATTCTAAGATAATGACTATTTTACTTTCTTTCTTCTTTTTATCTCTCTTATTTCTCACTCCCTTCTTTTACTATAAATTTTTAATAATTAAGGATGTGTTTGGATTGATTTTGGAATTTTTTAATTTTTAAAATAATTTATTTTAAGATAAATTAAGGTGTTTGACATTGGTATAAAATAATTTTTAGAAAAAAGAAATTGTGAAATAAATCATTTGAGTGAAAATACATCCAACCAAATTTTAAAATAAATTTTTATTTGGTGTTTAATGGAATGCCTCCCAAATATCTATTTTTCTTCCTCTATTTTTTCTATTTCTTTTTACTATCTATTTTTAATTAGGTCGTTTTTTGTTTTGTTTTGTTTTTACTTTGAATATTTTTTCAACGTGTTCATATACATTTAAATATTGGGTTTTACAAGTATTCATCTCTCAGCCAAATCTATTTCACCTTAACATTTGTGAAAGAAATCACAAGAACGTCAATGAAGAACATGAGTGTTCGATTCGTAAAAAGAAGATGGATGAAGAACGTGATTGAATTACACACCTTTTTGTCTAGTTGATATATATTATATTGTTTCAGAAAAATTATTTATCTTATTTATATTTTGTTGTTGGAAATCAAAGATCTTTTTTATGGTTATGTACTTACATTTGAAGATACTAGTGTATTACCACGTGCGATGCACGTTTTTCTACTTTTAAATTTTATTTCAATAATTTAGTTTAAAAGCTACTTTAATAATGCATGTGTATTCCTGATATGTTTATACGAATTTAATATACTTCTATAAAATTAAATTATGATTTTGTTTATTTTGATTACTTATTGTTTAAATTATTTAATTTATTAGTTTGTTTTGTTTGATTTAGTTTATAATGATTCGTGGTTGTTAAATAATTAATCTCTAACTGAAAAAATATGTATTTCAACTATTGTTTTATGTAATATAAATAATAATGCAATTTTTTAAAAAGAAAAAACTATTTTCACCTCATGCAAATTACCAAAATCAATGTTAAAAAGAAAAAACTCACTATATTTGCTACTGAGAGTGTAAATATTTTGCTCACTTTGTTGATTTCTATAATTTTTCCAATAATAATTATTATAATGATGAATACAACAAATTAAGCAATTCAAACTGCAAATTCAAAACTTCTTTGTATACAATGTTTTTTGTCCACAAATCCTTTGATTTCACCAGTACTTTTGTTGTTGTCATAGAGACTCCTCTCGATATAGTTGACCATGAGAAAAGACATCTTGAGGAAGACAAACTCCTACATTTGGTATTGTGCGTCCTTGAGCCTTATTGATAGTCATTGCAAAACATAATCTTATTGAGAACTATTTTCTCTTGAACTTGAATGGATACTCTTCGTCGTTTGCAGGACTCATTGGTATCTGTGGTAGAAAAAAAAAAATCCTGCATTTTGTTCAGTTGCAATTTCTGCATAAATTATATTTTTGCGAAACTCACGACAAATCATTCTAGTTCCATTACATAGACCATTGTCTGGGTCTAAGTTTCTCGATAGTATAACTGGGCAATCTTTTTTAAAAAAACAATTTATGTGGAGGAACACCATTAGGCAACAATGAGTTGAGAAATTCCTCTTGTTAATAATTATGTGTATCATCAATTGCTTCATCAAAACTCATGAATTCTTCCATTTTTCCAGGAAACAACTCGATCATTCTTTCGTTGATTTGGTCAACATACTCATTTGTTGTCGATAGAATTGTTCTACTAGTCATGTATTCTGCTGAAGTAGCATGCGTTTTGAGATCAGGATAAACAATATTCAATAACTTCAATATTGAATCTTCTTCATTTGCACCTGTAACAGTGATATTGGCAGGGAGACTTATCTTCTGTTGACAATTCAGTTCCATTTCCAATCTTCAACAAATATTATGCAAAACGGGTATCACTTTGAGCTCTCATATTTTTAGTTAGTTGGATTTTCTCCATTTTATTCCAAAGGTACGACTTTACCAAACTTTCATTAATAGTTTGTTGTCTTGTAGCTCATGTGACAATAGGTAACACTTGTCAAAAATTTCCTCCAAACACAACCACTTTTCCACTGAATGGTTCTGGATTATCCATTATATCTCTAAAAGTTTTGTCCACTGCTTCTATTGTGGCCTTTTTTGTCATTGACGCCTCGTCCCAAATTATTATTTTTGCTTGCTTGATCAATTCTGCCTTGTTACTTTGCTTAGAAATATTGCATATAGATGACTCATGTGTTTCTAATGGTATATTAAATCTAGAATGTGTTGTTCGTGTATAGGAGAGTGAAACGGGCGTTCTAAAGCTTCTATTCCTATTGAACATCAAACAATGTGAAATAGTTAGCACATTAAAATATATTATATTATATATATATATGTATGTGTATAAATATGAAATTTAAGGTGTAATATAATAATAAAATATTACCTAGGATTGCATTTGTTGTTTTTTGTGCGAGCGTACTAAAATCAACTTTTCTTTTACTACTACTTTGCTTCTCACTTTGTTCGAGTTGTCTTTTTTTCTTGATTGAATGGACAATTCAATTGTTCTTCTCCTTTCTTCTTGTGAAAGAGTAGAATATGCTTTTCTTTTTTTTCTTACCATCCATACTTTCTAAAAATAAAATAATATACAAATTATAAAATATTAAAATTTCAAATTACAACATTCAAATAGTTTAAATAGTTTATTTTTAAACTAACTATTTGATTTTTACAATATTCTATATATATAATTTTAAATAGTATATTAGATCATACAATCGAAAGAATTAACTTAATATTAACTGTATTAACTCTTTATTTTTTTCTTAACTCTAATCTTTTTTTTATGAATATTCACGTTTTCCCTTAATAAAATGTTGCTAATTTCATCATAATTTTTCTTTTGTCATAAGTGTTGTTTTAACCATTTGATTTAATGGTATAGTTTTCTTAAAAGGATATGAAAAAAATTAAAGTTATAAATATATGGGAAAACTTATATGGAAATAGTATAATACTCTAAATATACTTTTACCTATAAATAGTATATAATTAAAAAAAAAAAAAAAAAGACTAAAACAAAAGTTTTAAAAATAGAAAATTTGTAGAAAAAATACTTTTTTAGAAATCAACGTTTACACTATTTTTTTTCTTAGACATTTTAAATTACACTTAAAAAGTAAATAATCTTACAAAATAAAATCTCTTCCTTACCTATTTCTTAAACATTTTTTTTAATAACAATCACTCTTACACACTTGGATGTCCTATGTGTATGGTTTTCAAGATGATGATTTCAAGTTTTCTGTGTATGGAACCACAAAATGACATAATTCCATGCATTACATTATTTTTAAAAATTATTCATAAATTTAACGTTTTAAAATCTCTTGATATAAATTTTTAGGACATTGTAAATTAATTAAATTGAAATGATTATTTATTAAATAATATAAAATGAAAACTAAAAAATCATTTTAGTTATAAATAATATATTTGCATGAAACTCCACGAAATAAAATTTGATCTTTTCAAATTCTCAATAATTATTCTCTTATCTCATGTGCAAGGAAAATTAAGTTTCAAAGGAAAATGATTCTACATCTTTCTTACTCGAGCCCCACCAAATTAAAGGTCATCATGTCACTTCAAACCCTCATTTTGCACACTTCTCAATTTTTTTTTTTATTTTCCACATGAATGCTTCCTTTTTAAGAAGATCTCGTTTACTTCTATTTAGGTTTAATTCATTCTCAGTATTCTCTCCTAATTCTTGAACTATATACATAGTTTTCTTTTTCGTTTGTTTTTCCTAAAAAGTACATTTTTATTAAATTCAAATTTTTCTACACAATTTTTTCCCCTTCTATTTTTCTACTTTTCTTTATTGAAATTTTCCATATCTACTGTTTTTTTTTTTCATTTAGAAAATAATATTTCTCTCCTTGAAAGTTTCCATTTTTATGTTTTCTTTCAAAAAATTATTTTCCTCTCAATTAATGAAATTTTATCTCTACCTATTTTTTCCTTCATAAAAATTTTCTTCATTTTATTTTACTAAAGCTTACCTTTTCTATGTAATTTTTTCTTTATGTACATGGTTGCAAATATAAATAGGTCAAAAGAAAAGAAAAAAGAAAAAATAATTTTGTCACTTTTTCTAGCAACAACTTCATGCATGAACGATCGAGTTTGTGTGTCCAACTTTTTTAATTTATGGTTAGGTCTTTTCTTATATTTGATTCGTATTTTTTTTAGACTTTTTACAATTTCTTGTCTTAATCGAGAGTTATTGTTTAAAATCTTCTTCTTATGAATTGTTTCTTCCATCAATTTTCTGTAGTTTCGCTACTTCTCTCTTGAAAACTTAAATTTCGAGGGAGGTGAAAATAAAAGACTATTAAAATACAAATCAGTTGATGATTCAAATAGATAATTTATATTGAATTCATCGCATTTGAAAGAAATCAAACAGAAAAGGATTGAGGTAACTAAAATGTTAATTGCAATTTTTTCTATTATTATTTATTTTATATTTCTTGTTCTTTTTTTGCACATTTAGTTTGTTAATATTCCATTATGTTCTTATTTATTGTTTGGATCTATTTTAATAGTTTTCATGTATGTTGTAATAGATTCTTTTGTTTAAAAACATAACTTTTTTTTGTGTTATTTCATCATTATAATAACTATCTTGTGTTTATATAACATATGCTAAGAACTGAAACATAAACAAATTTCGTTTTTGAATTGAATAAAGTTCTTTATTATAACCAAAACTTAGGTTGATTTTAAAATTTTTATTTTATTTCATAATTTAGTAGTCATGTTTATCAAATATATGAACAAAACACACATAAAATATGAACAAAACACACGTGATTCTTCCTCAAATAATTTATATTTAAATGTCTATACAAATCAAATTATTTGAATTAGATAACTTACCCGTCTAAATATTGTATCTTGTGTAATAAACTGCAAAAAAAATATAGACATATTAAATTTTATAGATTTAACAACAATATAATAAATAAATAATTAATTAATTTTTTCTTAAATCTGAAATAATGTTGAGGTGCCTTTGTTCATAGACAAATGTGAAAATAGAATTAGAAATATGTTTGTTTAAGAGAGTTTTAGTATATGGTAAACCAAATATGATCTTAAAACTATCGATATAAAGGTGAATTATATGTTTCATTGATTGTTAGATTACATTACCGTTATTATTGTAACTGTCAAATGATATATCTAATCCTTTATAGCATATATTGTACTGTCAACTTCATCTTCTTCTTATTTTTTTTTTCATCTTCTCCTTTTTTTTTGTTGCTCCCATGTCGTTTCTTTGCTACAGATCCAACAGTACAAATTTTTTGAACAACGATTTGATTTCGTGCACGATCAACTTCGGTTGTTTTATCCATTCTTACCAAAAAAACAGTACTTCTTGTCTTCACAAAGTACTAAGTTTTGATATAATTTACTTTTTTCCTTTTTGTATACCTGCAATTCATAATGAAAATAAATTTCCAGTACATAAAATTGTGTGAAATTTAATTATTTAAATAGTTGCAATGTACCTGTAGATCTTTATAGTATTCTGTCACACTACATCCAATTAAGTACTTTGAAGCATCAAATATTGTTATATATGTTTTATCATCTCCATCTGATATCGTCAATCTCAACATGAACTTTCTAATAAAAGTTGATCTATCATTTTCGCATGTTTGACATGATGTTGTTACTTTAAAATCTAAGGGATAGAGTCTTAAGCACATTTTTCAAACCATGAATTTTCTTTGTTTTGAATCATAACAATTCTACCAATAAAATAACAATTTTTATTTTCAATCTTCCCTTTAATTATGTCATTCATGTTAGCTTCTTTTGCTTCAATCATTTTTTTTTTTTTGAGGAATATAGAAGATCCTTAAGCATCCGATCTTTGGATAGGCTATCAAACCTAGAAAAATAAATATGGTTAGTAATTTGTTTAGACAGTAGTAAATTATAATTTAAGTGTGATTTTATTTAATTATGTTTGCCTTGTCTTTAATGCCTCTCTCATCTCATAGGTTGGATTTATGGTAATGTGACTAATATTTGTAGATGATACAAAGATTTCACCTAACATGTAAAATCAAACAAAATGCTATACAATAATAATAATAATAACTATAATAGTTGTAATAATAATGATAATGGTAAAGCTAACCTTCAAATTGTGTTCGATTGATATTAGTTATCAAGATTATGTTATTGTTCGTGCAATTGTCTTCTAAAAATGCTCATTCATTTTTAGCCAAATCATCCCACAATGTCAATTTCAAAATATTGAATCTGCATGCAATTAGGAAAATTTATTTAATAGTCAATATTTAATATAAAGATTATGTACGAAAAATATAAATAACTTACTTGTTGTCCATTATATGAAGATCTCTTTTCTTTGTGTAGTTTTCATTCTATTTCTTAATTACCATTGATTTAACTTGAATTACTGCAAATATAATATCTGCAAACAATTTTTTTTAGTAAAGGAAAGAAAAATAATGTTTAAAAAAAATTTATATACATACTCATTTGAGATTGTAGGCTGCCTTCCTTCGCTAGTAATTCAAAATTCACGATTTCTGGCTCGTTCAATTTATATGATGCATCTTCTAATTCCTCAACTTCGCTATTTTGTGTCAACCTTATTTCAATTTTATTGTTGACATTTGGATATCTTTCTATCAAATGGCTTCACATTGCCATCAATTATCATAATTGTTTTTCTTTTTTCTAACTTTGTATTAAATTTTTCAATTTGTTCATTAAACATGGTTATTTGGATGCATTCTCCCTACGGAAAAAATAACTTTTAAGCATTTACAAAAAAGAATAATAATTAAAATATATAGTTTTTACCTCTTTATCAACTCCTATAACTTTTTTTATTTGGAGAGGTTCTCCTTTTCTATTTTTAAATCGTTGGACAACAAACTCTCTCACCATTGTTAGGTTTGTAAACCAACCTTTTTGAAAAGGTTTCAAATTCATAATCGTGCTTTCCGTCATCTAGTACATAGAAAATTTAAAGAAACTATTAGATTCATATTAATTTACCTAAATTTGCAAAAATAATTTATAATTGAAAACAAAAAAAGTAAATAAAAAATGCAATACATTTGGTTGTGTGATCTAAAATGAGATCTAAGATAAAAGATTCCAGACCTAATTGTGTAGAATAGAAAGAATGACTTAATTGATAATTGAGATATCGTTTAAATATTAACAATGTAAATGTTAGGTTACAATTTTTTTTAGTACATTGAAAAAAAAACATAAATTTAATAAGATTAAAATAATTACAATTTTATAAATTAAAATTTAAGGTTAATAATTAAAATAATTACCTTACATGATTAATGCATTTTATAAATAAATGATTACAATATATTTAAACTTTTAATTCATTTACCATAAATACTATAAATTATTACACCAACAATATATGGTATTATGTAATTTAATTTTTGATATCGAAAAGCTTTGGATAGTTACAGGAAAAAAAACGTAATCATTTAAATTATTTTCTTTAAATTTTAATTTATAAAATTATAATTATTTTAATATTATTAAAAGCTTAATTCTATTAAAATCTTAATTCCATTTAATTCTTAATTTATATTTTAAGGGTATAGATGTACTTTTAACAAAAATACAGGGATAAACTTGTCCTAAAATATGTTTTAAACATTCTGACATTTTATATATTATAGATTTGTGCTTCTAAAATTGAATTGTACAAAATAAATATATATATATATATAATTGAAATTAATGTTTACTTTCGAGGAACTAAAAAAATTAATAATTTCAAGATATCATGCGATTAATTTTAAAATATATTTATGAAAAAAATATTTAAATGTGTATATTTCTTTATGAAATTAGTTCATAATGTTTAATAGTCTTTTATGGTAATTTGACCTAAGCATAAGCATTGTTAGTACATGACAAATCAAACACAATTTTGCATATAAACATTTATAAAGAGATCAAAGTAAGTGTTTAGATTTTAAACTCATTTTATAAAAAAGTTTTTAAAAAAACGTATTATTAAAAAAAAATATTTTTTTTTCATAGACAATCCAAAAGCACCCTAATTTTGGTGGATGATAATACCTGAAGACCAAGAGTTATCTTGGTTAAGTTGCTCCCATAAATAGTGATTTTTTGGGGGCAATTCCTTGATTTGGTAATAATCAATTAGGAGGGCAAAATGCAAATGGTCAAATTGTGCAAAAACAACCCAAAATCGAGCTTGGTAGCACAACATTGCAAAAATTGAAGATATTCACAAAATGCTATGGAAGCGCATAGCAATTATTGGAACTTTTGTTTTAAAATAATGTAAATTTTGAAACATATGTCAAAAATAGGTTGCATGTAAAACTATTGACAAAAATAGGTGAGTTGAAGTGAAGTCGTGTAACCTATATATGACTTCCATGCGGTGAACTCCGAATCTTCTATTTTTCCTTATTTTTATATATATATTACATTGACCCCACATTTTTTTATTTTTTTATTATTTATATACATGGGTCCCACACATTTTACTTTTTCTCATTATTTATATATATACTCACATATAATATAATATATATTAAACATTCAAATTCTAAAAATATATTTCTTTATTAAATTATTTTATTTTTTATTTTTTCTTTATATATATTTAAATATCACAATCTTCTATCTTCAATTTTTCTAATTAAATTCATTTTTCTAATTTAATTTAATTCTTTCTTAATCAAAATTATACATATCTTTTTTTTTTCAATTTTCATTTTTTTAAAAAGAAACTCATATATTAACAAAAATATGTTATTAAAAATATATTAAACAAATAAAAATAGTAATAATAATAATTGAGAGAAGTTGAAGTTACTCCAAAATAAAATAATAACACTTGAAGCCACCAATGCACATTGGTAATTGAATAAAAAAAATCATGCTTATGGCAAAAGGAAAAAAACAAGAATTGGTTCGATTACAAATTAAATTTTAAAAACTTAATGGATAATTTTCTATTACAAATTTGTTATTATTATTATTTTTAGAGTAAGCTTCAACTTCTTTCAATTATTATTATTATTTTGTTTTGTTTAATATATTTTTTAATAACATATTTTGTTAATATATGTGTTTTCTAAATGAGAAAATTAGAATTAAATTAGAAAAGATGAATTAATAAGAAAAATTGAAGATTGATATTTAATATATATATATATATATATATATATTAATTTGTTTATTCAATTAGGATTTATTTATTATTATTTTGAGTAACTTCAACTCCTATTAATTATTATTATTACTATTTTCATTTGTTTAATATATTTTTTAATAACATATTTGGTTAATATATGAGTTTTTTTAAAAAAAATATTGAAAATTGGAAAAGAATATGTATAATTTTGATTAAGTAATAATTAAATTACATTAGAAAAATTGAATTTAATAAGAAAAATTGAAGATTGAAGAATGTTTAATATAGATATTATATTATTTGTGGGTGTATATATAAATAATGAGAAAAAAATAAAATGTGTGGGATCCAAGTATATAAATAATGAGAAAATAAAAAAATATGGGGCCAGAGTAGTATATGTATAAAAATAAGAAAAAAATAAAAGATATGGAGTCCACTGAATGGAAGTTGTGTACTTCAATATATGTTCCAACAATGTGACGAAGAATGGAGACGAGAACGATACTTTAATTTACAGTATTGAGTTTGTAATATTGATCTAGGTCAGGTTATGGATTGGATCAATCAAAAAATGATTTTTATATTCGAAACTCATTAGAAAGAAGGGACAATAGAAATCATACAAAAATGCTAGACTCGAAGGCCCTAAAAATGCAATGAGGTGTTCGAAAATGGTTGAAGTTAGTTGAATAGAAGGATCACTATGACTATAGCCGTTGGTAAATTTACCAAAGACGAAAATGATTTATTCGATATTATGGATGACTGGTTACAGAGGGACCGTTTCGTTTTTGTAGGTTGGTCCGGTCTATTGCTCTTTCCTTGTGCCTATTTTGCCGTCGGAGGTTGGTTTATAGGTACAACCTTTGTAACTTCATGGTATACCCATGTACGATTTCACCTAAACTCACATTTTTTATCAATAGTTCTGCACTCAACCTATTTTTGACATATGTTTCAAAAATTACATTATTTAAAAAAAAAAGTTCCAAGCATTAACGCAAAAACCCGAAGCTCCCAAAGACAAAGAAGGGTTGCGACGCTTGTAAAGACACTGGCTTACGCTTGGACAAGAAATTCCAAGCATCGCACCACTTTCAAAAAAATGTTGCTTTCTAAACTTTGACAAAAAAAAGAAAATCTCAGACTCGCATGTGCGTTTTTCAAGCCCTCTCAATGGGTACTTCATTAGATTTCTTTCAACTCTCTTCATTCGACAACTCCAACTCTTAATTTTAATAAAGATTCATATCTCTCACTCTCTTTCCCTTTTGAAGATTCACTGTAATTCTACGCAAATCTTTGAATCAAAGATGATGAAGAAACTACGGTTAGTTTGTTGGGAATAGGAACTTAGATGAATTCCCTTTTGTGTTTTCTTCATATTTGGAGATAATCTCGTTGGATTGATTTGAAAATTGACGGTTGATGAAATTACAAGTGAAAGATTAGGGTTGACCAATCTTTGATTTGTCACAATAAATAACTCTACGAACTTAATACAAATTTGACGGATTAGCATAAAAACGGCTAAGGATAGATGTTTTCTTGAAGAATTTAGTATGAAATGAATTAAGACGTAATCTTGTTCATTTAATAAAGGACAATTGAAGATTTAAAATCTAGTTGGTTGTGGATTGTGAAGAGATATCTCAATTCTAGTTTAAATTCAAGGATAGAAATTCAATTTGACTAATCATATTCCCAAACTTATTGATTCACATACACATACTTTTCTTTTAACAAATTATGTTCTAATAAAACAAAAACAGTTATTGATTTTAGCTTTACACAATTTTACCAAATTTGGAGCTCACAACTCCCCAGTCCGTTGAATTCTTTAATGAATTCATTGTGGATCGACACCCAATCTTACTATTATTTTACCACATTTTTGTAGAAATGATTGTTTAAATTGACGTTCTTACCAAAAAAAAAAAAATTTATCATCAGATTTATAATTAACATCTATTTGATCAATAATTTAAATTTAAGATTAATAATTGAAAGTATAGTAATGAAAATTGGATAAATGAAAGTATAAGTAAATTCTATTTCACTAAGTTAATAATTCAAAGTATAATTAACATCTATACAATATCACTAAATTCTATTTCACTTTGGCTTTTGCATAATCCTTTTGTTATGCTTATTTTGGAACCTAGCTATTAGACGTTTTTTAATGTTTTGCTTAACCGAAACATTTGTAAACTCCATCCGATTATATAACTTGTTATATTTTGTGAATAGTTTGTGTATTCCTAATTAGACCATTCAGGTTAATGCAACTGTAATCAAAATTATTGTTATTGAATGTTAAACTTTTTTATTTTTACATTATTTTCATGAAATTTTATTTCATATATGGAAATAATTAAATCTAATTTATATGTATTGATATTTTACTTTTTATTAGAATAAAAATTTAAATAAATGATAACCTAAGTATTCTATAGTTGGAATACATTTGGTTCATTTTTCAACAAAAGGTTATTTGAGTTGTAAAAATTTCGAATCCAAACAATTTGATTGGATATAAAATGTAGTTCAACTCAATCAAATTCAATCCATGAACATTCCTACGTATAGTTGGAGAGTAAAAAAGTGTCGATTACACGTTTTTTTTTTTTTTTTTTTGTTAGTCAAAAGAGGGATTCTTCCAACTTGAAAATGTGGAGTAGAATAGGTTTTTCCTTGAAGATATCATAAAGAAAGAGTAACAAAAAAAATCGATTGACTAAGAAAACTTTGTTTTCTCCCATGGTATATTATGGTCTCCCTCTCCCTTTCTCTTTGCTTGGAAACTAATTACCAAAACAATACAAATATATCCACAAGTAACAAAGCCATATTAGATTGGAAGTTCTACCCGTCTTTTCAGAATGTTTTGTCTTCATTCACATGCATCTTAGGAATATTCTCGATAGGTCATCCAACATAGAATTGTTCCAAGCTAAGCACGCTTAACTTTGGAGTTCTTATGATCAAGCCACTAAAAAGGAAGGTGCACATTGTTTGTATATGTATTAACTTTTAATTCTTTTAAGTTTTTCTTAACATTACTTTCATGTATTTAGAATCCCTCTCATTTAGATGTGATACCAGTTCATTCATGTCTCTCTCTTAAGACATTACATCTTATGATCTACAATAATAAACCAATATTCACAGCATAATGTATCAATGATAGACTTCTATCAGATTTTGTTATATTTACATATTTTTTTAAATTTTATTATATATATTAATACTTTAAAAATATATCGGTTATCTTAGATATGGAATGGTTGTTCCTTTAATTTTAGCAACAATAACGAGAGAAAAAAAACAAAGTGGTTATTGAAGCCACCCAAAGTCCTAAAAGAGTAAGCAAATATATTTTTTTAAACTAATAGTATGTTTGGGTAATCTTTTGAAAATGATTTGATCATGTTAACAAAATTAATAAAGCTCTTTAGTAAAACCTAATTTATGAGTGCATGAGACATTGCTTTTCTAATTCTAAAGTTTTCTCTTTTGATTTTGTTAATTGGATGACAGAGGCCTAAGAGATTATTTTAGAGGGTTTCTAATATTTAAGGCAGAATAGAAGAGAAGTATTTGAAACTCAATGCCTTTCTAATAATTACAATGGTAAAGATAGGATTTTACATTTCATGTTGTTAGAATTTTAAAGAAATTCGTTGGGAGTTGAAGGCAATGTTGGGTTAGGCTTAGTAGATTTCAAATGGAAAGCCATTGGGCTGAGCAAACAAATCTCCCAAAAACTAAACCATAAGCTCCACTTTCTCTTTTTCTGCTTTCTTTTTTCCAAAAAAAAATCCTCCACCAACTTCATCATCAACTTTGATTTAATTATTAGTTCGAAGTTTAAATTGATACAATCTAAAATTCAAGAGTTTAAATGAATACAATTATTAATTTAGAGTTAAACATGATCTAGTTTGATTTAACTATTAGTTTAAAGTTTAAATTGATACAATTTAAAATTGAGACGGAGTAAATACAATTATAAAAAATCTTCCCAAATATATAGATTATGAGAGCTCAACAGAACAAAGAGTATTGAATCTTGACAAGAAGATATTGTGTATTGTACACACAAGTATATTGTAAATAAATGAGTGTTTAATAATGGATGGCAACAAGTCCAAATTGAAAGGAGAATCCGTTAGGACCATATATGTTATTTTTTTTATAAAAAAGGTGTTGTAATATCTTCATCTTCAAATGAAAAATTCAAGGCTTCTTTGGATCAGATTACAGCCTATATTAGAAGCAACTGTTCTACAAGAATCAACAAGAAATTCAACAAACTAAAAACTATCATTATCATCATGCATTATTAGAGAGCTTGACAAGCTTTGTCAATTGGCAAAGGTGGGTCTGAAAATGAGCCATTCAAAATGTGGTCAGCAATCCACAAGTTTGCAGTCTCAGAGTAGTGTATGCCATCCCAACTTATATGCTTTGATGGATCGTTGCAAGCATTATTCTCATAAACTGTTCCATTCACAACTTCTTTCTTCCCACAGTTGAGGTGAAAGCCATGGAAACTCCCACAGCAAAAGCTCACTGGACTTAAAAAACCTGCACCAATTTCAATACTAAAATCAGTCCTCTTCCACTTTCTTCCAATCGATAGTTTCATATCAACATCGAGAAAAAGGGAAACAACCTTCAGTTTTCGCCTTGCTAACAAGAAAATATTTGGCTGAATACATGTCTACAAGCGTAATTCTAGCTAAAGGAAGCTCTTTCCTCAGCTTTACCAGCAGATTCTTAAGTTGTCGATTGAGTTCTTGAGCGACTTCATTCGCGCTCTTCACACACCCTATGCTGTCTATATTACCTGGCCTATGGTTATCCAAAATAGAAAAAGGCAGACATCCAACTGGACCTGTATTATGCACCCAGAAATATCTTGCCCCCTCCTTATATACTTGCTGAAACATACACCAAAAAGAACATCGAGATTTTAATTATAGGTTTTTGAAGTGATTTATGTGCATTGTTGAGTGAGTGATTTAGAATTTGCCTACTTGCACAGCTTCAGAGAATGTGTTAAGTATATCTGGAATGGAAGCTCTAACTTGTTCTTCAGATGAGTGTTGGAAACCATACGAGAGATCGTTTTGTGCAATATCAAACATGTATAGCGCCTTCGAGAACTCCTGGGGCCTTGCTATATTGCTTTTGATTAGAATAGTTGTCCTGTCTGTCACCAAGTAACCAACATTGACAGTCATTGTTAACCACATTGTGAGAAAAGATGAATTGACATGTGTAATGTGCAAAGAGTAATAAATGAGAAACTAACTGTTGGATTGAAGTCTATTGTATAGATACGTGGTGCGGGATTTGAATTGGATGAACTGTGACACTTGGAGGCCAAGATGAAAAGGGCTGTAACCACCAGGACGAATTGATGAACCACCTGTTGCAAAATTAGCTCCATGCCTAAAGCTTGTTCCTACTGAATCCAAATATGCATTCAGGTAAGGAAATTTCAGCTTCTCAGCTGCAAAAGAATCAGATACATCAGTTGCTAGAGCTGAAAACGACAAACTCACAGCCCAAGGTTACCAAACGCAGAGAATCTTGATTAATGCTTCAAAGCAATTCACTCTGTTAGATACATGAACATACTTATTGTATTGTAAGCTATTTTCATGGTCAAAAGCCTAGCCATGTTCGAGTTAATTAACATAAGGCCAAGCAAAAGGAACTCCCAGTCTCTATGGTTTCAAAACAGAATGACACTGATAGTTTGTGTTGTTACACTCTTTATTATTTAATACTTTTCTAAAGTTGGAGTTTCATATGAGTTAAAAGATAGAGTTCATTCCTTCTCTGGCAAAAACGTACTGGAGATGGGCTAAAGAATAATTTATACATGAAATTTTGAATCCACAAGTTTGCTAAATAGCATAACAATAAGGAATACTAAAAAGCATGTTTCTTCTTATTTTCTATCATTAGCACCTCTAAGACAATTGGCCAAATGAGGGGTGTTTTAAATTGTGAGGCATTAAGTTCAACTTTTCAATGTAGAGTGGTTTGAGGTACACAACGGTTCATATTGTTGTATCCTATAGAATAGGCCATAGAATATTTGTTGTATCAAAGAAATTCAATATACATAGGTTTAATTTCCTTAAAGAGAGCAAGATATTAACGTCTCACTCTAATTGTTTGAAGTGTTCGTTTTTTAACATTCATTCCAATTTTTCTCTGTTATTTGTAATTCCCTAAACATCTAAAATCAGCATGGTTTTACTTCTAAATGATACTGGAAGGCTTCAAGCCTCAACCATCTAAACAAAGATTAAAACATCATTAGACACTAAGAGCTCAAACATGAGTGCCAAAGCGAGTAATTGTCTAGAAGAGGGAGGTTGGAATCCCACACCAATTGTTGCACTGAAAAAAACAATAATAATAAGCTCAAACATAAATTATTGAACCAAAATTTACAGACTCAGATCACAATTTGTGCATAGTATTAAAAAACAGAGAGATGCGAGAGAATTTGGTACTACTACTAACCTATAAAGTCTATAATAAGACGGCCATCACAGGCCCTCCCAGAAGGGTGTCCAAAGAAGGTCATGCCATTAGGTGACTCAAACACATTGAACGCAGCCGATATTCCTCCAGTGTCTGAGTTCGAGTCACCGAAGTTGTACACAGCCGGAAATCGACAACTCCCCGAACCACCGGCGCCAATCAACAACATGGGCCATCCCACAAAACCCAGAAAAAGAATCACCAACACACGGCGGAGCTTCAATGGGTCCATGGTTTTGCAACAGAGCAAAGCAAAAGCAGTCCGTGGGTGGTTTTTCGGTGCTCAGATTTTCAGTGGGTTCGTACCCATTTAGGAAAAGTGAGAGCAGATTGAGAGAAAATGAGCGAAAAGTGGGATTTGAACGAAATGTGGTTGAAATTTGAGCGTGGTTTGTAGGAAAGCATTGTCGTTGACGGCACTGGCTGTGGATTTATTATGCTATAGTATGAGAAATGTTTGGAATTTTGTGAAGATGTTAATCTTCTTTGCACGTGATATTTACAGGAATTGTTTATCATCAATCATGGCGGATAAATTGGCTTTCCCAAGAAAATGCTCGAATACCCAACCCGTGAGCAGCTCTTTGTACAACATTTTTGAGGGACGAACATCAAATAGTTTCTTCAGAAAAAAAAAGGAAAAAGAAAAACTTGAAATAAAAGAGAGAAAAAAATAGTTGAAATAAGAAGAGAGAAACAACTACATTATTAAGAAACCCTTCCAAAAATGACACATAGGTTGGGATAATTTAATTAGAAAAAATCAAACCAAATGATACACTACTAATACACATGTGATATATATTTGATACATTGAGTAAATAAAATTAATGTGACATTCTTGTAATATTTTTATCTTAAACAACTTTAGAGCAAAAATGTGAAGCACTTTTTAGAGGCATTTAAAGTGTAATAATAATTCGGGTCTATACTTTATATTTTACAATAAATATATATTTTACAATAAATATATATTTTTAAGTGTATATCATATGTATCAAGTGTCTATCAAATGTATATCAAGTATAGATCACATATAAGTGTATATCAAATGTATCAAATGTCTATTAAAATGGTATCAAGTGTATATTACATGTGTATCAAAGTGAATATAATTAATATATCAAGTGCATATTAGTAGTGCATCGAGTGTATTAAGTATGTATCAATTGTAAATCATGTGTATCGTATGAGTTGAGTTTGTGTTTTTTTTTTTTTGTCAGTTTTGTAAAAATAAACAAGTCTACTATAGGTCTAGTTTTTTAAACTCATTTGTTAAAGCCCTAATTAATTTGTAACTCACACTTTTGATGTTTGTAAAAACAATCAAATCTTTTCAGGGTAGAATTGACTTAGTGATATTGATATGATTTTCGACAGCATTTCACTCTATTTTCCTAAAATTTAGGGTTTCCTTTCTATATCTATTTTGTCTAATATATTTTCCTCTTTCCACTTAATTTGATCTTGTTGGTGATGGTCGAGTTCTGGTCGACTAGAACAATCTACATTATCTAGGCTACCATTTCTTTAGGCCCTTTTTTTTTTCTAATGAAGCTAAGCACATGGATGTTTGTTTGATGGAGCAACTTTAGAATAACGAAAAAATGAATTAGAAATATAAAAACCATTGTTATATATCCACAAAATCTCAAATATATGAGACAAGGATTGCAAAATTTTATTCTTAAATTACTACTCATTGTGTCTAATTACATTCATTTAATATGTTTTTGTTTGTATAAAGAAATAGTGTAAATATTTTAGTAAATTGTTATTGACTTACTAAATAATTAATTGTAATAATTTAAACTTCTATAGATGATAGATTTGAAATTTTGTTATCATGTAACTTTGTCTAAATTGAGCTAGGATACAAATAAAATTCAATAAATTAAGTATTAAAGTAAATTAATACGTTATCTTGAAGGAAAGAATTCTGAAAAAGAAACCCACTGATCCCAACTATATTTTACTATGTTTATATCAAGCATGTTTAGATTGAAATCATTTTCCACTTCAGAATAAGTAACCAAACTGATATTGACTGTAATCAAAGCCAATACTGAAACAATCTTATGGTTAGAAAGACATAATAGAAACAAAACGATAACTTCGCATAAACACTTGTATGCAATAAATGCTGCAAAATGCATAAAAGACATGTAGCCTTAGGCTAATGAGACTACACAAAAGAATGATAATATAATTCTGTCCTATAAATATAGATATTTAGGCATCACTAGATTTGCTATAAGAAGCAGAGACACTATTTACTACTATACTACACAGGTTGCCAGTGAAGCTGCCTTGAGCTCCATGTACTCTTGGTGGGTGAACAAGGAAATATGATGGTTGGAAGTCTCTTACTTTCCTCAAGATGAGGAAAATCGATTGTGTAATGAAGCCCACGGCTCTCTTGCCGAGCGAGAGCGCTGCTTACAACCAGTTTCGCGCAGCAAAACAGGTTCCTCATTTCACAAACCTCTAGACCCACCATCGTTGGCTCCCATCCTTGATGAAACAAGTACTCTTCCCATGTTGCTTCTAGCTCACTGATCTTCCGCTCTGCTGTCTCGAGCCTGGTGGTTGACCGAACAATTCCAACATACTTCCACATGATTAGTTGTAACTGTTTCCTTACGTCCTTGGTCATCGATATAATTCTGCTCATGAAATCGTTCCCTAGGGACACAGGTACAAAAGGTCTAGCCCACCTATTCAAGGCACTGGAATCAAGACTTGAGTTCCTCATATGATCAACAGAGGGCTCAACAGCCCTCCGTGCAAACACAAGGGCTTCGAGTAATGAGTTGCTAGCTAGGCGATTGGCTCCGTGTAACCCCGTGCATGCAACCTCACCCGCAACATATAGACCCCGCACATTTGTCTCCCCTTGAAGCCCAGCACGAACTCCTCCACAAATGTAATGAGCAGCTGGGACTACCGGAATTGGCTGGCATGTAATGTCCAAACCATGTTTGAGGCACTCGGCAGCAATATTGGGGAAATGGGAGAGGATACTTTCCCTGGGTTTGTGACTAATATCTAAGAGCACATACTTCTCATTTCGCTTTTTCAGCTGGTCATCTATGCTTCTAGCCACGACATCTCTTGGGGCGAGCTCAGCTCTCTCGTCATACAATGGCATAAATCTTTCCATACTTAAATTGTACAAGATACCTCCATCACCCCTAACGGCTTCAGTTATAAGAAAAGCATTATCTCTTGGTTTTTCTAATCTTACTGGAAGGCCTTCATCAGCTAAGGCAGTTGGGTGGAACTGCACAAATCTGCATTAGACAACAAACTGTCATCACAACCTTAAGTCCATAACTCCTATCATCCTTTTAATCATTCCCCAAATCCACCTCAGGAAATGAGACATAACTAAAAGTTAACTAACATGACAAGAACAGAGCTGCATCTGCGTCCTCTAAAGTCAAAGAAATACTATAAATGTAAGATAGATGATGTATTCGTATTCTTATCAATCGACCAAACTCAGCAATAATCATAAGAATAGACATAAAATAAAGCACAATGACTGAGGCGGTTACTCACTCCATGTTAGAAATTACAGCTTGAGCTCGATGGGACATGGCAATTCCGTCTCCCGTGGCAACCTTTAAGCAGATGTTGACCAACATTAAACAAAATATATCTACAGTACAAGAATTGATTGCATGGACGATTCTGATAGGAGCCAAACAACTAAAATGATATGGAAAGATAAAAGAAAAGAACTTAAATAAGTACAGCCTCAAGCATGGAAGGTACTTGGATCCTTCTCTTGAGATCATCCAAGTCTGAACTATCAAATCATTCCCTAATACTATCTCCTCCCATTCCCTCTATTTATGACTAATATCTTGACTAGTTTCTACTGTGCCCCTACTATTCTAACTATAAAACTAACTTCTATCAAATTCCGACTAACTAATTTCATTTAGAAGGTTGTAGATTGGAAAATGAAAAGTACCGGCGGATTTGTCGTTGATGGATACATATGACCAGCTCCACCTGAGGCAAGTAGAGTCACCTTTGAAATAAACCGTGTTACCTGGAATCACATGAGAGGAAAGAAATTAAAAGAAAGAATACATGAATTGTTTTATGACTCTAAACTGTTCCCTGATAGTTCGGGTATGAATCAAGATATCACCTCTAGTGTTTCAGCATTCAGAGTATCAACACCAACACAAACTATGTCAGAACCATCCTGCAATATTACCGTCATTTCACATTATTGCAGTTAAAGCATTTGATTTATACTCTTGATATTTCTCTGGCATTTAAATTTCTTGTATTCTATTCTCTAATACAATTGCTAAACTCAGCAGAAGCAAGGAAATTGTTTTAGAACATTTTTTTTTTTATTGAAAGTAAAAGAGAAACACAAACCTCAGAAGTAAGCAAATCAATCGCAAAATGGTGCTCAAACACAAAAATATTAGGATCCCTGACAACGGCCTCCAAAAGAGCCCGCTCGATTTCCCTTCCAGTCATGTCTGCAGCATGAACAATTCTACGATGAGAGTGTCCCCCTTCCCTTGCTAGATGCAAATTACCATCTTCCCCATGGTCAAATGATGCACCCATAGCAATCAGCTCTTTGATTCTGTCAGGTCCTTCTGTACATACAACCTAAAAAAGTTGGCAAAATCAGAAGAAAGCAAGAAAAAAGGAAGGCAATGAACTTTCAAAAGACCCGAAAGTATGATATGCAAGATGGGAAAAAAAACCGTACCCTAACTGTTTCCTCATTACACAGATGAGCCCCGGCTACGATGGTGTCCTGCACGTGACTTTCAACAGAGTCTGAAGGACAAAGAACAGCACTAACACCACCTTGAGCATAATTTGTATTGCTCTCATGAGGCTCAGCCTTGGTGATCACAGCAACAGATCCACACTTAGCAACTTCAAGAGCATAACGAAGGCCAGCAACTCCACTACCAATAACAACAAAATCAAAATACTTTGTTGAACCGTCACTCAAGCACGCTGAGGTTACTGCCGTCAGAGTTCTCCATTTCTTACAAATTATAGGTTGGGAAGCCTTGCTTCTGTATACATGCGAGAACTTACTTAACTCACATGACCTGGATAGTAGAGCCAAACAATAAGTAAACTGAAGTCCATGGTATCAAACTGTAGGAGTGAAGAATTTTAAACACCCACCCATGTAACACACAAAATTGTCTTCAAATGCCTAAAGAGAAGTTTAAATTTAAATCCCATTATGAAATACTTATTGCATATGTACAAAAAACTCTATTCTATCATATCGTTCCAATTGTACCGGATGTCCCAGAAGGGACCTCTATTCTATCATATCTTTTCTTCACCTATAGGACAAGAAAATGAATACATATCTCAAAAGTCATTTTACACTAATAGCAAATCAAAATTGTTCTCAGTTTGTAGACCCCGATGTGCTTGAGCATCTTCTAACATGACAGATGAAACAGTTCATGATTTCATTGAACAAGCATAACCAGACACAAGATTAAAAAAAAAGAAAGTATCAAACAAAAAACAAAAAATTGTCTGATATAAAGTGAAATGTCAAAAGTTTAGTGGGGTATACAGAAAAGTCACTCCCTGACCCCATTATATTTGGAGGTTCAATTTTAATATCAACTCTAGGACTATGAAACCCAAGTACTTTCCAGCTGGACCCCATAAACAAGCATCATTTTGACAAAATGACAGAAGTGAAACAAATTATTGTTTATTGTATTCCACGTATGAATACAGTAAATCTTTTGGGAAAATACTGAAATATACGAAGGAACACCTATGTTCCTGGCTCCTACCAAATTGTCCTATCATACTTTTCTTTACTTCTTTTCACAAATATTTAATTCATTTTTTATGTGTTATGATATCAGAGGCATAAAGATTAGTGCATATTGAAATGCACCTAAGTATTGTACTTTGTTTTGACAGTGTATGTTCGATATTTATGACCCGTACCTCGAGAACTCATCCTGCAAGCATCTTTTGAAAGCTACACTAGCGTCCCATTGAGCTCTTCGACAACCTTGCCCCTTCAAGTCTACCGCCCTGCAAAACAGTTTGCAGCTTCCAACAGGTATACAAATCGCCATTGCAGCCCTGCAGCCAACAAGAGTAAGAGAGTAGATTCAGTAAGACACTTCATTTCAAAATCTCATTTGATACTGAGTTATATACATACGGTCCATAGCGAAACGCAAGAGAGAACGAGAAACAATTGGGAGCCTTAATCATTTGCAATTTTCCTAAATGAAACAGATTTTAAAGAAAGTTATGCTAGTCTGCTTCATTGCATGCACCATCTATTTCTTTCATTCACAAAGCTTCTTTAGCCCCTAAAATTACCCACAAGACACATCGCGTTCTACTTTGAAAATCCATACGAAAATCGACCCAATTCAAGTAACCATCATCTCGACCAAAAAAGGAAAAAGGACGAAAAAGAGAGACCATAAATTCCAAAGACCAACAAATCAACATCCACCGAACTTAAACAGGGTTTAAACAGATATGGATCTAGTGAATATGGGAAAGCTCGACTTTCTTTCTAATGGAAAAAACAGAGTAAAATACTGTAAACCCACATGAAATTATGAACATTACCAGCGAAAACCGCAAAAAGACGTTCGATCAAACACCAAAAATGATCGTTCTTCTCTGGGTTTCACAAACTTCAAACAGATAAACGAAAACAAGGGCTAAATCCCAATATGAGTTTTGTTGTTGCTAGAGAAACAATCCAAAGAACGTAACGAAGAAGAAGAGAGAGAGAAGAGAGGAGAGAGAAGAAGAGAAATTGGAGGTATTAATGGGAAGAAAATAAATGTGTGGAAGAGGAAATGGAGTCGAGAAAGGAATGGGAAAGAAGCAGAGGCGCATAAAGCTTGCCCACTATTTGCTCGATGCGCCACAACCATAAAATTGGCGCCATACCATTCTTAAATGCAACAATCCCAATAACCCAATTGCCAATTCCATAATGCCTTATTTCCTCCTTGTCGTCTTCCTCCTTCACTCGGAATCAAAGTCAAGAAAGAGCATGTCTTTTTCTGTTACTTTTTTCCTTTTTTGAGTTCTGTTCGAACAAGAGTAATGGTGGAAGAAGCCATAAGGTGCATTATTGGCTGACGATCTACAAAAAGCTTCTTTCCTTTTCCTTTTCCAATGGGACCATGAGAGGAAAAACTGTATTAGCAATCTTTGTCAATGCACTCCATTATTATCTAAAAGATTCTTATTATTATAGCTATCTTTTTAATATTTTAAATTTGGTTTGAAAACGAATTGATATCTAGTGGTGTGTTTGGTCCCCGAAGTTGATAGCTCTATTTTCTTTCTATTTGAACATTTTATGAATGGTTGAACAAATATTTGAAATCATTTCAATTTAATCCCTTGGAAGACTTAAATTAACTTACTAGGGTTATTTGTTTAACAACACTTTGTTTCAATGAATTCAATATATAACCCGATAAAAATTTGGAAATTCAAGGGTATGTTAAAATAACATAAAATAGTAATTTATGAAAGAGACATTGTAAATATAATAATTAAAATTAAAGTATTAAAGTATATAGTAACATTTTAAAAAAAATCATAAATATAGCAAAAACATAAGAAAACATTCAATATATCACTTATAAACCGGGTTATATTTGTACTTTTTTAAAATTATCATTATATGAACCTGAATTATTTTAGAGTATTATTGCTCATCTATAAGAAAACAATGAAGGAAGAGTTGTTGGCCATCCAACATGGGAAGAGTCAATTTAAGTGGGCAACCAAAACAAAACAAAAAGAGAATAGGATGTGGGGATGACATGACATGCATGGAGGCTTATAAACCACAACGATGAAAAGGGGAATGTGGAGGCTAATAGAAAGTCTTGGGGGAAATGATTAATTCAATAGAGAAATGAAGGAAGTTGTTAGCAGCCGTATATATCGATTATTCAATCACATATTTTTTAATGAATGAAAGTGACTCAAATTATTTTACCCTTAAAATGACATTAGTAATAGAATTAATGTAAGTGTGAGGAGGGACTACTAAGGTGTATAATGTAATGGTTGAAATAATTGAAAATATAACAAACACTTTAGACTTTATATTTAAGGCTTTGTTCACAATGGTTTGGGCAGAAAGCGACACATCAGTAGAAATTGCTGTATGCTTCAAAGCTTTTTGAAAGTTTCTTCTTCATCGAGAGAAATGCGCGGTCTCCATTTCATATCTTTCGCGTTCCCTAACCGTCTCCGTCTTCCTCTTCCTCTTCCTCTTCATCATCATCATCATTCAACCTAATTTCTCTTCGCTTCAATCTACTCACCAATTCCCCTCTCTTCCTCAATCACACCCAGTAGCCATGGGAAATTGGCTCAACAAGGAACCTCCACCTCCAATGGTTCTCGTTCCCCCACTCTTCGACTACCCTCCTCTTGCTGCTCGTACCAGGTATATATATATATACACATCTTCTCCAGTTTATATGATTAGGAGGAATATGGGTTATGGCGTATATGCATGTTTACAGTGCCTGGTAGTGCTTAGTGTTGTTGATTTTTGAGGATTTTTAGTATTTATGTTTTGCAAACTGCAATGCAGGATGTTGGAGTCTTCTTATAATCTGTTGTTCGGGAAACTTGCTTTAAAATGTCTTTTCGATGACTATTTTGATGAGGCTAGGCATTTTAGTACGGTGATCATGCTAAAGCCCATTGATGACCCGCACGTGGATTTGGTTGCGACTGTATCCCCTCCCTTTGAATCTATTTCTTATCAATGTCATTTTTTAGAAAATCATTATTTACTATTGCATTGGGTATACGTGTATTTTTGCAAAGGATCGTGGTTTTCTGCTTAACCTGTTTAGGTATCAGGTCCTCTTGATCATAAGCCTGAGGATAAGATTGTAGGGAATGCATTGTTTCGATGGCAAAGGTATTATTTTAATGCTGGCTATAGTATTGAACTGACAGAAGCCTCTAAACTCTTAGGCCTTGTTTGATCAGCATTTCGTTTTTAGTTTTTTAGTTTTTGAAAATGAAGTCTATTTCCTCTCCACGCTTACAATCATTTGCATCTTTGTTAAGTACAATGATGGAATTCGTAGTCTAATTCAAAAAACAAAAGCAACCTTATAAAAGCTTTTTCTTTTTAAGTTTTCAAAATTTGGTTTGGTTTTTCAAACCATTGGTAGAATGTAGATAACAAAGGATTAAAGTTGGAGGTGGAAGTAGTGTCTATAAGCTCAATTTTCAAAAACAAAAAACAAAAACAAAATAGTTGTCAAACGGGGCCTTAATGATTCCATTTTGAGATGAAAAGACTTTTTTGTTGGGCAGTGACATTGATGATCCACATACGTTTGTGGACCTTTACGTGTCCAACTCTGATCCGTAAGAGATACACTCCTTCAAGTTAATTTTATTCTTGGTTCATTGATGTATCCATGCTCGTTGGCTGTAGTGATTTTTATATGCTGGCTTATGGCTTCAGGGTTTTACAAATGAGGTCATGTGCATATTATCCCAAATATGGGTTTGGAGCCTTTGGTATTTTCCCACTCCTACAGAAGAAAAGGTTTGCAACACACTGACACCTATATACAATACATGCACTTATTGACCTTGTACAAATTTTTTAGGACACAAAATGTGCCTAGAGTTATTTGGTTGAAAACTTCAAGGCATATTTTGAAACGGTTATGGTTCACTATCTGCAGATTATCTTCTGAGGACTTTGGTCTTATGGGACTCAGATATGGCTCGAGGAATTTGTCAGCTGGAGTCACACTTATGCCTTTCTCCTGTAATTAATGAGTTACCTTCTGATAAGCATGTTGGTGTTGGTGTATGGTTCGATAATATGTGTCAGTTATCTCTCAAATCCCAACCATAACATCACTTATCTTCTATTTCATATTAAGTCTTCCATTTTAAAATATCAAATATGTAAATTTTTTATGGTTACATGTGTTCAGGGCTCATTAGTTTCAAATTAAATTTTTTTGGAATTTCATTGATGTCAGTCATTGTTTTTTGACTTTCCAAATTTCTAGTAATGATTCAGAGACCGCTGTGTTGTCATCATAATGCTTCATTGCTTTACAGCAAAAGATGAGCTCCCGAAGAGTGCGTGGCTTGTCAGCAAGATTGGGAGGCTAACTACTGGAGTGCAGTATGAGCCACAGTGTAAGTAATACTTTGCAATAACCCATTTACAAATGTTAGTTTCTTGTCACTAAATTTGATATCTTCTACTCCAGTTGGTGTAAATAAAAAGAGGATTGTAGAAGCAAAAAGAACTAGAATGAGTATGCACCAAGAGAAACTGAAAAAATGATATTGTCCCACAATCCTACTTATTCCCCAATTATCTTCCAAGGCTCAAGATTTTTTTCTGAATCCAATTTCTTGAAAAGTATGCCTTGACCACACAAGGACCTCAACTTATTTTTTTCACGTTTTGAGAGAAAACTGGCGAGATAGTCATTTCACGTGTAGAGCTTCTATTAGTGAAACATCATTAAATGCTGAAACTGAAAGTTTAGGGAATTTGAATAAGATATTGTAGTTGAACAGCCTTGGAAGAAGAGACTTCATGGCTACTACCTAGATATATTTCACCAAGAAGATGACAGAATATGAACTATATATGAACCAGGCTAGCATCGAAATCTTCAAGCAATGAAATTCTTCATAAAATACCATAAGTGTTAAATATACACGAAATTTACCCGTCTGTTTGTTAAGGTTCCTCAACCGAGATCAGGGTGGATTGGGGGTGGTTTGGGTCGTAATCTAAAAGAGTATTCATATGAAGTAATTAGATTCTAAACTTGTCCTCTAGTTTCCCTCTATAGCTTTTTAGAATTCAAAGATATTTCATGTAAAACTAAGGATTACAAAATTCTCTGTGGTGCCCCCTAGTTTGTTTTAAATTAGTGTATAATATAGTTCAGTTTTTTCTGGGTTTCCTCTAGTTTTCCTTGTCTCCCTTCCCTATTTTTAGACTCAGAATGGAAAGATTTTATATACAATTAGGAAATCTTTTGGTTCACTCCCACAATATCAACAACATTTCCTTTTTGAGCTTCTTGACTGAAATTCACTAACTTTATGATTAAGGACCAACTTATGTTTTCCCTGGCATCTAAGTCTCCAAGAACCATTAGATAATCTTTTTCCCAAGAGTAATCAAATAGTTCTTATTTTTCATTTTTAATATCTGTCAAAAAATTTATTTTAATTGTTGAACTTGTTAAATAATTGATCTTGTTGTTTTTGTTTCTTTTAGATGGGATTAAAGATGGTGCCTCATTAAAGAATTTAATGAATTGGAGCTGTGCAATTGGCTATGATGTGGGTTCGGGGAGCCCTTTGAGCCCATCTTTCAATTTTGGTCTTGAACTTGCAAAAAATTCACAGGTTTGTTTATGTGTAAATTAAATTAATGATTGTGTGTGCCACTATTCTTTTGACTTTAAGAGTTCGTTATTTGGTTTGTAAGATGTGTTTGTTATTTGGTTTGTAAGATCTACCATATTTATGTTGGATTTGGGCATGGACACCAAATTGTTGGTGTTTGGGTGAAAAGAAATGTTCTCTCTCAAATTTGCATATAGTTTGATTTATCTCGAATTATCTAGAATAATGGAATAGACATCTTACCCATGTGAGCTTATAAGATAATGGAATAGTCCATAAATTAATCTAAATGGGTTTTATCATTCTACATATTTCCTACCAAAAGTAGTGCTTCGATATTTGAAATTTTTATTAATTAAGAATAGTGAATGTTTTATCCAAAAACAATTGTATCTATATTTATCTTTTGCAATGGAACTAAATCTTTTTGCCAGAGTTCACGGAGGGATAGCTTACTGGAGAAATTGGGGCAGTTACTTTTTACTTTTTTTAAATTAAAAAAAAAATTAAGAAACAATTTAAATGATGTATGGAATTTACAGAAAGGATATAGTTATACAATGCATGGAATTATAATAAGCTATCCCAGTTGTTGAGAAAGATAGCATATGAATATGAAGCAAAAAGCTTAACGATTTTACTCCAAAAAATAGGGAGGGCAAATGATTGTATCAGAGGGATAATCCTCATCCATGAAGATTCTTTGGTTTTGTTTCATCCATAGTACCCATTGGAGCAGTTACTCTTTGGTCACAAATTTAAAAGGAGGATTAGCTCTATCTGGGAAATTTTATTGGGGTGAAATAGTAGATGTTTTGTGGGAAAGCAAGCACTGGTAAGGGATGTGGATCTAGCTCTCTAACTTCTCAATGGTGTGCTCTTGCCAAATAACTGTTGTTGTTGTGTCTTTTATATCTCTTCTTTGAACATTACTTTGAGCTCTTTGGATTTTGGGGAGAAGTTTTTCTTTTTGCCCTATTTGTGTATCTTTCATATATGTTGGAAGAAAATTATTGTTTCTTATCCAAGAAAAAATGTATTGAATTTTCTGTTCAATTCATAGCCTTTTATAGAACTCTATATTTTCCAAAGCTCCAGAAACCCTTAATATTCGTTAAAACAGTTCGTGAGTGGCTCTGAAAATGTCATGTTTCAATTTATTAATGACAATAACTAATAAGTTTTTTTGCTGATTCCGTTTTGCAGTTCATTGCCTCATTCTATCAACATGTGGTGGTTCAACGGAGGGTATGACTCTTTTCTCACATTCCTGCACACCTTTGTCTTTGCTATTTTGTAAAATTTAGTCAACATGCAGATGGCGTATTAAGCAGTTGCTCTTTGTCTACTACTAGGAAAATTTTAGAGGGTCAAACTTATTCCTTCATCCAAAAACATTAAACATCCAGTATCTCTTCTAAATAATCGGGCAACTGACTATTACCAATAGCAAATTGAAGCTACATATGCTGGACCTAAATAATTTCTATATTTTCTTAAAGTAGTATTGTGACACTGTCATTAGTAGGGTAAAAGTAACTTGTCTCATGACTGTCCTAAGGAACTATAGATTTTAAGCTTTCTAGATGTTGATATGTGACAATTTTGAGAGATCAACATATGTATTCCCTGAATCTGCATTTGGTCGGCCATGATCATGTTTTGTCCTTACCATTTCTCAGTTGTACGTGTATATATATATCCTTTCTATTGGGATTTTATCTACCAATTACCCTTATATTTTCCTTGCACCTGTTCGCTTGAGAATCCATCCTTCTTCTACTTCAAGACTTACAATATTTCAGCTGCTTTAATCAATTAGGTGAAGAACCCCCTTGAAGAAAATGAAATTGTTGGAATCACAAATTACATCGACTTTGGCTTTGAGTTGCAGTCGCAGATGAGGTATATATATTCTTGGGTAATAAGTTGGAGCAGGACCAAATGGAATTGTTAATTGTTCTTATAAAATTATAATCTAATATTGTGTTAGAGTTGATGATGTCCAAGCAGCAAATAATATTCCTGATTCCACTTTCCAAATAGCAGCGTCATGGCAAGCCAACAAAAATTTCTTACTGAAGGTATGACAAGCTTTGTATCTTTTTCTTATTTATATATTTAAATCGTGGAATACCTAGTCCTACAATTATATTTTACCTTCAACAGGGGAAGGTGGGTCCTCTTAGCTCCTCACTTGCTATGGCATTCAAGTCGTGGTGGAAACCTTCATTTACTTTCAGCATCTCAGGTATCTTTACGGATATATTTGTAGAGACTATAAGGTCATCTGTGTGGTATCTTATTAAAAGTATTAACAGTGTTTCATGTGCTACTTTACACACCATGATAAATGCCAGATTAAGCTTTTGTAACATAACTTTAAGTTTTTAACCAATCTCAACATTCTAGTTCTCTGATACAACCAACCAACCCAAAATTGATTGAAACTTCAGACATGTAACCAAGTATCTACTAGTTTTAGTAATACCTAGATTTTCTCTAGCATGAACTACACGATTTAATGACATTCCGGGGCTTTCAACTTTCTACGGAGTTGATTCCTAATAAGGACACGGGGAATTAGATCCAGGATTAGAATCCGTGGAACTGGGCTCTAAAATTTGCAATCTTTTTGGTAAGGACACTTCCACTCCAGTTTTTGGAGAGTAATTTGATTTGATCACAATCTTCTATTGAATGAAAAAAAATAGTTCAAATACAACCTAGGGGCCTTATAAACTCATGGGAAATAATAATTACCATGAGGTAAACTTTTAAAATGCATAAAAGGATACTTAAAAGAAAAGAACTAAAGCTAACAAGAAGGAAACCTGTGTAATTGCGTATTTCTCTGGAGCCTTTATATGCTACAATGAATCATAATTATAAATTATCTTACAAGTTTTAAATAATTACCCGGACTGTCATGCAGCTGTCAGGGATCGTATTGTTGGAAGAACTTCATATGGGTTTGGCATCCGTGTTGAAAACCTTAGAGAAGCCAGGTTGTATAAAAGCCTTATTTCTCCTTCATATTCTATACTTTTCCACATATAATAAATAATTTCTCCACTATTATGATGATCCTCTATTGTTGTTGTACATGTTTTAGTGTAAAGCTTTCTAGTTTAGACATGACATCTTGGGTTGCCTCGAGTTTTGGATCGTTCGAGTAGATGAGTCTTAGACTAACTATGGATTGACTTCAATGTTTTGCAGTTATCAAAGAGCTGATCCGAACTTTGTGATGCTTACACCGAGCAAGGAGCACTTGGCCGAGGGTATGGTTTGGAAAATTGGGAAGAGACCGATGCTGCAGTCAGATATAAATGCTGGAAATTTCGATGGCATACCGAAGGAATTAAGACCTTTAAACAAAATTTTGTGAGCTTTGTTTTCCGGTCAATTTTTAACCTGATGAAACAGAAGCAAAGGTTGCTTTTTATCCTGAAGAACAGATGATGAAGCTTTTGTAATGTTGGCTATGGTGCTAGTTTAATAGGGAACCCCCGTAGAGTTGTTTTTCCTTTCCCTTAGTCAGATGATGGAGAATTAACTTATAATTTCTTTTTTGTAGGTAGGGGATCAAACCTCTAATATCGAGTCCAATAATACATGCTTGATGTTAGTTGAAGGGATAGTTACAAATATTGCAATCCTCAACCTAGCACAATGCCAAAAAAAACTTTGCATGTATAACAAGATTCAAATCTAGCTTGTAGAATTTATTAGTAAAAAAAAGATGATATTGTCGTTAATAGGAATTGAAAAACAAATGTTATATATTTAATTATTATTTCTAGAACTAAAGATTGTAAGACCTAGTTGAATAGTGAGGCAGAAGAGATCTATTGTCTAAGAGCGTCGACAATTGAATGATTTCATTTCTTCAAAATCTCGTTTTGAATTATATTTATTCAAGTGTTATTTATTATTATTTTATTTAATATTATTATTATAATTTTAAACAAGAGACCCCTTATCTAAACCACAACCTTTTGAACTGAACTTTTACTATTATTTTACTTCTTAACCTTTTGAACTGAACAAGAGACCTCATATATAGGCCTTTAACGTGATGACCTTTCCTACCTCGATCTACATCTTTTTCACTGAAAGACACAACAAACTATTAGAAAAGTGGGAAGACCATGGGAGGTATAATTGTCGTGTAAAAGCTACCAATAAACCTGACTAATTCTAATGCAATACGTTATAAAATAAAGGCCTCTGGATAAGTTTTGCATAACAACGAGATGTTTACTCAACTAGAAACTTGTGGCCTTAGATGGAAATTTTCTTTCTTCAACATGGCCCACTTTTTTCAAATCCTATGCTATATTTTTAAATTTTTATATTCATTTTCTATTGGAACAACAGAAATAAACACACTTTTCAAGCAAAAAGGATGCAAATAGATCAAGTCTTTATATATATAATAATCCATTGACTTGTTTAATAATTATATGTGAAATATAAAACATAATAAAGAAAAAAAGACTTTTATAGAGACCATATAAAAGACATGAGAAATACCTGTCATGTCCACCAATAACACAGTAAAGTTAAGAAGAAGAAGAAGAAGAAGAAGAACCATAGTGGATATTAATAAACCAAAATTTATTACAAAAATTAGTATTATCATAAACAGAAGAAACTGGTTGAAATTGGATTTCATTCATCGATTCAATTTTCAGCAACTGTCCAACAAACCCAAAACAAATGGCTGCTGCTGCTGCATTTTCTCTGCTGCCTTCTTCACTTTCTCGTCCTCCTAAAAGACCACCCACTTCCTTTTTTCTCTCAAAGTCCATTTCTTTTCACAATTTTTCCAATCCCACCCGCCATTTTAGATACCCCATCTTCTCTCTTCTTCACCACAATAAGAAACACTCTCAATTTTCTCCTTCAATTCTTCCAAAACTCCCCGTTCCCTCCAACCCCTTTGCTTCAATTTGCGAATCGCTTCTTGTTTTCTCCACTTCGGTGCTCTTGTCCTTTGCTCTTTTTGTAACAGATGTTGATCCGGCGGTTGCTTTTGTTGTCACTACGCCGAGGAAGTTGCAGACGGATGAGCTCGCTACAGTTCGTCTTTTTCAGGAGAATACTCCTTCTGTTGTTTATATCACGAATCTTGCTGTTAGGTAATTGTATTATTATACCCTTTTGGAGCTGACTTCTGATTACAGTTTTTTCTTTTTTTTCTCAATATAAGAAATATTTCATTGAAAGAATGATGTTAGCGCCTTAGCGGAGACCCTAGGCACCACTAATGATTTCCGATCAGAAACTAAGAAAGAGTGAAACTCTTGAGAGTGTGCCTGGTATTGCACCAGTACAACGCAGTAGATAGAACCAAATTCATTAAACTATCGAAACAAGTAGAGGAATTTCTAAAGAGATGCTTATTATGTTTGCCCCATAGTACGCAATATGGCCAACCAATGATTTTATGTAAATTTTAGGCAGGATGCTTTTACTTTAGACGTGCTGGAGGTACCACAGGGGTCCGGTTCTGGATTTGTGTGGGATAAGGATGGTCATATTGTCACCAATTATCATGTTATTCGTGGTGCATCTGATCTCAGGTTAGTTATGAACCCTTTTCCGTGGTTTGCAGTTTTTGGGTTTAATTTTGTTTAGACTAAGAGTTAATTTATTTGTCATTTTAGTATTTGGACCTTCCTCAGCTTGTATTGATTTGTATGTTCATTACCTTGGGGGCTTTATCCATGTAATGCTGTGTTATTACTTCTAGTATGTATAGCCTGTTCATACCCATTGAAGCATCATCGAAGCACTTAATTGTAGAACCACCATGTCGCAAATGGCCCTCAGAAAATGTTTTTAGGCTTTATATTTTCAGATATGTGCAGCCACATAGGCAGAACTGTATCATATTTTTGGCTATGTGATTTTCTTTTATAATAACCTCTGGAATTATCAGTAAATATTTTCGACCAAAACAAATATGAATTATTTGTCTTGGTTATGTGGTAATTCACACAGCCATACTTTTTTTGCTATGTGAATTATCAGGAAGGAGATATCAGGGCATTATCAGTAAATATATTTGTTTTTAAAATGCAGAAATTTTAAATTTTCCACCTTCCCTTGAGGTCAAAGGGGAAATTTTGGAACACTTTCAAGAACTCTACTCCAAATTTCTTGGCCTAAGACTGTCTTCAATGTTTGGATTGACAATTAGCTAATTAGTCCAGAAAACCATGGTTGTCGATTCCCCATAAAGACAAATTGGCTTTTTCTTTCTTCTGTGAGTGTTGGAGTTAGCTTGTTCGCTTCTTGGATATTCTCATATTCATAGGACAATTGCTTGGCCCTACTATATTTGGTTGTCGAGAAACTCATAGGATGTTAAGTCGTAAGTAAGTCACCATTGTTCAAACCCATTTCTTTGGAGGCTTTTTTTATTTTTTATTTTGATGCCATATATTGACCTTGAAGTCAGCCGGTGGTGGTTAGCCAAGTGGAGTTTCGATGTTTGTTTTGAGGGAAATTTGGAGTTTTATGAGTAAATTAGGCTTTCTCAAGTTTTATGTTTTTCCCAAATCAACTAGAGTGTTTTCTAAAACTCTTTTAGCCTCAGCAAAATGCAAAAGAAGGTACTATCAAGTTCTTTTATACTTACAATGAGCTAGAATTGGATTGACATTAGACTTAAGACTTAGCAGTGGCTCCTTATTATTCGCATTTAATCTGGTTTTAGTTATGTACAGAGTCACTCTAGCTGACCAAACTACTTTCGATGCGAAAGTTGTTGGATTTGACCAAGACAAGGATGTTGCTGTCTTGAGTATCGATGCACCTAAAGACAAACTAAGACCTATACCTGTTGGTATATCAGCAGATTTGCTTGTTGGTCAAAAGGTGTTTGCTATTGGAAACCCTGTAAGTTTTTCTATTCATTGCCCTTTTTCCCTGGGTGTATGTGCACATTATCATATCCATTCATCTTTTATATCAAAGTTCATGCTGTTGATTTCTTAAAACAAAAATGAAAAATCTAGGATGAAGCGATCTCTGGAAAGAGGATAATCTCTTAAAATGTTTTCAAAAGAGGAAAACCCCAGATTAATTTTGCGTTAAATGGACAATCCTTATATGCTATAGTTTTATCTACAAAATCAATCGGGGGAATGAACTCATTGTTTAGATTAACTAGGAAAAAAATTGTTTTAAAATTTTTGTACGTAAATCTTTTTTTTATAAAGACAACTATTTCAAAAGCTATTTTGAGTGGTTGTTAAACACTTCTATTTTTTCTAAAATGTCTTAGTTTTAAAATAAAATTTTTGAAATGTTAAACCAACCATAGTCTTAGTTGGGAGATGATCACCCCTTTTTTCATTTTCCCTGAAGCCAGTCTCTTCATTTGTTATCTTGTACATTTCCCAATTTGATGAACTAAAAATATAGTAATTTTCGTCCGTGCAGTTTGGACTGGATCATACTCTTACAACTGGTGTAATCAGGTATGAAACCCACAAGTTTTAATGGATTATATTCCTTACAAATTCTTTAGAAATTTACATTTTAATTTAGTATGTTAATCTTATACTATAATTGAGCCCCCAAAAAATTATTAGAGATTGTAATTTCAATTAACAATAATCACGAAGATGATGTTTGTTTTAGAGTTGAAATAATTCTGTTTATATATCTGTCTCCTTTTTACTTTTCCTAAAATTGTTTATTTTCTTCATGATCCTTCAAATGCAAATGGGTTTATCCTTATGAGACATGTTATATTTTTACTATTTGGTTGCCGTCGAAACCTGTATTCATAGGCTTTGAAACTAGGGGTGATCATCAATGGATCGACCAGCAGACAATAGTTGGGTTTCCAGAAAATTTCGAAATTTTTTGGAAATCCAACATTCTCACTGAATTGCCTCTCTTACTCCCTCTGACCGACCAACTTGGTCGGTCATCTTGGTTTTGCGGTCTATCATGCTCACTCTATTTGAAACTGTAATACTAAACATTCAACTTGCCCTTGACAGTGGCCTTCGGAGAGAAATTAGTTCTGCGGCTACTGGTAGGCCAATTCAAGATGTCATACAGACGGATGCTGCCATTAATCCAGGAAACAGTGGAGGGCCACTTCTTGATAGTTCGGGGAACCTTATTGGAATTAATACGGCAATATATTCTCCATCTGGGGCCTCCTCTGGTGTTGGATTTTCAATTCCTGTTGACACAGTTAGTACACATGACATATAATTAACAAATTGAAGTTCCCTTAGTTTGATATTTGAAGTACATGATCCATTAACATTCTGTCAATTTAGGTGAGTGGTATTGTTGATCAGTTGGTGCGATTTGGGAAGGTGACAAGACCAATTTTAGGAATCAAGTTTGCTCCCGATCAGTCTGTCGAACAGTTGGGTGTAAGCGGAGTGCTTGTCTTAGATGCTCCTGCTAATGGTCCTGCTGGGAAAGCTGTACTCATTTCCTCTCTTTTCCTATCTGCATTCATATTCTTATATTCCTATAGGTTTCAATATTCCATTATGTGTACAAGAACTTATGAACGTCCCCCAACCTTAATACTTCAGTTCAAGAAGATCTAATCGCTTGACATTATGCAGGGCCTGCTACCGACTAAGCGCGATGCTTATGGTAGACTTATATTGGGAGACATAATAACATCAGTGAATGGGAAAAAGGTCACAAATGGAAGCGATTTGTATAGAATTCTTGACCAATGTAAAGTTGGTGATAAGGTAGCCTTCATTTCCCTGTTTGATCTTTTTACTTCAGCTTGTTTGAACTTTTTAACTTTTGAAGAAAGGCATCATACTGCTTTTATTTTAAGATGTTGGGAAGTAATTTAAAACTTTGGTTCATGCTTGAGTGGATCCATAATAAAGTTAGTAAATAGGCTGGTTTGATTGAATCTGTTGGATCCACGCACTGTTTGCCATTGTGTGCCATTGAATTCTCTGTGTCACGTAGTCATTTTTTTTTCAAAGAACTAAGAAGGATTTAAGACATGTTTGGAGATTTTGAAGTAGTCAAAATCATTTTTGTCATGTTGAAAATCACTTACAAACGTGCCAAGTTAATATAATTTAATTTTTACATTTTAAAACCCGATTTTCATACCGGGTAAAAGTAAATATTTTATCAACCTTTCTTTCTTATAGAATTATCTATGGGGTGTTTCTTCCTATAGTTTTGAAGTTTCTTATTGTATAGTATCTTAAAAGTTGAAATATCTTTTCATGTAGCATCATCGATCATGTGCCTTTTCAAAATTCATTTCACTAAATATTATAATCCGCATTTATGCATCAGTGGGAATTATTAAATGGCTCTATCCACTTGAACTAATGAATATTCTTCAAAACTTTGAGTTATGAAAAAGACAGCCAGATCCCATGTGATAAAATCCCATTGCCATCATATATATTGCCTCATAATGCTGAACAGTAGCATAGCATGTGGCTTTGAGTGACATTACACAGCCACAAAACCTTTGAATCGGCCTTTTTTTACTTGGGACAAAGAAGAACGAAGTTTTAATCCTATTTTGTTCATTAACTCCCTGCTTTGTTTTATTTTGATCCTCAAACTTTCAAAAACCGTATTTTAACTCTTAAACTTTTAAGCATTCAATAAACAAGTTCCGATTACAAATATAACATTTAAACTCAAAATATTAACCGAGGTAACACATTTTCAAAGCATTTGTAGATATTGTATAGCAAACTTTAGATCCATCTCTATTACCAACAAGAGTTCTATCAACAATAGAGTTTATTACTTGTAGATTTTGTTATATTTACAATTCTTTGAACATGTTAGTGTGTGCTAAGTTGTTAACCCTAAAAGTTGTATGTAGTGGTGATGCTAAGAAAAGGAAATATTTGCATGAATCTGCGGTATAGCAGAACAGGGTATGATGATAAGTAACAATTTGTTTGATGATATAGGTAACTGTGGAGGTACTACGTGGTGATCACATGGAGAAAATTCCAGTAATTCTGGAGCCAAAGCCTGACGAATCTTGAGCCAAACATAGTTGGGGGGGTTTGTCTTGGTTTTTTCTTCTCTCTTTTTTGTACATTACATTAATCAATATTAACAAGCTGTTTGTAAATAGTCTATTCTGGCTGCCACTCTGGCCCTTTTCTCAACTAATCACACTTCAAAAGAAGATTAAATTACAAGTTTTTTAAGTTGTATTTAATAGATCCTTCAATTTTAAAAATTATAGTTTCATAAGCTTCTCCATTTCATGAACTTTTAAAAGTATTTAGTAGGTCTTTTTAACTTTCAATTTTAAACCTAAACTCTCAATTTTGAATCTAGTAGATTTTTTATTGTGTTTGATAGGTATTTGAATTATTTATCATGGATCATTAAAAAGTGGAAGTTTGGTGTTCATTAGATTTCAAATTCATTTTCGTATCTAATAGTTAAATTAATTTTAAAGATTTTAAAATGGATAAAAAAGTTTATTAAGTATAAAATTAAAAGTTTTAAGATAAGAGAGATGCAAGCCTAAAGTGGACACTTTCAAAAAGTTCAAAGATTGCATTATAACCCTTCTTGAAATGTTGAAAGATTCAACTTGCACAATTGATTAAAACACATATAACTCTTATGATTATAATTAATGAATAGTAAATTAGAAGGATCAAAATGAACGTAACTCAAGTGATATAGTAAATTAGAACGATGAAAATGAACCTAACACAATTGATTATAAATTATAAATATTGATCAAACTTAAAATTAGAGGTTAGGTTGTCTCTTTCCATATTTGTGAACCACTTTCATGCAATACAATGACATTCACTTTTTTATTTGTTAAAACATGAGAGATTACAAATATTGTTGTGAAATATGCAAAAGATACTCTAATAGTTTAAAATCTTTTATAATATTTTTGTTTGCCAAATAAATATTATATTTGAGTATGAGCACATAATTTGTTTCTTCCAGGTTTACAATTTATCCAAAAGAAAGCTGTGAAGAAGAGTTGAGAGATATTTAAGGCATAATAAATGATTTTAATTTGAATCGTAGAAATAATATAATAAAGAGAGAGAGAGAGAAAAAGATGAATAAAAATATGACGAATTTAAAATAAAGTTTGAATTTAACATCCTTTAAAGTTTGAAAATTCTCTCAGAACAACTTCTGAGAAATTTTGTTTATTGGTGTTGTTAAATTAGATTTCATGAAAAGATCCATAATTGAAAAAACAACTACTGGGATTGGGACATCAAAGGTAATTCAAATATGCTATCTATGTATTATTTTTAAAATGAAAATTTTCTAAATTTGAGGTCTAAGTTCACATACTTCAATCAATCAATAAAATATATATTTAGGAAAGAAAGGGTTAAAGTGTATAGTTGGATGATAGACAATTTTGGGGATTTGTTAATTGTGTCGGCTTTCTTAACTCTCAATCCAATATTGAGATATTAGGTGTAGCGTTGTAAGAGATTGTGGCATCAAATCACTACCACTTGTACCCACCCTCAAGCTCTCTCCTCCCAACTCCTCTTCTCCTCCACCTTTATTTATATCCTTTTTTAATATATATCTATACAATTCTTACACCACAAAGGAACCCATTCAAATACTTTCAACTTTCTATCAAACACACATTTAGATTTTTTAATCCAATCAACCACATTTTAAATTTAAGACTTCACCTCACTAATTTTTCAGCTTTAACTCCTACTTCTTACATTTGTTTCAAGATTAAGAAATGATAGATAGTAAATGTTTTAAGAGTGGTTTATTATTGTAATATGTGAGTTTTCTCTTTTGGTTGATTGTTTAACCATAACCATCAACACTATTCATCAAGAATCCTACTTATTTCTTACTTTACCCACCAACCAACAATTTTGGAATCTACTAAAAGAAAATGAAGTTCTAAAACTGTTTAATTTAAATAACCAATGATCAATTTTTTTTTTTATTTTTTTTTTGTCAACTCATCCATCATTCAATTGTTTTCTAGTTTTCTAGTTTTCTTAGTGTCTTGTACATAAATCACATATAATATTTCTTACACTTTAGAAAGAAAGTCAAGAGATACCCACTTGGTGAAAAGAAAAAAAGAAATAAGAACTGAATTCAATGACAATTATTCAAACTCTTACAAAGGAATGAAGTAGTAAAATTTTAGAAACACAAATTTAGTCGTAAATCAAAGAGGAGAGTTTAGAACTTCAATCTATCGAGACTACATTTTCTTAAACTAAACAGCTAAGAAATCATTTGGAGTTCATAGATCAAACAACTATTTAATTTATATATATACAGTCAAATAATCCAACCGTTTTTGTGTTTGAAGATGATCAAAACTCATGGATATATATATATATATTCGAAGAATTACGATTATGAAAGTTATAAAAAATAATTAATCTAAATATTGAATTTAGTAGTAGAACCTGTTGAGCGGCTTAGAATGGAGGTAATGCTTTGCTCACGGTGTTGAGATTTGCCCAGAATCCGACGAGGTCTTGTCGGTATGGAAGGTACGATCGTCTCTTATCTCCTTCCTTCAACATTCTGTTCCTCATGTAAAACAATTCATGCGCCGATGAAGCTTTTTCCACGGAGCCCCCTTTGATCTTCGATTTTCTGATGCCAGCTTTGTTGGCCTCTGAACAGCTCTTCTTTCCTTTTGCATCTTCGCCTAATTTCTCCGATTTCTCTTCTTTATTCCTTGTCGATTTCGAAGACGGTGTTAAGAAGACGAACAGATTCTTTCCTCCTTCGCTGCCGCTTCGTGGAAGTAAATTTCGAAGCCTCCACCGTTTTGAAGATGACGATCCTGTGGACTTACTCTTCTTACATTTTCCACGCTCCGTTGCTTGTACTGACTTAGGCGTCCAAACGCAGTACGTTCCCGGTGGAATTCCCTCCAATTCGTCGGTTTCAGACGACGACGCAGACAGAAGATCGCGATCAAGGTCACGTTCACGCTCGCGATCGTCAATTATAAGCTTCTGGAGAGAAATCCTTATAATCGGAGCATTTCCGTTCTTCAATTCATTAACCTCTGTTTCACCACTCTTCTTGAATAGGTCGTGATTGAAGACAGGAAAAACAGGAGTAATCGGAGAATCTAAAATCATCTCATCCTCAGTTTTTTGAAACAAAACAAATTCAAAATCATTCTCCTCACTGCCATCGCCTTCTCCGCTCATTCCTTCAAACTCCATGGCTACTCTCGCAGCAGTTTCTGCAGGCCCGTCGAAAGAGTAGCTGCTGAAGCTTGGACAGAGATCCAAAGCTCCACTACCGCCGCCTACTTCTTGCATAGTTGGAGTTGAAGAAGGTTCCCAGCGTAGTTGAGGCGGTGGATCTTCCTCCTTCTCTTCAGCTTCCATGGCAGGGCAATTGAAGAAGCTAAAAAGCTTCTTCACGTTTATATAAAGGCGGGTTGTTGAAGAGAGAAAGTGACATAAAAAAAAAAAGAGTCAGGTAAAAATGATGATTTCTATTTTTATATTTATATTAATTTTATTAAAATATTCAATTGCTTTACCACAATTTGTATCAATTACTCGTTAACTTAAATACATTTACGTCGAATTAAGCTTGCGTAGTGTATCCTCTATTCCCCGTCGTAATATAATTTTGTATGTGTAGTTTGAGTTCTTAACCACCAATCTATAACAAGAGGATAGAATTTTTGTCTTTCCCCTCGTACACATGAGGGCTCATGTAGGTTGGGGCCGCCTCGTGTAGGGTTTAGAGTTCACGCAAAGGGATTCTACGAGGCTCATGCTCATATTTCGTATCGATATCATTAATTGGTTCAATAATATAGTTATTGAACAAAATAAATTAGTAAACAATGGGATTAATATCTTGTTTAAAATTCACAAACAAATTAAAATTTAAAAGATTTCACAAGTCAAGCTTTTAATTTTGGTATTCAATATGTATTCTATTTGAAGCCTTTTAAATTCAACAATAAATTAGAACTTAACAAAACAAAAAATCTATCACTAACTTTCTTTTTTTTTTCACATCCAATATTTTCAACCTAATCTTTTTATTTCACTATGTTAATATATAAATGATAACGACTTAGAGAAAAAGAACCTATTGTAAAGGGAAATTTTAGTAGGAAATAAGAAAAACTATTGTTTAGTTATGGAAGAAAATAATTTTAGAAACAAAATTGATTTTTGAAGTGTCGGACCAATATTACTACCCTATTTTAAATAGATTTTGAAATATCCAAAACACTCGTTTTAGTAATTTGTATAGTTTTAAAATTACTTTTGTTATGGAACGATAATAATTGAAAATCAATTTTAAGGGTCGTTACCAAACATACATTTGAAATCAATTTTACTACACCTTTCATTCAAATACATGCGTTTACATGATTCAAATAATTACCTAATTATTATTATTTTACAACAAATCCACACCATTTTTTAAAGCTCAATTCATGGTAAAACAATAGTAATTATATGAAAAAATATAGTACTAGAAATAATCATAATCTAATAATTCATTTTTCTTGCAATTATTAAATTCTATTTTAATTGTTTCAATCATTATTAAATGGCATTCCATTATTATTGAAACATATTAATAATAATAGCAACTGAAATGATAAATATATCAAATTGAAAACTTTTGCATCAATTCTATGATTATATTTCACTTACATACATTAGTATATTAAGATATCAAAGTTTGATTTCTTACTCTCCTAAATACAAACAAAATATCATTACGCAACAAAAAAAAACAGTAATTAAATTTAAAATATTAGTATATATAACAACATTAAAAAAAATCTATCAATTACAGTTAAGAATGATATGATTTTTCAAACTGACTATAATCGACTTAGTAAATATTCAAATCAACTCCAACTATGAAAAGTACAAAATACTAGTAGTTAGTCGGCTTTGATCAATTTAAATTTTGAAAATTGTTATTGATTTGGAATTTTTCTAAACTGACAGCTACCAATCCAACCCCTCTTTATGTTTGATTGACCCCATTCGATTTTATTGGTTTAGGTCGGTTTGGTTTTTCGATCTATCATACTCACCTTCTACTACCAATGATAAAAATTTATCATTAATAGACTATATTGCAAACAATGGAAAGTGTATATCATGCTAATAAACTTGATTATATAATCTCTAAACTGGTATCAACCTAAAAAAGAAAAAGTTAATAAGTTAGATTATAAAAAATTCTTTATTAAAAAATAAAATATGTTTGTAAATATAGTTAGAAAAAATGAGTAATTTTATAAATAATCTAAAAAAAAGTAGATTTGTTTCTTATGAAACTTGGTAGGAAGGTGTATAAATAGTTTTCAAAAAATGTAAAAGTCTTGATATGATATTATCAATAATTATAATTAGATTGAAAACAAATATTTTGGTGGATTCAAAGTCCTTAATTTTTATTAATACAAATCTACATCCTACTCCCTACATACTCTCCTATCAATTAATGACATATATATATATATATATATAGTTTGTAAATTATTTTATTTTACAATATGTGACACTCTTTGAAAGTTGTTTATTTTTTAAATTTCTTCAACATTTCTTTACACTATTTTCTTCATTGAGTTCTTTAATTATTGTTAAGTTCATATACTCAACCTTAAAATAATATCAAACCAGACTTCTTATTGATCAATTCATGGTTACAAGACTTTATTGAAGATTGAACTAAAAAAAATGGAGAAAGGCAATTAGATGAATTTTTATTTAAAATAAATAATGCTCAAACCAAGGAATACACTAGGGGTATGTTCTTTTAAGCATCTAGAAGCCAAAGAATAGTGGACTTTATACTAACAATAATAAGATTAAATAAACATAGATGAAGAAGAAATGATTGGTATATAAATTATTAAATATAGTGTATGTTTAGGAAAAGAGGTTGACCCATTGCATAAGGTAATTGTTCAAGAACAGGAGAGAGTTAATTAATTATATGATTAATAATTAATAGTGTAAAATAATTGGATTTGCCGACCCACCTCTTTCTTCTTAATTCTTCTTCATCTTTATGTCTAAAAAGTCTCAAGTCTTGTTTTTCTCTTCCTACTCAATAAGTATATAACTATGATATATATTGGGTATTGGGTAGGAAGAATTAAGAAAAGGCATAGGAAAGATCAAAGATAGACCATGGGATGAATTGAACACGACCGGCCTCGACTTGACCAAGGTCGATCCTCCAAGATTGGCTCAATACCCAAAGGTGCAGCTTGATTACGCTTTAAGGAATGAAGCTTGAGTTTCGTTGGATAGAATGTTGTTGGTTAGTTTAGAATCCTAAAGTAGATAGCGAAAAAAAATGATATATAACCTGGATTTATCTACTAGTATCTAACAAACACTTATTAGGATGAGAATTAGGGGGAAAAAAGAAAACTTTAGTGTGAATCCATATAAGGTAATTAAGATGTAACTTTTTTTTTTCTATAATTATTTTCCTGCTATTATATTATTTTCCTTTGTTTTCCAAGTCATATCTTCTCGAAAGTACAAATTTATTGTTGATGTTAAGTAAAAATCAAGTGAGTTTTTTCTTGACCAAAATTTGACATGAACAAATAAAATCTTTTATATATATATATATATATATATATATATAAACAAAAACACTTTCAAAATTAGTTTCTTTACTTGATTAGAGGAAAAACAAATATTTGATTTGTATAAGTTATGTTCATATACTTCAACTAGAAAGTCTAAACTTTATAAATTCACAAATCATATGGATTTAAGGGTGTAGATTTCTAAAGGGTTTAAGATATACTAGATTAAAGTTAAAAGTAATTTTTTTTTTTTTTTTTTTTTTTTGCAAATTTTTTAAACAAAAAGTAATATTTGAATTGTCTCATTACAAAATTCTTTGTTGTAAAGAAAACAAACTACTTACTAAGCACATCAAAATGGGACATTATAAAGTTTTACAAATTTAAGACATTTTGAAATGGTATATTTGGTAAATTTATGAAAAATTATTGTAATTATTTACTAATTAATATAAACATAGTTTAATTTGTAATTAAACATGATTGAAAAATAAAAAGTAATTATTGAGATGAAAAAGTAGGTGAGGGATTGGGACTAGTACCAAAAAAAATCCAACATGAGTGTATAGGTCTAAATATGAAAAATTAAAGAGAGAGAGGGAGTTTGGCCTTGTTGCCTATTTTATAATCAACCCATAAATCAATCATATTTGTTATGGGATAATATGAAACAAATGAATAAATAAAATATGAAGAAAAAAACGTGCTCGATATGCACCTTCATTGTAAAGACATAGAATGAAGGATGCTCTCCAATTGGAGCTCGACCTAATGAAGGTAGTTTAAGCCCAAAAAGAGCAGTCTGAGATCAACTCGGCAAGCCGAACGTTATACACTAGGAGGCATAAGTTCCAACCTTCTAATGTAAATAGAAAATAACCAGTCTTATATCTTTATTTTGTAGGTATTCTCTTTCTCTAAATTACAACGTTGTCAAGTGGAGATCAAAATGTGTTTTGTTGAGTCAAAATTTGGCATCAACAATAATTAATAGAAAGATTATGTGAATAAAATATTCAATTAGCAATTAATTATGTCAATATTGTTTTCCTATTTTCACCTAATACTAAGATTAGGTTTCATTTGGTGCTGGGGTAATTGTTGAAATAGAAACGAAGCTATATAATAGTAATTAGTGGATCCATTATATATAGTCAACACAACACATTTAATAATTCAATAGAGCTTCTTGAGATTTCGACTCTATGTATACTTAAAACTTATAATTATGACTTGATTATTAAGCCTTATGACTTTTCAATTTTGTAATTTTCAACATGGAGTATAAAAAAATACAGATTCGGGTAGACTTGATGTAGGATGGGCGAGGTTTCATTTTTTTTTTTTTCTTTTCGTTCTCTATTTTGTACAAACGACCTTAATGGAAGATTAGAGTTTGACGAAAAACAAATGTGAAAATACAAAAAAAAAAAAAAGAAAAAACTGAAAAAATGGATTTTAAAAAAAATATAACAACTTGGACAAATATTTACACTATACAACAATTTTGAAAACGAAAAAAAGACCCACATACCCACATACCCACAATGTAAAATGCCAAAATTATCTCCGTCAACGCACGATAAATCGGCTACACGCAAGCAATACACGATCATGTAGATTTTGATACACGATCTCGAACATACCATGCCCTATAATGAAAGAACACAATCGTGTTGATACTCTCAACTGGGAATAGGTTCAAGATAACCCTGAGATCCTTCAAATTTTCTTTTTTACCTTTAATCTCGACCAAAAACTTTCTTAAGTTAGCCCGAGTTCCATCTAAAAAACCACTATATCTTTAGTTATTCGCTCACATGTCTTAATTGGATTGAGATGACTCGAAATTAATAAATAGTAAAGAAGATATAGATCACAAGAACATATATAAAATATATGAAAAAATGACTGCACGTTATACGCTTTCTTATTTTGTTATATGGACTGTAAATAGTTTTGAAACATACATTAAATAGATCAAAGCAAGTAGAGTCCACTGTAGTTGAGGGCAAAGTTGTAATTTTTGCCTCAATGTCATTTTTGCAATTATCTCCATTTTATTTTTTTAAGTCTCAAAATCATAAAAAGAAGAGAGTGTAAAACGAGATAGACAACCAAACAACACACCTATAGAGAGTGAGATTTTATACAAATCTAGTGAAAAAAATGTTGAGCTTTTCATCCGATGAGTGTAACTGACAGTCGTAAACTTCAGTTGAAGTGAGTATCGACTGTAGACAACATGGATTGACTTCGATGGTCTGTTATTTACCGTGGACAACGTGCGTGTTTCGAATTTGGCACGAGTTTGACTTCAATAAAGAAGGTGAAGAAGAAGAGTAACCCTGTAATTTGTGAAAATACATTATCAACTTCAATCGACTTTTTCTTCTGTTTTCTTTTATATAGATTGTAAATAGTTTAATATTTTGTTATATATTTGTAAATTAACCCAAAAAAAATTCTCACCCTATATTTATTGAAGCAGAAATATAATATAATAGGTAGAATAATGTGAAATGAATTTGAAATTATAAAGATACCATAAGAAATATTATAACACTAGAGAATCCCTTCCATTTTGGAAGCATCTAATTAGAACAAAGAATCCATCTATTTGTTTGCTAATTTTATTTAAATCATCATTATTATCAATGTGACATATGTCCACATATTATCCATAATATTATTGAGTTTATGGTTTCTTTTAAACATCAACACACACATGTAGTTGTGACATTTATTTTTCAAATTTCTATCATCATATTAAATAAACATTTATTTATTAATAAAAATAGTTAGAACTTAACGAGTGAACTTTTTCTTTTTTAGTTCTCGAAATATTTCCTTTCTAGTCTAAAAGGTTTTCATTATAATATCAGTTAAAGATGGAGACATTATCTATCACGATGATTCTAATTAATGATTTGCTTGAGTGAAGTTCAAATTTTGATTTGTTTAGGATGACAGGACTTCTTTTCACCAATTATTAGTTTGTGTGCTAAAAAAACTATGTTAATACCTCCATTGTTACCAATAATTATTATTTTGGTATACCGACTTCTTTAAAACGAGTATTGTAATGACTCGAAATTTGATTGTGATGTAGTAATTTTGATTATTGTTGTAGTTATGATGAATATATTAAATAAAAAAATAATTTTTACTTAAATAATTACAATTGAAATATGTAAAATTAATTATTCTCATTTATTTTCCTTTTCCTTTTTTATTTAGTAGGTATGAAAGATCCCCTACACAAAAGGTAATAAAAAGCTATGGGTAATTTTGTTTGATAATTAATTCATGGCTTTTAAAGTTTTTCTTTCTTTTCTAATAAATGCTTTTAAATTAAAGAATTATGACTTAAGGAATAAACCAAATTATTCAATATATGTCATCAAACTTTTGGAAAAAAAAAAACGTGATTTTAGAAAAGATTGAACTTGGTAGAAATTTTTAGAATATAAACCAAGGTTTCTTCCATCATATTTAAGTACCACTCTATTTCACATCATAAATACCCTATTTATTATTGGTTGTTTATTCTCAACTTTTTTTTAAAAAAGATAAATAGTTAGGGTTTTATTTGGAAATTATTCAAATTAATTGTTTGAGGGTTGGTTTTCTAAAAATAGGTTTAAAAAATAGATTTCTATTCTTGTTTATCGATGTATGTTAGTGATATGATCGACTATATTTTATAAATATTTTTAATAATTTTGTCATCTTTCCAATTAAAACTCAAGAAACATTGATGAATTAAATTGGTCCATACAATTTTATTAAACTCCAAAATTTCAAGACCCTCACATATGATTGGTTGCTAACAAATCATTTAATGCTCCATATATATATAGTCAAAAATAAAAAATTTCAAGAAAACGATTCATGTGTCCAATTATTTAAGTCAATAATTAAAGAATGACAATTAATATATCAATATTATACGTTATTTGAATCATATAAAATAAACCAAAATATTTATAATTTATAACAAAATTTCATATTTATTTGTTATAATAATAGTTTATTAGGGTCTATCAACATCTATCGTTCTAAAAATTTGCTACATTTTATAAATATTTCACTACAAGAAAAATGACATATTATGACATATTACAAATTGAAATGAGGGGAAAAAACCGTCATAAATGCAAAAATTCACGTTTTTGACGGGAAATGTAGATTTTTTTTTTGGATTTCAAGAATTTATGACAGTTTTTTTTTGTCATAAATCAATGACAACTTTTAACTGTCATTAAATATAAATAATAAAATAGTATTTTACATTAAAATAAAAGAACAAAAGAAAAGAGAGAGAGAGCTTGCTCTTTGCGTGAAAACCATCAAAGTTCGAAATTTCTTTTACGTCCTTCCACACGCCGCAATCTCTCTCTATCTCTCCACCGCCAACGCCAGTGACTTCTACGACTGAGCGTCGACCAGCCAAATGCACCACTACCACCTCTCGTCGCATGTGACCGAAGTTGCTTACCCTTTTTATCAGTCTTCCTCCTCTCCGGTTAGCCCCAAAAGATCTACCCAAAGAGTCATTCTTGTTCTATTGAGGAAAATAAATATCTCTATCTGCAATGCAAGATAGGTTCTCGTTGAGAAAATGAACACTATTAAAATTTGAAGTAACATTATTATTATTTTGTTCTCGTTTGTTGATTAATGCTAGAGGTTTAGCTTGGTCTCTCCTCATATTTCCTACAAAGAAAATGATTGAAGCTCTATCTTTTTCTTTAACCATAAGAGAACTTCTAAATAATTTTGAGTTATCCAAAAATATAATTCCAATGCACTCAAATCGTCAAAGTTCTTCAAAGATAATCTTTCATGTGACAAACGATGACATGGATGTCCATGTCGTTGTTCGTAATTCTAATAGTGGTGTTATATAATTGCTATAGAACATCATTTTCTTTTCACAAGATTCGTGGACCTTGTTAAAGCTCGAGTATAAAAATATCTATTGTCACGTGATTCTATTCCTTTGAATTTAGTTTATCTCAAACCAAGTTTAATATGATTCCTTCTTGTAATCTTATCTTCGTTAGTATCGAACATTACTTAGTTGTTAAAATTTTTTTAGAGTTGAGATATAACTTGAAATTTATCGTATTACTCAAAGTTACCAATATTGTTAAGGAGAAAACACAACTCACATCGTATAATTTACTTAAAATAAAAAGAAAACATTTCTTATGAAAAAATTCCAAACACATTTAATAAATTTTGAACAATATTTCCACGAGAAATAAAGTTTGAACAAAAAATTCTTTAATTGACAACAAATTATGAAGTCATTATCCTATCGTATCCCATCCCATCAAATAAGGAGCCACCCCTACCTTATTAATTATCATTTACTTTCTACAATTGAAAAAAATACATAACATGTAGAAAGTAATTATTTTGTATCATTTAATAATTACCACTATTCATTCTAAATTTTAAATTACAATTTGCACGATTTAAATGAAAGAATCTAAAAGCAATTTATCGATTAATTTATTGAATCTGAAAACATAAAATATAATTCAAATTGTAAACCAAACAGACTCTAATTATTTGTGTCAAAATAAAATGAACATAATTGGAGTAGATGAATTTTAGATTTTTTCAATCTCCACGCCCTAAAATTGGTTAAAACGCACGAACAATATTCAACTAATTAAACATTATTAATATTTATTATGCCAAAATGGAAATCTATTATTAATATTTAAATTGTCACAATGATGACTCTAGTACAAATGTTGTACTATTTACCTCAATATTAAATGTGGTATATTAAAAAACTAAGGTTTTATTTTAACCATTTTTTATTTTACTTTTTAAATTTGAAAATTAAGCATATTTTTCATTAATCAATTGCTATAGTTAAATTCTGAGTCAAATTTCAAATTTCACAAATTACTTTTTTTAACCATTTTTTTGTTTTCAAATTTTGACTAACCAGCTTTTTTTTTTTTTTTTTTTATCATAACTTTGGTAAAAAGTTGATAATTGTTGAGAATTCCATATATTGAAAAAAATTAAAAGACTTTATATTATGTGTATAAGAATAGATGAGCTATTTTTCTCATTACCAACTGATTTTGAGATGAATTTGGTACTCCATGCTAGAAAAGGAAAAGATGTTTATTTGCTCCACAATTATTTCAAACCAAAAACCTAATAATAAGTACCAAAAACAAGACCTAAAAAGTATTTATGGGAACTTCTGTACTAGAAATAATGGTATCTCCAATTATAGTCTCTATGGGATGTAAAATATATCTTTTCTCACCATCTCCATAGTGTATGAGACAAATGTATGCATTTCGATTAGGGTCGTATTCTACGGTTACGACTCTACCATATATGTCTGGGATGTGATATGGTTCCAAAGGATGAACTGGATATGGACAGTTCCAATAAGAATCGAACTTTTGATTGATCCAGGTACTTGGGAGCCTATAAATGAAGACATGGTCTCTGTGGATCCCATTCAATGGAATTCGAAGGTGGATCCCATCAAATGATAGTCGTACCATAGCAAAGAAATTTTAAGAAAACACACCAAAAAAAAAAAAATTGTCAAATGAGTTGAAATTGTAATCTACTAGAGCCTAGCAAGAAATAACATTGCAACTATATATATAGAGAGAGACTCATAATGTTTGATCAATAGGCCACATTTTTCTCAACATATTTGTCTTCTTCAAATGTCATTCTCCTCCTTTTCAATATTTCCTAAATTAAGAAAAAGAAAGAAAAAAGAAAACCACTAATAAATGCTTTTTCATCCCATTAGTGCAAATTCAGACTAATAATAATTTTGGAAGGAAGATTATAAGAAACTTTCTCCTAATTAATTTTGTTTGGTTCAATTATACCACTTTTTTCACTTTACGTCAAATATATTTTTGCATTGGATGACTGATTTTATTATAAAAAAAATTATGCTTCATGTTGTACAACATGTCAAAGATATTGGCAATAACATTCGAAGCGTCTGATAACAGCTTCAGCAAAAGATTCTTTCCATATATAATTGCATATGATCTGTAAATTTTGTGGGTCTCTTTCTCTAGTCGTTTTTGCCTTCTTTTTCTCATGCAAATAATATTTATTCTCTCGTGAATAAATATTCTATGAGCAGCCAATATATAGGTTACTTTTTTTTTTTTCATTTTTTTTTTCATTTTTAGGGTTGTCGACTAATTAGAAAAATGTGTACAACATTTTAAGCTTAGAGTTTGTCTAAGCTCCAACCTTCATGTATTGATATTGAAAATTCTTGTGTTTGTCGTTGAGACTTTTGGTTTTGTAGCCATTGTTAAACTCGAGAGAAGTTCGATACTGATATTCTATTTAAAGGGAGCCAAAATATAGTGAATGTGAGGGGATCTCACTCTTAGGGGAGCCTAAATATATTGACGAGATCTCATACAAAGCTTGAAGAAGCATTTTTATGGAAGTAGGAGGAGCTCAAACTTAGAGGGAGCCTAAATTGAAATGTGGAGGAACAAGCTATACAAAAGTCATTGAAAGAGAGAGTTTATCAAATAAGCACTTTCGTCGTCATAGCTAAACTCTTTATATAGTGAAGTTTTGTTCCACCAAGCACACTATCTCCCCAAACATAGGTGATTTTGCATTGAAGTGGGTTATTAATTTTTGTGTCATTATTTTTCTGCTTACTTTAATAACGGCCCTCTTTTCGGATATATTATATTGTCTTGGTAATATTTTTAAAGGATATTGTGACTGATGACCCATGTAACATTTGTCACTTGTGCGTACCTTAGATTGCCTTTAAGGATGTCTCAACAATATAATTATCGTTCTGGACAATATGATATCCCACAAATATGGTTCTCTTTTTAGGGTTTACACTTTTGAAAAATTTGTGTCGTTGTTTCATATTGTTAGATGTCGTCGTGATAGATCATTGTTGGAAAAGACATTTTCCTTGTATATGTCACTCTTAAATTAGCCTAAATATATATTTCAAGTGAAGTGTTCTTCATTTTCATTTGAAGTGGAAAATATAAAACTTCAAGCTAGGAGGGAGTTCCAGATTTAAAGGGAGCCTAAATGATCGTTCACTAATATTCTTATATTTACAAGGAGCCTAAAATTTATTGAGAAAGAGCCTAAGTGATTGTCCTCTAAGTTTGACTATTCAGGTTGTAACTGTCGTGTAATACATACAAGTATATCGTGATAATTGATTAGCTTTATATTAGTGACAATATCTTTCTATGGACACACTGTCTCCCATACATAGATGGTATTGCACCAAACTAGATTACCAAACTTTGTGTTCAGTTTTGGTTTTAGTTTGTCGAGTTTATCTTTGATATTTTAAAAATTGTTGTCACATCGTGAGTAACAAGTTCTTTATGTGTCGACTAACCTTCCTTTTAATATATATTGAATATAAAATAAATTTAGACTTTCAGTTTCAAAATCATACGATCAAATCTTTCAAGTTTGGAGACACATACAATATATCAATTTTGAAATATAGGAATGAAGTTGACACAATAGTCTAAGCATGGACCAAAAATTGTAATTTACATATTAGTCTACAATATATTAGATATATTTCAAGTTTATGGGCAAAATTCTACATTAATTGATAGCTTTTTGGGATAAGAAGTTAAATATTGAGAAATAAAGAGTTATGAAAAGTTCAATTATATACACTTAAATTCGAAATCAAAATAAAATAACAAATGCTAAAATTACTTATGTAATTAAAATCACACAAATAAATTTGTCTCCAACTTAATTAGAGAGAAAAAAAAAAACATTTCAAAACTTTATAATATCACTTGCTCTTTTTTGGCTTACTCTCAAATGAGAGACTACCAATAGAAAGAAAAGAAAAATGAAGGATAAATACATTAATGTGTATGAAAATTAAAGTATTTTTAGTTGGCAGAATTTGAAACAATGCCACATGCCTCTTTATACCATTTGAAACATGACCCATAACTTTAGAGATATTAATAAAGGAACACTGTGTAGAGATCTACCTAAAAACTAAGGCCACAAAGTCTCAATCTGTGGTAGTTTATTAATTTAAACCTTTTTGATTTATCGATGGTTTTTTATGGGTTTGAATAATCATATTCTTTTCCATCAATATTCGTTTTCACTTATTGAGTCGCTTTTGTACAAATTTTTAAGATGATAGATAAGAGAGTTTATTTAAACATAAATGTATTGTAACTCGTTTACCAAGCTATAAATACATATGCCATGTTTGGTACATGATTTGGACTTTGGTTTATGTTTATATACTCAAATTGGTTGATTTACTGAACACTTGTTTGACCAATTTAATTTTCAACTTCATCATTCAAATGATAAAAAAGATAATAAAATTATATGTGCAGGTTTGTTAATTAAGTTTGTGATGAATACTTTAACAATGTGTAGATGGTCGTCCCAAAAGCACACTAGGGCTTATTCTAAGTCCATTAAGGGAGAGTCAATTCGTAGAGTTGTTTTGAGTTACTCAATTGAGTTGGTTGATTTTCATCAAAAGAAAAATGATCGAGTCGAGCTTGTCGTTTACACCTTGCAACTTTGAGGGTGTCACACCTATTCTAGCACTGTCAATGCTACACATAATCCCAAATAAGCGGTATTATAAACGAAGAGCCTGATGAACAGCTAGCCTTATATGGACAACCTCAAGAGGTAAATGAGAAAATTTAACTTTTTATGCCCTTAGTTAAATTAAGTACTCCATGTTCTTAGCTCGGGAACACATGTCATTCAAGTACTCCCTTTGCAGGCCAATTCACCATTCAGCGAGTCCATACCAAAAGAGCACCTAGAGCTCAAGTTTGAGCTTTGCTCGTGAACATAACAATTTGAGTACTCTCCCAAACCGTATTTTTCATTATTTTAATATACATGAGAAACTAAATTTATTTCAAATAACAAAAATTCTGAAAATATTTATAAATATATATAAAACAGATTATCATCTATTTGGGATAGATCACGATATACGGTAATATAATTTTGCTATAGTTTATAATTATTTTGGTTCATTTTGCTATATTTGAAAATATCTCTATATACATATATTGGTATGAAATAAAAAAGTTGTTCAAGAATTTGTTTTTGATCAATTATCTCTGGAAGTGTTTTTACAATTTAAATTTTGTTGTTAAAAAAATTTCAACTTATTCTTTGTGTGTCAAAATTTTTAATAGAAGAATTCTTATAGATAAGGAAAAAATTGTATCCCTAAAATATAGCAAAAAGAAAGAAAGAAAACTTAAATTAACTAAAAGACTCATTCTAATTTTTGCTTATCTCATCAGTAACTAATCTATAAAATTAATGTTATTTCTTCTTTTTTGAGTGCGGTCAACTTTGATAACATCATGTACTAATGCAACCCGTCTTTCTTCTTTTCTCTTCCTATTCAGTTTGCATTGCGAAAAGAGAAATCACAAGAGTAAGAGTAAGAAAGCAAGATTGTGAGAAGAAGGGAGATAGCAGACAAAATGTTAGTGAATAGAAGAAAAAGAGCGTGAGTAAGAGAGCGAAAAAACTCATTCTTCGTGCACGAAGTTATTTCATTTTGATAATTTCATATGATTTTAAAGTCAACAATATACTTTGTATACACTCAAGAATGTATTACGAATTCCAAAATCGAAGAATATTATTCTTACTCAATTGATCGTGTATACAGAAAGTGATTCTATTTAACTAGCACGATGAGACTTACATGGAAAGGAATAAAATGAGAATAATAAAGCAAAAAAGCAAAAACATTAAAGTATATACCAAAAGAGAGTTAAGAGATTAATTGAGAATCTCCAAAAGATATGGAATGTATCCGAGAGATATGGATCGAAAAATCACGGAGATTACACCGAGAAATATGTAATATATACGAAGAGATGTACTATGTGGTAATTGGAGAAAGAAAGAGAAAAGGTAGACATTACACAAATTGTTACACAAATTGAGGAGTTTTGTAATCCTTACTTTAATTTGCTTCCAACGAAGAGTACAGATGTTGTACAAAGAAAAGGTAAAAAGAAAAAAGAAAGAACAAAGGTGATAGTTTCTCCCAAAATTTGAACCACACACCCAGCACCCACCAAACCCAAGAATAAACGCACAAAAACAAATATTAATTTATGGTTTAAAGAGTATAGGGAGAAAATGAATAGGGGTTATGGAAATTGAATTCCATCTACAAGTCAACTACTCCAACCTCAAATATTTTTCACTTGTTGACTTCATTAGAATGTCCAAATATAAATTCAAACCCCTATACTACCTCTATGCTCTATTCCATCTTGATTGATGCAATCCTTACTTCAATCCTCCTAACCACAATATTTGATACATACATAACTTCAACTATATATTCCATCTTTTTCATGGTGTCAAACAAATTTGTGTTCTAAATTCTAAAGTTTAAACTTAATGAACACATAGACCCATATTTTCAACCGCTGAAGTGGTAAAGCCCCCTCCCTGAGGGGCCCTACCTACCCATCTCCACTTGCACCATCTTCTTACCATTATTATTATTATTTTTTATTTAATTCATTACTTTATTTTTATTTCTCTTTTAAAAATTAATTAAATAAAGCAGTTTCTTTCTTTCTTTGATGAAATAAATAAAACCATTTCATTTGCATTTAATCAAAGTCGTCTCCAATTCATATTTTCTGGAAATTCTTCTTAATTAAATTCCAGAAATATATAAAAGAAAAATAATTATTAATTTAGTTTGTTCAATTTATTTGTTTGTTTGTTTTTTTTTTTTTAATAGCGGCGACGGCGAGAGATTCGATCACGGGAACTCGGAGTCAATAATTAGTTGGATACAAAGGGAAAAGAAAGGGACAGTTTCATTCATAATCACTGAAGAGAGTCCAAATCTGAAGCTTCATCGTCTATCTCTACTTGGACTCTTCAATCTCTATCAGAATTCCACTTCGATTCATTTCTCTGTAACCTTCTTCTTACCTTTTCTCTTTCTTTTCCTCTTCCTTTCCTCTAACCCTAGCTAACTTTGACATTGTTTGCAACTCAATTCCTGTCTTTCTTATCTTCTTCTTCTTCTTCATTCTAATCTGATTTACACTTTCTTTCAGCTCCTTTTTTTCTCGCTTTGTTCTTCTGGAGTGTTAATTGTGCATCTTGGAGTTCGAATTGTCTTGATTTCGTGTTGGCCTTCAATTTTTCTTTTCTTTCTGGGATTTCTCTGTGGTGTTTGGATTGGGGGGGGGGGGGGTTTCTTGGGAGTGTTTGTTGTGAATTTTTGTTTTCGCAGATTTGGAAATTTGGGTTCTGGTGTTTCTCGAAATTCTGTGCTTCGGGTAGGATGTAATTACTTGTGAGATAGGCGATCGATGGGTAGTTTAGTTCTGAATCCAATGTTTGAAAAATTTTGGTAAAGAAAGCTAGGTTGGGTTGGGGGATACGGGCAAAATAAGTAAATGTAGTTTTGTATTTGTTTCTGTATATTTGCATCTTTATGTCTGTAGCGTGATTTTAGGAGAACCTGACAGGCACAACCGTGCTCCTAGCCTCTACCATGGGAGGACCGTGTAGAATTAAGTGATTCTCCACCCATTTCCCTCTTTCTTTTTATTTATATAAATTTGTTTCTATTTTTCATTTTTTGGAAAAAAATATATTTTTAGTTTATTTTAAAGTTTTCCTCTGCCAATTGGAATCAACACCTTCAGTTAGTTAACAATGGAAGATTAAGTACAAAGGGGAGAGGCTTGCTGGGATTGGGGATTTTAGGTATGGATCTTTTCGTTTTACAATGTAAGACAGGAGCTAATACTTGGCCTTTATGATTGTGGCTTAGTTATGATGGTTGATGCTATAAGTAGGTTGAGACTACTAGCTTAAGATAGGATTTGGGCAAGTAGAAGAGCAATACTAATACTACCAAGGTTGGAAAGAAGTTGAGGTTTCCACTTCCTAGGTGAGATGGATGAAATTGGAGGGTGGTGTACTGAATTTTAGTGAGGGTTATTGAATTTAGAGTTAGAGAATCTTCCTAAGCAAGCCAATATACAAGGACTGTCGGAACTAGGCGGGGTTTCAAGAGAGATGGAAGTAGTTGGGGTTTGGTGTAGCAGCAGATGAGAAGGAAAGAGGCTAAATATGAATTATGTGGGATTTTCCTTTTTCCTTCAGGATCCGTTATTGACTAAAGTTTTTTTAGTGAAAGTTACAAGTATAGCTGCAATGTGGCTGCAAGATATTGCCTATTATTGCCAACTAATTGTAGACACTGTGGTATCTCAATGGTTGAGGATGGCAAGGGATTGGAGATAGATATTATTGTGTAGGAATGAGAAGTTGGCACTAATGGAATGTTTAGATGATAGTACGCAAGCTCCCATTGCACTGCTACGGGAGAAAGTTTGGGAGAATGTTGGGTCTGGATCATCCTTTCAACCTCATACAATTTGTCATAGTCCCTTGTCAAAACATTAATTTTTGATCAACTGGCAAGCTTCAAAATCTCTCTCTTTGAGTTTGGGAGGAGTTGGTGGCAATCAATTACTAACACTTGATGTCTTGAGGACAAGGTACATTTCAGGGATGAGTTATGATTTGTCATCAAGGTTATATTAGTCATAATTTGGGATTTTATTAGCCTAAAGATGATTATATAAATGGATTATGCAAGATGGAGAGTGTTTGAGAGGGAAACGAAAATTTCATTTGATGAAAGAAATTAATAGACCACAGAAGTGGAGTTGCAAGAAAAAATTCCAAATTCTTAGTTAAGTAGAGAGACTGTAGCTTTAAAGAGGTGTGGATATTTACACCCACATAAAGCATTAAAGAGAAAAGGCTCAATATGCAACGATGGTAGGAAAGTTTTTATAATGCCCCAGGTCTAGGATTCAGACCAAGTTTCAGAATTTGGATTTGGCAACTGATGGCCCCGACATTACCCTGCTTCCCCTACGACCTCTACGTCATCCTTGTGTTAAATGCTTCAAAGAGTGAAAGTTATCTCTACAAACCAACACATGTTCTTTTAGCATGCTTTGTCTCCACTCACATGCATCTTAGAAAAATTTCCAAGAGGTCATCTGACATAGGATTGCTCAAGTTTCTATGATTTAGCCACCGAAAAGGAAGATGCACCTTGTTGGTTTAGATAGTAACTTTTAGTTTTTTAAGTCTTTCTTAACCGTACTTTCATCACCTCAAGATCCCTCTCATTTAGATGTGATATCGGTTCATTCATGTTCTCCTCCTAAACTCAGGGTGTTACAGACTTACAATTTTAGTTTGGCTTGAACTTACTATTGAATTATGTGATTATTTTTCTCTATCTTTTGTTCTATATGATCTCTATTCGAATTTGATCCTATCAATACTTAACATTCTTAGTTAGTGTGGCTACTACAACCTTATGTATACCTTGTTTGACCTTTGGGCTTAGCTGGCTTTCTAGTGATTTTTTACGCCAAAATACAGGCATTAATTACTTATTTCTGTAAGCTGTCAGGATGGACGAATGGAATCTACTTTGATAGTCATATATGTTTACTTCTGCATTTTCTATGCATAGATGTGTGCTTAATAAAACTCAAACAAGTCATGCTTATAACTGGAATAAACTGGGAAGAAATGTTCGCTTAATAATTTTTGTTCTTGGCGAATCCGATCGAACAATTGAAACTTTGTGCTGATTTTTTGACCCTGATCTGTTCTTGTTTCAGAGGGTTCGTGTAGTGAAATAACTTTTGTCTTCTGTTGTTTTCATTTGTGCAAATATAAGAGTAAGTCTTCGTTGGAAGCTTTGTTGGATTTTCTGCATTTTTTTACCAAACTTGTTCCTTTTTTTTCCCTCTGACATGACTTGTTACATCATGTTTATATGTGCAGAAATTTTTTTAGAGGTTTTGGAGGCTTTGTTGGTTGTGGACTGGTAGATGGTCTTAGAACTTAAATTTCTGAAGACTAAAGAGATGGAGTGCTTATTGACATCAACTTTTTGGGGTTCACCAGATGAACTCACATTCCATTTTTCTTGATGCAGTTACGAGTTACTTACATTGTCCTGCTGATCTGAGAAAAATGCCATCAAGATGGAAAATTCCTTATATTGATTTGAAGATTATTTCTTCAGAATATATTTTATTTAGTTTTACGTCAGTTGGGACAACTTTGGATAAAAAAGGTTCACTGCTGTAATGTAAAAGGAAAATTATGGAGAATCCTTCAGAAAAAAAGTATCCAGTGAATGCCAAGGATTATAACTTACATGAAGAAGTTGGTGAAGGCGTCAGTGCCACTGTGTACAAGGCACTGTGCATTCCGCTAAATGAGATTGTCGCTATAAAGGTTCTTGATTTGGAGAAGTGCAACAATGACCTAGTATGTCTATCAATCTCCTGTATTTTTCCTTTCATTAATTGCACATTTCTGAACCTTTTTCTATCCTTTCAGATACGGTTTGCCTTGCTTCATAAGTCATAAGTGTAACTTTCTGAAAAAGATTATACGTGTCTTTTGTTTCCTAACTTAAATGTTTTATTTTATCTAGTGGAGTTTCTGTTATCAAGTATTCATTGTCTTCATTGTCTTCATTTTGGGATCAAGATTCTGAATGACCATGAAAGCTGGGATTTTACGATTGATGATTTTATTTTGTCTGCTTTAATGTGTTTCTTGATCTGATGTTATGTTAAACTCATTTGATCATTCAATGTACTTTGAAGAAATTATCATGGTCACTGTATTAAGAATATTCTTTGAGGACATTCTCTCTCTCTCTCCCTCTCTCTCTTTTCTAGTAGAATTTACTTATGTATTCCTATATTTTAATTTTATGTCAGGAACATATTTGTAGTCTTACCTACTCAAAATTTGACATATTAAACAACAAACTCTTTTCTGTCTTTTAATATGTAATGTGTCTTTACAACTAATGTTGGAGGAAATTGTCCAGGATGGTATTCGGCGAGAGGTTCAAACAATGACTTTGATTGATCATCCAAATTTGTTAAGAGCACATTGTTCCTTCACTGCTGGTCACCACCTTTGGGTTGTGATGCCTTACATGTCAGGAGGATCTTGTCTTCATATTATGAAATCTGCTTATTCGGAAGGTTTTGATGAGCCTGTCATAGCTACCCTATTGCGGGAGGTTCTGAAAGCTCTTGTTTATCTTCATGCTCATGGCCACATCCATAGAGATGTGAAGGTTGTCTATAGCACCTAGATCTTATCATATTTTGACAAATATATTTTAATAACTGCAGATGGTTCTTTTTTTTTCTTTTTAATTGTGCTACTGGATGCCAATGCAATGTTCAGTGAGTAGTGATGCTAAATGTCACGTATTAAATATAAATTGTTCAAAAAACATGTCAAGTGCTTGCAAGACTAGATATGAGTAAAACTTTTTTTTTTCTCCTCTAATTTTGTTTTTTCAAATATAACTTTTCCCAGAGAAGAGCAAATTTTCTTCATTATCCATATGAACTCCTGTTTGGAGATGAAGTTAGAGATGAGATAATTTTCTACTCCTTCCCTGTTTCCTCTAAGATAACTGATACGTTGCATTGAACTACATTTCCATGCAATGCCTAGCAACAATGGTAGTTCAACATAAATCTCGTGAGTTTAGGGTTTAATGAATATTGAACAATTTAGCTCATTTGTTGTATTTTGTCCATTCGATGCATTGGAGTTCTTCTTCAGTATATCAAGGCATCACTCTACCTAATGTCGTTAGGTGACTTACTCCCTTTCTGTGTAAAGACATAAGGCTTGTTTTTTGGCAGGCTGGGAATATTTTGCTTGATTCTAATGGTACAGTCAAATTAGCTGATTTTGGAGTCTCAGCTTGCATGTTTGATACTGGAGATAGGCAACGCTCAAGAAACACGTTTGTCGGAACTCCTTGCTGGTACCCTTCCATTTCTCACTTTTGTGCCTGATGTACAGCTAGTAATAAAAAGAATGGATGTAATTCTGGACGTTTCCTCTTTTGAATCCTCAGGATGGCACCTGAAGTTATGCAGCAATTACACGGATATGACTTCAAGTGAGTAGGTTGCTCATCTGCATGTGATGTGATGTGATATCTCATATCTCATATTATAGTATTTCTTTCTTTGTGATTTCTGTCATGCAGAAGGGTGAGCTAGAAGGTTTTTTTTTTTCTTCTGCAATGTGTTTTCTTTTATTTATCATTTTCTTCCTCTCTGCAATAGGGCAGACATTTGGTCGTTTGGAATAACAGCACTTGAATTGGCTCATGGGCATGCTCCATTTTCTAAATACCCACCGATGAAAGTATGTACTCAATGTCCATATCCGTTTTTTTCATGTGCGTGTACACTTGTGAAATAAGTGATGTATATGGCTGGGGTAGTTGTTTAAGTTTAACTTTCTTTTGTCACTTGTTCTTTGGCATTGTCATTTTCTCCGTGAACAAGGAGACCTTGTGAAATTAGTCTGCCTGCTGTAGTTGACCAAGTTCAACTTTTGTATGTCACTCGGTCCTTTGGTATTACAGGTTTTGCTAATGACACTACAAAATGCTCCTCCTGGTCTTGACTATGAAAGAGATAAGAGATTTTCTAAGGTATGTAAACTCGTAAGAAGCTTTAAATACCCTCCAATTTGTATAGTTTTCTTTATATTTTGTTATTTCTGGAGCTTTCTGTATATTTCCCTCTCCCCTTTCTTGTTTATATCTTCCTTTTGTACTAAAAATTTATGGAAAAAAAATTGATTTCAGTCGTTCAAAGAAATGGTTGCTACATGCTTAGTGAAGGATCCAAAGAAACGGCCAAGTTCTGAGAAGCTCCTAAAGCACCCTTTTTTTAAACATGCTCGTTCAGTTGATTACCTTACTCGAACAATCCTGGATGGCCTTGATCCATTAGGGGATCGCTTTAAGAAGCTAAAGGTCCCAAGCTTATCTCAGGCCTTTCTTTTACTAGCTTTGTTTGTTCTCTGGAAGTTGTGGATAGTTTGTTCAACCCGTTTGGTTTGCCATATGTTTACAGGCAAAAGAGGCTGATCTTCTGGGACAAAACAAGGCTTTGTATGGGGACAAGGAGCATTTATCACAGGTGCTAACTATAAAAACTCATTGTCTGATCCATGCATGTGCTAATTTCTGGATCCTTTGGGCTTTGGCCCCTAGATTTCCAAGTGTGCTGCATTCAACACAGGACTTACTGGTTCTTCCCCCTAATATTTTCGTTAACTATAATATTTCATTGAAGTGAGAAGAAAGCATGCAAGGAAAGAAAACACCAATCCAAGCAACTTAAAAGGATTATGCAAAATTCCTCACGTTGGTGTATATTAGAATGAATATTGGATAAAAGAAAACATTCCTAGAGCTTAATGAAATGCATGATGTCTACACTTGTCAAAATTTATAAAAGCATCTTGAAGATTCTACAGTTCTTCTGACCAAATCTCTAAAAAAAAAAGAAAAATTGGAAACACCACATTTCACGAAAAAAAGCTTAGCTACTTTTTTGTTTGCATTTTTGTATATATTCTTTTAAATTTTTAATGAAAGGGAAACAATTTTATTGGCAAATGAAATGAAGAGAAATATGCCAAAGCACCAAGTGGCACAGTGTCAGACCCCCAGTAACACAGTACATTGAAGCTTTCTAATTGGAAAAGAATTGTAGCCTACCTTTAGATGGATGCCTTTATACAAGTTGCTCAATATACCGTATATTACTTTGGGAAGGACAAAGAAATGCTAAGTTTTTGCCAACATCTGTAAGCAAAGGCATAGCACCAAAAACTGATGTTTGCTCTCCTGCTTATTTTACACTTCCCAGCAATGTGTAGAAAGTGCCATGTCCTATTTCTTACACCAACTCAGCCGTTCTAATTTCCTCCTAGGATCAAAACCCACAAGAAAAATCTCAACTTTTCGGGGATATTATTTCCAAATTCTTTTTAACGATGGTACCAATGAAGATGCCTAAGCCAGAAGCTCTCTTATTTAAAACAGTTGGGCCACGGGAACATGAACCATGTCAAGAGCCCTATGGAGATCCAAATTAGATCATGTTTTTCTAGCAAGTGGAAGGATGCAACTTACCAGCCCATTCATGGGAGACAAGTAATTTGTAAATGTAAGAGAATAAACGAAAAATTGGTTTTATAGTCCTTAATTTTCTGAATAAAACCGCTTCCGACTGGATTTTAAGGAAATTCGACCGGTTTTCTTTGGTTCAGCCGGTTTCAGCCGTTTGGATCGGTTTTTAGGCTAACTCTGCGCAGCTCTACAAGTGCTTGCATTGAATGTATCTCATGTGTTAATTTGTAAAAGTTAGTATCTGCTATCTTGCCTTTGTGTCATTGTTATCTAAATTCTGTCATCCTGCACAGCAAGAGTATATTCGAGGAATTAGTGCCTGGAACTTCAACCTTGAGGATTTAAAGAATCAGGCTGCCCTTGTAAGTATCAATGTTGACTGGTTTAGTATGTACATATATGTATTAGTTGCTTACTTTTAGCAATATATAAGAATGTTTACTGCAGTCATCCTTTCATTTTAACTACTGAGTATCTTACAGATTCAAGATGATGATATGTCAAACATAGAAGATCTAGATGTACATACTACACAACAAAGAAACAAGAATAATGAGTTTACCTTTCCGGTAGAGGGTTCATCCCTTGAAAGGCTGAGTCACCCTACTGCTGCAGCTAGTCAGGAGGTTTTACTGTCTATGATAACCTTGACTAAACTTTTTTATCATTGACGTGGAGAAACTAGGCATTTGTTCTTTGAATCAATAGCTTGAATAATCTTTACCTATAATTGAATACTTACTAACATCTTTTTTCCCGTTCTTTTGTTTTAGGATGGTTTCAATGATCTTCATGATTTGGAGAGTTCCCTTGCTTCTTTTCCTATGAAACCTCTTGAAGCACTCAAGTATGGTTTTTTCTATTCTCCTTCCCCAGAAAGCTGTCTTATGTCGATTTGGAAAAAAAATCCCAAACATTTATCATAAATAAACTTCAGTAATAAAGTTTCTCCGAACAATTTGTCAGTTTTTTTGTTTTTTTTTTTGAAGTTATATTGCATTTTAAATACTTGGTAATTTTTTAAAACTTGAGACGAGTGTTGATATGATAATTTAGGAGAAATCTAATCGACAGTTTAGGGTTATTGTGACTAATCATGTGTCTTGATACTTTGATCCAGAGATTGTTTTGACATCTATGAAGATATAAGCACAGACAGTGTAAGGCCAGTGGATAGAGAAAATGGAAGAACTGAGGGTGAGAGTTCAGGGCAAAGTGGTTCTTTACCACGTCATTATATGTCAGAGAATAAGAGATCTTTCAGCGGTTCACTAATTTCTGACAATGCTGTATCTCCTAAAAAGATTACTGTAGACGGTGATAGGTACGCTTTATTATTCTGATTTGAATTATTGTGCATGCATTATGTTTTCCTGAACATGGTTTTATAGTTCCAGAGAAGTCATTGTTCATCTGCCCTCACTCTGTGTTAGATAATAAGCTTGTTGCAAGCTTGTTAATAGAGAATCACTTTGTTTGTTTTACTAGATCTTTGAATTTGAGCTTCAAGTTGAAATGGACCAGTGTCAATGGAATCTATGCTGTTGCTTTTAATTTTAAGATTGAGAATGAGCTTTATCAGCAGAAGATACATGTATTCTTTTGGTTGAATAAATGTTTCTGTTTTGGAAGTCAAAGTTCACCATCTGGTTTAGGCAAGTCTGACCATAACTTGTTTTGTTTCTTCTTTTTTTCAAACTTCAATAAAGGGACTATTTGCAGTCAAAACTTCCATCTGAGCGCAATTACAGTGGTCCACTATTATATCGCCAGAAAAGGGATACAAATAATGTTTCATCTGGTACGTTTTTAGGCTTCTATATCTCTATAGGCTTAAATTGTTTCATATTAAGTACATTAACCTTACAAAATTTTTAAAATATTTTGTTCAGTTGAAGATTCATCAGATGGAACAGTTGTTCAGCGCAAGGGGCGGTTTAAAGTTACTTCAGCAGAGCTTAGTCCAAAGGTATTTTTGCATTAATTTTGAAATCTTGTACAAAACTCAATCACCTTGCAGGTTCTGATCATGTCTAGATTCTAGACGGAAAGTTCTGTAGAGATATAATTTTAGTAACTTGCAGCATTTTATCTGAAGTGAATCGGCCTGCCCTTGATAGAAAGCATACTATCGATTATCCTACCTTTTTCCTTGGAAAACCATCAAGTTTGATCCTCATTGTATTTGACCAATTATGTGATCACGACCACGTTAGGGAGAACAAAACTCAAGGTCAGGTGGTTTGGTCTCTTGTGCTGCTTGAATATTTTCAGAAAGATGAGCATTTTGCAAATTTTCATTATGCTCGTGAAAACACTCTAGTTTAAGATAAAATACTTCGTAATTGTGATTCATCAATGATTCTTTTTTTGTGCAAAATTTTGACATTAAGTTGCTTCTCTTTTCTTATAAATTGGGGTTCATTCTCTATTTAAGTTTCTTTGTTACAGTAAATAAATGTTGTACTTTATTTCGTTGCCTGTTATTTCCATTTCATGTCATGCATGCAGATCATTCTTGCTGCTGGGACTGATTGAATATCTTGCATTTCCTTCTACACTTATTGACTATAGTTGAGACTCTTGGTACTTTTCATTGGTTGAAGTTGTCCCCCATCAAATGTGGCCCCACTTTCAGTGAATTTGTCATCATATTAGTCTTCAGCTCATTTTCCACTTTATCAATTTGGGTTTGGTGCAACTTAAAGATACGACTATTTTGAACTACTTGATCAATTTTTATTTTATTTTTACTTTAAACACATGCATGTGCAGAATTTGGAGTATGCCATATTTTCTAAGTTTATTTGTTCTAATGAACAGGTGGCCTTTGGATTTGCCATTTGTTATTTTGAATTTATTCCATGCATGCATTCATGTTCACATTTGAGTTTTTGCACTTTGATCTGTTTATTCCTTATATCAAGATCTTGACATTTGTGGTTGGTAGAAAACTTTCCGGTAAATGTACCATTGCTTTTAACTGGAACTTCAGCTTATTTCCTATATAATCAATTTGGATATTGTTTGCCTTGGGATTTTGTGCATTCGACTTCTCATTAACCAATGAACTTAGACATTTACCTGTTAGGCAATGGCTTTGTAACCATTGCCATTTTATTTTTGTATTTAGGGTCCTATGACGGGCTCATTTAGCCCAGTCTGTGGAGGGACAATAAGTCCAACATCTCTGAACCTCACACCTGCTCTACTCCTCCCATCAATGCAATGCATTTTGCAGCAGAACATCGTTCAACGGGTCTGTTTTGCTTACCCTTCTTTGTATTGGTTGGCAGTGCGTGAAAATAAATTTCTTATTTCTATCTATTATTACTGACAGGAAGAAATTCTTAAACTGATCAAGTGTTTGGAACAAATGACTGGTATTTCTCCTCTTTTTGTTCTTATGATATACTTTTTGGCACTTTTTCTTCTACTATATGTTTGACTGACACAGGCAAGAATCCAGATGCATCAGAGTCGGTCACCAATGATCTTCTGCAGGTACATAGCTGAATTTGATTTCTTTATTGCTTTTGCAATAAGCTGCTAACAACTGCTAGTAAATAATTGAGTTTGTATTTCTAAAAATGAAACTATGATTAACCTAACTTATTGTAAATCCAATAACGAAAAGAGCAAAAAAAAAAAAAAACAGAGAATAACAAGCTTGCAATTACATAGAAAAGGCTCCAATTTAAGACCAAGATTCAAAACGTAGTCATAGAAATCCGTAGTGATTAAAACTGAAAGGGAGACACTGAACCTCACCAACTAGGAAGCACGGACATGTGGATCTTGATGGAGTGCCCGTGTCTGACATGTATCCAAACCTCTTCCCAAGAGCTCTCTACATTTTACTTGCTTTGGCTTTACTGGACTGTGATTTTTTTGTGCAAAGAATAATGAAGAATAACCAGCATGATAACAGAAGAAAGTACAACAGTCGGTTTTTTTTCTTTTTTTGAAAATAAGACTTGATCATTGCATTTGGAAATGGGGCCAGGAAAGGAAATCTGACCTTCAAGAAGATTAATTACACTTTCAGAATATTAAAATTAACTGCCACTTATATGTTGTGTGGCTTTGTCAGTACCTGCTGTTTAATACCTTTCAAAATTTTAGTTTTGATGAAAATATTCCTTTGCTTTCTTTTAAGGATAGAGAACCTGGTAGGAGATTGTTAATATTAACGAATAATTTCCCCCACCTCACCTAAGGGTAGGGAGAGTAAAGCAGGCTCTTATACTCTGATTCTAAAAACAATTTCTATGCTGATGTTGAATCTACATTACGGCACCATTATTCTATCATATTACCAAAAGAGTGAACTGTATATCATCTATGCTAAGCTGATGGCGTTAATTTTCCTTCCAAGTTATCTAAGGGAAATTGGCTTTGTTCATATTTCATTGCAAAGTTTGCCGGATCATGGCCATTACTCATTATCAAATCAGTTATTTGTGGTTTTAATCTGACAATTTTTAGGCTACCCCATCAAGTGATAGTTTCTATGATGATCAGGTACCACCAACTTCCTTGAGGGAAAGAGAGTTGCAATCTCAGGTCGTTCATCTGCAGCAGAGGTATAATTTCAAGTTCAAGGAATTGAATTTACCTTTTTTTATTTCTAACCAAGTCCTTATAAAGCTAATTTTCTGTTACGGTCTAATTTCAGAATTGATCATCTCGTTGAGGAATTAGAGAAGCAAAAATTGAAAAATGTCGAGGTATTTTTTCATACTTGATTGGAAACTCAATTTTTTTCTGTTTAATTTCCTTGAATCCAAATAGGCTTTGTGATGAAAACAATCAATCTTTATATACATCTCTTTGTTTTTCACAGTTTGAAAGACACGTGATTTCTATGGCAAATAAAGAGAAAACATAAAAGATAGCACGTAGAGCGTAATGGGTAATAGATCATCCCGATGCCTTCGTTTTGCTTCTTGATTATTCTTTATCAATTCATGTGTGGCTGTCTCTTTCTGCAAGAAATTCCAGTTGATGATATTGAGGCAATCGTTATTGTATTTGTAGTGTACTATATAAGTGTGATGTCAAAAGGCAGACACCGAAAATTTTGTGATGTTCTTTATAATGTATTTCCTATGTATCTTGTAATGCTGATCTTGTAATATATTGCAGTTTCTGTTTTCCTTTTCTTCTTATAACGATACGTCAAACCGAACCTACAGTTAATATACAGAATATTGAATGATATTGATTTGCAAACCATTGGACATATTGCATTTTTTTTTTCCCCAATATGTGAACAGATATTACCATTCTTTGCATCCACGACCTGTGGCCATGTCGCTTGGGCTCGGTGCATAATTTCATCTATTGTGTTGAAAGGATGCTTATAGGTTTGTTTGAGTTAACTTTCTAATCTAACATGCCACCGACCTTTCGCTCTTAGGTTATGCTTGTGGCATTCCTAATGGATCATGTAAGTATTTTAGTGTTAACAATATCAAGATCAGAGTTTAAACCAACTAATTCTCTTTCTTATAAAATCCCCTGTGAGGGGCAACATTTGATGTTAATGTTTCTTATAGATGAATAAAGTAATAGAGAGTTCTTTAATTTCAGGGAAAGTAATAGATCAAGTTATATAACAAATGTGGAAGTCAAATCAAATTTTCAATCTTAGGATGGAAGTTAGTTGAAGAAGTCTTATGCATTAGGTTATGCTCAAAATTGTGTCTTCCTAAGGGATTCTACTTAAAACCTCCGATTGTGTTGCTTGAATTATGCTTATTAACATTTTACTTTGTCCCTTTTTTTTAACCGAATCTCATTTTGTTTTTATCAGTATGGTAGCAAAACCATAGGTTAAAAGAGTAAAAGAGTGTGCATTATATCCTTTCCAATAATTTGTTTCATCGAGATTGTTAGTAAAGTGAAAATTTTAAACTTCTAAATTCAGTATATGTTAATTACTATTAGTCTATGCTCGTTTTGGTTTCTTAACCATTTCTTCTTTTGTTTTTTGAAAAAGCATGCATGTTATTATGCCAATCTTAAAAGAAATGTCTTCTCTCCTTATGCTCCCTTTCGCATTTGTTTTATCTATTTATTAACCCATTAAGTTTTCTAAACGTATTGAATATTTCTATATCCATCCTTAAAACCATTAATTAGTTTTAAAACAAATGTTAATTGAACATTTTATTCATTCTAAGATTAATTACACTTGTAAACTTTTTCCGTAATGATTATAATCATACGAATGAGTTAGAGTTAGATTGATTCTTGTCGTACTATAAAGATTATTTTTTCTAACAAAAAGATGGAGATTATTCATATAAAATGAGCCACTTGTGTGGTCACTTTAAAACATTCAAATTGTAAGTGCTCTTGCCTGGAGGTGTTCAAAAAACTTGATGGCTTAAAAAAACCGATTAACTCTTAATCCAACCCATGCCATTTGAGTATAGTTATTAACTCATTTGAGTTTCATTTATGGATTGAGTTGGTTCAAAAGTAACCCGAACCAACCTACCTAAATTTAATATAATCACAATAAACTAAGAAACCATGATACAAACCGTAATCTATCTTTGATCTATCAATCTTATTTTGCTATCTTTTATAAACGTTTGGGTTATTTTGCTATATTTAAAAGTAGCTCTTGTATTCATTTTTGCTTGATTTAATTATATTATTTTGTAGACAATTTATTCTTTAACAAATTCTAAAGTTTTTTTTAGCACTTTGGATTTCTTTTTCATTGTATAAATTAAAATTGAATGGTTAATCTTAATTCAATATATAAAAATAATTAAATCAAATGTCCACACATTCTAACCTTTTATTTTTTCTAGAACAAAATTTTAATTTGATAATATTTCAATTTGTTAAGACATTACAAACTATCTTAAAAGTTAGATTTCCGAATTCACTGTTCTATTATTATCCGAAAAAAGAAGCAACTAACTTGGACATTCTACCACTGAAGTCTCATTCTTTTCTGTCCCCAAAGCAAAAAATCTATAATTTGCCAACAAAATCTTCAAAATCACCTACCCACCAAAAGATTTGTTACAAAAGTGGGAATATAAATATGTGAACAAGATTAGGGTTTAAGCAGCAAAAGTCAAATATTACCAAAGTCTATTGTCAGTCACAGCAGTAACAATGCCTTTCATTGTCTCCTGCAAAACACAAATGATCCATTAAGCCCATTCAATTTACTAAAACTGGAAAGAAAAAGGGAGTAATTACCACAGAATGATCTTTAAGGCCAAGAGAGATTAGTAATGGTTTGTATGAACCTGATAAACTGCAGAAACAAAGGAATAATTTCGGTATGTTATTTGAATATGGCTATCTTGATTGGACGTTAAAAGTTCCAAGTTTAAATATTCAATCCATCAATAAATGATCACCACAAAAGATCCTACTCCTCTAGTTAGTCAGTCTCCACTCAAAAAAGTTAGGAGACCTCAGATTCCATTGAGACTTCAGAACTAAACAACGAACTGAAAGAGATGAAAGCTAAGAAGTATGAATACAGATACAAGAAAAGGTGACATATCATTTTTTTAAAAATTTAGGACAAGGATACATTTTTAAAAAATATATATCATTTTTGTATCAAGAGCAAATGTAAAGTAAATGGACTGATGCATTTATAAGCTTGAAAACTAGTTTGTTGCATTTCACAGTCAAATTGATTATTATTGTCACATGTGTGTGTTTTTTCAGTTTCCTTAACAAGTGTTCTATCCATGTTCTATCCATGTTTGACACATTTGTTATACTAGCAAGTGTTAGATACGTGTCCTACACGTGTTGAATCATTCATCATGTGTCAAATATGAACACGCTAGCCAAACTTAAGTGTCCGTATTTCTTAGGATAAAAGTGATCCTCTCTTCTCAAGCCTTATTTGTAGAGGAGATATCACTAAAGGTTGGAGAAACAGGGAAATGCTCCCCCAATGACAATATCAAGATAGTTGGATCTCTCCCATTAAGCCTTGAGTCACGTTGAAGAAGCGTCTCTTGAAGGGCAACCAACATAGTTCAAAGACACCAAATATGGAAAGTAGTACACAATCTACAGATTTCTATAAATCATAACTTGACAAGCCAAGATCCAAACTTTACAATAGGTTATCTACTTAATAGAAATATAGCATGTTTTGGTTATTGTCGTGCATACTATCTGCAGATTTCCAAAGAGCTGTTCTCACGTCCAGAAGTCAGATCTTTAAAAGGAAGTTTTCAAACTGTAAAGTTCGATAAAGTTGAATTGGAAGGTTTACCTGATTTGTTCAATCAACTGACGTGCACATGCAACCATCATCGGCTGAAAATTCCATGTATCAATTGCAGCATTATTCAGTAACAAACTACTATAGTGCCGCAGACTTACCTCATCTCTTTTGCCAAAAACGGTTGACACTGAGAAGGTTGGAAGAATTGTCATCCCCTCCTCCTTCCTGCGAATGAAACATATAGATGTCTAAGAACCCTCTAATATAGCAAAATCAAAATTAAGAAAATGCTATACTTTAGCCCTTATTGTGAAGTTTAATTTAACCTATAAATCTCAATAAACTGTTAAATCATCAATGTAGGTCTTCCTCCCAAACCATCTAAAGCATTTTCTAGTTCAAGAATTGTGAGGTGGAGAATTGAGCAATGAAGAAATGACAAGTAACTGCTCACCTGGCTTGCAACATAGTCCCCATTGCTCCAATTTGAGTTGCAATAACCTTAACAATTCGTTCCAAACATCAGAGGTGGAAATAACACACACTAGTAGATACCAAAAACCCCATTTCCCCATCCTCCCCCAACAAAATATATGCAGTTGTAATACAAAAAATTGAACTCCTACTGACGAGAAAATGATCATCATGGCGACAAATGACTATATCCGTTTTGATTCCCTGAAAGGAGAAGATATATGAGTGAGATTACCTACTGCCTGAGCTCACCAACAATAAACAGTAAAGGCCCTTGAACTAGAAAATAGACAGTGAAAACCAGAGATGCTAAGAAAATAGGAATACAATAACAGACGTAGAATCTCGCAAGAGAATGCATTGCTTCACCATAGTCAAATAACCATAGATGAAAGGCATTAAGCCACAAGGAGGATTGGTAGCTTAACCGGCACGAGAATAAAACATTTGCTTCAAATGATTAATGCGATAGGTACTTTCACTAATAAACAAAACCCCTTTAACCAACCAGTACACATCCAGCATATCCTTAACTCGAATTCCCATAAAAAGTGAATAAATTTCCCATTTAAAATCTCAAATCACTTAACCCCAATTTAAATTCGTTTATACATCATCCAAATTCAAGCTTCCCATCTGCAACTCGCAGACATAAATCACCAATCTGTTAAAGCTAACAAACCTATAAGCAGCATTAAAGCAAACAGGTTGTGGGCAAACGTTGAATAAATTAAAGTTAACCCTTCACAACATAGCTAGAACAGGGAAAACCAGAGAGCCCAAATCCCGAATTCCTTGAAGGAGCTTGGAGTATGGATTAATTTAATCAATAGAATATAAACGATACCTTAATTTCCATTGAGGCCTGTTTGTGGGAAACCGGAAAGCGGGTACCCGAGTTTTCCATGGGGGAAAGAAGAAACAGCGTTCTGATTGTGGTCAACCGAATGAACCAAATTGCTTCGCACACTAACTTTGAACTTTGAAGTCAAGGCACCTACTCTTTTTTTTTCTCCTATTAGTTTCTTTTATAAGAGCTTTGCACCATCATCCTACAGTTCACCCAACTTCTCAAATTTCCACTTTGTCACATGATGAGTTTTCGTTTTTCTTTTATAAGTGAAATATATATCATTTTTTGGTTGTCTCGTTCCATTCATCAACTTCAGTTGAGTTGGTAAAAATTATCGAACACAATTTGTAAGGCATTAACTTTAAATATTGATGCGATCAAACTTTCTCTTTTTTCAACGTTCTCATTGACTCCACGTCCATTCACCATCGACAGTGAATATTGTCGCCTCATTCGGGAGACCAACAATGACAACCATGTTTGACCAACTTCGACTACACTTCTAGCGAAGACTACATTTGAAAATCAACTCCAAAGATGACCACCTCCAACTTCGACAACATACTCTATCAATTATATATTCAACCACTAATTCTAAAGACCATCGGGACGGATAAAAAATTAAGAAAACTTGGCCAAGGAAAATGCTTTAAAATAAAAATATGAACTCATGAGTTCATATTATTTACTAGTTGTATTTTATCTAGTAATTTGGTATTAGTACAAACACTCCAAGTATCTATCAAATCAAATGTATTTGTGTAAACAGGAAAATTGGCAAAAGTAGCACACTTTTGGTTCTACATTTCAAAAGTAGAACACTTTCAAAAAAATTGGTAAAATTTTTTTTCTCCATCAATTTCAGCCCACCTCGTTTTTCTCTAGTAAATTGAGTTTGTTGATGTTTTTAACTTTGTTGTGTGTTATGATTTGTTAGTATAGTTTCAGTTCTAGTAGAGTCAGTAGGTATTGGTTGAGTAGAAGGACAATATATGTTGACTTCACGACGCCTCTTGGACCGAGAGTAGGTGGTCTGGGAGGGGGTGTGATAATACTCTTATACTTTCCCTTGCAATGTGCAGTGTCAACCACGATGATTAGCCCAATGCAGTTTAAAAACCTCTAATGCCCCAAGTACCATATACACGTACTTAAAATGACCATTGAAATTTCATCTCCAAATCGTAGTGGGTACTAGAGTTAAACCATCAACACTTCCTCATACAAGCTAACAAAGTGTAAGATTTTCTAGGGGAGAACCTCTGAACCATGGACAATGCAGCTTCTCGAGCCCTCCACGCCCTCACATAAGTAATGTCTACCCTGTATTCCTTTAGAAAATCTTGAATTATTTCCTTCAGCCTATAACCACTATTAACATCTTGGTACTTCAACTTAATTAATTCGACTATTACTCAACTCTTGGTTTGCTTGTGATCCTGCTTTCATATAAACTTTTGGCATGTGTGAGTACTAGCATACCTAGAAACTTTAAACATAATAGAATTTCTCATTTTAATTGCCCTTAGTTTCTACAAATAAATTGAATCAACGCATCTAACGACATATAACTTCTTATTCGATCTATGAAAATGGTACTAAAAATTCTTCCTAATGACAAATACAAACAATTTCTTCACTAACTCTATCTTACTTAAAAAACAACTAACCAACTTGGATATCTTCAAGGTATGACGAGGCTAAAACAACAATAGTGCGATCCATCAACTTTTTAATACACTTCTACTTCTTAACACTGACTGATTGTTCATCGTCACTGTCCACTAGACATTCTAACTGATCATCACGAGTCGGGTTTCTATCATCCACATGCTTTCTCTCTTCACTTGATTCTATACTAAACATACATTCAACCTCTATTGCAATCGATGCATGATCATGAATATGATTTGCAAGATGAGTACTTACATCCACCTTAGATACCTCAAACCTCAACATCCACGTCAACATCATAATCATCTGATGACTATACATGCACCATGCCAACAAATCCATCTATATTTTTTCCCAACTCTAAAGGACACATGTTAGTAGTCAATAGACTCAAATCCCATACCTCATTCAAGATACCATTGTACTCTAGAATTAATTGAAAGTTTAGCTCAAATGACTGACGATAGTTTAATATCTTTTTGGACCATTGGAATAGTAAATAACATCGAAGTACTCCTAGATTTATGGGATGATATTTATACCTTAGAAACCAAAACCACTCCTTGAGACACGTCATCACCAATTAAAAAAAATTGAAGATCTTCTTGATTACTAATAACAAAAGCAGATACAAGGGAATTCACGTTATACAATCACCTCAAAATCAACTCATTCTTAATTTCTTAGTAGAATTTATCCCATTGATTCTATAAATTTCTCCTAAAAACTCCTCAAATTTTATACTAACGTTGACATTCAACCCTTTTATTTGACTTCCAACGTATTCTTTCTTAGCCTCTTTCCATGTCCCACTAAAACAAACAAATACACAAGACATCTTGAAATTATGTAAAGAAAAAAAAAATACATCCAAATCTTGGGGTGAAATCATTACACTCAGTCGAGATTTGAAACCATATACAAATATTAGGGCAAATATAAAACAACACGACTATGATTCTCAAATAAGAACGGAGACTACGTATGAAAATATCTAAAAGAAACTATTACTAGCCTAATCAGAATGCAAATGGCAATAAAAACATAATTTGTGAACAATAGTAAGCTATATTCACCTTATTTCGTTGATGGCTTCCAAAGATAAAAATGTGGGAGAAAGAAAATGAGAGAGTCCAAATAGTTGTAAAAAGTTTCTTGGGAGTTGGTGGCAAAACTTCTTGAGCAGGCCATTTCATTTTTTAATATAAGAATATTTATTCGGTCAAGAGGGTATTTTACTATGTTCACACAAACTCAAGATAAATCTCCATCACACAAAAATACATGAAATCTCGAGTACAATCTCGATCGAGATTGGCTGAGAAAAACAAAAACGTAAGTTTTTTAAAAGTGTGTTATTTTTTAAATCTAAAACCTAAACTATGTCGTTATTTTAAAATAAAATAAACCAAAATATTTACAAAATTAACGATAGATTACTATATATCTATCTCTACGATCTATTTTAGTCTATCACATATAGATTGCAACATTTTATAATATTTATAAGTATTTTTCAATAACTTAACCCTAATGGAAAGAAAATGAAATATTTAACTCAATAAATGAACAAGTAACTCAATTATTTATTTACAGAACGTGAAAACATTGAATTTGGTTTGAGTTAGTGATTATAATTTGACATTGACCATTTAAATGTGAAATTATTGGGCAAAGTTAAACCACAATGTATTAAAGAGTTTGAAATGGTACACTAGTAGGCTAGGAGCTGCTGATGCCCCCAGCTAAGTAGCTGCCCAATTACATCAACTTTAATGAATCATAATTTAATTTCAATTTGTTCTGCTCCACCAATTAAATCATAAAATTAATATAAGTTTTTCTAAAAAGATTTATGAGATCCATACAAAGGTTGGATTAGTTTTCACCTATAAACCATATAGATACAGACACATATGAATATGATACAATTTCTAAACAATTAAGTTACGTTTTTATTATTAAAAAATATCTAGAAGATAGATAAATTTAATACAAAAGTATTAAATGTAATTCACTAAAGCCACTCAAAAATCATAACTAAAATATCAAATCAATCACAATTGTACAATAATTAGTAGAATACAATGAAGAAAAAAACACACATAATGTTAGAGGAATGTATGCATTAGCTATACAAATTAAATTTGCCCTTACCCACCACGGACGATTTGTTAAACTGTTGAATATATTCAAGAAATGTTATATTTTACAAAATTTTGTGGAGTCTCAAATGTGGTTTAGTATTTTATTTATTTATGTTTGGTACAAGTGAATGTGCATTTTAAAAATAGATTGTTTATAGTTTTTGTTTAGGTATTAATTAAGATGTTTTAATGGGAGTAAAAAGTAAAATTAAATGAGCAGTTAAAAGGCATGGATAGATAGGTAGGTTGTCAAGTAAGTAAGATTAATCAAAATTCAAAGAATGACAACAATATGGTTTAAAAATTTAAATTAATTTAAAGAGCTATTATTAATTTTTGATTCAAATATTTGGATCTAATATAATATTAGATAACTTCCTGCATTAAAACAAGTGGTATGTAATACATGCAGTTGTAGAAAGAATTATAACCCAAAAGCTATAAACTAATTCCCTTATGAACTACTAAAATTTTAATGGATTGGATTATTAATTTAAAAATCATGTGTGTTATATTTGACTATTTATTCAAAATTTTAAAGTTGACTTTAATTCTTTATATATATAGTAGTTTTTTTAAAAAAGTTTAGTTCAATGAAATTGTAAGTTTGCCTGCACAATAGAATAATCAAAATGTCTTTATATATAAATAAAGAGAAAAGCTTTTCCAATTGTTTAATGAACTAAAAGAAATTGCTTTTCCATATTTATACAGAAAGATGAAAATAAATAAAATTTGTTCTAAATCGCATAACGATTATATATAATAATATTATAAATATGGTGATTAAGTAGGTTTTATTTAAAGAAAATATATGAAAATATTTTCAAATTATTTAAATTTATATTGAAAAGAAAAAAGAAAGTTAATATTTGACTATCTAAGTGTTAAGAAACTTAATTATAACTTCTTTGTTTTTTATTTAATAGACATTAAAATAGGAATTTCTTGTTTCTATCTCTATTTAATCCACTAATATACATATAATATATATATATATGTGAAAATGTTGTTTATTTGATTTAATAAGTTGTTTGGTGCGTTTACTTGAAAGAAAAAACTAAAATTGTTTCGTGGGGTTTCGAGGAAGCTGAGAGATTCATAGATTTGCTTTGGACCAACTAAGCAATAATTCCAACGACTCTTCAAAAGAACCATTAACTTTCTCTTCTTTCTTTTCTTTCTTTCTTTATTACTACTACGCAGTCTAAATTGAACGCACTCTTTTTTCTATTTCTTTTCATTATATATACAACTGAGGAATCCACCCAGCTCTCCACCACCAACATATTTTCTTCCTCCAAATCTCTCTCTTTCTCTCTCTCTCTAGATTCTCCTTGTCACCGGCGGCCAAATGGGCGTTATATTTCGTTCTGAAGAGACTTTCCTGTCCCACTTACACCACCTACGCCGCAATCTCCTCTCCCACGGCGGCCTTCAGAGGAGGAAAGACCGTGAACATTTCAACGCCTTCAAATCCAACCCCATCGTCGATCCTGAGGAGAAAGTCGTATGTGTAACTAGTGGTGTTTCGTTTCTGGGTTCCGCCATCGTTGAGGAGCTATCCACTCATGGATACTCTGTTCGAGTGATTGTTGATAGTCCTGGTGAGTAATTTTTATTTTTATTTTTAATTAATTAATTTGTTGATTGGATAGTTTTATTTGATAGCCGTCGATTAGAGATTAATGGAATCCCTAAAAAATGACAGAGGATGTTAGCAAATTGGACGAGACGACGAGCGGTCGCCATAATGTGACGGTGGTTGTAGCGAAGCTTACAGATGTTAATAGCTTAGTGGAAGCATTTAATGGCTGCCGTGGCGTTTTTCATACCTCTTCTTCCATTGATCCTGCTGGTCTTTCTGGTTACACGGTTAGGGCTCTTTTCTTTTTTACTTTTAATGGAAATGAATTTTGCTGCTATTGAATTGAACCCTAAACCATCTCTGTCTTCTTCACTTAATTTTGAAATGCTTAAAATCATATTTTTCATTTTTTGCTTTACAGTTTGGATTGCTTTCAATGTCAACATCAGACTTTAAAATTTCTTGGTTGCTTAGCTATTTATCATGAGTTCGAACCTCAAATACCTCGTTTTCATCTTAATTAACACTGACTTCTTTCAAAAACATTTCAAAAGTCTTAAGATTGATACATTTTTCAACAATACTTATGAATTGTTCAAAAGATATGATAGTAAGAATTTGTAAGATCTCCATGTATATTTTCGTAGTTGTGTTGTAAAGAAAAGAAAAACCTTATGATTTGGACTTTGGTTACAGAAAGTAATGAGTGAAGTGGAAATGAGGAGCACGGAGAATGTGATGGAAGCTTGTTCAAGAACAGAGACAATACGAAATTGTGTTCTTACATCTTCTCTTCTTGCTTGCATTTGGAGGGACCAACATGGTGAAACTGAAACCTCACAAATTGTTGATCATGCTTCTTGGAGCAGCTTAGAGCTTTGCCAACACAAAAAGGTTAGATCACTTTGGCCCATCATTATGAATTTCACTACCATCATCATATGACTTTCTTACTAAAGTTTGGTTTGACAATAGAGTTTAAATTCAATAACTTAGTTGAAATACTTACCTATCAAGTTGATTTTTTATCCAAGCTTTACATGTTCTAGATGGATTTTTTAAATGGTTAATTACCATGTCACTTTTTATCAAATCACTCTCAAACATGTCTTTAATTAACCAAATGAGCAAGTGCATGCTCAGGGAGTTGTTTTGAAATGTTTAAGAACATTCTTAGACACAGTTTAATTTCACACCTTTAAATACAATTTTTTACAATTGATAATAAATTATTAAAAATCATTTTTCAAGATGGAAAACGACAAAAGTAGTTTTAACCATTTCATAATCACTCCTAAACATGTTATTAAAACATGACAAGCGTCGAATGAGAGTGAATCCTAGTGGCAATTTGAAAATAATGGGTGGAATTGAGTTTTTGAGTGTGGAAAAGGTCGAAAGTTTAATTAATATTATATACTATTTAGTCAATAATACAAAGAGAAAGATACTAAGATTTGAGCCTTAACTTTAAATGGTTGGAGTGACCTATTATAATTCACTCGACGATAGCTTCAATTGTAGTAGTTGGTGTGTTTTCAATTATTATAACTATAATTATAATTAACAACCAGTATTACTGTTTTAAGTTGGTTAACATTTTCTATTCATTCTTTCTTTCCCTTCTTGTCACCACCGTGTTTACTATTTTCTACCTAAACTAAACATAGTATGTGCCATAAACACATGTTATTGTGAAGTAGACTCAAATAGCAGCCCAAAGTTTTATGTTGATGAGTTTCTGACAAACAAGTTGAATATGATGCAGCTATGGCTTGCACTGGGGAAACTAAAATCAGAGAAAGTAGCATGGAAAATAGCACAAGAAAGTGGATTAAAACTTGCCACTATTTGTTCTGCTCTCATAACTGGCCCCAACTCTCACCTTAGAAGTTCAACTGCAACATTGGCTTATCTCAAAGGTAATACTTCAAAAACCCATCCCAAAAATAAAACAAAAAATTTCTCTTTACCAAAAAAATTGGTTTTCCAAGTTTTATCGGTCACATTCTAGGAGTGTTTCTAAAACAAAGTCAAAGGTCGAAACTAAAAAATAAATGATTTTAAGAACTTGTTTTGTTTTTTATTTCGACCAAGATTTTAACTTAAAAAATGATGCTGAAATTGTAAGAATATTTGAGAAAATATATTTGATTTAAAAAAAAATGAAATGGTTATCAAATAGGCCTCGATTTTTAAAAACTTGTTTTTGTTTTTTAAATTTGGTGGAGAATTCTAACACTTTTGACTTTTACTTTCAGAAAATATGAAAATCGTGGAAAGATATTAAAGGAAACTAAACTTAATTTTTAAAAACTAAAAGTTAAAAGAACAAAATTGCTATCAAACTGGAAGTTGAATATATTTATAAGAGTTTATTAAACTCAAATCTTCTATTAATGTCAATGTAGGAGCTGGAGAGATGTACGCAAATGGTGTACTGGCAACCGTGGATGTGACCAAATTGGCCAAAGCACATCTGTATGTGTATGAAGGAATGAAGGACAATACTGCTTCTGGCAGATATATTTGTTTCGACCGAGTGATTTCAACTGCGGACGAGGCAGCGACGTTTGCAGCAGAGATCAGAGTCCCTATCCGTACCATAGTCCAAACCACTCCTCTAATCGACTCTCCAATTTCGTTTCAGTTGTCGAACAAGAAACTCTCTAATCTAATTGCTAGAAGCAATCTTCAAGGTAGCAGATGTTTGAATGAAAACAGAGATTTCTGAAGGAGAAACTCCATAGGCAAAGATATGAGTGGGATCCATTTGTTCGAGTTATATATATATAAGATTAGATTATAGATATGATCCCCTTGATGAAGATGTACGTTTTTTAATTTGTTCTTTGAGTATATCATTGATATAGAATATAAAGATGTATACCATTTTTTATTTACTTTTGTCTATATTGAAGAGAAAATGCAAAATTTCAATCCTCCTATTGTTTGTCTTTGTGAGAAAAATGAAGAAAAAATTAAGCAAAATTTGACGATTTTTAGTTTTTGGTTTTTGTCTACAATTTTTTATTTGTTATTTACTTTTAATAAATAATTTTTAGAAAACCAAGCCCGATTAAGATTTTAAAAGTTTGTTTTTGTTTTCATTTTATCTAAAGAAGGTTCTTTTTTTAGAATTTAAGTATTAGTTTAAAAAAAATTTAAAAAAGTTTATACTCAAATTTTGACAACTCAACTAAAAATAAAATCATTAGCAAACAAATTTCATACAATTTATTCAAGTTATCACCTTTCATTATTATATATTTTGTTTTAATTTTGTATATAACGCTTTTTTAGTATAACAACTATAGGATAAAAATTGAACATTTCACGTATTAATTATTATAACTAAAATCTCACCTCTAGTTATAAAAAGAAAAAAATATTTCTAATGAAATATATTTTAATTTTATGTTATCCAATTTTAACAAAAAAAAATATATTCCTAGAATTGTCCTCAATATTCAATTTAATCTATACAAATGTTTTATTTTATTTTTGAGAAAGTATGTACTTGTCAATTGATGTATAACTTTTTGACCTCAAAAGAATATTACTCATGATAAGCAATGGGTTTAATCTTAATCAACCAATAATATGATTGATATACATACAAAAACTATATTAGTTTCTTTACTTTAAAGTAAATTTATTTAGAAAAATTTTCTAAGGAACAAAGAATTAAAATGAAAACTCAAATCATCGTTTTTGTTTTCTAGAATAATTTTGCTCTCCAAACTCAAATGGAAGAAATGAAAAATGGAAAATTAAATGAATAGTAAATGTTGTGAATGCAAACATAACTATGTTTGAACCTATTCTCCATATAAGTGGTCAACACCACATTATTGCATTTATATATATATATATATATATATATATATTTATATTTATATTTATGTGTTTTGTATAAATATAATTACATTATCACAATCTATCTGTAGTAGATCACACTAGACTACCTTATTTGTATATGCGTATCTTGAGAGATATAAATTGTAGTATATTTCAACCAGACAATGCCTTTTACTATATGCGTACCAAATTTTGGCAAAAAAAAAAAAAAAAACGCACTTGACTCTCACATGACACCAACAGTTGAATTTGTAATTTGGGAGAGAACTTGCAAAACAGAGAAAATGGACTCTGGTTGCCTATGTCAATAAGAGAATTATAGAATATAGAAGATAGAAGTATGAGTTATGTTATGTACGGAGCCATAAATGGTGTATTGATAGGGGATTTGAAATATAATTTATCATTGGCCAACTAGATGATCACGATATGAATTTTCTAGTCCTAAATAAGATAGGTTATCTCTCCAGTTGAATGGATCAAACATGAAAAATAGAGAAGGTTGACCTTGAGTCTCATTCTTGGCTGAGGTCGAGGTCGAGAAGGTTAGTTTGGATTTTTGACTCATAACATCATATTTCCACGACTCAAATAGTCTATAGTACAATCCAATCTTTTAATAGAGACGGTCGACCTTGACCTCATCTCTCGTAGAGGTCGAGGCCAATTGGACTATTTTGTCTCAAAGTTTTATTACTATCCTTAAGTCCATTTTCATCCATTATTTCTTTTCTCTTATCTCATATCGGACAAATTGCGTGTAAATCTTCTTTGAACCGAGTTGGATTGACCTAATATTCTTGCTAGATGTGATACGGTTTCATCCCTTAAGATCTAAACTATGTTGGGCCGAGGCCGAGACTAGCCCCAAGTTGTTTTTGGGTCCATTGGTTGAGATTTCTTCTACTCTTCTCTGACTCCTTTACATTGATTCTGAATTAAATACTTCTAGCTATTTTATTATTTAAATTTATTTCTTAATACATTTGAATAATTCTTTTTCCTTTAAACAAAATGTACCATTATTGTGTATTAATTATACCATAATGCCTCATAAATGGTCGTATTTGTCATTGGTGAATGAACAATTTTGCTTTGTGCATAACGCTTTATTATTTTCTTTTCTTGGCCAGTTTGAAGAAAGAAATTAATTTGACGGTTGACCTTTCATAAAAGTTAAAATTTTATCATTCGCCACATTGTTTGAACCTTGTATAGGTCCAAATTATAGAATTAGAATTCGTCTTACTTGTTAGTATGATATTAATTTTTGTACAGTGGTTGATTAAACACCAATTAACTTCGTAAAGATTTTAGAGAGTTAGAAAAATGAGGAACTTGAAAATATTCTTTTTGAAATCCATACCTAAAATGTACGGTGTTTCTTTATATAGAAATAACGTATCATTTTATAATAATTCTTTGACTAATTAACCTATCATGACAAATGTTGAAATAACTTTGTTTGATAGATCTAATGAGTACATTCAACTACCTTAGGTAATAAACTCTAATTTTTCTTTAGATTAGATGTTGTAATTATCTTAAGCATCATGGCAACCCATAACCCTAGCATATATATCATCTCTTTGTCTCTCCCTCGTATAGCCTTAGCTATGAACACTTAAGTTTAATTCACCCATAACACTATGGAAAAGTTGGAGCTTATGACCAAAACCAAAGTGTTTGATTTTTAACCAAAATTAGGTTACTATGACATTGAAATTAAATTTCATTGCATGCTAGGGTATGGTTACACATTTCACTCAAAAGATAAGATATATTTTTTTGTTTTATCTAGTGAGTTTTTATTAAAATAGACCATCCATCCATCCATACATAATATTATTGTCAAAAGATTTTGGACCAAATGATATAATTAACCTCAACCAAAAATTGATCATTTGAGTTAGAAGTGGTAAAGTTTGAGGTCACAATGGACTTAGAAAAGGGGGGGTTTGAAGCCAATAATGTTCTCATTTTGGGTTTGACCCCAAGAGATCATTGTAGGCCCAACCCCAACTTATGACTAAGAGAAGGTAGCAAATATAAGAAGCAAGGAAAACCAACCAATACAAGGTAAAGCCCAAAAAGGGAAAGTGGCATGGCATGGGCTTGGTTGCTCCTCCTTCATCCATCCTAAGGTTCACCCAAATAACTCACCAATGAAGGGAAAGAAAAGTAGATAAAATAAAAAGAGATAATTTGAAAAACCAAACATTAAAAATACATAATAAAACTCCAAACAAACTTAACTCATTCTAAATCCTTAGACTTTCTATTTACTTACACATAAACTTTTTAACTTAGCATACAAGCATCACACTACACAAGGTGTGTATAAATCTTTATTTTGCACCTCATATTTTCTTCTAAATTAGAAATATATTGTATTATTGTCACATGTATGTCAACCATCTTCTTAATAATCGAATCAAACACTTATTATAATGAAAATATCAATAAAAAATAGTAAAATAATTGTAAGAAAAGGCACACTAATTATTAATTTTAGAACGTAGACATACCAATTTAAGCAAAAGGAGAGGAAAAGAAAAAAAGGGGTCGGTTGGGTTGGTTGTGGCGTGTGGGTGCACGTGCCGCGGCGTCCCTTCCGAGTGCAACACCATCAAACTATGCACCACACTATATCATATTTAAATTAAACTATTTTTCTTAAAAGTAACACACACTTTATTTTTAAAAAAAATTATTTAATTCATTCCTTAATTGCTTTTTAATTCCCTTGCTTTATGTTCTTAATCTTCATCTCTCACTCTAATCTTGTTTTTCTTTTCTTTTTTTCCTTTATATATATATAATTAATCGAATCATCTAGAAAGTTGTGTAAAATATTAAAATTCACTGACCCACAAGTAAATATCTGATAAAATTAAAATAAATCTGACATGCTCGAATTAAAAATAAAAACTTCACTTAATTAGAAGAACATGTTTAGACTTGATGCTTTTGTTGATTATTTATGTCAAAGTGGCTAGTTCAATTAAGTTTTGTATTCTAATGTAAAACCTTATGAATTTACTGGAAAGACGTTAGGAAAGTAAATGGTCCATCAAGTCAATTTTTTACCAATATCTATGTAGAACTCGAAATATGGTAATTATCATGGTTGGAATAGTAAATTTAAAAAATGGGGATTGCTAGTAATTAACTTAGCATGGCTGGTTTTGTAAGAATTATTTGGAAATCATGTGTCAACTAATGGGGGAATTCACTGATAATGTTAGTGTGTTAATTACCATATAAAGTGTGTTTTTATTCTAAAAGGCATTTACTAAAAATCAAACTTCAACTTTTTGAGTGATTTAGAAATTGTTTTAATCAATTTCTCAATTAACAGACGTACTCAAATGTGATGTTGTAAGAACCCAACTAACATTTGCTTTTCTAATTATGACCGTAATACACATTAATGATACACTATTTTCTTTAACCTAAAACATATTTGGTATCTAATAAGTTTGACAATTACAGATAATTTTATTATTTTTATAGGGTTAAATTCAATCTATAATCTGTTATTATGTAATAACGTATATATAGCACGATTATGATTGATAGATCATAATGTTAATGATAAAATTATCCTATAACAAAGTTTTATCATAAATAACATCTACCGACAAGTATAAATATATAAATATATATATACACCAATATAACTATCATTTTTAAAAAAAAGAAAAGAAAAGAAAAGTTAGAATTTTAGTTACAAACTATAAAAATTATTTTATTGACACATCAAAGATTTTTTTTTTTTTTTTTTGCTATACTAAAAAATGTCTATTTCATAATCAACTTTTTTTCAAAAAAAATTATAAGTATAATTTTGATTGATACAATAAACCTCTCATAAATAGTTCCTAGACGACACAAACAATCATTGATCACACCAAACAAATGGTTCACAAGGATCTGAATCCATTAAGTAACAAAGACTAAATTCTAACTAGGAAAATTGTTAAAAATAGTAAATTTGATAAAATTATGTATAAGAGGTAGTAAAAATTTTAAATTTTATCGTTAATAGACATTGGTAGATAGTGATATGCTTGTACAAGTGATATCGATAAAGGGTGATTAGAAGTGTAAGATTTTGTATAGTTGATAAATAATTTAATTTATTTTATTATTTAAAAGAAATGCAGCGGTTGTAAAAATTCTCAATCGAATCAGGTATTTAATTTAATGAGAAATATATAATAATGTGAAAATCCATGAAGTGAAAAGATGAATAGTTTTTTTGCCGAAATATATAAAATTAATTACTCAGCCCTCACAAGTTTAGATTCTCCTAAAAATTAGTGCATTGAAATCGAAATCTTGAAGCCAAAAAAATAATAATTATATATTGATATTTTTAAAATATAAATAAATAAATAAAAATGAGAAAGGCGGGTTTTTGAAGAGAGAAGAAGAAGCAGTTCCCAATATTCGCTGTCACTCCCCATCGGTACTCATCAAATCTCATTTCCCTTTTCTTCTTCTTCTTCTTCTTCTTCTTCTTCTTCTTCTTCTTTCTCTTTCTCTTTCTTTTTTTCGTTTTAATTCTTCCTCTTCTTCTTCCCTAATTTCTTACATATATTATAATATATTAAGACAGAATACTGAAGAAGCACTCCAGAGTGATCAAACTAAAAGCACTTCCTCAGATCATATTGCTCTACTACTACAACAATCGATCTATCCACAACCACGTCGTTTTTCCAGGAATTTGGTTGCCACATTCTTCTTCTTCGGGTCAGTTTTCTTTTTTTTTTTTCCTTTTCTTTTAAATTCATATGCAGTTTATGAGATCTTATTTCTTTTTATTATTACATACATTATCGTTTATTTGAACTTGAAATCAAAATGATTCAAAGATTAATTTTGTGTGTTTCTATTTTCTGCTTTTGTTTTTTGAATTTATGTTCTTTCTATGTTGCTCTGTTTTCTTCTCTATTTTAGAAATTCTGCCACCCATATTCCATTTCCCTTTCTTTCTCTCTTTCTTTCTTTCTTTTTTAATATTATTTAATCTTTTTCATCTACTTTTTGTATTTCCTTTTTATTCTTTTTTTTTCAATCACTATTGTCGCCTATACATTTTTTTTTTTTTTTACATATTTAATATATTTTCATGATAATGCATATAAACATTTTCATTGGTTTTAAGAAAGTGTTTGAACATTTTCATTTTCATTTGTTTATATTGAGTTTTTGGGGTTTAAAGGTTAAGAGATCAGATGTTTTGTTTCTAATAAACACATGTGGGGCTGTGCAAATATTTGAATTTCTATATATTTAGTGTCAAGGACTCTATATCGATACCAAAGGTCCAAACACAGTTTTATTTTATTATGTATTTGTTCTTTCTTAATTATATTTATTTTTGCTTTCTGATCAGTTATGTATTATTTTTTATATTATTGCATTACAAAATCCACACATTAGTTTCAACAATACCAAAATATCAGGATAAACTACCATTTAAATCTTTTTATTATTATTATTTTTGAAAAATTAATCATCCATAATCAAAGAAAAACTAATACATAGAAGTTGAATTACAAAAATACACAATATCATAAAGTTTTAGAGTAGATGAGTGAAAGTGGAGGATGAAACATTTAACTATCATCATCATAAAAATTAATAGAAAAACGATGAAAGATCTAATTAAACTAAGATTTGTTGTAAAATAAATTATATGACATGATTTCCAAGGATGATATGATATAACAAATCAAAAAGCATATGATACATTTTCTTTTTATATTGAAACAATTGTGCCTCTCCCTCCCTGATTTAAAACTACAAAGTATAATTAATTTGAATTGTCAGTCATTGAAGTTTTTTGGTATTAAATAAAGTTTAAATTCAATTATTATTATTATATTATCTTGGGAAATTAAAATAACTTCATTTTTTTTCTTCTGAATCGTAGAGATATTCTCAGTATAGTTTAATCAAATATTGTGTTAGTGGATGGCAACAAATATAAAATAAAGGAATATTTATTTTATTTAAAATTTTTAGAAAAAGATATATTAAAAATAGAGAGTTTAATTTTGGGTGGGGGCATGTTGTTGGGGTATCCTAGTCATGAAGTTTGACCCATCAGCACATGTGAATAAGGAAGCAAAAAACCTTTCATATTATTGTTCAATATATATATGTGTGTGTGTGTGTGCACATAACTTGTTTGATGCTGCCCATAACAAAACAAATTTTCTATTTTAATGTCATCTTATTTACTCATTAAAAAAAAAAAAAAAAGGAACATGGGCTTGTCCTTTTTTTCTCCTTCTTTCACAAAAAAATTATATAAATTTGATTTCTTTTTTCCATATTATAAAAAATGTGTTGCTTTGGGTATATAAGATATTACTAGTTTTTTTTTGTAGACTTTTGTTTGGAAAATTTTGATTTGTTTTCCTTCTAACAACATATAAAAGGGGAATTTAAAATGTTAATATAGTTGTGTTATTGTATTTATTAAAAGTAGTAATGATATGAAAAACATGAAAGATTTGACAAAAGAGAAAATGTTAAAGATAAATTATTCAAAATTATTAGGTCCATTCAATAATTTACAAGTCAAAATAATGATAAAAAAAAATTAATTTGCGTTTTTGAAAAGCAAAAAAATAAGAAACAAAACAAAACAAATAATTATACATTTTTCACTAAAATTTTATTTTCATAACTAAAAAAACTCCAAAACACATTTCTTGATCAACTAACCAATGATTCGTTTGTGTACTCTTTGATGGTCAATGATAGTTTGAACATTTATTAAATTGATCATAGCCAAATCATGTTGGTTTCAGTCGAAAAATGGACTCGAACCAATCGATGCTCACCCCTAATTAAAAAATAAACATTTAAATTAACAAAGCTTATAAATTCTACCTATGAAAGTGAGTTTGATTCAAGTTCAATATCATATATAGTTGTACGAAAAGAAGTTAGAAATTGATCGTTAATGTCAAAACATAATACTATGGAATGGGGTGCGTTATAAATAAAAAAAAAAAAATGAAAAGGTAGGTAATAAATGGGTAAGGAAAGCTAAAATAAGAATGTGACATGAAGTAATAATTCCATTTACCTAAACAACAAAAGGGGGAATATATTTCATAAACTTAGGGAGTGATGTGAATTGTGTAGTCTCACTCACATTCCCTATTTCATAGCTCACCTTTTTCATTCATAGAAATTTGTTATTAATGTCTTATATATATCTTTTTTCCTTTCTTATAAATTTAATGTGGTCACCACATCTCACTTCATTTTTTTTATATAATTTTCTTTCTTTTACTTATTTTTCTCTCTCCTCTAATTTGATAATTTTTCTCTCTTTCTTTTCCTATTCATGTGTGTTAGGGGAAAAATAACATATAAATGGACCTCTCTCTCTCTTTGAATTAATGTTTGTAATCGTTCCCAATCGGATTTTGATGTTTTACTAGTGATCATGCCACTTGATTATTAATAACGTCTACTCTTTTGTGTTGAGACGTTGAGTTGAGTTATTCAATCGGAAGCTAGAAAACATGAGAAGTTTGATAAAGTTGGGTTTATATTATTTTATTTAAAATGAAAATGAGTAAATTATATATATATATATATATATATATATATATATATATAATTCAAAAGAGTTTGAAATACCAATAATCTTAACTAATTTCAAAATAAAAGTTTATAAAAGAAAAAGAAAAAAAATGAAGGGATATATGTTTTGGTAATAGTATGTACTATATAAGTATGGGACAGTAAAAAAAAAAAAACAAGGGAAGTTCCTAATTCCTAAAACCTGTTTATTCAAAACCGTATGTTTTTTCATGCCCTACCACACTTTTACCCAAACTAGGAACCTTTTTATTTTTTTTAATCTCTTTCACTTTTTTACCGTCTCTTTTTTGGTCCATCAAAGTTTATGATTCGACCGAGTATTTTGGATCCAATTTGTAATACTATACTTATGGATGTTTTAGTAGTTTTCAATTTAATCCTCTATTTCATCTTTTATTTTTGAGTTTGTCTTTACCATTTGCCCTTTACTTAAAGTTTTGAGGAGTGGTTTTAATGGGTTAAACTAAAAACACTTTTTACCTACATCAGTTTATAGCAAAATTTCTCTCTTCATGCAAAAACAGAGTCATTCATGAAATGAACAAAAGGGTATTAAATGATAGGGAGAGAGAGAAAGAGAGCAATTGTTTATTTTTCATTTCTTATGTTTCCACTTATAAATAAAGCCATAAAATCTTTTTCCAAAGGGAATTTACATTCCAAAGTGTTCATCAAAAAATTTCTTGCAGCCTTCCGATCAAGAAAAAACCACGCAGACACACAGAAATTCACAAAATGCAAGAAAGCCCATCACAAGCCACGCGGCGGCGAAGATTCGCCGTGGACGACGGAGCCGATCTAATTGACTGCTCCGGCAAGCATTGCCGATCCTGCACCGCCGGGTTGGTGGCGGATTGCGTCGCCGTCTGCTGCTGCCCCTGCTCGGTGGTCAGCTTCTTGGCTCTGGCTTTGGTCAAACTGCCGTGGATGGTCGGACGGCGGTGTCTGCAGCAGGCGAGGAAGAAGAGGAAGAAGAGGAAATTGGTTTGCCGGAGAGGGGAATGCGACGGCGCTACGGCGGCGGAAACTGGTGGGTGTGTGGGAAATGAAAAGGGATTGCCGGAAGTTTCGCCGGGATCCGGCGAGGAAGATGAAACGACGGGGAATTTTAGTGCAAGATTTGAAGCAGAGAGGATTTGGTTGCAATTGTATCAAGTGGGTCAGTTGGGATTTGGAAGAGTTTCTTTCACTGGGAATTCAAACCTTTGGCCTAATTCCAATTAAGCTCTCTAAATTTAATTACTCTAATTTGTAAAGTTAGTTAATAAGGTAAAATTATTAATTTAGCATTCTATTCTTGTGTTTATTCAGTCTCTGAGTTTTTACAAAAGAAAAAATATATATATTCAAACTACATTTTCAAAATTTGAAACATCTCTCTTCAATCCTTTCTTCTTAGTATCAGTCACACACAATTACTTCGATTTCCATAACATTTCTCTAACCATATTAAAAGGTTATATTTACAAATATTATTTCACATTTGTGTTATATTTGTAAATATTTAGGATCTAATAACTATATTTGCGACTTTTTTTTATATATAATTTAAGAAAAGAAACAACATGTTAAGAAATTAAAGTAAACCATTTGATATAGAAAGTGATAAGATTTAAACAGTTCTTTTTTGTCGAGCAATATGTTTTAGCTAATCAAGGTTATACTAAAACTGTTCAGTAGTATAATCTAAGGTTGGAATGTATTGGGATATTTTTCCCAATTATGAATTTGGGGGTAGGAAGTTGAGAGTGATAGAGGGAGAGAACATTTAGTAAATTAATGAGGGGACATGAATTTCCATTAAGCCTTGGCAGATGGAATAGTAAGATGCTCAAATGAATAGCATCTGCTCATTTCCATTCCCAATCCCATAAATAACTTCCTATTTTTGCTCCTTTGCCTTTTTAATATACCTTTTCTACTGTTCTAAACTTATAATTAACTCACCTACAAATATCATCACATCTTAAAGTTGTCCTATTCAAAATCGACTACAAACTCATGGTCACATTACAAGTATCGAGTTTTAAGATTTGGAGTATATGTCCTTTGTACTAGTGAGTTTGAGTCTCTAGGGACAAATTATTCTTTTAGTTGTCAATCATATGAGTGGATGTAATCAATTGTAGCATAAGGTTTGTAGAGTAGCTCATTAGTACACTATTATTTATTATATTTGGAGAGCGTTTAATCTTTATGTCCATGTGTCACCATACAACGTACCGAGGTGATTAGTTAAATTGTGTGGTGATGTTTTTATGTTGTTTTAAGTATGTATTGAAGCTTCTTGTAGATTCGTGTTGGCTCTTCTTCATACTTAGTATATATTTTCTTCATTTGTATGAGCAAACTCTTTAGTGATTGTTTCCTTTTCTTTTTTATTTGTGTTTAGAACCGTCGATCTTAGTTTAATAAGATCCATTTTTCATATTGCAATTCAATACATTAGCAAAAAAGAGTTAGAAATAAGAAACGTAAATCTCAATCTAATACAACATTGTCATGAAAAATGAATGAGAATTCATACGTAATAGTATATTTGATAAAATAAATAACGTATCTTTTATTTTATCTTATATAGAAAGGTATTCTTGAAAAGTAAGTGTGAATTAGATAATGAAGATGGGGTGATGTTAGAACATGTATTGTGTTGTTTCTTATTGAAAGAGGTTTGATGATGTGAGCTACAATGGTGAGCATCTTATCTTAACTTTGTATGGATAACACACTTTGGCCCTTTTTGTTTAGTGTTTGTTAGATTAAACACATTATTCCAAGTGAGAAATCCTAGCAACTAAAGATATCTTTTCCCTAATTCTTTATGCCATTTTTTGTAGTAAGGAATAAGAAACACCATTTCTCTTTTCTAATTTGTTTCGTTACATTACTTGAATTGTGCATCATTTTCCCATGCATGAGGTGTTGAATAGAGACAAATAAGACATTTAGAACTCTTTCTTACGTTATCATTTCTTTTATATAGTTTAATGAATATCGGAGAATTATCTTCTTGATATTTAGGTGTTTAGATGCGTTACAATTTTGATTCCTTAAGTTTTGAGTTTAATTTTAATTCAACTTTATACATTTTGAATTGTTATAATTTTACTATTGAATTTTTTACTTTTGTTTCTAAATTTCAAGATTTACACTTTTAACCTATTTTTCACTAAATATTAGAAAGTTGAGAATGGAGAGAGGTAGAAGAAGGGTAATTCTTTTTTTTCATCCTCATACACAAAATCATTCTCATCCACACCAACTAAAGGTGGAGATGGAGATGAGATTCTACGTAGTGTGGACTCATCTCGACTTAAATAAAAAAAATTTAAAGGAAAATTGTATTAGGTGACAAAAACATTTAGAAAAAAATAGTCAATCACACTTTTTTTTTTTTTTTTTTGCATATTGCAAATATGACAAATATGACCGTAATTAATGATATTAGTTGTTCATCTACTTTTAAATTTGCTACTTTGGCAATTTAGAAAATACAGTGACATGAACCTTAATATCGTAAATTTGTTTTGCTATTTTTGCCAGCGCTCCAAAATTAAATAAAAACATAATATATTTTTGCAAGTCCTACTAAATATTCATTTTTGAGTGTGTTTTTATCTCTATTAATTAATTTTAAAAAATTATAATTAATTAAGTTTTAGGAAAATTGTCGTAAACAAGAAATTTGTTGAAAATGTTTACAAAATATAACAAAACTTCGTATTGTATCAATAATATAAAATTTCAATTAAGTAAATCTTTTTAATGATTTCTTATGAGTCCTTGGTACTTGAAGAAGTGTGAAACTCGTAAATCTATTCTATAAAGAAATTGAAAATTGGAGATTCTTAATTATTCGTAATTAATTATTTCTTAATTGGTTTTATAGAAATTCGAAAGAAATCTCTCTATAAATGTATTATATAGAAAATATCAATATATACAGTAAAATATGGATTTGAATAAATTGAAGTATTGCTATTACTTTTTTCAAAAACTACTCATGTCATCATACTATAGATTACTATGGACCTACTAACTCAACGACTATACATGAAAATCAATTACATATCAATTCCAAGAAATTAGAGGTTATAGTAAAACTTCGTTTAGACATCAACAGATTCTATCAATAAAGTGTAAATCTTGAAATCTAAAAACCAAATCGAAATAAACTGTAAATCTCTATAATAAAATTATCAAATAAAAAAAAACTTAAAAACTAAGAAGGTAACATTTTTAAATTTAGAGATTAATTTATTCAAAACTATTTAAGTCATGACTAATGAAAAGAAAATCCTTAACTTTAATCTAATGAAAATACAATTTTTCACAATGAACAATTAGTTAAGAAAAAATAACCTTAAATAAAATGATTAGAAAAACCTCAAAATTATAATCAAATTTGAAAGTGTTGTACACTTTTGTAATTAAAATGATATAACCATAAATTTGATTAATTTTTATGAATTTTCATGGAAGATGAAAGAACAATACACTTATTTTATTTATAGTGGAAAATGAAATTAATCAAACCACACTAATTAGTTTGCATTAGAAGTTAGTTTTTTTTTTCTTTTCTTTTCAATTACTAATTGAAATATATTAGTGAGATTTTATTTATTTATTTTTGAATTTAGATAATTTTTTGTAATACATAAAATACTCAAAATATGTCCACATCAGCTGAAATTTGTCACTAGAAATTTAACACGTCATCTACAATATAAACTACAAATTAGAAGTTTGCTTGTATATAACAAATCTTTTCAACTTTCAATTTATGTTTAATAGGTTATTCCATTTTACCAATGTATAATAGTTTTATGAAATTTTAATTTTTGTGTTGGTTTTTTGAAACATAATTTTTTCAAAAAAAAAAAAAAATATATAGTTGAAATTTTGACATAAAATTGAATTTTATGCTTAATGGAATGTTTTATTCTATGCCATTGTAGACTGATGACATGGCTTTTATTAAAACAAAAAAATCAAACATGTTGAGAATTTTTATTTTACTTGAAACTGAAAGTTTTGAGACTTATTAAATATCATCTCAGCTCATAAAATACACAAAATACACCATAATTTTTTAACTTATCCAATCTAAGAAGAAATTTCATTTAATTTCAACCATATATATATATATTTTGAGATGTCAACTATATTATATTTTTATGATATATACTAAATCATTATAAAGATATAATTAAGATAAATATGATTTTATTAATACAAAATAAATCACACTTTGCAAAAATAAAAGAAAAAAATGTTGGGGGCTTTCTTTATTGGGAAGACGAGAAATTGTGGGGTTACTCTAACAACAAAAATCCAGGTTCCATTTCGCCATTAAACCCATCCAGAGCAACGAGATAGAGCTTCTTTTTTTTCTTTTTTTTTTTCCGAAGAAGAAATAACCCACACTGCTTAGACAACAATGGAGGAAGGACCTACTCGAATAATGCTTGCAGTTAATCAATCAACCATCAAAGGCTATCCGCACCCTTCCATTAGCAGCAAAAGAGCCTTTGAATGGACTCTCCAGAAGATCGTCCGCTCTAACACTTCTGGTTTCAGATTCCTCTTCCTCCATGTCCTTGTCCCTGACGAAGACGGTTCCTTCTCTTTCTCTTCTTCTTTTCTCTATCGCCTCTTTTTCTTGATGCTGATCAATCATTTTCTGATAATGCGATGTTATTCTTCTGTTTTGATCAATTCCGACCTTTAATTTGATTTATTTTTTAGTTAATTTCGAGAAGAGGAGTGAATGTTTTGTTTTCTAAGTGTTTGTAGGTGTTGAAATATGGTTTATGAGTTTTTATTGTAATCTATGCCCTAAATTCTTTTCTGCTATCATGCAGTCGTCTTACCTGACCTGAAATTGTGTAAATTAGTTGATAAGATATCTAGTGATCCGAGTGTTGGCTGATTTTGATGATTTGCCTGTGCACGATTGATTCTCTGTTTTGAAAGTTCTTCAAGTTCCGAATCTTTAAATAGGAAACGAACTTCCTCTGTCCTTTTCTTGATGCATTTTTTAGGTGATTAAACTAATTTTTTCTTTAACATTTTTGGGAGAAATAGATGCTGTTTTGTCGTAATATATATATATTTCTTATCAAATCAATGGCATTTGAAAATTTTGAAAATTTTGGAAAGTGTTTTAGGTTAGTTAAGAGTAGCTTTTTGAAAAGCAGAAGTTCTTTAAATAAATAAGAAGACATAACGTATTGTTTTCTTGCAGTCTTGTAGCACATGCTTCCTGCTTTTATTTCTATTACTGTTGATCATAACTTTACCTAGTTCAGAATTCAGATGTGGATTGTGATATGCAAACACTTCACACAAGCCATTTTATAGAAGTTTAGGACATGGCCTATTAACAATTGGCAGTCTCTTTTTCCGGGGGGTGGGGTGGGGGGAGCGGGGAGATTCTCCCTACTCCAGCCCTTAGGCTGTTTTTGCCTTTTTCTGAATGAAGTTCCTGATGTTTCTTTTCAAAAGAAAAAAAAAAAAAGTGTTTAGAATATGACCTTAGAAGAGACGGGTTGAACCAAATTTGTTTCAGAAGTAAGGAAGATCAAGTGGTTGATCGATAAACTTGATTTAATAACTAGTCTTTTAGTTTTTCTAGAACAAAGTAACCGCCTTTGAAATCTTGCTTTTCTTAGTTTGCTTTCATTGATGACTTGTATTATAGAGCAAGCCTAGTTGTCTTAGTTCTTTTGAAACTATCAAACTTGTGAACAGTGATTTTCAAGTTTTTGCTAATTTTTACAATTCACTCACACAATTCTATGACATATATTCTTTATAATTATATACAAAATTCCGTACAACCACCAAACACAGTACATGTGAATGGAGCTTGCATCTTTCTCCTTCTGTAAAATACGATCAAATGTCCTACAAACAAAAAACATCTATATTTTAATATTTATCTTCATGTCTTCTCACATAACTTCATTGCATTTATCAAGTAAACTTATCCCTGCCTTATTCTAGTATTTTCCGTCTGTTTAGTTTCTACAAGGTGTTTATTTATTTCTTAATACGATTGTTGAAAAATTTTTGGTCTCTTTTCCTTCATTTTCTCGTCTGAGCATGTTTTCTATGTGCCTAAAACATGCCCCGAGTCCTATTGAACTTAAGGACTCATAAACAGAGGTACAAACTGTTATCCTATTTTAGTAATAAGGTCTTATTGCATGCTTCCATGTTCCAAACATGCCCAAAATTTAAAATAATAACAATAATAAACGATTTAATTCTAGTTCAGATAGATATGCTGTGGAGGGAAACTTTGCTCGATTTGATTTTGTTCTTCACTGAGCTTTGTATTTGTTTTCTGAATTTGAGTTTTCTATTGTAATTGGATGCTTTTCTTAGAATGAGTTCAGGATGTCTTTTAAGAGGGTGAAAAGTGCGTTTAACCCATCATAAGTACTTTTCAAAATTAGTTTTTCGTTTGATTATCAAAAGTAATTTTAAAATTTCGAAAAGCACTAAAAAAGCCTTACTCAATGTGCCTTATAGTATTTCTTGTATAACCAAATTTAGGACTGTGCTTTAACCAAAAAACATTTATTTTTCTCAGAACACATCCTAAATTCATTGTTATCTTAGATAACCAGACACCATGCGATGCATGTGCTTCCTTGAGTTGGTTTGTGAATGTTTTGCAGTCAACAATAATACTTACCATAAATTCATAGAGTCATAGACCAGCAATATGTACAAGATAAATTGCCAATTGTTGTTTTTCTAGTGTGGTCATAATATAGACATATTTATCACTTTTACCCTCTTTATGATACTTTTAAGTCAATTGGTCATTTTTGAGGAAGACCATCTCTCTCACACTGTTCTACAATAGTTCTCAACATAATGTTTACTGGCTTCATTAGTAGGTACCATACGACAACTTGAAGAAGTGGATAATTTTTTTTTCCAATATTAATATAATGCTGCTGCACCTCTTGAACATGTTCAGTTATTAAACCTTCTGGACAACTTCTCCCATTTCTCTGATTACTCTCTTCTTTTTCTTATATAATTACAATGAGAACTGATGTGGGATGACAGTGTCCCATATTTGAAAATGATACCGATTCATATATCATATGTTAAACAAATACTAATCACAACAGTGCTGCTGCCCTCATTTGATTTTTTTTTCTTTTTTCTTTTAGGTTTTGATGAGGTAGATAGTATCTTTGCATCACCTGATGATTTTAAAGAGTTGAAGAAAAGGGACAACGCAAGAGGGCTTCATCTACTGGAGTACTTTGTCACTAGATGCCACGAAATTGGGGTAATGTAATTCATGTTTATACAACTTCTCATGGTGGAGCGATCTGTCAATCTAAATATGTAATTGTGCTGTCACCCTTTACATGCTGTTCATATTCCTGAAATACCAAACAATGTTGCCATGTCGTTTAAACACACAAAGAAGAGAACAATTTTGGATTTTTTTTCTCTTTTCAGTAATTACATTGCATAACACTTTCAAGATAATAATAAGAGTATTGCAACATTAATAAAAAATTGCAAATGTAGCAAAATCTATCAAGGATAGGCTCTATTGCTGATAGACTCTACCTGATAGGGTGTATCGATGTTAAACTTTGAGAACTAAACTAAATTTTGTCACATCTACAAAATCACAAAATCTTTTGCATTGTACTATATTTACAAATACTTTGGACTTGATTACTGTATTTGCAACTGTCCCCTTGTTTTTCTTCTTTGTCAAGACTCATTAATGTTAAGGATAGTTGCAAATATAATAATTAGGTCCAAATTATTTGAGATATAGCATAAGGAAAAATAATTTACAAATATAGTAAAAGTAAAATTTAAATTCAACTCTTAAAAGCATAGTAGTAGTCCATATTGCTACTAGGAGTCGATCAATGATAGAGTCTATCACTTATAAAACTTGATTAGCAATATAAGTCTACCACTTTCCTAAATTTTGTTATATTTGTAATTCTTTTAAAATGTTTCTACGCAAACAATTATTAGCCTTAAAAGTGCTGTTTGTTGCAATTACCTATATTTTATTCACACAGTTGTTCTGTATAGTTCTTTTGTAAGTTGGTCGTGTTCATTTTGCAATTTTTACAGGTTGCTTCTGAAGCTTGGCTTAAGAAAGGCGATCCAACTGAAGTAATTTGCCTGGAGGTGAAACGCATTCAACCCGATTTTCTAGTTGTGGGAAGCCGGGGACTTGGCCCATTCAAAAAGTATGCTTTAGTTTTATTAGTACTTCTACATTACTGATTCTCAAGCACAAGGCACATGTTTTCATTTCTTCCAATCTCCAGTCTTAGAGCTGCCTTAGAGCCTCTATTTACTATTTGTCCTTTTATGGAATTGAAAGCCTAACTGCCTGGAATTCTTCTTGTGTATGTGTGTAGGGTTTTTGTGGGCACTGTTAGTGAATTCTGTGCAAAACATGCTGAGTGCCCTGTCATTACGATTAAACGTAGGGAGGACGAAACACCCGATGATCCTGTCGACGACTGACCTTTCAGCCGTTAAAACTTATTACATCTTTGATTTCGTTTCATCCTCTTGTTTATAAATAAGAAACTTTTGGTGAGTGTCTCGTCTATTCTATCAAGTATGTAAAGGTTTGCCAATGCGTTATTGATTTGTACTTGTCTTGTGGTTCTGTTCAAATATACAGCCAACCATTGTTTGTTGAATTGATTGATGAGTGATGACCCATTTGGGAATTGGTAACATCCTTTCCTATGAAGCAACAAACACATTGAGAATCGATATCATATCAAATGCCAGACACTCTTGTACACTTACTATCTGATATGCGATTTAACGGTTTTTCCCCCTCTAGAATAGAACCAAGTAGCCTACTTAAAAAGTTTGATGCCCTAACCCAAAACTAAACGAAAAAGATAACAAGGCAAAACCTTAGAATCAAGTAATATTCATCTTGATGGTTTCATTCTAACCCACTTGATGATATCTTCTGAATTTCAGTGAAAAATTCTTTGCTTATTTGTATTATATTTTACATTACTGTCAATAACTTGACATTTTATGCTTCTATCTCAGCTTACATTTCGTGTCCTTTTATTTTTAAATTTACTTATATCTTTAAATTTTTTTTAATAAAATAAACATATTCCACTCATATTTATATGCTAACTAATCTTCTAGAAAACGAAGTATCATCGTAGATACGATTGTATCCATATCTTGTATCATCTTTCCATGTGAAATATTAGCTAAAACCATTCTCTAAGATAATTGGTATGAAATTCCACATAAAAGAGAACTTGAAATGCAAGTTTATGTAATTTATTTTCCATAAACCAGTGAAGGAAGAAGAAAAGAGAACCCAAATTGCAGCACAAAAACAAGCAAAGATTGGCGGTGGGCATATGTCAGAACAACTTCACAATTCACATCAAGCAAAAAAAAAAAAAAAGAGAAGAAAAAGAATCCTCAAGATTAAGTAAGTTTGTCTAAAACAAATGAACTCTTTGTTTTTGGCTTCTCCAAATGATTAAACAATGGCAATTTTAGCTCCAGCTTCTTCAAGCTGTTTCTTAGCATCGTCAGCTTCTTCTTTTGAAACCCCTTCTTTAAACTTCTTTGGCAACCCTTCAATAAGTTCTTTAGCTTCCTTCAAAGCCAAGCTTGTCATTGCTCTCACTGACTTAATCACAGCAATCCTTGCATTACTAGGCACATCCTCAATCACCACATCGAATTCCGTCTTCTCCTCTACTGCCTCCGCTGCCGCCTCCCCCCCAACAGCGCCTCCAGGTGCTGCCACCACAGCAGCCGGGGCGAAGGCCGCGGCAGACACGCCAAGCTTGTCTTGCAGGAAGTCAACCAGAAGCCGAGCCTCTTCGAGGGTGAGGCTGGAGATGTCGGAGCCGAGTTTTTCGATTTTCTCCGGGGCGGAGACGGCGGCAATGGGACGGAGGTGGGTGGGGCGGCGATAGGGGAATTGGAGGGTTGTGGGTCTGAAGGAAAGAGGGGAGAATGAGGAATGGGAACGAGGAAGGTGCAATGGGGTATTGAGGGTGAGAGTTGAGAGTGAAGAAGCCATTGTTTCTTCTTCTTTTGGTGAAGAATTGAATAGAAAGAAAGAAAGAAAGAAAGAAAGAAAGAAGAAGAAGATAGGATAAGGAGTTGGTTGGGAGAATTGGATTTATATATAATACAAATTTTTATATTATTTCTACCAATAGAGATTTAGCAAAAAAAAAACAATTAAAGAGAAGAGAAAAAGGGGCATTCCGAGAATCGAACTCGGGACCTCTCGCACCCAAAGCGAGAATCATACCACTAGACCAAATGCCCTTTTTTGTGTAGGAAAGGTCATAACAAAATATTAGTTATAAAGTAATTCAATTTGTTTAAAAAGAGCTCATAGCATAGTGTTATTATTTGTATGAGAATTAAAGTGTTTTGAATTTGTGGTTATAGTTTTTTCTAATAAGAAATAACATTTGTGTTTTGAATAAGGGCCAACCTTTTCTTTCAACTCCACAATATCAAAATTCGTGTCAACCATATTGATGATTCGTTCTAAATTAAATTTCTACTTCATAAAAAAATTGTAAAATGAAGACATTTGAAACCTTCCTCCATTTCTCACTTGTGTATTATCATTGTTATTAATTCAAAAACTACTTTTCTCAACGCACACAATTTCTCTCGCTTTCTTAATTTACAATAACTATCATTTTCATAATTTTAATTACTTTTGCTCTTCCAAACTTCAAACTTCAAATGTGGGGAGAAATAATTGGGAGAGAATATTAGAATGAATAGCGAATCAAACTTCAAACTTCATTTCAAGCTTGAAGAATTCATTCCTTCACAGATGATCCCCAAGACATCTGAAATCAATATGAGAAATTTTCTGGTCAAGCGACGATGAACACTACAAACAAAGCTAATGACCTTCCCTGGTGAAGTATGTAAATTATGAACTTTATAGCATTTCTATAATTGAATATAATTTTTCTAGCATTCAATATTTACTACTGTTAATAATGATACCAAGTACATGATTGGTACATCATCAAAACTTCAATGTTTGATGCTTTTGCTGAACTCTGTAAAAACGAATCTTCTCACCATCGGCGGCGTCTTCTCCCATACCAATATGCAAATGCAGCAATCGATCCAGCAAGGATAACCCCAGCAGTCGCATGCCATCGATACATGGGTTTTTCTATAACAAGGGAAGGACCAGAAACGTCAACATTGGTGACCTGTGGTGGAGGCGGTTCACGACTAATCGCCATAGCATAACTCAGTCCCCGGCTTTCTAACTCGGCCAAATCTTCAATGGCAGGTTTGAGACTAGTGACCATGGCTATAGCTGCATACTCCTCTTTTGTTCCACCTTCGAGAAAGGATCCAACTAGGTGACCTTTGTTTACCCAATATGCCCCAAATGTGTTTCCTGAGAAATCCCCAAAATATACAACCTCCCCGATGTTGTCCCCATAAAATTGCCACGAGAGTGCGAAGATTCTAGAGTAGAAAAACGGTACGTAGTCAAAGTCTCCTGTCTTTTCTGGTTCCATAATGGCAGCAACAGCATGTCTGGCACATTTTCTGGCTGAGTCCACATGTTCGAGTCTTCGAGTCTCACTGAAAATCTTAACTGGAAATGCTGCTACATCTCCAACCGCATAGACTGAGCTATTGCTCGACTGCATCTTTCCGTTTACCTTGATTCCACCCTTTTCCAAGGTCAGTTGGCCTTCAAAGAGGCTTGTATTTGGGCGGATTCCTATTCCAACAACAACCATGTCAACAGGTAGACGTTTTCCATCTCTTAGGTTGACAGCAACCACCTGAAAATGGTTAGTTAATCAGTTCGATATACAATTGCACTAACTTGTCTATCATTCTACAAGGATTGTTGAGGAAAAACTTAAAGAAACAAACATTTCTAGGGAATCCAAGTTAAACGAACGATACACGATTCTTATCTGGAGATCAGATCCTCTTTCTCTCATCAAATGCGTAGTTTTTCACCCAATAATATTCCAAGAACTAAATTTGAATCTGCAGTACCTTTCCATTAGAGTCCATATCAAATGATGACAAGACAGTTCCTTTGACAAACTCCACTCCTTTAGACTTGTAATAATCTTCATAAAAGCTTGCAATCTTGGGGGTAAACAAACGAGGCACTATAAAGACGAAAATATCGTCAAGTTTAGCGATCATCTATTCATTTCTCAATAATATAATATAGGGCAAGATCAATTGTTCATGTAATAAGGATGGTTAATGACTAATCAATAGAAGAAAGCAAAATAACAACGCTACTTACTGCACTGTGCTTCAGGGAAAACCATCGTTACATTAATTTTGTTAATCACTAAAGATGCAGCACACTCCATTCCTATGTAACCACCACCAATTACAACAGCATTACCCCCCGAACAAGAATGCATCACGTCAACAGCCCTATTTGCATCATTTAGGTCTCGTAGATAACATACATTTTCAGCATCCGATCCATTCACTCCAAATTCTTCTAGCTTCAAAGCCTAGATTCGAAAGAAAGAAAATAAAAGTTACTTAACCCATCATTAAGAAATCATTTACACAGTGGCTACTTGTGTATTGAAGCCAAGAACTATGATTCCAGACTACCATGAACTTTGAGATCTATAAAATCAGTAAAATGTGTCTCCACAATATGCAACAAGTTTTGGCAACTTAAACTCAGATATTAACTAAACATAGTGAAAATATTAGACCATGAGTTCAGGGAACAGGTGAATATAAGAAAAGGGTGCTTCCTTGGAAAGATTGGTTCTATACCCGAGCACCTGTTGCAACGATGAGAATCTTGTAACTAATAGTCTCTCCAGCTGCTGTTAACAAGGTCCTGCGCCTAACATCAGCAGATATTACTCGGGTCCCAAGAACTAATTCAATTCCTGAAAAAAGGCAAAAACACATTACAACAAAAGAGAAAATGGTTGTAATGATTTGAATTTTTTATAAGACAGAAATGATTCACACGCTTCTTAGATTTATGATGTCAAAGGTAGTGTGCATTTAAGTATACAAAGGGTAGAAGGTATATATTGATCTGAAATGAGTCGAATAGAGGTGAGCGCAAGTTGAAAAAGATTATCATGGTCAGATGGTTCATAAGCTTCCTACATCTATGAATATTAGATATGCAGACCAAGCAAGGAAGATACGAATTACTTGCCATGTTCTTTGTACCATTTTGGTGTCAATCGTTCTTCATTAGCACCGACACATGTGTGGAATGCTGGAAGGCGTGCTGGGGCTGCAAATTAGCATAGAATCCCACATTAGATAAGTGTCCTATAAAGCAAAAGGCAAAAAGCAATAACCATGGCACAAACTCAAAAGTTTCTGCTGGATGCTACTGAAGATCAAATACAAAACCTAGCACCCTGCTGAATGATTAAAAGAACAATGCTGGTAGAAAAATATCCATAAACCAACATTGATTTTCTCTCCCAACCTAGACAAAGCAACCACCAGCACCAGGTTCTCAACAATTCTTGAAGAAATGTATCTTAAAAGCTCTAGTTATTTCAAAATGATGTGTTTTTTCTAACTTGCAAGTACAACAAGTGGGGTTACGAGAATTTAAACATTTGACTTAAAAGGGAAAGAGGTCATGTAAATTAACATTGAGTTATGCTAAACAAAACAATGTTATAGGTCCTATTTCCTTTCCTATTCTATTATACATAAATAGCCAGATGTAGCAAGATAAAAAGCCCTACCTTCTGGAAGTAAATACCCTTTACTTAAAGCAGGTCTCTCATAAGGTGCAACCTATCAAGATTCAAAGAAACCTTATATCATAAAGATAATTCCCACTTGACATATTGCTAACAAATGAAATTTAAAAAAAAAAAAACATTAATCTATCAATCTAACTTTACTCCATCTATTATAAACACCAAATCTTTATCTTGTAATTTAGGTGTTTAATCTAATCCAACTCAGAAGCTCTTTATTTGTAATTTACGAGTTCAATCCAACTCAGAACCTCTGCCACAAGAGGAAACAGCAGTACAGCCGAGAAATTCTATCATATTTAGCAATCCATGATATCCAAATTATAAATGGAAAATGGAAAAAAGGGCATTTCTATCTGTACGCACAGCAGCAGAATTAGAATTACAAGAACCCAAAAGAGTAACACCAAATTGTTCCATAACCAGCCTTGAAAAAGTAAATTTTCCAATAGATGACAAACAGGTACATACAAAACAGGTAATAAGAACGAAATCTGAGATTTGGGAAAGAAAAGGCTGAATGGGGGAATTTGAAAATGGAGTTATTAAATTTGAAGTTAAAAGTGGAAGGGGGAAATGGGTAGTGAGGAGGTGTGATAATGAATGCAAAGAAGGAAAATTAAGAAGAAGAAGTAAAGTGGATGATTGCTCACTGTTTCTTCCGAAATTATGCAAAGTTCGCCACGAGACACACCTCTTTTGGTGAATTCAAGGGCTGCATAACCAGCTGCTACACCTCCCCCAAGAATTACATATACAAAAGCCCTTCCCATCTCTCTTTTCTCTTAATCGTTATTGGTGTTCGGAGGTGTAGGCGATTCTGGGCATCACCTCCTTTGGAAGCATTCCAACGAAGAAGAAAAGATATAGTCATTATTTCGTTTTTGTTTTTTTCTCATATCAAATTACTATTTTAGTCTTTCCCTATTTTGTTTTAATTATTTTGACACAATAATTTATTTTTCCTTCTAAAAAATTATTGTGTTTTTAAAAAAGGTTTTTTTTAACCCTTTTGTGCCAAAAATTTTCTTTGGATTATAATCACTTTTTTTTTTTATCTTCTTTATTTTTATTTTTATATTTTGTTAATGAGACACCATGAAGGCCAGCCTAGGCCAAATACTATGCACTCTACAATGAGTTTAGTAAGGGAAGGTCAAATTTGGGGTAAAAACAAGATTTGTTAACATTTATTGAATATCCTAAATAGATTTTGTCATCTTATATTTTAAAATTATTTTTTCTTTATTCCTATGCCCTAAATTTATTTTATTTTGTATCAACTTAGGTTAAAGATTATATTTTATTATTTGAATAGATATCAAAATTATTTTTATCCTATTTTAACTCTCCCCTCTAAAATGGTTGGAAATCAAACTTTTTTTAATAAAATAATGAGTATATCCATTGGACCCTACCACCATTATTTTTATTAAAATATTTCTTAGAAGTAATTTTAAGTTACTTCCTATAAATTGAAATTGATATAAAGGATCTATTCTTATTCATATAAAAAAATAAATATATTATTATTATAATTATAGGTCTTATTTCAAGGTAAATACATATAACAGCTTGCAGTTCGAAAAATTGAATATTTATAAATGCTTTCTTCAAAGATATTTTTGGTACCGAGTCCAATTAATATATTCTCATCTTACCATTTCTATCATAATTCTTTCATCTATTAAAAAAAAACCTAAAGTCAACTATCTTGTTTTAACAACGATCTTTAAATCATTAGATTTAAGCCGCTTCCAAAACCAAATCTTATGGTTTTTTATTTTTGAGAATCTCCACCTAAGAGTAACTACACGAATATTATCTTTTTTGTATCCTCTATTTTCTTTATTATTTGGATTGAAAAATATTTAAACAAAAATAGTGTGTAGTCCAAATTTAAAGCAAAAGCACTTTTTTTTTTCACATTGGTCATAAGTTGGAACTTAACCATATAGTCAAACAATAATAAGTTCGAATAACCGTGACTCATGGTTGGAATTCTTTTTGGGCTTTTGCCTTTCTTTTGGTGAGGAAAGACTTTTTAATCTGTTTTCTACCTTAATAAATAAAAAATAGTTACAAATACAAAAATAAATTTAAAATAATTAAAATATATAACATTTTAAAAAATTTATAAATATATCAAATTAGTCTATATAAAAACCTAGAATATTAATTAAAAAGGAAAAAAACTAATTTAAAATATGAAAGGACAATATTTAGGTTCTCCAAGCACATTGAAAATTCGGCCGAAAGTCAGCTCCGTCGACTTAAACACTTAGAGGAGCTCTCATGTCAACCACTTCCATTCCTCTCATTAGACCATCATAAGCACTCTAACTCGATTATTTCCTAATAATTGTTGTACTTCACAAGTCACATTAATTTCTTGATCAGAAATATCTTGACCTTTAACTATCAAAGTGTTGTAAATATTAGACATTTTGGTCGGGAGAAGCTACATGTAGTATCAGAACAATGATTTGAGTGATACGTCCCAAGTTTTTTTTTCAAACGTGGAAACTTTAGGACTATAAGTAGTAGGATTTATTCTCGTAATAAAATGAAATATGTCGAAATTTTTTTGTTTAGAAAATTATTGAAATAAAAAATAAATGTTCTTGAAAAGCAAGTTGATCTGTTAATTCAATAAAAAATGAAATGGGAGTTCGAACTCGATTTGGTTGGTACGGTCGTTTAACAAGTCTTTTAAATGTTATATTTTGGCATTCGAGAAGGGAGATAATTTTTAAAACTAAAATAATAATAATAATGAGAAAATCCATTTTCCACCCATGCTAAATGGAGGACAGGTGGGATATTGGGGCGGAGGTTGAAGAGGTAGAAAGTTGTAAATGAAATGAATATAGAAGGCGTTCATTATTTGAATACTAAATTGGATATGGAATGTTTCTTTGAGGCCAAGAAAAGCAAGAGGAGAAGAGGAGGAGATAGGTGAACAAATGAAATGAAGCCATGTGGGTTGGTGGTGACAACAAACAAAGGGCCTTCAAATTGAAGCATGGGCTAAGAGGGGAGAAGGATAACGATAACAATATCCCTTCTATCTCTGCCACATACTACCTTTTCTTTTCCTCTTCTTTATTTTTTTGCAATTGTGAAGGATATTATGTTTATGGTATTTGAAGAAATATTGTCAAAATTATCACCTCATTTGCCTTATTCCAACCAAGAATATATAGTTGTTGTTATTATTATTATTTTTCTTGTTTTTTCTCTTTAATCAAATTACTATTTTAGCCTTTGTGTATTTAATTTTGTTTTAATTATTTTGAGACCATAGTTAATATGTGTTTTTTTTTATAAGGAGGGTTTTCTTTTTTACCTCTTCCTATGCTCAAACTTTTCTTTGGACTCTAAACTAAGTTTCACTATCTATTTTTTTTTTTTTTTGTAAGTAATTGATCTTGAATCGAATTCTTGAATCAAATTCTGTTTTAAGCTAGGCATAATTCAATTTCCTTACCTTCTTTCATTCAATGATTTGATGTAAATCTAAGCTCATGTCTCACTTACCATCTTGATATTCAATATCTACTCTTTCTCTTTTGTGAGTTGTTTTCTATACCAAACTCCCCTTCTCATCCCCGAGCTCCTACAATTTCTCCCAATTTGTTTTCAATATTTTTATCTTCCTTATGTTACTAATCTCTATATTTCCAAGCATTTCATTCAAAGAAAAATCGATCACTCTTTTGGGTTCGACACCCTTGCTTACTTCTATCTACGATAAAATCAAGGGTAAACTATAAATAAATTTTCGTCTTCTTTCTTTTTTTTTTTTTTTTTTTTGCATGTCAATTCTCGCCTTGTTGTACAATTAGTTTAGTAAGGGAAGGTAAAAATTTTCTATTAACCAAATTTCATAACATTGTCCTTTATACACTACACAAAAATAAGTATTTTAGTTAGAAGAAATTTTAAAAATTTTGAACTTTTCTGATGTCATTATGGAGGTCACTTTTTTCAACGTTGTACTTTACTTCGTCTGGAATAGGTGGATCGTCTGACGTTCACGAAGTGCGTTGGGAGATCCCTTACATATTTGAGTTTTGTCTTCACAGAACACACAGTTGTTCGTACGTTATGGTCCGCTCCCTCCGTCTTGGTCTCTTTCATAACTTCTTTGTAGGAGATAATTCAAAGTTCAAAATCTTAAATATAAACCCTTTGTTCTTAATTTAATTTTCTATCATTGGCTTTCTTTTATTCTAAGTGTCTTTGTTATATTCAACTATCTGAAATGTGTTGTAATAACTCTTTACGTTCTTGGCAACCATGGTGAGTTTAGAAGGTAAAATATGATTTTATTTTGCTTGTTGTTTACTGCTTGGCGTCTTTGTGGCTTGAATTTTTGCATATGTTTGTTTGCACACAACAGCTACGAAAGAAGAGAAAGTTAAATAAGATGATCAAATGGATGTTTATCCAACCACGAAGATGATGACTATGGGAAGGTATTTTTTTAAAAAAATATAGGATATCGGGATATTCTCACAGTATATTTTTTTCGACTTTCATCCGAGACGAATTTACGAGTTGGAAAATCCTTTTCAGACGTTTTTTTTTTTATTTCTTTTAGTGATAGAATATGGTGTATCTTTACTAAAATATATTTTATTTCATGCCTTATTTTTCGGTCGTTTAGTATAAATTGATCTCAAACGATCACAAACTACTTTAATTTATTCCATCATATATTTTAAAGAATTAAAAACTTATATACACTCCTCTACTCTAAATATGTTTTCACTACGAGTCCAACCAACATATTGTGTCAAACATAAAAAGAAAAGTGTCATTCCCATTTCATTGTTTCTAATCTTAATTATCTCATCTATTAACAAATTTTAGATCAGTAAACTATATAATGTCATGTAAGAGTTTTAACAATTTTCAAAACCAAATATTAATATTAGAAAGATAATGAAATGTGTTCTCAAATCTTAGGGTCATAACTTCAAGAATCTTCACCTAATTAAGAAGGACTAGAAATGGACTTTAAACCAACAAGACATACATGATCAAAATAATCTCTAAAAAACACTGTGATAATTAGTAAGATCAAAATGTATTGAAAAATAATACTCTATTACAAACCCAAAATATAAAAGAAACCCAACTTAAAATAGGAAGGGCAATATTGTCATTTAATATCTTTTTAAATATTATTGGAACATGGAAGTCATTTTCTAATCCTACATGGGCGACATGTGGCAGTCAAAGAAATGATTGAATTACCTTATTATCCTCCTTAATAAAGTGCTTTACGACTTATTCTGAATGTTTCTTAACTCACTAGAATGAAGCGTTAAGGGTTAAGGGTTTGAATCTTCAATCACCTCTTACGTTATTGAGCAACAAAGACATAATAATAATTAGAGTTGCTGGACTAATTAGACTTCAATCCAATGAATTGAACTAGTCTTTTTCTATCCAATACATCAAACACTTACCAAATATTTCTAATGGGTCTCTTTTAACCTTTTATTTTATTTGTATGTCGTGTCTAATAAGTTTATCAACTTTAATTTTAAATCATTAATTAGTTTTTTTTTAAAAAAATTACTTTCAATTAAAAATATAATGTCCTAACTTTAAAATTTGGTATTACATCTTAATTTTTATAGATTACTGTAACAAAATTGAAACTCTAGAGTCGTATAAGATAAAAAAAAAAAAAAAACAATTATATATCTAACATATATTTATTTTAAAGACATTATAAAACAATAAGGGTGTCAACGACAGTGTTTAAGAAGTTCCCTCAGTTATTGGCTGAAGATATAACAGATAGGACAATAAGTAAACACGTTAGGAACACAAGATATTGTTAACTTAATTTGATATATAACGTTTGACCCAAGATTAGAGATTTTATTTCTTTGAGATATAAATGATAATTACAATCTTATGATCATAATCAACTAAAGTCTCCCGTTTAATCATATTTCTCTTCAATCAACCAGTTGAGAATCTCCCCTTAATCACGTTCATCTTCAAAAAGTGAATTAAGGTTCTTTATTTCTTCATGCAACAGAAGCTTGACCTTCTCTTCCCAAAACTAAACAACAATAAAAATCCACATAAACTAAAGGACTTACTATCATTTGGTTTCTTGATTCACAGAGGTTCTTGTCCAACTACATTTCTATGCACACACACCACCACCAAGAATCTAACAATTGCCTCGCAAACCAAGATGGGTGATTGAATTAAAGAATGGAAGCTTAGTTCCTAAAATCTTCTCTGAATATAAGATCATATCTACTAATAGAAGGAAGATCTTTTAATTACAAATCTTGTAACAGAAATGATGATTATTAGATAGACAACTTGAGTGTGATGTCTTTTTCGTCTCAAAATATTTTAAAACAATCTTCAAAATCATATATACGACTAATATAGTTAATCTAATATTATAATCTTATCTCTTACTCTTCCCCTTTCTACATGCTCTAGCCACGACCACTACCTCCAACCTCCATGGTTCAATGTTAGAAAGTAAGTCTTTGTCTCATTATCACTTTGATGGTGATTCATCCTCTTTGTTCAATGTTAGAAGTAACTTACATGGACAATAATGTGTTTTGTTCAAAGAGCCACATTAACCTCCTATATCTTTAACAACACCTACTTGGGTAGATATGCTTGAATTCCAAACAGCCCATGTAAGTTTCCTTAGAGAATTTAACATAACATTGATAATTGGGCCAAGCATACATAGATTAAAAGACCCAAACGCCCAAAGGAGAGATTAGCCCATTTTAAAGATTCTTGAACATTGATTTCCCATCTAAAAAGAACTACTTCAATACATAATAATACAAAGTCCTTTCTTTTCTTTTCTTAAGAAGAAAAACTGATTGGTGGGCATATATATGGTATGCAATATGCATATATTATTAAAAGAGGAGAACATACAGATAATTAATATATGGGGGGAACCTAACATAACATGTGATGAAAGTTTATGCAAATGTTCCACGTGCATATCATGTATTTCATGATTTTAATTTTGTGGCTCATATAACATGTGCTTTATTGTTAATAAAAGAGAGAAAGGAGAGTGAGGATTTTGATCTTTTGCATACCAACAGATATGGGTGTTGTTAACAAATATTAAAAAGCTAAAAGACCCTTTTCCCTACCCCTTTTCTCTTTTGTCCTTTGTTTAGCCTTTTCAATTGTGAAGTTATTTCATTTTTTATTCTCATCACACCCTACCCTACAATTATAAATCTATGCTGTCCAAAACGAAGAAAAAAAAACTATCTAGAATATTTCTTTATAAATTTGTAAAATGTATCTCTAAACTATCTTCACACTAACTACAGTTACATGCTTAAAGTTTCGATTATAAAAAAATTGAATCTCAAATTTATACGATTTTTACACTTTATTATATAAGTTTGAGGGTCTAATTTCTACCCTTGAAAGTTTGAAAGTAGAATTATTGCAACTATAACTATATATTAATGATAATAATTTCAATGTGTGATTTTAAAAATATAATATTTGGGTGTATCCATTTTCACGTATCTCCTATTACAAGGAAAAATAATTTTTATTCTTTTAAGAAAAGTGTATGTAATGTAATAACTTATAATTAAACATTTGAATAACGGACGACACAACAATTTAGAATACACCAAAATACGTTTTTTCTTTTCTTCTAAAAGGTGTAGGTTTTTGTTAATTGAAATGATGCTCTCAACTTAGAGACTTTGACATCTTTACTTTTGGGGACTTATTGGGATGCTTTATGTTTTTAGTAAAAAAGTGTCATCTCATGTTGGTTGTGATAGATGAGAATAAATCATAATTGAGCACTTTTTCTTTTTCTTGGATGCATATCATAATTGAGTACTTTTTTTTGTTTTTCTTTTTAAAAATAAATGTGATATTTCTACCAAAGACTTCAATTTATTTTTTATATATATATTTAATAAATTTTGATTAATTTTAATACTTTACGAAACTATCTTTATTATGACATTTTAAACGAGTTATTTTTGTCTTTTTATTATAAAACTTGGGTTCTTTGCTTCATTATATTAAGTTGGTTTAGAGATTAGTAAGTGAGAATTAGGAGTTTCAGTCTCAAAAGGATTTACAATTCTAATCTATAAAGTTTCACAACAAAGGATGTGATTAATTTTAATATATACATTAACATGTGTTTATATATAACATAACATGAGCACTGTATAAGAAAGTTATACCATTTTGAATTTTAAATTTGATTTTAGAAAGATTTAGCCAAAAACACTGAATAAGAAGTTATTTTAAATAATTTATTTACATTTTTTATTGGTTAGGGTAGGATTTGAAATTTACTTGTATAATGAACTTTGTTTTTCATTTTTATCGTAAGAAATTATTTAAAATAAAAAAATCGTCTAAAATATTTATAAATATATCAAAATTTCATCATCTATTAGTATTCATCTCAATATCACTAATTGACATCGATAAAAGTTTATTTATGTTTCTATTCATTAACAAATTCGGAAATTTTGTTATATTTATACACATTTTAGTTCATTTTTCTATATTTAAAACATTTCATCATTATATATATTCTTTTTAAATAAATTCAATTTCTTATAAGAAAGAACAAAAAGAAGCAAACATAGAATTTTTTACTTTTCGTGAGGAGATTTCATATTATAATTGGAGCCAAACAAATTCCTAAACTTTGAACATCACATTTTCGAGCATTAACTTTATGTACTACTAAACTAGAATATGTGTTCTCATACAAATATATATATATAATATCAATAAACAAACAAACAAACTTACTTTAGTATTTAAATTTGAACGAATATTTCTATATTCATTTTATTTCAAATTTTCATGCTCAAATCTTTTGAATCAATTAATAATGCAAATTTATTTTTATTCATCTAATCAAAGTTCACTACACAAAATCTTTAATTTCAATCAATTTAGGTATGTTGATTTTGACATGCTAAAAACTCTAAATAAATAAGATTTACAGTTAAATTTTCATTATTGATTCTAACGATGATTTTTACTTAAAAGAAAAAATGTTGAAAACAAAAATAATTTTTTTGGAGAATTTTAAAAATAGCAAATTTTACAAAAAAAAAAAAAAATAGATAAAATCTAAAATTTTGAGGTAAATATTTTAACTTATTTTGTTATTTTTAAAAATGTTTAGTGTTTGAATTAGTTTCTATTTAATTTATATATTTGGGAATGTTAGTTTAATTTTAATTTAATCTCTAAGTTTGAGAGGGATGTAATTTTATTTCAATTTAATATGTACCAAAATGGGTATTTTTCACAAACTTGTTTTGGTATCTGTTTTTTTTAGGAAAGAAAACTAAATTAGTAATGAACACACCATTTGATAGCTTATTATTTATTTCCAATAAACAGCTATGAACCAAATTTTCATGTTAAATCTATCCTGTTTTTATAAAAATAAAACTTTAAATTGGTTTGATTTGTATCGATTCAAACTCTAAACTAATTATTATATTAATTTCAACTTTAAACTTTTACAAATGCATCCATTTAAACTCTAAGCTTTTATTCATATGTATTAATCCAAATCCTCTACTATGCTTTACTTGAACGCTCCTAAAAAAGTTGAAGCTTAAATTGATGCATTTATAAAAGTTTAGAGTTTTAATTAATGCATTTATGAAAGTTTAGATTTTCAATTAATGCTTAAATTGATAAAATTATTAGTTTAATTAGATTTAAATTGATTAAATTATTAGTTTAATTAGAGTTTAAACTGATACAATCTCCAACTATTAGTTTAGGATTTAAATTGATACACTCTTTCAAAGTTAGTTTGCTTATTTAAATTTCTAAATTACAATTTGTTAATTTTATAAAAAAGAATTTTGTTCAACTAACATAGAAGTGATGCCATGAACCAAAAAGTTTAGGGTTCAAATTCCTCCCCTCCATTACACTAAAAAAATTATAATAAATAAAAGATAAAAATTAAATTTAAACTCTAAAAGTTTATAAGTGTTTCAATTTAGACTTTTAAAAAGGCCATTAGATAAAAATTTAAATTGCATTAATTAAACTTCCATAAATGAATTAGGTTAGATTCTTACACAAAATTTTCTTTTGAATATACATAGTTTATGCAATTACTCTAATAGTCTATTTCGGAAATGTCCACATACACTTGAGATCAATTAATACGTTTAAATAATTTTGAAATGGTCTAAAATGATTTTCCAAAGTAACTAATAAATAGTATAAATTGATTTGTTAACAAAAATTTAAAAATTTAATTGATCACTTAATGATAGATTTCACACTATACTTGAAATTTAGAAAACAATGTAAGTTCATATTAAGGGTGTTCATACTTCTTCTGTTTCAAGCTAAAACTGCACCGATTCGCAAAATGTAAAAAAATCTCATACGAAACTGAACCATACCGTCAAATCGAACCACATGTAGTTCGGTTTTAGTTTGGTTTAAATTTCGGAGAATTTCAGAGTACCAAAACATTGAGTTTGATAAAATTTGCCTTTTTTTAAAGTCCGAACAATCTTTAGTCACCAAAGCATCTAATTCTATGAATTTCTTTTTTCTATTTTAGATCTCAGTAGATCTCGGGTCAACATATTTAACCCAGTTTTAAAAACAAAAATTTTATGAACATTTCTTTAAATTTATTTAATTTTTTTAAATGAAGCGATTCGATTCGGTTTGAAACATTAAACTAAATCGAACTGCATAAGAAGTGATTTCAACAATAACATAAACGACACCGAACTGCATGCAATCGATTACGATTTGATTTGATTTGTTAAATTAATTGTATTTTCAAATATTTTATGAACATACCTAACTCCTACTCTCGTACGAAAATTTAGAATTTGAATTGATACGGTTATATTAGTAATTTGATTTTATATAACCCAAAATATTAGGAGCATGGGTTGATATTAAACAACATTATAGATATATTTATTACTTTTATTAAGGAGCACTTAAACTTCATTTACAACTTACAATCTTAATTTAATGTGTTTTACATGAGATCATACAATTAAACACTTCATTCCTTCCTCCAAATAAAATTTTAAAGTCAAATGTTCGATAATACATCAGACTTGTTCTGATGAACCAAACTATTTATAAACACAACATAATATTATTGATAGATGCCGAAAGATATCATCAATAGATTATTATTATTGATAAATATTGATATACATTAATAGAATCTAACTCAAATGTTATCACAATTTATAACTAATATACTACTTTTTTTTATATATTTGTAAATACTTTTATTAGTTTTGTAATTTAATATAATTTCTCAATAAAATATTTTATCGTAATATAAATATTAAATAATATATAGATGCCTCAAGCCACGTGTCCTAATACTTAAATACTTAATTTCCAACATGTGTCAATCTTATTAAACATCCAACAGTTCTCAAGTCATATATTAAGCAAACATGGTGTTTTAGTAATGTCATCTTCTACTCGTCAAGTTACCTAGAAATAGTGACATTTGGTGGAATTGCAAGTATTAATATTGGAGAGAAATATAGAAAGAAATTGGTATTCAATGTATTAATTTTTTTTATTTGAAAATAACCTCAACACGATGAAGGAATGAAAATTTTAGCTTGGAAAAACATTGATCAATAAAAATAATGTATCATCAAGTGCAAAAATATTAAGATAGTATCATATTTACTCTTCGAATTTTCCTACTTTCGGTTTGAAGTATATACTATTCTAACACAAATTAAAATAGTAAACCTTATCGCCAATAATCAAAAGAACAATAAATTTAAGATAGTAAAAACCATAATAAATAAACAATTGTGAAATAGTATTATTATAGCTAATTTGAGATTTTAAAAATAATATTTATCATTAAAAAAAGATTATAAAGCAAGATATTTAATAATGTAATTATAGAAGTTTGTTATATTTATAAATATTTATAGAAGTTTTATGGTTTTAGAGATAATGATCAAATTTTGATAGGTAGATTGAAGGAGTGCACATGGTAAGAACATCATAGCACTTGCACCCCAACATTTTTCTTTTGAGCAATATAGACCACATATATTTCCACTTAATAAAAACTTACATTTTATTTTATTTTATTGTGAATCTGATTTAATTGTTAACAAAAGGAAAAAAAATAATTATTTAAATCTTGGCATTTTGTTTAAGTCAAATCTCATTTTTCTTTCATCATAAATTTGAATTTAATGAAGTATAGTGTACAAACCATTTACTTGTTAATTCTTCTCCACTTGATAAAGATTCTAATTTATAATCAGTGTATTGTTTATTACTATTTAAATTCTAATTAAATGAGCTTATTAAAGTTCAAAAATATTAGTAAAGGGTTGTAGGCATGTGGCTTGGCTACCCTCCCTCATCACATTTAAGTTTGTTGAATAAAGCTGTTTTAGTATTATAATTTTGTGTAGTATGGTCTTCCATCTCTTCTCTTTAAAAAAAAAACCCTAATTTTGTCTAAAATATTTTCAAATATAATTAAATGTCACAAATTACTATCATCTTCTCGTGTATGTTATAGTTGTTAATTACTACTAGACGATGTTATTTTTTTTAATCTTTTATTTATTTATTTATTTAAAAAGTTGGAAATAAATTGAGGAGACCACCAAGTAGTATAGAGTATAAAGTAGAGGTTAGAGGTTAGAGGTAGAAGGAGAATACTTTCTTTTACTCCATTTGTGATGGTTTTCAACTTATTGAAAAAGAAATGTTGAAAGAACATTTATGTGGAAATTCACTTACTATTTCTTCACACAAAAGAGTTTTTATTTTCAAATTTTTTTCCATATTTTGAGGAAATAATTTCAAAATTACTACTAAAAGAGGAAAAAGAAAATGGCATCATTGTTTTAAAAGCAACACATGAGATTAGGCTAATTTAAAAGCAGAAGCTACAAAATTTAAAGCTCAACATGAAACAACATTATCCTCAATCTCTCTTAGGTATAATGAACCACATTTAGACTTTATCACATTTACAAAAAGAGCTGTCAAAACTTTGATGATAAAAACATGTGAGGAAATTCCTCTCAAAAGATGCCATTCTAACATCCCAACTACTCCCTTCCATATGCTCATACACGAAAACGACGTATGGACATAAGAGTTGTCGAGTTTCTTTGTATGTGTTGTTTTGAAAGGAAATACTATATGTTGTTTGAATGTTGATTTATAATCGTCGAAATAACTCATAATTAATCTACCAAGTCGAATCAAAATTAGATGTATCGAGATTGCTACTTGAATTCGTGTGAGTTGTAAGAGTTGAGTTCTTTGAAACGTACCATGAAAAGATGATATATTTATATATAAGGAAAATTTTTATTCAAGATTCAACTATACATGATTTAAACCGAATACTAGGTAGTTCAAGTTGTTCCTCTCTGTAAACATTTCAATCAAGTAATTGCATTGACCAAAGATCCTCCATGCTCCAGTAGTTGTCATTTGCCCCATCCCCACGATCCCAACTTGTCTGTTGATAGCCCATAGCCTCCATATCCCCTTGAGATGAAGGGAAATAGTCATGGCTGATTTCCATTGGCTCTGCAACGTTACTAAAGCTCGAAACTTGGCTCCACGGACTGATGGCACAGTCGTCATTCGTCTCCGAACAGCTACCAATTGATATCATCTGGTCACGAACTCTCTCAACTTCCTCCTGCTGCTTGATATGCTTTTGTATCCTCGTCCTCCAGTAGTTCTTTATCTCGTTATCTGTTCTTCCGGGGAGGTGCCTTGCAATTTTTGACCACCTGTTTTATCTTCAACATTTAGCTTTATTCACATTGGGAAAGTAATTACAAAATTGTTAATGCTTTGAGTACTGTTATTGAAGACATTGATCTTCACTATTTTCCCATATTCTTTTGGAAAAGAAATGCATACAAAATAAAAATAACAAAAGGCCTTTTTGTTTTTTCCTTTTTGTGAAAAGGAAATGCTAACTACAGCAGAGGGTTCAGCTAAAAATGGAAAGTTTTCATTACTTTATTCTTCCTTTATAAGGTTTTTAAAACGTGCATTAAAGCCATCCAAAATGGTATTTTGTACATAGAGAAGATCTTGCTTTCCATGTCATACATTCCTAAAAACTTGTATTTGTATGTTCATAAAACCATTTATGTTCATGACAGATATATGTCAATTAGGAACTGTTTTTTCAGAACAGAAAGACCATAAAAAAATTCAGGTAACTATGCATTAATCAAAACAGAAAACCGTAAACTTTTCGTTAGTTGTTCTCACAAATAACTTAATTTTCAAAACTAATGAAGACACTCTTTGTCCTCGTAAGTGTACAATCGATAACTATCGTCTATCAATAACTCGAAAGAACATAAGAAAAACGAAGTTACAAAACTATTTCTTACAAGTTTAGCTCACATGATCAAGAAAACTGACCTGTTACCCCATTTAGAATGCAACTCCATGATCAATAGCTGTTCTTCAGGAGTTATATTACCTCTCCGAACATCAGGCCGGAGATAGTTCAGCCACCGGAGTCGACAACTCTTCCCAGTACGCTTAAGACCTACAAATTCAAAACAGCAGAGTTCCCCTTCAGCATAAGAAAGCAAAGATATCTATGCCAAGAAAACAGAGAGAATTTACCTGCAGCCTTGGCCAGTGAATTCCAAACTCCTTCACCATGATTGGCAATGTAATTCATCAGCATTGAGTCTTCTTCCATTGTCCATGGCCCCTTTCTCACTTCATCATCATCCTGAGAAGAACTTAATCTCTCTGTACCCATTTTCTCTATTCTCAAAACTTTCTTCTGGTTTTTCCTTAAGAGAGAGAGAAGTGGTAGGAAGCTACTAATAAGAAGTAGGGGTGGGGTTAAGTGGCTTATATATAGACAGGGCAACCCAAACCATAGGAAGAAAACTGTTCATTTTTTCATGTAATTTTAAAGACCTTTCAAAATATTTTACCTAACTCTCAATTTGTATGTATGTATGTATGCATGAGTGTTCACTATAGAATAACATGATGTTTTCCAATTTTCCATTCTCTGCATGACATACATCAATTGGTCAAATGATGGGGAAGGCAGTTTTTGGGTAAGTAGAAAAAGGAGGTAAAGTTTAAAGGATAAATATGACTTTTTTTTTTTTTATGCATATACATATATATAAAGTTATGTAATCAATCAATATAGTAGGCTTTAGGTCACTAGGGTTTTAAATAGAAGTTTACAGGAATCGTTTTCAACACTCGTTTACCATGTTGGATGTTTATGAATTAAAAGAAAAAAGGATGGCAATGGTGTTAATGAATGGATAATGGTATTCAATACATTGATATTTTGTAATGGTAATAAATGTTTTTCTTTTTTGTAAAAAAAAGATTCATCTACATCCTTTGAAAGAAAAAAAAGTTTTGAAGAAATTGTGTTCATCAATGCGAAATTTCAACCACAGAGATGTATTAATCCAGAGGTCTTTGGAAAGTTAATTTTTAAAAATATGAACAATTTAGAATAATGATCACTAACAAATGTACATTTACCAAAAACAAAAACGCACACACACACACACAAAAGATGTAACTATTCTAAAAATCAAGTCATTCATAAAAATATAGACTCATGGTAAATATAATTTACTTACAAAACTTTATGCACAACACAGCCAAGGGGGAAAAAATCCAAAGTTTGAACCAAAACATAAGACTACATCAAATTAAGCATTTGAATATGATCATGAAACATCAACCACCCCCCTTAAAAATACAATTATTTTCACTAAAAAAAAAACACATTGGTTTTAATTAAGCACTTAAAAAGTCATACCAAACCCATTATGAACTGAACTTCAACTTGTATGAAATTTAGCTATTACAAATTCGTGTAGTTGGCTGGCTTCGAGTTGCAAAGATACAACTGGTTATATGTCTCCAAAGTGCTACCTGATTAACAGTTGCATACAGAATCATAATGTTGATGGCTTCAATCCATATCATACAGAAACACAGCAGTAAAACCGAACAAGGATGAATAATTCCGCTGTCCATGGATTATTAAAGTCAATAAAATTTCTGATGAGTTTTGAAGAAAAACTACTAATCCATGAAGCAGTTTCCAAATTCAATGGCTGAAGTTTAAAGGAGGCAACACTATCCATAAGCAAATTTAAGGAACCTATGATCAGGTTTGTAAATGGGTGTGGGGTGGTGTCCATCTTTTCAAGACCCTAAAAGAAAATGATGTTATTAAAGTTAGAGGCAAGAGGACATTGGCATTTACATCAAATTGAGACAATTCAGATTTTAATGGATTCTTGAAAGTTCCGCCCTACATTCCTTCAAGCAAAAAGAGAGAGCAACTTCATAAAGATAAACCTATTGCACTTGATTTTAGAACTTCACCAAATTTAGGAAGAGGGACCTGATCTGTATTGGTGAGCCAGCATCCGCCAGCTAAACTCGAACGACATTTGTACCACAGAGGAAATTAATGAGCCAGATTGGCACAAACGAGATTCTCCCACTGAACTCCATACCCAAGTAGAGAGACAATGGAGATCTCTAAAGCAAAGTGATGGAAATTATGACAAGATTAACTTCTCCAAAGAAACTATAACAAGGTTAGATAATTTTAGATCAAGCCGCAAGTATACAAACAGAGAGTACATATAGAAGTCTGGCAAACTGTTCTGCTGCTAACGACACATCTTTAGAAAAACAAACTATACCCCCTATCATCACCAAACTTCACCCACGGTCCAGAGTCTGACAGCCGAAAACCTCAACTGCCTCATGCCTGTAAAAGGAAGGGAGGCTACTAGATTTACAAATGATCTTCAAAATGAATATTTCTTCTGAAGAGAAGCACATGTTTTTTTCATAAAATAACCATAAACAAAAGAGAGGGAGAGATGGAGCTCTCCAAGCAAAAAAGATTAAATGATTTGGTTCTTTTTATGCCTCTTTATTGGTGCAAGTGTGTGTTATCCTTTTTTCAGATTGGAAATCTTTTAAACAAGTGGAGATTTTCTTTGCCATCTTCCAAGTAAATATTCAGTTCCCACCATTTAAAAATTAAGGCCAATATCCAAATATGAACCAAAATTTTTCACTAAAATATTGTGGAAAAATGAGAATTAAGATGGTCTAAATAGATTTTTGTGCTGACTGACCTTGCTAGCAATATTATTGGAAAGCCAGTCTAAACCCTCATATAAACCCTCTCCAGAAGTTGCACAGGTGCTCTGAATGTACCTGAAATGAAATTTGTATATTAGCACACATCCGGCAGACCATGGTTCTTAAATCTTAACAGCATACAAATATGTTTCCACAATATACATTCAGGTAATCTTTGACTTGAGTAATAGATACTTAACCAATAGGCCCGGAGCTTAAACCACTCATTCATGAACCAAGAGCTAGTATAACTGGTTTCTCCCAAAGTATAATCTAAGAAAGTACTAAAATGAAAATGGACACAGTAACATGCCATATCTTGAGGAAATAAAATATAACTTTAGAAAAAAGAAACATATTTTACCAGTGACGTTGACGGAGTGAATGAAGACCAAGCTTGTCGGTTATTTCAGCAGCATTCATCGCATTTGGAAGGTCTTGCTTGTTGGCAAATACGAGCAACACAGCATCTCTCAGTTCATCCTGAAGGCAGAATAGTTGGGAAACTCATTGTCTATTTTCTTTAAGTTTGGCACAAATTATGAATACAGTTAACGCAACAGAGAAGTTTCAGATATTACAAGGAAAAAGAATTGCTGCCTCAATAAGAAGCTTAGGATTAGAAAAGCATTGTTAGGACTGCAGGGGAAGACATAGAGAAAAAGAAACCTTACACAGCATCACCAATTTTTAATTTGGTATGTATATTAAGACCAAAGTAAGAAACATGCAGATCAGTAATTTCTAAATCGTCCTGTCATTAGCATCTGAAGTGAGCAAATGAATCAAAAGCATGTAACAACAAATATAATTAATATTCTTATAAAAATATAAATTAAATATAATGAACATTAAATCTGTTCCAAGAAATTTCAAACAGGAAGCAAACTATGATATGATAGAACAGTGCCACACTTGCTCACTTTGGATGCATATATATGATAGAGAGGGAAGCAACCTAAGAAATTTCAGTTAAAAACTTTATGCAAAAAAAGAAAGCAAGTTCAATTGTATGGAAAGAAAAATAGAACAGGGCCACACCTCATTCAACATTCTGTGCAATTCATCTCTTGCTTCAACAACACGATCTCTGTCATTGCTATCCACAACAAATATAAGACCCTGTGTGTTTTGGAAGTAATGCCTCCACAGTGGTCGAATCTATTCAATTGGTAAATATTAGTAATACATGAATCAGTTACCTTCAGACTTATCCAGATACACAGTACATAACAACATCTCATCACAGATGTAGAAAAAGCAAACATGTAATGAATAATATTGAGTATTTCCAAATCTCAATTATGACACTGCCTAGCAAGCTAGACACCTTGAAACTGAGAAATAATTGGTCCATGATACAGGCATTGAGAAAGAAAAACTCTAAGCAATAATGAAGAGCAAAACAGGCCACTGAACAAAAATTACAATATGCACTTGTTTGTATGGTTGTTTGTATGCCCTTGTTGTTCTATGTAATTTGTTTTCATTCACATGTGAGGTTAGAGATTCAAACCACTAACATTTTAGTTGATATGATGGCTTAATCAATAAAAATGCAATTAAGGTGCCTTATCGAATTTCACCATAAGGTAAGAAGGTCACTAAGAACGCTAAAGGATATGACCAAGATCTCCTATAAAGTTTCTCAAGACCAAGGCCACTCAAAAAACCTAAAAAGAACTTCAAATCTTCCTAGCAAACAAACACCTACAAAGCATATAATCAAAAATTTCTGCTTTGCGCATCTTTAATAACCATATGGTATCTAGAAATTAAAATAATAATAAATAATTAGACAAGAGAAAACAAAAAGAAAAGGCTGCATTCAAACCAACATTACATCTTGGAAGCATCTCTATTTCATTTAAAAGGTCATAGGTAGGAATTCTACCATTAACATGTTATGTAATATTGTGAAATGAAATGAAGTCATACTTGAAGAAAAAGAGAGAACATAATAAGATAAAAAAAAGTAATTACGAAAATATATTCAGAAGTCATGTTCTAATCTAGACAGCAGAATGAGACTGCTGACCACAAAATATAATCAGCAACCTCTACCAAGTTTTATATTCCGTTCCCAAAGACCAAAGCCAGGAACAAAATTGACGAACACACACGAATGACAAGCAAGAAGAGAGGAGAGAGGTGCATACTTTGTCCTGACCACCAACATCCCATACAGTGAAGCTGATGTTCTTATATTCCACAGTCTCCACATTAAATCCTGATAAATGGATACACTATTCTCAAAAAAAAAATCCTGACAAATAAATAAATAACACAACACCATGGCCTATATTATATGATTGGGAATAGCATTTCAACATAATGCAAGGAATATATCAAGAGGCACGCAATTAATATCATAACTAAGCACAGAGCCATCGGCACCTAGAACACAATCAAAGCTATAGAGAAAATCTTCAATAATTTTCATTTTTCTAAAGAAAGTACAAAACTAAAAAAAGAAGAAAAAAAATCCCAATCCAATGCGTGAAGGTACCCACTTAAAGTAATTTCATAAATGAGTAACAATAATTCAAATTAAGCAATCAAAACTTGACATTTCATGAAAAAAGGTTTTGTAATCAAAGAACTCACCAATTGTAGGAATAGTTGTGACAATTTCTCCGAGCTTGAGCTTGTACAAGATCGTGGTCTTTCCAGCAGCATCAAGACCAACCATCAAAATTCGCATCTCCTTCTTGGCAAAAAGCCTACTGAAGAGCTTGGTGAAAGTCAATCCCATTTCTCCTTTCACTTAGCCGGCTATTTCACTTTGTGTAAGAAGCTAAGAGGAAACAAAAAGAAAACCACAAAAGCAATCAAATCATGCAGTCCAAGAAACAACAAAGACACGGAAAGAGAAGAAGAAATCAGAAAAAGATGAACAAATAACAATTAGAAGAATGTTAAAATCGAGATCCCCATGACAAAATCCGTAAAGATGAAAAGAGATTGAAGAAATTACAGAAGCGATAAGGGATAATTGAAAGAAGATTTGAAAAGTGAAAGAGATTTGGATTGAAGGAATACCGGAGGTGGAGAATGATGAAGAAAGAAAGGTCTTGAATGAGAGAGGAAGAGGGCCAAAAGGGAAAAACAAAGTGTAAGGGAGCTGAGTTTTATGCCACCAACGCTTTCACTTTATTCCCTTTTATTCAGCTCTTCTGTTAAACAACTTTCGGTAATCTTTAATAATTAAATATATATTCAATCATTATCATATACATATATATATATATATTACCTTTTAACTATGATAGAAAACTAGGGGTGTTTCAGTAATTTCACAACCAAAATGACTCCATTAATCTAAATTAATTTTATATTTATTTATGTTCATATGTTTATATATTTATATTTATGTTATTAATTTAGTAAAAGGAAAAAGAAGTAGTCATGAGCTCATGCCTCATCCCTCATCCCTCATCCCTCACTTCTTTCAACTTCAGTCTTCACACCATACCTCACTTCTTAACCTTAAAAGAATGAGGAAGACTCTCGTCCAACTCCATTATAAATAGAGCTCTTTTTTAATTTTCTTCAGAGTGCTCTATGATAAATACTTTAACTTTTAGGCAATCTCTTCATCTCAAAATTAGACTATATTTTATCAAGTTGACATTGTACAATTATTATTTTTTGAAAAATCTTATAATACGTCATTTAAATCAAAGAAAAGGTAAACTAATTACAAAGTGTAGCGAGAGAGTTAGATTAAGAAAGACATCCATATCATTCACAATAAGGATGTTGGATGCAAGTTTGATTTAGGCAACAGTAATTAAGAAATTATATTGCTTATTTAATAGTTGAATTTTTTATAAAAAAAATCCTATTGAAAAGCTTTTGATAAATTAATTATGCCCGAAGGAACGACATTGGATAAAAATGTAACATTTTTTCAATTAAGAAAACAAATGAAATAAAAATCGAAGGTATGAAACCTTAGGGTTCAAAAAGCCTATTAATTAATATAAAATAAATAACAACTAATTAGCTTGGAATATATAATTTAAAGAACATGATTTAATATCGTTTCAAAAGATTAAACTTTTGTAATGAAATTCCATAAATTATATTAAAGAAAGATTAATTAAATTGTATATACTTAGCTAAATTTAAAATACATAAATAAATAAATGCGCAAGAAACATGGAAATGTAAAATGGGAGAGAAATCAATAACTATATTCTATCAATTTACACCTTATAAATATTATTTTCGAATAATCATCCCTTTTTCTAAACATATAATTTTATTTGACAAAACTAATATAAGCAACTTTCCTTTAAATATTTTATTTGCATTAATTGTAATGATCCATTTTATTAATGGGACATTTAAAATTTTAAAATGTCTATATATACATGTATAAGAATCGAATTTGAATGCATAGAAATTGATATTGGTAAGAGGGGAATGAAACACACACTGTATTGTTTATATTTTTTGAATGAGAAATTGATGAATAATAATTTTTTTAAAAAAAGGTTGCATTGATTTAATTATTAATAAGAGGAAAGAATGAAAATGAAGATGATCTTGACCATTTACTAGCCTAGCTCTTTCTCCCAACCAATTACAATAGTTTCTTTGTATGTATTCTGAGTTGTTACATGCTTTCTTTGTTTTTTTGTCCATTCTCTTATTTTGGCTATGTCTTTATGTACTCTAACTTTGGACTCACATATATTGTAATAAAAACCATAATCTCATCTATCATTTTCTTTTTTCCACAAACAGGTTAATTTGATTCATCAAATTACTAATACCTTCAAAACTAGCTTCCTTTGGTAACAGTTATTTTTCTCACATCATTCTTATTATTGTTTGAATTCTCACATAATGACAACTTTTTAAATACATTTTTAACAAATCACAAAAGAAAGAGTTGTAGAGTTACACACTACAAAAAAAAAAAAAAAAAAAAAAAATCAAAGAAATTCTTACGCGGGACACAACGTCGGACAATACCACATCGGACATCACCTACCTATTCCAATACATAGTTGGTTGCATTGGCTTAAGGAAGCATTTCCGGCGTCTCCATTTTCAAACTTTATTTATTTATTTTTAATTAATAGACTTTTTCCAACATGTAGCAAAGGAACGTCGGAAAAAGTGAAGCATAATTATTTCACGTCGAGGAGAGTATATCTCAACTAGGGTAATTGATAACATGCACCCTTAGCATGTTCGTCAATTTTCGAGGCGAAGAGTAAAAGATATATCATAATTCATTCAAGAAAATGGACAAGTACTTGGATGGAGTAAGACCATTTTATTTTTCTAAATTTTTAAAATTTAACTTGTGATTGAAAAAGATTGAAACCAATATGGAAATGTTACGTAAATATGTTACTTGGATTTATATTTTTTTAAGAAGAAGACCAAAATTTACATAATTATTCGAGACACTCAAATATATTAAACAAACTTTATAATAATACGACTAAAAATAATTATAAAAAAAGGGAGAAATATAGCAACCATATTTATGATATGTACTATCTATTTTCTTGTATGACAAATTGGTCAAACACTTAATAGATTAAACTTTAAACTTTAAAATTAATAATACAAGTTTTATACGTTGAAGTATACTCGGTAAGGTACTAAAGTTATGTACTACATTATTTGAATCATACCTCAAATACATTCTGGCCATGCATTCCCTAATTATTTTAAAAACAAAATTAAATCCAATTTTGATATGCTGACTTTTTTCTAGTAGCTCTCAATAAAGTTAAAAAAAAAAAAAAAAACTGATCAAAATCAGGTTGGGATTTATGCCTCTAATTACTTGGTATTAATACAAAGAATAAATGGAAAGATAAAAAAAGGCATTGATTTATACAAGCAATAATTAATTAAAACCAAAAAGAAAAAAGAAAAAAGAAAAAAGAAAAAAGAAAAAAGTTTCTCACTACATTCCATTGTACCATATCCATCTCCCTCAAATCTCTCCCCACCGTCAGATCACCCAACTGCTTTTATTACCAATTTTTGTTATGGTCCTTATCAAAACCCTATATATAATTTTTGTTAATTAATTAATTAAAACACATAAACCTTTTTTAAATTTTAAAAAAGAAGAAAAGAAAACATGAAAGTTAACGAAGAGCATAACAATGTCTTCCACGTCTCCTTCAACATGCATATCCCATATTTTTTTCCTGATTAACAAGACTTTATAACGACCTAATCATGATTATTATTTCAATTAAAATACATTTACTTATTTATTTTGTGCCTTAAAAATACTTAAGTAAGAGAGCTCAACAGTCATAATCAACAAACAATATCAACCGTTGGATCAAAAATTAACCAACGGTTTAAGATCCAATGGGGTCCACTACCCCCATTGCCTTTCCTCACTAATAAAAACCTTCGTTAATAACATTACAAGACATCCATTTTCACTTTCACTTCAACAAAACAAAAAAGAAATCTCCCCTTTGCTTATTTTCTCTTCTTTCTTCAACCTTTTTTCTTTTCTCTCTTTTGGTTGAACAAGCTTTTTTGCATGGAGTTTGATTCCAACTTCAAAGATGATCTTCCCCTCTTTTCGAGCTTTTTCTCCGATAAAACGGAGTCGAAGCCGCAGCTAGTACTTGACGACAACGACAACGATCACGGCCAGTTTTCGGGCATGGAGTTAGGCCGCTCTTCTTCCCCATCATCATCATCCAAGGGTTTGTTCCATAGTTTACAACTCCACAATAATTTTGAAAATCATAACCATAATCAATATCTCCATCAATATTTCCCCATCAATGGATCATCTGATCATCATCATCATCATCCAATGAATAACAATAACGATAATCATTTCTCCATTGATCATGGTTCCTTACAAAACCTTCTTTCTGAAATTCCAATTACAACCCAATATTTTGATCCAAAAATTGAACCTAATTTCACCAATAATGAATTCTCCAAAGATCAAAGCTTTGAAAACATCGGGGCCAATAAGTTCATGCATGGCTTTCTAGGGTGTGGGAATAATGTTTGGACAAATTTTCCTGGAAACTTTTTGCCTCAATTTTCTCAGCTCCCAAACAGCCATCTAGGGCTGGGATCATCATCATCTAGCAGTGGTAATTTCAGTTTCATTGGGTATGATCACAACAAGAAGAGAAAAAGAATTCAGCTTAGAAAAGAAAACAAGCCTCCAAAGAAGCTTCCAAACATAATTAAGGGACAGTGGACTCCTCAAGAAGACAGGTACACAAATAATTTAACCTAAATTTATATTTACCCTTTGATATTTTCATCGTTTTGTTTTCGGTGTGATGAACGTGCTAAGAATGTGTAACTTAGTTGAGGTATGTTCAGGGACATCTCCTAATTCGTTTTGTCCAATTTTAAGAAAATATATATTTTGTGTGTTTTGGCTTTTGAGTATGATGAAGATGCTAAGAATATGTGACTTAGTTGAAATGTTCGGGTGTACCTCCTAATTTTTTTTGTCTAATTGTTTTTTCTAAAATGTTTTTGTGATTTTTTTTTTCAATTTAGGGTTTTAAAAACTAAATCGTGGTGATTAAAGTTATGTGTTTTATTTAATTTTTTTTAGATTGTTGGTCCAATTGGTTGATGAATATGGTATAAAAAAATGGTCACAAATTGCAAAAATGCTGGAAGGAAGAGTTGGGAAGCAGTGTAGAGAGAGATGGCACAACCACCTGAGGCCAGACATTAGGGTTTGTTTTCTTTCTCTCTTCTTCTCATCCATATACATACATATATACATACTGAGATATTGAGAATACTGATATATTGAGAATACTGATATATTGAGATGTGGAAGTGATTTCTTGTATTTGATTTCCGTACATATGCATGTCTATCACACATTACATGTGTATATTTGTACCGGCATACCATACATTTTGCATATATGTCAACACGCAAATTATAGTATATCATTTAATTCTTGAATTTAAAATTGAATGATTCGCTATTTTAACGCGTGTCGCACATCGTATCGAAATATGACGTGAACGTTTTGGTTTTTATTAAAAGGTATGATCTTTTTCGACACAATTTTATGGAGTTTTAAATACTTTCCATGTCTACCATTTGTCTATTTGTAGTTGACAACTCATGGACAAATTGAAACAAACCTAATTATTTTAGGGTTTATAAGTAAGAAAATTAGCTTTAATTTCCATTGTATCCAAGGAAAGGCCATATTAGTGATTGGAGTAATTGTGTTGTTTTCCCTTTTGTGTGTATTCATTGGGTCATAATGTGAGTTTGATGAAAAACAACCAATTAGAGATGATTAGAGATGATTTGATGTAAAAAACCCAAGTGTTTTGTAATTAATTTTCCTTCCAAAACTTTGCCTTTATTTGAGCATTTTTTTGTAACAGTCATTAGAATCCATCTTTCATTAGTTAATTGTTGTAAATGAAAGATCAAAGGGTTGTTAATGAGGGGAAGTTGGGTTTTTGGCTTTTTGGGGATTCATAATTTTGTTCTAAAAACAAATAGAGTAACGTTCAAATAACTATTTTTTTCTTTTTTTAAATTTGGTCAAATGTCAGTCAAATTAAAAAGAAAGAAGCTATAATAGCTTTTAATTTTCTTTTTTTTTTTAAAAAAAATAATTACAAGCCTAAATAATTCAAAAGTATTTAAAGAAAATTACAAATTATTAAACTATGAATAAACTCATTATCATATATATTGAGTGGCATAGTTTTGAAAAGTAATTAAAGTTGGCTGTTCTATTATTCTAATTAATATCCACATAATCTTCATTTAGGGTGTTGGTTGATTTAATTTTGAAAATAAATTGATTTTGGGGGAAAAACATGAAGTATTCCATGGCTATTGAAACACACTTTCAAAGTTTATTTCAAATGGTTTTTCGAAAGAGTTTAAATATAAATACACTTTTTTTTTCTATTTTCTATCCAAATAAACCCTATACTAATAATATTTTTTTTATAAAAAAAAATCTTTTATTTTTTTTTCACTATAACAAAGGTAGGGTGATTTGGAAATATAAGAAAAGAGAAAATGATATGTTTATAGAGAGTTGAGATATGCTCATATTGTTCTAAATTATATCTCATTTTTAATTTTCTTTTTTTTTTTAGTGTGATAATATGGGGGTGAGAGAATCAAAGTTACCTCATAACTTTGATTACAACTTTAAATTTAATTCATAACCACAGGCTAGCATTTTATACACATTTAGATCATAGACTAAAATAATAATAATAATAAGAGTTAATTACATATTATATACACTCGTCCTTAGGGTTAAATACCTCAAATAAAAATTCCCTACCATAAAATAGCCATTTATAAGCATGGGTTTTTGGTAAGTTCCATTTTATACTATTATTTAAGTAATTATGAGGATCATTTCAACAATGGTAATGCATTATATAATTATTACTACAAAATGATGCTCATATCCAAATATGTTAGGTAAGTTGTTAGTACTAATTAACATTAGTACTAACATGTGATGTTACATACACAACAAATTAAAAAAAATACATATCTAAGATTAAACAGAAGATTATAACAAATAAATAATAAAAAGTGGAATGGTGAATGCAGAAAGACACATGGAGTGAAGAGGAAGACAGAATCTTGATTGAAGCTCATAAGGACATTGGAAATCGATGGGCGGAGATTGCCCGGAGGCTACCCGGACGGACGGAAAACACCATAAAAAACCACTGGAACGCCACAAAACGCCGTCAAAATTCCAAGAAATTCAAAGGCAGAGACGCCGATTCCATCAATAATAACAAAAGTAATCCCAACGGCGGGGGCGGCTCCATCCTTCAAAATTACATTAAAACCCTCACCGCCGTGGAAGAACCGAACCAAGCCCCGGAATCGCTGCCGCAGCTGGTGGATACACACAGCCCTGCCGCCGAAGACGGCGGAGGGTATTGCTTCGGGTACGGAATGGAATCGGGATCGGGGTCGGAGTTGGAGTGTTTGAATCTGCTGCAACAAAACGATGCAATGAAGTCGGAGATGGATCTGCTGGAGCTGATTTGTCAGGGGAATCTTTAATCAACAATACAATATAATTTGGTATACATAAATTATATTTCATAATAAATTAGGGTTTAAACTCCAAAAACTTCAAACTCAACCCATCATCGTATGGAAAAGAGAAACTCTCCTCTTTTCTTTTTTCGTTTTAAGGATTTTATATTTCGAGTTTAATTTCGAAATATGGTTGGTTGCTGGATATGAATCTTGATGTTTTTTTCTTAATGTTTAACTATGAGATTGAAAATGTGAATGACAAGGAAAACTCGGAGAAGATACATTCAGGTACGTATACTAATCTTACTATTTAGCATTTTATTATTGAAAAAAATCAGTTGAGTTTTATGTTTGAATATTTTAATTTACACTTTTTTTTGAGTTTGATAACTATTTAGGTTTGTTTTAATATCTACTTCTTTACTTTCCATTCTATATACTTCATAACTAAGCTTTTGCATTTCTTTTTTCCATTTCTAAATATATATAAACAAAATTTAATACACTTTATTAAGTTTTTTACAAAATTTAATACACTTTATTTAGTTTTCAAAAAAACTTAATTTATTTAGTAAAAATAATACAGAAAGGAAGGTAACAAAACAAAGAAACCAATTTATTTATAATTATGCTTTTAAAATATTTCTAGACTAATCATTTGGATTGCTTTCCGAAGAAAAAATAAATTTTTAAACAGAGAATATTCTGAAAAATAACAAAATATATATATATATATATATATCTCTATAATCAAATATCTCTATAATATATATATAAATTAAATTTATCAAATTATTCGTGGCACATCTTACTTTTTGCTTCTTTTTTTTTTAAATTGCTTCAATTTTTTTTCTTTTAATTATCTATATATTATAGAGATATTTTTAAAATAACAAAATAAATTAAAATATTTACAAGTTATAACAAAATTTTGAATTCTATTATCTATTACTTACTATATATTGTAAATCTTTTTGTAAAATCTACTACTTTTAAAAATTCTTCTATATTATATTTATTTTCGATATTTGGATTTGGAAACAGTTTTTTAGTAGTAAAAGTAGGAAACTAAGTGGGAGTATAGAGTTTATTATAAAACTATTTTACTCTTTATTTATGTTATAACATTTTAATTACATTTGAACAACCTACGCTCAAAGGTGTCTATTTTGTTTAGAAATTTCAAAAGGAAATATTGTTTAACAGTAACTTAGCTCAACTAATAAGTAATAATTGTTTCATCATTCTACTTTATTTGAGTTATAAACTTAACATGATAGTAAAATTTCACCAATCAAATCAGGGACACCAATCGGGTCTCCGAATTGGGGATGGGCAAGGATACCCATCCCAAACTCCTCCCGAATCATTTTTTTTTATGTATATATATTTTTTTATTTTATAATATATTTTATTTATGTTTTAAAACATTTTATTTACATATTTTTTAAAATCAATCTAAGTCAGTGGTTTTTAGATTAAAACAAGTGAAGAATATTGGTGATACAAACAAAAGAATTCCTCAAATAAAAAAGAAAAGACGATTTAACCTAAAATCCACATTTATTATGGGTTCTAATTTTTATCTAACATTCAAAGGAATTCAATAAACTGCATTGAGATTTTTGTAAAAGACCAACCTTGAAAATTTTGAAGTATATCAATGTATTTTTCTATGATTAAAGATAAAATAAATGAGGGTATAGTAACTGTAATATTAAAGTACTCTTTTTTTTAGTTTTTATTGGAGTTTTTTCAAAAATAAAAAAATATAATCGACAAACTATTTACACTCACTAAAAGAAGTAAGGGTTCTCCGGATGCAGACATGTGTCAACAAAAATCACAAAACACCTAAGGAATGTCTATACGGACGCACAAGGCCACAACAAGGAGAGTGTCGACAGTACTGCATCAGGATAGGCAAAACTGACGCGCAAACCGGACAATGTCAGCTAAAGTTTTTTACCAACGCACACTCTACCACAAAACGTCTGGAAAAGCCTTGTCCAACGTCTGGTCGAATAAAGTATTGTGTACGTATGGTCAACGCGTTGACAATAGGGTATTGTCGACGTCGTATCTTACGCCGACATAAAGGAAAAACTGACGTGGTGTCAGCGAACCTTGGCCTGACGCTGCATTGATAAATGCATCCATGCCCAACACATTTTGTGCATCAAATTTTTTTAATAATATTTTTATTTTTTATTTTTTTGCTATTAGATCGAATTCCATTTAAATTCAATCAAATTCTAAAAACAATTAACATAAAATTAATAAAAATTTATTAAACTTCCAAATCAAATTTAATTAAAATTAATCCAAATATTAAAAAAGTGCACGTTTGTAGGTTCAAAAATTACATGAATAATAAAAACTAAAACATAATTCTAAGCGTCATAGATGACAGTTCCCCCATGCCTCAAAACCTACCATGACATGAAATTAAATTTAGATATATATCACCCAATAAGAAATTAAAGAATTTAAAAGTTGAAAAATATGTACCGCACAAGTGCTCGAGTGAGTTCTCCCATCATTGTCCTCATTTCTTCCATCTGTTGGGCATTTTCTTCATGGTTGTTTTCTTGTATTGCTCGTGCATGCAAGTCTGTCACTTCCTCAAGACGAGCTTTTAGCTTGGTAACCTCCCTAGTGTACATCTCTTGCTCATATGATTTAGACGAAGAACTACCAACAATGTTTCAAGAATTTGGCTTGGGGTCCCAACCAAGATCTTTTGAGTAGCCCGCTCGTCTACCCAAGACTGTCTCGCATATCTCGTCCCCATATAGTGGTTGAGAACTCTTTGGGTTAGGGTGGGATTGATGTTCCAACATTTGATTCTGCAAGAAAATTTTATTAATTAAGTCAAACTTGTAAATTAAATGTACAAAATAAGACAAAAGTATTGCATAAACTTACATGAGCATTCACAACCACCTGTGAAACGAACTGGCCACCCTGAGCATGTGTTTCTTTGAACAACTCCACACGATCAACTGAATGACCTCGTTGTTCAGCGAGCTCATGTTGTTGTTGTAGAAACGACTTAGAGCCACTACTGTGGTTGTCAGATTGCTTCACTCCAGCAACCCTGTTCATCATTGATTACTTCTACATGAAACAATCAAAATGTTAAATACAAAAAACAAAAAATGAACTACCGTTTGAGAACATTAAAAGTTTTAAATCACTTGAAACTGTCAAGTAAGGTAGTGATCGCAGAGGAAGTGCCAATCTTCCACACGATTCTTCAATATGGAGGGTGGGTTGGCACGTGCTTGTTCAGGATCACTGAACTTCTTAAAATGGCGGTGGTTCTGCCCCTTGAACTCCTTCCAGGTACGCATTTGATACTCAACAAATCGAGTAAGTGTTGGATCTGTGAAATCCAACATAAACCATTGCTACAAAATAAAATTAGACACAGATTAGGATTATATATATATACATAGGTAACATATGTGTACGGGTAATTTAAAAACTTACCTGTAAACTGTCCTTCACAAGCTTGATGTACTCCGGAGTAGTGCCAGTCCACTTAAGAGCGTGACCTGGAAAAGTATCCCGCGTTAACTCGACAATGGTACAACTGAAGATAATGGCATGTGGGGAGATCGGTTTATCTTTTCTTGGAACGATGGATATGGGGATCTTCCCATTTTGCTGCACGTATCTATCCAACTTCAAGTTCCTCGAGTGCTCTCGTCTTCTAGGAGTGCGAGCAGTAGGTTGAGAGCCATCTATAAAAACATAATGATATCAGAAATAGAACTCCAGGTTTATGCAATTAATTGATTATGTAACAATGACTAACCTGACGTGTCGCCCACTGATGACGTGCCTCTTGCGTCATTGAACTTGTTGACGTTGAAATAAAAAAGAGCATCACTCTCATCGAAACTGGCAGAGAATGACATAGTATCTATGGGCGTATAAATCAAAATTAATTAAACATATGAGAGTATTCGAAAGTGAATATATAAAAAATTGAAATATATGTGAATACGTGATTTGTCATTATTATTTGTCATCACTTGATCTGCTTTGAACGGATAAGTGTTCATCATCATCATTTATGAAGTGCACAACGACATCATGTGCACAATCGATTTTTCCACCACTATAAGATCAACGTCGAGCCTACACAAGGTGTCATCCTCAATGTGTTCATCCACACAATGTCCGACAACGATTTCGAGTACATTCAGTTGTTGATCCTCAACATCCCATATACGTTTATTTTGGGTCACTTGAAGAACTTTCCAATTGACACCATTGTTTGGGTCGTTGGTGTAAAAGACCGATGTGCCTGGTTCGAGGTAACATCAATTTTCCTACTAGGAGATCTTGGACCAGGTATTGGCAATGACATGAAGAAGTTCGACTCTTTCATGCATTTTTAAGGTGGAAAATTGTAAGGAATTAACACTACATGACACATACTATACGAGGTACTCATATGCTCAATCAGATTAAACCGACCAGAAACTAATCCCAAACGAATGTTCCGTAGATATGAAGTGAACTTTGAAAATTAAGAACTTATTTTTTATGACTAACCTTGTACCGAGACTTACCACAAGTTGGACAATATTGCAAATCTCCAAAATTCTTCCAATACTAAGTCATATTTACAAGCATGAATAGTCTCGTATCTTAGGCCCAAGTCACACAATTTTTGTTTGGATTCATAGAATGAGCTAGGGATATTCGTACTACACATTGGAAACGCACATTTTAATATCTCTAACAACATGTCGAAGGACCTGTTGCTCTAACCGTTGAGAACCCTCACATACATCAACGAAACAAAAAAGTTTAAGGATGAATATTCATAATAGCCAAGGTTTGGTTTAATAAATTCTGAAATATATTTTTCGTCTCTTGCACTCCATGATACACCCAATTTGTGTAGGAGGGGGATATTCTAATCGTTAATAATTGAAAATTGAAATTGAAAAACTATATTTCGTGATATTTGAAATATATTCTAATCTTTGTCCGTTCGTACTCATTTATGCGATACTTCGCAACCTCTAAAAATTGAAAAACTCCTTTATACTTAACCGAAAATTTATTCTTAAGTTTCATCCAACTCTTGTCCATCGTTAAAGACCTAGAACATAAGTACGTTTACTTAGTCTTACATTCTTCCTCTCAAATGCTAAAAGGTTACTCCATGAATCAGGTACACCTCACAAGTATCTAGGTTTAAACTAAAAAATCTATCTAACGCTTCCAACTAACAAGCGTTAGAAGCCACCTAACACTGCGAACAAATTATAAAACAATAAAGGCTACCATAGTATAACTAAATAAACGCTACCTTACTTCTAGCAAACAAATCATAATCACAAATAATAAACTATATGCTACCATAACTGCAGGATAACCATAACAATAATCAATAAAAATTTCCAGTATTTAGATTATTTCAACAAATTCTCAATTTCATCAATTCAACACTTTCAATACATTTAAATCCCTCTATAACAATCACAATTTCAATAATTTAAATCCTAACATATTACAATTTTCAAAATTCAATATATACGTATAATTTAATTCTTAAACAATTCATATAAATTTTAATTAAAAAACTTTCAACAATTTCAATATACAACCTATACATACAATTTAATATCAATCATACATTTAATTATTCATGCAACAAATTTAATACCAAACATACATACAATATATAATCTACAATTCACAATCTATACATACAATGTACAATAGTATACATACAACCTAATCTACAATATATATTTATTCTGAAACAAAAAAATAAATAAATACAACTCTTTATCGAAATGTAGAGATGACGAAATAACTCGACGATGAAAAGGAGGACGGTGGGCGGTGGACAGCGACGAGCAAGGACTTGAAGGACGACAATAGTGGCTCACAACAAACAACGACTCTCTCTCTTTTCTCTTTCGTCTTTCTCTTTTCTTACTCTCGTGTGTTCTGTGTTCTATGAACACATAACACTTTGTTAATAGTGGTTCTCGCGATGCAGCTCAAAAACGTCGTGAGAACCCCTAATCCCGATGGCATAAGTGACTACATCGATATTTCTCTAGGTATTCTCGACATAGTCACTTAATTATGGCGCAATGAAAAAGTTTTCAAAAATTTTCAAACGTCACACTTTCTTCCGATGTTGTCAAACCCTACGTCGACTGAAGGTTTAAAAAGCGCATCATTTCACTTTTCGACGTCGGAGAAGGATTGCAATAATTATTTAAAGGTTGAACATTTGCTAATGTGGTCAACCCAACGTCGTCACAGGTCGACAAATGGTTGACGATATGCAAGTATATGTCGGCATTGATAGAAATTTTAATAATAATTTCCACTTTTTTCAATGTCACCCAATGCCATGTCGACGGTAGCTGGGGCAATAGCCGATGTGTGGTGTCGAGAAAAATTATTATTATATTAATGAAACGTTACCTCGACATCGTCGTGCGTGGCGTCAGAGAAGATGTATGTTGTCTCAACATCTTCAAGCCTATGTCGGCATAGATGACAAATTCCGACACTTTTTTCATGCCTTTCGAGAACTTTGTTTTCTTGTAGTGACTTCAAAGAACAAAACCACTAAAAAGATCAAATTTATTATACATGATTTTTCGATTTTTGTACCAAATATAAATATTTTGTCAAATATTGTGTTTTTGATCCTTTCTCTTTTATTTTTAAAATGAATCAAGTATAACTCAATATCATACTAATGTTAAAAACTTCAATTATTTACGATCTGACACGAAAATAATTATGCATTTTCATATAATTGTTCAAATATTATAATGACATTCCAATATTGCACCTCTATTATTAATTAGAAAAATACTGAAATTAGTGAAAAGGAAAAAGAATTCCATAAATAATTTAAGTATGTAATTAATGTTGTTGAATTTTTAAAAAACATATAAAGTAATATGCATGTATGATTAAACTTTTATTTTATTACTTTATTATTTATTTTGAAAACAATAGAATACAAAAATTATAAAAAAAGATATATATATTTTTATAAATTTTCCAAAATAAAATAAAATGTGAAAATTTCAAAATGATAGTAATATAAAAAAATTTAAATAAACATTCTTTTTATGCTATTTCTCAAACTCAAAATAAGTTTCTCCTCTTTTTAAAAATTCTTTTTAATTCCTAGTCCCTAAATTTTAAAATAAAATTTTTTAATTTTCAAATTTATAAAAATAGATTTATTTGATTTTGGAGTTTTAATTTTATACTTCTATTTTAAATAATTATATAACATTTTAAGTTTGAAATAACTTCTAAAATTTATATGTTTTCTACAACTATTTTTAATTTTAAATATCATATAATTATTTTTTAAAAAATTAAACATTTATTTTTAGTGACTTTGAAAATTTATTTTTTAAAACTAGTTGACCAAATGGGTTTATTGTTATATAAACTTGAAGACTTTCAACACTTAAAGGACTAAAATCACATATTCATTCAAACATAAGGACTAAAACGGTAGGTTTTCTCTAAATTTTTTTTGAAAATATATCTTAAAATTAAGTCCATTTAGATACAAATTTCTCTCTCTCGGTCATATTTCCTATTTTTAAAAAAAAAACTATTATTGCAGTAATATTGAACATTCGATAATCATTAACCTTCTAAAGAAAGATTAACCTTACAAACACCAAATTAAAATGATCACAATTCAATAATAATTGAAGTTAATAATAGTGGATCTAAAAATTTTGTTGAAATAAGAAATATAAGTGAGACTTGAACCTAAATCTAGAGAGATTGAAGAGCAATTTGATTCACTCCTAATATTGATATTATGTTGGTTATATATAAAGAACATAATCTTGAGGGAGTCGAACTGCTCTTATACTATACTAAATCATCTAGTGATTGAAGTGCACTTTCGTTCTCTAATAACATGCATGTTTCAATGATTATTAATTTTCCCTTTGTCATATAAATGAAAAAAAGTTGTTTTAAATGACAAAGTTGTTGAAAATATTTACAAATATAGTAAACTTTTATAGTATATATATCAATGACCAATCAATGATAGACAATGACATTACCAATTAGTAATAAATAATAGTAGTTTATCAATATTTATCAATGATATTTTGCTACATTTGAAACAATGTTCTAAATAAAATATATAACTAAATGAAAATATTACTTTCACTCACTTAAATTTATAATTTAATTAAGATTAAATTTGGCTCATTTAACTCTTTGGCTCATTTAACTCAAAGGTCAAACGTGAACTTTTTTTCTAGTATACAATAATTGTCTTGTTAAAAATAATGTTACAATTTTGTTAATGAAATTTTTTTCATAGCTACCCTCCATATATTTTCTATATTTTCAATGCACCCAAAATTCCTTATATTTACAATAATTTCTCCTTTTTAATTATATTCTTTTTGTAAGAGAATAAATAGCCCAAGACTCACTCTTACATTTGGAATTAAGAGTTAAAATTGGAACATTTATAAAATTTTTACTTCTATTTTTATACAACAATCTTACTTAAAAACAAAGTATAAATAAAATTTGAAAAATAAACTTTGAAAAATAAAAATTTTATAACCAAGAGATAAAAAAAAAGTAAAATTTGAAAACAAACGGCGTTAGAATTCGATGAATCTCAAAAACATACTATTGAATATTGTCTATTAAACAAACAATTAACTTCTAATCTACCGTATATTCTAAACTTTTTGGTTTGTATCAATTTAAATTATGACTTTAGAGTTTTATCAATTTATAAACCTCATACTAGCTAACAATTAGATTCATTAAGACTTTGAACATTTATAAATGCATTGATTTAAACCCCAAACTTACAAAATTATATCCGACTTAAGCCTTTCGTAATGTTTTATTTAAACACACTCCTGAAAGTTTAGACTTTAAATTAATATAACTATTAGTTTGAAGTTAATTGATACAAGTCTATAGTTTAGAGGTATAAAAGAAAGAGAAAAAAGAGTGACTATTATATGAGACAAAAAGAAAACACAAAAACTACAAATTCTAGTGGTATAGTAAACTCTAGTTGTATGTTACACGTGGTTATAAAAACTAAGAGAGGAAAAAAAATATTAAGAATAGTTGCAAATATAGCAATTAGATTCAAAATAATTAAGTATATAACAATATTTTTAAAAAAATCATAAATATAACAAAATCTATCGAAGTTTTTTATTTATAGGTCATGTTGCAAATATTGATCTATGATGATAGATTTTGCTATATTTACAATTTTTAAAATTGTTGTTACATACTTAATTACTATTCTTAAAATTGCCACAAATTATAAATATCCAAAATAATAATAATAATTTACAAAGACTTGAGTTTTGAGTTCATACGCTTAGCCCTTGAGTACAAGAAAACTCCCATTAGAGCTATGCCCGTTCCTGCAACCAAAATTAAAATCACAGTTGTAATGTTGGAGTGTGCAACTGTTGGTTGGAGTTGGTTTTTCTTTTTCTTTTTTCCTCAAATCTATATTGAACCAACCATGATCTCTATGGTAAACGTTTAAACCAACTTTGACCTGTGAATTTTGTTCTTTAAACTTTTTTTTTAATATTAGTTTGGATTTTTTTTCCAAAATGCTAACTAGTCCCCTCTTTATGTATTTAATAGAGCTATTTTTTATTATGTAATGTATTATAAATTATATAATTATTGCAAAATAATAACCATAAATCTTTTTAGGAAAATGTTTTTTTTGACAAAATATTTATATTTCATAGTAAAATTGAAAAAAAAAATAGTTTAGTTCCCTAAAATGTAATGTAAATAGTTAGTTAATTTTTTTTTTAAATTTTTAAAACCCCTCTTTTATGTTAAAATTAAAAATTTGGTCTCTATAATTTATTATACTTATAGTTTGGTATGGAGTCTTTGATTTGATAAACTCATAGAAAATAGTCTCGTTCATATGGACTATTACATGAAGGTTTTTCAAACCATAAGAACTACATATGAGAAGTTTTATCGAACTATGTGAACTAGAATTACAATTTGACCAACTTTTTTAAAGAAATTTTATTTGTAAATAAATATAATTTATAAATAATAATTTATTGTTAGACTAATTTTATGATTTATAAATATATAATATCAAACACATTTAAACATTATTTTAATTAAAGTTCAAATTTATGAATCTGAGACTAAACGTGTATGAAAACATCAAATATAACTCTATTTTTACTAAATATCTTGTTTCTCAAATTTTAGTTTTCACGTTTTCTACCCGACAAGTTCTAAACTTAAAAAGGTTTACAATTGAATTTTGCACCTTTATTAAGTCATTTTATCTTTCTTTTACTTTTATTTTTTTCATATCAAAGAGACTTACCAACTCCAAAATATTAACTTTAAAATTTCTAATTCCACTTATCAAACACTGGATGAGCCTATGATGGTAACCATTTCAGTAATTTAGATTATTATTTTAATGGCAATTTCCCTTAAATTGAAGGAAGCCTAAATGTATTAAGCAAATTGTAAAGAAGGGTATGAGAAAAAAATACCAAGGGCGTTTAGAGGTGAGACTGTTGTTTGGAAGAAAATAACCGAAGACACTATAACCACCACTCGCTTCAAAGAATTTCCTACTGCATGGGTCACCGGTGAAATTTCTTGTAGTATTGAATATGAAACCTGCCCAACCAGCAAAACCAACAAATATTGATTTGGTCATCGAGTTTTTCTTGTTTTGATATCCATGTTTCGACCTTACAACGTAAGGAACTAAACACAGATGTAGGAATGTGTATGAAAATTTAGTAACCTGCTGATAACTATGAAAACAGATGCCAGATAGAAGTAACCTAATGCATAGTTCTCTAATATTCAACCCTTGATTTGCCTGAAATAATAATTAAGAAGATTAGAAACAGGCCCCATTAGTGGCAATATTGTAAATGAAGCAAATAAATTCTTAAACCCGTTTGATAACCGTTGCGTTTTTTCTTTTTCATTTTTGAAAATTAAGCATAATTCCACTTGATTTCTTACCATGGTTTGAATGTTTCTAGAGTAAAAGTGTTGAATTGTTAACCAAAATTTTAAAACTGTTTAAGGGTGGAAGGGGTGTGTGTTTATACGATTAATTTTTAAAAATAGAAAACAAAAGAAACCAAAGAATTACACGGAACTTACTAATGGAATGTATTTCATTTCACTTACAGCTAATTTCAAGTATGAAGGACTAAATTTAGTGCCTTCAAGGAGAAGAGCCGAGGGAACCAGCAGGATAAACGAAATGATGGTAATTACAGAGAACAAATTGATGTTGTCCAGTGCCTGCTCAAAAACACCCAATAATTAAAGACCAAGAGATTAAAAAATAAAATAAGATAAAACAAGCCATTCAACTAAAAATCATAAGGTGTATTAGGTCCAATACTATATTGCATAAACATTAGTTCCATCGCAAAACAAGTTCCCATGGAGAGGAATAATTCAAGCATCTTTCCCTTTAAGATAGTAGTACCTATTTGAGTTTATCATTCTTCGGTTGAATTTCCGTTCAGTGTAGGTTATGATACTAAATATCATGATGTTTCATCTCAAAACACAAATTGACAATAAGAAAAGTAATTTATAGTCATTTTTGTCTAAGAAAATTCTTAGCAAAGAGTTCAGTCATCAGAGACTTTATGTGTTATTTTGAAAACACTGAAGTATAGAAAGTTCAGCTCGTACCTCTTTGTGGACCATGAGCTTTTTGCTGAAGATATTACGTGATTGATTGGTAAGATTTGAAGCCATGGCACTGCTGAAGCCAATCCTGTAACCCAAAATCAGAGGCTTGTTACACATTATTTTAAGGTTGTTAGTTTTTTAAGCACTTCAAAATTCCTTCCAAACAACGAGAATCAATTTGGTGTAGGTATATAATCGAAAACTAAACTCAAAAATGTCTCTGAATCAGACATTCTTGATTGTTTAGATTGGATGTGAAAATAAGTAAGATGAGGATCTTATATCTTACCAATTAAATGAGGCTTCAGTAAAAGAAGCGAGTGCCACTCCTCCTACAACGGGAACCAGAGAAAAAACAACCCAAAAACTGGGCCTCTGCATGTGAATGCAGCACAAAAGTTGATCAATTTTTTTATTCATTAATCACCAATCTCACAACCTGTTACCACAATTGTTTTTTCATAGTTTATTTAGGGTAAATCAAGTTATTTTAGACTCACTCCTCACACAGTTCATCAATCCAAATTCTAATCAGAGTAAGAAATTAGTGAAATTGTCTGAACTAATCTAAACAAGTTTCCATCCATGACAGATTCACAACTCTCACCCTTCTAGAAAATTCGTTAAAACAGTTTTTCTCGGTCCATCATGGTTAAGATTGGCCACCGAGTTTCCAAATCTTATTTAGTTTTTCATTGAGAAAGCTCAAAACAATATATAGTTTGCATATAAAGTGAATAGGTTAAATTTTTAATTGCAATCTCGGTGTTCAATCACTTTTTCAATAAAAAATTTTAAAGTGGACCTAGCGATACAAGTAAGCCAAACTTGATTTAATCTTTTATCCAATGTTTAGAATGTCCTATTTTGCTATCATTCACATATTAGATTCTTCCAAAATTAGTATGATCTATGAGGCCAATTTAAACATCAACCGAAAAAAAAGTGGATAGTGAAGTTGAGGTACCTCAGCCAAAAACAAAGCAGAGAGAAGGACAGTGAAAAATGGCTCCATTGCTTTGATGGTGTGAGTAAATGAAACCGCAACTCTCCCAAGACTCACATTGGTTAATATGTTTCCCATTGTATGCGCTACAGCCAGTGGAAGAATGGTAGCAAACTGAATAATAAATATCAAATACAAATTACTAACTAAATTCGATCACTGTATTCCTACATAAAATAAAAATGACCAACTGAATAGTGAATACTAAAACCATATTAATGTTTGGATAATGTTTTTCAAACTTGATCCTTATGGTTTAAGAGGTGAGTTAAAAAGTTGTTTTTCATGAGTTTGTCAATTATTATTAATATACTATCAAAGGTTCTATCTAAAAAAGTATGAATTGTTCCTTTGTTTTTATTGATGGGAGATTCTCAACATGTCCTTTAAAATGATAACTCTTTGGATTCACAAGTTTTTATCGGATCTTAATTTCATTTTATTTGGACTGAATATCCACTTGAGATTATTATGAACTTTGATACCATATTTAACAATATAAGGTTCTATCTCAAAATTAAATAACAATAAAAGGAATAGCTCATCTATTTTATAAAAAGCGTGAGTTCTCTTGGTTTTTTTTAATGTGAGATTTTCAACATCTCAGTAACATATACCAATATTTTACTTGGTCACTTTTAAGTACAACCATTGGTATGCTAAATTTAAATATCCAACATCAAGGATAGGTGTATATGTTAGATTACTATGTTAAACTATGCTCCATTTGTCTAATTGGTCTATTTTTATAGCTAACAAAAGTTTAGGGTTAAATAAATTACTAGATACTAAGTTATGTTTATTTTCTGAAAATATGATCTATTAATAGAAATCTAAAAAGTGGATTCCATTTGATTACGTTTATTAATTTTTACATGTATTCTATAAGCGTAAATAATATGTGAGACACATTTTAATTCTTAATCAACAAATGCAATCCAATTATAGAACTGAGGATGGTTAACCTCGTTACATTTGAAAATGACGTGGAATCCATTAGATACTTTTGAATGAATTATTCAAGTTTTTCCTCATACCCTTATAGATATCTTACTATGACACAAGGAGAATTATGGATTAGTCATAGTTACAGTTACTATTACATATACCGTTACCGATTGACTCTAAATGGTAAGAGTAAAAAAGATAATGATATTTATAATAGTAAACAACCTCAATGGTAACTACCATTGCAAAATGCTTAAGCAATCGTGATTAAAAGCAATCCATGTACATAATCATTACCGTTGAAATAGCAACAGAAACCCATCAGGATTATACCAAATTTAATTTTATGTGATTAGAAAGTTTAACAGAATAGGGGTTAAAGGTAATACCTGGGATGAACTGATCTTGGGTCTGTGATGAAAATTAAGAGCCCACATTAAGTTTACTATGATCGTACCACACCCGAACTGGAAAGCTGTCACCGTAGTTGGAAACGGAAAGGCTTTCAAAACCTACACATATTATAATTTCATCCTAATTAATTACTGCAAAGAAAATTTTGCCCCAATGCTTTAGTTTTCACTTTCTTTTTTTGGGTGAAAAGTTAAGCTTTCGCTATTTAAAACTTAAATTTATCAAGAGAGGGTAAAACAAAAAAAAAAAAAAGACACTTAACAGTTGAAAAATTATTTTTTACCCTACGAGCTTTAAAAAACTTTGTTTCATCCCTAAAGTTTCAGAATATATTATTTTATTCTCAAAGTTTTAGGAATAGCTTTAAAAGGTTTTGAACCTTTTTAAAAAAATTTAAATGTGGACATGACATTCAAAATGGAAAATAATTATTAAAAGAATAAGAGGAAAGATAAAAAAAAGAAGTAGATGACAAAAAAAAATTACATTTTACTTTGAAAAATTATTTAAGAGAAAATCGATTAAAACAAAATTTTAGAATTCAAAGATGATAGATATCAATAGACTTGCATATTTTATAACTATTTTGGTTTATTTTTGCTACATTTGATAAAGTGTTTTTTATTATAAAACCTGGTGAATGGAACAGATATAAGCTATTACATATGGTTGTTAAAGGAACCGTTGAACATTAAATTTGAGCTAACAATAACTTAATTTGTAAAGAAAAGAAGAATATTGTTACAATAAAGAGCACGTATTACCTTTTGCTAAAAAGTAAAAAGTAGGAGTTTCTATTTAATTTCTTACCTAATCACTAAAATTAATAAATCAAAAGAACCCAAAATTGGGACGTTTGAAACTCTTTATCTAAGTTTGAAAAAATTATAGAAGACTATAATTGTTGTCAAATTTAATTGGTAAGAAATGGACAATGTAATTAGAAATTTTGGAGGTACTTTAATTATTTATCTGATATATACTTTTTAAAAGTATAAATATATTTACACTTTTTAACTTGTGGATGTTATTGTCATGTACATATATATATATATATATGGTGTATAAAAATATCCAATTGGATATGGATGCAGCAAAGCAAATGAAAGACAAAATTTTGACAGAGAATGAAAAGGATTTGTGTTAATTAGATACGACAAATAATGAACTTTCCTTTCACACGTGTAGTCATCAAGCAAAATTTGAAAACGTTTTATTACTGTTTTTCTTCTATTGATTTTCTAAGATAAAGCTTAAATTTAAACTCAATTCGATTGATTATGCCCCATGATAAAATCCAAAATTTTGAAAATTTGTTAGTGCAATAACAACCATTTAAGTTGGGTTTACAATTGTCCATAATCCATTTAAGTTTCATGTTTTTTCTTTCAAATAATAGAAGGAGGGAGAAGTTCACAAATTAATTATTAATGGACCTACAAGGCAAAGGGACTTGGTCCACCTATGATAATTAAAAAAAAAATTAAAGAAAAACATACACTAAAATGTAAATATTAAAATTTAAGAACCAAATTAAAACAAAATTTAACCTAAATAGAAATTAGATTTGCAGTAATTTTTTAAAAATTCAAACTATAGATGTGAACGTCCGTATTCAGGTTTTAATTTTATTTATTTAATTTAAAAAGAAAAACTTTCGAAAACAAAAACTATATATTTTTAGTATTGGGTTAGCTTTGTCAATTTCATTAATAAGAAAAGAAAAACAAAATGATCAATAAGCAACTTCTTTTTTTTATTATATATATGAATTTGAAATTTCACCAAAATTTTTAAAATATTTTGATGTGTTTCATCGTAATTTTCCAATTCTTTGTCACACATACAAATAAAATTATGGACAAAAACTACCCATATTTTGAAATAAATGAACTTTCACCATTATTTTGAAATAAATAAAACAAATATATATATTTTTCCTCCTGATCCCAACAGAAAAACTGTTTTTCTAGTAATGCAAAAAATGAAAAGAAGAAAAAAAATGGAGTTAGGAGGTGAAGAACCTGTTTGTTGAAAATATTGTAGTAGATATTCAAAAGATACCAAATCCCAAACATTGCACCAAGCCGGAGATTCTGAACCAAATCAACCGATTCCACACCCTCCCCCGCACTCTCCGGCACAGAGGAAGCAGCCATTACAACAAATTTCTCAAACCTCGGAGTAAATCCAAACGAAGAACCAGAGATGGATGAAGAAGAAGAAGAACGCCATGGAATTGATTCGTGAGAACGGAAATGAAGAATGTGCGAAAAGTGAGGGAAATTAGGGGTTCGGTTAGGGCATGGAATAGCCGCAGTAGCCGTAGCAATAGAATTAGGGGAAAACGAGATAGCCAAAGCCATTACAGCGTTATTCCACATCTCAATGAAAGAAAAATCTCACAGACGATTAAGAATATAAGAAGAAGAAGAAGAAGAAGAAGAAATGTTCACACGTGAAACACGCATTTCACGTGGGGGGAGGGGGAGGAGGTCCGGCGATGGGGCGGCGATTGGAGGAGAGAAGAAGGATCTGGAAGAATGAATGGGGCATGGAAACCAATGGCTGAAACAGAAAATGAGGGGAGTGATGATTGAGATGAAGAGTGAGAAAATGGCGCCATTGATTTTATGGTTAAGGTGTAAACAAGGCCCACTCCAAGTGGAGGGTCAGTTTGAGTACTGAGTCGTAAGGGGAAGCAAGGACTAATAGGATACTTTAAATTTGAAAAGGACCTTTCAGCAAATGTAAGGGATTCTTTATAATTCTTCCCAACCCTACCTAACACCACAATTTCATATTTCCCAAAGTGGCCTTATTAATATCATCTCCCGCGTCCTCTCTTTGTCACATTTATGTTGACAATTACGGCTTTGTTTTATAATGATTTTGAGTTTGTTTTCTAGATTTAAATTTACGGTTTATTTCTTTTCTAAATTATATATTATCTTTCTTACTCGAATTTCGATTTTCCATTTTCCAGGACCCTTCTAATCCGCTTATAAATAGACCACAAAATAAGGAAATTTGTGGTGGAATCAGTCTTCATTATAAGTTTAATTTTAAATAATTAAAATACTTTTATTTTAGCTTTTGAAAATTTTATAACGTCTTTGGTATAGAATCTGAAAACATAAATTTAAAAACAATGGTTGTATATTATGTTTCCATATGACAAATTTAAATTTTGATTTATAGTTTTACAAAAAATTTTAAATAACTAATTCACTGAGATTTAGGTTTCACAAATTTATTTTCCTTTTTTCATCCTATATTTCATATGTACTAATTATGTACTTCTTAGTATATGTTGTAATAGACATAAGCCTATATTATGTACTTCCTAGTGTGTACATATATATAGTAATCGTCATGTGTCTTTAATTCTAATAAGATACCATACATTATATAATATATATCTTAATTCATTTATTCAATTTTTGTCTTTTCACTATTTTTGTGAAAATTGTTATAATTATTTATTATATATATATATATATATAGATAGTCAAACATATGATATATATTATATATTCATTAGGTAGACATATTCATGTAGAATATTTATTATTTTACAAATATTACACGTAGAATATATACAAAGGAACATATCAAAGTATGTTGAACATAAAACAGAGCAATATCTCTCATTTGTTTCGAGCCTTGATTTATACATATTAGATCAATACTGTAAATGTACAAAAGAAATATATGAAATATCATTGTATCTTGAATATATAACATAAAAACATAAATCTTGTTATCCGTCCCACATTCACACATAATAAAGCTACATAGTAAGTATACAAAATGATATATGGAATACATTGTATATCGAACATATATGGCATACAACACTTTGAGTAACGGTTACTTCATTACTTAATATTCCTTGTCATATCAAATATGATAAGGTTAAAAGACTATAGGAAATAAAACATTATTGGTCCTAAAAATATAAAAAAGTTTTAACAAGTTCGAAGAAAATGAGTTTTGAAAAGAGTGGACTTGAGACCCGGGTATAAGTAAACCAACGTTAAAGCTTAAAATTATAGTGATATTTCAAGTTTATCGTCCGCATGCAAGAAGCGGATGATGTTTCGACGCCGAGTAGAGGTCCAAAATCCCTTCATCGAAGAAGTTCATGAGAACAATTAATTGGTTCTCATTCTAGCCCTCCAATGGTGAATCATGCAAAGTTTACTAACATAGACATCAACCATGTTGGTGATTATTTCATAGTTTAAAAAGGAATTGAACTACTTGATTTGGTTCGATCCAATTCGGTTTGTCAAGATGTTATGTCAAAATTTTGAAACTCCTAAGTATGAAATCTCTATAAGCAACCGTATGATTAGACCCTAATATTGTGTTAGCAAACTGAACGGGAGTGTTTTCTTTAAACCTTAACGTCGAAATCATGAATAAATGTTTTTTAAATATGTTTCCAAACCAATCACATCAAATTTGATGACATAAGTGAATTTGTGTGTGAACATCCCATAAAAAAATTGAAGACATTAAAGTCAATCTAATCAAATTAGAGTCTACACTGTGGCCTTTGTGTGAAGGTACCCATAAATTTATGTGTATTTGATTGGGTCAATTTATGTCACAATGAAAGGTTTGGTGGAGATAGTCCAATCAAATTGTTTCATGTGTCCATATGACATGAATGGGTCTAATAAAATTATATGTGTTGCTATCACAATGGGATAAGCTCAACCCTATCCTACCTAAACACTACTATCATTATTGGACGAGGGACACCTCTTTTACCAAAAAAAATAAAAATTATTAAGAGACAGCTCCAAACATATAATTTGGTGGCTGTTTGGATGGAGGATTGATTTATGGATGGCCATAGTATTGTTATTAACCAGTGTTGTGATGGTGAGCATATATGTTAAAAGATTTTCGAAAAAATTTAATTCGTGGAGTTGAACTAGTGTTAATGTTGTATTTTTGTTGATTTGAGGTGGTTTGATCTTTAGAATTTGATCATCTCTGATTCTCTCTAGCATCCATTTGAAGAAGCGGAGCACGTAATATTTATCGACCAATCTTCTAGCTCTTGTGAGAATTGTGTCTATCTTTTAGAGTCAAAAATTGGCTTTACTGATCATAACTCTTCTATCTATAGAGTTCTCTGGTGGGTTTCATAGAGTGACTCAACTACATATATTTGAATCTACATATATTTGAATCATTTTAGATTTTGGTCTCAATTAAACTTAATTTTAGGCTCAATTGAACTTAACAAAGTAAATAATATTTAAAATTAAATCAAAATAATTAATTTTGATCCAAAAATAATATGTATTTTTTAGAAAGATTATGATAGATAGTGTTATATAGTAATGTCGTGATATATATATATATATATATAATATTATAGTGTAGGTTAAATAAACAAATTTAACATATTTATTTAAATAAATCATATTAGAAAGTAATTTCAACCTTAAAAAATTACTAATTTTTTTTTAGAAAAATATTCCTCTAGATCTTTAAGTTTTATGGTGCTTAAAAGAATGAAGTTGTGCTTAGAAAAATAGTCTTAATTCTGTGATTCTTTGTTTTCTATTTTTTATAATATTTATTAAATTTAATGCTTATTTTCCAAAATAATTTTAAAAATGAAAACAAACCTTTGATTTTTCCTCTTTTTTGGTAGTTTCTCAAATTTTGATTCATAGCTTAGGTATGTTTATCAACTTAATTTTAATTTTAAAAGATAAATAAAAATTATTAGTTAATTACATGTTTGAAAATAAAATTATTAACCAAAATTAAAATAATAATAATAACAACAACAAATTTTTAAAAATTATATTTTTCTTCAAATTTCAACTTATTCTTTTTTTTAGTACATAAGCTAAATTTTAGCTAATTTTTTTATAAAAGAAACAAAAATAAAAACCAAATAATTATTTATATGAAATGGTCTAAATGGTCTAAATCTTTCTTAAATTTTACTGTAAACTAAAACTAAAATTTTAATACTTTTCTAAAAGGAAAGAAAATCGAATATCACGTTTTAATCTTTATAATAGAATTGTAAAATCGATTGAATAAAGACAAATGGATGTTATAGAGGGAGTTATGGAGGTTGAAATGGTACAAAGCCTCTTATTTTAATTAGAATAAGTTATATTCCACATGTCAAATCATAATTGATGAAAATTTTATTTATTTTTGAATTCAAATCAAATTTTATTTTATTTTCAATTGAATTGTTCTTTTATTATTAATAAGATAAGTATCTATTTATAATAAATAATTTACAATAATACACAAATATCAAATATGTACCCACATTGACATGTGTTGTTGTCTAATTAAACCACGATTACAGTTTGACTAACAATGAACAATTCCTTAAAACTCCAATTATTTTCAAATAAAAAAAAAAAAACTAACTAAAATATTTTGTAAATTGATAGATCGAGATAGACATATACACGCATACATTAATAACTCTAGAGTCCAGACATTTATAACTCTTAGAGTCCAGACATTTAAATCTTGAATATTCAATATACATATATGAAACAAAACCAACCAAACAATCGATGTGATCCAAACAGGTTCAAAGGAAGCCCCATAAATTTATCATTAGATCCAAAGGAAGCATAGGTTCCTTCCAGTTATTTCTACAATCCACTTTGAAAGCACTTTCTTTTTTCATTAGAAATGAAAACAGCAGAGAAAGAAAACACAAGTAGTAGAAAGTTAGGTTTATTTATCTATTTGTACCCTATGTAATAGCATACTCACACTCCTCCTCTAAGCAGCGACTTTGGCAATTGCTCCTGCTTCAGCCAACAGAGGAACCAACCTTCCGCTGCTGTTCAGTGCCATCGTATCTGCAAAGCAACCCCCCAAAAAAGGAAAAAACTTAGGTCGATAAATTATGATATTTTAACCCTTGATTTCTTTCACATGTGGGTTTGTCTCTTCAGAACTCCTACATGGGTTTGAGTAGTAATTTGATTTCACCAAACTTTATATGTGATGTACTATTAATATCAATTAACAAATAATAGAAGTTCAAATTTGCAGCTAAAATCATCGGATGGGTAAAGACAAATTTGTGAATAAAATAAGTTCAAAAGTTTTAAGAAGATGGGTGAAGACTAATTCGTGAATAAAATAAGTTCCAACACAGATATCTTAAATCAATCGTTGACCCATAAAGGCAAATTTAACTCTATATTCACCACTCAATTCAAGCTTTAAATAAAGGCACTGTCAGAGTCAGAGGGTAGAGAGCATTTACCATCGCAGCCACCAATGTGCTTCCCACCTATGAAAACATTGGGCACGGTCCGTTGTCCAGTAAACTGAGCAAGTGCAGCTTGTATCTCCCTTCCATCACCTTTAAGACACAATTTAATCCAATTAATCAGCAGAAGACAAAATTTTATACTTTGCTATGCATGATTAGGAAGAAAATTTATGGTCGTCAAAGAAAAGTCAAGAAAATGTGATTCAAGAATCCAATTTTGCAATCAGATAAAAGTTCTACTGAAGATGCCAAAAGAATATCATGGGCCCAGTTGAATTTATTGACCAAAGGTTTAAAAAATTCGATTTTTCACAGCCAGAAAAAGAAAAAAAGGAATAATAAAAAATAAACAAATTCTCAATACAAGTAAACAAACATTCACCGATGTCCCTACTTATCTTTTCACCAGATTCCTTTCCGATACCCATCGTTCAAACTGAATCCATTTGAACACATTGAAACGTGGCAAGACATTCCAAAATCATCAACAGTTAATTCACAATTACAAATGAATAGTCGAAAAACGCTTTTAGTTCTGCTTTTGAAAGTTTTCCTTATCCTAAAGAATCAGAACAAGAACATGCATCAAAAATTAAATCTCTCCGCAAACACCCACAAACAAGTTAAATTACAAAATCCAAAAGCCACAAATTAATCAAGATTTCACTAATTGACTAAAAGAAAACCATGAAACTGTTAGGAAACCTAAATCCGGAAGGAACAGAACACAAAACACATAGATTACATACTCTCAGTGTCCAATTCAATAGCCTTGAAACTGACTCCTAGCTTAGTCAACAATCTCTTCACCTGGACGCAGAATGGACAGTAACTCTTGCTGTAAAGAAGACAAAAACATCATCCAATTTTGCAATCAGTAAAAAATCCTTAGGAAAAGAAATAACCATAAGAGAAAGAAGGAGATAGAAACCTGAAGACGGCAACGGGATTAGAAGCCACAATCTCTTTAGCCTTCTCCAACGCCATGATGGAGTTAATTAATTTACTTTTTTTCCTCGATTAGAAAACCCTAACGATGAAATGAGAAAGAGATGAAAGGAAGAAACTCAAATTGGAAATGAAAAATGAAGAGGCTATATATATACATAAGAGACGGCACGTGTAGATGGTGTGGAGAACTATTTTTAATATGTCACGTTGAACCGTTTGGATGCAATTGCCAATTGGTAGGGAAACCTTATTTTTTCTTCTCCTTTTATTTTATATTCCGTTCAAAATCTTTTTTTCTTAACTTCTTTTAGTTTTTCTTTTGTGTTTAGAAGATGGTATGAATGTGAAACGAATATACACAATTTGAATTGGGTTTTGGGTTCAACCATTATTTACATTTAATTTCATTATTTTAGTTATCATTGTTTTTAAAATCTAAATATTAAATAGTTTTACTCAAACTATTTGATATTTATTTAAAAATTTTGTTCTAGTTCATATTATAATTTAATTATTTCCATACATTGAATTCAGATTAACAACTAAGTTTTATTCATTTTAGATAATCTTATATTTTAAATAAACTTATAAGATTTTCATTTACTTCAACCAAACTCAAGCTATTTAGGTTTATATATTTTTTTCAAGTTATTGAATTTTATAAAATCCCCACCACCTAGCTTTCTACTTAGCGGTGGACTTATATAAGGACCAACGAGGACACGTGCTATCTCTATATTATCAATTTTGTATTTTAATATTAATTTTGAAGAGTTAGATTATCATATATATTAAATAATACTTTATTTTAAGAGGCGTTTGTAAAAATAGTAAAAAAATCTTTTCTTTTTATTATAATAGATAACGCTCTAATAACCTTTTATTGCCATATTTATCATAATTGCAATATGTAAAAAAAAAGTATTATGAACTGCTCTTTTTAAAAAAATATATTTGTCATCTAATACAATTTTCTTTATTTTAAACACTTCGAGTTCGGTGTTTTTGCAGAAAAGGAAAATTAGTGTGTTATTATATAGTACTGCATGTATAAAATTTCTAACTAAAAAATCAAATGCATTTGACTTGAAACAATCATTTGCTTGTTACACATTGTAGATTAGGTCGACGAATAATGAGAAAACCATGGAAGAAAGATCAAGAGAGAAGAGATGTTATTCATATGTCATCCACATAAGGATGTTATTCATGAATCTATCAGTATTAGGTTGCCCCCTATCAACTAATATTACAAAGTAAACCCATAGGCGATTATATAATATCTATGCATTTCAAAAACATAGTTTCAAACACTGCCATACGTACCTTAAGACTATTATTGTGTAAAATAATAAACATTTCAGAATCGATTAATTAATTGAATTGTTTCCTACTTTTTAAGATATATTTAATATTCTATTAGGAATAAAAAGAGAAAAAAGAAAAGATACGACTGGCACACCCAAGTAGAACACTTCAAATTAATTTGACTTTGTCATTCATTTTCTATTTTCTTCAAAGTTTCAAAATTCACAATCAAACATTAAACTATACAATAGGATCTTATTATTTAATTGAATTCAATCGCTCCATTCACATTTTTCTTATTTAAAAGAATCCAAACGTGTTTTCTAGAAAAATTATAATATTATAAGAAAATCTAAATGCAATATTTGACTCATAAACCCCTTCATATTAAATTTAATTATTTCTGTCTAAGTTCAAACATCGGAACTGTAATGCCTTCACTATTACTTTTTAATTCTAAAACATGAATTAACACAAACTATTCCTTTCTATCCCATTAAAAGACAAATCTTCACACGTTATTGAATATAAAGTTGGTAACAAAATCAACATTGCTTACATTTTCTTCATGCAGGCTAATTCATATACATACATTCATCTATCCTCATTATTTATTTATTTATTTTTGTGTAAATGGAGGTCAAGTTGTTGGTATATCTAGTTCAAACATCATGAAAAAAAGAAAGCATAGCTCAAAAAAGGTTTCGTTTCAAATATCAATATAACTTCATAAAGTTTCATACCTGAATTTACTGTAACCTTGAAAATATCAAATAATGCAGATTGAAATGTGATACGACTTCATCAATTTTATTCAATATAAATATGACAGTTCATACATTACATCAATTTCCTTCAAATTATTATTGGAGTATAAAAATGAGAGTTGACATGACCAAAATTGATGCAGGAGAGTATTCGTGAAAAAGAAATCCAACCAAAAATGTGGTTTGTAGCCATGCTTGAAACACAGGTATTCAAAATCGAGCATGAATCAAATGCTCCTCCTTGTATGGACATTGGATGCCTATAAGACGTATGAGAAACTAGTTTAACACTCACCTCGTGATATTGAGCATTCCTACAAAATAAATGTTGCGACTCGTGTGTGGACAAATAGGCAAAGGACCTGCAAGGAGAGAGTAGGCTGTTGAGGAGGGTCTCACAGATAAAAGATTCAGTGACCCCTGTATGTATGCATCTTATGTTTAGCATATTTTCCTCCTAGTTTAAGATTTGATCAAATTATTTCAAAACATGCTCATGACTTATATCTTTCTTTTTAATAGAATAACAGATCCACTGATTGATGATAAAATAAAGGAGTAAAAACTTTGAACCTACTGGTGGATTACAATAGAGCTCCCCAATTGGAGATGAAAGAAGAAAGGCTATAATTGATGATGGTGACGATGATAAAAGAATAAAATATATATATATATATATTTTCAAACATAGGAACGTGAACCAAATATTTACAAAATATATCAAATTATCACAATCTATCTACAATGAACCATGAGAGACGACTAATAGTATCTATCAAGATGGAGATACTAGTTTATCTTGGTCTATCATGATATTTTGCTATATTTGTAAATATTTTTAAAAATTTTATCATTTAAAACAATTTTCTTCAGCTAAATATCGAATTTAGTTTATCAAACATTTTAAGACAAATTGCAAAAACAGCCTAAAAGAATGATGGCTAGTTGCTAATATTCCCTCAAACCTTAAATTATAAGAATTGAACCTTTAAATTTATACAACGGACTCTCAAGCTTACATAATTGTAGCAACCGTAACAACGCTACAAGTTTGAAGGTTCAATTTATATCATCTAGAGACCTACAATTTCTACAATTATTGTAATGTGTAAGTGTAAGGGTCCAATTTTTGCATTTGTATGAGTTTGAAGGCTCAATTTGTACGATTGACAATTTGAGGATGTGATTGCAACTACCACCACACTCTTTAGTCATGGTTTTTGCAATTTGCCCAACATTTTAATCTAATAACACCATGAACTATCACACCATCAAACCACCAACGAATTCACAGCTAAATGTAACTAATAATTTTCGACATTCTACAAATAGTTTGAAATCAATATCAGGCAAAACTGAATTGTTCAGAGTAAACTGTAAAGATAAAACAATTTTGCGAAAATGTAACCGGCAATCACAAGACCAACTTTTGCTTCTGTAAAAGAGGAGGTAAAGAATCATCTCACCTGGAAACCAAATTTCCATCTCTAATAACAAGCCATTTAGTTAGCTGTTACAGGAGGACGTTGGAGTTTCACCACCAGATTGTGTGCTACGGCATCGATGAACTCCTCAGTGTTCAAGTAAAACTCCCTTGATACCCTGCATAAATCACATCTAAATAATTCTGAACTTGAAATGTTAAAGTAGTTAATGAGATGAAATGCTTAAACTTTTACTTCGGTCCGTGTATCAGCAGGGCAAGATCCTTTGTCATTTTCCCGGATTCCACTGTCTCAATGCACGAAGCCTCCAATTTCTGAACAAAATCCAGTAGCCTGTGGTTTTGATCTAATTTGGCCCTGAAGAAATTTAAGTACATAAAAAAATTCAGTTTCTACTTGGTTCACTACTTAACAAAGCCCCGTTACAATATCTGAATACGATCAAACCATAAAGTTGCAGCAGAGTTTAGTTTGTAGTGAACAGATGGTTGGTTTTGGTGCCTCTAGTGAAGGTAGAACTTCATTTTTTACATCAAGAACTTTAGACCCGGAAGTAAACTACATTGGAGTATCAAACAGTCTAAAGACCCTGAAAGGAAAAATTTACATAGCAGTACTACTACGACACCTTAAGAATCATCAGGCCAAAGATAAAACTTAGTACGATACCTATGCTCAAGGCCCCGTGTCCATGCAAAAATAGAAGCAATACTATTTGTACTGGTTTCCTGTCCCTTTTGATGTAATCGGTAATGTCGTGTGACAGTGCCATGAGCGGCCTCAGCTTCCAACGTCTTCCCATCAGATGACAACTGCAATAAATCTCAATTTTTAAGACACTTGTTAAGGAAATGGATCCATGGCAATGGTACATACACTTCATATTCTCAAGTACTGACCAGCACAGAAGTCATTAGCCCCAAAGAACCAAATCCTGCCAATGGAAAATACACATTCAGATTCGATGCAACCAATATAAAAAACAACAGAGATCATTTGTATCAACAACAAATATGCAATGTTAATGTCTACTTGCATTCTCTGATTGATGCAAAACATTAAGAATGAAAATGAGGTATAATACATAATACAGAAGATAAAAGAGACTTAATAAACGTAGTTAATGTTAAAAAATTATAAATGCATGTAATATTAATGGAATCCAGGCAATTAGAAAAGTTGATAGCAGCACCTTGTGCAAGTAAATCACTCTGAACGTCCCCATCATAATTTTTGCAAGCCCAAACGTATCCACCTTCACTTTTTACAGCATAGGCTACCATGTCATCAATAAGCCGATGTTCGTACCTAAATACCAAATATAAATATATTCAGCTATAGGCAATAGTTAGGCAGAACTATAGAGAACCAAATATTTAAATATAACGAACCATATTGAATTTTCTTCAAACTTCTGCTTCCACTTCTCCTCATACACTTTTTGAAATATATCCTTAAACCTGCAGCCGAGTATTAAAACAAAATATCACTTAGTCAATTACTAGGATACTGAAAGCAGGTATCAACAGCACAAGCAACTAATCACAAGGAACGAAGTAAGGATTACCTGCCATCATATTTCTTGAGAATTGTATTTTTTGTGCTCAAATACAGGGGCCACTTTTTCTCAAATGCCAGTGACATCGAAGACTCTGCAAATGCTTGAATGGACTGCAGATTGCAAAGGAACGTGTTAAAATTTTTTAGGGTCATATATGTATTTCAAAAACTGAACAAGTTAGAAGAAACAAATAAAAAACCAACCTCGTCAACATTATACATTGCAAGTGCTATGCCTGATCCTTTGAAGTCATAAACCTCAAGCTCTCTTGGTGTCTCCCCATTTTCTGGAACTGAATAGAAACAAAAAAGTAAAATAGATAAGGGTAGAAAATAAAAGGTTTGGGGATGAAAAAACAGTTGCCCAGAGCAATACATGAGAATGAGTGAAGAAAAGAAAATTATCTCACCAAACACCATTTTAAGCTTTCCAGGCCCTGGGATGACAGTATCAGTGGCACGGTATTGATCACCAAAAGCATGCCTACCAATACATATGGGCTTCTTCCAACCTGTATTAACCAAGTATTATATTATGTTCCATAGTGAAATACAAGACAAAATGATAGACAATGAAAATTACCGGGAACAATTCTTGGGATGTTTTGACATAAGATAGGTTCTCGGAAAACAGTGCCTGTACAAAAAAGTAATTATAATTATGAAGCTCGAAGTCTTTTTTATAGGACATTAAAAAAATATTACCAATTACAAAATCTTATCCATGTTAGAATATAAGTTTTTCCTTCTTTTTTCTCCCCCCTCTTTCTAGGTAGTGTCGACTGTAATACTTTAGGGGAAACAAAATCATCATAGAATAAGGAAAGAACCAAACACTTGTGTCCAACACTTAAATGAGTTGTATCCTTCATTGCTTTTTTCACATAGCACATACGACTTAGGACAGAGCCTGGGGGAAACCTTTTCTAAGCTTTTGGAAGATCTTGCAGCAAAGTCCACATAAAGAGCTTGATCTTCTTAAGAGTATTTAGAGGTGAAATGCCCCGAAGGACTTAGAAATCAAATTGCATTTCATAATTGATTTAGAGGTGATATCATAATCAAATTGCATATAATAATTAATTGATTGAAATGCCCCCTAACAGATGCAAGTTTATACTCTAGCCCTGCTCAAATTTTCAGTGATTGGGAGGCAGTTCTCACTAGTTTTTCTTTGGGGAAGGGAGCTTTTCACCCCTAAGCCTCTAGGTTGCATTGCTTTTGTGATTAATCAATACACTTACATTGTTTCTTTTTCAAAATTAGAAGGAAAAAACTGAAGCAAATTGAGGACGCCAGCAATTTCTTAAGCTTCAAAAACCAAGATGCCTCTTTGATAAAGTGGAATACCTAATTTTATTAATAAACCTCCACATATTGTGTAAGTTTTACCATCTTTAATTTCCTAAAAATTGCACTGCTTTCCCTTGAAAATAAGAGAGAGAACGTATTTTCCAAACAAACCATTAAGAATGTTCCTAATTGTGCCATTGGGACTTCTCCACATAGCTTTAAGTCCAAACTCTTTGACTCTGGCCTCATCTGAAAAATGAGAGAGACCGAGAGATATCAATTAAATTGTTAAAGCGGATAATTATTTCCATCATTTGGTGATTGTAAAATAAGAGATTAAAATGGACACAACTGACAAACCTGGGGTGATCGTAGCACATTTTACAGCAACATTGTACCTGCATTCAGAAGGTTAGAAGGACCAAAATAAATCAAATAGTGCATGACTGTAATTTACGCATACAAACCGAACATTCATAGAAAATAAATAAAAGAACACAAAAGGAGCCTATAAAGACAACACCCAATAATTGGATCCAAAGCAACACCCAAAAACCTAACAAGATTAAACATAATAATGATAAATAAATAAATTAAGGGCTCCAATCCAAAATAATGTGACCGAGAGAATAATTAGAGAAGTATTTTCAAATAGATGCTTGAAGAAAGGCATTAAACTTGGCAACAGTCAACACCCTTTCCATGGCCTCTTAATCCTCTAAAAGTTCGTTCATTTCTCTCTGGCCAAACGTCCCATAAAAATTAAAATAAAAAAAAAAGTACACAACCCTTATCTCGACAGAGTGGATGTAGTAAGACCACCTCCATCATGAGAAAACAATCATTGTAACTGAACCATTCAAACCAAATATCTTCAAAAAAGAATCCCAAATTGAGAATGCAAACTTGCATCTCCAGAAAATATGACTCAAGTTCTCAATACCCTCCCTATAAAGAATACACTACTACAACCCAAGCCAAAAGAGGTCCGAATGCAATCCATAATGTTGACTCTTCCATGTAATGCTTACTGGACAAAAGAACTTAACCTTCCCAGAAATTCTAACCTTCCACAACAAGGATAGTAAAGGGTTTCTAGGTGTGTGTTATGGGTACCCAAAAGGAGGAGAAAAGAGCACCAAGGAAACCCTTTGGAGGGAATGGGAAACCAACAAAAAATATTTTCACTACTTGGTCGAAGATGGACCTCACCCAAAAGAGAAAGGAGAGCAGACATATCCAAATCTTTCCCCACCCAAGAGAGAGGGCAGAAAGCCAAAGTTAAACAAATACGAATAAAAGGCCACGAAGGGATGCACACCAACAACAAAAAACCAATCTGACTGACAAAAATCAACCAAACCGACATCAACTGACCAACTAGGCTTTGCAATATGAAAAACAATTTTGAGAAACCATCAGTATTGATTAGATTTTTAAAAATATATAATATCTAACTTGTTTCAGGTTCTCTCTAGCTTTCCTTTTTCTCTCCTCACTTTTTCTATCTTTTCTTCTCTCTCTCTTCTCCCTTTATCTTATTCTCTCTCAGCGTACTATCTATCTACGCATCTGACCTCCTCCATGCAATTATACTTTGTCCATCTACTCATTCTCATGTTATTTATCTCCATCTTCATCGATAGCCAGGACGACTCAACTTGCTCCATCTTCATCAATTTCATAAAGCATTTCAAAACAACCAACCTCTAACTAACCAAAATTGATAGGTTAGTTTTCGGTGTTAGTTTGTCCAACTGATTTTCACCCTTAGAGCTAGAGAAAACAATTGTTTGATCCATCCCTAACAAAGCAATAAACAAAATTAGCAGGAGAAAAATGACCATAAAAAAAGATGGCTTTTCTAGGGTTTCTGAATGTGCCTCTCAAACCCCTAAGGGAGACCCATTTAAAAGTCAGGCCCATATAATCTTGTGTCAAAGAATATTAAGCTCCAAGGGAAAACACCACAACCATATAGCCAAAACAGCCCTATAGCAAAGTCTAAGGTTGTCTATGCCCAACTCACCAAATTCCACTGGTCTCATTACCACCTCCCACCAGACCAAATAGAAGCATCCACCCTCCTTCACACCCTCCCATGGAAAAAATGGGAACCCCATTGATTGACCAGAGGTTTAGTGGTATTTTCTTTTCTAGACTTGACATCAATGATACTTTCTTCGGTAAGCTTAACTAATTATTTTCCTTCCTCATTTTAAAAAAATACATCAACAAGTTACAAAGTATAACAACCAAGCAAAAACCAGTAGCCATGTTCCTAATGCAATCTTACAAGCTATCTCGTTTACTTCCTCATCTCAAATTTCCACCCACAAATACATAATTCATAGTTTAAACAGCTTCCTGACACTTTCGAACGACCATGCCATTTAACACAAACAAATAAATAATGTTGAATCCAAAATAAAAATATCGCCAAAATATAATAGTTGAAATTCTAACAGCATAACATACTTAAGAGTGGCTTCTGCACTCTCAACGGTAACTCTGTCATCAGTGGCGTCCCGATTCAATATCCCCAAGTCAAAATATTTTATATCCAAATCCAAGAACGGGAAAATAAGCTACAATGTTATGAAAAAAAAATCAGCATCAGAACAACTCACTAAAAAATTAAAATGGGAAGGAAAAAAAAACCATGCGAAGTAACCATACTTTCTCTTTTATCATGGTCCATATGATCCTCGTCATTTCATCACCTAAATTGTAAGAAAAAGAAAACAAAAAAGCGAAGCTGTAACAAGTACCCAAATGGAAGAAAACAAGTTTACAACACATGAATCTGAATAATTCAATTTTCATAACAATAAAACTAAAGCTGACAACAGAGTTCAGTTCCATAACTTAGAAACAAAAACCCAAAATCATAATCAATTAAATTTGATTAAAAACAAGTGGGGGAATGAGAGACTCGATATCTTACCGTCCATTTCGACAACAGGATTCAAGACAGGAACTCGATCAGAAGAAGAAGAAGAAGAAGAAGAAGCGTAGCATCGGAGGGAAAGAGCAGGGGAGCGAAGGGGAGAAGTGAGAAAGCGTGGTCCATTGAAGAGAGTAGAGGAGGAGGTGGAGGAGAAAGGGAAGGAAGGATTTTTAAGAGGAAGAGAGGAAGAGAAGAGAGTGGCAGATGACATGGTGGTTCGTATTAGTCTGGGCATCATCTCATCCCAGAGGTTTCGGCATTTGGGAAATGAGAGGGAGAATTTATATAAACTTAAAAGTTTTCACAGACGGGGGGTTTATGCCGTCCTGCCGCTTCTTCTTTACATCGATTTCATGATCGGTGTGGTAACTAAAAATCCATACTCAATTATATCTTTTCAAATATAACGCAGTGTAAGAAAATTTTTAGGGAATTATTTGAAAAAATATTTCTAATTTATAGCAAAAAGCGATTGTCTATATAAAATATTTTAGTTAAAAAATAAATTGTAAACGTAAAACGGTAAAAAAGTGTAACAAATAAGATATTTGAAGTAAATAGTACTTAGTGCAAGAAACGGCCTCCAAAATTTTTAATTTGGTTATATTTGTAGAAATTTTTAGTAGTTTAACATTTACAATATTTTGTTGTAAATCTATTTAAAACCACTCAAATTATATAATATTTTTAATAAGTTTATTTTTTATATATTTTGAATTAATATCTCGATTTTAATATAAATTTATATTTATTGTTAGATCAAACCTTCCATCTAAAAATAATAAAATTTTATCATTTCCTCGCAAACTAAATTCACTTTAAAATTCTAAAATTTTAGTTTATTTCTATTTGTTCAAATCAAGTTACTCATTAAATATTAAAATTTTAATATTTTTAAAAAAGTTTATAGAAAATTGTAAAATAGACAAATTATTTACACGAGAGTTCGTTCTTTAGAGTTTTAGTTTATATTTTTTTTGTTATTTTCAAAAAATCTAACTAATATTATCTCAATTAAATTCACTTGTGATTTGTTGCTTTTTTTTTACTATATATGTAAGTAGAAGAATCAACCCCAAAATTTCAGATGAATGAAACAATGTTCATGTTTGTAGTTATTAAAATTCTTTAGAATGGCTTAATTTAAATGAACTACATTTTCAACCAAAAAATAATAATAATGCATAACAAAATTTAAAATTTCAAACATTTTAATATCTTTTCGAATTTAACAAGTTGTTTTTAAAGACACTAGAAAAATGGTGAAAAGAACGGTTAAATAATTAGTATATCTTAGTTAATATTTAGTTTGGTTGTTAATTTATATTAATTTGTTCCATTAGTATTTATCAAAAATGTGTAATTCATTCGTACCAATTTTACATTACTTTTCTTGTACGGCTAAAAAATAACAAATCTAGAGTTGTATCATCGTTTTGAATATAGAATATTGTTTTTAAAAGACATTTTTTTCTTAAATCAATTTAAACTAATCCTACCTCTAACCACAGCCTCATTGAATCCTACGTCTAACCACAGCCTCATTTCTTGCATCCTTCGTCTAACCACAACCTCATTTCCCCTCTGCAATTGTCTTTTTTAAAAGAAAGAAAAAAGTTATGGTTTGACAAATTTTATTGGACAGCTGCCTTGTGCAGCCAGCGGATCCGAGACTAATTATATTATTCCAAAGTACGACATAACCTCCTAGAGAGAGAAAAAAGACATGTTAAGATTGAGAAGGGAGGAGTCAAAGGAATGAAAAAACGCTCTTAAATGCAACAAAAGGATCAACTTCCCTGGTTTCCGTGGCAGTTTGTAAGGAGCGCCATTTCTTTCTGTTTTCTACAGATGGACTCTGCTGCTGCTTCTTCCACTTGCTGCTATTCATATTAGTGCTGCTCTCTGGCCCTGCCCGTGCCCTCTTGTTTTCCTTCATCATCGATATATCAAAACACACCATTCCCATGGATTCCACTGAACAACCCTCATTCATTTTCCTGTATCTATCTCCTCCTTCTCCTGTTCTTTCATTTTCACTACTTTTGTGTATGACTGGAAAATTGTTGCTTTTTCTTTTTATATGATCGAATATGGTTTCCTCAGTTACAATTATTTTACTTCCTTCTCTCTGGACACCAGATTCCCCTATTGTTGTTTATTTTAACAATTGTTAGTTCTTCCAAAATAAAAACTTGTTATTTCTATAATAAAAAAAGATGATCAACAAAAATTCAGACGTGAAAACTATAGTAAAAATTTGAAAGTAAACAAGTATAAATCGAAAAATATACAAACTAATTAGATTTTTACGAAAAATGATATTCTAATATCAATTTTCCATACTAAGACTGTATTTAAAGCAAATAGATACGTACCTTTATCATCATCAATGAAACGTGGTCCAGAGGTGATGTGACTTTGTAGGGTCACATATTCATTATTTCGTACTTCGTCTCTGAATCCTGAAAACGAATCCACTTTGGCATGAGGGGAAAGTTCAATTCTCTGTTTCTCTTCCAATGCTTCAACCTGAAGTTCTAGCGGCTGCTTGTTTTTAGTTAAACTATATGTCACCGCTGCTGGTGAATGAGCATTATTTTTTGATGCAGCCAACATAGGAAAGCTTTTGGCTTTCTCACGTATGTGGTCAAATACAGTTCTTTCAGTGATGATTTTGCATTCATCTTCGTCCTTGCCAGTTGCAGGATCGGCTGCCATAGTTTAAAGTTACTTTTTCCTTTATCAAGGAAATCAAGAGAGAAATATATTACCAGGACGAGTTTCGGTCTTTGACTCTCAAAATTTTACGTACCTTCCTCCAAGTCTTCGTCTAAGAGGTTGAAACTCGGCCTGGAAATTTTTTCAATGAAAGGAGAAAATATATTTCTCAGCCTCAAATATCATAATAAAGCTTTTGGTCAGTGCCAAACTGGAAAAAAAAGAGTAAAGAAGTGGTTCACTATCAGTGTGCTTTGTTACGTCCACTAGGTAAATAAGAACAATTATTCAGAGTACAGAATACTGACTGTCTGTAGGGTGAGAGAATGTATATAGCTTACCTCTCTAAACCGCTCAAAATCATGAATAATACAAATATGCCAAATAACTAAATTACATAGGGTTTGGGGCATCGCCCCCAAACCCCCACTAGGTGTGTCGCCCCTAGACCTCGACCAGCAGCTAAGACCTTGTATTTGAGATTTAAGGCATTCCAACGAAATGGAACTATTTTCTACTCTGAATGAAAAGTTTCGAGATCTAGAAAACCACTCACATGGAGTCAAGTAACGGGTTTAAGTCGCCAGAAATGGGCAGCTCATCCGTTGCAGCTTGTGGTGGAGGTTCACTGTCGTCGTCAATGACACATACTTCTTCAGGTGGATGGGAGGATGGTGGCATTTTTCCCCATTTGTTTCTCACGTTTAAATTTTGTTCCATTAGTTGTAGTTTTCGGTGGAGATCAATGCCAACTGTATGAAGAAACGCTTAAAAATGTATCTAGGGGCGCTAGGGTATTTGTTAATCCAAGTGAGTTTGCAGAACTTCCGAAACAATATTGGTTCTTACTGTATTCATCAAAAATAAGATCGGCTTTGATCGTTAACTTTCCTTGTTGAGGATGTGAGATAAGAGCAACTGTGCTGTACGGGCTGCAGAAAGAGCAACATAGTAGCATGAAAATGTTATACCGATACAATAATTTCTATTTTTTTCGTCAAATTACCAATAGGCAACATAAGTTAACTTTTTCAATAAGAAAAAAAATGTCAAAATGGGAGAAATGTTTACTCCCTCAAAAACGTCATGGAATTGGAAATAAATAACGACTCTCCGAAATAAGACCATAATGTTTATTTACCCATATTCGGAATAATAACTAATATAAAATTTAAGAAAATTTTGTTGGTTAATGAGCTACAGAAGGATAAGGCTTGAGTACCTGGAGAATTCATCTACTCTGCAGCACCAAACAAGCAAAGTTAAACTAAGTAGGCTAAATTTGGAACAAGCGAAATTCACACGAGAAGTTTAAAGCATTCTTACTCAAAAAGCATTTAAATTTATAAATATCTAAACCTTAACCTTTGTACCTTTTTTTGATAAAATACAGGCTTAGTCTCTTGCTGAAATTTATACGTCAAAGTTTCAAATATAATCACCTTATTTTCTCATGAAAGAGGATCTGGTTATCTTCTTCTGAGCCAACAATCTGCGAGATAGAGTGCTTTTCAATTCGGGTTGAAAAATAGAAATGATATTTAAAGTCAACATACCATTTCAGCGTAGTGTCGTTTATTTGGTCGGTAAGACTGGGGCAATCTAGTTAATGTTACTATGAGCTTGGCCTTCCCTTGCTTAGGGCATTCAGCTTCCTCGAGCTTCAGGTCCACTTTCGGTGGTAAAGATGATAATGACTCCTTGATATGATTCCCAAATGGGTATTTTCTGCCAGTGACTATCTCTATTTTCCTTGGATCAGCTTCAGCAAGTGCCTCAAATGATTCGATTCCCATGGAATGCAATGCCTTAAAAGAATTATATGAAAGGATTCAAAGAAAACGCAAGGGAGTTTCATCAAGAACCTAACAGACATTATTTAGAAAGCAATAAGAGGTTAAATAAAAACCTTGGCAGTCACCATTCCAATGCCAGGTAGTTGTTTGAGTAAAAAGGGACTATCATCCCAGAGTTTCTGATACAAAGATTTTGCAAGAAGCATTGAGTTGTATGTCCCCTTGTAGTTCTTTCTGTATACAAAATATTCTTTCATGCATTTGGCAATTCTGCATCCATTTGAGCAAATAGAATTCATGTCCTGTGCAAGAATACCAGTAGTAATGACTTCTTTCGAGCATGATATGATTTAAAAACCACTTTCTTTATGAGAAAATGAACCTGACTGAGGGACAAATCATGTATCAAAGGGTCACCGGTCAAGCAATCATTTGCTAAAATAAATATTTTTTCCTCTCTTGTCTGAATGCGCTTTTTCTTCTTCCCCTTTTCACCAAGAATGTGAAAACGCAACCTCCCATCCTTATCATTATTTACATCATTTAGAAGCTTCTTCTCATTGCGCCTAAGCTGGATCCCTTCAGTTCCCCAAATTCATCATATTCTCCTTCATTTGAATTCTGAAAAGCCAGAAATATTTACAAGGTAAAGGGTAGAGGCACATACAAGAAATTTCCTCAGCATGGCAGATGATACGTAGAGCCTCCTCGAGACTGCAATTTTCAGGAGCATGCATAATGTGTTTCATGGTATCAAACTTCAAGTAGTATTTTGTCATCAACCTCCCGGGATCTGCTGACCAAAATGAAAAAGAAATCAGGAAGTCCTGTTTCATTCAATCGTAAAAATAGTTGTTGCCATTGTCAAAAGCTTACCTAGTGGTTTCAAGAGGAAGCCATCTTCATCCATCCAAATCATCTGATGTCGAGATAATTCATTTACTTTCTCAATGCAAATGTCTGATTGTAAAATACCATCAATTATAGTTTCCAAGAAGAGCACATGAAAGGTTAAGTGGAAAGAACAACCAAAACAATTCAATAAAATTACACGACAGAGCAAGTGATGGTACCTTCCATGTGCTTCTCCATATTATGATTAGGAATTCCGTTTCTAATAGCATATTTTTGCGGATTCTAGCTTGCAAAAAGATAATTGTAAGAAATAATTTTGTTTAACATAAAATAAAAAATATCTGGAATATATACACAAAAGAATGGCATGAGAAAATGTACACACCTTTTTCATTCTTACAAACAAATACGAACACTTCATCCATTCAATTGCCTTTATTATATCTGGGATGGTCATTTGAACTATCTCCGCAGTTAAATGCTCCGTCACACATGACAATAATCTAAAGTTGGAAGAGCAAAGGTAAAACAAAACATTTGAAGTGTTCCATGCAACAAGTGGGTTAGGTACTTAAGCACCTTGGAGAACCGCACCCCAAAAGCCAATGGTTGGGGTGGGAGAGCCAAGCCACTTAAGTACCGCATTGGTTATCTCATTCTAACCAATGTGGGACAAGTATGCTTAATTAAATACATACTGCGATTCCACAATTTCACATCCATTCAGGAGATTCTCATACAAATGGACCTAGTATAGTAATAAGAAAAATCAATGCTTAAACAAATTAACTTTGTAACCTTCCAAGTGAAGAAAGAAAATGCCAAAAATGAAGCTAGATATCGTGTCATTACAGTGTCTCTTCTTGTCATGATTATGACAATGCCCGTGTCGTCGAATGGAGGCCGACCTGCCCTCCCACACATCTGCTTAGAACAAAGTAATCAGATTTCTAAGACCACAACCACAAGACAATTTCCTAAAAGATGGAAATGATAAAATATCCAGTTTTATCTCTCTAGCGTGTGGTGTGAAATGTGATTGTGGGTCTTGTCTACTCATTACACCGCATTGCAGAAACACATCCAACTAACCTGTTGGATCACAAAAAAAAAAAGGTGAAAACCGGTTCCAGGAAAAAGGCATATCGTGACAATGAAGAACCTGTAGTATGGTGGACCGGTCATATTCCATGTAAAGCCCCTTCTCCTTGTTACTACGTGAATAGGGTGAAAATTAGGTGTGTTGGATAGAAGCTTCAGTTAACTTTCTAGCATTTGTCGTTCCAGAATCCCGAACGAGGGAATAGAAAGAGATGATGAACATACAAGTGCTGTGTTGATTTTATTATGACTGTATGTGCCGGTAAGTTAATTCCATGCGCAAGGGTATTTGTAGTGCAAATAACTTGAATATCACCCTTGAGAAAAAGACTTTCAATGAGGTTGCGATCCTTTAAGCAAAGCCCACCATTGTGATAACCAACTGTACATACGACGTGCTTAGTTCACACCTTCAAGTAGCCGGGGAATAACTCAACAACACGAGTTTTGCAATAAATTCAGGATGATATGAGTGCATTAAGAAAATGAGAAGAAGTGAGCCCTCTACCACCATAAAGAATGTTAGATTGCATTTGCTTATCACTGCATGATAGTGAAGCTTCTCGTAACCTTTCCAGCTGTTCCTTGCTTTTAATAAATGGATTTGAGTAACCAAAGGTCATTGCTGTTTGTGAGAGCCGTTGAGCTGCTTCTTGCGCTCCTTTTCTGGTTGAACAAAACACTAACGCAGATTTTCCTCTTGAATATTGCATGAGAACATCTGTGAACTCATTTGAAAATCTAAATTTCTAAGTATAACAATATTACAAGTGCGAAAACAAAGGCAAATAAAATAACATTGGTTAAGAGAAAAAACTTCATGGTCCCACTTACCAAAAATGTAGTTCTGAAGGCGCTGTAATACACGATAAAACAATGTTGGAACTGTTAGATAATTCCAAACATATTTCTACTGGTTGTGACTTCTTGAAAGCAAACTATTCTATACAGAATTTCGATCAAATACCTTCTCAAACATGAAATCATTTTTAGCAGGGGCATAGCCTGCAGAAAATTACATACTTAAGTATGCACCAGGAGAAAAAACAAAATATAACGAAATACATCATGTACTGCACTAATTGGTATTCCCATTTATTCTAAGCAATGAACCAACTCGTACTTGAACTCTACATTCATAAAATTGTAGACTCAGGTGACAAAGAAGAAAACTAGAGAACTGGTAATTTAAGATATCAATTACCGAAAACTTTGCTGGTTAACTTTACAGGCCTCATTTCCTCTCCGAACCTGATGGAACATTGGAAACCAAATGAAATATGCTGGATCCATGCTTGATCCAGCAACGAAGACACTAGATATTGCTGCTATATAATACCAAAAGCATACCTTTTAACTCCTTGAACAGGGACGCTAAGCCATTCCGCTGCAATAGTTTAAATGAAATCTTAAGAGCAACAAAAATTTAAGCACTTTCATAAACTTGGAGATGCAACTTAAACTAACAATAAAAACCTAACGTAAACATACCTAGATCCCCAATATTTGGGATTGTAGCAGATACAGCTAAGAAGCGAACACGTGAGAGAGGACTGGATTTCATTTCAGGGTTGCGAGCAATCATTTTAATTCTACTAACTATGGCTTCCAACGCTGCTCCACGTGGATCATTCAAAAGATGAACTTCATCAATAAGTACAAGAGCTATGTCACTGAAGAAGCCCAAACCACCATCTTTTATGCGATAGCGAGTCACTGCATCAAATTTCTTCAATGCAAAAAGGTAATTTAGCCATCGAAAAAATACAGCTAAAAATGAAACCAATGAAAATCAGCTCTTACATTTACAGTAAGAGATCACTGCATCAAATATATGGAAGTCACATTCAAGTAACAAGAAGTGCCTTTGCATCTTATTGGAAAACACGAGTGGCTCATTGGAAAAGAATGACTGACTTGAAAATAAACTTAAGAGAGTTCTGTGGCTAATAGTTTTGTTAGCATTCAGTTGCACGTGAACTTAATTTTGTACAAGCATTAATACATGAAAGAAGGATTCTGTATCCTCATTAGAATCCTGTTCAAGTGCTGACCTCAGGTGTTGTTAGAATAATGTCAGCTTCTTGTATATATTTCACGTTGTAAGTTTCATTGTCTCCTGTTAGCTCCAAACAGCTGACTCCCCAAGACCCAAATTTCTGATTCCAATCACGGACCTTCTCCTGTACTAAGGCCTTAGATGGAGCAATATATATCTGCATAAATATAAAAGGAAGATGGAAAGCATGGTCATCTAATACTAGATGCACGGAAATTTTCAAGTTGAAGGTATTTGTTCAATGCAAGAATTATATCCCTTCAAAATTGTAATTTTCCCTCTAAACTATGTTTTTAAAAAAATGATGCCAAAAATAGTTGCATCCTTATGTATATGGACAAACACAACCACAATAAAAGAAAGATAAAAAGCAATGAAACATGAAAATTTGTTGAGGAGAAACAATGCATGGATGATTATGAATTGTATAAAAAGTACTGCAATGCTTGTCCTATATTATGACAGGAATGAATTTAGTATTCTCTTTACACTAGTCCGATGGCATAATTGCATATGGGACTTACGCTTTTTAGAGTTCCCTTCACATGGATGAACTTCCCTTCGACAATAAAATTTGAAAGAAGCCTCAAAATGCAAAGCTCAAACAGTACAGTTTTACCACTCCCAGTAGGTGCTGAAATCACCATGTTTATATCGGAGTTGAAACAAACAGGGAAACATTCACTCTGCAGTGAATTAAAGTACCTGTTTGTAGTGCGGTTAATAAGAATGGATTAACTTAGTGTTCACAACTTGAGTCGGAGAGAACATAACATATATAAGAGAAAACAGTCATGTGAGAATGTTCGCTTAAATTTTAACATCCGATGTTATTTGTTCACTTAAACTTTAACATCCGATGTTATCTCACATCTTTAGGAATTAGAAAACAGCAATAGTACATCAGTTAAAAGGTTAAGATGGTCGATTTCTATTCCAACTTTGAACTTGCGTGCAACTAGTTTGAAACAAGCTCTCACGCTATTCTTCTCGTGAAATAATGAGGAAGTAACTACAAACTCAATGCAGAACTGATGCCGCTAAGCACATTGATAAAGCGATGATCAGTTTATTCTATTGCAAGAAGTAGACAATCGAAGATGATATGCAATAAGCTAACAACTAGATTTTTTTTACAAGGAACAAATTTCATTTCAGTGTTAAATACGAAATTTCAACTTAAAAGCTTTTCTTGTTGCATAACATCAAACATGTAATAACTTAAAGTTCAACTAAAAAGCGTAAGGCCATATGCAACTAGGAGATTTACAGACTGTTAAATATGAAATATATAATATGTATCATTCAGTTTTATTGAAACCAATCAACGGAAATTTTTATTTCTTAACTTAATAGTCGATCTAGTGTAGTTTCTAAGAAGACTGGAGCTCAAAGTTCAATAGATTTGACATGTTACCTGAAACTAAAAGTCGACCGAAATGGTGCGGGTAAATCTGACACAGATTTCAGTGAATATGATTCCATGGACGCGTTAGAATAACTGCGTTGATTGATACTGATGCAAGGAAAACATTACTGTCAATAGTAAGATCTTCTATACAGTTAACAAGCAGAAAATAAAATAATAAAGACATTACGAAGAAGAAATGGACATTTGCAAGTTCGTTAGCCTCAATCATGACTATAAACATCCAGAGACTCGGACGGAAAAGTCTGTAAAGCAAATACAATGTAAAAGAACCAAATATATAAAGAAGCACCAAGAATGCAAAGGTTCAACCATGAATAAACGCCACAAATTCTTTAAGCGAAAAAAAAAAAAAATCAGTCCAAGCAATGAAATCATGCTTCAAGCTCAAATTCAGAACAATCCTGAAGAAATCCGTCGACAATCTCGCAACGCAAACATTCAAAACACATATATGTAATATAGTCAAAACGAAAATGGAAGAAGGCGATAATACCGGAATCCTTCTGAACTCTAGCTTATCGGAAATGCCTCAAAACAGTTTGTTCAGGCATGATCGATGATGAAAACTAGTATTCCATTGTCTGTGCACTTCTTCTTTCTCGGCAGTTAAATGGAGAGATTCCGGAATTTGAGTCTCGATGATCGTATCGTAAGCGCGAGTGAAGCCTTTGAAAAGCGACAAGAAGAAGAACGAAAATGAAAACTGAAGAGCGCAGTGGAGGTGTGTTTAAAATGAAAACTGAAGATGAAGTTGAAATATCCATAGTACCCCTACGGCTATCCCCTTGAAATGGCGGGAACCATAAGCGCACGCTGTGCTCATTTGGAAATGTATCTTTTTTCTTTTAACACATTTTATTCAAGGAAAATTAACCCTTTTTTCCAAAAAATTCTTTAAAAAAATTGAAAATGTTTCTGATTTTTTAGAAAGAAAAACTGTAAAGTTACCAAACACTTCTATTTTTTAAAAAATGAAAAGAGAAAGAGAAAAAAAAATGACGGTTAGTTCCGGCAGAACTCTTGAGTTTTTAAAACTTATCTTTGAATTTTTAAAATTAAGTTTAAAAGATTTTTAATTTTTTAGTATATTTAAAATTAGAAAAAATTATTTAAAAAATATATAATTTTTAAAAATTATTTTTTCTCATTTTAAATATCATACAAGTATTTTAAAAAATATATGTATAAAGTTTTGAAGAATTTTCTAAATTTATTTTTTAAAACTGATAGATTACAAAGATGATCAAATAAGTTTATTCCTAGAAATGTGTAATAAAAAATGTGCAAGACCAAATGCAAACTTAGGGCTAAAAATGTATTTTTTTTCCTTTTATTTATTAGTCTTTTATATATATATAATTTTGAGAATTTTTCCTTTTACCATTTTACCCCTAATTTCGGGGTGAAATTGGAATTTAATATCATTTGTTTAATTAAAAAAGTACACTAGTTTTCCTTTTGTTTAAAAAATACATTTATATTTTAAAATTTACAATGTTGTCACTAAACTTTCATCAACATATTTTTTTTAAAAAAAAGTATGAATCAATTCTTTAAACTTTTGGAAGAAAAATGAGACAGAAGATGGCATGTCAATGGTCTAGAAATTAAAACTTTGAATCACCCCATCATTTTTAGTCTTAGACCTCTTTTTTCACCATTCTTTTGAAACGTCTTGTGAATATGAAACTTGAGGGATAATTTTACAATTCTTTTTAAAGCTAGGTACACTTTATATTATATTATATATATATAATTTACAACTCACAATGGTGGAGTTTAGTGTTGAAATAGAGTTAATTTTAAATAATGTTGACAAGAAACAGTCTTGAAAATACATTTGGAAAATTGTGGTCATTTATTGTCTTATTGTATTCAATCTTCAAGAATGAATAGTACATAGTTCTTGTGGTGGGGGGTATTTCTATTGAGTGATCTGGCAGAAAGAAGGGGTTATGTTCGAAAATCGGAAGATATATAGCATATATCATATTATAGATATATTCCCAACTCTTCATACCCCTAAAACCTTCCCAACTCTTAGAGTCTCTCAAATTTATAACCATAGAACATATAGTTATTTTTTTATCTTAGTTGAACCTTGACTAACCTAAAACATAGTTCAACTCATCCTTTCAAACAAAAAATAAATGTTACGTGAGTTTTAAAGAGATAAATATACCACAAATCTATTAAACATAAAATTAAAAATCCAATGGCTTATTCCATGGTCAAATAGAAAGATTAGTTATTTTTAGCGGCATTTAGGGTGAAAGATTTAGACTTCTAAATAGGTTTATTTTGATAATTTGAAAGCTCTATTTCATAATCATTTTGATTTTTGTTTTTAAAAAATTAAGCTTGTTTTATGATTGTGTATATTTTAGCCCGTTTTTTTAGATTAGAGAAGTATGTGCACATAATTTTTTAAAATTGAAAAAAAAATACTAAAACTTGTAATGGTTTTATTTCTTTGTATGATCGGAGAGTAAAACAAAAATAGAGATACTTCTAAGTTGGAAGTAAGAATAAATATATACTACAAAAGTCAGTAGAAATCAGTTTCCACAGCAAAAGCAACTCATGGGTCCTTCACAAATATCACGAATCCCAATAAATATCTAATCCACTTCACCCTCTTCCTTCCTCAACTCAACTGCCGATTAGCACCGCCAACTTTCTCCTCCCCAAAACCTCCGTAAAACAATTTGCAGATTATTCACTCTTCCAGCTCATGGCTATCTCTATTGTTCCATCTATCCATCACTCAATGCCGCCAATTGCTTCTTCTCCATCTCTTCCGCATCCTAAGGATCATAACAAGCACATCTTAAGGTAATTCTCTGCACGGAGATCCATCGTAAAGAGCTCTATATTTTGATAATCTTAATTCCTCCAGTTTTTCTGCTAAATAATACTTCTGATGGACGACTTTCGATCGGAAGGGCAGAGATGGACGGCGATTAACGAAACGAACTATTACGAACTTCTTTTAAATTTGACGAGCTTATATATAATTTTGAGCCTTCATTCCTCCAATTTTACTGCTAAATATAATACTTATGATCAGAATCTTGGTCGGAAGGAGGCAGAGATTGACGTCAATTAGATGCAGCGCAAGTGAAAGAGTAAACGAAATGAACTATTACGAGCTTCTTGGAGTTTCTGCAGATTCAAATACTCAAGAAATCAAAGAAGCATACCGAAAGTTGCAGAAGAAATTTCATCCTGATATTGCAGGCCAAGAGGTTTGCTTATTAATGTTCTTCCGGAATTGATCGCAAAACACATTGATTGCTGTTTGATGATTTTTTAAAACTTTGTTAGGGCCACGAGTATACACTGAGACTGAATGAGGCTTATGGGGTTCTGATGAGAGAGGATCGAAGGAAGCAATATGACACTTACACGGGTGGGATGAGGGTCAGATTTGGGAATTTTGGCACCGGATTAGGTTACAGTTCGTGGAATGGACCTCTGAGACCTCAGGCTTTGTTTGTCGATGGGAATGCATGCATAGGTATGTCGTATGGTTGAGCTCATCCTTCAATATTCGCTATCTAAATGAACTTGATTAGAAGTCATCTTAAGTTTAACGTTCTAAACTTTTGAAGCAACAATTTAATTCCTAAATTTTTGTTTGTACCGATTTAGTGTTTAGTTTATAAAATTTATTATATAATAATTTAGTCCTTCTAATTTAAACTTTGTTACAATTTAGTTCTTGCAGTAGAAATTAGTATCAAAGATTTGGTGAGATTATAGAATAATCAAGTTGAGAAACTCATTTCATTTAATTTTGATTAACATTGTGGATTAAATTTTTACAAATTTAAAAGTACAAAGATTAGATTGTTAAATATTAAAGTTTATGAATAAATTATGGTAAAATTGAAAGCACTCACTCCACAATGTTCGCCAACTAAATTGTTGTTTTCACCCAAGTTTAGGAACCAAATATGTGTTTTTAAGACTTTCTGTTTATTTTATTTTTTTAAGAAAAACCAATCAACTTTTAGTAAACAAAATTGCAGGGATATTTATATCTTTTAGGTTTACAACATTAAACTTTCAAAATGTATATTTAGCTCCTAAACTTTCTTTAAAATTACATCTTGGTTTTTAATTTGTTTTAACAAAATAGTGATGTAATTGTAGATGTGTACCAATATATTAATATGACTATAGCTTCAAATCACATCAATTTTAGAGAGAAGTAGTAAACAAGTGAAAGTTAGATACACAAATAATATAAGAATGACCAAAATAGTTGTTTATGGAAGTTTAAGTTCTAAAATAGATGTATAAATGTTTCTGAACCAAAATAGAACTAACACAAAAGTTCTTGTACGAAAATAAATATTTTAAAATTTTAAGACATGTTCGGAACAAGAACTTAGTTATTATAGGCCTAAGTTATTAGAGTTAAGTTATAATAGTTTGTTTTTAAAACGTAAATTATTTTAGTTTGGGTTATAATAATACGTGCTTTAACTATTATACTTTGATAGCAAATAATAGAAAAATGATAAAATTTACAAGAGTAAAAATCAAATGAGAGGTTTTGAAATAGTATATATTATAGCTAATTGAAGAGTACAAAATAATATTTGTTGTAGCAAGAGATGATTTTTATAGTTTGGATGATTATTGTGGATTAGAGTTAAACAAACATGACCAAAAGTGAAATTTGCTTCCACATTTTTACTAGTTGAGTAAGTAATTATTTGAGATTCATAAGTAGTGTGAGAAGATATATTGTAGGCGTAGCTACAAAATTTAAATTCAGCTTTAAGGAAGTTATTAACTTAGTCTTATTAGATTAAACTCATCTTGTCACATGGATAAGAAATAGTAAAGAGGATCAAACTGGCTATCCTTAATAATTGCAAACTACTACCTGATATGAACATGAGAGATCACCTGCATAATTTCTCACAGGGTGCAGGGAATGTGTACACAATGCAAGTAATACATTCACCATGGATGAGACTCTCGGCCGTGCACGAGTAAAGGTTCAGTATGGAGACAATGATAAAAAAATTCAGGTAAATGAGAGTAAATCAGTAGAGATAAAACTCAAAAGAACACCAAACAGCGTCATTTTTGTTTCATTCTTATAGGTTTCAGTAGAATCATGTCCTGTGAATTGCATATATTGGGTAGAAAAGGAGGAACTGGAAGTGTTGGAGTATTTGATGCAGCCACTGCCCAAGAAAGGATATGGCGTGTTTGGAGGTGGCTGGGAAATTCCAGCCAATGTGTTTATGGCGGCCAAGGCCTTCACCAAGCAGCTGGAACGGCAAGAACAGGACACAAAATATGGTGAGTTTTCCATTGGGTTCATTGTGTTTTCATCCAAGTATTTGATCTAATTAAAGGGTAGATTACGAATTTAATCTAAGAAAGAATTTTGAATTTAGTACCTATGGTTTAATAGCTGTCTCATAAATAGCTCCTACCCGTTAGGAGAGTTTTATTAAAACATAAGGACTAAATTCAAATTATAAATTATAAGAATCAAATTTACATTTTAACCGATAATTAAGATTCGGTTTGGTAACTATTTTGTTTCTTGTTTTTGTTTTTGAAAATTAAGTCTATAAACATTATTTTCACGATATATACTTTTCACTAATGATTAAAAGATTTAAATCCAAATTTGTAATCTTTTTATTTGATATATACTTTTCACTAATGGTTAAAAGATCTAAATCCAAATTTGTAACTACAAAAAGTAGCATCTCAATGCTTGCTTATGTTTTTAAAATTTGGCTAAGAATTTAGCCATAATATTTTAGATGCAAATCAAGGTAAGAAAATGAAAAGAAAATAAACTTAATTTTTTTTTAAAAAAAAGAAAAGTTACATAGTCAAACTATTATTTCTTCAACTAAAATTGATGATCTCTAATTGTTGTTTCAAATTAGTGATACAATTAAGTTGACAGTTTATGATATCCTATCAACTAAAACTCGATAATTATTTCACTATACATACATACAGGAGCTGAAACTGTGGGAGAAACTCCAGCTCAAGCTGAGGCTCGAGCTAATGCCACCATGAAAATACAAAGGGAGAAGTTTCATGGAGTGTGGAATTGGGTAAAGCAAGTTTTTAGTGATAGGTAGGTTCATGAAAAAGCTCTGATTTTCTATCACTAATCTCGAACTGTTCTCAAAATCATTTTTGGGAACTAATATTATTGTGCATATTGTTGTAGACCGTAGTCATATGTGAAGATATAATATACAAAAACAACCAAAGAGCTCAAATTTTACAAAGTATTGATACAAAACAAGATAAATAGATTCTCAAGCCTTCAACTGCCAAGCCATTGAATGGTATTCAAATGAAAGTCGTCGAAAAACCGAGCGATTTCATCCCAAGTCTCTACTTTCATACACTAATTAAATCTACATTTGCCTGTGCCAGCACAAACTTCACATTCGTCTGACACTCCAGCAGCATGGCTTAAGCAGTAATTTATTCTATCGTTCACAACATCCTGCCAACAGAACCATCTCATAGTTCAATACTAAAAAAATAGTCATTTTCTTTTATCATACGCAACATGATTTCAATTTTACAGATATATCAACAGATATTTTGATTAAATATTGATATCGAATGACTTATAAAATTTATTTAGATTAACAATCAAATTGTTTTCCTTGTGGATATTGTTATTAACGTTTCTATTCATATTAGATTAAACAATGACAACATTTCTTTTTGTTTTATAAGCATTTATTAATGACGTATATTTAATATTGATGTCAAACCTTTGATTTCATGTCAATGGATATTTTCATCCTTTTTCTATTAGATACTAGAAAAAAATATGCTTTAGAAATACTTACCACAAGTTGTTCGTGAAGACCGAGAGGTGCAGTTATTATATACGATATTCCTGGGTGATCCTTTGCTGCTTCAGCTGTTAAGGAAGGAATATCCTGCAAAGTTTCACGTATTGCTCTCATCAATCCACCAGTTCATTTCATCAAATCAAGTGTCCTACAGTGAGTTACATACCTGTTGCCAATGTCGACCGGGGAAAAGAAAGAACGGGCTGACGATGATACGTTTGGCCCCTTGTTCAACACACAATGTGAATGAGTCTTTAATGGATGGTTCGGCCAGCTCCTACGTTGTTTCAGAAAAAAAGTAATGAAACTAAGTACATTGGACATGGCTGTGACTTGTTACTCTATCATGTGTTGAATGCAACAAAAAGAGAGAGAAATAAAAGACAAAGAAACTACTGGCAGTACGATGAGATAGAATAGTTCCAAATCAGTATTCATTTTGAATGGTATCGGTATTTATTTTGATTTTCTATTCACTATGCTGTATTTCAGAGTGTAGAAAAAAAAAATCCACAAAACTGTACATTTATTCAAAAATCAAAAGATTCAATCTTGATGTTGAATAATTATTATAGTTTTGTTCATCATGGTTTACTTTTAGTCTTTATTGATCGATCAAATGTTAATAACTTAACACATAGTTTAATTGGTTTACACATATGCCATGAACAAAACAAAAAAAAAAGTGGTTAGCACCACCATTATGGAACCAAACAAAAGGTTTAAAATGTTAGTTTGGTCCTTATACTTGGTACATTTTGGTAGTTATATTTTCAAAATGTTTATTTCTGTTCCAAAATATACATTGAAGTATAGGAACCAGAATGAACTAAATCCATAATTGAGGGACCAAAATACTTATAAATGAACTAAATCCATAATTGAGGGACCAAAATACTTTTAAGGAAATGTTTGGAGAGCTAGAATGCAACCAGAATTGAGAAGCATTGAGATGCGAAATGGAACCGTGATTGAAAACTCCATAAAGGACATAAGTTTGGTATTACAAATCCACCAGAAATGCTTAATCCAAACATGGGTTTTGGACCTATTACATTACAAACTCATTTCATTACACTCCTAACTAAAATGCAGCATTGATTTCCAAAAACCAACTACCAAAATAAATAATGTTGCTTCAAGAATGAAAGTAATAGTTTTGTGCATAAGAAACAGTTGAAAAGAACATACCATGTGAGCAGGCTCCACAATGGGGTAACCAGTTTTATCCTTAAACATAGCAACGAACTCATCTGAATTTTTTTTTTTTTTTAAGAAAAAAATATCACCACAAGAGAATTATCCAACGAATAACTTCAAAACTTCACCCAAAATTCCAAATTCTAAAACCCTAACTTACTCAGCATGAGATTAGATTCCCGGCGACGGGAGCCGTGGTCGACGATAATCACAGCATCTCCGGCACCAATCCGATTAGAGCTTCCATTATCAATACTCATGCGGAACCGCGAGGTGAAATTTCTGAATTTAGAAAGGCGTCCAACAGGAATTGAAGATCTCTGAGACGCGCAGATTGAGAATAGTCTTCTAGTTTCCACTGGTGAAGAACTTCAATGGCAAAATGGACGGCCATTAGAGAGGAAAAAAATCAAGAAAAAATAGAAAAGAAAACAAGGGTTTAGGAGATATTGAAACCTCTTGGGTGAAATTTGAGGAGTGATGGAAAACGAAGACATGGGTCCTGATCCTTTGCCAGAGAAAGAGGCAGCCCTTGAACCTGATACTTAAAAAACGACGTCGTTGGTAAAAATTCAATTGCATCATTGGCCTAAATGAAAAAAAGAAACAATAAATAAAAAGATCATTATTGTAAGTGTTTGACACAGAAATATAAACAACACACAATGAGTAGTTGGGGGTTTGCTTGGATTTTAAAATACTACTAACCCTTTATCAAAATTGCACATTATCAAAATATTATCATTATAACTTTAAAAAGAGTGTCTTCCAAGGATTCCATAACTCAAATTTGGACCAAACTTTTTGGTTCCTTCCCCGTTTCCAACCTCATTCCCATTCAAATGACATCTCCCACTTCTTTTTGGCTTTCCATCCCTTTCTTTTCATTTCTACTCTTCTCTCTCGTTACCAATTCATTTCTCATTCAATCCAACTACTCTGTTTATTATATAATATCAAATCATTCTAAATACAGTCATTAATCTTTCTAAAGTATTAACAAATATTAAACAATCCAAACAAATCTGTAGATATAATATAATTTCAAGACTGATTTTATTAGTTATAGAGATTAATAAAAGTCTATAATCAATAAAGACTAATAAATTTTATCGGTATATATTAATACTAAAAACTTATCAGTTATAGAAATTTATACAAGTCTATTATTAATAGAGATCAGTAGAAGTCTATAGATATCTATCAATGATAGAAATTTAATAGAAATCTATCTATGAAAGAGGTTGATAAAATTTTATCAATCTCTATCAGTAATAGAAATTAGTACAAGTTTATAACTGATAAAAAATAATAGAAATCGATTTATCAGTGTTTATCGTCATTGATAGAAGTTTATTAGTGGTATAAGCGAATAGAAGTTAGGAAAAATCTTTCCAGCCAACTATGATCTACAACCCGGCACCACAAACCTTGACTTCCAACAACTACCACCAATCAGAAAATTAAGAGTTGGACGAGTCGTCCATTTAACAAACAAGGGGAATGTTGACTGTGCTCATTGTACTGTGCTCGGGTGCATATATGGCCGGCCAAATGGGGTGTTCACTAGTTAGGTTGCAAGTTCATAATTCTTCATTTCATGCCTGATTTTATTGAGAAGAATAATTGGACGACTTCGTGGTTTTGGAATTCATTCATTGTGATCATCAAAAGGAGAAAAAGCAGAAGAAGAAGAAGAAGGCTAATCGTTTTGTACTCATGAGGATGAAAGCCGAAGATAACAATTAAACTGTGACCCATACCCATAAGAAAAGTATTTATTACATTGAAGAGGCCGGTGTGCCTAAGCTATATGATTTAATATCCTTTAACATTTAAACTATAGTTTTGGTTTAGGATCTTCAGGAGGCCACCAGGTTCTATTCTAATTATATTTTAGTTTTCAATCTTTCTATTTAATCTATAGGCACTTTAATACATAATTATCTTAATAAATATTCATTTTAAAATGTCTAATTAATTAATACATCTTATTAATTATTAATTAACTCACTTTAAGTTTTATTCTAAAACTTCAACCATCTCATCTCACTTTAAATTAGTTAGCAAACATTAATAAATGATTGAAAATGAAAATTCAAAACTAGAAGAGTAAAAATATACCATTTTAAAGTCTATAAATAAATAGAAATTAAAATTAAAATTAATTATTAGAAAAGAAATTAATTCAATTATTTCAAGGGTTTGTTTGAATTTACTTTTAAAAAATGTATTTTTATTTAAAATCTTATTTATTTATAAAAATTCTTTTAAATGTTGTTCCAACTGTATGATAAACATTTTAATTTTTTTTAAAATAACATATTTTTTAAATTAATATATTTTAAATATACCATAAATTAATTAATAGACATTAACAACTATTGAATATTTAGTAAAAAGAAATCAAATTGAAAAGTATAAATTTGATAGACCATCAACCAAACTAAACAAAATTAAACCATAATTGTAATGGATGGTCATTTGAGGAATAATAATCAAGGATATAACAATATTTAAAAAAAATTACAAATATAACAAAACTATCGTTGATAGACTCGTATGATCTATGAGTGATAGACCAATATTTACAACATAGTCTATTGGTGATAGACTTGTATCACTCTAAAATTTGACAAATTTTGCTATTTTGCAAAAATTTTAAAATGTTATTATATATTTAATTATTTTAAATCTAATTGCTAAATTTGAAACTATTTCCAATAAAAAAAGTAAAATGTATAATATTAGGAACGAATAAACTAAAATCAATTGTGTTTTTCATTTATTTTAGTACATTTATTTTAGTACAACAAAGTAATAGAATCAAACTTAAGACGGAGTTGAAATCAATACCTTTTAGTTAACGTGACTTTGACTTGTATTTTTATCTTTAACCCTTCATTAGATTTAAGATGTAATGTTTATAGTTTAAGCATGTGAAGTTTCATCAATAAAGGAAGAAAAATAGAATAAAGAAGCGAAATGAAATGTCCAACTTTGCACGCAAAGATGATCACTATATATATATAATATAAACACCATTATACCAAACTAATTTTAGTGAAACTGTCTGAACAAACCAAGTACCAAAAACTGAACTTTACTCACTCCAACTCCCTCTCTCTCTCTCTCCACTCGCCGGCGGTGAAAATTCATCCTTCACGAGCTTCGTCGTTCTTCACAAGCTTCTCGATCTCTGTTGTTCTCTTTTCAACGAAATTTCCCGTTTCAATTTCCTTACAATTTTCAACTTAATTTGAGTTTTCGTTGCTTGAACGATCCAAAAAAAATACTTCTCCCAGCCGACGGATCGTGCTGGGTTTATATGGGCGAAACGATGATACGCATCACGATGAGGTTGTGGATGTTCTGTTTTTCTTCTTCTGATTGAAATGGTGGAGAAATTTGTGTGAACAGGAGAGGAAGCCTAATGAAGCAGAAGGTTGCACAGCGGAAGGCTCTCTTCAAATGGAGGAGGAAGCTTGCTTTTGTTCTATTGTTTGTATTTTGCTTCGGGAGCTTAGTTATGATGCAGTCTCGGTATGGTCGGGTTATGATGCTGGCGTCCTTGCATTTGCATCCTCAATCGGCTCATGGACCGAAAGTCGCATTTCTGTTCATAGCTCGGAACCGGCTTCCATTGGACATAGTGTGGGATGTGTTTTTTCAGGTAATGTTTTCAATGTTGTGCTCAGTTGTCAATACTTCTAGCTATGGATGCTTATTCGCCATTTTTGTCAATGATTACTTGGCATTTGATCGGATTTAGTGTTCTATCGTTATTTCAAAGTTTTCGAGCAGTTAGGAAGGTTTTCCTAATTTCTTTATTTCCTATCGAATTCAGTGTACATTTTTTTTTTTTTTTTGCAGGAAGGGGAGAATAAGTTTTCGATCTTTGTTCACTCGAGGCCAGGATTTTTATTTAACAAGGCGACTACAAGATCGACCTATTTTTTGAATCGTCAAGTTAATGATAGCATACAGGTAACAATTCTTATAATGGAATACGAAATTTAAACTGTCCGCAAATTGTGATAGTATGGTAAAGTAATTGAAGTACGAGTTTTAATTTAGCGGCCAACATATATATGTACGATTCCTCAGTGTACTTGTTATTTGTTAATGCCTTTTGGCTCTTACCAAAGATTGCTACAAGATCATCAAATGAATTTCATCATAAAAAGCAACAGTTGATCATTTGTTTAGAAACTGTACATCAAGAAATCTACACAACTGTAGGCCTCTATCTCAGCGCGTTTTTCTTTCCTTGAGTATGGTTTTACAGCGCTTTATATTTATGTATGCACAAATAAAAATGTTTATAGGGTTAGTGAGCTTCCTTGGTCTTCTCTTTCGAGTCTTTGTAAATTTGTTACATCAAGGAGGATAGGGAGATCTCATTTAGTCATTTGTGTTACATCACTGCAAAGTTCATTTACGTGTTGTATATTTGTCTTGCAATGTTGTCTATTGTATACCAGGTAGACTGGGGTGAGGCAAGCATGATTGAAGCAGAACGTATCTTGCTTAGACATGCACTTACTGATTCTTCAAATCAACGATTTGTTTTTCTTTCTGATAGGTGAGCCTTAATGTGAATAGCCTTTGTAACCAACTATGTGGTCCTTAATTTGTGCTTCAATTCATAAAAGTTGTTAAGAACATTTAGTCATGTTTGTATAAGATATTTGTTTCCTTAAATTGTTTGAAGGATGAGATTAGTCAAGCCTTACAATGTTTCAGTTAATTGATCTTTTCTCAGCTGCGTACCATTATACAACTTCAGCTACACATATGACTATGTCATGTCAACTTCAACTAGTTTTGTGGACAGGTAAACATACTAATTTATACATACATTGTAGCTCTATTTCTTCAAAAGCGATTTTTCTTGATTGAGCTTTTCTTCCCCTCATCTAGCAATAACTGAAATACAAACAACATTCTTGTAAATACATCTCTATACAACTAGAATTAAACTGGTACTAAATCCAATAGCCATACTTCTCCAAGTGATTTAAACGCTGGAAGGCATCTTGAGAGTTTCAAAGTATTATTTTCAACTGAACATTGAAATTTCTTGAACTATAATTATGTTGTGATTTATCGTAGATACAGGCAGATTATAAAGAAGCTAATCTACTAGTTTTCTGTATTTACAACCATTCACATCTTAATATGTTCCAGCTTATGGGATTTAAAGATATCATGCATGTTATCGAAGTTGTATAACTTCTGGTGGTAAGTATCTTTAACAATTTAGTGATTGAACCAGTTTTGCTGACACAAAAGAAGGGCGGTATAATCCGAAAATGGATCCAGTAATCCCTGTTCAAAACTGGAGGAAAGGATCTCAGGTACTCACTATATCTGGTAACCCAATTAAATCGCATATTCTTTTTCTATGTAATTTTTTGTAGACTACTCATGGCATTCATTACTCTCTTGCAGTGGGTTGTATTGACAAGAAAGCATGCGAAGGTTGTTGTGAAGGACATTACAGTCTTTCCTATGTTTCAACAGCATTGCAAGGCAAGTCATCTTATTGAATTTGTGTCGTCCATTTATATGGATCCCATGTTTTCTTCTTGGGTCACTTATTTTTCTTCTACTTGTAAACATTCCAATATCCTTTTGATTTCCAGTTTAGGATGAGTATTAACCATTCAACTGACGCTTTATGTTTTATGGTTATGCAGAGGAAGTCACTACCAGAGTTTTGGCGGGATCGTCCATTTGTGAGAATTCTCAATCATAAGCTGTTTCTTCTTATCATTTCACAAAATGCAATTGAGCCTCATATTAACAATATAATCATAGCATGTATTATAAAAAATTATGTTTAATACAAAGGAACTATTATTAATTTAAATTGCAATGCTTGTTTATTCAGAATTAATTTTCAGAGATGATGAACTTATGTTTTAAAACTATTGTTCTGCAGCCTAATGATCCATCCAAGGAACACAATTGCATACCTGATGAACATTATGTTCAGACTTTATTGGCTGTAAGATTTTCAACCATTTCAATATATTACGCTATTTCTATTTCAAAAAACTTGGCCTGATCATCTAAACAGTAATATAACATTGAACATTCTAACCTCTAAGCATGCTGCTACCCTTTGGTTTACTCTTGCATGCAGTCTCTTCCCAAAAGCTGGGCTTTAGTCAGTCCTGATTTATGACAATCCAATATTAGTTTTTATGCATCTTATTCATGCAATATTAATAATTGAGCTGATATGGAAACTTGGACCACGTCCATTTGTTTGCTAATAAGCTGTGAAATTTCAGCTTTGTATTAAAGTTTATTTACGTGGTAATTATCTGATAATGTGGAGTTATCTTATAAAGTGTTTGAATTTCCTTGGTTTTTCTTACGTGTGTTTCTCAACTTTAATTAATGTTATGATTTGAAGTTTTTAATTGTTGACCCAGAAGTATGACTTTCTAGAAAACAAAGAAAAAAAACTATCCATTGGGAACTTTCCTGAACAACAATTGCCTATGCAGTCAAAATTTTTCGTGATTTACGTACCAGTCAAAGTCATTTACTTTTCATGATTCAGCAAGGAGGCGAATATATTTGTATATTTACTAATAATTTATTTTTTACGATCCAGCAAGAAGGACTTGAAGAAGAGCTCACCCGAAGATCACTGACATATTCAGCATGGGATCTCTCATACTCCAAAGACCATGAACGCCGTAACTGGCATCCTGTAACATACAAATTTTCAGATGCTACGCTTGATCTAATACAATCTATAAAGGTACTTAAAATTAGTTCATAAAACGTGTTAATGTTGTGGCTTCATTCATTTTGCATCTCCCCAAGTAAAGTGGAACTTTCAATTATTGCATCTAACAATCATTTTCCTCATTTTCTGTCAATAATTGAACTACTAGCTCAAGGTTTTAAGTATCTAAGAACCTTCAACTTGCATTTATCGACTCCTATTCACTCCATTTCCTTACCTTCCTCAATAATACATTAATAAGGATGCGATTATTTATTTCCCCTTAGTACAAATGATTTTGTCTGCCAACAATTTAGTATAATTATCCCAAAGCCAATTGATAGCCAATAATAAGGTCATCTTTTCAGTTGATGTTTTGAGTGGTTCATGATGGAGAACATCTGTCTTCTGCAGGGTATTGATAATATATATTACGAAACTGAATATCGACGAGAATGGTGTACTAGTAAGGGAAAACCATCCAGATGTTTTCTTTTCGCTAGGAAGTTCACCCGTCCAGCTGCCCTCCGCCTTCTTAATATGGTCAGTTTTATGTCTTCATTTTTCACAAATTTCCATGGAACTAAAATGCTTGAAGAACCATTTTGACAACCCATACGCTTATCTCTTTTTCCTTTGCTTGCTTCCAATCCTTCTAATAATAAGCAAAGCCTCTTCATTTTCTATATTTTGACAGTCTTTGCTCGGAGTGAAGCCTCATTAATATTTGTAAAGGCATCGATATCTCGGTCGAGGAACACACTACAAGCATACAAAAAAATTACAAACTCAGGCCCGGTGTTAGCAGTTGCACGGAATAATTTCTCGATATAGAGGTGTGTATTTACTATTACCACGTTGTATATTGTCAATTTTTTTTCTATACATAAAATAAATGAGTGATAGAGGATTGTTTTAATTCACTTGGTTGTGCATTATGAAGCTAACGTCTAGAGAACTAATATCACTAGGAGTTTAGGATGACCCTACTGATCTATGAACATTAGGAGCTTGAAATTATAATGTGATACATAGTTTTATTACATATCAAATGTCTATTGAATAATCTCATACTATAGTTTAGTGTCACGCCTAAATAAATGATAAAGCTATTTATGATATGTTTGGAAGTGATTTTGAAATCGTTAAAATCAATTTTATCATTTTCAAAATCACTCCAAACATACTTTTATTTATTTAAAATCAATTAATGTGTGTTTTAAAGTAATTTTAAACGTGATAAGGATTTTAATCATTTGTGAACTACTCTCAAACATGCACTTTCTTGTTCCAAACTTAAATTGTACTTGTTCAATCAAGATTGTGAAGACATTCTCAATTCTCGCAACATCAAGCCTTTGTTAAACTATCGGGACCATTGTTAGACCAATAAAGTCCCTTTTTTATGATGAAAAACATAATGAAGATTCTGTTCAAGATTTATGTATTAAATGGTTATTGAGTTGCGATAATGTTTGTTGGAAAAAGACCTCTCAACAATAAAAATGGCACAGTTCACACCTAACCAAAGTCTATTTCCTTTGATAAGAGTTTGTGTGTGGAAGAGACTAAACCCACATGAATTAATGCCATTCACAATCGAATTTCAACAAGAAACTGAATAATTAAAATGTACAAAATTAAGGGTTTCTTTAGACCATCAAATCTTTATTATTTAAACTCTTTTTGTGTTTTAAATGCACTTTAAAAACTATTTTTAGTCGTTATCAAACAATTAATTTATTTTGGAGAGTATTAAATTATTTATTTTTAAAGTACAAATATATAGAGTGTATAATTAAATGGAGTTTAATTATAGATGTATTTGCCCTTTATATGGAACAAGATTACCGTGTTATTATTCTCTTTTTACTTTGGTAAATTTGTCTATTTGTTTAAAACAAGATTTCTTTGTTATTAAGTCTTCTCCGACATCCAGTGTTAAAACATCTTCTAGCAGCCAAGCTGAAATCAATATGGGCTTAAATTATGGGCCGAATAGATAGAAAGCCCATTATTTAGCTAACATAATTCCTTTTTGGGTAAAAAATTAAGTATTTTCGTGTTTGGAGTAACAATTAGGTTACTGAACTTTTAACTTGTAATGATTTAATATCTGTAGTTTCAATTTTGTAACCATCTCGTTCATGAATCTTAGTATGTAACAATTTAGTCCTTTTTACTTTTTTAATTCTGTAACAATTTACTTCGTGAACTTTAATATTTTACAATTTAGTTTTTCTACCCTTCAATTTGTAATAATTTAGTCTCTTGCATAAAAAAGTCATCAAAATTAGATGTCAATTTTATTACTTGTATGATGAAAAGTTATATAAAAACAAATAGAACATTTGACAAAACATTTAAACTTCATAGAAAAATCAAGTCTAAACATTGGTTGTCAATTTTTTCTATTTTTGAAAAATCCTTATTTCAAAACTATTAGTATCTATAATTAACATCATCTAAAATTTTGTAAATATTTTCAATAGTTTTGCTATGTATGATAGTTTTCTCCAAAGAAACCGAGTTTCTAACGACTCAATTTCTTTTTTTTTTTTGTTGGAAAAAAAGAATTTTCAACTAAATTTTTGCTATTGATTTTAAAGAGTTGAAGACTAATTAAGAATCTAATTAAACTACTAAGTTGATGTGGCACATTTTCTTTTTAAAAAAATGATTAGAAATATATATATATATAGAGAGAGAGAGAGAACAAAATCCTAAGAAAATAATTTTATGCCTTTCACTTTTTACATGTAAAGGCTTTACTTACAAGAAGGAATTAGATACCCCAATGAAATTAAATTTACCTAAAAAAAAGAAAAGAAACTCATAGAAAAAGCCTAATCTCTCTCTCAAATCAAACATTTGAGAAAAAGAAAAAGAAAGTAAATAAAGAGGAGGTTGGAATAAAGAACCAAACATTGCTACAAAAGCAAGATTCTTTCCAAACACACACCCCTTCTTTTTACACTTCAACTACAATAATTTTAAAAAATATATACTTTAAAATGAAAAATGAAAAAAAAAATATATTACAAAAGAAAAATGTGGTTGACTGGTCTTTCTTTTTGTTGTTTGGAGCTTATGTGTGATTATCCACTTCTCTCTCTCTCATTTCCAAAAGTTTTCATCAATCTCTCTCTCTCTCTCTCTCTCTCTCTCTCTCTCTCTCATATAAAAAGGCTTCTCCATATCATTGCTTTTTTTTTTTTTTTACTTTCATAAATTATTTATAATTATCCTTATCAATTTTTGCATATAGATTAGTGTCTTAAATTATTACTATAATCTATAGTGGTTGGTGGCCCAAATTTTGCAATTCTTTTTCACTTTAACATTGTACCCAACAAAATTTAAAACTACATACAACTTAGAATCGTTAAACTTCAAAAACGTTTAATAAATTTTTTACTTCCGTGTTTAAGAGATTTCTAATATATTCAAGGTTTATTATTGTTATTTTAGTGTAACATTTATGAGTATGTTAGAGTATGACGCGTATGATATAATGCAACAACTCCAAATTTATTATTATTTGATTTCTCATTATTTCCTTTTCGAGTGGTCTATGTAGAAGCCTATACTTTATTAAATAAATATGAGATGTTAGGGCTTACATTTTGTTCCTAAAACTTGTAACATTGTTGTTGCCTAAATTTGCTCCTTCTAGCTCGGATCTTGATTTGCCAGTGCCACAATGGCTTTCTCTGTATATTGAGACTGATTAGGACCTTTTTGATATGTGTTGTTTTGATTTATAAGACATTTCTTCTAAAAGGAGATGATGATCGAATCTTCTACCACTAGGATGGAAGGTCATACAAATTACAATATTGATTTCAACTCATTTTAGCAACATTTATTAAAGATGATGAATCATGTCTAATATAACTTTAGCATATTAATTTTCTATATTATATTTGTTATTTAAAAATATTCGAACAATGTCAATGACCTATTAATAACACAAAATTATAAATTTAAAGATCTATTAGATACGCTGAATTAAAAACACACTAGTCACTTGTACAAAATATTTAAAGTTCAAATATTAAAATTGTAACCTAACTTGAAATATGTCATAATTAACCTATTCAAACATTACATATTATCCTTTATATTTTCAAAATGGTAATAATATCGTCATTTACTCTACACGTAACTTGTAATTACGTTTTTAATTTCACTCGAAATTACTTTACGATAAGATTAAAGGGTCAAATCATTATATGTTAGAGATTTTTTTTTGTAGGATTTACAAAGAAGTTACTTTAGGAAGATGGAAAATTATTGGCATTGATCCCAATGAAGACGGAATGACGATGTGGGAATTTGAGAGAGTGGTTTATAATGTCTTCAAAGAGGTAAATTCTGTACGGACATATTATTCTTTTTTTCTTTACTTTTTTCATTTTAGGTTCATCTTTATAAATGAGAAGCTATGTGCTAATAAATAATAATAATGCCCCAATAATAATATAATATATACTTTTTCTCATCATCCCATGTGATTCCATCCATCCTATACATTTATATTGAGAGTAATATTAGATGTTCGTTTTGTGTTTTGAATTTTAACTTTTCTACTTTTAAATGTTTTTGACTTTAGCTTTTTAACCGTTTTCCAATGATTTGAAATTTCTTACTCACACTTGCAGCATGATTTTAGTTGGAAAAAAATGATTGAATGAATTACGACACATTCATCATCAAAGTGATTACAACTAGCAATACACATACGTGACATTATTTACAAGAAGAAAGAAAGTAAGTATTGTTAGACGACATTACTAAAATGAGTTTGTATAGACCTTGAATTAAAATACGTTTGAAAAATTAAATTCTATCCCAGTTCTCTACGTGTGGAAAACCATCAATCTAAAAAAAAATCATGACTTACAAAGGAGATAAATCCACTAATTGAATTTTTATACTATTCAATCTCATCCATCCTATAATTAACTTAATTAAACTTTTTCAATGTGTGACAATATACAACTGGTTCCCCATTGGAAGCGTAAAAAACAAAATATATTTGTCTTTTTTATCTCAAAATATTGGCTAAGAAATGAGAGGGTATAATGATTAATGTGTAAGGCAACAATCTGAAAAAGGTGGTGTGTCCAAATTCCAAAAGTCATGGTTGCACTCAATCGGACATGACTAATTCCAATCTTTGAACCTTTCTTTTTTGCAAACAACAACTTAGTAATGTGGTGCACCATTCACCAACTGCCTCAAGATGTGACTTCACAACAATAATACTCCGATCCCTCCATCATTCTCAATTTTGAATCTAACAACAATTCCCACTTCTTCTTGGTTATGTTTATAGCATTATTACTTTTAATTATAATCCTAATACTTACCCGTACTATTTTATAATCTCACATCCCGTTTTTTATTATATCTTTAAATTGAACCTCTTTCTCAAATAGACGACTAGCAAAAACTCTATTTTCAAACCGATTTATAAGATGTGTGTGATTAAAATACGTTTACATGTAAGTTTAACGATCAAACATCTCCAATTGATTATTGTTGATGAAATTCAAGCTTTATATAATCATTGGCAACAAACATGTATCCAATTTTACTTTTTTTATGCTCTCTTAAAAGTCGTAATATGGTTGCACCACATGACTTTGCTAATCATGTTAACGTTTGAATTGATAAACAACACCTATAGTAAATATTATGTGTAAACCGTTTTAAAAAGACTTTCTTTTTTAACCTTTAATTTGCTTTTTCTTCCTGTGTACTAACAAAAGTGAAATTTATAAACCATGATAATGTATAATAATAATAGTAATGGGGTTTTTTCTTTTCTAAACAAAAAGATTTAAAGACTCAAATTAACAAAGCTGATTAAATTAAACTTAGCTTTAACATATAATTAATCAATCATCAACCCTACTACTAGCCCTACTTGGAATAACCAAAACAAAAACAATTCTATATATATATATATATATAACATAAAGCCAATAGCAAATAATTTTGTGTTATGTTTTCTTCTTTTTATTTCTGTCTTTTGTATTTTATGTTTCAATGGTTGTCAATCTGCAAGACAAGTTGGGTCATTTTTTCCCCTTTTTGACATGTGGAATTGTCTCTAATGTTCAACTAAACGACACCGTATTAACCCCAAAAAAGCTGGAAAAATAAAATTTGAAAGTGATTCATCCATACTCCTCTGTCTAGCTAATTATTCTCTCTATTTTTCTTTTCCTTTTATCTTTTCGTTTCTACGATACAAACGAGGAATTCATTTAACTTTTTTTATAAATATAACAAAATATGGTACACTATTTACCGACTGCCTGAAAGAAACCGTCTCTATCACTTGATAACAAGAGACAATGCGATAATTACAGTTATACAATGATATTTTGATATATTGAAAACTATATAAATTGAACAGTTTTGTCATTTAAAACAATTATCAAGTTTTCAATTATTCCGGACAGAAAATGACCCAAAATTTATGCAATTGAATGGATTTGAAGGGGTTTGGTTTTGGACCAGTAAAACTGTGGTTGATGTTCTTTATCTTGCTTTTTGGAAACACTTTTGAATATTTTATCAACCAAATTTCTAAAGGAATAAAAAAAAGTAAGAAATAATCATGATATCAAAGCTGGTAGATCATGCAGCTTGTGTAACTCTAAAACATGGAGAAATATTTCAAAAGATAAAACACATACTATATATCCTAAAGAAAACTAATTTAATTAAGTAGCTTAATGTTTGGATATGATGAAAATATGATTGATTCCACCCCCAAATAATTTACATTAAACAATAATAATTTCACAAAAACATTACCACACACCCCCTCCAAACTCACCTTCATCTATTTAATAATTTCCCAATCCCCAAAAACCTTTCAACTATTCTTTGTTTTCTTTCTCAATTCTGTTTTGCTTTCACATGCTTCTAGCCATCATTGCTTGAAATCTCCTAGCAGATTCTTGTTTCTCCAACCTGAATTTCTCATGGCAGCTTGCAATGAACATCTCCGCCAATTTGTCGATCTCATTCATTTCTGCCGTTGTTCCCGTTGCCGTCGTCATTGTTTCACTCTCCAATTTTCTCTCTTCCAACCACTGCAAATATCCAGACAGTTGCGAGCCATCGGCAGCTGTGGAGGTAGCATGGTCGTAGTAAAAGTGCCCTAATTCCCATATGGGATCGGGCACGGGCATCACATGGGAAGAACACCAATTGTAATGGAGCCTAAACGAACCGAAAAAGATCTTGTTCTTGTTCTTGTCCTTGTAGTGATAACTTTTCTTTAGAATATGAACCACTGTCGATTTGGCTCGGGAGATGGCTCGAGCCAATCGGCAAAATTGAGAGAAGATGATAGTGTGGATGAAAGTTTTGAACTTTACAAAAATTAAGGTGGATGAATGTGAGGATTTGATGGAGAAAATTTGGGGAGAAGGAAGGATGTTTGGTGAAGATGGACCAATAGCCATTTTCATCATAGAGAAAGAGAGAGAGAAAGAAATATATATATATATATATATATGGAGAGATTTTGGTGTGTGTGTGTATATATCTGATTTTATTAGAACATTTTTTTGGAATAAGTTTGTGAGTTGTAGTTATATAGAAACTTGATTACGAAAATGGGCTTGGTGTTTTTGGGTAATTAAAGTGAGTGCCATTTCACTTTTGTAGATTGGAATGGATTATGATGCTAAGCTTTTATTGGCTTTTTTGGATTTTAGAATTTGATGAGTGATTCTTTAAATACTCAAAGGAAATCAAAAAAGCACTTATCCCCAAAATTTTCTACTTTTTCTCTACCATTTGAAACGCGGTTCCATGTTTTGAAATCCTTCCTAGTTTTGTGAATATTGTTTACAATTTTGGTTTCTTTGGTCATTTTACTTCATCATCATTCATGACGCCTTTCTGCTGGCGCCATACGCAACTTACTACTAAGTATACATAATTTTAAATTGAGGGAACTAATTTGAAGTTTCCCATTATCATTTGTTTTTGGAATGACCATTTTCTTTCTTTCTTCTTTTTAACCACTAGTGTGAATGTTCATAACAAAACACATATAATACTAGCCATCACTCTATTGTTTATGTCATAGGGATGAAAAACGTGTAAGTTATAGAGTTTAAAGGTAGAATTATTTAAGTTACCTCAAATGAAGTTATAATGATGTATTTACTGAAAGTTTATTTTAATTTGTTCTTTAAAGTTTTCTGGGTAGGATTCGAGTCAAGGGACATTTTTATTTTTCGTTTGCTTAGGGTTGGCCTAAGGCCAAACATTTTCCTTATGCCATATTTAGGGCTCTAAATGATCTTTTGGTTAGAGGCGTGTGTAAAACATGTCTTGTGCATTTGGTAGGGTCGATTTCGAATACACTGGGTATGGGGCTTGGGCTTGGGCTTGGGCTTGACTCGAGCTAACCACTTTTTTCTATTGCTATTTGAGTCATAAGTTATCACTTTCTGCTTGTATATTGTGTTCTCTACTTGACTTTGTAGTTGCTATTTGTGTTATATGTCAATTATACCCATTATAAAAATAATCATCAACAATAAGTATAGAATATTGTTTGGATTTCGTTGATAGAATCTAAAAATTTTCTATACTTTTGTAAATATTTCTAACTTTTTGTATATGAGATATAATTAGTATTGTGACGAAGACATAATCTAATTTGCATGGTTGTTATTATATGTTGATAAATTAGTTTAATATAATGATAGTCATAATTCTTATATAAATAAATCAACAAAGCAAAATGGACAGTAAACCAACCTCCATGAAGTGTAAAAAATGAAGATTTGAATTAGCCCTACAAGCAAAATATTTCTTGACAAAATCTTAAACATCGACTCTAAGATCAACTTGGACAATTTATAAGCTATATATATGGACTTTTTTTAAAAAAATTACTAGGTCATCATTATATATAATTAACAATTAGAATAATTAATAAAGTGGACCAACAATATACGTTATTATTCTTTAATAGCTATTTAATTTTTACTTTTTAAAATTAAGACTAAAATCACAACTACCATTTAATTCAAGAAACTATCTACTAAATTCAATTTAGTTATATTTTGAAAACTAAAAAATATAATCTTAAAAAAAAGTTAATTAGAACGTGAAATTTGTATATGAACCATTCGAAATGATACCTAACTAAAGATGAAAACCATTTTAAAGAAATTGTGAGAAAATTAACAAAGACATAATTTTAAAAAACTTTAAGACTTGTTTGGTAGTTTTTTATTTTTATTTTTGGGTTTTCAAAATTAATTCTATTTTTTTAAAAAAAAATAATTTCTTACAATAATTTTCATCTAACTAAATTTTCAAAATAAAACTACTAATTTTTAGATTTAAGATTGGTATGATTATTATTATTATTATTATCTTTTTTGTAAACATTAGTAAGAAAAAAACAAAATATTATTAAACGGAATTTAAATATATTATGAAAGCACTAATTTTAAATTATAACAATATGCAAATGGATAATAATTGGAAAATTGTAAAAAGAAAAAAGAAATGACCCACAAAGTGATGCTGAGACAATTAGAGGAAACAAAAAAAAAAGATCATAATAACTTTATTCTAAATAGTTCTTTGTACTAAGAAGATGAAAAGAAATTTAAAAACAAAAAACAAAAATAAAAAAAATGAAACATAAGAATAAGATAATATAAATAATATATAAATAAAAACCATAGCTTTCTTCCCTTTAATATATTCCCTCTCTTAAGAATCATTTGTCACTGTCAAAGAAAGAGTCATATTGTAATTCAAACTTTTCTCTATAATACTTTAATTCTTCTTCTTTATATATATATATATATATTTTTTTAATAATAATATTTTAGTATTTGAATTTTAAAATCATTTATTTATTTATTTATTATATATATTGTTCTATATATATTTGGTATTGGTAATAGTACAGACAGGTCTTCCAAAGCTCTTATATTTGACCTACTCAAAACCCCTATTCTTTTCCACACACACAAAGAAAAAACTTGAACTTACTACTTAGCTTTCTGTTTGTACTGTTGATTTAAGTATCATATCACTCATCAACTGATCCAAAAAAAATATGTCTTTCATTCAACCATAAGTTTGGTAACTTTGTAATAATCAATCAATCACTTAATTTGATGTTTTCTCTTTCACAGAATAAATCCACAAAGCCAAGCTGTTACTAAGAGTTAACAAAGCAACTAAAAATAATATTCCAAATAGTGTCGTTATAATGTAATTAATTGCAATCATTAGATCATTATAAATCTTCGATTGATCCATAGTTAAATATGTTTAGATAAAATAGTTTTAACTAGGCTTTTTAAAATCTATGGATGAGGTGGTTAATTATGTGTACGACTTAAGAAAGAGAAACGGGGATGAAATCTAAGTTGTTGCAATTAAAGTAAGTTATTATATGGTACATAATAAAAAGATTGTTTTCAAATATTGTAAAATGAATTAAAATATGTATCAATATACATTTATTTATCAATATATATCTATCACTTTAGTGATAAATGCTGAGAGATATAGATGTAAGTATATTGCAGTCTATCAAAAATATAAATATTTTCAATCGTTTTTGTCATTTAAAATAATATTCTTTAAAAGAATTTAAAAATAACTGTTCCTCAAATTTTAAACATAATTAAATTGATTAAGCATATGCCTTCAAACTTATAGCATTTAGAAAGGGTGAAGGTATAAAATTGAAAAAATAATCACTCTTTTCTCGATGCCACTAGTATAACATACATTATATTTTTTTCGATACCTTAAAAATGTGTCGAAAAAAGTCGTTTCTCTCAACGATTGTATTTCATTAGAAGAAAACAAAATTGTTGAAGGTTAGAGGTTTGAATAAACCATCTACTTCACCGCATGTTTATTAACACTTAAACTAAATAATTATAAAGTATCTTTTGTCGACTCTTTTACCATATATATGTATATATCTATCAATCTTACTTTTGGAATATATTCCTTTTTTCTTGGAACATATTCTTAATGTTTTATGCACTCTTATCCAAGAAATTATGTTAATTATGTCACATTATTAAATAGTGATATAAGGTGTGTACTTAGTAAACATACACTTAATGTGTTGGTACTTTAATTTTAATTTGTTTGATACTTAATTCTCATGAGTCTTCGCCATTAAGTTCATCAATTGAGAATCTTAAATATGGTCTTTTTTCCCTTAAGAGATGGCATTAATTACGACTTACCAACAAACCTTTATTTATACATTTACAATTATTCCACCATTTATTACTTCTTCTTTTGTAAAGAAAATCTCAATTATACCCTTTAATTTATTGCATGTCCAAATCTTTCAAATTAACACCTAAACCTTTCCTAAAAGTTACCTCATTATATCCTCAATTGTTCTGCAAAAAAAAATTATTTATATATTTAAATTTTCGCTTTTAAATTATATATATATATATATATATATATACACGAAAAATTAAGAAAATATTTACAAATATAAATGATAAAATATGTTAAGTACTTCTTCAAACTTTAGAACTATTAGTTAAATAAGATATGGATTATCATTTTCAAGTTTAATAATTTAATCTCACCCTAATTAAATAAAACTAAATGTGTTAAAATGTTAACGTAGAGATAGTAATTTGAAATAAAATGATAGTCATATTTTAGAACAAAATACTACACTTCAGCTCACTATTTAGCTTGTTCTTTTTGTCAACATTTTTTTCCATTTTTGAAAAAGTTAGAATTTAGTCCTCAATTTATTACAAATTAGAATTCAGATTAAGTTTGATAAATAGCTTTTATAATAAATACTATTTACGTGAATTTTATCGAACTATATATATATATATATTATTTATGAAATATAATCAAATTATAAAGACTAAAATCGAAGTTTTTAAATCATAACTAGGTTGATTCTTTCTTCCATTCCTAGATACAAAATTTGCAATTCAATCTTTAGTAATAGGTCAAGTGAGGGACTTGGATTTTGTAGTCAAAGAATACATGCTACTAATATTACAAAGGCTAAAATTATTTTCTTTTAAAAAAATATCCATAGATTTACGTAGCTTGAGTAAAAAAAAATACTTATAAACTTTCAAAAGTTCCAAAAATGCTTTAAACATTTGAAATGGTTCAAAAATGTTTTCATCGTTAATTTTAAATGAAACTAGTTAGAGTTTTGTTTAAAAAATATCTCTTAACTATTGAAAAGTTTCATATATATCCTAAGTAAAAAAGAGGAAAAATTATGAAGAGAAAATAGAAGAATTGATAAAATATTTATAATTCATAAAAAAATTAATTTTATGTTGGTCAATAGAAAAATTAGTATAAAATTTGAATAAATAAGAGTATTTTTTTTTAATTCAAAGATATTTATGACACTTTTCCACAATTATTTTAGAGCTATTTTGAAACAAACCTTTAATGGATCTCATTCAAAACTAACAGTAAAGTATTTTTGAACCATTTTCTTAAAGTTTAAGAACACTTTTAAACTTTTAAAATTTCAGGGGTATTTTTAACTCGAGCTGCCATATATTTATGGCGATTTCTTTTTAAAATAGTTTAAACTTATTACAAATTGTAATCTTTTATCACATATAAATTTGGGGCATTAAAATGGTTATAAAAGATGATGTAATTCTAATTTCCATAAGTTTTATTTCCTCCTCTACTTTGATTTTTTTTTAATGATAAAAATTATTAAATACAATTGAATGTTTGGACTTTTTTTTTCTTTTTATAAAAAAGGTAAAAACAAATAAATAAAAGATTAAATTTCTCCTTAAATCTTTAATATTTTTCGTACATTATTATTTTTGATTTAAAATAATTGATGGTTTTGTTTAGTAAGAGAAAGGAGTTTTTGTTTTTTAAATGTAAGTGGAAGAACAATGATTGATATGTAATATGGTGAGTTTGATTAGAGCAATCATTTGCACATGGTTATTTATTATTGTCATTGCTTTGCTTGCATATATCAACAACCATCCCCATGCATTCCTTGTGTCCATCTACTTAACACCATTTTTTCTATTAAAGTTGTTGGGAAAGAAACAATGTCAGACTCAAATCTTTACTTTTATTTTCCCCCTTTTAACGTGTTGATTAGTTAGTTAGATTGGTTTCAAGCCTAGTGTTGTCGATCTTGGGCTTTGGACCTCCACAAACTTGTATTGGGCCTAGCTGATGCAATTGGTTGAATTTGCTATTTCCATGGTCAACATAACTTCTTTGTATTTCCTCTTATAATTGCTCCTCACTTTTTCCCTGACGAGAAGAGTGGGCCGAAATTGAGGCTGAAATGGGTTTCGGCCCACAGTAACTCTCCCATTTTCCCAGATCAGCTTCACACCGCTCCGATACTGGTATGTGGGTAAAGCCTTTGATCATTGATAACCGATTAGAATCGCTGCCTTCTTCCTTTCTTCTTTATCGACTCTTTTTGTTTTGCAAATCGCTACCTTCTCTTTCTATTTCCATATTTCCATATTTCCATAGCCAATGCTTCGAACTACAGCTTCCAATCTTCCTAAACTCGCGCAATCCTTCTTCTTCCACACTTCATTCTCTAAATCAACTTTATCTTCTTCTTCTTCTTCTTCTTCTTCTTCTTCATCCTCAACATTTTTGCAATCAATTCCTGAATCCGAAGCTAAATTAATCGTCAACCCTCTTTACCATTTTCTTCCACAAAACCAAAACCCCTTCAATATCGTTGAACTCGTCTCTTCGCATCTTAAAACGAACAACCCCAGGTTAGCTCTTCTTCAATCCCACATTAAAGAGCTTATTCCTCACTTGGGTCATCGTCAAATCTCCAAGATTTTATTGAGGTGCCAATCTAATTTCGTCTCTGCTCTTGCTTTTTTCAATTGGGTTAAATATGATTTGGATATTAGACTTAGTTCTCACAATTATTGCCTAATTATCCACATTTTGGCTTGGTCTCGACAATTTCCTTTGGCGATGAAGTTTTTGTCTGAATTGATTGAATTGTCTAAAGATGTCTCAAGTAGTGAGGATGTTTTTCAGAATTTGGTATTGTGCACTGAGCACTGTAATTGGAACCCTGTTATCTTTGAAATGCTAATTAAGGCATATGTGAAGTTGGATTTGATTCATGAAAGTTATTGGAGCTTCAAGAAGATGGTGAAATTGGGTTTTGTCCCAAATGTGATTGCTTGTAATTGTATTCTAAATGGCCTGGCGAAGATGAAGTCTGATGCCCAATGTTGGGAGCTTTATGAAGAGATGGGGAGGATTGGAGTTCACTCAAATGCATATACTTTTAATATTTTGACTTATGTTCTGTGTAGAGATGGGGACGTGAATAAGATTAATGGGTTCTTGGAAAAGATGGAAGAGGAAGGGTTTGATCCCGACGTTGTGACTTACAATACTTTGATTGATAGCTATGTCAGAAGAGGTAGATTAGAAGATGCATTTTACTTGTATAAGATAATGTATAGGAGAGGTGTGATGCCTGATCTTGTTTCATATACTTCCTTGATGAGGGGTCTTTGTAGGTTAGGAAGGGTAAGAGAAGCCCATCAGCTATTTCATCGAATGATTGACCGAGGAATGGATCCAGACGTTGTGTTGTACAATACGCTAATTGGTGCATATTGTAAGGATGGAATGCTGCAAGAGGCAAGATCATTGCTACACGAGATGATTGGAATTGGTATTCACCCAGATAGTTTCACTTGTAGGATTTTGGTGGAAGGATATGGAAGAGAAGGTAGGTTGATCTCAGCTTTGAATTTGGTTGTAGAGATTCAGAAACTTGGAGTCACTGTTGCTCACGATATCTACAAGTATCTTATCATATCATTGTGTCGAGAAGATCGTCCATTCGCAGCTAAAAGTCTTCTCGAGAGAATTCTTGAAGACAGTTTCCAACCTGATTCTGATATCTACAATAAGCTTATTGAATCTTTCTGTAGAAGTAATAATGTGTCTGAGGCACTACTTCTGAAACTGGAAATGATAAACAGGAATTACAAACCTACCACTGATACATATAAGTCTCTCATACACTGTATGTGTGAAATCAACAGAAGTGTAGATGGTGAAGGTCTAATGGTGGAAATGGTTGAATCTGAAGTGATTCCAGATCATGAAATATGTAGAGCATTGGTAAACGGATATTGCAAAGAAGGCAATGCTGATAAAGCAGAATCATTATTGGTCTCATTTGCCAAAGATTTTCAGTTCTTTGACTCTGAAAGTTTCAATTCTCTGGTTAAGGTTTACCGTGATGTGGGTAATGAAACAAAGTTGATGGAGCTGCAAGATCGAATGTTAAAAGCAGGGTTTCTTCCAAATAGCTTAACGTGTCGATACATTATCCATGGAATATGGAAATCCATGAGACTCAACAAGCAGAGAGTTCAAACAGTAGCAGTATAAAGACCTGTTTAGAATGACTTTCTAAATGAACAAAATATTTCTATTCCACTTAGAGACGCCTTATTTATTCTGAACTGAATCAAAGTCTCGTGTATAGAAAGAAATGTGCGAAGGCAATGCATCGTTCATTCAATGCTTACTCATTTAGTGATCTTGGCATCATCTAATTGAGTGAGTTGAGAGATGGATTTGAACACTGTGAATTGAAAGATGATAATGTCTCTCGAAAGCAAGACAAGATGTGTATGCCAGAAATGAAACAAAGGGCCCATTTGGTAACGTTTCTGTTTCTTATTTCTAATCTTTTAATAAGCGAATGTGTTTGGTCACGTTTCCTTTTTCTTGTTCTCAAAATAATTAGAAATGTTTCCCATTTAATAAGAAATTTGTGGGAATAAAAAAAAGAGTTTCTCCTCGTTCCGTTCCTCGTTCTGTTCCTTGTTCTCATCCCTCTGTTTCTCCTCCTCGTTCTTCAACTTTCTTTTCCGGTTCTCCATCTCTCTTGTTCATTTCTCTTCGTTTAGTTCCTCTCCAGTTTCCTCTTCTCTCTTCGTTCTCCATTTCTTCTCTGGCTCTCTTCATTCTCCGTTTCTTCTTCGTTCTCAGGCTTTCTTCTCTATCTCTCTTCTCAAGTTATGCCTATAGTTTTCTCAAGTTTCCTCTTCATCAAACGTACAGCTACCCTTTCCTCTTCATCAATTTCCAAATTCATGATTCTCTTTGCTCCGTCAATAGGAAGCTCTTCTCTTGTTCCTCACTCCCAAAGCTGAACTTGGGAACCAAATTCTTGGTATTCATTTTCCCCTAATTTTCTCCCATTTTCCTTTCATTTCTGTTTTGGGTTCCTCAAATTTTCAATTCTAAGATGAATTTTGTTAATATTTAAACCTTTTTGTTATCTTTGTTTGTGAGATTTTTGTTTTCTACAGTAAATTTCAGCTGAAGTTTAGTGGAAAGGTGGATATTGTTTCTTGAAACTGAATCTATGTGTTTGCTGCTTATTGTCATCATTGTTCATTGTCAAATTAGAACTCCAATCCTTCATTGCTTGGTTTATACTGATTTTATGCCATTTAGTGATAATTAGCCTTGTGGGCGGTCTTGGGTCATTTTTTTTCTTAACAACATTGCCAAATTTTAGCCTGTGTTCTATGCTCGTGAGTTTATGCAAAATACACTTTAATGATCTCAGGTTCTCAACATTTTTTTATCCAGTCATATAGGAAGTGATAGCACAATATGCAAGTTTAGTCCATACTAGCCTCTTAAATTATGGCTTTACTCCCAAAATGAATCCTTCATATTGGAGATACGATATGGTTCAATCACGACCTTTCCCTCCACGTAGGTTCTCAACATTAGACTCGTGCCTGAGCTCTCGAGAAATTACTTTCAAAGTTCTTTGAGGAGGGCCCTTTTTGGAGGAATCTCATTGTTGGGAGGCTTTTCAGACTATCTCATTGTCATTTGGAGCTTTAGGAGTAAATGATGTTTTTGCTGCTGTGGTATACGTTCTCCTTACCAAGTATGTTACTCGATTTTATTACAGTCGACCAAAGGTAACCTTCCCCATTGCTGTACTGAACAACTTCAAAATGGGTTTCGCTTGTGGTCTTTTCATTGATGCTTTCAAACTTGCTAGTTAACAGCACTTGATGAAACCATTCTGGTGGTTGCTATAGCATTTACATTTGTAAAGTCCTTTGAACAATAATTTTGGTCTTACTCTATATCTTTACAGCTTGTTCTAATCCTTTTTTATGAACTTTTTTCTATTTTCCCCTTTCAACATACGGTTTACATTGAAGAATTTAATGTTCTATTCAGCCTCAAATCAAATATAGTAACAAATTTGAATGTAATTGATGAGTTTTAAGAGTTTAATTCTTGTTTATGTATTGAAATGCATTGACTATCTGCGACAACAAATTTAAGATTGTAAGTTGTTAATAAGATACAAGCTTTCACCTAGTGTACTTCAGCAGAACCATAATGTGTAGTCTCTTGGCATTATTCTGTTTACTATTGTTGTTAAGAGTACCTCTTATATCTTGGTTTGATTCAAGGATAAGCTGTAGATGTATAGAAATTTATGCTGATACACAATTTAAATGATATTGATCTTACCTTCTTATCTTTTGGTTTGATTCAAGGCTGTTGTTGTAGTCTGTATTTTGCGACTAACTGGCATTTCTTTCAAACTTTCATATAAATATTTGTTTAAGTTTCTTTTGTAGATTGGAGAATATGAAGGAACCATAGGCACATGTCTTACACTGAAGTCATGTTCTCTAATGTAGAGGAAGTCCCTGAAGCTCAACCATCTGAAACAAATCGTTGCTCGAGAGAAGCAGTTGAACCAAAACAAGCAACCAAAAAGGAGTTGAAGCCCATTTGCCTATGTACATAAGATCCTTCAATTTAAGTGACTTGATTTTACTATTCCAAGCTCAATATCTTAGTGCATCAAAGAGACTAGTGTGATTTCATCTTTGTATATATTGAGCTGTAAGTTTTATGTATATGTAGATGCAATGGGACAGATAAGGTAAGAATTTAGATTAGTTGTCTTTACTCATCCAAGTAAAGAGGTACAGGGAAAGGGCTATTCTTCTTCAATGCATGAAGTTTGTAAAACAAAACAACCTTTGAATGTTTGGATTATCTATTCCTCTTTCTAGTTTTATTGATTTTCTTTTTTATTTCAATTTTAATATTACATTCTAGATGCCATGAAAATCATCCGAACTTGAAATTGATGGATTAAGTGAGGAACTATGGTCAGACAAAAAAACATAGCCAATGGATTGCAAAGACTTCAAATATATATATATATATATATATATACATAAATTTTTTATAATTATTTTTTATATTTAATATAAAACATATTTTTGTTTAATATTTACTTGAATTAGATATAAGTCGAAATATATTTATCGTAGAATATTGTCAAGAAAATAGAAAATAAGAAACAATTTAACTTCGTTTCTATTTTCGAAAGAACTAAGAACAATATTTCTATTTTATATTTAATATAGTACATATTTTTGTTTAATATTTACTTGAATTAGATATAAGTTCGAACGTCGAATCTATTTTCGATTCGAAAGAACAGTTTTGTAGACTTTAAGTCGAACAGTTTTGTATACTATTTAAAGAAAAAAATGAAATAAAAAGTGGATGTTGGGATGAGAACTACCCACAGAGTATTCGATGGGCAACCGAGAAACGGCCTGTAATCCTTCCACCGACAAGAGTGGGAGGTTACGCTGCTCTGTGAAACCAGCCTCACGCGGTTTCCTCCGTCTCTAGTGGCAATGATCTCCAAGCCTTCGCTCGAAGCCCAACGCCCAACTCTCTACTTGGAATGGGCAGGCCATAATATATCTCGCAAATACCCTACTCGGTGAGCTGGACCAACCTCCAGCCACATTAGTGCCCCCGTTCGAGTTACAAGCTCACACTACCGAGCTCGGCGAATGCTACATTATCGCATTCCTTATATAAAGAAAATCCTGATTGTCAAATTAGTCGATGTGGGACAAAAGATCTTCAACTCCTCCACTCCAATTTATATAAAAAACTACACGACATACACCCAAAAGAAATTGTTAAAATTCAAAGGAAAACAAACTGTCATATATTAAATACATAACAACCCAAAGGAAAATTTACATCCAAACATTAAACCATTTTTTTATTTAACAAGAAAATAGAGAGAGAAGAAAAAAAAAGAACACACAAAACAGAGAAGAAAAGAAACAAACACATACATCATCAACACTTTTTTTTTTAATTAATTAAGTTCTTTGTTCTGTTGTGCCTGATCTCCTTCCTTGATCTTGTGTTCTACTTTGAATTTCTTGTCCAACTTCTTTAGTTTTTTGTCTGCAAAGTCTTTCATGTGCCATTGAAGAAGCTTTGGCACCATTATCTTCTTCTTGCTTGTCATCTCTACTGATGGTTCCAAATACTCGACTTTTGCCGACCCCAACTCATTCGCCACTTCCTCTGCAGTATACACCCTTAACTTCACAAAGTTTCAACAATTCGTTTCTGTCAACTTTCTTTCAAAGATTTATTTGAGTCTCATAATATATGTAGCAGAAGAAAGACACTTACGGCAGGAGATGACCTGCTGCCTCGACACAATGCAAATTTCACATTTGCTTCTGGATATCCTAAGCCGTAAGCATGTCGAAGCAACCTTTCTTTCTCATCCAAAGGCTTCAAAGATAACTCGTTTGAATAATTATCTCCTCGTGTACTGATAGTAATAGTACTTGTTTTGAAGTATATCCAGTTTACTATAAAAGATAGTCACTTACATATTTCGTTCTCGTTTTGCATGGATGGCGAAGAATGAAATGTTCAATAGCCAGAGCATTGAGAATTATCCCACCAACATTAAGAGCAGCCTGCAGGCTAGAGGAATCGCATATGCCTTAAAGAAGCTCGATGATAATGGTTAGATCTTGACATCTTTTTTTGTATTTTAAGTTAGGAGATTGGCATATACCTTGTTCATCAAAGTCAAAAGTTTTTCGATTGTCAATGGCTGCCCCATGTTCGAGAAATGCCTCAAATTTTCATGATTAATGTTAGTATATTGGTATAGGAGCATGTCTATTATTCATCATGACTAATGTTAGTATATTGGTATAGGACTTTTGGTGTGTGTGTGTATGATTGTCTTACGGATCAATGTTTTCAGTTGAATGTAGCATTGTTGTGGATAATTAACGACTTTCCGTCAAGGGCGGCCTAGCGGTAAGTTTGTAAAATTTTAAACATATATATATATGTTCAATTACTTACATGAAGACTAATCCCAAACTTATTTCTTTTGTAGCAATTTTTCGTACTTGATCTTGAAGATTCAACACTTAATTGGTTTGTTGAGCATCAAATGCTCAGCGTGTGAAAGAAATTCAGGGGAGACAACCACCGACATGTCAAGAAGTACAACGACTTTGAGCGCAAACCCGCCGTTGAGATTGGCCAATCGAGTGCAAGATTGACAGTTTCTTTATTACCATTACATGACTCGATAGTTTTAGATGATTTATATCGTCTACTTTAAAATTAATTAACATTATTTCATTTAATTTGTTGTTTGAAAATATAACATTTTGATAATCATTGTTTGAATGTAGGAGCAATCAAATATTTGAAAGACAACTAGGGTGAAGCAGCCTTACAACCACAGGAGCGGCACAAATTCGTCTATTTAAAGACAGACTAAGCTCATTGAAGAATGCAGTCACCTGGTCGACCTTGTCGAGTTGATATGTATCAATAGGACTGAGGAGTTCGTTTCACAGACAACAACAGATGCTTTTGTAAGTTGATGAAAACTTTTTGTTGTACTTTCAATTCTACTATAATTATGATCATCTCCCAACTTACAAACTTCTATTGTGTAGAATTAAATTTTGGAACTCCAGTCCTAGCTCGTCGCAGAGTCTCAGCTTGTCGCAGAGGGTTCTTGACTTTCTTTATTTTGGATCCACGACTAGTAATAAGAGATAGGTGTAAGCTTTTTTTTTTTTTTTTTATTCTAATGTAATGTTTAAAACATATTGTTTGTAATTTTTGTTATACATCTTTCGTGTATATTATTTTATTATAAATTAAAATCTTTTAATTTTCATAATTTAATGCAATTTGTTTTCATTCCTTGCAAAGCGGAACCAAAACAATACCTAACGATAACAAAAACAAAAAATTAAAAATTAAATAAATAACATCATTAAAAAAAACATATACATCGACACAATTTCTCCGACGTTCTTGCTGACATAGGATGTGACGTTGGTATTACTTTGGCCGACATACTTGGTGGTTTTTTTCTTTTTGTTTTTATGTGTTGGAAATAGCCTTGTTTCTTGTAGTGTATGTCAAAAAGATCAAGTCCACCCTCAGTTTATGAATCAAAATGATGCACAGAAAGGAAACACAACAACATTTTCAACTTAACTTGAAGTAATCAATAGGTTAAACATACTTCTATTTACCTCAATTTTCTGATTGACGGCGAGCACTCGGGTATAACCATATCACAGCCCGACATCACTTTTGTAGTACATAGACTAAGCCAATTCATGGCTAAACCAACCCTAACCCACATGAATGAAGCCACCATTCAATCAAATACCTCAAAAGATGCCCTAGAAAAGGCATCATGCTATCTAAAGTTTGAGATTTCTTAATCAATGTCTTCGCTAATGTAGATTGGGACTCCTGACCAGACACAACGCTCAGTCATAGGATACTGTGTTTTCCTTGGAAACTCCCTCGTTTCATGAAAATTAAAGAAGTAACAGACAATAGCAAGATCATTTGTAAAAGTTGGATATCGAGCTCTAGTCGTCACTACATGTGAAGTTAGATGGCTTCACAACCTTCTTAATGAACTACAAATTAAAGCTCCATCTTTAGCCCTCCTATTTTGTGACAATCAAGTTGCCATCTACATTGCAAATAACCTCGTGTTCCATGAAAGAACCAAACACATCAAGCTAGATTGTCATTTTGTTTGAGATGGACACTACTAGAAAAATGTGTTTTAATGACACTACTAATCAAGACATTGTGTCATTGAAATTTTTTTAAAAAATGTGGGTGAGGTAAATTTTGTCGTCGAAAATAAAAATACGAATTATTTCTTGACACAATCCTATTGACATAATTTAATTTGTTTTGACACAATTTTTACGTCATTAATTAACGACAAATTTTTGGTGTCATTAAAAAAAATTCAAATGGAAAAACCCCCAAATTTCAAATTTGTGAATTTCCCTCCCTCCCTCAATTAAAACTAAATAAAAACCCAAAATTTTCTCTCACGCAAAAACGTTGTCATCGGACAAAACCTTAAAGAAAATTTTCTCTCTCTACCAAAACAGAAATAAAATCTCGTGGAAGGAAGTGGGCTACCGTGTTGTTGTGAAGTACCCTCTCCTTCCTATTTTTTGCCACTCGCCGCCGTCAATTCCACACTCCAACCACTGTCGTAGTTGCCGCCACAACAAGCCTTCGCAGTCGGATCCACCAATCTAGCCACTAGTGTCGAATAAATTTATTTAGAAATACTAGTTTACATGACACTTGAAATTAAAAAAATGGTGGTAGGAAATAAAATTTGTCGTTAAAAATAAAAATGCGAAGTTTTTCGTAACACAATTTTCTTGACCCAAATTGAGTTTTCTTTACACAATTTTCACGTCGTTAATTATCAACATAAATTATGTGTGATTAAAAATTACCCTAATAAAAAATAAATGTTTTCCTTCAATCGTACGCTTACTGACTTAGAAAAAAAAAATCAAAATTTTCATTTGCCTTGCAAACCACGACAAAAAAAAAAAAAAAAAAAAAAACCTTACTTCATCCCACATCGTCGTTGTCTCTCTCTTGCAAATGCTTTTGCGGTGACATTTATTCCTCTCTCTCAAACGCTCATCACGACTTTCTCTCTCCTCTCAGAAGCACTCCGGACCGATTGAAGGAGCTCACCAAATTTGAAGGTAGTTGAAGAACTGGTGGACCATGAGATGAGTTAGTTTGATTAAATTTTGTCACAAAGACATTACAATTAATTTATGTAATTTACATTTTTGATTATCAATAAAAATAAAATTTCTATAAAATTTCTAAATATACGTGGATAAGTTGAATAATTTATTTATATCCATCATTTATGTATTGTGACTTGGGACTCAAATGTTGACATATAAACTTTTATTAAATAGAAACCGTTTTGTAACCACCATGAGTTAACTTAGAAGTAAAAAGTTAAAAGATTAACAAAAAGATCGTGAGTTTAATATATAGTGGTCACCAAACTAAAACTTCATTTCGTAAGACTTCAATAGTTTTCTTCCATTCATTTCGTACAAGTTTCCATTCATTTCGTACAAGTTTTCTTGACACCCAAATGTTGTAGCGGATTGTCCCATAAAATTAGTTCAGGTGTTGAAGACATATTTGCCCCCACCTTTGCCCCCACCTTTTAAGGGGGAGTAGTATTAGAGAAACTTACATTCTGTTTTTATGATGTTAATGTTTGATAACTTCCTCCACTGTAACTAATTCTCTTTTTCAATGAGAAAGTCAATTATATTTCTTTTGTCTTCTAATAATAAACATTATTGAGAATCATTCCAACTAATTTCAAAGTTTTGTGTAAGGAAAGACTTATAGCAAAGGCGCTCGACAAGATCATTCCCGAGCTAACCTCATTCATTCAATGCATATTCATTTTGTGATTCTTGGATCATTTAGGTGTGAGTTGAGAGTCGAGAGATGGATTTGAAGACTGGGAATTGAAAGATGAAAATGTCAGAAACTCCTTTTGCTATGAGATTTTGGGACTCGATGTTCATAAGGGGTCACTCAGACCTAGTACCAAGGTACAACAAACTGAGTGCTTTGGGCACTTTTGTCATTTTTTATGGTAGCTTCACTGTTGATGATATCATAAAATGAGAAATATGACTCAAATAAAAGGGATCCATATATCTATCTCTATGTTAACTCTTATAACTTTTCTGCTTTTACTTGTCTGGTTGTTTTGGTTAAAGACAGCTCTGGACATTTGTCTTCGGAATCTTCCATTTGAAGCCACAGTAAGAGAGGGCTATCGAAGCATATTCTCACACAAAGTTAGCAGAAAACCAAGAGGGCAGGACTGAAAATTTTAAGCAGATGGGATCACTACTTTCCTTGAAAACTAAGAACAGATCTGTATCTTCAAAATTTATGAAAATCTGGTAAACGAAAAGGCAAAAGAACGGTGGTATTAACCCAGAGTATTGGTAAAGAATTTGTTTGTAGGAGATCCTCACAGTGAAATAAAAATGAAAGATTTCGTAATCGTCTTAGCAGGCAGCATTTTATATCATTTTTTCTTTAAAAAAAATAAAAAATAAAAGTGGATGTTGGGTTGAGAACTACCCACAGAGTATTCGATGGGCAACCGAGAAACGGCCTGTAATCCTTCCACCGACAAGAGTGGGAGGTTACGCTGCTCTGTGAAACCAGCCTCACGCGGTTTCCTCCATCTCTAGTGGCAATGAACTCCAAGCCTTCGCTCGAAGTCCAAGGCCCAACTCTCTACTTGGAATGGGCAGGCCATAATATATCTCGCAAATACCCTACTCGGTGAGCTGGACCAACCTCCAGCCACATTAATGCCCCCGTTCGAGTTACAAGCTCACACTACCGAGCTCGGCGATAATAAGCATACCGCATGCCCTGTATAAAGGAAATCCCAAATGTCAATGTAGTCGATGTGGGACAAAAGATCTTCAACTCCTCCCTTCCAATTTATACAAAAAAAACTACACGACATACGCCCAAAAGAAATTGTTAAAATTCAAAGGAAAACAAACTGTCATATATTAAATACATAACAACCAAAAGGAAAATTTACATCCAAACATTAAACCATTTTTTTATTTAACAAGAAAATAGAGAGAAGAAAAAAAAAGAAAAAAGAAGAACACACAAAACAGAGAAGAAAAGAAACAAACACATACATCATCAACACATTTTTTTTTTAATTAGTTAAGTTCTTTGTTCTGTTGTGCCTGATCTCCTTCCTTGATCTTGTGTTCTACTTTGAATTTCTTGTCCAACTTCTTTAGTTTTTTGTCCCACATACCCTGCCATGTCCTGCATCTTCCTCTTAGCCATGTCCATTTGCTCCGGCACCGTCCCGGTCGCCCGTCTGATGTACCGATACACCCACGATAGTGACGACAACGCTGTGAGCCCGAACACTCCCGACGTCAAGAATGCAGCGATGGCAAGGCATATTGCTAACGCAGCCGGTACGATCACTGGGCTGAAGAGAAGGAACACAGGCGTCGACACAGCGAGACCGAAGAGCGTGGCGGCTAGAGTGAGGCCAGAGAGGCCGAGGAGAGTGCCACCAACGGGGACGAGGGTGACGACGGCAATGATTTTCGAAGCGGAGGGGCCGCCGCCGCTGCCTTGATGTTGGTGGTGGTCTACATGGCGGCCGCCACCGGATATTTTCCAAGTGGGGTCCTGGAGGTAAGAGCGTTGTTGGGGGTGGACTTGGACTTGGCGAGGCGGTGATCGATCACCCATGTTGGAGGAGTACGGCGGAGAGCGGTGTTCGGAGTTGAGAGAGAAGTGAAGGGGAAAGTGGAAGGATATAAAGAGTAGTAGAGATGGGAAGAGGGTGACACGTAGATGTGTGATTTGGAGAGTTGAGGGTTTGCATGAACTACAAGTTTCACTCCAAGTTATGTGTTTCATTGTTCAAAATGAAAAAAGAAAATAATAATTCTGTTTAAAGAGATCATATTCGTATATTTGAATAAAAATATTTAGAATTGTCGTTTAATTGGTTAAATTATTGAGAATACTTCTACACTGGATTTTAAAAAATTGGAGACATGAAATTGTAAGGAGGAAGAAAACAATATTCATAGTTGTCTTGCTATCTGTTTAAATTTATTCAGAAGATTCGTAGTGGAGTGTCTCTTATAATTAAAAGAGTTTATTTTAACTTAATAATGAAGAGAAATGATTAGGTGGCAAACTAAATATTATGCATTCCTTCTTTGATCATACAAATTATATATATATATATTAAAATAATACTATTTTTTGACAATATTTCATCAAATGCAAGTTAGGATGTGCAAAAGATGACCAAATTTTGTCTTGATGTTAATATACACATCTCTTTATTCAATTCAAAGTTATAGTCTCATGTGGTTCCATCAATTGATCCATTACTTGGATCCAAAAGAGCAATTACAAGAAGCAACATAAACAAGATCCAACACGCTTTTACTCTACATCTTTCAAATCTATTAAATTCTCATCCATCAACAAATAATTTTGAACTAAATTTAATATACAATGTTCTTTAATTCAATGAGTTAAGATGAGAATGAAGTAAAGATGACACGAAAAAAGTCCAATAGTTTCGAATATGACACGAAGGATAAAAAAAATGTGTAGATTTTGTGAGAAAGATGTTGTCAATTGTGCACAACATGAAAAAACGTGATGTCAAACCTTGTCTATCGTGTCCCAACCACTTTGACACATTTTAGAGAAGATAATTAAGACATTTTGAAAACTTTTTACACTTATTGTTTTTCAATTTGGCTTATAATTTAATATGCAATATCGTGTTTTATGTTTATAGGCATTATTTTCTATAGTTGACATTTTAGTATATTTGAATTAATTTTAAGTTTCCATTTCTTGTACGACCATTTGAGCCTTTAAAATCGTTTGTAAGGATCTCTAAAACTCATAATATCAATATTAAAATGTATGTGTTATTCTACCCGGTGGATGTTGTGTTTTCTTTCAAATATTGCATTGGATTTGATGTTAAAATCAATTTCGTTAATTAGTTTTGATCAAGCTAATTCTAGAGTGAATTGTGTCCTAGAATCTTTGAGTAATCATTATCGGTTTTAGGTTTGATCTAAGTTAGCTTTTCTCGTGTGCTTTTGCAAGGACCCTAGTAGAACATCTAGCTTTGCATCCAATAAATATATAGCCACTTATCATGTTTGGATTTCTATTTTCAAAGTGTTCCATTCGATGAGTAAAAGAATCTTATGATTGATTGACATAATGATATTTAGAATCTCTAGTTTAAAAGTTATGAACTATGAAATTTTTTATTTGGTACAATTTTCATGTTAACTTGGTTGGTCAATGGACTTGGTTGAGTCGTTGATGACGGGCCAATTTTTAAGCTAAAATGAATATAATAGAAAATCATATAACAAAAAAAAAAATCATTGCATTAATAGCAACCACACCTTGTCCAGGTGGCATTAACTTTTTTTTATATTCAGTTATCTATGCAAAAGATTGGTTTTTTAAGAAACCCTAGAAATTTTAATTTTAATAAGATATTTTAAAAATTAGTATAGTTGTTAAAACATTATAATTATATTAAAAGATAGATACATATTATTAATTAACTTTAGTAGACTATTTGTAGAACTATCAAACTATGATCTATAAAATACTATGACGTAGTAAATATTATATCATCTGTACACGTCACTAATAGTAGAGTTTGTCATCTATAGATTTTGCTATTTTAAAAAAAATTATTGTACATTTAATTATTAATTAAAAATGTTAGCAATTGACAATTACTCTAAAATTGAAGTCTTCATAGAACAATTAAAAAAGGGATAGTTGCAAATTTAACAATTAAATTCAAATTAGTTAAGTATATAGCACAATTTAAAAAAATTTACAAATATAGCAAAAATTGTCAAATTCTATCAATGATATAAGTCTATCACTGATAGACCATGTTGCAAATATATTATATGAAGTCTATCAGCGATACAAGTCTATCAGTTATAGTTTTGCTATATTTATAATTTTTCTAAAAGGTTGCTATATCCTTAATCGAGTCCAATTTGCCATTACAAAAATCCATTCATCTATTCTGTGGCCAGTTTTTCCAATACTAAAGACTGGGCCAGTAGATGTCTAAGCCCAAAAACAGATGTAATGAGCCCAAAGAAATCTGTTGAATTACTGAAATGCACCCTATTTTTGTTGGTTGGATATAAGACTCTAACCTACCAAATGGATTTAAATTTGGAATACCAACTGATTTTTGTAAATAACGTATTGTTTAAAATCTAGATTTATTAAATTATCAATATATTTATTACTTATATGATTTATTTAATTATTTGGGCAATTATTTACATCACTTATTCTTATTTGTTTCTTATCATTTTACATTCCAATTAAACCATTGTTATTTGTTTATTCTTAGTTAATATTTATAGTTATTTAATATTTACTCCTTTAGAAATACATTTTTACATTGTATCTTATTCATTTTTATTATTTTAAATTCAGCATAAACCAATTGATTTAATTCTTGTTATTTTATACATATTTTAAATATTTCAGGTTATTTAAAACAAAAGATTTTTCTCCATTTTTTTTAGCATTTAAAAAAGTAGATAAACGTTGAATTATATTTTTTTTAAAATATATATCTATATGGAATTTCATAAAAATGAAAAAAAGTAAAATTGTTCAAGTTGTTTTTAAAAGAATGATTAATAATTCTGTTATGTCATTTTTAATGAGTTAATAACGAACTGCAAATTAATTAAATTTTATAACAACGGCACTTTTATTTTATTATTTATTCCATTTTTTATTTCAATAATTGAATTTTTTCTTGAACAATTACATGTTACAAATTTTTTTTTTTAAAAAAAGTTCATAACACTCCTACTTTTTCAGATTGCAAATTTGACAAATATAACAGTAATCAAACAATAATTTGATACTAATCTGCAAAAATTTCTATTTTTGCAATTTTAAAATTGTAAGTAGCATAGATCTATTATCACGAATAATTTTTTCTACTTTTGCAAAATTTCCTCTCATTTTTCTATTTGTTCAACGTAAACCTTTAATCTTATCATTTATCTAATCAAGAATAATACATATTCTTTAGAGAAAAAAAATCTATAATCCTTAAAATCATCATAACATTATTTCTAAAGAAACCATCATAAAATCTAAATTTTGCTTGGTTATGTTTATCTCTTTTAATTTTATTTAGGAAGTTAGAAAGAGCTTTAGTGCTTCTTCTCACTCTACTTCTCTCCTTTGACCTCACCACGTTTGGAAGTTTTTATACAAAAAAGAAAAAAAAAACATTAGGAATTTGAAAGTTAGATCAATTAATTCGATATAAGATTAAATTTACGTATGAGTCATTTTTATGAGAGGGCTTTCAATTTCTAACTTATTCAACATCTAGTTGTTCCATTTCTGACATTGGCATTAAAATGAGACCACTGTTTTTCTTCTAAAAAACTGAGATACACAATTGAAAAAGAGTTCCCATATTAGAGAAAGTGAGTAAAGAGTGGAAGTTAAAGGTGTAGAATATGTGGGTTTGGAGAAGAAGAATTGCCCCTCCATGCAGCGGCGTGGGGTAGGCAGAAAGGACTTTTTGGACGGTGGTGTGCTGAGAATTGAGACCCTACCACCCTCTTTACCTTTATTATATCTACAAATTAGGGTTTACATGTACATTAGGCCCTCACCACACCCTTTGCCAACCATTCACATCTTCTCCATTAATTTTTACCTTTTCTTCATAATCCGGAGCCCAAGCCAAACTTACTGTTACAATAGCTTCGCCGTGTTATAGTTGTGCGGGGAAGATTTGCTGTCTTGGAAGTAAAATTTGAGTTTAGGTGCACTTTTCCAAGAAAAAAATGGAATGAAAGGAAAATTATTTCATAAATTTGATGAAAGGTGATTTAATAAAAAGGTAAAATTTTAAATGGAAGGGTAGCCATTCCACACCGTTTCACAACAAGAATTTGAAAACTCAAATACACATTTTTGTATTTCTATCCCTTTTAAGGGTGGGACTAACCTTTATTTGAACATTAGTCCAAAGTCATTACTGACAATTTTATGAGATAACCTATCTGACCATACAACATTTAAGTGTCAATAAAACTCATAGAATATTAAATACTAGGTAGGTGATCATGATAGATTGAAAACTTGACTTTCTTAGCTCTCCATTAAAGTCATCCACTCTCACAGTCACTAGAACAACTTGTGATGATTCTAATTTTAAATTTCGATGTTATTTCAAATCGACTTTTTTAGATTTGGTGGTGCTTGAATATGAATACTGAGTCCAAAATAATTGTGATATGTGCATTTAGTCCTAATTCCACAATTTTAGTATTAACATATTTCATATATGAAATCTTTGCAATGAATTAAATTGAAATCCAAAGCATGAAACTAAGTAAATACACATGATGAGGGAATGACCCTTTTGACATTTTGGATCAAATTTATTGATAAAAACATGAGTTTGATTTTAAACTTAGGTTGGGGCAGAATTATTGTGTATGAAGCTGAAAAGTATATACGGATCATTCTCTTATTAACATATAGCTACAATTTTCTTTTTCGTTTTTCTCATCTTGTTAATTGACAATGCTACAAGATTTTTTATTACCATCCAACCACATTTATCAATCAATTATATTCAAATAAGTGTTATATAAAAAAAGAATTAATATAATCTTTTAGAAAATCAATTCAAACAGTAATAAATATCACCAATATTCTTTTATTAAAATATGCTTAGAAGTAACTTTGGGGTGTATCTAATTATATTACTTATCAAATAAATAATTAGATATGTAAAAAAAAAAAGAGGAAACCCTTATATTACGTATATTTTGTTTAAAAGAAAGACTCACTATTATATTACTTATCAAATAAATCACAACATATGTAAAAAAAAATTATCTTATACATAGAAGCAAAAGGATAATAAATCTTGTGATTAATGAATTTAAAAATAAAAGAAATCCTTTTTTTCTCAGTCACAAATGAATTTCAAATTAAAAACTAAACACAGAATCTTTCCATCATAACATGCGTGAAAATAAATAAATAAATAAACAAACAGATAACCCTTTTTAGATTAGCGAAGTCATAGAAACAGACACACCGAAAGCACTTATCAAAAAAGGACAATTTGATGGAAGCATTTCATATAATCAAACATTACCATCTTTGTAATATATTAATATATTTATATAAATATATAACCCAACATTATAATTATAAAAAGCCTGTGGAATTTAGGAGACTAAAAATAGTATGTTCACACTAACAACCTTATATTAATCCAAATCCCTATGAATATATAATCAAGTCATCGTTGTTATTATGCTCAAAGTATGATCTAATAACCCTTAAATATAATTTAGATACAAGAACTAATATTGCATTAAAAAAAAACCACCACTGTTATAGATCAAGAGAGAAAAATATACCCATAAAAAAAAGCTTGGAACATAAGAGGAACAAGGGGATTGGCAGAACAAATTAATGGAAAACCCCAAAGAAAAAGAAGAAAAAAAAATCTCTCACAAATTCATACAAGATTTTCAATTGCCTTCCTCTTTATCATGGCAATAAGTACTATCATGATGACTACTACTCAAAGGAGAAAGAAAAGACAGACCAGAATGGTGGCGAGTACTCACCGAGGCAGTTGTTGCTCTCCTTCCATATTGCGAGGGCGGCCGGGCGCTCCCGCTCGCATATCGTACCAAATCAGCATTTGTAGCGTCGAGCTCTTTTTGGAGACGAATAACTTGTCGTTGCAAAACGGAGATGGCCCCAACGCAGCCGTAGACAGGGTCTTTCATACGAGCCTCGGCCTCATAAGCTAGAGAATTTACAGCATCCTCGCGCTGATGGGGCTGAACCTCATTGAGAAGCTTGCTCACATTGCTGGCTCCGAAGATCTTGTGAACATTGGCAAATTTGGTTGGCTCTTCAGGGGGGAAATAGGGTGCAAATATGCAATCAGCTAAGCATTTTCTTCTTAGGAATTTGCATGCTGCACATGGTGAGTTTGTGTAGCTTGAAGAAGCCATATTCTTTTTCTTTCTTTTTTCCTTCTATATCAACAAAACCAAACAATATATATTATATGGGAGAATATCCACCAATATCATTTTATTCTTTTGTTCTTGTAATAGAATTAAGCATTTAAAAAAAATTATGAAAATTGTAAAAAATGTAATATTTGACCAGATATGTATTTACCGTTCACATAAAAACCAACTTTAATAAATTTTATTTTGATCGAGTATAAATAGTTTGTTAATTTTATTTTTTTAAAAAAAAAACACCTAAAAATAATGTAGTTATCAGTATAGTTTGTATATGATTTTTTTTTTTTTAATTGGTAAGGGCTTTCAATAGTGAATTATAATATAACTTTTTTTAACGATGGAATAACTTCTGTACCTAAAGTAGCTAACATAAATCTAAAAAGCTTTATCTTTTGTTGCATATGAATAATATTTTGGGTAGAAATGTATGCAAATAAGGAAGGGTTCATTCATCCCCTTCTCCACTTTTTTAAACCAAATCCTTTTTAAAATTACTGAAGTACACAAATGGGGTTTGCTTTTGCATTAACCCTTTTTACACTGTACAATTCCATATCAAATTGGTTGGGGAATGAGACACCAATAATCTCATTGTTAAATTGGGTTTTCTAAACTAATAAAGATTACTTTTCAAAGAATTAAATTAGGTTTTTAATGGGACTTGGTGTCAATCTATATTTAATTTAATTGCTTTATAATTGTCTTTTACTTAATTTGTATTTATATATAAGGAATCGTGAGATAATATAAAAAAATTATTTACAAAATATAGTAAAATGATCTATTAAATTGTTCCCGACGCACCTAAGTTTTTTTTAAAAAATAGTTTCAATCTTTTTTCTATCTAGAAGAATTTATCTCATATATATATATATACATAAAAAAATGGAAAAATATTATGAATGACAAGAATACTTATAAAATATAATAAAATTACATATTTTATCGATAATAAACGTTGATAAATTTTTATCCATTTTTAATATAATATCATCACTAGACACTTAAATAAAAGTCTATTTATTTTTATTTTTATAAATATTTTATTTGCATGTGAGAGTATACAAGATAGAAGAAAAAGTGCTTTCTAACTCGAATGAGTGGATTTCCCTTATTGATTTTCTTCTCTGTTTCTTAAAAGTGTTTTTGCCTTATATATCTTCATCATGTTACACATTTACAGATAACAATTAGATACTTACGATATATCACAATTTTTATAAGATGCATGAAATTAATCTTCTTATTTGTCAACTAATCTTGAGATAAAACTTTATAGAAAATGTAAATTAATTTCATTTTCTTTTGCTGTATATTTATAATATTACAATAGTAAATAGATAGGTCTATTCCTACTGTGCTACATTTAGTAGTACATAATTTATTAAATATTACATCACAAATACAATACACTTTAAATTGTTCTTAGACACACCCTACTCTTTTCTTTCTTTCTTTTCTTTTCTTTTCTTTTCTTTTTTTTGTTTGTGGAATTTAAATTATATTGTCTAGTTTTTATTTCTCTTCACTGTACAAAACATACCACACATTACTGTTTCAGCTGAAACATTAAAAATCCCACACCTTCCTTTGTACTAAAACATTATGAATTCTTAGTTTTTTTATAAAAAAAGAAAAAAGAAAAAAGAAAAAAGAAAAAACATTATAAATCGTAGTATTTAATAAACACATATTCTGCAGGATCTGTGTTTCATCTTAATTACAATTTAATAGTTTTTTTAGGTAAACAGGCAGGACAAGTACAAATTATCAAAATAATTTCAATGAAGTAATTATAATTTAATTAAGTGACTCCAAGGAAAAAATCTCAAAAGGGAAAAAATAAAACCATCAAGGAGATCTTTACAAAGTTCTTGTTGAGCATAATATATATAATATATATACATACATATCATAAAATTAATTAAGTATGAAAAAGTTAGAATTAGGGTTTACCTAGCTTTTTGATCCTTCTTTCTCCAGAAATTTGATGTTTGAAGAAGAAGCTCTTAATTAAGGGGAGAAAGGACATAAACATGCATACATACATATATATATATATTATATATATAAATTAAATTATATATAATTTGAGCTTAGGGTAAATATATAAGATGGGGGAAGAAACCCTAAGAAGGAAAAAAGGAAGAAGGAAGAAGAAGAAGAAAGGAAAGGGGGGGCCTGAAAAAACCCAAGGCAAAAGGTATGGAAGATGAGAGAAAAAAGAGAGGCAAACAGAATTTTCTTTTAATATTGCTAACACCAAACAGACAATCCAAAAGGTGACAATGACACTGTCTTGTGAAATAATGTCCAAACACTGTTTCAATTAAACTCCACATTTATTATTTATTTTCCCACATATATATTCTATATATATCGGACAATGATATCGGACAATGATATCGAAATAGATGAAGAGACCTTACAATCTTTTAACTCTAGGGTTTAGAAAGAAGTACATGTGTTGTATATATAAACTCTCTAACTTTAGAAGCGCATTTGATCTTTACGTATTATATTTGTTGTTGTTTTTTTCTCACAAAATTAATTTGTTATCTTTCTTTGCTTGTTGACATACCTAGCTCAGTACTGTTAGTAAACTATGTAAATATGTGTTGATTTGTTAACTATTGTTTTACCTTCTTTGTTATTTATTTTTATTCCATAACACAATCGATTCATGAACTATTATTCATCTACTAATCACACATTAGTTTTGAGATAGAATTTCATGTTTATCTAATATAACGAAACCCCAACATAAGTAAATGATTTTTAACAAAAGTTGAGATTTGACCTAAAAATGGTGAATGCAAGGAGGTACTTCCTTGAGAGAGTGTAATATACATATACATTGAAAATTGATTACTATAAGACCTCACAATCTTTAAAAGATTGTTATTGTAAGATCCAAACCTAAATTAAAAGTCAGAAGACAAAATTTTGACTAAGTACGTAAGTTGGCATTTTGGACAAGAAGGCGTTTTAGCTTTATTGTACGTGTCGAGAGCTTAAGGTCAAACAATCCACGAGAAGGATTTATGGTAAGATCTTCTAAGTCTAAACACTCACAAAAGAAAAATTCTTAGCGAGAAAAGTTGGTAGTTCTTGAAAGAAGTTATGCGATAAGACTTTGGGAAGCTGTTAAGTGGTTGAAGAGTTATTCGCGAAGTGATATTAGATGAGAAGATGTCAAATCTGATTTGACAAGGTTTAACGTGTAAGATTAAGGTTTTAAGTCTGACTAAAAAACAAATAGAAATTTTACAAGTGTAAGGTTGAAGCAGGAGATGACAATCAGATAAAGAACTAGGGATGACTAATCCAGATTAAAAGGGTAGGATAAATAGAGGATTTTGGTAACTAAGTAGAGAATGATGGGAGTTTTGTTGAAATGCTAAAGTTCTGTCACTTGGTCTCTGCGAGAAAACTTTGCGAGAAGAGGAAAGTTGAAGAGTGAGTGCTTTTCTTTCAAAATTTTTTGAGTGTTTTTCTTAATAATTTATGTCAAATATTTTCTCATAAATCTCTACTAATTTGAGTTAATGATTTACAATATAGATTTATATGAAAAAATGTTATGATGTTCAAAGCATAATTTGATCTTAATGTTTATGATATAGTTTCCAAATCATTAGCTACTTCCTTTGAATAAGTTAACTTTTATGTGCACATAAAGAGTTAAAGGCCACCATGAGTGTACAGAACTACGTGGTGAAGAAGTTGGCTTATGCGTTAAAAGGAGCGCATAATGCTTAGCGACCTGAGCAACAAGGACGAATCAGGATACTCTTGGATGTTGATGAGTCGTTAGTATAAACACGAAGTTACGTGACTTGCCGCAGAGAGTGATTCGGGATCCTTGGCAAAATGATTTGTTAAGCATAAAGAAAGGTTTATGCGAAATGAAGTGTTTATTGATAACTGTTTTGTGTTGGAATTTATGATTTGGCAACAAGGATTTATCAAATAGCATTGCGAAAAGGATTTCATATTAAAACCTCACCAAGTTATTTATACTTACGTTTTCAAAATATATGTTCCAGGATCAGGCGTTTAGACCAAGTATAGAAGAATGTTGAAGGATTTACAACGAGATGAGAAAGTTACTAGGTGTTTTTGAGTTTATTTAATGTAACTTTAAGTCAAAGTGTTGTAAATTATGTTTGTCTAAACACTTGTTATTAATAAAGTGTAAGTTTTGGCTAAATTGATCATGTTAAGTGTTTCACATTAAGAATGTCTTTGAATCTGTTTGGCGTTCGAGACGACTTCTGTTGCGTTATATTTTCTCTTGGTAGTGTAAAAGGAATTGAGGTTGAATTAGTCGATAAAAAAAATCAATGTTGTAACTAAATCGAATCTTATTCCCATTACTTCGATGTTTTGGTCGAATTGCAGTTTAAGGTGTGACAGTTATAATACATGAATTGTTATTCTTGAATAGCCAATTAATATTGAGATGCATGTACAATTAACATATTTAGTCGAAAGTATATATGTATATGTTGTGAGTTAACATGGACTTGATGAAATAGGTAGAAAATCAAGAAAGACAAAGGTAAGATAAGATCTTATTATAAATTATGATTACGAAAGATCACAAGGATGAGATAATCCGGACTACCCAACCCATAATATGGGTTGGGTTGGGTCTCGGGTTGGTGGGTTGAAAAATTCAGTTCAACTCAACCCAATCCGAAAGAAAAAATTAGGTATATAAACTTTGAATTTATTGTATGAAATTTTGAATTATGTATGTTTGAAATTTAAATGTAACAATTTTGAATTTTTGTAACTATTAGAAACTAGAAACAAAAAGAAAATAAAAAAACTATACAACCCAACCCAACCTATATTTTACTACTTGGGTTGGGTTAGAAACTAAATTTAAGTTATTCCAATTGTCAACCCAAATAACCCGAAAATATGGGCTGACTGATTTCACCCCTAGTGTACAGCTCGGCTCATTCTCTTCGTAGATACATTATTATTTTAAACTCCACAATAGAGTATCTTAATTGAAGAGACAAGAACTAAAACTTAGTCTTCTAACCTCTTCTCTCTATATTATATAATTCTCATACTTAGAAATCATAGTTTCGTCTTCTTTTTTCTTTAGATTTTTTCTTTTCTAAATTACAAATTTACCAATAAAAGTGTGCTAGCTTTTTGTAGATCAAAATTTCACATCCCACCACAAGAATGTAGTGGGTATCTACCTAAGCTCTTCACTCCCTCCTTTTGTTATCTTCTTCTTTTTAAGTACAATAAATATGAGTATGATGATATTTTTGAACCATCAACCTCAAATAAATGAATGTGTATGTATATCTATATGTGTGTATATATATATGCTACCCAACTCTATTTAAATTAAATGTGTTTGTTTTTTCTATATTATTTCACATGTCAATAATTTTCTTACATTTATTATTCTTCAAATTCTCTACAGACTTAAATATTTTCTACTTTATAAATTTAAAAATAATTTAAATTAGAAAGTACTCAAATATTTGAATTTTAACATTTCCTCATTTAAAACAATTTTTTCTACAATATACATATATACTCCTTTCACCTATACTTTATTTTTAATCTTATTTTAGATAGAGTCTAATGACACACTTGGTTTAATTTATTTTAGGGTTAAAGTTCCAAATTTCCACCCCTTTTAGAAAGTCTTTTTTGTGAGAAAACTTATCTTTTAAGGGTAAAATTAATAACCAAGTGAATCTCATTTTCCCCTTAAAAGGATAGCACAAAAAGTTAATGATAGTATAAAGTAAATAATTGAGCTATTGAGTGAGAAGAACACAAAACTTAGAAAGATCCAAGTGTTTTTGGTCCATTATTGAATATACCATCATATAGATATATAGTGCAGAAAGTACTCTTTAATTTCTTGCATGTTATATACATTTTATCTTATTAAATTTCCTTAGGTAGTTTTCATATTTTTATTGATATTTTAAAAATTTTAAGATCCAATATCAATATGAGAGATAAATTAATTGAAATGTCACTAATATTAATATAATTGTATAAGATAAATGTTTATAAGTCACAAGGTGTTTATTTACATTTTTTTCAATTTATTTTTGAATTTTTGGTTTTTATAATTTTTCTAAAATTATCAAAATACATAAATATTTTAATTTATTGATATTTTTCTCAACATATTTTATAAAATTAATCACTCGATATTTTCGACAACATCAACATTTCAAATATTGAATACGTATTTATTTCGGTTATTTTCAAGTATAGCAAAATGAATCAAAATGCTTACAAATATAACAAAATTCTATTTTTTTTTCAATCGACGGTAGATTGCAATAGATCCAAATAGAAGTATATTGCAGCCTACTAGTGATACGTTGCTATTTTGTTACATGATCGTTTTGTTATTTAGAAAAAAAAAAGTCTTTTACACTACCTAAATATGTTTAGAATATTTAATTCAACTAGTCAAAGCATAATTAAAAAGTACTTTATGGTAAAAATAATCAGAATAAAAAGGTATTTGATTGAATTGGAAATCACATACCTAGAAATAGAAACTTAGACTTAGAATAAAAGTGAAAATGTATTTAAACCAAAACTGTTATTAAAACTTTTCAAATGAATAGAAGTGTTTTTAGTTCAACTTTTCATCTTTATTTGTACCTTTTTTTTCCTAAGAAAGAAGTAGTGCATCTCCTTAGTGGTATATTAATATTAGAACAATATTTTGGCATCTCAAGCATCACTTATTTTTTTATCTTCAGCCACATAAACCATATTAAAATATTATAAGAAAGAAAGGAAAAATCAAATTTTACTGCATGATAAGTTATGTAAAATAATAATTTAGTAAAATACATAATCATGGTGATATCCAAACTTTCTTAATACTATATTTGAAAGATATTTTTTACTACTGGTTATTGCTATTTGTGTTTAAACGGATAACTCAAACCTAAAATAAGTGAACTTCCCTGACTAATTATTTTAGATAAATATATTATTTTTGAATATGTTATTATTGTTTAAGGACATTTTCACGAATAGCAAAATAATGAAATTATTTTCATAATACAACAAAACTCATCAAACTCTTCCTAACATTATTATTATTATTATTTTCTATATCTCATAAATAGTTTCAAACTTTTGGTATCTATAACATTTCCCGTATTATTATTTATTGGTAAAAGTTAATCAAACAATCTAATGTGAGAAATTGAATTGATTCATTGGTTTGGTTCAACCGCCAGTTGTTCGTTCATTCAAAACCAAAAGCCGGTTGGTTGTTTTCTAAGCCGTTTCGTCCGATTATCCAATGCAATCATTTGAGATTAGATTGTAGGCCCAAATCTTTAGTTGACCCGGCCCATCTATGAAGAGAAATGTATTTCACAAACATCTTAAATTTTCAATTATTATCTTTTAGTAGGAATTCGTCAAGAACAAAATTTATTATCGCTGGTAACTTCTTTAATTATTAATTTATATATATTTGTATTTATTAATACAATTTTTAAAAAGTGGATGTTGGGTTGAGAACAACCCACATAGTATTTGATGGGTCACCGAGAAATAGCCTGTAATCCTTCCACCGACAAGAGTGGGAGGTTACGCTGCTCTGTGAAACCAGCCTCACGCGGTTTCCTCCGTCTCTAGTGGCAATGAACTCCAAGCCTTCGCTCGAAGCCCAAGGCCCAACTCTCTACTTGGAATGGGCAGGCCATAATATATCTCGCAAATACCCTACTCCGTGAGCTGGACCAGCCTCCAGCCACCTTAATGCCCCCGTTCGAGTTACAAGCTCACACTACCGAGCTCGGCGATAGCAAGCTTACCACATGCCCTTTATAAAGGAAGTCATAGTTGTCAACTTAGTCGATGTGGGACAAAAGATCTTCAATTTATATAAAAAAACTACATGACATACGCTCAAAAGAAATTGTTAAAATTGAAAGAGTTTTTTTTAATAAAATCACGAAAAGAAAAATAATTAAAGGACAATTTTTATTATAATATTACCATAATACAATTAATCATTTATCATATTTACATATGATATCTAATAAATGCAAATCTTAATCATGGTATACTTTCCTTTTTCCTTTTTCTATTTTTTTAATCTATTAATAATAATAAAGATAGATAAATTGGTCATTTGAATTCTATATTTGTGTAAAATATTAGTCAATTTAGGACATTTTTTAAAAATTTAAGTCAATTTTACAATATGATATACCATTTTAGGTTATGTTAGTTAAAGTCCTTCAAAACAAATACCAACTTTTGTTCAATTATTGTTATTAAATTTAGAAAAAAAAACTCAAACAATTGCACCATGCAGTTTATTTATTTTTTTCTTAAATAGTGTAGTGTAAAAAGTATATATTTAATTATTTAAATAAATATTTGTTCAGATATTTTCAATCCTATCTATCATAAATACTAAGACATTCCTTAAGTTTTTTTCATTTGATGAATCTCTTTTTGAATTCAAATTAGATCCCATTAAAATTTGAATGTCAACATGGAAGTAATAGTTTAGTGATTAAATTATAGATCATAACCTTCGGTTGATTGTTGTTTGGAGATTTAATTATAAGTTTTAGGGAGAAAATAAGATAAAACAGAGAGAAGTAAAAGCTCATTATTGATTAGGGTTTTGTCTCACTTTACGATAATGACAAAAGGAACATTAAATACTGCAAAGTTTAAATCTAAGAGGCTCATTGAATAATTACATAATAGAAATAAAACATTCAATAACAAATACGTAAATAATGTTCTTAATTAAATTTTGGGGATCCACAGCCTTTGTAAAATTTATGTTAATTTTGAATTGAAACTGTTAAGTTTTGTTTAAAAAATATGTTTAAGTAAAAAAAGAAATTAAAACATGATTTTATTAATCTAAAAAAGTTAACAAATAGGTAAGGTTTGTTTTATTTATTTGTTTTGGTTGGAGTTTTAGAAAAAAATATTAAATAGATATGTTTTTGTGATTGTGAGGACTTCTCTCCTGTGTGTTTTTCATTGTCATCCTCGTCTACCGCTACCCTTCACCATCACTCCTCGTCAGTAAGTCTTTGTTTTTAATTTTACTTTTATTTTTGTTTGAGGTTGAGAAAAAATATTAAATATGTGTGTTAGTTTTTCTTATTGTTGTTGATTTTATTGTTATTGTTGTTAACCTATTTATTCCTTCTATCTTATGTTAAGATCCAATTAGATATCTTCTAGGTTTCTTCTAACTTTACTATTTTTTCATTAATTTTCTTCCAAATTTTCATTATGTGTTTCTTCTAGGTTGTAGTATTTTTTATAAAAAACTATAGAATCTCCCAACTTATTTTTCCGACTTCAATCCTAACGCAAATTTACGCGTTGTGAAATCCTTTCCATATGGAATTTTCATATATTTTCCAACACTTTTGTGCGTCGAAAAATCCTCATTATTTTCTTGTAGTTTTGGATTTGAGTGGATCAATGTGAATCAATAAATATATATCAATAAAAAATTAACGAGTGTTGAAACAAAAATATCAACTATCCAATGTTATGCTGGTACGTCAAACTCCCCTAATAGTTAATTGTTATTGAGTAAAGTTAATGCATGATTTGATATGCAACTGCTCAAAATTGATAACATACCTAATTCTAACTGAAGCAATAATTTGGGATTCCCATCATATGGAAAAAGACTTTTCATTATAGTCCAATATTTATTTTTTTAGTTTTCCTTATCTTTGAGTTCCATAATTTATTAAGAATTTTTTTCACAAATTAATTTTGAATGCTATAGAAGAATAAAACTATAATTTTAGTATTTTATTTTTCACTATTTAATGGTATATAAAAAAAAAAAACTATTTAAACCCTCCTTCCGTTTTTTGTTTTAAAAATTTAATCACATGCTCTCTTATATTTTCTTATTATGCTTTATATCATCCTAAGTAAGAAAGTTCAGAATTTAGCCTAATTCTAAATTCCAAAAACCAATTCTCTTAGCTTTCAAAACATGAATTGATTTTCAAAAACCCTAAACCAAAAAAAGAAAAAGAAAAAAACAAATCACGTGGTTAGGAGATGTGGGTAAACGTAAGGGGAGAAGTTGATGGAAATACCAAAATTTTGTGGTGAGGTCCTCCTCTATTGTTCAATTTGCAGAAGTAGGCCCCTACTCTGTAATAGTAAAAGGAATTGAATTTAGAATTAAATGGGGATGAGGTGGAAAATTAGGAAAATGTCCACGTGGGATGTTGTCAGTGATGATATCATATAACGTCATATTTAGAGGGGGCGGCTTTCACATGCCTTCTCTTCTCTCCTACCCTCAAACCCTACTCTGGACCCCCACTTCTTTTTCCTTTTTCATGTTATTTTACTCACCAAAATTTTAACTTCTTTCTTATATATTACTACTACTCTTGTGTATTGCTTACACTCATAAAAAAATATGATTTGGAAATAATTGAATAATAACACTAATGTTTTTGCAAGAAAACCTAATATTTTTTAAAGAGAAATTATAAAGTGCTTTTAGGAGTACTAAAATTGTAAATATGGAAAATAGTGAGAGAAAGGATTTTGCATTTTTTAAAAAAAAGGAATGAGGAATGATGGGCCTGACAAAATAAAAGGCCATATGAAACAAAGTGGGCTGAGGCCCATAGTTATATCGGGCTGTTAACCAGTGGTAAAAAGCCCTGACTAGAAAACGACAAAAAAGAAAAGAAAAGAAAGTTAGGCGGGAAAAAGAGCCGTTGGTCACGAAAAGTCCCAAATTTTGGCGCGAAAACGCTGCCCGTGAGAAAGACGGGCAGCCTCCTTTGGAGAAAATCTCTGTTTCTTAGACCGCTATCCCCAAAAAAATATATTAAAAGAAAAACAAATAATAAAATTCCCCTCTTTGTCCTTCCCTTTCTTATTTATTTTTCCACTAAATCTTCTTTTCTCCCCCATTTTTATTTCAAAGTTTCTTTTCACTCCTTCATTTTCCCCCCTCATTTCCCTCCTAAATTTCCTTTCCTCTCTTTTTTCAATTTTCACCTCCTCTCTTTTTTCATCCTTTCTCTCTTCTTTTAAATGGGATTCTCCAAAAAATCTCAAATCGACACCGGATTTGAACCCGAACCAAAAAAATGGGTAATCGCCGGGTTGTCGGCAAGGTCATCGTTGAAGCCGATTAACACGAAATCAAAGACGAAAGAGGGAGAAGACGACGGAGACAAGACACCGACGGGGAAAGAAGCTAGAATACCGGAGAAATTGGGTTGCCCGCCGGCGCCGAGAAAGCGTAGATCTCTAAAATCAAGCTCTAATCAGAATCATATGAGGGAGTTCTTTAATCCTCCTGATTTAGAATCTGTGTTCAAGCTAAGAGTTTAGAAGGCCCAATTTGGTTTGTAATAGTTGAGAATTTAGGGGTTTCTCTGTTTTTTTCCTTCTTTTTTTCTTTTTCTTTTTGGGGTGTTTGTTTAATTTTTCTTTTTTGGGGGGGGTTTTCTTTAATATTATTATTTTTTTATGTACTTGGTTAGTTATTAGGAGTAAGGTGATTATGATGTATAAAGGATTTCATATTTGTTATCTAAATGAGTATTATTATCATTATTATTATTATTATAGTTTAGCTTTGTTTAAATTTTTGGCAATTCTCTTGGAATTTTCTCATGAAACAAACAGACCCAGATGGGAAAATTTTTCACTAGTGAATCTCAAATTTTGAAAAGTGGAGAAATTTTTTGAGGGAATAATGAATGAATGTGCATGGATGGGAAAATGATTGATAGTGACAAAAAAAAATTAAAAAAAGAAAAGAAAAGAAAAGGGCTTTTTTTTTTTTTTTTTTTTTTTGGTTAAGGGGTTTGGTCTGACCCACTTCATTTGGAGGCCTATGGTTTGTAGCTTTTTGATTAAAATAAAAAGAGAGAAGCATATTGGGTGAAATAAATTGGAATCCAATGTGGGGTTGGAGGGATTGTTTGGTGGACTTCAAATTTATTTAAATTTTAAAATATGAAATAAAAAAAAAAAATTGTGGGTTTTGTTCAAATTACTTGACCAAAGACCAACTTTGATTGGATTTTGAAAAAATAATTGAGACAAAATTTGTTTGGATTCTTTTGCCCAATTCATATATGGTCTAGTTGGATAAGGTTCTTATGAGTGTTTTATCATCCTCATCTCTCAACAACAATTATCTACTAATTTTGTTTCTTATATATGGTTCATAACTTGAGAAGGGATAAATTAAAGTTATGATGACTAATAAATTTTAATTTTATATCTAATATATTTATTCATTTTTTGGAAATTTCAACCTTGTAAAGTTGTTGAACCTTTTTATTCTTAAAAAACTATTGTACATAAAATTGAGACACAAATCAAAATGTTTTTCATATTTTCTAATAAAAAAGAGTTGAATTTTTAGTTAAATTTTATAAAAATAACAACTATTTACTTTGACTTAGGTAAAATTAAAGAAAGTAGTCGATAAGGACAAGGGTAGGGGTAAAAAAGTGTTTTTGTAAGATAATTACAAAACAAAACTTAAATGTAGGATTATTTAAACACTTTATCAATATTAAACGAAAAATTAAAGGAAATGCATCTAAATTTTATATGGGTAGAGAAGATTTATTTTTAGTATTTAAATGATTTGATTTGAAATGAATGAAAATGAGATTAAAACTTGAAATAGAGAAAAATGGTGTTTTGGAAGTAAAAGAAAATGTCAGAAAGTGGTATGATAAGCTTTGAAGTTTGGAGGGATTGGATAAGCATCAGTTATTCACTGTGATGAGTGTGGCTTTGATTCCCTTTGGCTCAGAAACATCAACTTCATTATTATCATTATTATTTTATTTATATATATATAGAATATAGAATATAGAATATATATTGTATTCTTATTTTGAAATTTGTATGTGTTTCCTAGTAGGAAACACACCAAAGATAACATCCAAATTACTCTATTTTCAATGGGATTTATATTTTTCAAACCCCTACTTTATCTAAGCTCAGCAATAGTTATGGAGCCACTAAGTCACTGTATAAAATTAAGAACTAAGTCTAAAGATATAAGAAAATAAAATCCTTTACCCAATTTGTTAAATAACTTTTACAAACAAACAATAATATGATGTTGTAGTATAATAGTGCCATGATCTCAACTATGACATGTGATGCATTTTTTTCTTCTTGTAAAGTTGTCTTTTCTTTTCTTTTTTGGGAGGAGAAATAAATGTTAAGGTAATATGATCAAAGGAATTTTTTTTAAAAAAATCATATTTTAAATTACTATTTTTCAATATGTAGCACAAAAAATCCTCAACAAAATATGTTTACTGTTTTAAAGCTCATATTTGTTTCATTTTAGGTTTATAAATTTTTTAAAATGTAAATATAGTATATATGTATGTATATATAGAGTGATACAGTATGATATAAATCACATTTACTTAAATTATAGTTAAAGGTTTACTGATGCAACGCTTCATGAGACATCATCGATGTCATTTTCATTATATTGTTTAAAATAGTATATTACATCAATATATTAACATGATATCGTATTGGCCTATATAGTTATAAACTCTATATAAGCCATTATTTAACGTGGGTAAAAAGTATCAATGAGTTGTTTTCAAATATAGAAAAAATAAATCAAAATATTTACAAATATGACAAAATGTTATTATTTGTTAGTGATAGATAAAGATAGATATTAATAGATTGGTGTTATCTTTCATTGTGACACCAAATCTTTTTTCTATATTGCTAAATAATTTTAGCAATTTTGTTATTAAAAACAATTGTTCGATAAAATATTAGTGTGGATATACAATAATTAAAATCTTACATACTCTCACCTCAACTTTCTTCGTTTGTTATTTACATTCTTTAAATGGTTTGGAAAACCAAACCAAATTTTGAAAACTAGAAAAAGTAACTTTAAAATGTTATTTTTGTTCTTTAAATTTGGATAAGAATTAAAGTGGAAAATCATTCTATAACACTTTCATTTTTAAAAAATAATAATGAAACTTATAATTAATAATTCATTAGTTTGAATTCCTAAAATTCTATCTTACCCTATTCATTGTATGATTAATTTGGCTTTCAAAAACTAAACTAAGATAAATTTTAAAAGAAAATCGTTATGGAACAAAGGGTCATTTATAATTCAAATAGTACACACCATTATTATTTTCCAAACTTCCATGGAAGAAGAAGACTCATATATAAATCTTATACAAAACACATAAAATAAAAGAGTTTATGAGTAAATATTATTATGATGTTTTTGCCTTTTCTGACTCGGTATGTTCTTCAATTATTTGGTCAATAAACATTACAAAACACAAAATTAAATACCAATACGTGAATTCAAATACATTACGATGCTTAAGTTAATATCAAACTGTTTGAATCTTCTTTTGCACATAGGTTGATAGTGATGAGTGTTTTGTGGTAGAGATAAAAATATGAGTACCCTACTTTTTAGGCCTATAGCTACCCGGTAGAGCTATATGCTAGAAAATAATAATAATGTTGAAAGATGATAAATTGAAAATCGAGTAATATTTTAAAATTTGTCAATTTTAATCTTTTTAATTTTAGTTCATGAATTTTTGTTATAGAGAATAAACATACGGAGTGTTTTACTTATGATTTTCAAATATTTAGTCTCTATTAGCAATACCTAATTTATAAACTATATCCACGTATTTTATTTAATCAAATTTGATGAAATTTATATTTGAGGGATTAAGATTTTATTGAAAGGATGAAGATTAAATTTAAGATTTATTGTTATATAGTAGAACGAAAGCGAATCCAAAGTATAAATATTTAACCTTAGGAATATTTTTATTCGATTCTTATCGACAAAGTAGATTTGTCACATATTCAAGACTCACCTTTATCATCCACCACTTTTTTCTCATTTGTCATCTATTTCTTCACGAAAGCTAACGTGATACGTTTTTCTTTCTTGTTTCTTCCTCCTAAAATTTTCTCTTCTTTATTATCATCCATCTCCATCTCCAAACATTGGTGTTAGGGTTTATAGTTTCACACTAGTATTTACTTTTCTTGTGTGGTTCTTGTTCAACAACCATTCCTCGAAGATTTTTTGTAGGTGAGCACAAATTTTGTAAAATTAGACATGCTCTTTGAAAGATATATAACAATTAGAAAAGAAACAAGTAACTCATCTATATGGATATTATATATGATCATATTTAATTGCTTTTCCTTAGATTATTCAACGCACATGTATTGAGTTTTTTTTTTTTTTTAACAAAAGTATTGAACATTATTGAAAAAGAGAACAAGATTTTACCGTTTAAGGTCAAGTCACACAAACAAAAAATCACATAAAAATGACAAAACTACCGATGAAGTATGAAATTAAACAAAGTACACGTGAATTTTAAATATTACTCTACCCTTTCGTCCTAGGAAAACCCTAATTTTCTAAGTAATACAATCTTAGTTCGATAACTATTTGATTTTTGTTTTTAAATATTTTAACACTTATCCAAAATTATTAAGAAACAATAATACTTTTTCAAAACCATTTTGTATGTTTTTAAAAATGGATTTGGTTTTTCAAAACACTCCTAAAAAATAGGAATAGTTGCAAATTTAGCAATTAAATTCAAAATAATTAAGTATATAGCAACATTTTAAAAAAATTACAAATATAGCAAAATTTGTCAAATTCTATCAATGATAGAGTCTATCATCGATAGACTATGTTGTAAAAATTGGTCTATCACTGATAGATCATACGAGTCTATCAGTGATACAAGTCTATCAGTGATAGTTTTGCTATATTCGCAATTTTTTAAAAATGTTATATCCTTAATTATTATTACTCAAATGGCCATTCATTACCGTTACCCTAAAAATACGTAAAAACCACGAAACTATATTTTGTTTATGGGCTTGACTTTGGAAAATTGAAACCTAAGTTATAAATCTTAACCCTCGTACTTGATAGTTTTTAGATTTTGACCTTTTCTTTTTTTTTGCTAATGTTCTCAAATTTAAATTTAAATTAGTTTGAACTACTACAAAAAGTAGTTTAATTTTCAAAAACTTGTTTTAATATTCTTTTTAAAATTCAACTAAGTATTTTAAGTTTATATAATTACTTCTAACAAAAACAATGAAATCAGGAGTTTAAGAATTATTTGGATGGAGTTATTTTGAAACGCAAATTAAAATATTTATAAAATATGGTAAAATTTGTGTCTATCAACATTAAATAATTAGTTATTATCATCGATAGAATCTAAAATTTTGATATATTTTAAAAATATTTTCAATAATTTTGTTATTTACTTTAGTTTTCTGGAATAAAAACCTCTCTTCGATCTCGTTAAATTGAATGCATTGTTTCATTGCAAAAGTGGTGTGGTCAATCCATCACACATTGATCTATTTTGAAAAGCCATCTCAGCCCAAGTGTTTTTTATAAGAATTTTTTTTTTTACAAATTGTGATTATTGTTTTTCGACTATAATTGTTGGGAAGTTTATTATTGTAGTATATGATATATGGACCGATTTGAAACTTAAATATATATTTATGTTGATTCGTGTCGATTTCTAGGATCTAGTTATTAAGCATCTTTAATGTATCTTAGCTAGGTCGGCATTTATATTAAAGTAACACTTTCAATTTGGTACTTAGGCACTATTATAGGACCTTATAAGGTATCTTTAGGTTTGTGGAAAAAAGTTTCTTTAACTTTTTGCCTTTTAACTACTACAAGATTAAAATTTATTGATTTTGTATGAACAATATGTATAAGGATTGTGTGTTCTAATGGACTTTTGTTGTTCAAATTATGTGCTATTTTTGCCACTTGTTGAATGAATTATCCTTCATCGATAAATTTTACTTATTTGTAGTTTGAATGCATCCATCTCTAGCTATGTTCAAATTATGTGCTATTTTTTCTTGATCACTTGTTGCTACTTTGTTATTTTATCACTTTATGTTGCTACTTTGTCATATTTGTTGCTACTTTATCACGTTGTCATTTGTATTTTGTTTCCTATTTCATGTTATACATGTGATCTCGAACATCGATTTTTGAAGATTAAGAGAATATTTTGAGATAATTACTTATTTTGGTGTAACACATCTCAAACATGTGTTTTTTACTGTATTTTGAAGAACGGTTATGTCGACAAAAATTGTATTTTCTTCAAGACAACTTATATGTCAATGCAACATTTTTTGTTAGTAAAAATGCATTATGCCAACGAAATTGCGTTTTGTCTACAAGACTTGTACGTAGATGAAATTGAACTTCGTCGGCAAAACTTGTACGCCAACTCAACAATATACTTCAAGAAAAAGGTACTTATACTGACAAAACTAAATTTTATCAGCAAGAACTTCTTCCAATGCGGATATGACGACATTCTCATCGATGCAAAAAAATGCATCAGCATAACTTAGGGCGATGTTTTTTGGACTTTGGTTGACGTTTTTTTATCGTCCATAAAAATGAAGTTGTCGTTGAATCTATCTAAAGATTGTTTCTATGTTAATATATATTATATTGCATAGTTGTTGGGTCAACCTATCATACAATATGTCCCAAAATATGTTACATGATGGACATAAAATTCTGTAAAGTATCTTTTATTTTTTTTCCACATATGAGCATATTCCTATAGAGTTCGTGGTTTGCTATATATATCTTATTATTATTATTATTTGCAGAGTTGATTTATTCCTTTCCTTGAAAATCTTCTCAAAGCTAAGTCATAATATATTGTGATCTTATTGAAAAGTGTTTTGGGTTGAAAGTTTTGAGTTTATAAGAAATTGTCTTCGCTTTAACCTTGTGATTAAAAATGTTTTATCTTTTTCTTATTATATGGTTTTTGTTCCCCAACTTGCGATCAGTTTGGTATGTTTGTATCGAGGGAAGCTTAATCAAAGTTTGAGAAAAGACTTTTGCTTATCGAGGGCGCGTAAAATGTCTTGTATCTTTGGGAGGAGTTTAAGTACGTTGTATTTAGAGTATCTCATACAAAATTTGGATAAGCATTATTGTACTGAAAATGAAAAGGTCGGAGCTCAAAGTTAAGAAAGCCTAAATTGAATTACTCAAGAGGTAGTCGTCTAGTAGATAAGTCTTTTGTTGTAATTGTTGAACTCTTTATGTAGTAAATTTTTTTCCACCAATCATCTAAACCCCGCAAACGTATGCGATATTACATCAAATTGGGTTATCAATCTATCTCTCACCATATATGTTATATTAATTTTTTTTTTTTTGTCAATTATCATGTTAGAACATTTTATATGGTGCATGACATTAGTATTCTATGTTAGATCTACTATTTTTTTTCATAGTTCATTATGTATTTTTGTAAATTTTAAAACTTATAAAAATAGATTTAATATGTCCCTAATTAATTTTTATCATTATTAGGTTAAAATATTACTTCTATTCATGTATTTTAGGGTTTTTTGAAATGTGGACTTTAAAATATCTAATTTTAGTATGTATATTTACAAATTTTTATTTCAAGTTAATTTTTATGGAATGTGATTAAATAATAATAACAATAATAATTTTCATACAAGTAAATACAATATGTAAATATATGTTTCCAAATTTACAACGGAAATGATAATTAAAAATAAAAAAATCGTCTCGATAAAATCGAAAATAAACTAACATTATGAAATAAATTTATGATTTTTTTTAAGGGTACGAAAACTAAAATTGACATGATTAAGATCCAAACTACATGTATAAATTGAAATTTTCAATCACATACCCATTTAAATGTAAAACAAATATCAATTTAGAGCTCTAAATTTTGGACTTGTGTATCAACTCAATAAAGTAATACTCATATCAATTCAAACTTTAAAACTTGCATACATATAACAATTAATACCTTCTATCAAATTTCACTCCATCAACATATATACATGTCTAACTTTTTTTACATTAGTACTCTCAAACTCTTCGAATGAATATTGTTTAAAAAAAAATTAGACACAATTGAATATTTATGAAAGTGGAGGGAATTAATTGAAAAAATTATAACTTATATTACTCTATATATATATATATATTGCAATATTGTAGCTAGAAGGAGAGGATGAAAGTTTAGACTTAAAAGTCATTATACGTACTTTGAGAGTATAAGTTGGATGGTAACTAAAGTAGGCAGATTTTGAGGAATGGAAAAGGGGTTAGTTTTCAAAAAAAGTTAAAGAAGAATTGAAGAGAGAGGCATTTATTAAGAAAATTATAAGAACATTAAAGAAGTGGTATTAATATAATAAATTTGTCGGTGAATATAATGAATAAGATGCATAAAGAAAATAGAGAATGTGACAAAAAAAAAAAAAGAAGAAAAGAAAAGTAATAATATGAGTAATGGGTAGGGAAAATTAAATTGGGAGTATAAAAAAAAACTAAAGATGTGTGATGTAGACAATACGAAAATTAATATTCATATTCATATTCATATTATTTTCTCTCATTTCTCGACCCCTTCGCATGGGGTTGGATTATATTCCATTTACAACATCTCTCTTCTCTTCTCTTTTTCTTCTCTCACTTTCCAAATTTTCTAGAGAGAGAAAACATGTCACTATTGTGGTCCACGTGCTTAATTAGTTCGTATATATATACTCCATTTGTCGCCGTCGAGACGATTGTCTTTAAGGGTGTTCGATATATATATCAAATGTTAGGTTAAATTCGATCGAGATATACATAGAGAGAGGTTGTTGTTTATAATAGCTTTTGAAAAAAATTGTTTCTTGAAATAATCTTCTTTCTTTTTTTTATTAGAAGTGTATTTGAAAATTAATTATATGAATCGCTTTGGATAGATATTTGGTTTTAGGGAGTGTACTTGTTTTTTCAAAATTTATTTTACTTCTTAGTTTTCGTTTTTTAAAATTGTTTTAAGGTAAATAAGTAGGAGGAGTTCCGTAAATTCAATTATGATTAAAACCTACTAAAATTACTAACAAACTATTTACACTCCGTATGACAAAATCGTTCAAAGATAAAATTCATTTATTTTTCTATCGGTTAAATATTTTAATTCTTTTATCAATTTTCTTTTCTAATTTAAATATAATTATTTATTAGTGCTTCTTTTAGAACCATATACAATTTTTAATAAAATTTTAATTATTATTTAAGCATTTAAAATAAAAGTTAATTTAATTTATTTATTTGTTACAAACAATTATTTAATAGTTATTGATTACAAAATAAAAAAAAACAATAATATATTACGTCTATTTTTAGTTTTGATATCTAAACAACCATAATTTAATTATGATATACTAAAATTTGACAAAAAGATCGTCATTATTAGCGATTACTTTAAAAACTACGATAATTCTAATAAAAACCTGTAACTTATAAAAAATCAAACCAATTTTTTTCGCTATGAACCAAATGTAATGAATATTTGTTTACACTACGAGAAAATGACGTCAGAAAAAGATTTTTCGACTTATAAATTTGCGTTGGAATCGAAACCGAAAAAATAAATCGACAGAGGAAACCCCAACGTACGAGATATTCTTTGACATTTCTCAACGCACACAATAAGGCATCTGGAGATGTCAAAGGGATCTCTTGACGTTATATCTCGTGCGTCATACGATCATCTATTTTAAAAAATATATATATTTTCCTATCTCATCATCTTTCTTGCTTAGGTAACCATCCATTTCATCATCTTCTTCAACTTTCTCCTCTTTTACAGTTGCTATACAAACAAACATATATGCCAAAATTTAAACCATGAAGACACACTAAGCAGTAAGTACTAAACAATAAGAAAAATAAAACCATACTTTACCTTCTAAACTTACCATTATTGCCAAGAACATAAAGACCGATTACAATACATTCCAAACCTTTGAATATAACAAAAACAAAAACCAAAAAGAAATATTGGGAGAGTTAGAATAAAAAAAATCCAATGATAGAAAAGAAAATTAAGAACAAATTCAAATGAGTTTATATTTAGAATTTTAAACTTTGAATTACCTCCAACCAAGAGATTTCTGACGTACGTTTGGTTGATACCCATTTCAATGTCGGAAATACTCCAAATTCTTGTAGTGTTTAAGATTTGTGTCATGATTGTTTAATTACTTGTAATATTAATGTCTTTTTTTTCTTTGACCTTTTTAAATTTGTAGATTTTATTTTAAAAGTAAATAACATATAAAACAAACGATCAAAAGTATTTAATTAATAGTTCTAGAGTTCTCTATTTTCAAATTTTTGGGTCACATCTTCCTCTTCTTGAGAAAAAGAAATTTGTGGTTTCTTCATCTGTGAAAAAAATTTTAAACTACCGTAAACAAACTAAATCATGAGTGATCAAAGGTTAAAACAAAAATAAAGTGCAAAGCGTGAAAACATAGGGTTGTGGAATAAGTTTTATATTATAAATTAAACTCAAAACGGTTAATATGAACATAAATATTAATTTGCATTAGAACATAAACTCATTCTATTACTATAAATATTACAATTATAATCGATAGGTTTGATTCCAAAATACATTTGGCAAACCATAAGACTGTACAATTTTATTGTTAATAAGGTTAAAATTCCAAAAACCACCCAACAATAGTACTACCTACTCTGCTCTCCTTTAGCTTAAGAAATTGTTGAAATTAAATTATTCCCGCTAAACTATAACAAAAAATTACCCATCTAAAATAACGATAATGAAATTTTTTAACAACGTTCAAAAGTTTAAAGATATTTTTGAAAGTTTATAAGTACTTTTAATGTAAACTACAAAGTTAAAGAATATTTTATATATATATATATAAATTTAACCATTTATCCTAACGTCATAACTTTGTAAAATTCGAGACTGTGACAAGTATATGAACTTAAATAGTTGAGATATAGTTAATTTTACAAATTTTTTCACAAAATATATTTGTATGGTTCAATTAAGAGAGAATCGTACTTGTAAATGACATGTTTAACGAAAAATTGGTTTGAAAGTGAGTGAGTGTCTTTTTAATATTATTAGTTTTGTTAGAAGAATTGTAAAAACTAACTACACTTTGATTATTCTCTAAAATGCAATGTTAATTATTTGGAAGGAACTCCCATTTGTGAATAGTATAATAATAACAGTCTTACACTATTTTGGAACTACAACATGTGATTTATTTTCACAAAATTTAAAGTAAAAATAAAGAAATATATATATATATATATATTAATTAGATTCTCAAATTTATAATAGTAGAAAAAGAATTAAATTACTATATGATAATTTAATTAGAACACTGAAATTGATACAATTTTATAAGTTGGAGGATTGGATTTTTTAGAAATGAAAGTAAGAGAAGATTTTAATTAGAAGGAAAAAGAAAAGAATATTTAAGTTATATGTCTTTGGATTCCTTGGAAAGGGCATGTGTATATGTCTACCAAATCAAACACTACTTTCTCTCTCTAACATTGGATTCCTTTTTGTTGACTACAAAACACATCAACAAAATAAATTAAAAAGGAGGGATATTTAATTAGTCACAATTAATACACACCCAAATCCTAACTTCCTTACAATAATATCTCTTCTTTATAATCTACATTTATTCTAAACTATTCTCTTCTTCTTCTTCTTCTTCTTTTTTTCCCATAAATGTATGTATTCTCCTTTATTCATAAGATTTATCAGACCTCATCATTTAGGTTATGTATTAGGTTTGCTACTAATTTTGGAGACAAGTATAGTTTGAAGAACAACTTTTTTCTTCTTCTCTTTTTTCTTACAAAATAAAGATTCTAATACTTTTTAAAAAACCTCTCACCAGTATCCTTTAACTAATTATGGTGTAAAAAAATATAATTTGAGTCATTAAAAATTTAGATTTAATAAAAAAAATAGGACTAAAATAGAGAATTGAAAATAATGAAATAAAATTTAAAACTTCTGACCTACATATATATACTAAAATAATATTTGTAATTAAAAAATATAAATACAACAAAATAAACAAAATTGAATATTCCAACAACAATATTTTGTAGGAAATAAATTTAGTGTGTTTTTAGTAATTAATGTATTTGAATTAAAAAAAAATTGAATGTGTGTAGGGAGTGAGTGGTTGTGTTTAGGAAAAAGGGAGAGATGATGAAATCATCGGGTTTTCATCCATTTGGGCTTTTTTGGGCCTATCTGGATGACCTCACCTTTTTTATTAATTTTAAAATTGAAATTTGAGGCGGTATGAGTGCTTGCCCGGCCTGCCCGAGCAATTTGGCGGGAAATACATAATTTTATTTTTATTTATTGAATTTTGTGTGTTCTTTGTTGAAACAGTGTCGTTTTGGCGCCAAAGAGAAAATTTGAAGCCCGCGAAAAGCGGGGGGATGTGGCGGTTATTAACCCATTCCTCTCTCCACTTCCACGTGCGTCTTCCTCACCTTCCACGTGTGTCTTTATGCAATTTCATCTCTTTCTTTCTCTCCCTTTTAATTCTCTGTATCAACCCACTTGTGATTCATTGGGATTACATCTCTTTATATATAGAGAGAGAGAGATTGTATTCAACAACACCAATTACCTCAAAAGAAAAAATGACCAACTCATTTGAATCAAAATTCGTAAACAATCTTTCCTTACCACATACAAATTGAAGATACAAAAAAACCTCTTGTTAACTGTTTGTATTAATCAGCTTCTTTGGTTTATGGATTTACAAGAAAATAAGCCATATATATAGACTAACAAAATATTATTTCATGTATAATAAAACCTCTACCACAAATAGTGTCTCCAATCTCTTCATACAAAATAGAATCACCTGTGATCATCTTTATTTACATGGCTTTTAATTTCTTTGGATGGTAGGATGACAATCATAAACAAAGGGACAAAGTCACTTTACCGATTAAACTTTTAGCTAGGGACACGTTCTTTACCTTCCAAAGTTTGCATATCAATTCGTTACTTACCTTCAAGTTGAGTAATCAAACAGTGGTTTTTAACCAAAAAATATATGTATCAAATCAAAAAGTGTTGAAACCATAAAATATCTTTTTTCTTTTACAATACAATCTATAAATATATATAGACATGCGTTTAAGATTAATTGAGATTATAACTAATCATTTTCGCTTCAAAAATATCATTTTATTTCTTATTTCAAGATTTCATCTCACACACATGTATATATTAGTAAGTCTTATTTGATATTTATTTAGGTCATGGTAACCATTCTATTTCTTTTTTTTTAAAAAAAAAAATTAAGTCGACACTATACCTTTAAAATTTTTCCTTTGTTATATTTAGTGGATTTCATTGACTTGAATTTTGTTAGTTCATGAATTATACTTATGAACTCAACCACATATATTTTAGTCATATTTAGTCTTTTTTCTAAATTAAGTTTATTAATTGAACTTAGCTCAAGTAAATAATATTTAATTTAACTAAAATAATTCACTTAATTCAACCGGCATAATGAAAACACGTCAGATTTCATTTAATTATTTGTAATTTTTATTATTAATTTAGTAAATAATTTGACAAGATCGATAAGATTTCCTATTCAACGGTTATCTATTTAATTACTAGATGAAAATCGTGGTAAAAATGGTTGTAAAAAAATAAGTAAAAATTTTGAAAACTAAAACTAAAAAATGAGAAGGGGTTGCCGACCTCAATTAGCCAGTATTATTCTATGTATTTTTAATGAATTTTAAATTTTATTTTTAAAAATTAATTATTCTAGGAGTTTTTTAGAGTATAATTTTTTTTGACAAACTATTTACACATTTACACTATAGAACAAAATTACTAAAAAATTTACTACATGAATTTAATTTCTGTGTAAATGTAAATATTTGTGGAATGTTCTATTTTTTACGATTTCTCTTTTATTTTATCAAAATTAATTAAATAATAATATTATAATAATTTGAGATGTTTTCAAATATACTAAATGAATCAAAATAATTATAAAATATAACAAAATTTAAGAATTAACTATTATTTATAAATTAGGAATGTTGAGGTATTTTTAAATATTTTCAACTATTTTGTAATTTAAAATATTTTTTAATAATTTTCGTGCAAGAAAAGATAACTCAGAAAAAAATTTGAAATTTAAAAGAAGAAATCTTAACAGAGACTAAATGTTTTTGGGGAAAAAAATCAACTAAGAGTGTAAGTAAGATTTATTCGAAGTAAATGGGAAAAGGAAACAAAATTCATAAAAGTTAAAATGATATTATTTTAGCCAACTTTTCTTTTAGAAGAATTTAACCAAACTCTTACAATTTTCATTTTATCCTATCAACTTTTATACATAATATTCAAGAATGAATTAAAATAATTATTTATCCAAGAACCTAAAAACTTGTGATTATTTTTTTCAACTAATTTCGTTCTCTGTTTAACGAATTGTTTACTTTTAGATTATTTCCAAAAATATATCTTGTCGATGTCAAAACATGGACGCGACAAATACATTATCCTTCACGTGAATATGTGTGAATTTATTTGAAGGTCCAAGAAGGATGTGACAATCAAAATAGAAAACTTGCACAACGTTGTGGTATTAGTCACATTCACTTTGATGCTTAATTAAGTTAGACAGTGAAATAATACATGGAAGATAGAGAGTTTTAGTGTAAGATTCATTTCATCTCTGATGATCGAAGATGATGATGCATTTATAAAATGACCCTAGTTGTTTCACTACGGTTTCAGGGTTGCTTCTAAAAAGACATATAACTATTAATTGTTAGGCCACATGGACACATGTAGACAAGAAAAAAAAATAAACATTACATGCTCTGGGTAAAAAAGAAACCATCACCAAAAGGAAAAAATAATAATGATCTAATTGCTCAAACATTAATAGTAGTATAAGTAAGTTGGAGGTTCAATTTCTGTCTCTAAATGTTGGAGGTTCAATCTCTCACCCTACAATTGTTGTACTAAAAAAAGTTTCAAAATATTAGATGCATGAAAAAAAAAATCTCGAACATGAAACATGCACGAGTGGAGAACTTACTAAAAAGTTAATTAATGATTTTTGTGAGTCGAATTCAATTGCTTATAAATAATTACCGTGATATTTTAGAATGAAAATAGAACTATAAATCTCCAAAAATATTAGATAGTAGTATCACATAAGATAAGCTCATTGGTTGAATGCTTATAGAGTCATTATTTTAAAATACTCATTTCTCTCCCAAAGTAATTTGTACATAACATATTGTGAGAGACACATGAAAAAGAAAATGTAGATAACAGCCTAAGTTAAAAAGCTAGAAGAGATGACCTATTGACTAACTCTAACACGAGTTCTCAAATAAAGTCAAATCAAAAGAGCTTTTGTTTTAAATAAATCTACAAAATTGTGTTACTCTAAGGTGTTATTTTTTCAATTTTAGAAAAAATAAGTTTGTTGAAAACTTTTCGGTTTCTAGAGTTGATGAAAAGAAAAATTATAATGATATCAATAACAATATTTTAAAAAAATTGTAAATATCACATAATCCAATAGAATTTATTGTAAAAATTGTTATATCCTAAATACTAGTTATAATTATGTCCAAAAATGCTTCTTTTTTTAAATATAAAATGTACAAAATTTAACTAAAGCAATTCATGAAAATTGGTGTTGAGTTACAAAATTGAGTAAATATATGCTTGAAAATGACATTAAATTGATGTCAAAGTCTAATTGAACATATGTCATTTACAAGTGAGATTATTACATTTTATTATAATTTCTCATGTTAATATGCCAATTAAAATAATTATGTTAACGAAGTTAGAAGATTTTTGTTTTTTTTTTCATTACCAACCTTTTCAAATTCCATAGCCAAAAAATAAATTATCCACTGTAAGAAATAGTTACAAATTTAGCCATTAGATGTAAATTAGATATAAAATAACTAAATATATAACAACATTTTTTAAAAATTACAAATATAGTTAAATTTGTCAAATTCTATCAATCATAAAAGTCTATCACCGATAGACCATGTTGTAAATATTGGTCTATCATTGATAGATCATACAAATTCTATCAGTGATATAAGTCTATCGGCGATAGTTTTACTATATTTACAATTTTTAAAAATATTGTTATATCCTTACTTATTATTCATAAAATGGTCATCAATTATAATTACTCAAAGTTTTTTAATAGTCAACACTATAGATTTAAGTAAACCCCTTTGCCACTAGCCTTGCCTCGTATTTTTCAAGAGTTCCATCCACCTTGTATTTGACAGTGAACATCTGCCTTGTTCCCTTGTTCCAACTGCTATTTGTTGTCAAAGCCCATCCAGTTGTTGATCAGACATTCCTGAAGAAGTTTGTATTTGACAGTGAACATTTGCCTTGTTCCCTTGTTCCAACTGCTATTTGTTGTCAAAGCCCATCCAGTTGTTGATCAGACATTCCTGAAGAAGTTTGCACGTTATCTGGAATGTGCCGAAGATTTGCCAATCTCAAAGAGGAAGTTTGAGGATTCTTAACATCGAGATGATAACCTAGGTCAGTGGGTGGCAAGGCATACAAATTGGATGACAAAAGTAGTGGTGGCCGTCCAAAATTAGGTGGCAATACATGAAGCAGACATGGGGAGCAATATAGGTCGCAGATGAAGAAGAGGGTTACACAAGTTGGATGGTCGACGCTATCTGAGGAGGAAGGACCAGTGTGTGTAGCTCCAATACGACAATGCATGCAACAACACGTGCAACGACACATAAAGGTCTGACAGTGGCACATGGGTGAGACGTGACAGCACGTTTGGCAGTGTGAACGACTACAAAATTGACGAAAATGCACTGGCCAACATTGTCTGAAGGCAATGGAACCATTCGTCCATGGCAACGTTGATCCGATTATAACTTTTTCATTTTTACACTTAAAAGTACCAATTCCTTTTACTACAACTATAGAAATAGGAATCAAAACCTCCATATTCAAGAAAAATTAAGTCAATTGCCATTGATCATTTATAAGAAATGTTTCCAAATTTATATACCAGCAAGAAATTGGAAACATAAACATGAAACAAGAAAATGGTTATTCCCTTGAAGTCAGAAGAGGAGCAAAACCAGGTTGCTTGAAACAAAACCAAACTCATCCGTACCATTAGTCTTCATTTTAGATAGATGAAACACTATGGATGAGCAAAGTCACGGACTCACAAAAATTAAAATAAATCTCAACCGGCTAATTTTTGCCAAATTCTGTCATTGCCTTTATATATGTGCGCTATATTACCATAATCTAATTGGAGAAAGAAATTCAAGAAACACCAAGAATTGGAGAAAGAAATATGGCTAAAAGCAGTTTTCAAGAGGATAACAGCTTACTGTATAAGTCCGACAAGTATAAACAACAATAACGCAAAGTAGGCTTTAAGCCCTGCAAACAGAAGCTACCATACAAGGGATGAACGTGTAACTTGTTCCAATACAGTTGAAACCTATTTCTGAGGGACTAAATGATGTTCAATAAATTAACTGTTCAGCCTAAAGGGAACAAAATTTAGTAAAGCTAAGAAATCTACTAATTGGTTGGTTTAATCAAATATTATGTAAAAAACTAAACAAGGTACTCAACATGGATGAAGTAAAATTTGTGTACATAATAACCAGCATGGAAGGTGAACCATACCTAAGTAGAGGAAAGTAGCACTGTTCCATGCCCAGAGGGTTTCCATCCAGTTCCAGAAGTCGCCGATATGTAGATTGTCGAAACCTTGCAAAGCACCTTTAAACAAGAAGAAAGTAACAGGTGGAAAAGCTATGAATCCCAGAACAAGGTTACAGGCTGCCCTTGAAAGAGCTTTAAAGTTACCAGCCCCTAAATCAAGCTTCAAGGGATGTGCCAACAAGCACATTGATACAACCAAAAAGGCTCCAAGTTCTGCAGTAGAAAAGTTAATTACTGACATGAGGCACAAACCAATAAAGGCCGCTGAGGTGGTCATTGCTTTCAAGAAAGCCCACTCTTGAATTCGTTGTTCGTAAGATTTAGTGGAACTAAATGGAGAACCTAATATCACAGACAAAACTAATAGCGAGAGCAGTGAAAGCAACCCCCATATAATAGAGTTCTCTGTAGGACTGTAACCAGGTATTTGGCAGATGAAGTAGGGAAGTAAGGAAACAATAGCCCCCCATAGATGAACAACAAAAACTCTTTTTGCTGCATTAAGCCATTTCCATGATCTTAAAGAGACGATAAGCTCATCGTCAGGATTTGCAAGAGCTGGAGGTTCGACCTTTTCTGAGGTTAGATTCAAGTTATTGGCATAGGAATAGAGAGCGGCCGCAACTGCGGGTAGGGGAGCAACAAGCAGAGCAAAGGCAATCATATATACACCAACTGATACAAATTTGCCGGTGGATACCATAAGGTATAGAAAGAATGACTGATGGAACTTCTCCAGGAGGTTGTTTACTGACCGCACAACTCCTTCGATTAGCCTGCATAACCAACCACAAAATCCTTAACCAAATCAAAAGGATCAGGAGAATTTCGTTGCAAAGTTTAGGCTCATTTCCCTGCATGAAAATCTAGTTCACTAATACAAAAAAATCCAGGCGATAATTCAATGCATCAAAATCTAACTCATTTCCATATGTGAACATGAATTTAGGCAACAAATTCACTTGAATGAATAACAAGAATAGAAAAATATTCTATTCATTTAAAAGGAGAACCCAACAGCCAATCGAAGTACGTTTTAGGGAACAAAAAGTACTTTATATTATTCCCAATAAAACAATTTACAAATTAGAACTTCAACATTGAAGATTGACAGTGAAACACGTGATAAAAATGGAAAATAATGTATAATTTAAAAGTAGATAAATATTAGTTTACTTGATGTTGATCTAACCCCATTCAGGAGATCGTGGGTTTTAAACATTTATTCACGTAGTGAACCCTGAAAAGTTGAGGGTGGGAGGACACGTTATCAAATGCATGAGGCAAAAATGAGCACTTACCGGCCACCTCGCAGTATGAAATCATCACGCCTGACCTTGATACCAGAAGAAAATTTGGGGGACATCTCCACAGTAATTGCATCAATTTGGTAATCTCGAAAAGCCCCATGCGAACCAGTAGGAATACCCACAGCCTAATGTCAAGGACATGGATAATTTAAGTGAAAATAATCCCAATTATAGACATAAATGAAAACATCCATCGTTCTTTTATTAAATGAACCCTAAATAACAATCTCCTAAAAGATGAACTGAAGTGTAAACCACCTGGTAGTACAACGAACTTGCAAGTGTGGCTGTGCCATCAACATAGTCAGAAGCTGACATGCCAAATTTCCACTCAGAGTTCAAGCTTCTAATAACCTTTCCTATTGACTCAAAAACTTCGCCCAAAACCTTGAGCCATTTGCAGTTTAGTAAAGGCCAAAATTTCTCAATTTTAATCCGAAAACCTTGCCTATGTACTGCTAGGTAATTCACAATATTGATGAGGTCGAGGTTCGGCATCTGACCGTTAGATGCTTCAGCATAGACGCTAAGACTGTCCTCGAAGTGTTCGCTTCTATTTGAAACCTTAATAACAAGGGCTGCAGCCATCGTTCCAGCACGTTTAAAATCATCTAGAATCCTTTTTTCTGTCACTTGGTTGGCTTCAAATTCATCAAGGACATTTGTTTCAGAACAAGCATCTGTGTCAATCACGCTGGATTGACCAAATACAGGGGTGTGATAGTCTCTAAGCCAAGCTGAAACAGCAGCATATTCTCCATATCTTGAATCCGCAACAAGCCAAACAATGTCTTTGGCCAACCAAGTTACTTGTGTAAGCAAAGAAAATATTGAATAAGCAATACCTAGAGACAAAGTATCATGAAGACTGGTCTCAACAGGATTGTAAGGTGTCACCAAAACAATGGCTTCCTTTCCATCTGCTTGGGGTGCTCGTATTATGCCAACAGTGTTAATACCCTGCGTCATGCAACTAACATTGTCCTTGAGGATACCAGAATCAGGGCTAGAGAAAAAGTGCAGTGGATGGAACTGACTAGATTGCGGGTGGAACCTGTGGTAATTAACATCTGCTCCCAATTTTGAAATATATTGTGCCAAAATCTGCTGGCTTCCACTGAAAAATGAATTGAAACTCAAATTAATTTATCATTGGTTGACTAGAAAGAAAGACTTGGAACTCTAACAGAGCGAAGGGGAAGAAGAAGATAATGCTTATGGAAATGTGAAGAAGATGGTAATGATAATTATATAACTATGTGATAGAACACCAATATAGTGTCTATGTTTATTGATATCTTCAACAGAAATTACAATATAAAAGAACAAACAAGTAAAAGGAAACTCAAGAACACTTAAAGAAACCCTAACCATCTGCCCTTCCTTTCTTTCAAGGAATGTTGCAGCCTATTATCTTCACCAAAATCTTCATGCCTTTCTTCCCCCCCTAACTTCCTATTTATAACCATCTAACTGCCTATATAACTAACTACCCTTAGCCCTATCTAAATCTTGGTATCTAACACTATGAAGACACTGCAAGTAGCAAAAAGAGTCGCACAATTTAGTTTATCACCTCTATGCACCCATATTTATCTTGATGAACATAACATGCCAATCCACACGCTTAGACTACATGGTCAAATAAAATGAAACTAACGCAGAACATCACACATATCATAAAAACAATAAACCATACCACTTTTTGGCAAAAGCATTCATCTAATACATTTAGCTCATATGAGAACTTTAGAACTAGTCTTTTAATACCTATCCAAACAATAACTCTTCCCAGCTTGCCTGTTTCTCCTAACCTCTTAAGATTGTAAATGTAGGACGCTAACATTAAACTCATTGAGAAATTCACATCAAAATAGCTAAAGTTGGATAACATATTTAAATATTTAGCGAATCGAACCATGGTATATAAGTGAACTTGAAAGTTGAAGTTTACCCTACCCTTGATTGACTTTAATTCTTGCAATTAGACAAATAGTTCACTGAGTTCCAAGGCCTTACCTTTAAATCATGCATATGCATAAAACCATTTTAATGTCAGGGCATACAAGACATGAATCGTGAAAAATTTTACACTGTGAAGTGGTAATCCTCAAAATCTTAAGCATTACAACTTAAGCATAAACAAGTTTTCATCATCGTTTTAAAGGAGAAATAAAATAGATGCAACCAGTCTAGTAAGTACTTACAAGATCGATGAGCCAGGTTTTGAATTCAAGCCCTTCAGATCCTTTACTAAATTGTTCGCCTCTGAGACTTCCCGACCCGAAAGCATGGAATTTGCAGACCCTATTGGAAAATACAATACCACAGTTAAGAGTCATGTCTATCCAAATAAAAGTAAAATGAATAGATGTGCAAAAAAAAAAAGAGACATAAACTTGATGTTCCTATAATTTCAGATACTTCGCAACAACAACATATGAATCTTAATTTGTAATTTAACTTAAATCATTCAAACCACCAGTGGATCAATCACGAAAGCATAAAAATGATGAATAATAAGTTAATATATATATATACATATATATAAATAGAAATTGATGGGTTAAGCAAGAACCCAAAGGTACCTGGCATGAGAGCGTTCTCGGAAATGTAGGTGTTCATAGCGAACATTGGTAGTAGTAGAAGAGCTAAAACCCCTGCAGAGAAGCAAACCACGCTAGAAAACACGCAAAAAAGGAAAGAAAAGAACAAGGACATTAATCAATCACTAGATTCTGATACGAACTGAGAAACAAATCCATGTAAAAACAACAGCATACCTGAAGAAAATACTGTGTGAAATTAGGAAAATCCCCAGACGCACAATCGGCCGCGCCTTCGGTTTTAGTTTCTCGGTCTCTGCCATCGGACTAGGCAATCTTCACAGTGGCCCGATTGCTCCAAATCTGTTGCAAAAATAAGAAACCAAGTGAAAGAAGAAGAAGAAGATGAAGAAATGCGAGGTGATCTCAGTTAACAATAAGACGGACACGGAGAAGGCAACATATGAACCGGGCGGTAATCCCAAACCGGTTAAACCATCGGTTGATAGTGTAAAGCAAAGACCATCGGTTTATTGGTTTGGAAAATTTGCATATGAGACCCAAGAAAACTTTTTACCACTTGTGATTAATCCTCCCCATGCTTCCCTCGTGACTTATACACCGCGGTGCCTCTCTCTAACGTATTAGGAAAAGGATTATAGCTCAAACCTTTTTCGGGCCAATGATTTCCATTTTTACAAGCTATGATACTTCATCTTTCCATAACTCTATAAATTTTCCTATTTCGCCTTCTCATAACCCTACAAATTTCCCCTACTTTATCTTATCATAATAGTGTATGCATAACTCTTTCTCAAACACATTATCATAACACTATCGTTCATATATTCCTTCCTCCAAACACATATTATCATGACACTACCTATGATAATCCTAACCTCAAACACATATTATCATAACACTAGCATTATTATAATCACATGACTATCATAATCTTTTTTCCCATGATTCATTATCTTCCCAAACGCACCCTTATAGTGATAGATTTTTTTTTCATTCTAAAGACATCAATAGTTTTAGAGTTTTGGAGACCACTAATATAATTAAAACAATTATTTTTCAAACACTTTTTTTAACCTTAAGTCATTTATCATTTGACCATCTCTATTCCCTATAAAACTATGATTCAGATTTATCTCTCTTCCTTTTTGGACCGTAAGAAATCAGAATAACCCAACCATCCAACTCATGTTATATGGGTTGGGTTGGGTTAATTAAAATGTGAGTTGAGTTGAAATTTTTTATTTTTTTCAGGATAGATGGTTAAAAAAATTGGATCAACCCAACCCAAATTAATATAATATATATATAAATACGGTTGGAATTTATGTCATAAAACTCATGATTTGTAATCATATTCTATTCAATAAAGTTATTATCGATACTATAATCTTAAAGCCAATAAACTAAGGACCCGAGTCTATTATTAAGTAAGCTTGAACTCTGTGTAGAGACAAAAATGTGGATCAAGTTCGAGTACATAGCCTAAATAGTCTATAGTATATGAACACTATGAATATGATATGTTTTGTGGTTAGTACAAACGATGTGATCCTAAATCGTTCATGTAGAGACATTGAAGTGGGGACATCCTATGTAAAAAGTTTACATAAGACTGGAACCATGAGCTAACTTTGAACTTCTATTCACATGGAATTACCTTAGATCTACATAGGTGAAGGCAGTTCAATGGCGCTAACCCAATAAGCCTTCAATTCAGGGGTAAGACCGGACGGATAGCTAGGGACATAGGATGCAAGACGAAATTCACTCATACCCGCTCTAGGAATAGTAGATACGTTGTTCTCTTAAGGACTGAATCCAAGTCTTAAATAAGAGCCACACCCTCTCATTAGCCTAAAAGGGATTCAGTTTAAAGGTTGGATCTTAAACCAATTGTTCAATAGTGGATCAATTGGACTTAAGGAACAAGATGTAATCTCGTGGGTAACACAGTACGTTGACCGAGCCGAGATTACGAATAACCTATGAAAGATTAACTTACTTATCATGGTTATAACACATGGACACGAATATATCTATAGTGAGGGAAGGGTAAGTACGGGACTTTAGTGGAATGACTCGTTAGTTAACAAAAGTTGATTAACTCGGTCTAAAAGAGTTTAACCAGTTAATCTTGGATCGTTGGAGCCCATGATCTATAGGTCCATTGGGTTCTCCCGCTAGCTCACAAGGAACCAACTTAGAACATCATGATAGAGTAATTCAAATTGTTTGAATTAGGTAAAGAGAGAGAAATCGACGAATATATTTGATATAGTTATTGGTTATAAACTTTAGTGACTTATTGCATGCAAGACACCAACCCCAATTAGAATTTCAAGTGGTGAGATAGGGGAATTCTTGCATGTAGTTTGCTTGTAAGAGTTCTTTTGCAAAGATGATAAGACTCTTAGTTTTGAGAAATGCAATACTTATTTTTTGTAATTGAGAATTACAAAATAAACCAAGAACATTTTTTTCTCTCAACGACAAAAAGATCTAATAGTTAGGTTCCTCCAAAAGTATATCATTTCTCTCTATTTTTTCTTCTACCATTCGAGTCCCACAAACTCGGTTCCAAGTTCAAAGAATAGCATGTCAACTCTAATGGTAGTCCCGACTTTGAGATTGTGAGAAGTTCGTGAGAAGATTAAAAAAAAGAGAAAGGCATCAAGGATGAGTTCTTCTTTTAAATCCTATATTGTTTCAATTAGAGTAAAGTTCGATAAGTTAGGCGTGATCCATGAATGGTCTAGTGGTTTGCACTCTCTCACAATTGAACTTATTTGAACATCTACTAAAAACAAATCATAGTTGGTTGGCAGTGCTATCATTTGACCCGTAAAGAGGGCCATCCTTAACTGCTTACAAAAACCGATTCTGAACCGTGGACATTAGTTTAATCAATCCCAATTTCAAATGAACACTTCCGGCGATATTGCCTACCAGAATCTTCGCACTTCTTTTCCTCCCTACCTTCCCCCACCGGAGTTTGCTCCGACGTCTGGTTTTAAGCTCACGAAGAAGCTTCAATTCCCGATTATGATTTCTACCAATTGTAGAAGGAACGAGTTTAAAAGCTCCAGCTATCGAGTGCGGAATTCTTCTCTGATGTTCCAATATATGATGCCTGAAGATGATGGAAATGGAGACGAAAACTTTGAGTCGTTTGGACATTGGATTCATGTTTCGCTTTCGTTGTTTCCTGGTGTTAGTTATAGTTGGTGGAACTTAGATGAGGATAAGCAAGTGCAAATTGGAGCTGCGAAGCGGATTACGGTTTATTTAGCTCTTCGTCGGATGTGGAAATTGGTTTGGGATAGTAATCGATGGGTTCTCCTCGTTGCTTTTGGAGCTCTAACAATGGCTGCGGTACGTGTGATTACTAAGGACCGTAGTACTCCTTTTCTGCTGATCTATATATGGTTTTTTCAGGATTCTTTGAGCATCTAAGGTCGAAAAAGCTCGTTTAATCCAATTCTTTGTTTAAAAGGTCCACGCTCGTCCCAAGGCACTTTATACAGTGCATGATCATTGTTCTTATTTACACTAGCTCAGCGGATAGAATTGGTTCTTAGCTCTATAACCCAGGTGTTCAATGTTGAAGTTAATGAATATGTGAGCCGGAAAAATTTTATGGACATTCTGATAAATCTCAATGTCGATTCCAAAAACCATAGGAACTCGTAAAATTCTTTAAACTAATAAATTTCAATTCGTCTAGATCACCATCATTAGTATTTGGTTTATGTTGTCTGACAGTTATATTATTTCTGGAAGATTTTGAGTTTTATTGAAGAAAATATTGCCCCCTAATATTTGTGTAGAAACTTCAAATTGGAAAGCTCCCAGATTTTCATTTTCAAATTTCTTTTAACCCATTCCAGTCTCAATGCAAATTATTCGCTTTGCTTGACCTTTTGGTCTCTGATTTCCTAATTCAATATCTGTATGTTTTATAATATGATCAAAGTCTCTTGCAGATTTCTGAAATTTCCATGCCGAACATCTTGGCAGATTCTATCTTTTCTGCTAGCCGTGGCAAGACTACTGTGTTCGCTAGAAAATTCCACCTCTTAGTCTTTCTTTCTATTACATCCGGGATATGCAGGTTAGTTGTTCTTCTTCTATTGTTGAACCTCAAAGTCAGAACTCATGAGTTTCTGCATTATGTGAAGAAATAGAAAAGGGAGGGAGTAATTTGGTAAATTAGTTCTACAAGTTACGGTAGTTGGTTTGTTACTTGTTTTATTTGTGGAAGCAATTTATTTTTATATTGGTTGTTCAGGTTTTAATTCAAACTGTTTCATGTATTTCTTAACTGATTGACATGGCTGATTCAACAAACATATTGTTAGACGGGGATCTTTGTTCATTTAGTCCTTTTACTTTCATGCAAGGATTGGAATTAATGTGTCTGCCTGTTTGTATTCTTCACATTATTGTTAGTGGACTGCGAAGTGGCTGCTTTGGACTCGCAAATATAATTCTGGTGAGTGGCTTCTCTACATTATTGGTGGATAGAAACAAGTTTTAACCAACTCAGATGTGAACATGGGTTTTAAATAGGTACACTTGTGACACTTTTGCTTCAAATCTGGACATGTCGTATTGTTTTCTTCCCTCCTTTGTCCATCAGTGAGCAATGAACTATAATATCTTCTCTTCTTTGTTAACTTATAGATGAATTCCATCTTGTTTTCATTATTGTGAGGTAGATCTCTCCATTTCTCATCAATACAGTCTATCTAGATTACACTATTTGAAAATTTTGCTCTTACTGTCGTTCTCCTTTTCTATTTACCGTCTTTTCTAATAATGTAGCTTTCATAAGGATGAGTCAACAGATTTTTGTCTAGCTATATTATAGGCCATTATTGCTTCTAATACAGTAACAGGTTGTTTATTCATATATGTGTCTCCCTTCGAAGTCCTACTTTTTCGATTTATACATTTACATATTTTTGTTTACATGTTTTATGCAGTGATATATGGTCAACTTTATTTAATAATTCTTCTACTAGTTTGCAGGTTAAACGTCTGAGGGAGCTTCTGTACTCGGCTATTGTTTTTCAGGTATCTTTTTAGTTTAGCAATAGCAATATTGATGTTGAGTGTGTGGATGGCCGCATCCTGGGTAGATCGTGTTGTTGGTTTAATTTTTCATGGAATTAGACCATTCTATTGAAGGGTGTCTTCATGCAGGATATATCCTTCTTTGACAAAGAGACGGTTGGTAATTTGACAAGCAGACTTGGAGCAGATTGTCAACAATTGGCTCATATAATTGGAAATAATATCAATTTAATTACACGAAATGCTCTTCAGGTTATTGGTCTTGTTGACTATTGAATAATGATTTAGTTGGTAAGGTACTTCTAGTTTTTTACTTAAATTTCTGTTGTTTACTTTCAGGCTACTGGTGCATTGGCCTATTTGCTGACATTATCTTGGCCTCTTGCAATATCTACGCTGGTCATATGTTCTGTTCTATCAGCAATCTTTCTACTTTATAGCCGGTAAGCATTTGGACCCATTTTGTTGAGAAATGGTAAGAGAAGGACACGCTGGTGACACTTTTTGCTTGTTTTATTCTTTTTCTCCTCATTCATCCTCTTGGAGTAGGGGAAGTTTAATGTTAGGAACCAAGATAGTGTCTCACATTGGTTAGAATGGGATGACAATGTGGTGCTTAAGTGGCTTGGTTCTCCCACTCCAATAGCTTAACTTTTGGAGTGTGGTTCTTCAAGGTGCTTAAGTACCTAACAATGGTATTAGAGCCAGGTTGTCAACGTTCCGAAGTGGAACCGGTAGAGGGTTTTAACCAGTTATGTCCAAGTGAAGTACTGCCAGAGTAGCCATCACCATCGGGACACCGGCTTTCCGAGGATGGGGTATTGTCAGGAACCAAGGTAGTATGGGATGCATTTGTCCCACATTGGTTAGAATGAGATGACTAATGTGTTACTTAAGTGGCTTGGTTCTCCCACCCCAATAGCTAGCTTTTGGAGTGTGGTTCTCCAAGGTGTTTAAGTGCCTAACAAGTATTGAAGTGCTTGACAGTATGTCCGAAATTGCACACAGTAATGTTAGAACATGTTAGAATTTATTTTATTCAAAATTGTTTCTTCTGATTTGGTGTGATCAGTTTTATATGCTAAATTGTTTCCTGTCATATTAACTTTTTGTGAGAAGAATGTTACTTTGTTACTGTAATCACAATGAAAAAGTATAGTATTTCCATTCATTTCAATTAGTTTCCTTTTCTTTCTGTGTATGTATATAATACTTTTATTGTTTCAATGGATTACTGAAAATGGAATGTTAGGTATGTAATGAGAACAGCCAAGCTGACCCAGGAATTTGCTGCTTGTGCTCATGATGTATGTGCTGAAATCTGATTTTTAAGTTGACTCTAAAGACACTTTTGCTTTGTTGAATTTCTACGTTGCACATATTATTCTTCATTTTCCAGATTGACTGCAGGTTGCACGTGAATCACTTACTCTAGTGAAAACCATCAGGATCTATGGAACTGAAAGAAAAGAAGTTGGAAGGTATGATGACTACGATCTCTAAATTCAAGTGTCCATGATCTCATCATTGCTTTACTGTGCCGCTAGACACAGAGACTGCACAAATATGTATCTCAATTTGATATCTTGATTTACATATATAAAGTACTATATAATTATAGTCACAGATCATCTTTGCTGATAGCTGGGAAAAGGCTGAAATTTAGTAGATTATCGTCACGTACTCATCAATGCATCTTTATATTTATCTTCATATGCTATGATAAGATTATTGCTCCATCTTTGTGGTGTTAGATACAAGCAATGGCTGGACAGGTTAGCTTTCATAAGTACTCGAGAAAGTGCAGCGTATGGATTGTGGAATATGAGTTTCAGTACTCTGTATAGGTCAACTCAGGTCTGGATAGTTTGATTTATGAAAATTAGTGACTTCTGTCTTCAAGAAAATCTAGTTTCCCTTTAATATACTTTTGCCTACCAATTCATTTTGGTTTACTCAAAGAAAAGTCTGGCAATGACTCTAAAGTATCGAATATCCTCAAATGGGATTATCAAACTGGTGAAGATTTTCTTCTGTCAAAAGAATGTTATTGATTCTGGGTATTATTGGTGAAGGATGTCTAACATCAATGCTTCATCAGCTGCTAAAGTTTGTGTACTTCACCAACATTCAAGACTTCGTTAGCCCACTTTTAAAAACCCCTATTTTATGTTGACGACAAAATTGACTGCTGATCTATAAATGACTTGAAAACTTTCCATCTTATTTCGGACAATATTTCATGAGAGGTCATCATCACAACTTATAAAACTATTGCAATTCATGTAACCCACTATTTTTTTCCAAAAAAAATATTATTCAACTCCACCCTTTCACTTTCCCTATTATTATCTTTTTTAAAAAAAATCATTATATTTCACGAATTATATAAAATAAATACTGTTTATGCAAAATTTTCATTACGTTTACAAAATATTTAAATATAGATCATGATTAGTTTATTTGATGTAAAATTGATATAATTATTTAATAGTTTTATTTTAATGTAAATGCACGTGTATACTTTTTTTTTTGGAAAGAAAATAATGATCTTTATTGAGAAAAAACGAAAGAATACATGGGCATTCAAAAAAACCAAGCCTACAAAAATGGAGGAACTCCCATTACAAGACAGAACTCCAACTATGCAAAATCACACCTCTAGAATAATTACAAAAGGTCTTAGAAATGGAAGTTAGAGGAAAACATGAAAACAAACAAGGGACCAAAACTTGCTAGGATCCCTCTCCACTCCCCTAAACACCCTACTATGCCACTCCATATACTTTATAAATAGTGTTTGCATTGGGTTATAAATTTTTCTGGTTTAATGTAAATGGGGTTCACTTTTTGGTTTTATATATATCCGTGAGTGTCTAAGCAAACTTAGGTGTACCTTGACTAACTTTACAGAGCAACCTGCCTAACCCTACAACATTCGAGTGTCAAAGAAACTATTCGGATCAGTTTGGCATACCCCTTTTCCAAGATTACTTAGTTTAATCAAATTCACTCAAGTTTAGTAATTAAGATATCTGTAGTATTACCTTAGTAAAATCTATCCAGTCTATCATCATTTGTTTTTCTGTATTACTGACCTCTATGAGTAATTAGCTTAGGCTCTTGAAGTGCTATTTTTCATGAGTAAATTAAGTTTCTGAGATGTTTTGCTCAGGTTTTTGCAGTACTTCTTGGAGGAATAGCTATTCTGAGTGGTCAGACATCAGCTGAGCAGCTTACAAAGTATGTCTTGTACTGCGAGTGGTTGATTTATGCAACATGGAGGATCACAGACAATCTATCATCTTTGCTATATTCAATTGCAGCAAGTGAAACAGTCTTCCAATTAATGGATCTCTTGCCTAGTGAGCAATTTTTATGCAAAGGTAAGTATTCTGCTTCTCTTTTTGAAGGGCATTTCAGAATTATCCTCTCAGAATGAGCAGTCGTACCTTGTACATGGGTTCTGTTTGGTTCATACCACATGGTATGGACTATTAGCGGATAAGCACTTTGCAGTTCTCAAAATAGTACAGAATTTGGGTTTTTTATGCTGTGATGATTATCTATACAGGAGTGAAGTTGCCAGAGTTAATGGGACATATTCAGTTTGTGAACGTGTCTTTTCATTATCATCTTAGGGTAAATATACGTTTCTATTTTGGGTTGATGTGTTGTAAATTTCTTTTCTGGTGTAAACCTTACGTGGCTATGCTGATGATCCATCTCTTTTCTTAAGTTAATTTCACATTCAAGATGCAATGATTCATACTTCTGGTCAGTATGCATTAATATGAATCTAAAGTTGGCTAATAATTCATCTACTAGAACCTCGGGTAGCAATTTTTTGGGATGTTTGCTAGGTGTTCTATCTTTTTTGTCTTCACATATGTATGCCTTTTTAATTGAGCATCTATCTATACTTTTAAAATACCTATATACTGTTTCATTTGTTCAATTTTTGCCCTACAGCGATAGAACCTTGGTTCCTGTCCTTGATTATTACTCTTAGATGACTTCTTTGTTTGTAAAATGTGGCAGGACATGCTTCTGGAACATATAAATATTACCATACGGGCAAATGAAGTAGTAGCACTCGTAAGAAATTTATGTGCTTAGGCACTTCTCCTTCCCTTTCCTTCCCTTCTTTGTCAATGCAAAGTATATGAATATTTTTTGCACATCTATGTTTTCCAAGGTTGGACCTAGTGGCTGCGGAAAAAGCACTCTAGTCAATCTTTTGCTCCGTCTTTATGAACCAACCAATGGTCAGGTGAGCAGCAACAACTGTACCTTTTTTATTGGAGACTTAATGAACTATTTTAAGGAAAACTCTCATCATTTGCCTCTGAAACAATTTTCTCCAAGTGAACATGGATTATCATTTCATTCATTCTTTGGACAAGGTAATGAAGTTAATTGTTTTCATGTGAAGCAACATGGTTGTGTAAGAAGAACAAGCTTTCACTTTTCTCACTCAATAGTCGATATTTTAGATTATATGTAATAAGCTGTGAGCTAGATAATTAGGATTTTTTACAATTGTTATTGTAGAGATTAAACTGGTCTCAAGATTTAACTATTTATTTGCCCCTCATGTTGTCAGAATTTCAATATGGTGTACTGCTTGCACTTCGTTTTAATCTGTTTATTTTTCACACTGTTGATTTTACAAGGATGTTCTTTGAGGGAATTATTGTTCATATTTTCTGTGTATTGGAGTTCAATTTATTTCTCTTTTCATAGAGCAGATTCAACGATAATAGTTTCGATACCTAATACTCTCAACATAAAAAAATATTAAATTTTGTGGAACACACGATATTTATAAAAGGGAAAATAGAGAAATTACTACAAGATTTACATACTATATGTATAAAAAAGTAAATAGCACAAAGAAGGAACCACCTAAGGCAACTCACTCAGTTTCTTGAAAATGCAGATTTTTGTTGATGGTATTCCTCTGTGGGAATTGGATATTAGGTGGCTAAGAGAGAAGATTGGATATGTTGAACAGGTTAGAATACATAAGCTGCGCAATGGACTTTAATTGATATACTGTGCCTTAACTTCAACTTTTACAGGAACCCAATCTCTTCCACATGGACATCAAGTCAAATATTAGATATGGCTGTCCTATGAATACTACGCAAGAAGATATAGAATTGGCTGCAAAGCAAGCATGTGCTCATGAATTTATCTCATCTTTCCCCAATGGCTATGATACCATTGTTGATGATAATCTACTTAGTGGAGGTGAAAAACAACGGATTGCTATAGCAAGGGCCATTCTTAGAAACCCTGCTATTTTAATTCTTGATGAAGCTACCAGTGCTCTGGATTCTGAAAGCGAACATTTTGTCAAGGTTGGTATCAGCAAACCTCTTAAGCAGCGTCATCTCTTAACAGGAAATAAATAAATCAAGGTGTGTGCTATTCGTATTGTGTTTTCTGATACATCCTTGTACTTTAACTTTAGGACACTATTTTTGCGCTAAAAGATAATCGAGGTGGACAAAAAACTATCATTGTGATAGCTCATAGGTAAGTATTTTCAATTTTTGTTCTGCTGCATCTTTAAGATGTTTTTTTGTGATATGGCCAACCTTTTGTAGGCTTTCTACCGTAGTTGCTGCAGACAAGATATTTGTAATGGATAGAGGTCAGGTCATTGAGGTCAGCTTTCCACATTTGAAACCTCCTTATAGATATGTCAATAAAATGGATATAAAAATAATTGGACAGGGGTTGGTTTGTTGATGCCAGTTTTCCCTGTTGTAAAGTACATTATAGAATATATTAAAATGGAGATCTTATTTTAAAAAAGATCAATATTGTGAAGATGAATTTGAAATCGTATTTTTAACACGGAAAATGTACCCTTTTGTTGTATTGATAGACAAGCTACCATCAACTATTTTGACTTCGTTACTATGCTGTAAATAATTTGAGGGCGCCATTGTGTGATCTATGATAGGCGATGACCCAACTTTTTTCTTTTAGTAATAACAGTAGAGACATTCATTAGGTAAAATGGAAAGAATTACATCTTAAGCATGACAAAAAATAAATTGTTTGCTTTAAAATTAAAGTTTTGGAGTTGGCAAAAAGTGTGGAGATGATTATACAATAAAGAGAAAATCCGAGCAAATTGTGTTTGGAACGTCAAATCTAGAGTCAGCTCTTTGCTTGATCGCTTGTTGACAATGAATTTGATTCTGGAGGTTGGGAAGGATCCTTGTATGCCTTTTGAGCATAAATTACTAAATTGTTGCCTCATAATTGTGGCTATTTATATCGAGTAGTTCTTGAGAACCATGATTTGTTATTTTCTCCATGGGTAGATCGGTAACCACGAGGAGCTCCTCCGCAAAGATGGGTACTATGCTCGATTGGTCAAAGTACATAATAAACATCCGGATTGATACCAGGTTACATCTTATGCTTTTTCCGTTCACTTGTCTGCTAAACTGCTTTCTGTTAGATGATATAATATTTAACTTATGTTTATCCATCAGTTTAAGTTCATGTGTCAATCAGTGATTTAACATGGTACCAGGGTAAGTGATTTTGAGTTCAAAGCCCTACAACTCTCCAATTAATATGGATTACCCATTGCTAGTTCATCTGCATAGAAAATTGTTAGATGCTACAATATTAAATTTATCTTCACATGTTTTATCGTTTGTCGATGATTTTACATTTTGTTAATTTGTCTTTACTAAAATTCTTGATCACTTTGTGGTCTTAGCAGAGATACGACCCATAAATCCTCCCAAAGAAAGGTTTGTACTCAAAGTTGACTGACAGCACAAAAACAAGAATGCCATCAAACTAGCCCATCTCTGCCTTCTTTGACAACTTTTACATTGCCTTAAAAGTGATGATAGTTCCTTGCTCGATGTCTCACTATGATTCCAATGTCAGTCGACATCTGCTCATAACAGCTCGGTTTCTTAGCCAAGCGCTCTGGTTCCCTCAGCCAATATAGATTATGCAATACTATCGACTGTTGAAACATCCAAGTAATGAGTATGAGAACGAGTTGAGGTGTAATTTGTTGTTCCAAATGGCAAAAAAATCTTTTACATCTCCATGAAATGTTGGCTTCTGCAGAAATATTCAATGTGAATGCAGCACAATATTTCGTAATTTCGATATAAATTCAGGTTCAGGTACTCAAGAATTGTCCAGTATGTCGTTTTCTTTTTTTCCTTGAAGACAGTTTCATTTTGTGATAATATACACTCCCATCAAATAATTAATTAAATAAATAAAATATATCGTTTACGGTTGATTTCAATGATAAAATAAACCAAAACATTTACTGATATAACAAAATGTTGATATCAAATGATAGAGAATCATCATAAATTGATTTCTAAGTTAAATAACATTTTAATATATTTAAAATTATTTCCAACCATAATTCCGTCAAATATTAAGTATATTAGTATTAGCTTAAATTGAATTCTTTTCTAAAGGTAGAAATTACTTAATTAAAACTAAATTGTTGGGAGTATTTGCAACATGAGAATAACAAGACAAAAACTTTACTATCGTCTTCAATCTCAATTTCACCTAATAAAAGTTGATTAGTTTGTGTAAATTAAATCTTTGTTCTGTTTTTGTTTTTTTTTTTTTTTAATTATTATTATTAATGGATATGGATAAAAAGGGATGAAATTTTAAAATTTTGCTTTATTGTTAGTATTTGAAAATATTTTTATTTTTTATTTTTGTTTGAAATGAAAAATAAATAAATAAATTTTTCTGGCTTTCCTTCTTCCTCTGGACCTCTCTGCACGAAGTTAAAATGGAACACCAAAAGAAATTACACAAAAATCTTTCGACATTTCTACTTTTCCTTCCATCTCTTTCCACTGCACAAAAAAACCCCATCTGCAAATCAAAACCACAATTTTGAAGGAATTTGGATTATGGCAATGGCTTCATTCAATCTACCTCTTGCTCCTCGTCACAAGGTAAAACAACCCCTTCAATTCCTTTGATTTTTCCTTCTTTTTCTCTTCTCCAACCCATTCTACTGTTTTCAATCCATTCATCGGATTTAGTTGATACTTGTAATGAATCTCCGTTTTGTTTCTCCTTTGCAGACGCAGGGGCGTTTCCAAATTTCTTGTAGAAGAAAAGAAAAGGAACGCAATAATTTTGACCCTTACAAAGTTATTGAAATCACCCCTCCGCCCAAGAACCTCGGCATTCGTTGCTTCCCTCCCGTGAGTTTTCCATTTTGACTCTCTATCTCCTAACTGCGTATTGGCTTTCTTGTACGCTTATATGTTTTATTGATGTGGAGTAGCGAGCTTTAAGATTATTTGGTTAAGTTCACGTTTGGCTATGTAATTTACTGTTATGCTAATTTGTATAGGGAGTAGCTCGTTTTCGTTTGTTTTTGAGACAGTGGGAGAAGAAATGGGTTACTGGGAGTTGATTAAATACGATTTGTTAGTCTCTCTACATGAAAAATCATCACCACTTCGATGGTTCTGACTAATCCATGGCCCTCTCCAGGACTTTGCAAGTCTCTGATGAAAAATGCAGTTTCCATTGTATACACTGAACGGCAAATATTTTTAAGAAAAGTGAAAAATATATTGAAGAGATAAGAAAACAAAGAAGCAGATGGATGAAAATAGAGTTTCGATTGTAGATACATAGAAAGCCAACGAAATGGTTATCAAAGAGGGATTTAATAGTGTGCTTCATGAGTTTCATACTAAAACTTTTGCTTTGTGTTTCAGTTTATAAAAGATTTAGTTTTAACATAATACCACTGTGCTGAGAATAGAAGTGGAGTTAATTGATAGATTTCAGCCCATGTGACTTGGGCATGAAATTGTTATACACATGAAATATTTCCACCTTTTTAGATTGCATGTATCATTGTTGCGCTACTGAGTTCATTCAGCTTTCCTTGCTTCCCTCATCTAAACCACTCATCATTTGAGATGCTTTCTTCGTGGTCTTTCTCTGAACTGAAAACATAAGATCCTCTAATATTTTCCTTCCCCAGAAATACCACTCATCATATCGATACTCGATCATCGCTTTCGTAACTATGGTTATTTTCTATATAACAATTGGATTTGGCTATTTTTATCTTCTTGGCTGTGGATTGCGTTTCCATTATTTCTTTAATTGCTTCAAAACCAGAAGCAATAAAAAACTGGAAAGCAGTTAGGGAAAGAATACAATTTAGGCAAGCTTCTTTTCAATTACAAAGAGGAAAAGTAAATACAAATACAAATACTATAGTAATACTGAGGATCAGTAAGCACACCCAACTCTCTTAATTAGGTTGACACACCTATAGCACCTTCATCACATAACAAAATATCAACAATATAGTACTATATGTTATGATGACATAATCAAAACATTCCAATTAAGCATATTCAGAGTTTTAAAAAGTTAGAAACGTAAAATATGCATCTCCAACGTGAGCTCTGCAATAGAGATACATGTTGAAAGGCCTGTACAATATGATAAAAACTTGCCCCATCTTTCTGTGCACCGTAAAAATCCACATGTTAGAGCATGTTTGAGGGTAAATTTGGAATTGTTAAAATCTCTTATTCTTTTTTGTGTGTATTTAAAATCACTTTTGAACCACCCTAGTCTTAGGGCAGGATTCTCTCTTCATGTGTTCTTTTATAGTTCACGTACCAGCATCGTCTTGTTTCTTTATCTGTGAGGGGAAAAGGCATGATTCATTTTCACTTTTGACTTCTTTCAGAACTTACAATGTGGAGAGAGTGTTACAATAGAAGGTCAAACATATACTATCTCAGCTGTAACTCTTCGCTATCAGCTCAGGAAGGGGAAGTATGAACCAAGTGAAAAAAGACTTGATGTTTTGTCCACAGGAAGGTACATCTTGAATTTGTATCTTGAAAATTTGTTAGAAAAATCTTGAGGGAAGAGAAGCAGTAGAAACCCATTGAAATGTTGTATCATAGATTGATAAAATAATGTAATGTTCGTTCTGATATTATCCTATTACAATGATCATTAGTTGAACTAATTCGTGCATATTCGAACTTGCAACTTAGTGTTTCCATGAGCGCCTACTTACCAGCTTGACTAAGAAAGTTCAGTTTTCCAACCCATTAAGCGCCTACTTTTCGGTTTTTAATATTTTCAACCTGACACCTCCTAATCCACCTGTTTCAGCCTGCCTCGACGAAGCAGTTTCGATCAGCTTTTATGGTTTTCTTAGTTTGTTCAGTTTTAAATACTCATAGTTTAGGTTATAATAGTTAGATGGTAACAAATAGAGATTTGAAATAATAACATTATGTCAACCCAGTTTAGGTTAACAATAATTGACATAACATTTTAGAGGGGATGAAAGGTTCAAACACTCATCCTCACTATTATTGTACTAAAAAATATTAATATTATAGTTTAATGTAGGTTATAATATATAATTGAAGGTACCAAATATAACATCGAGTGTACTATTATAATTCACTTCGCCCATTTGAAATTGAGGTCGAACACTTCCTAAAAGGATATGTTACAAGTTAAATTCAAACTTGAATTTTGGATTTTATCATTGGAATGTTTTTGCATATATTTTTATTATCAAACACACAACATGAATACAACTATATTTTATTTGAATCTCTTGTTTTCAAAATTTTGTTTCCTACCAAAACAAGCTAAGATTTTGTTGAGCATTCAAGGTTTTTGTTTGATCGAAAAACAAGTAAAATTGTTTGGTATACTTATTTCTAAAAATTATTTCTAAAAGTATCCTATAAAATTATTGTTCTTTTATTTTCTTTTTAAAATTTATGAATGTGAAGTATACTATTGCATTTTTAAACTTGTAACCAAAACACAAATTTTACATTTTAAATTGAAATAAAATGTGTTTTCAAATACAATGAAAAAAAATCTTTTTTTGTTTTCTACTAAATTCTTTTTCTTTTCTATTAAATCCTTTATTTTCTAAAACAAATTCTATATCACCTGAAATCTATCAATTTTTTAGTAGTTTATTATTATTATTATTTGGTACGTGGAGAGTAGTTTCAATTTCTTTTATTGATTATAAGTTCCCAATTTTGAAATTCTCTTGAGACTGTTTTAATAACAAAATCCAATTCATTTGTTGATGACACCGTAACTTTCCATTTTGAGTTACTTTTTTTAATTCTTCAATCGATAACTATGTTAGCTAGTGATTTGACTTGTCATGTTCATCGAACTACTCTCTATGATAGATCATATATTTTTGAATAATTGAATTTGTCTTCATTTGCACTAAAGAAAGATTAAAAAAGTTACAACTACATGAATGATGAATTTTAAGATATAATATGGTAACATTAGGATGGGATGGCATTTAAAAAAATGAACCTATAAAATATTAATGTTAGATCACTGTCACATTGAATTAAAAATTAAAAGATTTAAATGTGATATTTTCGTTATTTGAAAGAAAAAGAAGAAGACGTCATCAAAATGGAGGGGGCGTTGAATATTGTATTGTGGTGTTGTAAAGTAAAATAAAGTAATCCCTTCGCTTTCGATGGGAATAAATAAATTTTGAATCTCAACCCCACTCGCTTGGATTCTCCACGCTCCATACATCACCTTTCTTCAATCTTCCACGTCCCACCGACATAGTCTAAGTTATTATAGTTTGATTATAATATTTTAATTTTAAACATAATAAAAAAATGTTAGATGTCAAATAGTAAAAACGGTAGCAAATTAAGAATTTATATTTATAGTCCTAGATAATCTTTGCATCAATAACCTTTATGAATATTATTAAAAGTTATTTGGTGCATTAGTGTAATCAAAGACTATGAAATTTTGAATGATGTTGAGATGTATGAGAAATTGAGGCCGTTGAAAATAAGATAGTATGATCTTCTATAGCTATTACTTTAGTTAAGATAAATAACTTAGAGAACATCTAGAGAGCTTCTATAACTTAGATAAGCAGATTTTATTAAGATTTAAATTAGTATAACATTGATCTAAAAGACACTTTTATAAAGAGGAGAAAGATAATTGGTAGATTTGAAATTTTCTCAGTAAATCGTTATAAAAGATAAAAGATATTTAGAAAACATTGTAGAGATAAGGAAGATCTTTTATCTTTCTTTAAAATATAAAAGAAAATATTTTATCATTCTTTAAATAAAAAGAAAAAAAAGATCCTAAGGATAAGGAAGATCTTTTATCTTTCTTTAAATAAAAAGAAATTGTTTTCATATTTTTCAAAAAAAGTAATAGAGACCCGAACGAAAAAGAAAATTACATTTGGCAAAATTGACAAATATGACCGTAATCTGACGATAATCTACTTTTAAACTTGCTATTATAAACTTAATGAAAATGAGACAGAGTGAAAATGGTAAAACAAAAAATGGTTGGATTGAAAGTAATGAGAATGTAATGAGTTTACTTTAGTGGATATGCATTTGATTTGCAGTTTGAATGTTGTTTAACCGTTTTTGAATTTTGTGATTCAAGTAAATCAATTTTTAAAAATAAAATTATGTTTTCGATGTATCTAGTTTTTTAATTCAAAATTTTAAAATGCACAGTTACATTTAAAAATAATAAATAACAAAAAGTATAATATTTTATGTTATAAATTTAATTAGAGTTTTGTTAACGGTTAATTTTCATAAATATAACCAATCGAAAAAATATTTACCGTTTGTGTATGAAAATGTTCTTTAATATTTGATGCTTGCCTCCATTTTCACCGTCTTTCTCTCCTCCTCTACTAGTTTTTTACTTTCCATCATCGTCTTTTTCTCTTTGTCATTTTTCTTTTATTTTCTTTAAATCTGTTAAGATTTTGTACTAAAATATTGGATAGCGAAATGATCTTGTACTAAAACATCCTAATCGTAAAAAAATGTTTAGAAAACAAGTACCAAAAAAATCTTCAAAAAATTGTTAAGATTTTGGAGGGTTAAATATGTACCAAAAAAATTATGAAAAAAAAATTGAGATTTAGATTTTTAATCGTTTAGATTTAATTCGGAAAAAATAATAAGTCAAATCTAAACCCTCATTTTTCAAATATAAATGATGTTTTTCAAATATATTACATGATTAATTGGCATATAGTGCGCGATCTGTTTTCTAGATTTGGAATTGTCTATTCTATTTTTTTTCATTATTTTTTATAGTTTAAATTTTCTAAATGAAGATTTTTTTGGTACGATCATTTTTCAAATCGTTTATATTTGGCGATGATCATTTAGATTTGGATCACAATTTTTTTAAAGATTCTTTTACACAATCGTTTACATTAGACTATTTTGGTACACACTCGTTTATTTGGCTATTCAATATCCAACTACTTTTAACAATTTAAAAAAAACAAAAACAAAATAGCACGAAGAGAAAATGACCCAATAACAATTTGAAAAGAAAATAAAAATCGTACCGAAAGAAAAAAAAACTGCAAACAAAAAAAGACAGATAAAAATGAAAGATAAACTGCAAAAAAAAAAAACGAACGTAACTTTTTAATTTTGTTACTGGTAAATATTTTTTGGTTTATTATTTTTATGAAAATTAACCAAAATAGATTGAAATTTAATTTTCAAATCTATTATCAAATATATATATATACATATATATGTATATGAAAACATGAAGTGTTTTTTTCTTTTAATTTTCAGTTTTCAAAATTTTATTTTCAAATTGTCTATTGAACATATTCTAAATATCTTGGTAGTGTAGAATATTAAAAAGTTTAGGAAGTTATGCATGTGTTCATGTTTATCAACTTTGAATGAAGATAACAAAATCAAACCATCCCTTAATTAAATACAAGTGAACACTATTTAATATATTGTTAAACTAATTAAATGTTTAATAATATCAAATAAATATAATATTGTCTTTGAAAATGAACCAGTATATTTGTAAATACAGCAAAATATCATAGTCTATATTTAATAGAATGTGATACGATAAACACAAATAGTAATTTATTGTGGTCTATCGTAGTCTATTACATATAATTGTTGTTGCCATTCTTCAAAAACCAACTTCAATATCCACTTTCACACACCCAACTCCAGTGGCCAAGTTTGAACTCCTATGAGAACTTCAGCGACCAACCCCAACAACCAATTTGGGGCTTCTTCAATCACTCTATTGTTAACTTCGACGATCAATTTCAAACTTTGACAAATCACTTCGATGACCAAATTCAGGCTTCGACAATCACTCACATGAAAACTTGGACGATCAATTCCAAACTCTAACAACCACTACTATGACAAAACTCTCTAACAATCACTTCGAAGTGATTTTCAAATCATATGATTGGCCATTGAAGCTTGGGGTTGGACACTAAAGTTGGGCAAATGAAAGTGGTCGTTGGAGGGTTCCTAGAGGTGAGTTGGTAAAATATACCAACTCAACTTCACCAACAATTGAAGTTGGTGGGTTAAACATGTGTTGATATTTTATACAAACTCAACTCAACTCTAATAATGTTGGTGAGCTAAACACCCTCAAAAGAGATGTTTGGAAGGGTAGTAATAAAAGGCGAAATAGAATCTTGAAGTGTGAACAAAATGAGTATGAGCGAAAACACTCCATCCAAACATGAGGCTAGATTACATAACAAACTCATTCTAACCATCCTAGCTCTAAGACTATATTAATCACTTTTTGGTAGAGTAAATATTATCCTAAATGAAAGAGTGTGTTTAGGGACTTTATATCTATCAATACAAACATTTGTCAGTTGAGCTAATGTGATGTTTATGTGACCGAGAAAAAAACAAAGTAATTTTGGAAGAGAAAAAAGAGAATCAAATTATTATTTGAATATAAAATAAAATAAACCTGGGTAAGCTGGTGCTCGTGCTCGTGTGACCACGCCAACTACAATCGCTTAGGTTAAGTGTACGTGCAAGGAGGCCTATTAAAACGTCACCATATGAGAGATTGAAGTACGCGAAGACATCCAATCCCTTCTCCTTCCCCGCTCCACTCACTTTCTTCCTCCACATTCTTTTTATTTCATTCTTTCTTTCTCTTCTCAATCTCTCACCTCATTTTCTCCATCTTCCCATGGCCTCCGATAACCTTTCCACCCTTTCCGGCACCGCCGACGACGACACCTATGGATTCCATCGTGAGGAGATGTATCAGAGCAACCTCGCCGGCACCGTCACCGCCTATGATCGCCATGTATTTCTCTGCTACAAAACTCCTGAGTCCTGGCCCTCGCATCTCGAATCTTCTGATTCCGACCTTCTCCCTAAGCTCCTCTCTGCCGCTATCAAAGCGCGCAAGGATGATATCTCTCTCAAGGTTTCCGTTCATTGAATCGATGTTATTTGAAAGCCCTGTTTCTTCGGAATTTGGCGTTTTTTTCTTTTAATTTGATTTTGTTGGATTTGGTGAAGTTTATGGATTCGATTGGATGCTTTTGTCTTTAACTTCGTATTTTATTTGATTTTTGTTTTCAGACGAAGCTGACGATGTTCTCGGGACGGGATGAAACTGGTTTTTCGTATGGAGATGTGTTGATTTTCCCCGACATGATCAAATACAGGTAAATTTCGAGGATTTAATGGAATCTAGTTTAGTTGAAAAAATTCCGGGGAATGAAACAGTTAGATATACAGGAATGTGCTGTGTTATTTCTTAAGGATATAGTGAATATTGTAATTGAATAGTATGAAATCTTTTTGTTCATCTTTATTTCTTCTCACGTTGACTTTAATTTCTTTGGTTCCCATCGGCATGTAGATAATGAAGTTTAGGACCTTCTTCCTTATCGCTTAAGTAATGTGATCCTAACGAATTACTAGTTTCCTAGACGTGGTATGAATCTGTTTGGTTTTGGAGATATTGGAATGCTGTGTACCAGTTATTTGTGCTGCTATATGTTGTTCTTTTCATTTCCATTTTCGTTATTCGTTTGATCGTAAGTTCTATGTAATCTGTTTTGAGTCTCTGAGACATTTTTTAATTTCATTTTCTTCCTTTTTGATTTCATGATAATAGTGGGTTGAAAGATTCAGATGTGGATGGATTTGTTGATGATGTGCTTGTGAATAATAAACCCTGGGCGTCTGGAGTGCCAGAGGTTTTCACCAGCTCGCACGTATTTGTCTGTGTTCATGCTAGTCGAGATCGGAGATGTGGTGTCTGTGGACCCATTCTTGTTCAAAAGTTGGATGAAGAGATTGAATTACGAGGACTGAAGGATCAGGTTTATGTTAGTCCATGTTCACACATTGGAGGTCACAAGTATGCCGGAAACTTGATCATATACCAACCTGGTGCGGATGGGAAAACTACCGGTCATTGGTAAGATTCTTCAAAGCCAATATGGTGCTTAACGTATTTACTGGAAAACGAACTCTTTAACTGAGTATGTTAAATGTTTGTTGGTTGAATTTTCTTGTTTTAGGTATGGATATGTAACTCCTGAAGATCTCCCTGAATTGTTTGAACAGCACATTGCAAAGGGCAAAGTCGTGGAAAGACTTTTGAGGTTTGTGCTTTTCTAGTGCACATACTTGATGCTAAATTTATTTAGGACTTGCTGGTTTGAGAATAATGATAGTGAAGTTATAAGGATGGAGCATTCTTTTTTGTTGGTCCGCCCAATAATTTTGTCGGAGAGACATCTTGTATCGATAAACAACTTTTTCCTCATACGTTTTTGATCATGAACATATTCCTCTCCAGATTTGGTGTTATGAACTCCTCTATCTTCTCTTTGTTGCTTTGGCAAACTTTGAGTAGACCTGAGCGTTTGAGCTCTAAAACTGTAGCTATATATTTTCTCAATTAGATATTTGAGTAGGCATCTTATTGCTAGTAGTCATCGTTCATGTTTAACCGACTTGCAGCTTCACTTTTAACTCTCTGCATCGCACAATAATAGCCTAAATTGGTAGTGCAATATATCCATTGACTACTGTGAGACCTCCTATAGTGAAGATGTATGTGAGGAAGGGTATAGAAGGGAACACCATCTCCGAGGGGGATGGTGAGCAGCAGAATGCGTGGGTACGAGTGGGGGCACTATTGTAGAATATTATTTGGGGTGTTGTGAAATTTGAGAGGGGCTACCCACTTTCTCAAATCAGCTGAGTGTTTAGTTGTTTTTCGGTAATTTTGAAGTTTACATTAGTATTAGTCGACTGAACTTTGGCTTCTCTATAGCTATCTCAATCATCTTCACTTGATTGTTACTGATTTAGAAGAGCTACCCTAAGAACAGTTTATGAATTTAAAAGTGCCATTGATGCATCATTTATCTTTTTTACCCAATAGTAGAACATTAAATTGACATTGGAATTCCTATTCCAGAGGGCAAATGGGCACAAATCCTGAGGAAGTCCAGAAGGAAGGTGAACAAAAGCTTCCTAATGGAGAAGATACCAAGGAAAACAAGGTTGAAATTCAAGAAAATGGCAATCAAAGCAAAGTGGAACCAGTAGCAAGCTGTTGCCAGGGCAGCAATGGATTCACTTGTTGCAGAGATGAAAGCTCAGGGAAAAGTAGCAGCATCGAAGAAAAGCCGAAAGAAATTTCAAACGATGAACAAGTCCCGACGATAGCAAGTAAATTTTCTTGCTGGACAGGAAAATGGGAACAAAGTGAAATCCTTACCGCTGTCGCCGTGGTTGGAGCTGTAGCCACTGTTGCTGTTGCCTATAGCATCTACAGGAGATCTGGGTAAAGTATAAATGATAATGTTTATATTTAAGCATTAAAGTGTTTGTGCACTGCTTTTTTTTTTGGTGGTAGATTTGGTGATATTGGTAAAGATGAAGAACTTCGATGAATTAGGAATATAAAAGTAAATGATATTAACAGGGGATGGTCCAAGCACAAACTAGAGAGTGTGTTGTCTTAGCTCTATTGCTTTCAAGGATCAAAATTATTTGTTTCTTTCAATACTCATACAAATTAGGAATATCATATTTGTTAGATGATTAATTATTTCATTTATCTATACTTGTAAAGTTAATATGTCGAGAGAAAAGTAGTTTTAGGCTACAAGTCGTAAAAAGCTATTTGGAAAAAGTTCTTAACCGCTTTTTAAGTTTGTTTAAACTAAATCTGTTAGAATCAATTTTAATGAACTTTAAGAGCAGAATTATTCTCCTAAAATCAGCTTTACTTTTTAATCAATATTTAATTTTCAATTTCATACTTTAAGAATATTATATTTAGAGGTTTTTTCAAAAATAATATTTTTATTATTTTTTATTATTTTTCAATTTAATGTAAATAAATTATTTTTATTATTATTATTATTTTTTTTTGTTATATGAATATACTTGTCTCTTATCAAAAAAAATAATAAAAATAATTTATTTACATTAAATTGATTTTTCTACCCACTGTAAATATGTTTATCTATTTTCATCTAATTAAATCAATTTTCTATTTTTTATAAGTTAAATACAATATTTTTCTTAATATTTAAAGTTAATCTATGACTAACAAGTTTTATAACACAAAACAATGATTTTAAATTTTAAATTATGGACAAAGAAAAGTTGATAAGAACTCTAATTTAGTTACTATATCTACAATAAAAAAATTTGTATTTATTTACCAAATGAAAAAACTTTCTTTTAAAAGTTTGAAATTTATCAAATACTATTTTACTTCATTTTACCGACATTGAAAACAGCTATTTTAAAAAATACACCAATCTCAAACGAAGTCTTGAACTTTAATAAATGCAATGTGTAATGTGTGTATTTAATGAAACTATGTTTGCCTTGGTTCATTTTAAATGGTTTGTTTGTCAAACTAGAAAAGAAATCTTTCATTACAAAGGATGAATTATGTTATATATTTTGGTATTTTGGTTTTGTTGTTATTTTGATTTTCTTTTTCCATCACTTTCAAAGGTAGTATAGCGTTTTATGTTTTCATTCATGTCACTCTTAAATTTATTTGTAAAGTTGAATGTCGTTAGATAAAATTTACCTTTGAAGAAATTGATTTCTTGGACTATAGTCTATATCTGAGTTTGTTGAGAAAGAACTAGCTAGAGAGGTGTATTGGTTAAATCAAGACTAAAAAACGTTCTAATGAAAAAGTAGAAGGGTACTAAAAAGTTTTTCACTTTCATCCTTTTGTGTATACTATAGGTATAGAAATATATTATTTTTTAATGTAACATCTAAATTACTAGTCGATTTAATAAAACAAAAACAAGTTTTTGACAGTGAAAGCTAACATTTCTTTGTTTTCTTATTTGGAGAAAGAGACATTATATATTGGGGGGAAAAGCAAACAATAACAAGGGGTTTCTGTTTTTCTTCAATATATTTATTTCTTCCCCTTTTTAAATTTAACAAATTTGTTTCTGATTTTTCCAAAAAATCAAAATTGTTTTGAAGAGCAAATCAAAATTGTTTCAATACAATCAACATTTTTTTCAAGAAATAAATGCAAGATGATATATTTTATCTATTAAAACTATTTATAAAATATTGCAAAATCTCATTACATTTTGGTCAAACATGGAATTAGTTTCTTTTTATTTAAAGAAATATTTCTTTTATATTTTAAAGAATCTTCCTTATCTTTGGGATCTTTTTTCTTTTTATTTAAAAAAGATAAGAGATCTTCTTTTATATTTAGAAATATAAATTATTTTCCTTATTTTAACTCATCCTTTTCAAATATCTTTTATTTTTAGAAAATATTTATTGTGTGGGTAAGAAAATTCAAATTTACTAATCATCTCTTTACAAACTCATCGATTTACCACTTTTTAGATATTACATGAAGAGTATATAGAATAAGAGATTTAAAGAAGATTTAATAATTTGATATGAGATCAATTACTTCTAGTAAGAGCTTGACCTTATTCATTAGATCCAAATACATTTCCGAAGCGGATTATTTTTAATTGTTTATAACTAAAAAGAGTACTAGACGATGAGAGTATCTTGTAGATTATTGAAGTATTATAATCCTGACGTATATAAGTTCAACAAAACTTGTTTCCACGTCATTTATCTTTTTGTTCCTTTAGCTATTCCTCTACCAAAGTAACATATTTCACTTTTTCATCTTTTAAGATTTTTTTTTCATCCATAACAATTCCCACCAACACTATATTCCTTATTGATCATCACCCACCTCACATTTTAATGTTCATTTTGGTAAATCAAGTTTGAGTTTGGAAACCATTCATCCAAATGATCAAATAGAAAAGAAAAAAAGATGTCCACTTCTGTTAATAGTATTTGGCATATCTAGACTATGCAATTAAAAATAAATAAATTATATTGAAAATATTTACAAATATATCACAATTTGTCTATTATGGTAGAAATAAACATAAATAATACTTTATTTCAGTCTATCGTGATTCATCGAAGACAAACTATGATATTTTGTAAATATTTTTATTCATGATGCTATATTTAAAAATAATTCTTACAAAAAATGTTCACATGTTTCTTTTTTTTTTTTCTAAAGTATTTATATGCTTTCAAAAAAAAAACCGTGAAAGATAAAATTTGATTGCTAGAGGGTAAGTATTTTATCAATTTTAATATTTTTGATAATTTTTCAATTTTAAAAATATAAAACAAATACCAAATTGAGTAACTTAGCCAAGGAAAAATAAAATAGTAAGATAAATTTAAAAATTTATCAACTATAGCAAAATTTTAGATTATGTTTATGTTAAGAACTAATAGACTTTTATTATTGCCTCGAAACATATCTATGTTTATTATCATAGAATATGAAATTTTGCTATATTATAAATATTTCATAAAAATTTGCTATTTTTCATTAAAATTTGCATATAACATAAAATATAAAATTTGTACACTAATAGATCATCTAAAATCAAAATTGATTAATTCATTGAACAAACCTAAACCGGAGTGGAAGCTAGAAGAACAAACCACTTTGAAAAAATCGAAACAGACCGAACCCGGTTCGTGTTCTATGACTTTCGGAGTGGATAATAAAATAAACCGATTAAAATCGGTTCGATCTGGTTGACTTCCCATATGCGTCCAATCGAACCGCATCTTCGGTTTCTTTTTACGCAGGTTTTGCTAAAACCCCAATCCCTAACTCAATAATCGCCCTAGTTGTTTCATCAAGGTTTCAACAATGGCGGATGAGGGCAGCTCAAGCAGAAAGCGGAAGAGAGCGAAGCGTCGGGGAACTAACAAAAGCAAAGTTTCTACCAATAATTTACCGGATGCTACTGAGCCCACTAGCCAAGATATCGTTGTTTCTGCTTCTTCCGACGGCAAAAAAACTCTGAGGGTTTCCGGCTCGTCTAGTTTCCTTGATAAGGTTCGACTTCTTTTAGAAAACTATCATCATTTTTTAAATAGTTGTTGCTGGGGGAAGTTTGAGGACTGTAATTATAATTGTATACATTGTTGTTGGGTAATGGTGCAGATGCGTGCTCGTTTGTCAGGAGGGCATTTCAGGATGCTTAACGAGAAGTTGTATACTTGCACGTAATGATTGTTTCTTCTATTCTTTCGTTACCTCATCTTCTGTTTTTGGATCTTATACTTAAAACTTTATTAATTTACTTCATATTTAGAGCCACATTATTTGAAGCCAATTGATCTTAATTTTTATCTTTTGTGTTTCAGAGGGGAAGAGGCGCTTAATTATTTCAAGGAAGACAAGGTTTTGTTTGATGTGGTAAGTTTTGTCTCTGTTCCTGCCTCCTAAATGTACTAGATGTTACTATTTTAGAACTAGTTTCTTCACGCACAAACAGAGAAGAAGATCATGTTTCAATCTCTCTCTCTTTGGGACAAAATATTTTCAATAAAGGTAACTTTACCAATGACTTATAAGTTACAATCATCATTCTTGTAGATATATAACTTTTTTCTATTTATACAATGTTGTAAAAGGATTTTTAGACTTAACATCTTGAGACAAGGTTCTATGATGAGAAGCTTTTGAGTTATGAGAATTTGAACTAGTACAAATTTTGCTAGTGTGACTTTAATAGCATTGAATACAAAGATTATAGTAGAAGTCAATCCTATTTATGATTTAATAGCGAGAGTTTGAAGACATCCTTTTAGAATTTTTGTGTAAGTGTTAATTCACAGTTTAGGATTTATGAATTGTTTTAAACTAAATTCGAGGCTTACAGTTATGCCTCATATCCCTAGGTCTTTGATAGGAAAAGTTTCAAGACTGCCTGTAGCCTTTTAGAATATGGTCTATATATTGATCATTGAAGAAGTTTTAGATGGTGAATTTGATTTATATGGCCTAGTACTAGGGTTAACTAACATTTTGATGGCTAGTATCATACAGGATATCAAGAGCAAATGACACATTGGCCTGAGCTTCCTGTGAATTTAATCATAAAATGGCTGAAGGAGCACGATCCCTCATTTATCGTGGCTGATTTTGGCTGTGGTGAGCTTTAGGGAAAAACCTCTTTTTCTCTTGATTTCTTTAACTTACTATTGATCAAGTATTCGATAGTTTTAATGGCCCTCATTCTTATTTCTCCTTTTTCCTTTTCTTTTTTTCTCCTTCAAATTTAATTTCAGGGGATGCACGCCTTTCGAAGAATGTGAAGAATAAAGTTTTCTCATTTGATCTCGTTTCAAAAGATCCTTCTGTCATTGCTTGTGATATGTCAAATGTAAGTGCACTGTATTTGAATTTAATGTCGTAAAATGCATTGAGACATACATCTGCATTTCTTGAATGAAAGTTAGCAATTCATTGCTAATGATATTCACTTGCCGGTGACGTTGTTGCCTTCTTATAAATTTTTATTATTAGGCCAAAGCTCTTATTACTACTTGTTAACTTAACAACTAGCAGGTTGTTGGAAAGGTTTTACATTCTTCTTTTTTTTTTTCTCCCACAACATTTGGTGATTTAGGGAGAATAAGTCATTGGTGAATTGCCCTTAGTGATTGGAGGGAGGGACATAAAAGTGGATGATAGCTTGTATAATTAAATTAACGTTAACCATCATGGGTTGACCTAGTGGTAAAAAAATGAGAGTCTTAGTAATGAACTAAGAGGTCATGGGTTCAATCCATGGTGACCATCTATCTAGGAATTAATTTTATACAAGTTTCCTTCACACTCAAATGTTGTAGGATCAAGCGGGTTGTCCCGTGAGATTAGTCGAAGTGCATGTAAGCTGACTCAGCGCCGGTAAAAAAATACAATAACATTAATGTCAACGATCACAATCATTATTAGAGGCAGCTATAGAGTAGAGTAAGTGAATGTAAAATCTATTATATTTCATAGTTGCAATTTTCAAATGATATTATATACAAAGAGTTGTAATTGGCATTGCTATGATGTTCACTCAATAATCGCTGCTGTTGATGACTGGATAGGCCCATTTGGAGCATTTGCATACCATTTCTTTCATTTGTCTTTCATGAAATTTATATTAAACTCCTTGGCTGTTGTCTTCAAGTAAGAAAGAAAGCTCTAAAAGCTTGTTAATGTTTATGCCACTGGCAGACACCTCTCGACTCTGCATCTGTGGATGTTGCTGTCTTTTGCCTTTCACTTATGGGAGTCAATTATGCAAGTTACTTGGCAGAAGCGCGACGAGTACTTAAACCACGGTTTGTCAGCCATTTTTGGCTCTCTGTAAGCTTTTTAGCCTGATAAAACTTGTCTATGACGTGGCAGCTAAACTTTGTGTTTGTAAATGCAGTGGATGGCTTTTAATATCAGAAGTTAAAAGCAGGTTTGACCCTAGCAATGGAGGAGCCGACCCCAAAAAGTTCATAAAGGCTGTTTGTGAGCTAGGTTTCGTCTCAGCTTTGAAGGTAATACTTATTTTCTGTTATTTAGCTAGCATTATCTGTTCCTTTCTTGGTGCTAATTAATAAGTATCATGTGGCAGGACTTCTCAAATAAGATGTTTATTTTGTTATACTTCAAGAAAAAGGTTTGTAAATGTTCCAAGTACCTTAATCTACAAATTGTGCCTATTTCTTCTCAATCTTCTTATAATAGTTGGCATCTCTTAAGGACAAGTGTTGAATTATTAACCAAACTTCAAAAGGAAAAATATACAAAATTTTAAATTTTAGCTTGATTTTTGAAAAAATAATAAAAATATATAACAAAGCAACAAATTTAGGGGAGAAAATGTGTTTGTAGGCTTAATTTTCAAAAACTATTTTTTAGTTGTATTTCTGCTCGTTTTCCATTGGATTTAATAATTCTTCAGCCTCTTTTCTTTGCAGGATGAGAAAACTTCTGAGGGGAAAGATATTGATTGGCCTCAGCTAAAACCTTGTATGTACAAACGTAGATGAATTTGCATTTTTTTTTTGTTGTGGTTATGTTAAAAAAAACTCAAATAACTTCTGCATTTCTACAATCTTATCGTAAATTATTTTGTATTTCATTGATGTCGTCAAATGAAATGTGGGTTGGGCAGCTACTTCCAATTTTACTTCTTTTCAAAGTGTTTGTCCCTTCTTTTACGTGTCAAAGTGAGGGCATAACAAAATTAAAATAGTACAAAATGGAAACGAGGGAAAATAAAGTTTTAATTAAAAACTCTTGAAATTAGTTAAGTGTTACGATTTGGGCTCAAAACACTCCATACAAATATAAATTTCAATCTAGGGTGTTCAAAAACCCCTTAACGTTTATTAGACACAAATTTTCAATTTATATCTTATAGACAAACTTTTAAAATTGGGAATATGTAACTTATTTATCAAACACAAAGTTGGAAGTTAAAAGAAATTATTAATTGTTTGGTAAGTTATTGTTTTGTTTTTTATTTTTGTATTTTTAAAGAAATTAGATTTCAAATATATATATATGTATAAGCTATTTACGAATTATGGTAAAACCATTCAATTTTATGTAATTCAATTGATTTTTTTTTGTTATATTTTATAAATAGTTTTACTTATTTTTTACAATTTCTCTTCAATTTTTATTGTTTTACATTTTTTCAATAATTATGAGTTGAATTGTTAGCTAAATCTAAAAAGCAAACAAGTTTTTAAAATCAACTTTTTAGTATTTAGAATTTAACTTTGTTTTTTAAAATATTGGCAAAAGGTATAAAATGAAGCAAGAAATTTAAAGATATACCAGTGCTTATAAGTTTGCTTTTCTAAAACTAAAAACAAAAAAATCAGAAGACTATGTCTCTTTGTTGCTTACAAAGTATGTACATATAACTATTAGATATTTTGAAAGCTCATTTGATTAAATAGATATAAATTTGAAAATTTAAACTTAACTATTTTGTTTTTCATTTGTAAAAAATATGTCCGAGAAAATTTAAACTTAACTATTTTGTTTTTCATTTGTAAAAAATATGTCCGTTACGGTCATCTTTCTTACGAGAGGTAATCTTTCTTACAAGAGTTAAAATAAAATAAAAACTAAGTTTTTTTCAAAATTTAACTGGGTATTAAAAGCATTCAAAAATCCATAAATAAAAAAATGAAAAAGTAGATAACAAGATAAAGTTTATAATTTATAATCAATTATTGTTGTGCAAAAAGGCCCACCCCTAAATTAAGATATCTATACTTTTAATTTTTTATATTTTTAAACGAGTACTTTTGAATAAGTAATTAACTACTGTATTTTTCTCCATAAATATAAAATTAAATTAAAAAAAAAAAAAAAAAAAAAAAACGCTTTACATGCAAAACTATATTAGTCTCACTGTGAATGAGCATCTTAAAATGGTTTACAAAGTAGTGCTTTGTTCAAAAGCATTACCACTCAAAAGTCATTCTAAATCAATTTCTATTACTCATTTTTTCCTTTCCCCAATAGAAATGGATTTCCTTTTTATCTATGTTAGGAACAAGTCATTTTCATCTGCTTTTCTACTTCATTTTCATTTTCTTCATAACTTTTCAAATATATATATATATATATGACAATTTGTCAAATTGGCCACTGGCCACTATTGCTCCTAAAAAAGGAAAACAAGAGTATAGGTAAATAACTCTCTAGCTTCCATATTTGAAATTTGGAAGATAAAATTATGATACTCAATTCATATACTTAATTGATGCAATAGTATCTTTTTTAATGTGTTAAGTCATTATGAAGTATATAATAATGCTATATAAAAAGTCGTTAGAATATACGTCTGTCATAATATTATTGAAATAAAATTCTAATGTGTACATCTTAAAACATATTTGAAAATTGAAAGAATCAAAATGTGTACACGTGAGTGATTTTTTTCTCCTTACGTTAACTAAAATACAATTTCTCATATTCTTGTTCATCGATTAACTATGGAGTGTTTGGTGGGATTTGGTTAGTAGAGATGTCTAAAGGTGAGGCCGAGGATGACTTCTCCACTCTCACCATTTTATTCTCGGTCTTTACCTAATTTCCCATGGCGATCGGGTGAAAATTCTCTGCAGGGATCAAGCTCTAAGAAAGTTATATTTTACTAAGATTTTGTGAGGACTAAAAAATGACAATATGACAATAAGATGATTCTAAGAATATTTAGTCTTTTATTTATTTTTTTCTTTTATTTTTGAACGAGAGAATGGACATTTAAAATAGATTGTTTAGTTTTGAGTTGAGAAATATTAGATGAGTTACTTTTTTTTTCTTTAAAAAAAATGTTAGCATAAAGATAGATATGCCAAATTTTTTGTCACATACATATATGATAGAGATTGTTTGCCTCACATGAAATACATTTGTTTCATAGCTTAAATAATAATAGATGAAAATCAAAAGTCGTTATTTCTTTTAGTACAACATTTGTTATAAATATAGAAGATCAAACATTTTACCTCTAAGCTAAATTTACTTTGATACGTGAGTGAAAGTCATTATTGTCAATTTAACTAAATTATAAAAGTACACTTACACTTTATACTTTGAAATGTTATTTAAAAGTTTATGGATCGCTTTTAACCCAAAACACTTACCAAATATGAATCTCATTCTAGTGCGACAACATCAACTGACAATCATTTTCATTTCACTTTCAATTTCTAAACAATTTTAGTATACACGGATTTCTCTCTTCAACATATATATAACTATAATATATAATCATCAACATTACATTTTGATGATTCGAAAGGTCAAAGATTCGAATCTTCACTTTTAGTTAAAATTGAATAGTAAATCTAAGTCTCATTCTTCTCTCTTCGTAGTCAAGTCAACAAATTTGTCGTCGTCCTACAACTATTCCTCGCCCATCCAAATGAATAATGAATGAGACATTTATAATTAAGATTTTATAAACACACCATGTCCCTTGTCTAATCCAAAATCAATGTAGAATGCATCCCCTCATTTTCTCTCATCTTCTGCCACCTTTTTCCACCCTTTTATATCATCTCTTTTCAATTCCCTTTAAACAAAACCAAACCAAACGCCATTGTCTTAATCACCTTATTAATTTTTCATCTATATTTACACATTTTTTCTATATTTGATATCGACCTGAACTGTGAATTTGATATCATCCTAAGAATGGTTGTTAATGTCAATATAATATAATAGAATAAACAAAATAAATTTGTTGATTTTATAAACGTAACATATTAATTTAATTTATCGATTTAAATATTTCTTGAATTTTATGATTTTCACAGTTAAATTTTGACTCTAAAATATGATGTTAGTTGCAATTATGCTCTTTTAACGTTCACTTTTCAGCATTTTGAACTTATAAAGTGTTGAAATTGGATTCTCGAACCTACATAATTATAAAAATTGAAACAAATGTATAAATTTGAGGCTTCAAAATTTTATGATTTGAGTGTATTCTCTATCACTATCGTAGATTTAAGGGTTCAATCTTAACTTTTGTAAAAGTTTGAGAATCTAGTTTTTACCATTAAAAGCGTCATTACAATGGCAAACTTTTCTAAAGTAATTTCTTCATGAAGTTTTATCAATATTTTTAAGATCGTTTTAAATATAGCAAAATTGTTGAAAACTATGTTAAACTATGTAGACCGACATATTTTTGTTATACTTATAACTTACAGGTCGGTGGTTTGAAATTTTGAGTTCCAATTGTTCCAAAAGAAAAAACAATATTTACCTACCACAATTTGGATTTTGACCGTTTTCCACTCATACATTTTCAAAGAAGAACCTACAAATTTGACCAAATTTTGTTTGAGGAATTCTCGTTTTGAGTCTTTGACAATAGAGTTCCATTTCTCACTTCATTCAATTGGATTTCATGAATGATCTCTCTTGCCCATTTGTCAAGCATGCCCAACTTTCTCTTTCACCCAATGACCTTACGTTTAATCCCTCTTTATTTCCTTGCTCTTCATTCTTCTTCTTCTCATTTGTACTTGTCTGGGAAGTTGAATCTGAACCTACCAATGGTTGAAATGGGTTCTCAATTGGGTGTTTTTCTAAATGGTTTTATTTTGATTGAAAAGTCAAACACCTGGTGGCCAAACCCTTTTACTTTCTTTTGACGCACTCCAACTGTTTGTGAAAATGTTTGAACTAACTCCCCTGCAGGCGGAGGTGCTTCTGAGTTCTGAGGTAATAAATCCGTGTAGTGAAAGCTACCCAAAGCATTTTCTTTCTTTTGGGTGCGTTTTGAAGATGATTCTTTATGGTCCCACTTTGTAATTCTTTAAGAATTCGATCGGATTGATTAGAATTATCGTCGAGTATGGTTTCATTTCTTTTCAGACCGTCAGATTTTCTTCCCCACGTATCCGTTGCTCTGTTTCCCTCTCTGTCTTTCTCCCTTTCCTTTCAACATTTTTAGTTGTTTCTTACTGTTTTATGAGGCAGACCCAGTTCCTTCCGCTGCTTTTCCTTTTCTGATACCAAGTTTTACATGTTTCATACTTGAATGAACAATTATTTGGGGGTTAACTTCCAGGCTGAATTGGATCTTTCAGCTTTCTTCCAACTGAACTTTGTTATTTTGCTAACTATCCTTTAAAAGTCGTTCGTTTGTGTTTTCGTTAGCTTTTTCCTTTCCCTTCTTCTTCCTTTTTCCCTTCATTTATTATCCCTGCCAATGGCGTAACTTCTAGAATTCCGAGTCCTTGATTTTCTTTTACAGTATCTATTGAACTGAAATGAGTTTTGGATTCTGGTCCGCTAAAAATTACAGGGATGGAATCATGCATATATTTTCATAGTTCTTTAACTTCATTAGCTTGCTGTTTAATTCAACTAATTTTCTCTCTGAAGTTCTAATCTAACTTTGCTTCAAAAACTTTTTCTTTTTTTCTTATTATTATGTCTTAAAGAGAGTCTTCTTTAGTATAAGAAATGGGGTCCGGTAATGAGTTATGTTCACAAGAGTTTGATTTGGATGCTAAGTGGCTGGTCGATCCGAAGCAAATCTTTGTTGGGCCAAGGATTGGGGAGGGCGCGCATGGCAAAGTGCACAAGGGAAAGTAAGTTATTCTAACCTTGATATCTTTCTCTCAGATTCGAATCCTTGGGTTTGAAGTTTGTCATATTGTGAGTCCTGATTTTCGAATTTTTTTAATACAAGTTGGGGGTGGGGGTTTGAACTAGATCCTCTTGGTTTTTAGTATATACCGGGTGTCAGTTGATCTAAGCTCTTGTTGGCTGATTTCTGAATTCTTGCTTTGCAATTGTTGTATTCTTTCTTTCTTTCTTTTCTTTTTGTTCCTTATCATTCTTGGGGTTGTGGGTGGGAATTGAAGAATATTCTTCATTTCTCTGATTTTGAATACCGATTGGGGTATAGATACATTGATTTTCCAATTACTTTATTCATACTTGGCATAGAGTGAGGTATTGAAGATTAAAAAGGGTTCTGTTAGAGGTGATAACAAACAGAAACAGACTATCAATTGGGGAGAAAGTACAAAAAAAACATGGACCCTCACAAGTAAGGAGTCGTTACTTTCTGATGGGGTCTGTCTTAACTTGAAATAAGCATTGGTGGATTCCACCTATTTAATAGAAATAAAAGGAAACCACATCAGAAAGGACGACCAGGGAGCAAGGATGGAAATTTTATTCTTCTGGATGGGGTAGGTGGTTGAATCTTTTGAGCTTTAAGTGTGCATTTTATATGAACATTTATGGTGCCCCTCTTTGAGATAGGTAATGCACATTTTTAGTGGCTTATGCTATTTAATGGATCGTGTTTCAGTGGAATGATAATTCTTTTTCACCATCCAGATATAAAGACCAAAATGTTGCAATTAAAATAATTCGAAAAGGTGAAGCCCCAGAAGAAATTGCGAAAACGGAGGCACGCTTTGCTCGGGAGGTCGCTATGTTATCCAAAGTTCAACACAAGAATCTTGCAAAGGTTGTAATTGCAGTTCTTAGTTGATAACATATAACTCTGAAGTAATTTGATTGTCCCCTTGGCATACGCCTTTGTGTAGCCTTCTTGGGTCTTCATTTTTTCTCTCTTTTTTGATAATAAATAGAGTTGCATACTAACTTGTGGGATTGTGGGGTTGATTTGTCCCAGTTTATAGGTGCTTGCAAGGAGCCTATTATGGTGATAGTAACTGAGCTTCTTTCAGGCGGAACTTTACGGAAGTACCTGTTGAGTATAAGGCCAAGGTGCTTGGACTTCAGTGAGGCAGTTGGCTTTGCACTTGATATTGCCCGTGCAATGGACTGCTTACATTCCCATGGGATCATTCACCGTGACCTCAAACCTGGTATGCTTCTACCTGACAGTACTTATAAGTTCTATGAACCATAATTCCTCAGTTTGATAGAATATAATTTACTTTTGAAGTTCGATGAGAGAATATAAGTTGGCTGGAATTATGTCAAGATGATTGTTCAGAGTTTTACTATCAACACGTCCTTTTTATGTGATGAGCATAATATTTGAAGGCTCACTGCATCTCATCTATAGTTATGTTTTTATTTTCATTTTAGTAGTACTGTACACTGGTATTAACTTGATCTTAGACCTTTTAAGGAAGATCAGTCATTATAAGTATTATAATTCTAACAACAGTGCTTTCCGTTCCCAGAGAATTTGATCTTGACTGCAGATCACAAAACTGTTAAACTTGCTGATTTTGGCCTTGCTAGAGAAGAGTCAGTAACAGAGATGATGACAGCTGAAACTGGGACTTACAGATGGATGGCTCCAGAGGTAAAATCTCGTTATTTTGGTGTGTCAATGCAACTGCTTTTCGATAGTTCTCTGCATCACTTTGTATACTTGGTGGCAGCTATACAGTACAGTCACTCTACGAAATGGAGAGAAGAAGCATTACAATCACAAGGTGGATGTTTATAGCTTTGGAATTGTATTCTGGGAGATTATCCAAAACAAGTTGCCTTTTGAAGGCATGTCAAATCTACAAGCCGCATATGCGGCTGCTTTTAAGGTGACGACTATAATCAAAATACATTGAATAAAACAATTAACTGTTGAGTGGTTTCTCTGAGTTTGTATCTGTTCGTCCAGTTGGTAGTTGGAGCGACGGTCTAAGCTGGTAAATAAGAGTAGCTTGGTTAGATCTCTCCCTTTGGAGTTCAGAGGAAGAAAATTGAAGAACTATGTCCATATGAATATAATTATCTCTTCCTGGTAAAGCTATGTAGCCACAAAATATGCGACCATATCCTTACAGCAATAGGAGCAGATTTGATTCTTTTCCTCTTATTTTAGTGGGGTTTTTTCTTTTCTTTCTTATAACAATATTGGAGTCTTGGAGGAATCTCCCTGTTATGGAAGTTGTAGAACTTCCAAAATAAACTTATGGCTGCAGATTTCTGTGTCACGTTACTTGTTCTTATTGTTGTTTGGCCTCTTTTTGATTGAATAAATTCATGCACCGTAACTGTAAAACCATGACTAATACTTGTAATATCTCCATCTTGTTTTTTTCCTCTTGACATTGTTGATGCAGAATTTACGACCGAGTGCCGAGAACCTCCCAGCGGATTTGGCACCAATTGTGACTTCCTGTTGGAAAGAGGATCCGAATGATCGGCCTAACTTCAACCAAATCATACAGATGCTCTTTAAATGTCTATCCACCATTCCACAACCAGAATATGTTCCACCACCAACTATGCACCCACCTGATAATGCAGTGCTGCCACCAGAGTCTCCTGGAACAAGTTCTTTGATGGCAACCACGAGACATGGCACCGGGGAAGTCATGAACAGTGAAATAGGAGAGAAACCGACCGGTTTATTCTCGTGTTTCGCTGGTAACTGTTACTGATTCATCCAGAAAGCACAGTATTGGAGCTGGAGATCCTTACAAACCTAACCACAAATGAAGATGGAAAAAAAGAAAAGAAAAAAAAAGAAAAATCATCTGTAGTTAATCAAAGAAAAATAGTGATTCAGATTTCATTAGTAATATCTGTTTGAGCTGATAATAGAGACATGGAGATTCGTAAAAGGGGACTTAGAGACAGTGTGGAGTTGGGGTTGCTGTGATGTCAACTGTAAGAACAAAGATTCATCCAAATGCCTTCTTCTCCTGTTTGTTCTTCTCTATTGAGTTTTCCAGACTGAAACACACATATTATGATGAAGCTATTTGATCTGGGTTCAGTTGCAATTTTCTCATGTAACAAAAATTTAACACCGTCGCTTGGGATCAAACCTAAGTCATCCCCGTGACAAACAGGAATACTAACCATTATACTACAGCAACTCAAGTAATGCAGCAGATGTACTTCTCATTTTTCGATATTTGAGTTGATATAGCGATATTAAGGAAGGATAAAAATATATCGCCGTTGCCGGGGATCGAACCCGGGTCACCCGCGTGACAGGCGGGAATACTTACCACTATACTACAACGACTTGTTGACAAATGACGTCTAATTAATATTAAAACCAAGGTAAATGTGATATTTTTATGGTCACAACTTAATCACTTATATTAACTTTAAATAACAAAAAAAAATTGTATATGTTGGTAAATGTTAAAAATTATTTGATGGTAAATTATTTGGCATGACATAATATTAAGTATTGGCCTAAAATCTAGCTCAACTAATAGTATAATTTCAAAATAAAAAATTTGATTCCATCAGTCCATATATTATAAATGGAAAAATTAAATATAGTTCTTTTAAAAAATTAAAAGTTCATTTTAAAATTTTCAATGGGTATCGAGTAGGGCTATAGACTTTGAAAAGATATCAAATATATCTTTAAACTTTAAATTTCATGCCTGATGTATAGGTTGTTAAATTTTACATAAGGATAACTATTTTATTTTATTGTATTTTGCTATCCACTTTTTCATTTGTATGCTTTCAAGACTTTAGGTTATTCATTTTTATGTTTTCTTAAGCATTAAATGAAAATCAAGTGGAGTGTCTAATTGAAAGTGATCTTCTTCCTAAAATACAAATTTATCACTTTAAAACCAAAACTTGAAACAAAATCCTATTTTAAGGGATTTGTATGAAGTGTGATGTTAATTTAAAGATTTGGGTCGAGGTTTTTAAGTTGGAGTCCACCAACACTCAAAGAGTTAAGTGAAGGAAACTTCCTCTAATCACTTCGAATTCGTGACAAGTTTCTTTTCTTAAGTCCAGTTGTATTTTGGAGGAAAGTTATAGAATAAATAGTACATTCAAGTTTCATATTTGTTTCATTGTTAATGAGTATAAAAATTAGATTCAATCAACTGATTGTGCTATTTTACATTGAAATTTTTGTTATTGGGGAGTTTTTATCTTCTTAAGGGATGGACTTTTCCGCCTTGCCTTCAATTTAACCTAATTACATTTTCCATTGAATTACCACTCTATCGGTCCAAAACTTGATCATACCAAAATGTCTATGAAAACGTAACGTGTGAGCAGTAAGAAAACAAACAAAAGTTTCCAAAATTAAAACATAAGAACAAAATGATTATCAAAATGGTGTTCTAGTTTCAAAAACTCGCATTCGTTTTTATAATTTGGTTAAAAATTCAAATGTTTTTTCAAATAGAAACAAACAGTCATAATTTGAAGAAAATGAAAATGAAATTACTAGGATCAAAATATAAATATTTAGAGGTTTTTTTGAGGAGGTGAAGCGTAATCAAAATTATTGGAAATACGACTGATGTTAGAATGTGTGGATCATCAGGAAAAGAAAGAAAATGAGAGCATGAAGTGTGCTAATGATGAAAAAGATGGTGAGTTGAGAATTGTGAGAACAACATGAGTTCTGACGATACAAATTGAACATAAAACGTTCCATCAAACACATGAGTTTTTCTTTTTTCTTTAAAAAAATCAAACAGATTCATCACCAACCATACACAAAACTAAAACTTAAAAAGATGTAATACAAAACTTGAAAGTTTCAAATAAAATCAATGACTTTTATATGCATTTTCTTTTTAATTGAAAAAGTCATAGTAACATTTTCAAACTTTCAATTATAAGTATTAGACTCACGAACTTATAAAAGTGTTAAAATTGACTTTCAAATTTAGAATAATTGTAAAAACTAAACCTATGAATGATAAACATTGAACCCTCAAATTTATATAATAAATAAATAAGATTTATATAGGTATGGAAGTTTGAATTTTTAATTTTTAGTTTTAAAGTGTAAGAGAATAATGGTAATTATTATTATTATTTTTTTATGTTGTAATTTACCCTAACATAAACCTAATTTGAAGCACTACTTTCTTTGGTTATATTGCAAAAGATTTTAAAAAGAATATGAAAAACATAGACACACACAAATGCAAGGCAATAGCCCATAAAACAAACATGAAAAAGTATCCAAAGACGAAGTGACTTTCAGCTTGGGCTCCAAGTATCCATGTCCCCACCTGAAATTTCACTACACATTACATTGACTCGTTTTTCGAACCTACACACCTCATCAGCTTCGGCTTCCATTACCTCAGCCTCAGCCTCCGTCCTAGCTTCCGTCAACGTCGGGTCCCATATCCATTAACAATACCCTTTCATGTTTCCCCTGACCTCTTTTCCCAGCCTATGCTCTGGAATACGAGCCTCCACCGAACCAAGGCTTAGTTTTCCCGCTCACACTGAGCACAGTTGGGATTTGGGTTTCCACTCTTTCCTTTCCCTTACACTCTTCACTAAAACTTAGCTTAGTGGACCAATATCCGAAGCTCAAACGCGCTGAAGCTTTTATTATATATTTCATTTGCTCTCTGAAATGTTCTTCTTCTTCTTAGCTCTTGAAGAATATGGCAAGGTGAGTCTTCTTCTTTTCTTGTAACTTCCTGGTTTTCTGTTGAGTATTTGATGAGTTCTTACGACCCCAGATAGCAAAATGTGGTTTTTTCGTTCTCTTTTGGTTCTTCTTGTAGTTTTTATTTCTGGGTCGATTTAACTTTTGTGCGAAAATGATGGGTTTCGTTTCATTTTTTCTTATATGTAAAGTTGGTGTTAGTTAATCGGGAAGTACAGGTTTTACTATTGGACTCTAATTAGGGGGAAAACGCTGATACAGGGGAAGGTGTGGGTTTGAGGTGGCTATCAGTTTTGAAGTTTGAAAGGGAAACACAAAACTTCTTTTGTTTAAGCTATATTTGTTGTGTTTCTTGCTTGAGAGCTTGGTGGTGGTGTTTGCGAGCTTTATCACTTACGTTAATGGCGGAGTTGAACATGCTCCATTTTGACATCTCTAAAGCTCAACGAGATCCTTTGAGAGTAAGAAATAGGGGGGTTTCTCCTGTTTTCAAACCTCTGGTTAAAAGTTTCACAGAAGTTGTTCCGGGTTTGTTTGTTAATGAAGATTCAGCTGTTCTTTTCATGGTTAGAATGACGAGATTGAGAATGTGTGGAGTTTACTTTGTTGTGTGGACCGTGCCTATTTATTTCCAGCAAAAACGTTTGGAACTGTAACTGTAAATCCATCCAATGTTTTACTTTAAATGGTGTTTATCATGTAAAGTCTTAGAGTCAATTTCTTTTTGCCACAGTTCGAGCTACCAGGCCCAAAGTAGACAACCTACTGAAGTTTGGTTGCTTTCGTTTCCTGTTATTGCGCTAAAAACAACTCTTTTGGATCATTTTAATCACTCGACCAATCTGATAAGAAATGTACAACCCGCCACAAATTGTCCTAGTAGTAATTGAGCTTGGGGGCTTTAAATCTTAATGTTCTAATGGTTCTAATTATTAGGGACGATGAGGAGATGGATATAGTCCCTAGTAAGGCCTTTTTGTTGTTTGCTTTGTCGGAAGGCGAGGAAGACCTTGATAAACTCTTTTGGGGTTTTCAGTATGTGTGGGCTGCGTGGTGCTTTTTTCTGCAGAAGTTTGGTATTAGTTATGCTGTCCAAAGGACATTCAATGAGTTCCTCCTCCATATGCCCTTCAAAGAGAAAGAGTGTTTTTCGTGACTGTTATTTGGGATGTTTGCGGGGAGAGGTTCGATTGGGTGTTTTGTGGTATGGAAAGGGATCAAAGTGAGGTTTGACCTTTGGTTAGGTTTCATGTGTCCCTTTGGGCTTTGATTTCAAAGACTTTTTTGTAACTATTCCATTGGTAACATTTTGCTTAGTTGAAACCCAAGAAAATATCTACAATGTTATGATATTGGTCACGTTTTTGGACAAAAGTCTTCATAGTTTTGTTTTAGTGCTAGGGACAATGAACCTTTAGATATCTCCACCTTAATATGATATTGGTTACTTTGGACATAGGACCTCATGATTTTTCTTTTGATATCACCTAAAAGGCCTCATACCATTAGAGATAGTTATTCTCCCTTACATACCCATGATCATTTCTTTATCTAGCCAATGAGGGTCTTCAATTGCATTTTCTATATTTTAGAATCATCCAAAAGGTCTCATATTAATAGAGATGACGTTCCTAACTTATCTACTCACGATCTTTCTTCTTTTATAGTCAATGTGTAACTTTAGTTACATTCCCGACTCGACCATTTCTCGATAACTATACATTGCTGTATTTAGCCATTTGTCTCATGAAATTATTTATGTGCACCTGGGTCTTGAATCCTTGATATTGACGGTATCAACAGTGAAAACTTTGGGAAGAATTTATTTCTGTAGTTATACTCATTTTTAGTGGCCCACTCCTACACTCGAAACCTGGTGAATGCTTGTAGCTCTCTTCATTGTTGCTTTTACAATCTAATATTTTTATGTCCTTTTTATTATCTAATGACTTCATTTTACCTTTCATTATCTCATTCTCACAGGTCTTGGATAACTGATGGCCGAACAATTGCAAGAAAAGTCAGGCACATCAATCAACCTCCTTCACAAGTAATTAAAGATTGTGATGCGAAACGAGAATGTCCAAACTGTAACTTTATGATTGATAATACCGATGTAAGTTTGGCCTCCCCCCTGTATTGCCATAACTGATTTATGGAAAGGATTCAACACTATAAGAACAAAATGTTGAATCTTATTTATACAGTGAATGGCTAGTTCATATCTTATAGGAAACTTGAACCTTTTGCTAGGCACTTTAGTTATTGACTCGTTCAGTGAATTTTTAGAGTGTAATTTTGCATCATACCTTTCAACTTGTGTTGTGCACGAATGTCTTTTAAAGCATTTTCTTTGCAGGTTTTGTCTGAATGGCCAGGATTGCCTGCTGGTGTTAAATTTGATCCAACTGATGATGAAATAATGGATCACTTAGCGGCTAAGTGCGCTGTTGGAAACTTAAAGCCACATGTATTAATTGATGAATTCATCCCCACACTTGAAACTGACCAAGGAATCTGTTACACTCATCCAGAAAATCTCCCTGGTTAGGAACTCATCTGTGTTGGTTTTTTCATTTTCTATGCTACCATCGATATCTTCTGTTCAGTTATAACATTTAGGGTGTTTTTGAGAAGCTTAGTTGATTATTGTAATTTGAGGATTATAATAGTCTGCTTTGGGTGCAAACTATTTTAGTTTGGTTATGATAGTTTGTGTTTGGGGTGTAGAGTATTTTAATTTAGTTAGGACATTAAACACTGTTACACAGAGAAAAAGAGAGGATGAGTCAAAAACAGTAAACACTATCACAAATAGTAAACGCTAGAGCACATAAGGATTTGAAATATAAATATTGTCGCAGTTAGAAACACCCACTACTGTAATTGGAGTCTCAAACACGGAGTGGGCTGTAATTTCCCACTCTACTCGCTTTAAGTTGATGACCTAAACATCCCCACTAATTGAAGACTCAGAGTTAGTGTGAAAAAGGCCTCTTGTAATTATGGTCAAGAGAAATAGCAGTACTATTCTTTTCCGGGGGTTTTAAATTTAAGAGAATTAATTGCTTAGCTTTACAAGTTTCCACATTTTGATTGGTAAGAATAATCTCTCGATTTAAAAGTTGATTATATCTCTGTTTATATAAAGCAAAGTGTAGTACGAATTAAGCAAATTGAGTTATGAAACCTTGCTCACTTGTTCAGAATAATAACATTTCCAATTGTTCAGGTGTCAGTAAAGATGGAAATGATGTCCATTTCTTTCACAAAACAAACAATGCATATGCCACAGGTCAAAGGAAGCGCCGCAAGATAGAAAGTGAACAAAATTCAAGCCTCCAACATTTTCGCTGGCACAAAACTGGCAAGACCAAAGCTATGATATCAAATGGTGTTCATAAGGGATGGAAGAAGATCTTCTCTCTGTATAGAAGTTCGAAGGGAGGCTCGAAGCCTGAAAAATCTAATTGGGTGATTCATCAATATCATTTGGGAACTGAAGAAGATGAAAAGGAAGGTGAATACGTTTTGTCGAAAATTTGTTATCAGCAACCAAAACAAAGTATTAAGAACAATGATAATATGCTCATTGAGTATTTAGATGCTATGCTCCATCAAACAAGCCCTAGAACTCCCAAGTCGAATCCTCCGGTTCCACCTCGATCGGGAAAATCACTCGTCTCCAATCTTGTTGCTGACAATAGTCTGCCTCAGTCATTGGCAAAGGTAGCTTCTCTTTTAAGTTAGTTTCATTGTTTATTTTATGCTTTACAAAGAAGTGGGGTTTCAGTAACAAGTTGCCATTTGCTTCTCCATGGAGAAGGAATTATGTCATTGCATTCTTTCCCTAGATTCTAAAAAGTGTTCATCTATCAAATTCATGATATGTTGATTAGGAAGAAGAGTTGACTCCGGAGGCATCTCGTGTTTCTTATGCGAATATTTCATCAGAGAATGATGGGGGATGCCATGGATGGTTGGCTGGAGAATCTCAGGATATAGCTGATGGTGAATTACATTACTTGGAAGACAACTTATTATGCAATGAAGTCCTAGATTCTAGTGCTTTGATAAGTAACAACCAAGTAAATCAAATACCTTTCCCTCTCTCCGGTAGCAACGCTTACCACGAGATTGCAAACGATAACGTTCCTTGTGGAATTGCAGACCTTGAGAACCTTGACTTAGATACTCCACCTGATTTTCATCTTGCAGTAAGTTCACCTCCCACTTTCCAAATTTCAAATGCTTTCCTTTGGTCTATTACTCAGATTTGTTATTGCTTGCAGGACCTGCAGTTTGGTTCTCAAGAGAGCATTTTCGACTGGATCGACAGGATATGAAGTGAATATTGACGTAAAATCTCATGAGATTGACATATTACAATCTGACTTTTCTGCTCCGAATCTTCCTTGAATTCACCATATTTCATCGTAAATTTTTTCCAGTCATCTGGTTTTCGTTATTTTCGTGGGGAATGTCATGCATTTCACCCATTGCAAGTCGGTATTCAAATGGCACGTTACAACTTACAACCATACCTATCAGTTATTGTTTCTCACAGTCAAAGTCATTGAATCAAGAACAACCGCAACCGATCCCAGGATCAAGCATGTTCTTGCTCGAATTTTGTGTTGAAGGCACCGTGAAGGTGCTTGAAGTTGCTACTTAATATTCTGAGTGCCATTGATGATTTGTGAGATGGGTTGCTGAGGGGAAAATGTGGAAACTGATCAACTATTTTGGTGTGGAAAGGAATGTAAATGAACATTCTATGTGGTAATTGATTCATGAATGTGTAGTGATGGTGATGCATTTTGAGATGATGGATGGGTTGACATTCATCTTCTGGCTAACTTTAATCACACTTTTTTTTTGTAAGATATGGTAAGTAAATGTATGATATATGATCTATATTTATTTCCCTTCTCTATTTTTCTAATCTCATACTATGTTTAATGGTTGGCATGTATGTTTTCATGACTTAGCTTTTCTGTTATGAAAGGGTGTTTGTTGTCCTTCAAATCACAATGGGAAAAAAAATGGTAAATAGAATGGATTTTTTTTAATGTTTTCTAAATTCTATGCACATTGAAAGTTTAATATTTTATCATAATGAAATTTGAAATTTTTATCTAACTAAATCATTAATTTTAAAAATTTTAAATATGAAAAGTGAGTAATGCTTATTTCTTATTAGACATTTTTAAAGTAAAAGGAAATTTGTAAATTCATAAATTTAATATTAAACTTAAAAAAAATTAGAAATCTAATTCATTAAGTTTTAACTTTATTTAGAGATTTATATTAATTGAGTTATACTAGTTCTGTTCTATTTTCAAATTTTGATTGCTACAAAATTTGAAGTGAATAATTAGTCACAACATAACCCAGATTTAAAATATGATATCAATAAAAAAAAATTACAAAGTCTTGATTTTACGATAAAAATATTAATATGTTAGTACATACTTCTCAAAAACTATAAAAACAAAAAATGAAAAATGAAAAAAAATAGTAAATATTCTATAATTTTAAAACCAATTAGCATATCCTTTGTTTAAACAAATTAACGAGTTAACATTTATGTTATTTATATTATATTAATATTACAATATTATTGTGTTGCTTTTTTTTTAAAAATCTTTGGTGACATATAATGTACGTCAAATAATTAATTTAGGATAAAATACACTTTTGGTTCATGGAGTTTATTTAGACACTTTGGTTCTCAAGTTTACTAAATATTTCTAACGATTCATGAGTTAATTTTAGTTCACTATAGTCCTCACATTTGCTAAATACTTTTAAATGATTCATGAGTTAACTTTAACTTTAACTTTAACTTACCAGAATGCTTCTTAGATCGTTCAGTGCTAACATAACATGGACATTAGTTATATTTAATGATCTCTAAATTAAGTTGAGTTACTTGAAAAATAAATTTAAATAAAAGATCCTAAAGTTGTAGGTATATTTTAATTTATTTTTCAACTAATTTGATTTAGCATTAATTTCTTGTTTTTTTTTTTTTTTTGGGTGCAAATGAGAATGAGAGATTTATACGAATGTTTATTTTTCGCGGGCAAGGGGCGAAGGGAGAAAAATGGTCATAATCTAAACGAACGCTAAACCCTGCAGCCTTCACTCGCAAAACCCTCACCGGTCGGCGGTGGTACCTTGGGAATGGAGATGACTAATTGATTGTTTGATCCATCTTCATCTCTTTCCTTCACTCATTCATCAATGTTAGCTGCTACTCGAAGATTCTGTTCTTTCAGTAGGGTTTCCAATCTCCTCCTATCCAATCGTTACAAGTATCTTCTCTATCTCTCTCTCTCTCGATTGCATTTTGTTTCTGTGTAGATTGAATTTGGTTATTTTTTCCCATTTTCTGTTTTCTCTGATACAGTTCTCAATCTTTTGTTTTAGTTTCAGGGTAGCCACTTTTGCATTTTGTTTCTATGCCAATCATTCAATTATCAATTCCATTTTTTTTTCATTTTTCTTTAGAATCCAGATGAATTTTTCTTTTTTGAAGTATTCCAGCGTCTCTTTTTAAACTGTTAAGAAAATGTATACAGTTCTTTTTACTTCGTTTGCACTGTTCTTCTCATGTACTAAGCAGCCAATTGGGTGACTAGTAACAAAGATTGTGATATGATTGTCTTGAATCAACTGTTGACCCAAAAACTTAAGCTGATTGGTGGAGACAAATTTTAATATTATATCATCTAATACTTCCCTTTGTTTGGGCTTGAAATGGGTATAATAGCCAATAAGTAGAAATTGGTAATAATTGGAAAGTAAATAATATTGAAGATGTTGAACACAAATCTGATATGGCTTAATATTTTTAGATCACGGATGGAGACCCAAAAGTTTAAACGGATATGGCTTAATATTTTTAGATCACCGATGGACCCAAAAGTTTAAACGGATGAGTGATGATAAATTTAACATTATATTGTCTAACTGGTTGTTTTTTTCTTTCCGTACACGTGCAGCAGTGTCATATTGTCAACAGATTGTAATTCAGAGGCTGTTTCATGCAATGTGGGCCATAGAAGTATTCATGGTGAATATGTACTGCCTTCTACATCTAAGGTTGTTGGTCCTTTCAACGGGTTGGTCCGTTGTATGTCAACATCGAAGGGAAGGAGTATGCGAAGTAAGGTAGAGAGGAGAATGAGGAAGGAGTCTGGTAAAACCCTAAGGGAGATTCGAAGAGCTAAGAAAATAAAGAAAAAGTTGATGACAGAGGAAGAACGTCTCCTTTACAACCTCAAAAGAGTATGTCATTTAGTAGTTATAGTCCATGTTGCTGATTTTGAAAGGAACAAACAAAACGAATATAAAAAATCTTTCCTCGTCAAAATTGCAATCTGCTTGACAAATAATCGAACTTACAGATTGAACGAAGTAGAGAAAGGAATTGTTCTGTCCAATTCCTGTTATGGAACAATATCTCCACTTTAATTCAGATGCTGTGCTCTCTCAATGGCAATTGGCAATAAATCATACTTGTGATTGAAGAAATTTATTTATGAATTATAGTCCTCTTTCTGGGAAATCTGAAGTTAATTTACTTCCCATGTTCAATTTAAGTTCAATGCATTACAGTGCTTGCCTAGTTTTAAAAGATAGCATAATTCTACACTCATTAGTTTTATAGTGTAATGATATTCAGCCCCCAACCCACACATGTGCATGCACAAAATTTAAATTTGATTCACTAATTCGATCCCATTTATCACATATCTGTCACAGGCCAAGAAGAAAGTAGCATTACTTTTGCAACAACTCAAGAAGTATGAGCTACCAGAGTTGCCACCTCCTCGTCATGACCCTGAGCTCTTGACCCCTGAACAGCTTCAAGCTTACAAGAAAATAGGCTTTAGAAACAGAAATTATGTCCCAGTTGGAGTTCGTGGAGTGTTTGGAGGAGTGGTCCAGAATATGCATCTCCACTGGAAGTTTCATGAGACGGTACAAGTGTGTTGTGATAACTTTCCCAAAGAAAAAATCAAGGAAATGGCAACCATGCTTGCAAGACTTAGCGGTGGAATTGTAGTGAATATACATGACGTGAAAACAATCATCATGTTTCGTGGAAGAAACTATCGTCAACCTAAAAATTTGATACCAATCAACACGCTTACTAAGAGAAAGGTACATGCTTGATCACACTGCTTATTCTTTCACTTTATTTGTCTTGTTTTAACTTAGTAATTTTTCTGGATTTTGTATTCTTGTGGGTTATAAATGGAGAAACAACCCCCTCTCCCTTCTATTGAGACAGTACTACAAGTGATTTACATCAAATACAACTACTGGAAAAGCATTCCTCTGGTAGAATAGTGTTCCCTTCCTAGCCTAAATTTGAAATAGGATGGAATATATTCTACTAGATAGCTAGTAAGCATCAGATGAAAGAATGTGTTAAGTTGATAGAATGTTGGAGAACGATGCTTTATTCATGATAGGACTTGGAATCTGGAAAGAAATAAACTTTTGCTGTATGAAAATGAACTTTCTACATTAATTTTCTGGTAATCTTCATTTTGTAATTTTTTAGAAGTTTGATTTTAGTTGCTGACTTTTTTCTAGCCAACTATGTCAGTTCCACAGTTAAAAGTGACTGACAGGATTTAATTAATGAATGATATAGAGGTAGATCAAATAAATGATGCATATAAGCACATTTTTATTGATAGCCTGTCAAAGAAAACAATAGATGATTTGATAGGCCAAATGCCATCACTATGACATGACATCCCTCTCCGTTTCCTTTTTCTTACTATTTCCTTAGGTTTTTTGGAAAACATAACTTGGATTTCGTTGGATGCTCTTTCATTGATTTTTGTGGGAGCTTATTTGTCTCCATGATTTCACTCTCTCTCGTTGTCTTTTGTAATGTACGATTTTAAAGGAAAGACTTCTTGTTTACTCATGTTTCCAATATCTTTGAGAAATGAGCTTTTCTCTCCATATGAGGAAAACATAACAAAACACTGAGGACCAAAACCAAGGGAGATTTGAGCTTAATCTGAAATTGAGTGACTCAAGATCAAAATTAATATGGGAGGAAAAGGCAAGGGCAAGAAAACAGTAGAATGACAGTTGCTTGTTGTCCTATGTAGGCATTATTCAAGGCCAGATTTGAACAAGCTCTCGACTCTCAGAAGCTTAACATAAAGAAGATAGAACAAGAGCTCAGGCGTAAGGGTATAAACCCGGAGGATCCAGTTGCTATGGCTAGCATACAGAGAGTAGCTTCAACATTTTTTAACGCCATTGACAAAAAAGAAGGTACCCCATATGTCTTCTATAGTGATAAGCAGGCAGTGGCAGAAACTAAGACCAAGACTAACATGGAAGAAGCAGAATCTGATAGTGATAGTGACCAGGAAGAGTTAGACCGATTCATAGCTGAGATTGAGGATGCAGCAGACCGAGATTGGGTTGCGGAGGAAGCAGCAGAGAAGGAAGAACTTAGCCAACTTAGGTATAGGAATAGAGAAGAACATGGTGGGAGATTCAGAAAATCCGATATGCGTACAAATAACGATTCTGACGACGAGATGGATAAGCCAAGAGTTTGGAGGCAGAGAGATAGTAAGCAAAGATTATACAATAGTGAAGAGGAAGATGGTGATCATGAAAACGAGGAGGAATGGGATTCTGATGATGGTCAAAATGCTAATAATAGCTATACAGATGATTCTGATGGAGCTCATCAGATCGTCAAGGCAACTCGACGAGCTGGAGGGAGGCATGATTTGGCCAAAACTAGAAGTTTCGAGAGAAATGTTGATCCCTTTGCAAGAAGGATGGATAAAGAAGCTTCTGAGCCTGAAAACATGCTCAGTGATCTTGAAAATACTATGTGGCAATCAGACGAGGAGGAAGAAGATGACATGAAAATTTCAAAGAACGTGGATCAAGATTACAAGGACAATGAAGATCATTTGCATCACATGAAGAAAGATCGAAACAATAGGCACAATGACTATGACAGTAGCATCGATGAACCTGATGAATCTTACAATAAGTTTAAACATACATACACTAAACAAAAACAGGATAGAATGAGCAAATCCAAAAGTAGGTACAACTCTGTCTCAAAAGATACTGATTCAGGAAAAGCAATGTGGGATTCAGATGATGAAGACGAAAAGGGGACATTGAGACCTCAAAGATATGATTACTGGAGCGGTAGTGATGAAGATGGTTCTCATTGAAAGAAGATAAATAAACAATCAAACGGATGAAATTTATGGGAAAAAACAAACTTGGTACAACAATCACCTTATTGTGTGTGAGGGGAGAGGCAATTTTTGGTAGGTTTGCTCAAAGGTACCCTATAAGACAAACTATTCATCTGTACCTTAAATATAATTCATTTCTATTTACTGTATTTGTTTATCACTTCTCAGTTTATACATTTTTGTTTCTGAAGATTCTAATAGTTGTTCGAGAAAATGTCGCTTCAATGACCAAAGCCTAGCGCCGAGGTACTAGTGCTAGTAAAATTCTACCTTTTACAAGAGAAGAGAAAGTGAAAAATAGCCGTGGATTGAGCTGAGAATGGACCAGAGAGGCCATCTAATTTCATAAATTAACCTGAAATGGAGAATGTTAAGATCCAAAATAAAAGAGAAAAATGAGTGCTTGAAGGGTGAAGTTTCTTAATCCAGTTATGGTCAGAATGTTTGTGGTCTTTGTTTAGTCTCAGTGAATTTTAATATTTTCCTTTCCAGCCTTTTAGTTATGCTTATGGACGTAAATGTTTTACAGTTATTAACCCTCTTGTTCCATATTTATTTTGAAACTCCATTTTACCCCAAATAAGATAGTAAGATGAGGTTACCTTTACATAATCTTTCATTCAAAAATGTCAGGTTTAATGTTTCGTTTTCATAAATGTTGTATAAAATAAAAAAATAACTTCGGTTTTCTTTTTTATTTTATATTTATAGAACTCAATCTTATGTTTTTCTTTTTCGTTTGAGTAAATTTATCTTCTTATCTTTTTCTACCTGTTACATTTGTTGAGTAATATCTTTTTCTTTTATTTTTTACATTTATCGAGAATTTTCATCTTACACCACTACACTTCAAATACAAATTTATTAAGTTTAACATATAAATTTTAAACTTGTTAACCTCGCTGAGTGAGTCAAACAACTTTGACTTGTTAACTTTACTCAATAGATCAAATAACTCCTATGCGTAAAGTACAAAAGTGGTCAACATGTGCATAACTAGGTTAGCATAAATTTAAAAACGTGGTCAACATGTGCATAACTAGGTTAGCATAAATTTAAAAACGTAAACATGAAATTCAAATTTTTTATCATGTAAAAAATAAATATCATAATGGTTTGCTCACATATGATTTTGTCAAAGTTGTTTTCACCCTTACAATGTTTGAATACAGCCCTTGGATACAATTTTTTAGACTAAAAATTAATTTTAAACAATTGAATGGAGTAATTTTAAACTATGAGAAAAACTGGTTCCAAATTCATTTGTATTTTTATATGTTTAGTGGCCTTTTTAAGTTTTAGATCTTTAAAAATGCTACCTAAGGAGATGTAGAGTCAACTTAGGTATAATAATATTTCTACACAGAGTAATATGAAAAGAATTAGAACTAAGATTTGCTACATTTTGCCCTCATCTTGCATTTAAAGTTTTAATCAGAGCTTTTCTTTCAATTTTAGTAAATTTCACTTCACCCTTTTATAATCATTAGAATATTTATGTTAATTATTCATTTAACTCTCCTTTCTTATTCAATCCTTTGAAGGAACAGGTCAACTTAAGTGCTTTAAACCAAAGTTTTATATCCAAAAGTATTGATGGGCTCCATTAAAATAACTCAATGATCACCACCCAACATCTTCTCTTCTATTCCTACACAAATCCTAACATCTTCATCCAAAATAACTTTACAAATATATCAATTTGGTACCCTCATTTGGACTTTGTAAAGTATACTGATTCCTGTCATTCATTAATAAATCATAAAGATTCGTAATTAGATTGCTTTTAATCACGTTTACTAACCATTTTGTAAATGTATAATTTGATCATGATTGCAAGCTTGTTTACTTTACATTATTTGTATCATTGTCGTCTTACCACTGATGTTAACATTAACATTTAGGGTCAATTAGTAACTATGACAAATTCATAATTATCTTACAAACGGTAACAAGTGGGAGAACGTTATTTTTAAACACAATCTGATTGATCACTCAACTTAGCAATTTGACAGGGAGCCTCACATTTCATTACCACCATGAAACACATATTATAAACAACAATAATAAATGTATTAAATGGAGTTGATGACGTTTTCTATGAAATAAACATGATCTTTAATTCAAAACATAGCCTGCAAAACTTATAATTGTTTCAATTACACTTTTAAATTAAGATAAGTAAATAAATTTATGTCATTTATTAAGATTACATTTGAAAAACAATATACATTTATTTGTTGCACGTGTGTAAATTCCTTCCAATGTCAAATTAATAAAATACAAACAATTTTATTTTAATCTTAAGTAGAATCTTAACTGAAGGCCTAAATTGATTATTTTGTGAAAGTTAATGAATTTAATTAATAAAATTTACTTTCCATGCAATGTTTATTGAAGCATATCTATTAATTTATACAGAGAAAACCCAAAGTTTATTAAAAATAGATGAATGATGGTCAAAATCATGGTTTGAAGCTATATTAGGCACTATGTTTAGAGCATATGGTTCATGATATGTTTAGAAAATGGGTTACCCACTAAAAAGTTTTCATATAAAAGTATAATTATGGAGAATTGAGAAGTGGAAGTCATCAATTGAGTTTTTAAAGTGGAGAGGTTAAAGATATAGTTGATAAAAACCCACCTTTCATTATCAATACAGTGACAAACAATTTTGATAGGAAGTTTTAGAAGTTGAATTTAGGTTTGAGAATCAAACCAATGAAAAAGTAAGGATAAAATCGATAACTCGAAAAACTTGAAACTACGTGTAATTAAATATTGGGTTGGGTTAGTTTTCTTTGACTTGAGTTGGACCTTTTTTTCGACTCAATCAAATTCAACTTTTTTTACTAAACCTAATTTGATTGTGCTTGCCTCAAAACCAATTAATTTACACTACGATACTCATAGTTGGTACATTAAATCTATGGTCACCGAAATTCTGGCAATAAAACTTATTTAATTTCTTTTGCTAGATTTGAGATAATCTAATTATCCATGTCACACAGTCATTTTTATGTTAATAATTGATGTTAATCGATTCATAAAAATATAAATAGTTTGTCCAGTTTTACCTTTTTTTTGATAATTTTTCTATAAAAGTATATAGAAAAATTATTGTAAATATGAATGTCACTTACATATACCTTAGTCAAAATGTATTAGATAACAGAAAGTAAGACTTTATCATGTTTTATGTATAGTTTGATGCATGTTGTTGTATTTAATATAGGCAAGCTAGTTAGATAGATGATGAAAACTTTTGACAAAAAATATAGTATATAGTTTATTTATTGATTTAATTAGGTTTTTGAAAATGCATGATTTTGTTTCATAAATGCATAATTGTATATTGGGGTATTGTTTGAAAGTCAATGACACCTTGCTTTGTTTCTGCTCAACTCCCATCTGTTTTTCTTTTTCTTTCTTTCTATTAATTATTATGTATTTAGAGTTGTTGAAGAAATTTATTCATTTATTCATTTATGATCATTATTATATTGATAATAAGTTGTTGAAGGGAATTTATTTTGTTTAAGGAAATGTTAGAATCTTCATGATATTAATTCTCTTCTATCTATCTATTATCTATATTATCCATTTACTCTCCATTCATATTAATTCAAATTCATTTCTTAATTCTTTCCTTTTGTAATTTTGTAAGAAAGAGAATTATTCTTTAAATCACAAACATCTAACAATACAACAAGTTTTAATGCAAAATTTTGTTATATATATGTTTATAAAATCTTGTATTTGAATAGTAAATTAATTTATTTAATTATTATTTTGTTACATTGTTCATGCAATCCTCGTAAACAGTGCAATTCTCATAAAGTTTATATAGTTTGATATAATTGGAATTATTATTGCTATTAGAGGAATTATTTTAAATAGAAAAACGGTTTAAAATATTTACAATTACATTTAAAGGTGATCTTTATTAGTGTCTAGTAACTTCTACTACTGATATTTTATTATATTTGTAATATTTTAATTTGTTTGACTATATTTTAATAATTCCAATTATACAATATAGAGAGTAAGTTTTAGCTTTCTCCAAATTATTTAGATCAAATTTACAATTTAATTCAATTCAATTCAATTTTATTTATTATTCTTAAAGTTAAAAAGGATCTTTCATTTATTCTATAGTGTCTCAAAATGAATGAATAATCATGTTCAATCATAGAATATAATTCTAATTAAACTAATGTTGTTAAAGTAATGATTTATTATAAAAGAGAACATCTTCTATAATCTAATCATTATTTCAAGAATGTGTTCCTTCATATTTGAAATGGTTTGTTTATGTTTGTTTTTTTCTCAAGAAACAAGTAAACTCACTCATAGACTTATGAACATTATATAATAACTTCCAAAAATTTAAAAGAAAAAACTTAGAAATAATTTGTAAAAGAAACTCCCAAACAAACACCTCACAGTTTCTTTATATATATATATAAACCAAAACCAAAAACAAAAACAAACAAACAAAGTGGCTGGCCAAAATTTAAACAAATCTTTGTTTTTCTTTCATTTTTTTTTTCAAAAAGAATCTCTTTGTCCCATTCATTAGTTATCATGGCCTGACCTGTCTGGCTTTTACAAAATGGTCATTTTTAGATATAATAATTCACAAAAGAAATGGTCTCTCGCACCTATGTGCTTTTAAAAGTTCCAAACCAAACACAAGTTCATAGTTTTGAATGGAATACTTTATAAGTTTAAACTTATAGCTGAGGGTAAATTGACTCCCTCTCAATCTCTCAATTGAGCTTGGTTGTTGATTGACTGTTTTTTTTTTTTACCATTATTAACTCTAATTCAAGATATTTTTGTTCTCTCTTTCTTTTTGGGGTGAAATGGAAGATTCTTTGGTGTTGAAAGTGTGGTGGGCACCATGATTAAATGCTTAGAGGAAGAAATGTCCACATGCTTCCCACTTTCCATGTTTCATTCACAACTTCACAAGAGAGAGAAAACTCACAATTTCCACTATAAACAATTAGTTCAATTCATTTACTATATTTGTTGGATTATCATTCTAAAGAATATTGACCGTTCAGTTCTAATAGTATCATCATTAAATTTACTTAATTAAGTTTTCAAAAGGAATGGTTGCAAATAGCAATTGGGACTAAAGTATTAGTAAATATAGAGCAAAGCCAATTGTATTGAACTGAAGTAGACTGATAATGATAGTTTTGTATCGTTCAACCCATCGAATGAATTTCCGTTTTAGGTTTCTACTTGCACCCTAAGAGGAATAGGAAAAGAAGAAAAGTATGGAGTTTCAGATATCAGACCCCAAATTCCAGATAAAACAACAAAGAAATGAGGAGAAAAGAAAACTGATATCTAAGAACATTGACTTTTCTTTTCATTGACACAAAAACTATGGAGAAAAGAATAAATGAGTACTGTGACAAATGTTCTAAGATCAATACAAAGAGATGGTGGAAATTACAGTGTTACCTAAACAATGCCTGTAAGAGAAAATTGGGAAATTTGATTCAACTTCGAAGAAAGCCAATAGCAATTACAATCAGGTTCCTCAGCTGCAACAAATATGAAGTTTTGTCTCTGCCCTCAGTTCCCATCATTTTAGCCTCAACTTCATTGGACACAAACCTTTAACCTGACTAGGGATCTCTTTATGTTCAACATTTACAAAGCCATTTCATTTCTATCTTGTTCTTTTCATAATTTAGCCACTTTCTCTTCTGCAGTTACCTGGTAACAAGTATTTATACTTCTCAGCATTGTTTAGCAGGAATGACGGGAGATGAACGGCTGAGTAAGACTGGGGGATTGGTCCCATCTTCCCGATTATCTCCCGAAACGTGTATTCTTCGGGAAGCATGTCGAATAGGTCTGCTCCTTTGCATATTTTATCCTGAATTCTGTCAGGGTTCAAGTAATGAGAAAATCTGACTCTGTCATAATGGCTGTACGCTTTCATCTTGAATATGAACTCGCTGATATGACGGAAGCAAAAGCTACAATGCCACCCAGAATCCGATAAGATTACATCAGATTGACGATAATGAGCATACCGTGTTTTACCATGCTTGTATTGATGGACAGAAGCTCTCCAACTGTTGTCATCTGCATAAAACTCAAAGGAGTAAAGGTAGTTCCTTAATCGAAGATGGAGTATGGGTGGAACATCGTTGCACCACCTCAAGAGGTTTATAGTATGAGCACTCGGGATCTCGTCGACATCAGACATGATCAACAAGTCATCATCCTGTATCCCTGCAATCCTAAGAAGCTGATCTAGAGCCAATCTTTGATATGCCTCTTCAACAAATGGATTCTCTCCTTTCTTAAATCTTCCCCCTATCATCCCATAAGTCAACCGTGACTCAACAAAGCTAAACTGTTCCCGATTGTTTGCAAAAACCAACGGCTTCGGCAAACTAGTGAAGGTCGAGTTTGATTCGAGAAGCACAAACTGAGTCACATAAGGATAAAGTTCATTCCATCTGACAGTCAGGATGTCAACTTCATTACTAAACAGAACAGCATCAAAGACTCGTCTCGGCGATTCGCGCATTGTCCAACCATGAAGCTTACAGAGAGACTCCATTGATATATTTTCATGATAGTAATGAGGGATTTCATGAAATGGCTTTGGAGGAGACTCCCAAATAGGTCTAAGGAAATAAGAAATCTTCTGGCCATGAAGATATATGAACAAAATCAAGAGTGGAACAGCTACAAAGAGAGAAATTAATGTCTTCAAATCCCACCCTCGAAGAATACATCGAAATCTAGACAAGCTAAAAGCACCACGAGGCCCCTGCTACAAAACATTGAAGAACATAATCAACGATCAAACAACACCACGATCCAACAAATTCAAAGCAAGCAAATTCATTTCCAGATGCAAATGATAAGTGGGGACGATGGAAAAACATTAAAAAAAAAACCGAAATGATTCTTTTACTAAGCTGAAATTAGAAACCCAGAAAAGGAAATTTAGCTATAAATTGAAAAGGACAGCAAAATTCGATTGAAACTCAAATCAATGCACACTTGGAATCAAAATATTCTGCTGATAAACATAACAAGAACGAAGCATAACCATCATTACATCATTGCAGATAATAACTGTACCTTCCTCGTCATAAATGGGTATTTCAATCAAAAGGGTTTGATCCAAAAAAAGTCGAAAACAACAGATACGGAAAAAGAAACAACAAAGAAATAGAGAAAATAGAGAAAATAGAGAGAGAGATTGAAAACAATAGACTAACCTGGCCACAAACATCTTCACAGATATCATCTGTCTTCTTAGAACTGTAATACCCATCAGACATGATGAAAAAAAAATAGTGGGAAAATGTCAGAAAATGCGCCGGAAAATTCCAGAAAAGTCTCTCGAAAAATCAGATCCTAGAGAGGGAGATCAAAAATCCCCACAAACACAAAAAATGGGAAATGGGTTTAGTTTAAACGCTCAGTTTGATTGTGGAAATATGACAAATTGTAGCCGTTTGTGGACTCTTTTTATGGGTAGCCGCTGTTTAAAGAAAACCAAACTCTGAATTACAGAATTCGGGAGGAGAAAGAAAGAGAGATGACTGAAAGGAAGGATACAGAAATGGTGCTAAACCTCAAAAATATATATTTATTTTTATTTTTATTTAATTTTATCCCCTCAATTTTCCTTCACTGAATAATCCCAAAAATTTAGAAAACTTTTCAACAAAACGGAATTTATTGTGTGCGGCGGTCCTCACACTCTTCTCTTTCTCCTCACAATTTCTTCATCTCTTCCCATACCCTTAGATTCAAAATCAGATGCTGATCTAATCGACGCCCACCTAAGGGGATGTTTTTAGCAACCAATTATACTTCTCCACAACCTCTACAAGGAACCGTTATGTTTTCTTCTCCTCTCATCTCTCATCTCTCATCTCTCGTCTCTCATCTCTCATCTCTCATCTCTCCTTTTCAAAGAGTTTGAATTTTAGTTGAAATTTTGTAGCATTCAAATTATATCCATAAATATTACAATTATACACGTTCATGCCAACTGAAAACTACATACACATGTGCAATTTTTTAAAATAAATTAGTGTGAGAAAGTGAAGATTCAATCCTCTTAATTATTGTATATATATCTTATACCAATTAAAATGGTTTGAATTAACTTGAACAACTATACCATATTCCTGGTAACAATTATTTATCATTTCTTTTCCACAGTTTATATTGTTGTAAGAAAACGAAATTTTTATCTTCAAACACGATACTTGTTAGATGAATTATTATACTCACTTACAATAAAACTAAAATACATAATTAATTTTTTTTTAAAAATGAAGAAAAATGTCTAATTAATTAACGGATGAATAATGATGGGGTTAAAGTTAAAATAGATCCAACATGTATACATAACTTCCTCTCAACTTTAATCATAAATAGGAAGAGGAGGAAGAAAAAAGTATATATGCCTATTCCTCAATTATTATAAAATACAAATTTATATTTTTTTAGATAATAATGAAATCCTATTAAATTTTATTTTCTATCAGTAATAGCTAGATTGGGATAGACTTACAAATATTTTTAACAAAACTTTTGACATTTAAAACAATTTAAACTTCAAGGGGTGTTTAATAAATCCATAATTTTAAACTTCAAGGGGTGTTTAATAAATCCATAATTTTGTTAGTAGATCATTGGAAACTCTAAGATTGTTTACTATTCTACAAACTTTTCAAATTAATTAATTCTTTTTTTTATAAAATAATTGATTATTGTGCTAATAAAACTCCAAACTTGTAATTGTATGTCTAATATATTAAATTTTTTTACCTAATAAATTTGGAGGTTTATCAAAAAAAAAAAAAAAATACTTACACATCATACAAAAAAAACCACTTAAGGCCAATTGAGTACACTTATTTTTCTATAAAGGTAAATATTTGAGGCGTTTACAAAAATAGTAAATTTTTTTATGATAATATAACTGATGCCACTCAATTTTCTAAATCACAAAAGTAACAAATTTAAAAATTGAAAACGGTTATGTTAAATTTTTTATTTTGACAAATTTTCTAAACATTTTATGGTTTTTAAATGACATTAAAATTTTAAAAAGTTATTAATTAATAAAATGAAAATTTTCATAGGCAAAGAATATGCTCCGTCCGAGAAAAAGAGAATAGAGAATATGCGTATAATGATATATAATAATAAATACAACAAATTTTAAAATCATTTTCTTAAATTTAATTTGAAAATTTAGTATTGTTTTTGGTGTCAATAGGTATATTGTTTCTTTGCATATTAATTTTTAATGAATCATTACACAAAACTTTTAAAAGAGATATTTTTTTCTAATATAACAAAATAAACCAACTTATTTATAAATATATCAAATTTTACATTTTATCTGTAATAGATCCATAACATATACTATTGAAAATGTATATGTGAATGTATTATTGATAAAAAATAAAAGTTTACTTGAAATTCAAATGAACCGCTAATTCTTCACATACTCGTTGTCTAAAATTATTTTTTTCAGAAATTAGGCTTGAAAACTATCGTCTAGGAGTGAGATTCCTTTTTACTTTTTTATTTGTCTAATTCTTAAGTTTTCTTGTTTTTTTTTTTTTTTTTTTTTTTGTATAGTTGTACTTAAAGAGATGATTATTTTCAATAAAATTTTGATTAGAAACGGTGTTGTTTTCATATATATAGCAAAATGATCGATTCACTTTAAAATATAGCAAAATGACAAAATACTTCTACACTGAAATTTCATATTTTTCTATAAAGTCGATTAAAACAATCATTTAAAAGAAGATGATATGTTTTTTTAATAGAAATTAGGAGACAAAATGTATTTTTAATCCCAAGATTTTGGTTTTAGTTTCCGTTTGCTTCTTGGTTTTCAAAATATTCAATTCTAATACTTAAATTTTAGACTTCAGACGAAAAGATATTATAATTTTAGTTTGAAATTTTAGTTTTGTTTCAATTTGGTGTCTAGGTTTCAAAACTATTTTCAACCTCAACTTTTCAAACTTTGATTTATTGTTGTTAATGTTAATTAATTTAAAATAGTTATGAAGTCAGAGTTTAGAATTAATTTGAGTAGCAAAAAGAATAGTAGCACTTAATTAATTATAATTCTTCTTAATTAATTAATAGATAGGAGAATATCAAACGTTGCAAATAAATTGAAACTATTTACAAACTATAGTAAAATTATCAAATAAAATTCTCCAGAGCTAATTTGAATTTTTCTGCTACATTCTAAAATGGACAAGTAATTAAGTAATTTCCAAATAAGAGCCTTGCCATTACTTTTGTGCTTACAAAAAATGTACATTTTTTTATACTAACTTAGACTTCAAAATATGTGGGAGGCTTGACATCACATACAAGCGTGAGAAAAAACTCACACAAGTTAGTTTGGAAGGTTAGACCAAAAGTAGATTGACATATAAGCTCATGAAAGACTCACGACAACTATACAGCTATAAACGAGTTAGTTTAGTTTCTTGACCTGACTCAAGTTGTGTACAAACAATACCCCACTCAACTTCCTTTAGATCAAGTCATTCTCTAAATACACTATACTTGAATCACATTTGCCTTTTACACGATCATCATCTTCTTCTCACAATTTCTTTTATGTTCATCTTTTCATTCTCTACTTCTCTAGATATGGAAGGTTTAGAGAATTTGAGTGAGGCTAAGAGAAAGAGAGAGAAATGGTGGTGGGCGAGACTAGAAAAAATAAAAACTAAAAAGAAAACCCTAACATTTTAAATTTGGTTCGAGTAAATAAAAAATCAAACAAAACCCGTTAGTTCAATTTCATTCGGTTGCATTTTATAACAAAACTAACCCTAATCGAACTGAACCATTCAATTTGAGATTTTACATTCTTAACAACAAGAATAAGAAGGGAGTGCACTTAAATTTTTGTGGGCAAGTGTAATTATTTTTGTAAAGCTTTCTATATAGCTTCTAATATTTGGTTGATTTAGTAATGTTTTAGGTTTGCACAAAGTAATTAAGCAGGCATTAAAATGAAAGCAGTAAAGTCATAATAATTTAATTGAATAGAATAAGGAAGTGGTGAAGATTATGAGAAGAAGCACAATATTATTTGGCATAGAATATTGTCAAAGGCAAGAGAGAAACGTGAAACTTGTCTTCTCATATGTTTAGTGTTAGTGTTAACACGTTGTATCATTTAAAACTAATTGTTTTTGCCTTTTTAAGTAACTTTTTTCTTATCATCTTCTTAAAGTAAATTAAAATAAATATAGTTTCGGATTCCAAACTTTTGGTATCGCCCTTCTTTAAAAATACGATCATATTTGGTTCTTCTCCGTATTTGCACATGCTTATTATTCTTTTCCTTTCTTTTTAACTCTTCAAAACCATTTTATTGTTTAATTGTACACCTTTTTTAATTATATTTTTTATTATTGAATTTTATTTTCTTCATTCAAAAGTTATTATAACCATGAAAACAAAAAGGTAAATTTAACCCATTTTTAAAATTTAAAATTTTATTTTAAATCATATCACTTTCACATCTTAAAATATTTACAAATATACTTCAATATTGTAAATAGGGTGTGATATATATATTTTGTAAATATATATATATATTTTTGTTCATTTTACTATATTTAAGAATATCCCTTTAGAAGTTCAAAATATTTAGTTTATTAGAAATTAAATCTACTCCTAAGCCTTGCAAGTTTCGTTTATTACTAGGAGGGGTATAATCGAGTTGGGTTGAGAGACATTCTCAATCCAACCCATATTTTTGGGTTATATGGATTGGCAACCAAAATAACTTGAATTTAGTTTTCAACCCAACCAAACTCAATCAGTAAAATATGGATTTGGTTGGGTTGCCTGGTTGTGTTTTTTTTTTTTTTCTATTTTCTAATAAAAATGAAGGTGGACGGCGCCATTGTGAGGGAGAAGACCGAAGACTGAGGTGAGATGGAAGAGAAGAATCGAACACAGTGAAGAAGAGTGAGCGAGGTGGGAGGGGATGAAAATTAAAGAGGGATGAAGACCTAATTTTTAGATTTTATTTTATTAAATAATATATATATTAAAATAATTCAGATTGGGTTGGGTTGAACAAAATTTTCAACCCTCCAACTCGAGACTCAACCCAATCCGAAAAAAATTAATTTTTTTAACCTAACCCAACTTAACCCTTATATATAAGTTAGGTATTCGGGCTCAATTCATATTCTTACACCCCTATTTATTATAATAAAACTCAAGTCGAGCAAAAAAAAAAAAAAAAAACAAAATTTAAACCAAACAAATATAGAAATATAAACCATTATATAAATCTCGAAAATTCACAATTTTAACAAAAAATAAAAAAAGTTCCAATTCAGTGTTTTTCTTTGAAACTTTATTAGGAGAAGATTTATCGAAATGAGCCAAGGCTAAGAATTATAGAGATAGAAGACTTAAATACGAAGGTAAAACCTAAAATGACTGATCGAATTAAAAGACTTAAGAGACCAAAGTTCGACCATGACCAACCCAAAAGGGCTAATCGCGGTCTTAAGAGGCAGACCCAAAATAGTCAAAGAGGACCAAATTAGATGAACTATGGATAATTAGTGTACGTTTTTTTTTGTTTAGAAAATTGTATGAGTCAATCTAGCTAATTCGTTTGAAATATAAAATAAAAGTCTAGCTTAAGGTCACACATGTATTAAAGCAATTGAGCTAAAGTCTAGAGTAGATTGGATTCTCAAGGGGTGTTTCATAAAGGAACATTGAGAAACAAATGGGCAAACACTTAGCTTAAAGGTCCTTTATGATCATGAACTTAAGTTGCATTGATGTAACCTTCCTAAGCAGTGGTTTAACCGGGGAGATTATTTTTCAAAAATTGGGTGAAGGAATCAAATATAGGCCTTAGAGTGCACTTTGTTCAATACCACATAAGTGTTTATCACTCTTTATTTTACAAGGCAATGATACAATTTTCCTCCCAACAAATAAACTCGTGATTGATCACTTTTTTATTATGTCAACGTCATTAGTTTGGCGTGAAAATCACAAATTATAAACATTTTGGTGGATGAGCTATTGCAATTGTATTGTCAAAAACACTTTTTTTTTGTGCTGTAATGAATAAAAAATCTTGTAGTGAAATTCTAAACTAATGGCGAGTTTGTTACTTTAATTTGATGATTGCTTTTGGTACACACAAAACTTTGATTATTTTGATAACATATTCCATATAGTAGTGTTGATTTTATCTTAGGATTTGGTTTGTTATATATATCAACGTGTAGTGCTTATTTGTTTGATTGTCTTATACAACATATTAGGATATGTAATGTGAAAGCCAACAAATTAAGTTTTGTAGAATATATTTTTCTTTATCCCTTAACACAATTTTGTTGATTTTGTGGTCTACTATTTCTTTTCCTTAGTGAGATGATTGAGCTACCCTTGTGGTTTTCGACAAACAAGATTGAAAAGATCTTAAGATGTTTCTCTATATCGTCTTAAAACTTCATCAATTGCTTGAGAAGAATCCTCAAACTTAAGGAGAGTCCAGATTGATCAAGTGAAGTTGCTCTTAATTTGATGATAAAAAGAATGAAATTAAGAGAGAATCTCGCACTCAAGAAAAACTCATATTTAATTGAGAGAGAGTCTGAATGATTTAAAGAATTTTGTACCTTTAAGATGAAAAATACTACTAATTACCATTGAGTGAAGCTTCTTGCAACAAAAATCGTCATCCTAATGCTTAATAAATATTCTTGATGGCAATTTAAAAAAATAAGCAAAATGATGTGATTTCTTGTTTGACAGCTAAGTCCACATGGTTTTGGGCCTTTGGCAGTTGTGTGGATATTGGTATCTAATTCCCAAGTGCTCATCCTTTGACTTGTACTTTACATTTCCTTCTCACATTTCTCATCTCTACATTTAATCTCTACTTATCTTCTATTTGACCATTATTTCTATAATATCAAATTATGATGGATTTGATAATAATCACATTTAAAAAAGCGTCCAAACCAAATAATGAAATTGTGAAGTCGTAGAACTCACAGCGTAAGAAATAAACGACTTGATTCTTTTTAACCGTATGTGTGGAAACCACACAAACAATTTAGACCTATAAAATAAAACATTAAATGAACCTTATAGTCAGAGATGGATCCACGTGGGACAAGCGCGCACTACTCACTTCAACTGATCCAAATTAAACTTGTTTGGTAGTTTTATAAAGATTTATTATAATTTTGTAATTTAATATTACTTAATTTTAATGTTATATATATCGGTGTATTTTATATTTATCCAAGTATAAAATTACAATATTAATCTCTAAATTTTTAGTCTAAGAACGACATTCTTCTATATTCAATTGTTGTAGGTCTGTTTCTTTTAGGTCACACATGTATTACTATAGGTGTTAGGTAGTTTTCATTTTGTCCGTCCATTTAAAATAATCAATTTTGTATTTCATACAATCAACAATGATTCAACATCAAATTTATAATAAGCAATAACCATAAGACTTGGAATATTATAAGACTTCTAAAACATAATCTAACTAATGGAAGGACCAATTTCCACTCAATATTTATATTTATTTTCCTTTAAATTTCAAACTAACTTTTCATTATAGATAAACATGTCTTCTTAGAAGCACAAAAGACCTAAAAATTATTTAATAAGCGAAAATCAGCTTAATTTATATATAATTGGCATGATTTTCTATTCCAGTAGTCGTATGCTCGATCTTCCACGTTCTTAATTGTTATAATTAAGAAATTATTTAATAAATTTTGTTGAAAGTTATATTAACGCATTTTTTTTTTTACTCAAAAAAGAGTCAAACTTCTCATCTTAAGGTTGGTAGTATAAGTACATATCAGTTGCGACTACTGAGTTACGTTTATGTCAATAAAACACTCTTTTATTGCTTTTATCTATGTTTCTTGATCGGTTTGTAACCAATCATTAAATATAAAAAAACGACATCATAAATTTAGATTTTTTAAAAAAAGAAAATAGAAAAAATTGACAAATTATTTACCCTCCATAGAACAAAATCATTAAAAAAACAAAATTTATTACACTTAATTTTTGTGTATGACGTACAAATTATTGTCAAATGTTATATTCTTCATTATTTCCTTTCAATATTTAATTTTACCCAAATTGAATTTGATAATCAAGTGTTGAACCTTTATTATTATTATTTTTAAAGTAACAACCATATACCATCTCACACCACTTATTTGTAATTATAAAAAAACTAAATAAGTTTTTCAAATTCTAGATAGATAGAATGAAAGAAAAAAATATCCAAAATTTACTTTTTCTTAGAAAAAAAAAATCAAATGTAATATAAACACAATTGAATTGGTATAGTGTTTGTATTATCAATTTAATTTTAGTTTTATATTATAGTTATCGAGATTTTTTAAGAATACAAATATGACCGAGTCATACAAACACCCATGTGACGTTGTATTGAATGATGTATATATAAAATTATTAGCTTAGCTCTATTTTAAAAGAGTCCAATAATATCTCTCATTTAATTATGAATATAGACAACCATATAAACTTGTCAAATACGTGGAGTCATTGTCTACTTGTCTCAATTAAATGAAACCATAGGATAAATTGAGATAAATTGATATTTTGTGGAAACTAATTTTTTCTATGCTCATCAAAGTTGACTTGTATAACATCTCCACGTACAAGTATACAACCTTTCAAGTCTTTAGAATTACAATTTAGAGAGTATGTTTGAATTGATTAATTTAATTATATATATATATATATATATATATATATAATTAAAAAAATGTAAAATTCATTGATGATAAAACAAAGTCCTAAAAGATATGATATTTATAAGTATTGAATGTAATGGATATAGATGCATATATTATATAATAATAATACAAGATGTCACTTATCAAAAATTTCTTTATCAATGACTAATTTTAATGAACATAGTAATCAATATAATAGGTCGAAAAGAGAACCATTTCTGAAGAAGAGAGAAGGGAATGAGTACAAAGAAAGAATTAGAATTGAGAGGGCAATATGAGTTTGGAATTGAATCATTAAATGGGGTGAAGGGGATTTGAGAGAGAAATTTAGAATAAACCAAATAGTATCTAACATTATACCTTCCCATAACCACACATATTTTAACTTTAGAATCTTGCATATCTATAAATGTGTAGTCGTGACAAGTGCATAGATAAGATTATCGATAACTTGGCTTTTTAGACACAATAATTGTGGAAATGAGATTTGAAGTTCGAACTTCTAAGGATGTAGGCCATGTTAATTATTATGGCTTATCGAAATTTACTTTAGCTATTTAGATTCATTATATTTTTAATTCTATTGATTAGTTATAATTATAAATAAAATATTATTGGATTTATATGTTCTCTCCTTACAATGTCGTCTATGTTGTTGTAATCAAGGGCTCCCTTACATATAGAGATATCCACAGGGTGGGGTCGGGGTCGGGGTCGGGGTCGCCATTCCCCATCCCCACTCCCCATTTCTTTTTTGGCACCATAAAATTCTCCATGGGGGCAGGGATTCCCGATAGGAAATTCTTAGAAATTTTTTCTCTTATTTTTCCGTTGAAATGACCAACTAATTTAAATCGTTAATGTAAAAAAATTGTTTGTTATCCTTCGTTTTATATCATAATTTGAATTTAAAGATAATTAGTCAAATTTTGACCTAGAAACTAATCAACTTTTTGGTAGAATTAGAAATGAACCTTAATCAAATTATTCACATAGGTCCAAATTTAAAAATTAAATTTAAACACACTCGTTATCTTGACCAATAAGTAATCAAACTTGAAATTTAAATCTATTATTTATATAATAATAACAACATAACCATTCATAACCATACTAAATAAATAAGTAAAGTGTAATCGGGGCGGGATTCTCCGTTCCCGTTTAGCTCATGAGAAATTTTTTTGCCCACTCCCTCCCCCCATTTCCCACTTAATCGAGGAACTCCCGCCCATTCGGGATAGGTTGCCGTGGAAAAATTAGACATCTGTTTACTTGCATATATGAACTATTATTGGCAGGTTTCTATCAACGACGATAATTTTGTATTAACTATTATAATTCTATCAAGGAATTATAATAGTTTATAATGGTGGCGCATTATCATCGATATTTTTATATTGCTAATATGATTCTACCAAAGAAATATAACAATTTTCTTATCAATGATAGTACACTGTCAATGATATACCTCTCTATCACCGATGTTTACTGGTAACTCATTTATAACACACTATCGATCGATAGACTTTTATAACTAATAAACTTCTACTAGTGAAAACCTATTATCTTGATTCACTGATGATAAAAATTGATAAACAATATAATGATTTTATCACTAATATAAATGTATCAATGATAGAGTTTATTATCGGTAAGCTTCTATTAGTGGTTGAAGTATATCCTTAAAACCATATTAGATCGATCCACGATTTTGTTGAGTTTCAACTATTGGTGGAAATTAGTCTCTAATGCTTCTATCTTTGATAGAAGTCTACCTATGATAAACGTTTATAATTGATAAGCTTATATCAAGAAAGAAAATAATCGAAAAGATATTAGAGTTGTTTATGGCTTTGTTTAACTTCTACTTCAATTATTGTTTGATAGAAGTAGATTAGTTATTTTCTTGATATGCACATTGGAGGAAAAAATCTTATGGTTTTTATACATATAGTAACTAGTGTTTGGACCCATTTTTTTAAATGTCTATAATTTGAAGTGAAAGAATTTGAACTCGAGACTTCTGGTTCTAAAAAACGTACAAATGTCAGTTAAGTTAAGTTAAGTTCATATTGACGTGTTTGGACCAAATTTTCAAATAATCTCATGGCCCGCACAAAACAAGTCACCTGGCTTTATAACAAATGGGTATCAAGGAAACTTGTATAAGATTAATTTATAGTAATTAAACACACATACATCAACTTTGTGGAGAGAAAGCCGACAATGATTATTATTTTAAGTTCTTTTAAATTTCTTTTTGTGCCATTGATTGATTGATTGTTTTTTTGTTTTTTCATTCCTAATGTTTGTAAAGTTTAAAATTGTTTAACTACTCAACATTCATAACTTTATGTAGTTGTGCAAGAAATGTTATCATGATCGTTTACCCTACAATGTCCTACATGTTCGTTTAGCTTTCTATAAGATCGTTCAACGTCTTACACAAATGTTTAGTTTTATATATGATCGTTTACCCTCTTGTGTGATTCTAATATGGGTTAATATGGATAGTCCGGAGGACCTAACGGAGTTGAATTACGAATTAGCGGCTCGATTGAGATGGAGGAGAGGTGCAAAGAATATTGCGTCACCGTAGGTAGGAGTCTTAAGTCCGGAACTTTATTTCTTACACAATTGAGTAACTTTTCTACAATTTTTTACCCTCTTACACAATCATTTAACTTTCTATACGATCATTTACTATCTTGTGCGATTGTTAAACTTTCTACCTTCAAATGATCGTTTACTTCTTACACGATTGGCTAACTTTCCATACGATCGTTTAATAAAATAATCATAATTTTAATTTTCTTAAATAAATAATAAATAATATAAATATAATAAAATAACTTTCCATACAATCCTTTAATTCGACTTGGATTGGATTGAGTTGAACCAAAATTTTGAATCCAATCCAACCAACATTTTAAACTAAACAATATAATATGAGTTGAATAGTTGAAGTTATGGAGTTATTGAGGTTGGATTTAGACGGGCGCAAACACTCTTTGTCTTTAAGAAACCTTTTATTGGGTCATTTGTGTTGTTAGCCCGAAAAAAACGTTTCTGTGTGTTTTATATGGGCCGGTGAGGTGTTTTTGTGGAGACCCAAAAACTCAATCACAGGCCTGAATACGTGGGCCTTGGTCGTGTCGTTCCTACCGAAGCACAGCTCTTCCGATCATAAATCCACAATATATAGCAAAAAAACAAAAAACAAATAAGTAGAGCTCCGAATTTCCGTTTTGGTCAAGCGGAGAGCTCGTGAAAGCAAGAACAATACACACTCAATCGCTGTCAACCGAAAATCGTCGGACCCCGAGATCAGCCACTCTGTTTCGAACTTAAGGTTCGTTCCTTTTCCTCTAATCGGATTTCTGTTCCCTTTTTGCCCGGCTATTTCTTCGTTTATTTCTGCCTAACGCTTCATTTCATATGAAATTTCATCTCTCTTGGATTTTCATTGATTGGATTACACCTCTCACTTTTAGGGATTGCGTGTATAACGTTTACAAGGTTTGGATTGGTTTCGGAACGATTGTGTTGGCTTCTGATTCTGGATTCTTGATATTCTTAGTCGAATATGGATTTGGTTTCTGGTTATAAGGTGATCTCTCTCTCTTCTCTGCACCCGAATATTCATGGATTATGAGATTTTGAATAGTAATGTGATGCTTGTTTGTAGTTGATTATACAATTTTTAGCATTGTTTTGTTTATCTGTGAGTTTCTTGCAGGGTGTGGTTGGGCTTGTTTTTGGCAATGAGAATTCTGCAGCCAATGAAGATAGGTAAGTAGATGTTGTGTCCTCGTAAACACGGAGATGGATAAATTGTATGGCATACTCTTGCCCATATATATATATAAATATTATGCTTAATCGTGTGGCCTATTTCCATAGCTATGTTGAACGTGTATTGGATCGCATTAGCAATGGCCAGATTGCGGAGGACAGGAGAGCTGCTATGGTAGAACTTCAGTCTGTTGTAGCAGAAAGTCGTGCTGCCCAGCTAGCTTTTGGTGCTATGGGTGTGTGCTTTGCTTGTCAATCTAACTTTAGTTATATGAATTCTATGAAATTTAGAAATAAAAATGTATGTTTGACTTGGTTTTGCAGGATTTCCTGTGCTCATGAGTGTTTTGAAGGAGGAACGAGATGATGTTGAAATGGTTGTAGTCTATCTGTTTTTTGTTTCCCTTTTATTGAGGAATTCAATCTTGCTTTAGGAGTCTACTTATTTCGGAGCAAAAATTAACGATAATATTATATATTGTAAGTCTAGGTTTGTTTTTAGGCGGAGAGATTTTTAGTTGATGGTATTATTCATTATTAGTTTTAGTTCAACTTTACCAGCTGTGGGAATACCCTGGAAAAAGAAAACTCATTTTAACATTTTTTAGTATGTATAGTAATATGTTTCTCCACTTGAGTTCAGGTTCGAGGGGCTCTTGAAACTCTTGTAAGTGCATTAACTCCTCTGGATCATGCAAAAGGGTCCAGGGATGAAGTCCAACCAGCTCTGATGAACTCTGATCTGCTTTCGAGGGAATCGGACAGCATCTCTCTTCTTTTGAGTCTTTTGGTCAGTTATTCCTCTTATGTTTAAATATATTTTAAATATTTATAGGTTTTGGGGCATGCATTTGCGTAACTCAGTTCTATATCTGATCACATTTCTCCTCCCTTCTTTGTCTTTCTTTTGTGCTTTTCAGTCAGAAGAGGATTTTTATGTTCGATATTATACTCTTCAACTGTTGACAGCTCTTCTTACAAGTTCTCCCACGAGGTATATTTATTTTCTCAGTTTGTTTATTTATTTTGTTTCTATTTCTGTATCTTTTACTATTCTCATTAGTTGAATTGCTGATTTTCCCCATAAGGTTGCAGGAAGCAATTCTCAGCATTCCTCGTGGTATAACTAGACTTATGGATATGCTTATGGATCGTGAGGTATACTTTGGCTACCTCCCAAATTGTTTCTTGGTGAATGTACATAAGAAATGACATTGAGTTACATGGAAACCCTAGTGCAGGGAGAAAAACCACGATAGACCTTTTCTTATTATTTTCTTATGAGTGAAAAAATACAAGGGAAAATAATTAATAGGCAACACGAGCCTTAACAAAAACGAAAGAAAAATAGGGTATGATAATTCACATAAATATAGTACCCTTGGGCTTTCAACATACAACAAGCTCTTACTTTCTGATACTCTCCCTCAAGTTATGGCGTAAATGTCAATAAAACCTCGTATGAGACTTGAAACTAGGTCTGAGAAGCCCTTTGGTGAGAATATCAGCAAAGATTTGAGGGAATGTAAAGAATGCATATGCTATCATTGTCCAGTCTTTCTTTAATAAATTGTCTATCAATTTCCACATGTTTAGTTCTATCATGTTGGATTGGGTTATTGGCGATGCTAATAGCGGCTTTATTATCACATAATAATTTCAGAGGCACCTCATAGTTCTAATGAAGATCAATTAAAACCTTTTGTAGCCAAATTTCCTCACATATCCCCATACTCATAGCCTTGTATTCAGCTTCACCACTGTTTTTGGCAGCAACAGACTCTGCCCAATTTGAATCAGTATAGGCCTTAGTACACCTTCTGTCAGTCTTTCGGAACATCAACCCTTTACTCAGAGTTATTTTCAAATACCTAAGAATTTGGTTAATTACCACCATATGTTTCTTGTAAGGAGCTTGCGTAAATTGACTAATAATACTTACTGCATAGGAGACATTTGGTCGAGTGTGAGATTAAGTAAATCAATTTCCTACCAGGGACTAATATTTTTCTTTGTCAACTGGAACTTTATCAACAAAATTCCCAGTTTAGCATTCAACACAATTGAGATATCAACAGGTCTGCATCCTATCATACATGTTTCCTTCAACAAGTCAAGAGTATACTTTCTTTGGGATACAAAGATACCTTCTTTTGATGTGGTTACCTCCATCCCAAGGAAGTACTTAAGATTCTCCAAGTCTTTAATCTCAAATTCATCTCTCATCCTTATTTCAATTGGACAATTTCAACAGTGTCATCCCCAGATTTTACAATATCATCAACATAGACGATCAATACAACAATCTTCCCAGACTTAGATACCTTCGTAAACAGAGTGTGGTCAGAGTGTCACTGTCTGTAATACCCTTGGGACTTAACAAAAGTGGTAAACATGTCAAACCATGCCCTTGTTGTTTGTTTTAGTCCATACAAGAATTTTTGAAGCTTGTACACTTGATGGTTAAACTAGGATTCATAGCTGGGGACTCATATAGACTTTTTCCTCCATATCTCTATATAAGAATGCATTCTTAACGTCTAGCTGATACAAAGGCCAATCTCTATTTAATGCAACAAACAAAAGGACTCTAATGGTATTTAACTTTGCAACAAAAGAAAAAGTCTCAAGGTAGTCGACCCCATAAGTCTGAGTAAATCCTTTTGCAACTAACTTGGGCTTGTGTCTGTCAAGAATTCCATCTGCTTTGTATTTGAGGGTAAACACTTAATTACATCCTATAGTTTTATGCCCCATAGGAAGGGCACAAAGTTCCCAAGTCTTGTTCTTCTCAAGGGTTCTCATTTCTTCCATGACTACAACTTTCCACTTAGGACACTCTAAGGCAAGATGAATATTCTTAGGTACAGTGGTAGACTCAAGACTAGCTGTAGCCTTTGAATTGAGGTGATAGGTTCTTGTAAAACACACAGTTACAAATGGAGTGCTTTGTGCGGGATTTGGTACCTTTGCTCCGTGCAATAGGATGTCAAGATAGATCATACTCATTAAGATTACTTGAATGATCTTGTTTGGTCTCATCAATTTCAGTTTCCGACACAACTTCATCGACACCGTCCCTTTTAATCTTATAAACACTACCCTGTTCACCCATATCTACTAGATTCAGTCATACCTTGATCTCGCAATGATTCAAAATCTTGGATCAGAGTCGGCTAAGCAGCAGCAGTAAGTAATAATGGTTTGCCAATTTGTGGCTTCATACTGTTGAGGACATGGTACTACGCTTGTTAGAAAGTCAAATTTGTAACGCCCCTCAAGAATCATTTTAACGAAATGAGACCAAGAAAAATAGTTTTAGCCATTAAGCTTCTCCCTTGTAAAGACTCCTGCAGACTGTTCTAGACACATAAGTAGAAGACAAATTAGAGAACAAAGTTACCGGATTCTTAGAATACATCGACAAGGTTGTAGGAATGATAAGACTGGGTGTGTATGTAAAAGCTCCAAAAGTTGCCTCAAATGCTGCAAGTTGATGTCGAAACATAGCCAATTGTTGTTGGGTGGTATCCCACACATTTGGTTTGGATTGGCCTGAGGACTCACCAACTTCAATTTCTGACTGGAGCATGGAGGTTATTGATATCAGGATGACAGTTGGATAGAGTTTCTGGTAGGGTATAATTTTAGGTTGGACAGTGGTGATGAAAGGTTTGGTTTGGCTGGCCTAGGGCTTGTGGTGGCAGTAGGGTTGGCTGGCCTAGGGTTTGCAGCGACATTGAAGGAGGCAAGACGGGTGAAGTTGACGGCTGGTTCACTAGGGTTTGGAGAGACTGGGTGCATACGGTGCTTGGCGGTGCATGTGGCTGGTTGAAGAACCTACTTGGCGGGACTTGCGGTTGAAGAATCATCCTGGCCGGCAGTGGAATAGTTGGTCCGTAGCAGTGGTGATCTCAGTGTCGACGATGGCTTGGACAGCGGTGCAGGCACCGGCTGCTGTCTTGCTGGCAGTGAGGTTCTTCTCTATTAGGGTTCCATTAAGATTCATGTCTAGGGTTTTGTCCTTATCTTGCTTTGATACCATATTAAAAGTGACAAAAAGAAATAACACCGACAAAAAGAAATAACACCGAGTTACGTGGAAACCCTAGTACATGAAGAAAAACCATGATAGAACTTTTCTTGTTATTTTCTCATGAATGAAAAAATATGATAGGGAAGAATTAATAGACAGCAGAAGCTTTAAATAAAAAGAAAAAAAATAGGTTAGGATAATTTACATAAATACCCTTGGGCTTTCAACATGCAACAAGGCCTTACTTTCTAACGTAACTTATATTTAGAACATTGACACTGTATTAGATTGAACAAATTTATCATTAATGCACAAATTATAGCAGCACAGAAAAACAATGTTAAATTGGCTCTTGATTTAAGAATTATTTTTTAAAATCAAAACAATGGAGGCACAATTGTAAATAGGGATAACATATGGTGTTAGCACGACTATGGGCTGTCTTAATGATTGTTGGGAAAGTAAAAAAGTGCATGAATTTTAGTGGACAAATTCAAATCTTGTGGACCTTTCTGGATATTAAAAAACCTACAAGTTTCTGGATAACCAAATATTGTAGTGTGCTGTGAGATTAGGTGAAATGCAAATAAGTTGGTTGGCATACTCGTGGATTTAAAAGAGTATCTAGAGTGTGAGGACTTGTACTCTTCCATTAGAAGAAAAGTTAAAAGGTGTTAGACTGTTTGGAAGCATATATTTTTTACCAGTCGACACACACTCTTTTGCTACTTGTATTCATAAGGATAATAGTTTTTGTCTAATTTCCTCTCTATTGAACTGTGTCACATCTAGAGTTACAACAAAAAAGATATTGCTTATATTAGAATTATTCATTAAAATATTTATTGTTTGCCTTTTAGGTTATACGAAATGAGGCTCTACTGTTGCTTACTTACTTGACTCGTGAAGCTGAGGTTTGATCTTTTCTCAGTTATATTGATCGTAATTATGTTTGCATTGAAATATAAAAAATTATAAGGATTAAACCACCAATTCATCCAAAAGCTTAAGCTGGTGGTTGAGGGCAAATTTAATTATATATCATGGTATCACCAACACTTCCCTTCACTTGTGGGTTTGGAATATTTGAAAGGTCCAACAAGTGGAAATCAATTTTAATCAGAGAGAAAATGACAATGCTTGAAAACAGGATCTCCTTGGACCACCTGCTCTGATACCATATTAAACCACCAATTCATCCGAAAGCTTAAGCTGGTGGTTAAGGGCAAATTTAATTATATATCATCAATAATAAGCATTTGGTTTTCTATAATTTTATTTAGCCGTTAGTAGCACAGTCTTATGTGAACTTTATTACAAAGTTAGATTTTTTTTCTTTGTTGACAACTGTCGGGTGAGAAAAATGAACCCTTGACTTCGAGTTTGTTAGCACATGCACTATGCTAGTTAAGCTTCATTTTAGCTATCACAGAGTTGAATTTATTTTCCTAATAGCACTTTCTTACTAAGATATCAGGCTTTCATTAAGAAATATGAATGAAAGAATATAAAAGGGCATGCAAGAAAACCAGTCCATAAAAGGAATCCACCATCACATTTCTTTTTTTTTGATAAGAGACAAGTATATTCATATAACAAAACAGAACATCCTAAGGGCGAGGGACAAGAGGGCCCTCCCCGGAAGAAGCTAAAGAGCTAGGACATAATGGCCTTCCAATTGTTGAAAATCATAGAAAGGCTATAATTACAAAAGTGTTTGGTGTAATTCGTACTCCACCAAGAGGCTGTGTGTTGAACCACAGTCCAAAAAGAATCAAAAGAATTAAATCTATCTTCAAAAATTCTGCTATTCCTTTGTTTCCAAATGCTCCACAAAAGGGAACGCGACGCACATTTCCATAAGATGTTTCCTTTAGGGCTGTAACCTCTAATATTAAGACCTTCAATCATCCATCTATCAATCCACCATCACATTTCAGAAATGATTTCAATCCAAAAGAATAGAACTAACTAACAATTACCAATAAATTGATTCGTTGAAGCCCCAAAGAAATATTAAACCTCACTACCTCCCAAACATCTTGTAAAGATCTCTCAATCCACTGAAGAGCCTGCTATTCCTCACAAGTCCCACCACTCACAAAACTGCAAAGCAACATGCCTATTAACTGCAAAGCAACATGCCTACCATAATACCATGCCCCTCTTGTAACTAAAATGGAGAGTACATTAAATCTCCTCAATCAAAGAGGGACGTTCCTTTTTACGCATCACCCATGCCATCCCAAATGAACTAAAGCACCGACTCCATAGAACAATATTTTGGACTTATGTTAAATTATTTAGTTAATCAACAATAAACTACTAGCCATTGAATAACATATTATTTTCGACAAACATTGTTTTAATATCATTTTATGTAAGAATAACCTTTTAAATTCACAATTCTACACTTTTAATTAAAAACGACAAACTTGCCGTTGTAATTTAGTACACCTTGTTTGAAATACTTAAATGGATTTTATAATAATAACTGTATTTAAAAGAACAATAATAGTAATAACTTGTCACAGAAATTGGTAGTTAAATTTAAAAAGAATGGCTATTCTAGACTAAATAATGCAGGAGTGCTGGAAAGAAAATCAATAATTTCTTCCCTTGAATCTCTAAATTCATTATACTACATTTTAATTAAAAGATGACAAACTTGTTGTAGCAATTTAGTTTACCTTATTTTAAAATACTTCAAATGTAGTATATAATAATGATGAATAATAATAATTGTTTTGTTTAAGAGAGTAACGATAGTAATAAGTAATAACATACAACGGCAATGGGTAGTTAAATTTAAAAAGAATAGCTAGTTTAGACTAAGTAACACAGGAGTTTAGCTAGTTTAGACTAAATAGCTAGTTTAGCTAGTTTAAATACAACGCATAGCTAGTTTAGACTAAGTAATACAGGAGTAAATCAGTGGACTCTCCCCTTAAATCTCTTTCTCATATATGATGGTTTAAAATTCATGTTGTACCAATGATGGTTTTGAAAGGTGACTTGGCCTTCTCTGATAAAACTATTCAATTTTAGGAAATTCAAAAAATTGTGGTATTTGAAGGTGCATTTGAGAAGGTGTTTAGCATCATCAAAGAGGAAGGAGGTTCTGATGGTGGTGTTGTTGTGCAGGTAGGTCATGATTGAAAACTTCATTTCTTAATTTATGCCACATGTGTGTTTTACTGTTCTGAGTTCACTTGTGAGATTTTTATCATTTTCGAATGTGGTACCTTTTTCTTTTCCCCTTTTCCTCTAAAAGTTCATGACCTTTCTTACACTTGGAAATGATAGATTGAAACTTCTGTTCCTACGAGGACCTGATTTCTGCTAGAAAATAATTATTTTATTTTATTGCTTCTTTTTGGAAATTAAGTTGAAATTTGTGTAAACGTTGCTATTTTAAACCATCTTGGATAAAATAAAAATTGGTAATGAAAATTAAAGAACCCATGGTTTTTTTTTCTATCTCTCCTTGCAGTGTTCCAAATCTCACATGCTATTCAATCTGGCAAACATTTGTCATAATTTGTATTTTTACATTTTAAATTTATAGGAAATTTAATTTATAGACACTGGTTGGTCCTCTTTCTCATTAGTTGGTCTATGAGAAGTTAATATCCTAGACACAATTTAGATTACTCATCTGCTCATTTCCTCAGATCAAAGTTTTCAATTATGTTTGCTGATGTGTTTGAGCCTTTTGATTTCCAATAATATCCTGCTGATGGAAATATATTGAGTTCGTTATGGTTTTAATGGGTAATTCTTAAACAGGATTGCCTAGAATTGTTGAACAACCTTCTTAGAAAAAATGCATCAAATCAGGTGAGCGGCTTCTATCTATTTTTATCTGTTAATACCTTGCCTTCTGTGTCTTAGTTTTTTTAAAGGCTTTAGAACGCTGTACTCAGGTATTGCTGAGGGAGACTATGGGACTTGATCCATTAATATCAATTCTGAGGTCAAGAGGAGGTAACTACAGTTTCACACAACAAAAGGTTAGATAGTTGTGCAATTGTACATCACATGAAGGCATGTTTAATATCATGTTAAAGAAGTCTTACCGGTGCCTTTTTCTGTGAACATCTTGCCAGTAGACAGTAAATCTACTCAGCGCATTGGAAACTATAAATTTACTGATAATGGGAGACCCCAAAGTTGATCCGGGAAAAGATGGAAATAAGCTGACTAATAAAACGACTTTGGTTCAGGTCTGCAATAGAAAACAGTTACTATGTTTTCTTAAATTGAAAGACTGGGTTCTCTGACGAAAATTTTGTCTTTGCCATTGCACAGAAAAAGGTTTTGGATTATCTTCTATTGTTAGGTGTTGAAAGCCAGTGGGCTCCTGTTCCAGTGCGTTGTGCGGTATGTAAGCTAAGCTTACTATTATCAGTCACGTACAAACACAAACACTGTCATCTTATGAACTTATTTTGATGGACTGAAACATGTCCAGAAGTTTGAATAATGTATATTCTTGAAGCTCCTTTGGTTTCTTACCCCAAAGATACTGATTACTATAGTTCTAAGTTCTAATTATTAAAATCTAAGAGTAATTTCACAGGAAATAATTTATTTCACTTCTAATAAACTTTTCAGGTGTCAATATTTATTTTTAGGGGATAATCATTGTAGTGCAGTTTTGCAAAAAAAAAACAAAAAAAAAAAAAACAAAAAAAAAAAAAATTCAATCATTTTCATGAACTAAGGGCTGAAGCCGGACAAATTCTCTCTTTCATGAACTTGAGCTAGATGAGCTATGTCTTATTTCTTGTCACTTTTATAATTCCTGTTTGTATCCATTCTTGCTGGTCAACTGGTATCATCTCATGTACATTATCGATATCATATGACAGTAAATATTTATGATGAGATCTGTTTGATATTTGTTTGGGATTTGGATATTTATATTTTTGTGTAGTTATAGTTTCCCAAAGCTTTTGTGCCTACAAATATGCGCTAGCATATAACTAGATGATGAACAAGATCTGTTCTATAAGTTCACATTTGTGTGTCCTTAAGTTCTGAGATGAAATTTTACTGTTGCCAGTCCTTCGATACATTACTGATTCAACTATATTGAATCTGATAGGCCTTAGCCTTAATTTATTTATCAACAAGTACAGGGAGAATCCGAGAGCTCCAATTCCTCTCCAAGATCTCATACAGAAAACAATTACGAAGTATTTTGGCAAAAAGATAATCTTCCTCCATTGCTCAAACCGTTTCCATACCTCACACCCAAGCCCCTTTAACTAACAATAGTCTCCACAATCTTTATATTTCTCTCACACGTATTACCACCCCCTCTCCCACCCCCTTCCGCACCCTCTCCGCACGCTTACGCACATACACTAGTAATTTGGGGCCCTTCATAATCATAGCACTGTTGTTTACTGCTTTGGTGTGTGTGTGGGCTGGTCACAGTTTTGATAATGGTTATGTGACAGAGGATCTGTTACCTTGTTAAGTATCAAAGTGATGTCAATTCAATAACCATACTATGTCCACTTACTGATGTATGGAACATGACGACACATGTTAAACTAGAGTAACTTTGAGATATTAAATTCAAAGCTGTAGTTGTGGGATTAACTAAGACTTGCATAAGCTGGGGCATGCGACCTAAGGTGTATAGATATGTATGTGCATATTTTTTTCCCCTTTTACTTTACCTAGTCAATGTCTTAGATGGTCCCATTTTCTTTTAGTTTGTTTGCATTTAGCTACCCCTGATTATGAATGGATACCTGCTAATACATTCAAAATGTACTTTTTCTTGCATTATTGTTAGGCACTACAATGCATTGGCAATCTGATCTCTGAGCATCCCAGAAATATTGATGCTATTGCAACTAAACGCCTTGGGGACAATGTGCAAGAACCTGCCCTGAATTCAATTCTTAGAATCATTTTGCGGACATCAAGTACCCAAGAGTTCTTTGCTGCCGATTATGTTTTTAAGTGCTTTTGTGAGGTTGTTTATGCCTTCAACTCACTACATTTTTTTTTCACAAACATATTAAGGACCTTCATCCATTTAATCTATTTATTTTTAATAGTTAAATTTCAAATTCAATTGTGTTGCTTTTTCAAACATGTTTTCTGAATCAGAAAAATTCTGACGGACAAACAATGTTGGCATCCACTTTAATTCCTCAACCACAGTCCATGATGTATGCACCACTTGAGGAGGATGTGAACATGTCATTTGGAAGGTCTATTCACAAATCCATCCTGCACTGTTCTTTTCATGCTTTTTTAAATGCACCCTTTTTTGGTTGCTAATGTAGAACATGGATTGAGATTCCATAAACTTGTAGTTTAAAAATGTTAACTCACAAATTCTTCTATTTGGTTAATGATAATATCTGATAATTTTTTCTTGCAGCATGCTGTTGCGTAGTCTTACTTTGAGTGAAAACAATGGTGATCTCGAGGTAATTTATGTTTTAATATGAAGGAACTGTTGAAGTATATGATGTGGTTTGACTGTCTGCACCACTAAGTATCATTAGCTGTCAAATGTCCCTGGAGGGACAAGTATCATGAATTCTATAATGACAATCTGGCTTATACGATCGCAGACATGTTGCAGAGCTGCCAGTGTTCTTTCTCATGTGATTAAGAACAACAATCAGTGCAAGGAAAGGGTATGTATCGAAATAGATTTCATTCTAATGTTTACTCTTCACAGTAAAACATTGGTTTTTTTAATTTGTTACTAATCTTGCATGCACGACCATCTTTTTCTTTGTTTCCCATATTTCTTTTTTGTAGACAAGAAAGAAGAAAAAACTATCTTGCATGAGTGAAAAGTATCTTGGGTAACTTAATTTTCATATTCTCCCTTTCTATGTTTCAGGTATTGAAAATAAAACTTGAAGCTCCCATGTCTTCCTTGGGGGATCCTGAACCTCTGATGCATCGAATGGTGAAATACTTGGCTGTTGCCTCTTCTATGAAAAATAGAAATGGGAAGTCGGCCTTGAACAACAACTCATATGTTCAACTAATAATATTGAAGTTGCTAATCATTTGGTTGGCTGATTGCCCTGGTGCAGTGCAATGCTTCTTAGATTCACGTCCCCACCTCACATATCTGCTTGAGTTGGTCGCAGATTCATCCGTAACTGTTTCCATGAGGGGTTTGGCAGCAGTTATCTTGGGGGAGTGTGTAATCTATAATAAATCAAGTGATCATGAGAAGGATGCTTTTAGCATTGTTGATACCATAAGTCAGAAGGTTGGGCTTACATCATACTTTCTGAAGTTTGATGAGCTGCAGAAGAGCATTCTTTTTGCCTCCAAGTCATCAGAACCGCGGAAAGTTCTGACAAGGTCTACAGCTGCTAGTATGGCTGAAATTGAAGATGTTGATGAGGACGATCCTTCTAGTCAGAAGGATGAGGAGCTTCCCATTCTCTCATCTGTTTTCGATTCTCATTTTATAAATACTGTTAAGAAATTGGAAGCAGATGTTAGAGAGAGTATTGTTGTGATATATAGTCAACCAAAGAGCAAGGTGGCTGTGGTGCCAGCTGAACTAGAGCAGAGGAAAGGGGAAACTGATGGTGAGTACATCAAGCGGCTTAAAGCATTTCTAGAGAAGCAATGCACTGAGATACAGGTAATCGTTTGCTACAATGCTTATATTCTTTGCCATTGATCCTTAAACAGCTAATAAAACTGGAATACTAAGTAGCATATTGCTAGTATTTTTTTCTATGTTTTTGGCAAACTTTTAGGAGCAATACTTTAGTTACGTAGACTGAAGAAGCACTACCAGCTTACTGTGTTTTCTCCTGTTTTTGGGTCAAATTTTGGGACAAATTTTGGGACTAAAATTTTAGTTAAGTTGGTGCTCTTTTTTTGGATGTGAGTGAATCTTTTTCTCCCTCCTGAACCAATTGTTGGGTGTAGACTCAATTCTATTTGACGTCTACAACTAAAATATAATTTTATCTTCCTATTGCACCATTATTTAAACATAGGAAACGATAAAGTTGTTTGGTAACCATTTCTTTTTTCTTTTTTGGTTTTTTAAAAGTAAGCATATTTCTCTCCATTTCTTAACATGATTTGCATTTTTGTGGAAGGGAAGAATTGAATTCTTAGCCAAATACCCCAACCAAAAAAATGTTATAGAAAACTAACTTTTTAAGATTCAAATTTTGGTTTGGTTTTTGAATATATTGGTAAAAAGTAGATGACGAAGCATGAAATTAGAGACGAGATGAGTGTTTATAAGCTTGTAAGCTTATTTTTAAAAGATGAAAAACAAAAAACGAAATAATTACCAACAAGGCAAACAAGGCCTTAGTAATTATAATTTGATTTTGATCCATTTACATTCTCCATTTCTAGGACCTTCTTGGTCGAAATGCAACTTTAGCTGAGGACCTCTCTAAGATTGGAGGGAACGACTCCTCGAGTGAGCAGAGAGCAAGTGGGCCATCAAACCGAGTCCAATTAGAGACACTTCAAAGAGATCTTCAAGAAACATCTAAACGGCTGGAACTTCTCAAGGAAGAGAAAGTGAAAATTGAATCTGATGCATCTTACTACAAAAACTTAGCTAGTAAGATGGAATCCGATCTTAAGAGCCTGTCGGATGCATACAACAGTCTTGAACAGGCAAACTACCATTTAGAAAAAGAGGCAAAAGCTTTGAAGAGTGGAGAACATTCCATTAGCCCTGATATCGAGGCGATAAAGGCAGAAGCAAGGGAAGAAGCTCAGAAGGAGAGTGAGACTGAACTGAATGACTTGCTTGTGTGTCTTGGGCAAGAACAAAGTAGAGTGGACAGATTAAGCGCGAGGTTAATCGAGTTAGGAGAGGATGTCGATAAACTTCTTGAAGGAATCGGAGACGACCTGGGGATGCCTGAAGACGATGAAGATGAAGATTGATATGCATTCTGTGATGTTCTTGTCCCTTTTCTCTTCCTCGTCATAGGTATGATTGATTATGTTTTATTCTCCATTTGTATATCTCTTGTTGAATTGTACAGTTTGAAACTTGTCTACTATACTCATTCTGGAGTAACAGGAGGGCTCATTTTAAATTATGATATATTTGAATCCAAATTCATTTGTAGTTTGCAACGTATGATACTTACCCACAATATACTTGAGTTTTATAAACAAAATTAATTCTTAAATTGTCTATTGTAGAGTCTGTTAAATGACTTCAGTGCAAAAGGAGCTTTTTCTAGTATTTAAAAACACGTTTATCCATTTTAGAGTTCACTTCAAAATCAATCGAAAATGGGCGATGTAGGCTGTGATGGTTAATTTTCATGAAATTTATCACACTAAAGATACATAGATTGAATTATAGCATATATTTTTTTCTCGTGTTTGGTAATAAATAAATAAATGTATTAACCTTGTAACTCACGAACAGGATTATAGTGTCAACATTGTTGTACATTACTAGGTGGTGTATATGTAGCTCAAAGGCAAATGAAAAAGAAGAAAAGAAAAACTACTACTTGGTTATGCTGAATCAACTATAATCTAACACCAAACTTCGAAAAATGAATGATTTTTTGTTAAAAGAATTTTGCCACCTTTTTTTTTCTTTTTAAAACTAAATACGTGAGTAGATATTATACACTTACACACAATTTTCCCATTTAACATGGTTACCACAAACAACAATTTTCTAATGAGTACAGGAGAGGTAAGAGGTCGATCACGAGCTGACTTAGTTTACTTTTCTTATTCTAATTTATCCCATATTTCTTCTTCACAAAAGTGCTAAATATTCGGAGAATCGTCAAAAATGGTAAAGTTGGCAAAAATATGTACAGTAGATTTTTGTACTTTTGTGAATTTTGGTCGTGAAGTATAAATAATTTACTTTTTTTAGAAGAAATTATCTTTTTAGCTTATAAGTTTTTAAATCTATTTTAAAAATTCAAGTGTTATTGTGAAAACTTAGAAACTAAATAGATCTATTTTTATAAGTTCAAAAGCTATAAATTTACATTTTTAAAAATCAAGGACCAACACACATTCGAATTTGGGACTAAAAAGATACTTTTTTTTTAAAAAAAAATTAAATCTTATTTTGATTCTTAAATTTCATATCTTGTTTTATTTTTGTTTTAAAACTTTTAAATACATATGTTTTAGTTCATGAACCTTTGAAAATAACATATTTTGGTCCTTCATGTGATGATTCTATTAACTCCTTAAGGAAATAAAAAGGTATAATTGCCATACATATTTTGAAAACGTATGTATTAGTGAACGAAAATCTCGAGGTTAAATCTCCCCACTTATGCGTTGTATTAAACTACCTTTCCAAAAAAAATATATAATAATAAGATAACGTGTGTATATATATATATATGAAAGAAAGAAAGAACCATATCTTAAATCATAGAAGTGTAGAAGGCAAAAAGGGGAAAGAAAGATATGAAACTGATAAAACTAATTGAGAATTTGTTGAAGAAGAGAAGAGATGTCTGCCAGTTCATACCTTACTGGGTCCCACTTATATTTATCTAAAAGAATTATTTAACCGAATTTTGTATAATCCATATTACGTCTTCTAAAGCCGACAAGTCGTAACAGAGTTCATTCCGAACGACTCTCGTCGGCTCAAGAAGACGTCGGCAGCGGCAGGAACTGTAATTCTCTAAGAATCAGACTGAGAATTGTCTTGTTTTGAAGAGAGAGAGAAAAAGAGGTATTGAAATGGATTCCAAAACATCCTCTTCTTCCTCTTCTGTGATTGAGCACAAGGCTTATGCCAGAGTGGGACTACTGGGAAATCCGAGCGATGTTTACCATGGTCGCACTATATCTTTTGCTTTTTCCAATTTCTGGGCCTCCGTGCAACTCCGCCCTTCCGATGAGCTTGTCATCACACCCCATCCCACCCACGATTTCGTCCACTTCAGATCCCTCGATCATCTGGTACCTCTTTCTTCACATCATATTGAAGTTGTTCATTCGTTATCATAGATCTGGTTTTATTTGGTCAGCTTAGTATCTCTGCAATGCACCTACATGGATTTACATATTACACATTGCATGATCGAGAATTCAATGAGCTGTTGCAATTTTAGAATGTCTATCAAATTGTGTTGTTCATATTATTCCTATATTTTCTTGTTCTTGTTGCAATTTCGTTTTTAGGGATCTAAAGAGGAAATCGATGTTGAATTGCATTATCGTATTGTGTTGATGCGTTGGAATTATTGAAAATTCATTGAATGAAATGTGAAGACTAATGTTAAGTTATGATCGTGAACTTTTTTAAGTTAGCCAATATGTCCAAGAATCATAGGGAGATTAAAGTTTGTTTTGTTCTGTTTTACAGATAAATCGATTGTCCAGTGAAGGCTACTATGGAGGGGTGCGATTGCTTATGGCAATTTGTAAAGTCTTTTATAGTTACTGCAGAGAAAAAGAGATTAATCTTCATACAAGGAATTTTACTTTGTCTTACGATACTAATATTCCTCGACAGGTATAGTGCATTGTAGATTCACAGTCATTTGTGGTCATTGAAATGGATGCTTTTCTTTTCATTTTGTTAGTTGATAAAATAGCAATGCATTAAGCTTATCAAACCTTTGGTTGTGTTGCCGGTATGGATTTGTGTTCTTTTAATGAGATTGAAAAGGGGTCCCTTCCTGAAATTTTGACTCAATCAATGATTCAATACTCAAATTTATACCAGCGTTCATGCTCAACTTTATTTGCCATAAATGAATGCTTAGATTGTGTCATAGTTCTTATTGATCTGTAATTTGCTCACTTATTTAATTGTGTTTGTGTTCATACTGATGATACCCTTCTTCTGCATCTTGACTTGTTGACAAAATATATCAAATGTCTTAAGTTATAATTTTGACATTCCAGGCAGGACTTTCAGGTTCCAGTGCTATTGTATGTGCTGCCCTGAGTTGCTTGCTAGACTTCTTTGATGTCAGGCACTTGATTAAGGTGGAGGTCAGACCTAAGCTTGTTCTTGCCGCAGAGAAAGAACTTGGCATTGTTGCTGGTCTTCAAGATCGTGTTGCACAGGTTTACGGTGGCCTTGTTCACATGGTATAACTCCAAAAAATGTTGTATTTATGAATATGGAAATAGGTTGAATTTTTAATGATGTTCATTTGTATTTCGGTAGGATTTTAGCCAAGAGCACATGGAGAAGCTTGGGCATGGCATATACACACCAATGGATATTAATCTTCTCCCTCCACTATATCTAATTTATGCAGATAATCCAAGTGATTCTGGAAAGGTTGATATCTTAATGAACTCCATCGTACATTTCCATTCTTAAAATATCCCATATCGTACATTTCCACATCTCCATCATACATTTCCATTCAAGACCACAATATCCAAGTGATGGTCTGCTGGCTTGTTTGTACTTGCATGAATTGTTTTTGACTGAATCATAATCTAATGCATATTACATCAGTAAAAGTACTGGAGAAACCCAATGGTATTCTTCTGTTTTTTCCCCTCTATAAGAGATATATTACCATGGACCTGTCCATTAAATGGCAATATAAATCACAACTTATCATTTTTTTTTTGTGTCAAACAACCTTTACGACACTGCTTTTGACCAAAGCTTGAGAAATTTTCACATTCTTCAAATCTTACAGTTCCTCTGTAGATGGATTGAACCTTATCATTGCTGGAACTGTGGTCTTGAATACTAATCACTGTCATTGATCAATGTGAATTCAGGTCCACAGTACAGTACGGCAGAGGTGGCTTGATGGTGACAAATTCATTATATCATCAATGCAAGAAGTAGCTAAGGTTGCAGAAGAAGGGAGGACAGCTTTACTCGAGAAGGATTATTCAAAACTTGCCATGCTTATGAACCGCAATTTTGATCTTCGCAGGTTAGTGTTTCTTTAGTCAACAAATTTAGAACATAAATTAGAACGACATATAAGCTCTTGAGTAAATCTTCAACTCCAGAACTAGTCGAAGTTGCGTGTATTTTTATTCCCTCGGAATAAGATACTCCGTCTATATGAGAATACTTTGTGCAAGTTCTGCATTATGGGCTACAACTGCTATGCAGTTCGGAAGTTTGTGGAATGGCCTAGTTAGTTATTTGAAATTTCCCTCCAGGATAGGATCACTTCTTAAACCATAAAATTTGGCTGGTTATTGCAAATGTTTGTTCTTAGATTTCGTCTAAGTTTACAAGAATAGTGTCTTCTGAAACACTTCTTTTTGAAGAAGCAACTGACTGCTTTCAAGTACATTTTTAAGAACACTTTCTACAGTCTAACAAAAAACTATGCTCACTCACCCTCACATTTAGACAGAAGATGAATTATTTACTCCTGTTTATGAGAACAAAAACACTTCTTTTATAAGAAGCAACTGATCGGGTGCTTTCTGTATGATTTCCAGTACATTTCTATGAACACTTTCAACAATTTAACCAAAAACTACACTCACTCACCGTAACATTTAGATAGCATATGAGTGTTATTTACTCCTTTTTTTCCCTTCTCACAGGAGTATGTTTGGAGATGATGTTCTGGGTGCTTTAAACATAGAAATGGTGGAAGTAGCCAGAAGAGTAGGTGCTGCTTCAAAGTTCACAGGCAGTGGAGGAGCTATTGTGGTATTTTGCCCTGATGGGCCTTCACAAGTGAAGCTTCTGAAGGAAAATTGCCAGAAAGCTGGTTTTGTTCTTCAACCAATCCAGGTTGCTCCTTCGTGCCTAAGTGAGGTTGATCTTAAAACTCTTTCTTGTTAATCTATGAGAGCTTGGATTGAGTTTAGGTTTGCTGAGGAAATACATGTTTTTTTTTCTTTTTGGACAGATTTATAGGAACTGGTAAACTTGGTAAATTGGTATTAGGTGTTCTGAAATCTCTGAGTTACATACGAACGTTTTTTGATCAACCAATAAATATTGTTCTCTTTCATTTATATTCGTTAATATTCAAATTTCTTAGGAGTTTGTAACATAATGGAAATGCAGTATTTATAATTTTTTTTAATCATAGGTTTTGTTTAAATTACTATACAAATGAACATTAATCTTCAGAATCAATTTGATGATGTTAAATTATAGTCGTTGTGTTCCTCTTTGATGATGTTTAAATTACTATATAAATTATTATTTTTATTTATCAAATGTTATAAATGTAATGTTCTCAATACTCATTGTTTCTTGCCAAATGTGTGCTTGGCTCGGTAGTGGCATTGTTTCTGGTTTATTTTACAAAGTTCAAATTTAAAAAAGAAAATTGTTTACTATCTTTTAGTTCCAACATTTTTAATTTAAAATTTATGATTCAAAATTGTTGTGTTATTGTTTTTTAATAATCTTGATGAGTATGCTTTATAGTGCAGAAAAGAGAGATCAAATCTTGTATCGTAAGAAACAATTGAAATAAGAACTCAAGGGTTGCATTGTAGCTTCTTTGTTTATTTTTGAAAAAAAATAACTAAAATGTGGGAGGACGTTTCTAAGAAGTTTACAAATGATAGGACAGGTTCTTTTTTAGAGTAGGAGATCCAATTTGTAGTGAAGGAGTGCATTCAATCATCAACATTTCATAAATAATAATGATATAATTTCGTACCTTCTTTTATTTTTACTAAACATACCAAAATCTATCCAATTTTATTTAGTACATTTTAGTTTTTTTTTTTTTATATCCAATTTTATTTAGTATATTTTAGTTTTTTTTTTAATATTTGATAAATAGTTCCATTAAAATTTTCATTTAAGGTTTTCTTTTTGCTATACCATTTCTCATAAATTAAAATTAAAATTGAGATTTTATGATTTTAAAAGTTTTACTTTATTCCTTATTATTAATAAGATTGTTACAATTAACTCCCACCTTTAGCATTATTTATATCAAACCATAGGCACTAATTAACTTTGTTCAAAGTAAACCAGGGAAAATCCTAAAAAGTTTGAAAATTAATGTTAAAACTAAAATATAGTAATTATGTTCTAATTCTCCGACGAGATTAATTTGAAGTTTGGTAAATTTTGATGAACAAAATAGGAGAATTTTGTGTTGATGACCTCTTTTGAAGGATTCAAATGAATTTTGGCCCAACTTTTGAAAATGTAAAGTATTATTTACATCATGCTTATATCATTTCTAGGTACAATTATAAAAAAAGAAGGAAGATAAAAGTAGTAATTTGATAGAGTGGTTATATAAAGATAACACCACTATTTCTACCCAATTTATTTTGCAAAGGGCTAATTTTCATTTTGGTCGATCTACAATTTTTGCACAAACATACATATCATATGTATATATATACATAAGTACATGACAATATATGTATATAAACATCTTGCTGCTCATCCATACAACTTCACTTCCAATGGCGAAATCACCTGCTCTGTTCCACGCTTCCCATTTCTTCATCCGCTCTACACTCATGCCTTCTTCCAAATCACTCTCTCTCTTCCTTCCACTCTCAAATCTCAACCATCTTCACAGGTTTGCCTTTCGTAATTCACTCTCTCCCCTATCCCTCCGCACATTCTCCACCACCACTCTATTCCCTCTCCAATACGAATTGATTATCAACCGACCGTCTTATCCTTCTCCGCCCCATCAGAATCCACGAACACCCGCCAGAGTCAGCTCCGACAACTCTCCCGAGCTCAACTCCTCCGAGGACCCCACTTCCGAATTGGGGTTCGACAGCTGGGTCGATCGGAAGCTTATATCCGAGGGTGGGACTGTTTCTGGTAAGGAAGGTGTAGTCATGGATAAGGCTATGAGAAAATACTATAATAAAAGAAGGAAGAGGATGTATGGGTCGGATTCTGATGAAGATAATAGGACGCAGGCTGAGGGATTTGTGGAATTAAAGCCTGAGGTGGTTGAATTTAACACATTGCATAAGAGAGAGGAGGAGTTGTTCTTTCATGACGCTTTTGCGTATCCATGGGAGAAAGATAAGCATTACAAAATGTTGTATCAATTGGAGAAGAAGTATTTTCCTGATGACGGTCTTGACAAAGCTTTTCTGGGACCTGGAGAGTCAAATGTGGAAGTGAATGAACAGACAAAGGGAAGGCAGGGGGTGAGAAAGGCAGGGAGGGTAAAGCCTGAGATGAATGTGGAGGTCGCCAATGGTATGGATGACAAACGGATGGTTTTCTTTGATGAGGGGAAACCAGAAAAGGAGAATAAAGGGTCTGTAGTAGATGTATCAGAGAAGAAGGTGGAGGAGTTCTTCAAGTGTTTGAAGAAAGGTCCTGCTAAAGATTCTAACATTGGTCAGGGGGAGCCATATCTTTTGACGAGGCATATGGAGCTCCCGGCTAAATGGGATAGTCCTTGTGGGACAGTCGTTTTGCTGAACAAACCTAAAGGTTAGTCTGTGGTTTCTGTAGTCCTTTCGAAGGAAATACCCTGTTTATAATCTTAGTGAAAGTTCTGTATCCATTTACATGTCTTCTAGTTTGCTTTGTTCCAGTTAGTAGTAAATTCCTCACTCCTTTTCTTTTTGACGTTTAAAGAGAACAACGTGATTGTTTAACGTAGGGTGGACTTCATTTACGGTATGTGGAAAACTTCGGCGCCTAGTCAAAGTGAAAAAGGTGCATTTTTCAGCTGTTTCATCTGCATTCGACTAAATTATTAGATTACCTGAGCTTCGCTAACTACAATGTTTTCCATTTATGTGCATTGATAGGTAGGTCATGCAGGTACTCTTGATCCTATGGCTACTGGTTTGTTGATAGTGTGTGTTGGTAAGGCAACGAAGTTGGTTGACAGGTGATGATTAAGTCAGCTGTGTAATTGCTACTTTTTTTTGTTTTTTCATTTACTCCCTTTTTATAAGTGAGATATACTTTCGTTAATAGAAAATAATAATAAAAATAAGAGGAAGAAGTAAAGAGTAAGAGAAGACATGATCCCAAGCCAAAGTTAAAAAAGATTTCCAAATCCCTTGTACTGTCATTGTTGAAATGCGAAGAGTAGTTACAGAAAACCTGAGGGTACAACTTTTCTAAGAGGTGGCATGTTTATCTTTTAGATATCAAGGCATGATTAAGAGCTACAGTGGAGTTTTCCGTTTAGGAGAGGCTACTTCAACTTGGGATGCTGATTCACCCGTGCGTGATTTTATCTCTCTAGTCAATTATGGTTTCTTACTTTTAACTGATATGCATCTGTGTATTATATCTGATGTGTTCTTTTGGTAAGTATTATCTCTTTACTATATCTACTGTTAATGGATCTGCCAGAGGAATCATTATTCTAGTCTTAAGGGAGAAGATTTATGGTTCCATATTTTAACCAATCAAATATTTGCCTCTTGCAAGCCCGGTCACAATAGGCATGGTAAGATTTTGGAATTATAATAAATATAAAGGGAGGCTTCATTTTACATGCACCCTATCCATTTTCTACATCATTAGCATAATGTTTCTCAACATTCTGTTAGTTGTTGAGTTATTAGGTTAATTGCAAGGTGAGGTTTTGACTTGTCTTACAGGTTAATTAAAAAAATTTCAAGTGGGTTTATGTTCCTGATGAAAAGTTATTTGTATATCATCCAAATAAAAATCATTTGTCCTAATTATTTTGCAGGTAATTCAGCGAGAGCCTTGGGAGCACATCAAAGATGATGACATACAAAAAGCTGCTGCCTCTTTTTGTGGGGAAATTTGGCAAGTTCCTCCCATGTTTTCTGCCATTAAAGTAAGCACTTCTTTCTATAATTATAACTTTGAACATTCTTTAAAAGGGAAAAATATATATATATATATATATATATAACTTAGAATAGTAGAAACAATGTTGTTAAAAATGCATGTTTCACATGACAAAGCAGACACATTATTCGTTTCATCTGTATGGAATTTTTACAACTTCGTTTAAAAACAAATTTGTTTCTGTGTCCAAAAATATGAAGTTGCAGTTATCTGATTGTGTAATGTTTTTTGCCGAGCCAGCCAATTAGAATGACAGTATTTCATGCTTCCTTCATTCATAAATTATGAGTTACTTTTCCTCTAAAGATATCAAATTGATGTTTCAGCAGATCTTGGATGCACGAGTCCATTTTTATTACACATTTCATTACCTTTTTTTTAGGTTGGAGGTGAAAGGATGTATGAGAAAGCAAGAAGGGGAGAAAGTATTGAGCTTTCCCCTAGACAGATATCAATTTTCAAATTTGATATTGAGCGTAGTTTAGATGACAGGTAGGTTCACTTCCAACTCACACTTCTGTTTCATCATTTCTGTAACCTGTAGCTAGGCCATATGCAAATGCACCGAGCACATGAAGATGTCCAATTTGTTGTTAACAGAAAGAGATTTATCTAGCAAAAATTATGTAATTTCACTATATAAGATAGATCTAGGTGATTAGGTGGCGGGTATAGACACTTCTGTTTTGATGTGAATCCAAGTCTTGAAAGAGTTACAGGAAAAGACTCCAATATCTAATGATTAAACTTGAAGGAAAATCACAAAGGTTCCAACTTTTCAAAAAGTTGGCTGTTAACAACTTGACTCGGTTGTTAGCTTGATGAGCACTGGCTGGTTTGTCGGACAGCTTAAATATACTTGTTAGTTATTTCAAAATTTCAGTCGAAAATGTTGTTTGTTGCACTACTACTATGTGTCAACTTCTTGATTTAGCGAATATGTTTTCTTTTAAAGAATTTAATGTGTACTACCTGATGGGACTGTGACAGGCAAAATTTGATTTTTCGAGTTACATGTTCTAAAGGAACATACATTCGGTCACTTTGTGCAGATCTTGGGAAGACTCTTGGCAGGTATTTATCTTCCCCCATCCAATCAGCCTTCATTTCTCTACTTTCTTAATCCCTTATTACCAAGAAATGCTCGAAAGAGAAAACCTGTGTCAAGCTTCCCGTTTGTTTTGATCCTTTCTAGTTTAATTTTGACAATGTAATATTCTTGTCTCGTGCAGTTGTGCTCATCTAACTGCTCTTCGAAGGGATTCAATAGGTCAGTTTAAGAGTCTTTATGTATCTATTTTTTTAATGAGGCTCAAATGTGATCGGAAAGTCTCAATGAGATTTTAAAGGACACCATCTACTTGGTTATATTCTTTCAATATCAAGTTCAGAAGAAAGAAAAAACTTTAACAAGCTCAGTTGATCATAACAAAGAATCACCTTCTTGAACTAAATATCCAAGACAATTTGATTTTGACATGAGCCTCCCCATTTCAGGGCAATATCTAGCAGATGATGCCTGGGAATTCAAAGAGTTGGAAGATGCTATTACCAAAGGTTATTTTTAGCTTTAACGATCTCAACATTTTTAGCTGGGGATCGGTATTAAGCACCCACTGACGTTTCTCGTGAGTTGTGTGAATCTTGCACCATCTTCTGATAAAGAAGCATTTTCAGAATGCCATGGAGAAGAGAAGAGGATGAACAGTCTGTTTAGGGGGAAGGAGTTGTTGGACAGAAAATGATTAGATAACATGATTAATTATCTATTTACAGATTAGTTAACCTCTTTGTCACACAATAACGTTTTGGTAAGGATTTTTTTGTTTTAATTTTTTTAAGTTTTGATAATGTCTCTTATCAAAAAAAAAGTTTTGATAATGTCATGTATACGTTGTTCAATTAAAAGGTGATTTGTTATTAGGAACTATAGACGACTTTTAAGAAATAATGAAATAACATCACCATTCTTTCGTAGAAGTGGGCTTACTTTAATGCCGATTCTCATTTGGAAATTGTTTTATGTTATTTTAGATTCTATTGTCACAGTTAAAACAGGTTCTTACATGAGTACTAAACTTACGGATTGTTGCCTACTTAACGACACCTCCTATCTCACCATCTCAAAGGTGAAAGGTTGCATCTTCCATTTCTTCGTACTAAAAAAAGTTTTCTAATTGTTGGATTGTCATGCACTTCCTTGTTTGTTGTTAAACATGTGCCTATTTATAGCGGTTATTGATTAATGAAAAATTGGACAAGTTAATCCGTGCTTGAACTTTATTATAGTATCATATGAGTTTCTTTAACTTTTTTTCAGTGTACGTCGACGGTGGCTAAATGTTCTTCAATTACTGAACCCCTTTCTCACTTGATTGTTATCAGTGTTCCAATCCAATCAATATCTTTTTGCACCATTTAGATAAAAACTACTTTTGAAGCAATGCAATGATTCTAGGTCTCACGATCAAAAACAAGTTAGGGTTCATTGATGGAACTCCTTTGCAGCCTCAGGAGTTCTTGAATCATGGATCATTTGCGACAGATGTAGTACGATTATATCGATTAAATATACTTAAGGAATTTTCTATAGAAGTATTATTATGATGTTGGATCCAATGTTTAAAATGTTGGAATTGATAAAATTATATCGATTTTAACTAGACCATGTTGATGGATACTTTTGAAAAAGAAAAATCAGAGTTTTTAAAACACATTTGAATGAGTAAATAAACCGATTCTAATTTTTAAACATTTTAGTGTCTTTAGTGATATTTTATTGTTCATATTTTGTACATTACGTGAACTTTTCTATGATAAAATGAAAAAGTCAATTTGATCTCCTATCTCATGTTAGTCCCATTGAAATGTGAAAATACCACAACATTGATGTAATTCTACTACCAACGGTTGGAACAAGTTTAAACTATCATCCTAATCATTTCTTTATGAAAAGCGTTTAGGAGAAGGCATGTACAGCATAGATAAGAAACAATTTATTGATCAATGAAAAAGAAGAAACCCACAAGAAAACATTTCTAACTGAGGACTAAATAAGGCAAGCTAATGTGATTAGAAAGATGCTTATTCTTGCACCAACAAAAAGCAATAGATAAAACTTTATCCCATAAATCGATTAAAAGAGGAAAGAAAGCAAGCTTAAATACACAATCGTTGCGCTCGCACCAAGAATCCAAAAGAAAGCATGTAGAAGAGCCAACCAAATCAATAATCTATTGTTACATCTTCTATGGATGATTTTTATGTTAGTCTTTATACTGTAAGTTACTTATATGAAATCCTTTGATTGAATATAAAAATCAAGGTGCCCACTAGTTCACGAGGCTACATACATGGTTTTATCAAAGAAGTTTTCTCCAGCAAAGTAAAACTACTGATGGTTGAAGAATATGTTCTTGTTTCTGTTTTTAAAAAAAAAGTTGGTCGAAGAATATCTTCTGGGGTTGTCAGGTTTGATGCAAAATAGTTCAGTTGAGCTAAATGGGAACCGGTCAACGTTTTAGAGATTTAGAAGGCATGGTTTCCATAAAGATCTGACATGTCTAAGCTAGCTCCTTTTTAAGGGAATTTGTGTATATATATAAACAGGAGATTTTATCCATTATATAGCTATGATCTAATCTAATCCATACTAGTCCATACGTAGACGTATTCTCTCTTACAGGAAGTATTTTAGGAGCTTCAAAAGATTGAGCATTAGTATTATTTCTCCTATAAAGTGTACTCAAGAGACAAATGAATTTACCAGTGCCTCTTCACACAAAGATTTCTTCCAGTAGAAAGGGAAAGAATAGTTTCAGCAGTTTTCCTACACTTCAGTTGAATTTGGTGGATCAATCCCCACACCATTGTAGTAAGCTTTCTCTGCGTCAGCCAACCGGCTCCGAAAAATTTCCCATTCTTTTCTACACCTCTCTCTCACCTGTGAATGTCCATATTAAAGTTTTTAATATTAATTCTAAATAAGGTGGGAAGTGAGGGGGTTTGGAATACTTACCCCTTCCCATGGTGCCCTCCCATTTTCTGCTTTTCCCTGTTGGAGTAGTGTGAGAATAAGATCTTTGTAATGAAACAGTAAGGGTAATATCGAAAGCATCAGATTACCTGGTTACCAAGAGAAGGAACACTTTGGTGCACAATCCACTGAGCATCTACGACCCCTATTTTCTCATGGGCGGGCTGTTTTAAAATACCAAGTAGTGAATTTAGGGAAGAAATGAACATGTGAAATATAACTCAGGAAATTGAGATGTTTCGTACTTACGTAAACACATTTTCTTAGTGCAAAATCGAGTCCCCAACCATGAACCAAGTCATTCTATAATATCCACGAGGGAAAAATATTTTAGAACTAGCTAAAACTAGGTCAAGGCAATAGATCAAACTAAGCGGAAGAATCCATACTTGAATCAAATGCCAAACACAGCGCCATGCATCCCGGGAAAATACAGTTGCCATGATTTCAACAAAACTACATGCATGTCAATGTAAAATAAAAACTTTAGTGTTCCTGTTAAGTGTTAAGTCCTACTGAAATAGTATGAATTAGAGAAAAAAGGTGAAACAAGTACAAAAACTAAATAGATAAGATCATTGGTTGCATACGCTGCACAAGGTGGAAGATGTGGATCAGTGCACCAACCAGGTTTCTCCTCTGTCTCCCTGCATTTAACCAAAGAGAATCAACGATGAATCATGGCGGTATTTCAATAAAACTTGGATGTTTAAATGAACCATAAACGTGGAAGTTTTTTTTCAATTAAAAAAATGTTTTCCCCTTACTTGTGAACTTCACTGTCGCCTCTTCTTTTAGTCATCTGCCATGTTAGCCCTTGATTTGGTTCCAACCCAGGTTGCGAGATCTCCAAACCATGTTTCCTCACAAGTTTTATATATCTGGAATGGCCAGGAGATTCTAACTTAGCTTGGTTTTTCTCAAAAAATTAGAGACTAAGGTTTCAAACATACTCTTCTGCGTTAAAATGTTCTACTCCAAGATCCTCGTCCCAAACAAATATGTAGTCATATGATGCCACAATATCAGGATGTAGAAAACGTTTAGCATACCACCTAGGAAAGGAGTGTGCATAGTTAAGATGAGATGTACCAAATATAATTTGTTGCTACCTTCTATGGAAGATTATTTTGGTAACTAGTAAGGAGCTTAAAACTGACCATTTAGTTTGCTTGTATACACTCACGTGGATAGCCCGCTTCGACCACTCAAGATCTTCCCACTCACTTGCTCGTCCATCATAGTGAAACAACAGGATCGTGAAGTTCTCTGAGAACTGTCAACATATGTCAGATATGGAGAAATAAATACAATAAGACGCACCCCTTTTCAACTAACCTTTTTAACTGCTGCATCAATATTCTTTTTCTGATCAAAACCAACTGTGAATGTTACCAGATACTTTGGTTTGATGGCCAAATCCTGTACGTGAGGCCAACAATAATGGAATAATGGATTCAGTTTGAAAACTAGAGTGGGAATTTCAATTAACAGATGAGTGAAATATTTCACCAGTTAGATAAGGTCACACATGACGTCGCTTTTTCCTATTGATCTGATAGATACGTAGATTAGTGCTAAGGGTAGTTGGTTATGTAGGCAGTTAGATGGTTATAAATAGGAAGCTAGGGAGGGAAGAAAAGGGAGGATTAGTTTTGTGGGTAGTTTTTCTAGACTCTTCCTTGAGAGAGAGGATAGGCAGAGAGGGGAGTCTTTTATGTGTTCTTATTCAATTGATATAAACTCACTAATCCTCCCTTTTCTTCCCTCCCCAGCTTCCTATTTATAACCATCTAACTGCCTACATAACTAACTACGCTTAGCCCTATACTAATCTAGGTATCTATCACGATCTTATTTAATCATAATGATATCGGATGTGATAATCTCAAGTCTCAAGTTAATGCAACAAACATCCTTGTCTAAAAAGGAAAACATGCTGATCTTTTGTATTCCAAGAAATGCATACGCCAAACAGGAAACAGAGAAAAATATAATTCAAATTTTATTATTTAGGGGAAAAACTTATTGGGGGTCAACAATACTCTTTGATGAAATTTCCAGTCATTTCTACCATTGCAAAACACACGTTCACTAAACAAGTAGTGTTGCAGTTAAAAAAAGGTAGATTCGTGAATGGTGTCAAGCAGCATTCCACACACACACACACACGTATATAAATAGTAAGTAAATCCAGACCAAATTGGTCACTGTTTTGGCACCAATGAGCAACTCAGTCCTATGCCATAGTTCTCCAGTCTTTGTCAAATCTACATTTGGACTATCAATTCATTGGTCGAGTTTAAACCATGTAAGCTAATACAAGCGAACTACATTAAAGCTGTTCATGAGTTTCACACAGAAGATTATTGGGCAGGTAAGAGTTGCAAAGCTTTTGTAGTGTAGGGAACTAGTACCTCGCTTGGCATACCCCACAGACGCCGAAGGTTAAAATCAGATTCAGGCTCAACAATACCAGGTGGTAATCTTTCAGCTCCTCGGGGATTTGTAGGAACCCATATCTGCATCGTCGTCAATATTTCAATAGCCAGTTCTACCAGAAGAAATCAGAAAATATATACAAAAAGTTCTCAATAATGTCATCTCATGTCAAAGTAAATAAAGATATCCACAGTTATCCAATTTCCTTACCTTACAAGAAATCTTAATTTCTTCTCTAAATTTCAAAAAAAATAAATTAGTCAGTGTACCCCCATAGTTAACATCTTGTCAGTTTTACATCAATAATACATTTTTTATAGAACACAGACCATTAAACTTTTTCTGTGAAACAAATCAGAAAAATCTGATAAGTAAACTAACGAAAAAAATCATGCTTGCATTCTACAAGAAAACAATGTTTAGGTAAAAGATGCACCTTTGTTTCGTTCAGTGAAAATTGTGAGGAGATGCCTCTATTACCCTTCAAAGAAGACCAAGCATTCAAGAATGCTTCAGTGGAGAGGCCTGAGTACTTGTCCTCAATGTAAGTGAGATCAATAGAAGGAATCAGGCTGGATGGGAAATTTAGCTAACAAAATAAAAAATACAAATAATAAGGTTTCTTGTCCTTCAATAATATGCAAGCCAAATAATTATGAATGAAATTGAATGTATACCTAACACCGAAAATAAAATGTTCTACCTGGGATAATGAGAGCGTGGGAAAGGATACTCCTAAAAAGAAACCAAAAACACCTCCAACAAATGTTGTAACTAGAATCCTCATTATCTCATTAGGTTTTCTCATGTTTCCACTGCACAACATTACAAGTTGAAATAAATATTCTAAATGGGAGGAAAAAAATGTGTAAACCATCAATAACTACAATAAAAAACGAATATAAGAGCTTAGTTATAATCTAACCCGCGTATTGGGTTCACCATGATGTTCAAAAGCTTCAAGTTTCAAGCTAAATAAGAATATCTCTCTGAAACCTATTTAGTGTAGAAACAAAGAATGACATCCAGTATTAAATTTTGCAACTTCCAGAACTCCAAGCTTGGATCGGATGTCAACACCTTTATTAAAAGAAGCAAGTCTGAAAAGATAAACAAAGAGGGAAACTAACGAAATGAGCCAAAAAAAGCCAAATAATTAAACAACAAAAAGTTCGCAACAAAGCATCAAATTCACTTGCACCGCCAAACATTAAAAAAAAAAACTAAGATTAACTTCCAAACCGAAAAACGCAACAACAAAACCAGAAATAATCAACATACACTACCAAAGACATTAAAACTAATTCGGACGATGAACAAATCGGGGTCATCTGGGCAAGAAAAGCAGGAATTGACAAGCTCCATAATTAGAAATGAGAAAACATGGGCGAAATGATCAGTTTCTACAAAAAGAAGAAGTAAAGCAGGAAGAAGTGGGTTACCTGAAAATGGCGATCTACGTCGAGGAACAGGAGAAAGAGCGATCTGAATCTTGAAAAATCTAGAAAGCCATGAAAGGAGTGAGTTGTCGGTGAGAGAATTACAGGGAGGGGATGCAAATTTAGGAAATGATATGTTTAGAAAGGGAATTGAGAGAAATTATAGGTTTAATCTCCGAAGGAATCGAAGAGAATAGAGCTGAGAGACACTGTGGGAAGAAGTTTGAATTCGTCTTTTTTGTTTGCCTTAAAAATAAAATTTAGTTTTTGTTTTTATGTAACTCTTTACGTTAGCTGAGCTGTTGGAGGAGACGATGCCTTTCCATATCAATTCTCATATTCATAATAACTATATATTTTTGTTTACTCCTTTCAGGTTTCTATAAATTTGATGAACCCTCAACATGTAACTAACTATTTTAATTTGAAAATGAGAGAGTAAAAAATGATGAACGTAAAACACTAAAATTTGTACCAAATAATAAATATCGTAGCCTGTAGGTAGTTATTATAGGTTTAAATAATATTAAATGTTTGCTTTGTACAAAACTATGAAAATAGTACACCGAGAAAAGCATATATAGTTGAAAGAGAAATATAAACAAAAACAGAAACCTCTAACCACAATAAATGGAGTGATGAGAGGAGAGTTAGTGTAAGACCCCAATTCATAAATTGTGATAAGTAGGTATGAGTAAAAAGAGAAGTTATTCAATAATTGTCCAAAACTTTAACATTGTTTACCATTGAAATTAGTTGTTTATACTAACTTATGAAGTCTGTGGGTTAGCTTCAACTTTTTTTCAATTACAACTATCGAAATGTGGATCGAGTCTTCAACCTTTGGAGAGAAAATGTTATACTCTTATTACTTTCCTCCATCAATTTTCAGATGTAACATAATATGTTTTTAAGTTTTTTTGGACTAAATTATTAATTTAAAAGATGACCTTAATTAAACTTTGTACATAGTCTAAGATATCCCCAAGTTTTCAAAACTTTTAAAAATATCTTTAAATTTTTAGAAAGAATTTGATATCTTTACCATTAGTATCGAAACAATTTTCATCCAGAGTAATTTTTAAAAAATTTAATAATATTTTTGAAACTTTTAACGAAGGAGAAAAAGGGGTATTTTGAATAATTTAGCAAGCTTTTAAATTTTTAATCAAGTTTATAAAGTTTTTAAGTTATTAACTTTTAATAAATCTTAAAATTAATTGTTTGTACCTAATTTTTGTTTAAAAAATAATTTAGTCCCTACCACCCTTTCCTCAATTGAGGAATATATTTACTTGGTGTGTTTTTCCAAATAGAAACTATTGTTATTATTTTATCAACGTCCACAAAAATTGACTTCAAAGTTTCATTCCAACAAATAAGTTATAATTTTAAGAAATATCAAAAAACTCATAATAATAATAATAATGGTATATATAAAAGAGATGATAATAATAATGAAATTGTTTGATCAAGAACATTGATTTCATTGAATGAGAAGTAAAACCGTAGAATTGACTTTCTTGAAAGATAGAGACTGCATAGAAAAGCATTAAAGCTTAAGAACAAGTTAAATACCTATTTCAAACTTACGGAGTATCAAATTTTTATTCTCCTTAATAATTTATTCATTTTCTGTTTTTAGTAACTAATTCACTCTTTTTTTTTTAACAGTAAATTTGTTTTCTAAATTTTGAAGGAAAACTTAAAAAAAAAAGAGTCAAGTTACCAAAGGTGAAGTTAGCAATTGACATTTTAGGTGTTGCTTCAATCTTTTGCTCATTCTGTATTTTGAACCACCAGCTTTCTAATTCAAGCTGCCCAATCAATTTTGCTAATTTAGGAGATCTATAGATTTCTTTATTTCACCGTAGATTACAACCTCATAAAATATCCTTATTTAACCATAAATGATAATTTATTACAAACCTTCCAGTTGATATAATATTAGATTTTAGTTGGACCAAATAGATTTTCATTATATTAGTAATGACGTTAATTTTTAAGTTTATTTCTTTTTATTATCTACTATTGTTTCTATCAATCTTGGGTTAAAAAAATATTGAGTTCTTGACCAAATTCCAAATAAATAAAAAAAGCTAATTTTTTCAGTATTAGAGTTTTGACTTGATTTCTGAAAACTTTATTAAAAAATAGATAACAAATTAAAGATTTTGAGATAGAATAAATGTTTATCAAGAAATCGAACTGAGGTAGTTAGATTATCATTTACAAACTTCCCTAACAAGAATATACCAAGAAAGTTGTATGCGAATATTTACTCATGGATTGTGCAAGTTCTATTTTGGTTCATGATTTATTGTAATTATATGGTTCACCTGATGAAGAGATCAACTTCAAGAAACAGTAAATGGTCCTTTCAATGCACATAATAGTTTCGTTTATAATCATCACTGTAGGAATTAAGTTTAAGCTTTCTCAATATGTTCTTATCAATAGTCTTCTGACCTATATGAAGACTTTAGTTCGTTCAATAAACTCCAACCTCTATTTATAAATATTTATTACCCTATATGTTGTTTATTTTGTGCAATGACAAAATAGTGATGTAGTTGATCCTAAAAAAATTGGGGAAAAAAAACTTCCAGCCCACTCTATAAAAAGTTATTTGGTAAAAAGTGAAATTTCACATTAATCTTCTTGCATGACGAAAAAAAGAAAGTTATTGTCAATGTATCTCATTGATTTCGTGCATTCTGTCAAAAATGACTATCTTCATGGCAGTTGTATCGTTCCATCTTCATCTTCAGCAACGATCACCGGGGAAAGTCAATGGGAAAATGGCCACCGCAGCAAATATAAATATATTATCTGTAGATCGAAGCTTCCCAATCTTCATTTTCAACTGGGAGCCAAGGACTATAAAAGTATGTAATACTTGGTTTGGTTTTCCTACAAGGGTAAAAGTTACGTTTTACAGACCAGGTAAACAACCTTCAACTATAAATCCTCAGTAACCAAAAAGAAATCCAACTAATGAGGGAGAAAAAAAGAATAAATAGATTCAAGTTGAAGTGTTTTCCTTGAACCCCACCTCAATAAAAGTGTCTTTCATCTAAATAAAGAAACAAAATTTCTAGATGCGAAAGAAGCTAGAGAAGTGTAACTGTGAGAAACCTACTTAGAGAAATAGTAGGATTATTAGTAGAATACTAGGAAGATTATTAGAAGGGGCATGTTGGTAAATAGTTAGAAAGTTTGTTAGAGCTCTTAGTTATAAATAGAGGGAATGGGTTTGGGAGTAAGGTGTATAAAATTTTGTGGAATTTCCTCTGAGAAATGTAGGAGAGACTAGCCATCTTGAAAAGCTAGGTTATCTTGTTACTTTTCTTATGATATCATACCATATTTTCAGATATTTTAGTATTCAAGTGTTTGATCAATGTTTGTTCTTGAGTGTGTTCTTGTTAGGAATCTTAAAGTCTCTAAAGTGAAGAAAAAAAAAACAATTCTAGATTTGAAGTATAGGCCAATAAACTAAGAATGAGACTTGAGTCAATGCAATAAGATATGAGATGCTTCATTCACAAAAGGGAAATAAATTTACACCTACCTGAAAAATGCAGCAAAATCAAACAGTTGCTAATTCTTTCTCCCACAACTTCTTTCTTGCAATTAGAACTCTTTCTTCTACTTTGGAAAGAGCATCAACCCTAGGTTCCACTTCGGATAACCATCCATCCCATCTTAGGGCTGTAAAATACTTCCGTATGTAGTTTATGACAGAAGGAACATCTCGTATAATGACAAAGCCATCTGGCCTTAGAATCCGATCCATTTCAATTAATAGATCCTCCATACTGCATCCACGAACATTAATATCCGAAAATACAGCCCAAGCATGAAGAAGATCGTAGGTGCGAGGATATGTGGAAAATGCTTCACACCTGTAAAACAAAACCAAGGAATCTGGGTAAGCGAAGAACACAAACAGGATGGTAGCAAATATAAAGCAAAGTCGAATTACAAGTGAATACAACTTCCCAAATATTAAAACGTGAGGCCTGATGACTACAGACATTTTCAAATTAAGGAATAAGTGGATGCAACTACTTAAACAATGAAATGTAAAGCCTGATGATTGCACACACGTACATAAATCAGCTTTATCCAGGTGTTTCTCTTAAATTAGATGCTTGGCATATGTATTGTGCTTGCCTTAACTTGCTTTTCTAACGGTGTATTTCGGGTAAGGAGTAAAATTGTGAGGAGTAGTGAGTTATGTAGTCTAGGGATTTGTGAACTCATGGACCCACAATGTAAGAAGTTGATAAGATATAAAATTGATAATTTTTAGTAGCGGGATCCACCAACTCCTTGGGCCAGTTCACAATTTCTACCTCTTAACTTATTAGACCAAACACAATGTCAAGTGCAAGAAAAATCCAACAATTTTCAGCATTTAAAAATAATCAGGTTTGTAATTATGCTATAGTATGACAAGATCAAATCAGTCAAAATAACATATCGACTGGCAATGGGAGATACCATTATTTTAAATAATCAAGAAAAAGTTTAACACTACTAAATCCAACTAATATCATGGAAAAAGAAGTAAGAAGGAAAATATCAAAGTCAATTTTGAGAATGAGCGGGTAAAGTGCATACCAGTCATGAACAGTTCCTAATAAGCCTCTATCATAAACGATCTTCAACTTTGCAGATGAATTGATAGGAGCAACATTCATCACCCAGACATCTTTATTAATCAGTGCAGCAGCAAACCCCCCAAGATTGGAATTCATATCCATCACATTTCTGATGGAGTCCCTCTGTATGACTAATCTCATTTCTTTCCAATATTCTGCCACTCTAAGCTGCCAAACAGTCTGCATAAATTGAATCTTTCCATTAGGTTTCTAAAATATGAGGAAAAAAGTAAATAATGAAACATCATTTGTTGCTGCTAATGCTTAGAAACCATAGATGAGTTGACAAATGACATCTACAAAAAACTTACACTGTCTTCTTTGAATTCTTCTGCACTGACACCAACTTCTTCAAGACGTGGTGGAGCTGAAGTAAGTCTCTGTGGCCAAGGAACTAGTCCACTTCCTTTTTGCTTGTGCATCTCTGTTCCATTGATATGTTAAAAAAAGAATAATGTGAAAGAACGTCCAGGTGCACACAAGAAGTGAGCGAGAAGCTTGCAAAAAGAAAAGTGAAATAGACATACTAAGTTTATAGAAAAATTAAGGCAGAATATGGGAGGATCATTTAATGAGAAAACTCTTCAAAGAAAGACTAAAAGAGTGTGGCTAGAAAGCATTTGCACTCACTTGCAGAATATCGGGATATGCATGCTTGCATTGACACATTCCAAGTCAAATCTGAATCATCATCCAAATTACACAAGGGTGGAAGAGTTCCTGGATCTCTTTTCAAGTAACAGCTATTACTCATTGGCTTTCCCCATATGACAGTTTGATCTTTTTTGGCAACAACTTTCCAGCACATCCTTTTCAGGATATCATGCATAGCCATTCCAATCCTTCTATTTTCTTGATCATGTGCATAAGCTTCAGGAGAGGAGTACGCAAAATAACCTCCAGGTCTCAGTAACCTGTCAAGTTCTAATAACAGGATTCCATCTCTCTGTAGCCAATCAATTCGACAACGAGAGCAATGAGCCAACTCAAATGATCTACTTGGATAGGGGAGTCTCTTTGTTCCCAAAACACCAAGAGTTGATGGAATCCCTCTCTCAAGTGCAAATTGTATTTGGTTCTCGTGCACGTCATTAGGAGCCAGTGACATAGCAACAATATCATGTGAAAGAAGATATGCTCCAAAACTTGCAACCCCACAACCAACATCTAGGACATTCCGCAAATTTCCACCATTGTTGAGCTTATCACCAGGAAACTTAAGCATCTGACAATACTCACAACAAGAATTTAAGCATGAATCCATGTCCACACATTATTCATTTACTTGCAGAAAGAAGACTAAGCATAGAAATAAATTTTGACAGTTGGGAAGCTATCAAAATACTCGAATTTGAGACTACATTGAACTGTATTTGTCACTCTCTCTTTCAGTACAATACATCAAGGATTGACAACAGAGAAACAACTCACCCTTGCAAGTGCAATGATATACTTATCAGCTCCATAATGAAAATGAGTTCCACCTCCAGGAAAATTGATCTTATCCCCATTCACAACCATCCAGTTCTGGTCTGATTTTTCTTGTGCAAGGTGTGTATGAGGTATGTTAGCCTTCCACACTTCATCCCTGCTATTTGGCCATCTTATTGGGATCTGAAACTCTAGTTATAATTTTGTCGGGATCAAAATTCAAAATAAGCTTAAAACCCATCAATAAAAGCACCAAAATTTCTTCCCCTAAGTACATAAATAACCAACCTTATAACCAGTAGGAGGAGGAATAAGACAATTATAGCGGCGTTCAGGAGGAGGGCAATGCCGTTCATAATGCTCCATCAAACTCAAATTGAGCTTCAATTTCAATTGGTAAATAAGGTTTCTATCTAAACAAGGTATCAACTCCGAAAACCTTTCATCGCAGATCTAAATTAACAAAACAAGAATAATATCAAGCAAACAAACTTCTAAACTAAAAAAAAAAAAAAACAACCCACAAAACTAGTGATACTTACAGGTATAGACTGAGGGACTTGAAGACTCAGGTCTCGATGAGGTTCATGCAAATCATCGAAATCATGATTGGAAAGGTCACCAGCAAAAAGAGGATCAGAATCTTCCCCATCAGATCTGCGGGAGCTGGGAGCGAAAGAGGATCCATAATAGAGGCAAAGGAGGGCGAGAAGGATGATGAATCCGAGAAGGAGGAGTTTGAGTAAACGAGTGGAGGAAAGGGAGTGGGTTTTGTGCTTCATCACTGCAACAACAATGGGGGAATCAATAAGAGTGAAGATTCAGAGAAATGGAAGAAGAAAAAGGTGAAGAGATTCAGATTGGGGAAGAGATTGGGTATCAGCTAAAGAAGATTAAGAAGAAAGTTAATTCATAGTGTCCATCGTATTTTCGGCATCGCCAGAGGGCCCAGAACTGTTAATTACGTCAAACTTTTCATTAATTTCTTCTTCTTCTTTCTTACCATATCATTATATAAATTCAAAGTACGGATCTATTAGTGGCAACCACATGTCATATCTCAAATTCGGCTACTCACACCATCTATGCTAATCTCTTCCACAACTCTTTATGTAGTTCCTATCTTTCTTCATTTTTACTACTAACTTAATTCATCATTGTTGAACTACATTTCTTTTGATTAAGTTTTTCTTTTTAATTTTTAAATTATTTATTTGAGATTGTCGCATATTTAACAATTAGATTCAAAATAATTAACTATAGATCAACATTTTAAAAATTTTATAAATATAACAAAATTTACCAAATTCTATCCATCATAAAGTCTATTTATTATTTACTTCTTAAACTAAAATAGTTTACTTCTCATATATATATTATTATAACTTAAACTAAAATAATCTACGTACAAAATTGTTGTAACCTACCATTATAATAATCAACATTTTGCCCCTAAACACTCTCTCCGTGTTTATTTTGATCTGTACTTTTGATAAAAAGTAATGTTTTGATTCCTTAAAATGATACAAAAAAATTGAAAAAAAAAATACTTTTAAAAAGTAGAAAGAGCAAAATACTTAAAGTTGAGGATCCAAATTAACCTTTTGAATATATATATACACACATATATACATCCAATCAATCAGTTTAACAATTTACCTAAAAATTTCATTAAATTTTAATAATATTATTTACCATATATACTAATAAATTACCATAAATGGTAAAATAGTTAATGGTTGTATTTAAAAGTATAAGAATTAAATAGTTTAAAGACTAAATTAATTGTTACTATGATTAGTTTAGGCACACAAAATTATTTTTTGTTGACCCTCTGATGAAGTACATTGAAGCTACACCCACCCAACATTCTCTTGATTGATGATAAACATTTAGATTAGTTGAGTTGAAAGTAGTTTTAGTTTTTAGTCCAATTATAAAAAATCAAGGAAACATCGTGTTTCCAAAGGAGAAAATACTACTCTAAATATTTTATTTAGTAAATAGCATGTAGTCTAAATGACTAGAACACTTATAAACCTAAATGTTGTAAGATTAGGTAGATTGTTTGTATGCGTAAGTTCAACCTAAATTTATAGACATAAAAAGAAAAATGGAGTGTAGTCCTTCCCTGAACTCAATTTAGTGTACTCTAACCAAAACATGAATAAAGTTTAATTAAATTAGAGTGATTATTGGTTGAATCATAAGTTTGTTCATAAATTTTAAGGGTAAAAAATACCTAACCAATCTCTATCAAATAAGTTTTCAAGCTTTCCTCAATCTGAGGATAACATTATTATCTCAACCTCCATCCAAATGGTAGAAGTCTTAATTTTAATCTCCACTCATTATTAGAACTAAAAAAACCAAAATGGTGTTTAACATATATTTAGCATACTCAATAACTTTTAAAAACAATAAATCTTATTAAATATAGTTGTGACAAAAAAACTTATACTACATTATTATTGTAAATATTTCATAAATTATGGATCAACCGAATTCTCCAGTTTGATCTCACTTTTTGAGTTCACTTGTGTAAACATTACTTACACTTGTATTGTCATCTCGAAGCAACTCCTCGTTAGGTGTCAGACGATGGCATGAAGTAGATGGACATCATCCTCCTCTAACGACACTTGATGACTCTGCTTACCCTGCTCTTTAAATTAACGTTAAACAAAAATATATAACCTGCTGGATCAATAAAAATGTAGTATATTCTAAGACATGCAACATCAGACTCAACCTATAGACAAATTGGATTATTAAATATGATATAAACATGTAAAATTCGGAGAAGACGACAATACCAAAACTACTACATACAATCTTAGCTCACTTAGTTATTTACTAGTCTATTGCAAACCACAACTTTCTTAGCTCTTCACTGTCTTAATCAAAGACCGAATACATGAATGGAAATGAATATACACAAAATAATTCAAATTTCTAGTAGAGTAGACAAGATGTAGTTAGGCACTAGAACCACGATCTCCACTTGAAAAAGAGAAACATATTGAAAAAGTGAGCTATAAAGTTCCATACCTTTAAAAACAAAACTTGCATATAAATCATCGTGTAATAGATAAACTTAGCAAAACATTTTAAGTTTCTCAAACTTGTTTCTTAAACTTCTCTTTTCTTTTCTTCCTATACTCTAACTACCTTCATGATGATAACAACTCTAGGCATCACAATGCCTTATCTTGTTATAATTTATCTGAGATATGGGAAATCTAGACGTCCATAGGGCCCTCATCTCTATCTAGTCTAGGTGATAGAAACTCTAGGCATCAACTGGACACCCTCATCACAAGACCTCTATGCATAGGACAAACTCCCCCATAGAGTTACTATAATTCCAGAATATCTTAGAAATAGACTAAAACATACTCAACAGTCTCGCACATGAATGACTATACTAAACTAGAATAGCATGTTTATATAAATCTTTTACGTTAAGCAAGTTTCAAATTTGTAAAACTAGTTTTGCTAGCTAAAAGATATCTTTTAACTCTTTGAAACTTATTATAACATGTTGGCTTATAAATTCATTAGTAAACTCATGCTTTAGAAAATAATCATATAAATCAAATATAGCTTAAACATTTATTTCAAAGCATGTTCTATACATCAACTTCGAAAAACGCGTTTAGAACTTAAATTGAAATTCATTTTTGTCACTCATAAACTGATAGCTAAATCCTTGGTCTACATATTCACTTGATTTCTTCTTGGCCTGTAAGTTCAAATCACAACCAAGTAGTCAACTTTCTAGTTTTTGTTAAATAAAAAATATCTTTATGCAAGAAAATCAAACTATGCGATATAGCTATGATTTAAACGCTAATTCTTTATGTAATGCGAGAAAACTAAGTTATGCGATATAGCTATGTTTTCAACGCTATGTAAATAAAAACTTAAGAGTCCTTCGTGCTTTAGCTTTTCAACTATGTAATATTGATCATGACTATGTGATAACATGAGTTGTGCGAGATAGCCATACGAAAGGTTATAACATCTCACCGTATATATTAACATCCTAGACGAGATGGTCAAATATGATGAGAAATATTAAAGTCATGATTTTTATCACATGATTAAAAGAATCAAACATTTTATTATTGTTTAGCATTTAATAAGTCAACATAACCCCTCCATAAATAAAATAAAAAAAAGGTTATAAATTAATTTCTCAAAATTAATTTTCAATTGATTTCCTCCCAATATATATACTTTCCTCATTCTTTCATTGGGTACGCGCGCGAGAAATTTTCATAACCAATAAAAAATTATCTCTAAAACTTATTCTTTGAGTTTACCGAGCATTAGTAAGTGTTTATTTGAGTATTGAGATTTCAATTGATTTCTATGCAAAATCTATTGGAGAACAAAATATTGTTTTATCCTAGAAACCGATGGGGCTATAATTTTGTTTGCACAAAAGAGGAGAGCCGTAAATATTTTAAAGACAGTGATATGCGACTCAGCCATCTTCTAATCAATTTCTGTTTTTGAAGCTTTACGATCACTAGGCGTTTTGTCAACTTGGCAAGATAATCAATACGCGATTTGATCACATGAGGAACGGTACATTAAGCGAGTTAAAGGACAAAGTGCAACAACAGTTTTCCCCGTTCATTCTATGATGAACGTTAATGGCATACATAAGATGTCATCTCAAATTCTAACTTTGAGGGAAATCTTCCATTTAGGTTTTACTTCCAGATTAAACCTCCAACAACAAAAATTCATAACTCACTCAATACTTGACCAAATCGAGTGAAATTTGTGGCAAACTCTTTGTTTTTAAATTCTTTACAACTCATCTGAAGTTATGAAAACCTAAAAGCGATGGATTTTTCCAAAATTTCCTAAAAACAGAGACTGCTCCCAATTCTGATTCCTCTTCTTTGGTTCAAACAGGGAACTTCTCCAAATTCGTGTATAAAACCAGTGGTATGTCTTTCCCTTTAATTTTCATCACTTTCTCATCAGATTCAACTTAAGATTCCTTCATAAACTTTGTTATTAAATTGTAACATCTTTCTAACCTGATAAATTTCGACTTCTAACTCCTCTTCTATAGCTCAGAAGCATAAAAAAGATAGACTGGTATTGGAGGATCTAAGCTTTTGTTGTGTTTGCTAATTTTTCACAAATTGCTTCAGCTTCCCGAGCACCAATCCTCAAGGCAACTTAGAACCACCTTCTTCAAGCTATTTCCTCCATTTTCTCCAAAGAAATCAAATGAAAAAGAAAAAGATGTGAAAAAGAGTCAAATGAATGCCCTAAAGTTTCTGCTCTTTTTCTTCTCTTTTCTCCTTTCTTCCTTTCTCTTCTTTTTTATTTCCTCTTTTCTTTTCTTTTCTTTTAAACATCCATGCCTTGTGATTCTCCTTTCCTTTTATTTTTATTTTTCGGAAGAAAAATCAGAGTTTTCCTTTGAAACTTACTGATGTGATACTGAGTTAGCCATTAGTGCAAAGAGTGTACAATTCCAACTTAGATCAGAACTCTTCTTCCAAACCCACTTCCCCTTGAGATTGTCAAATCCTAGGTTAACATTTTGTCCTCTTAATCATGCAAATTGACAAAATATTTCAAAGAGAAAAAAAAAACTATAGTTATTGTTACATGTCAATTTTTAGTTCTATCTATAATGCTCTAAATTTCCAAATTTATTTGCATTATGTCTCACAGTCCATTTAAAGATTCAATTTCACCTCTATATAAAGAAAAACTTAGCATCCTAGACGAAAGAGGCACACTTCCAAATTGAAACCACAATTGAACACAGCCGAATTATAGAAAACAAATAACAAAATAGAAATTGCTCCCATTGTGTTAGCCTGTACACGTTTATACTAAAAGAAAACTTTGTACCCATAATTTTTAAAGCTTATTTGGATGGACGACTTCCTAAGGACTTAAAAAAATGCTCTAGAAAAACAAGTTTTTTAAACACTTAGAAGGTCAGAAGATCAGTAAGATGCAGATCAGTAAGATTGCATCGTGACGTCAAATTTGGAACTAGAGTTCTTCAAATTACTCAACTATGCAATTCAAGGGCCAACTCAGATGGTATATTTGAAGAACATAACCCAAACATCTATGGACAAATGGATTCAGACTGGACATATCAATTAAGGAATAAATTACAAAGAATTTTAGCGACTTCAGTAGAGCTTTATCCTGGTGTGAATGGTGCTCCTGCATATCGGACATGTCTGGAGATCTTGTCCACATTCACAACACGTCTGTAATGAAAAACAAGCACATGAACATTCAGTATTCAAAGCATTCAAACTTGGATTTGTTGATTCATGTTGTCTGTCCATAATAGTTAAAAGAAATTGCCATATAGATCTCACCTGGTGTCCACAGCCAAAAGCCATGTCCTTTGGATTGGTCAGGCAAATGGGGCAGACCTGTTCAAGATCAGTATAATGTTAGCCATTTCACAGCGGAAGGGTTTTTGTTGGCAACTTATCGACTGCTATTGTTGGACTTGCACATATTCAGAAGAAAATGAGAATGAAATTGCATTAAAATATCAAAAGAGAACTATTAAAAGTCATAACCATTCTAGAGTCTTCCCTCCAGTCAAGAGACTAAACCATGTTTAACCAATTGAGCTATCTTCGGGTTAACATTTGAGAGAGTTTTCTATTTTGTCTCTATGATATTGATAATTTTTCTAGTTTTCCTGATCTTAACAGTATCCTTAAATTCAGGGGATGAAGGGTCAGAGAAGGAATCAAGCGGTAGCACGACCACAGCTGATCGTGCTGAACTTGGTTGAGGAAACAAGTTCAGAAATCTAATGTGGGGAAGCCAGGCTACGGCTTTCATTAGTTGGATTGAATGATGGGTAGACAAACTTCATGCATAGTTTAACATCTAATTTAGATTTTTAGAAGCATGCCTACTAGATCACTCTGATGGAGTAGTTTGGCTCTCCATCTCAACTTTTCAAGATAAAGATTTTAATCAAGCTAGTTATTGTTGCTGTTTTTTTTTTATATAGGAGTTAATTTTGCTATTCTGTGGAACTATTGGTTGCAAAAAAACGAATGAATACATTCTAACGTCTCTCTTTACATGGGTGTTAGTTCTTTGTACAGTTTCGTCACCCTTCATAGACAACTGCTTTTTTCTTCATATACATATACACACACACTACTCTGAATCAAAAAATAAAATTAAAAAAATAATTGCCAGAAGGCCCAGAACACAAACACCTTTTACACGTTAACAATTATGCTATATCTAAACCACAAAATCTAGAAACTAAAAGGAGGAAAAAGAAATATACCCGATGATGGGAACTTATGCATATAAATGTCTTGAACATGATATTAAATAACATCACAAAAGTTTCTTGCAAAAACAAATATACTTAACACCAAAAACAGTAAATTGTTGCACAAGGCGAAGCAACAAGAATGCACAATTTGAATTGAAGTTGAAGTGCAATTAGTATTCTTTTCGCACTATTCACTTTTCACGAAAACGTCCTTTTCTTTCAAGCTAGAAATTACCCCCACTATGAAACAACTATTGCATTATAAGCTAACATGTCAGGCAAGATTAAAATTTAACCGACCTGATTGTCATAAGTTGAGCTTGCTACAGGAGGTGCGGTACTAGTAGGAGTAGGGTTTCTGTTTACAGAGAAAGAAGGCACACTTGGCTCATAACTGGAAGACCAGGTAGGCTTTGAATTACTAAAAGATTTTGAACTATTAAGAGAAGCTGCACCGTAGACTGGTGGAGGAAGTGCAACTCTCTGAGGAGATACACCCTTGCGACCACTGTTCCAGTAAACAAAAACGTTATTAATGGAAAAGAACGAGAAACATAAAGAACATTTCTGAGACCCATTTCTAAAACATTCATAAATAGGGTCAAAACTGTCTCCATCTAGTTTTATATCTGCTAAGGAAAGATAATTTGTAATTCTGTATTTATCACTTCTTTTCATTTCATTAAAATAAAATTCTCTTCTCATAAATTTGAGTCAAAATATTAGAAGATATCAAAAACCTATTGACGAAAAAATAGCTTCGGATGAGCCAAAAAAAAGAAAGAAAAGAGGAAGTAGGCCCTTACCCCAAAATATCAAGTTCTATTGTAGCTTTGTACTGGGAAGGAATCTCCATTAATGCTGCAAGAGCAAACTCGGTTTCTTTCCGAGACGTGGGTATATTCTTTGACATAATTTCTGTGAAATTTACAAACTAGACACACAGAGAGAGAAATGATAAAATGAAACAGAACCTTGATAAGAGAGGAAGACATATCTGCAATGTAAGCATCCATGAATACGAGTGTATGTATACATATATCATTTGCATATGTGGGCACACACAAATAGGTATATCTGTATGCTATGATGGATCCAAGTAATCGTACTAACCTGAAAATTATCAAATGCACGTGATGGGATATTGTCATCAAATTCTCTCATCATATCCCAGGGGCCATCTCCAACTCCAACTAAAACAATTGAGAGAGGGAACTTGCTGCAGTGAAATGAATGCATATATTATTATCATCAATCGAACACAAGTGAATAGAGCTATAGAGTAACTAGGGGAGCAGAGGAATGCAAGAACATCATTTTCACCTTGCTTCAACAATGGCATCAACAGTCTTCTGTTCCTGTGGACTAAGCCTCCCACGTTCTGTATCTACACTTCTAGTCACCTGAGCATATGGGAACACATTAAGAAGACATGAAGAAGCAAACAGATGATCTAATCCAATGGCTTAAACACAAGTCTAAGCAACAGTTAGACGAGGCAAGAGCATAGAGATTATTGGGTAACACTAGGATTCTTTTTCCCTTTTTCCTTGCATGTCTGCTAGAAAGACGGAAATCAAAGAACCGTTCCCTTGACATTCTACAAAGATGGGGTAGAGCTGGTCCAAAGGCTCGCATTAGCATGTTCACCACCAATGTAAGAAGAAAATTATGAAAGGCATCTATAATCTCAAACTCGTGAAGAGATAGGTAGTTCTATTTGGCTCACAGGCGAGCTTGTGTAAATTGACCTAAAAAATGTGGATTTAAAATGCAAGTTTGCTCAGTCTAAGGTATGGTTACTTAATCTTATAGGTTACACAGACTCAAGTTTAAGATATCCACCCTTTATGGTACACACTAGTTCACAAACGCACAAACCAGACACAGGGTTAACTTATTACGTGAAAGACTCAAGACATTTCCGACTTAAGCATAGTAGACTTCATAAGCAAAACATCCCAAGAATGTTGTCGTTCTATTAATTTTTATTATCATAGAGCTCTGTACATGCTGACAGGGACAACACCATATTCTTTTGGCTCTAGGGACGTCCCTCTACATTTCATTTTCCACCCTACATTTTCCTTATAGAAACTACAGAGTAGCAGCAGCCAGTAGTGATAGTAGTAGGAGTAGAAGAAGAAGAAGAAGAAGAGAAGAAGAAGAAGAAGAAGAAGAAGAAGAAGAAGAAGAAGAAGAGAAGAAGAAAAAAAGGTGCTCGTTTAACCCCTGCTGTCCTAATACCTAACCAGCATATCAGAAGCAGGGAATCGGACATTCAGACCTACCTGTCCATCTGCAATTATTAGCAAAACATGGTACTGGCCACCACTCTGCTCGACAATGGTCATGGCCATTTCAATAACAGGTGCAAATGAAGTTGGACCTATCACAAAACCCGGATTAAATTCCATATAAAAGAGAGAGGTCCTCAAATATAAGAAAGACGCGATAGATGTTCACAACAAACCTGCAAGTCGTAGATGTGGGGCAATTTCTTGATAACGATTTAATACTTCTTCAAATCCATTGCAAAACCTCTCCTCTTCTGGGAAGAAACTGAAGACGTCTTGATCATGAGTTGACGCTGCCAATTCAGAAAAGTGAACACCAAAGTTCTTTAATGATAAAAGAGCTTTGCAAAGAAAAGAAAAGATACCAACCATCTCCAAACCCAAAGCAGGGAATTAAGTTATCATCATCAAAAGCAGCTAATGTCTTTCCAATAATTGATATTGCCTGTTGATAAGGATTTGGCTGGTCTCCAATGTGATGTAGACTTCGTCTATTAAACGACCTTGCGCCTATTTGAAAATATAAAGGTCAAACTAGAATGTCCCACCGCAAATAATAGGTCATATTTTGCAATTTTGGGCACAAAAATTAATACTTCACCTGTCCACTCATTGCTCTTGGTGAAATCAATGCCAACAATAAGATTGGAAGACTCAAGGCCAGCACGCGCAAGAGCTTCTGTTACCTGAAAGGACAGAAGATTAGAGGTGGGCTCAGTACGATGACGCCTTTATTTCTAAAAATTAAACTTTTTTTTTTTATCAGTATCTCCTATTCAAGGAATACTTTTGAAATCTGAGCTCCAGAAGATGAAAAACAGGTTTCTCGAAACTTGTTTTTTATTCAGTTTTGAAATTTGGCTCGAAGTACAAAGCTAGTAAAGGAGAACAAAAAACCAAAAGCACAAAGCTTTCCCTTTCCCCCAAAAAATCCTATGCAAATCCATCATTCTCCATTCCATAGAGGTAAAATATGTATCAAACCCTAAACCATTTAGAAATTACCTCTTCTAAAGAATTGTAATTATCAGCAATCCGCGAGTATCTTCTATCCAACCTCCTGCCATTATCAACATTCCCATAGCACTCTTGAGACGATGTATAATACTGCTGAGAAGGATAGGATTGCTGAGGCACATAACTTGGCGTCTCATGTCCATATGACGATTGAGCATACCCACCACCACCCCACGAGGAAGAAGAAGTTGAACGATACGGCGAGGCCTCTTTTGAACTTTTGGCCCCCATCAAGCAGAATAAAGAAGTTTCTGCAAAAGAACCCAACAAAACCCTTCTCTATGAATATCAATGCAAAAATATAAAAAGAAATTGTATGCAAATTAAAAAATTCGATCTGCAATAAATTGTTACAAGTTACAGAAGAAGAAAAGGTATACATCTCCACTGCAGACGCGTGTAGGAATTGAAGGAAATGTCTGGGGAAAAATTGAATTGGAAAGAACGTATTCAAAAATCAAAACAAATGGCGGCACCTATGACTTGTTCACGCAAAACCGTGAAGCCAAGCCGACTCAAAAGATAGACTTATCTGTTAAGTTTCTTCAATACCAAAGTCTATAGTCTGCAGACAACTCAGCCATATCCCTTAGTTTACCAACAACGAAAACAGCCAAACATAGAAAGTAAATAAACACAAAATTCACTCACCACGAGCGCAGCACAACCTAAACAAAAGTAAAGAAACCCCCCAAAAAATCATTAGTGGGCTTGTCTAATTTTTCATCAAAATTGAGCTTTTCTCCCAGCATTGCAAATTTTCAATCACTTCAAGCCTATAAACATTAGATAATCGAACCCCAAATCCCAAATTCTAAATAGTTGCAAAAAAAAAAAAATGGAAAAAAAAAGAAAGATGCATTACAATAAACACCTTATGGGCGATTTCTCAGATTCGATACAAAACATAACAAGAATACCTCAGCAAGAAGGAGATGGAAATAGAAGCATCTTGAAAGAGAATAAAATGGTTGAAGGGGTTGAAGAGCTGGGTTTCAATGGCGGATTTGAAGCAAAACAGTGGAGTTTTGTGGGGGTTTCGGTTTAAGCGGAGCACATGATTGATTGTTGAATGTTGCGTCTAAAAATTAAAGAAAAATAAATAAAGAATTAGGCATTATTGAAGACATCCGACGGCTTTATAATAAAAAGTTGAGAAACTTTAGCGCAATTTTAGCTTCGTTGAAGTGGGTATTACCCCATTCAACATGCTTGCCACCATGAGATCTGCTGATTAGGACACTTTGGTCCTATCAAAGTCTTCCTTCCTTTGGAGATACCCTCCCAACAATATTTATCTTGACAGGGAATCTTAAAAGATTGATATCCAAATATCATTCTTAAATTGTTTTCTTTTTTCCAAAACCTTTTCATTCTTTAACTTAAATTTTCATATAAAAAGTGTATTTAAAAGTATAAATTAAATATTAAAAATGTGTTTAAAATTATTTTATAGTTATTAAAATCACTCAATCTTTTACTCAAAACACACGTGAGTCATTATTTATATCCGATACATTTTTTCTGTTTATAACATGTCGATCGTTTTATTTTGTGACAACAATGATGCAGTTGTAAAATTTATAGTTTAGATATTTTCTTTAAAGAAGAAAAACACTTCTCTTCCATTAAAGACTAATTCATTAAATTTTGAAAATAAGAGTTTGACTAATTTCGACCCATCACGAAATGTCACTTCATTTTTTAAATTAATGACGATGTTAGAAATCATTAAATTTGAGACTGATTTTAGGTTGATATGTGTTCCAAAATAAAATCGAAAACAATAATTTGTTGGATATTCTAATAATGTAAATTGTCTTCACCACAACCATGGGATTAATTAACAAGCTAAGTTCGGTTCGTAATTGGTACCCTCAAGTTTAGATAGTTCAAGGGTTTGATGATTCAAATATTACTAGATTTCAACAAATTGATCATCTCTTCACAACCTACAAGCAAGAGGTTGATTCAAGCCGGTCAACATAGATAAATCCAAGTTGATCAAAAAGTCGTATTTTGATTCAAGTCAACAACCCTCATGATTGTATTTTATGCATAATATGGAAGAAATCAAAGGATAATTTTTTTTTATATTACACGTCAATAAAATTAAGTTCATTTTCACAAATTAAATTTGATTGTCGAAGTCTCGTGTATATTTCTAATTAGTTAGAAAGGGTTGAAGTCAAATTTGAAAAAGGCATTTGACTTTCATATGACAACTATAGTAAATTTGTAATTTGGAAAAAACACCACTCACAAGATAAAAAAATGGCCAGATGAATGAGATTCTTATCACACAGGTGTTGCCACGTTCCCGAAACGACACGGAGCGGCCGATGTCCTTAAAATGGTTAGTTTTAAAACAAAACAGAAGTTGTCATCAATCTTTTTTACCGTGTGATTGAACACCAAAATAAAGTAAACAATTTTTGAGAACATACGGTCTGCGAAAACTAGAGATGAGTTCGGGAGTCATTTGTGTATGAAAAAGATATTAGCACCCCCACAACACCTGTTTAGAAAATGGTAGCCAAATTTTAAATCTTGAATTGAATTGAAAATATTCTTTAATTTCTTTATAAAAAAATCTTTAAAAAAAATCAATCTCTTGTTTTACTATTCATTACTCCAATATTTGAAGCAACGATCTCATCAAATAAGTGGAGAGCATTACATCAATTGGATTATATCGAAGAAAATTTTCTCACATCAAGAAAGTGAAAAATTATTACAATTTTCCGTCGTAATTTTAAAAACAAGATTCTTGTTTTAAAAAACGAAAAAGTGATACGTGTACCAAACACACCCATTTTTTAAAAAATTAATTTAAAAAAAAAAAACAGAAAACAAATTAGTTACCAAACATTCCCCTAAAATTTGGCTTGGCATTTAGGTCATCATTATGGATAATTTACAAATGAAGAAATTCGGGAGGAGAAAGCCGTGTCTATAGCTTAATTTTCAAAAACAAAAACAAAAATTAAGCATATATATATATATCTCAAGAATCGATTCAGATGTGATAATAAAAATATTGAGCAGAAACATTATGGATGGGTCAATTTTAAATTTATATCCATAAACTTTATAAACAAATATTAAAATTTGAATAGTCTACTTGAATTAGAGTATTTTTAAAAGAAAAATATACATATTATTTAAATATTTTCCAAATAATATTTTCTCTAATTGGTCATTTTCATTTATTTCAAATGTAATATTCAATGTCCTGAGAAAAAAAAAAGACAATAAAGATTAATTAGTGTAATGAACACTCAAGATCATGAATAGTCTTCAAAGACTTAATAAAATAAGACTAAACCCAATCAAAGGGAAAATAATATATATCATTTTATTTTATTGGGTAAATTACAAAAAAGAAGAAAAAAAATGCCTCCAAACCAGTTGCAATTACATGCTTAAACTATTTACGGTAAAAGTTGGATCCTTACATATTTTTTTCAAAGTGTTAAGTAAAATTAAACCGTTTGAATAAGAAGTTTGGGACTAATCACAAATTATCATGTTATTTACTAAATTTATGACAAAAAATCAAATAATTAAATTTGGGACTAAATAAAAGTTGACATGTGTCCCAAACTAAAAATGAAGACATAAATTGATCAATTTTAATGATGTCACATGTTTTCATTATGACCATTGGATCATATTAATTATTTTGGTTCAATTAAATATTGTTTTCTTAGGCTAAAGTTTAGTTTGTGCAAAAAAAAAAAAAAAAAAAAGCTTTCATTTAGTCCAAATGCTAAATAACTCAAATTCATGTGGTTGAACTCATTTATTTGATCCATGGACCAAATAAGTACAAGCTCACAAAGTCTACCAAATAACTTTATAAATATAAGAGTTTACCGAAAGTTTTTACTCTAGAAAGTTTGAGAAAATTCTCCTAAGAGCCAGAAGACTTCCTAACTCCTAAAATGAATTGCCCTCGAAGGTTGAAATTCCTTTAAAGATACAAGAACATCACATGTTTTGTTTTCTCAAATCAAGCGTAAGCATCTAATCGAAAGAGAATCGGATAATCAAATTCTAGAGATTGAACCACATCACATCAAATCAACATAAATATAACATCAATACAAGTTCTACTCTACGAATTAAATTTATCCAGAAATCTCGTATGAACATAGACCTTTAAACTTACATAATTATATTAATTGTAATATTTGTATAAGTTCGTGAGTTTAGTTTTATCATTGATGAGTCCAATTTCTACGATTATTGTAAGTTTAAGGTTCAATTTTTACAAACTAGGTGAAATTATAACTACCAACATGCTTGAGGAGTGAATTTTACAACTTATCAACTTTAAATGATAAAGTTATGTCAATTACTATTTTATAACTATGTTTGTTTTAACTTTAAAATAATAGATAAGATCATATTGATAAACAATAAGTTAATGAGAAAACAATTCTAAATATACATACATACTAGTATATAACCATATGAATGGGGAGAAACTTTTTGTTTCCAATTTTGTAATATTTTAGTTCATTTAGTCGCTTTTCTATTTTGGTTTTATTGTAATTTATATTTTAACTTTATTTTTAAATTTGAAATTACTTATTAATAATTACTAAACTTATTGTTTTATCTTTCAATTTTGTAAATTTCATTTTTAGGGTTCACACAATTTAATTATTAGTGACAATTTTAAATCTACCTACAATTTGTCATTACCTAAATTACCTACAATTTGTTGCAATTTTCTTTTAATTTAGTTTTTTTTCTTTCTTTTATCATTTACGTTTTATTAATAAAAATGATTTCTAATTATTAATTATCCTATTATCGTTAAATATAATCAAATGGGGAGAAAGTATAATATCAAATGTTTTTATCTATTTATTTTTAAAAAGAAAACCACTATAGAATTTATGATTTTATCTTCCATTACAATTGGAACTTTAGTAATTTTGCAATATATTTTCTAAAATTTGTTTCCTCTTGATCTTTTTTTTACACAACCTGTTGCTTTCAAAATTTATTTTTTAATTTAAAGAAGGATAGATAAGATTTTCATATAGAACTCATTAAAATCTTAGGTTTTAAATACAAAACAAAAATCTTTAACATTCTCATATTTCCCCTTTTTCTTTTTATGTTTAGAATTATTTTCAATGTTTATTAATTCGTAGTAAAAATTTATTACTTTTATAATAGGAAAACTAAAACTAATTAAAATTCTCACTCCTGCAACTAATTACTATATATATAATAAAAGCAATTGTGTTTTATTTATTTTTCCTTATGTTGAGGTTATGTTTATTTTTTTTTTCCTCATTGTATTTTTTCTTCTATATTCAATGATATAGAAACAAATCTTTAATAATTAATCTACCTTTCTTATATCCATTCTATTATTTTAGCATTTTCTTTTTACTTCTTTTATTATCTTTGCCTAAATTTTCAAAGAGAATCTAAAATAATAATAATAATAATAATTGAGAGATGAATGTGACAAATGATGACAGTAGAAAAAAAGTTTGAAATATCATGTATCACATGCATGTGTTAAGTACTAGTATATATTTGCTAGTTAGTTCCTAATATTTTATTTAATTGGTTTTTCAATTTTGTTTTATTATTTGAAAAGTTTACATTTTCAATTATATTGTCACACACTCATGGGTGAAATGTTAAAGTTGGCTTTATCATAAGCTTTTATTATATGGTTTTTGGTGTTTCCAAAAATCTGTGTATAAAAAGTTTATGTATGTCAAAATTAAAGAAGAAGAGTAAAAAATTCTACCAACTATTTAAAATGTTTCTCCAAACATACTCTTAACACTTTACATTTTAAGTTTGAATTTCTTTTGAAAATTATCTATATAATAATTCATTTTTTACGATCTAACATTGAATAATGGACAGAGTTTCCGCCAACGGGAGGATCACATGCAACTGATTTCTTCAGTACAACAGTTTCCAAAGTATCACCATCAGCATTGACTACCACGATCTCAATATCAGTAACATCTCTTGAAACCAAATAGGAAGCATCCACATACACCCCACAAACACGTTCAGGAATCCCAAACACAACAGAAATATAAAGTTGAATGTTTTTAAATTGCTAATGATACAATATTCTTGAAATCTAAAAATATAAAGTGCTATTAAAAATAAAATAAAGAAATAATACATAAAACTAAAAAACATTGCAAGTTCATCTACACATTTGCAATTTTCGAGTCAGCCGAATGGATGGCCCAAAACTTGGGGAAAATGCAGAATTACCAGTGTTTTTGAAAAAAATTGTCGAATAACTCATTGGTTGACATCAAATTTAAATAAAATTACCAAAATACATTTGTACACACAAAAAAAGTAGTCTCACTATAGCCCGTCTAACTTGCTTTCACCCTTCTTGCTCATCTCTCTCAATCTCGAAGGGTTGGGTGTTGCTCTTGCTAGATCTCTCAATCTAGTAGAGTTAATGTCGCACCTCTCTAAGCCTAGTTTGGTTGGTGTTGCTTTCATCCATCTCCGATTGGGTCTCTAGTATGAAAAACGGTTGGTGTTGCTTTCATCCATCTCCGGTTGGGTCTCTAGTATGAAAAACCTAAACTTTGAAATTAGAAGCTTAATTGGTGAACTCCTAATATTAAATTCTAAAACCTCCGTCAAATTGACAACAATGTTGGTTTTTTGGTCCTCACTCTCAAATTAATTAATTAATATTCCGATGATAACAAACTTGAATAATTAATTAAGTAATTAATGTCTTGATGATAACAAACTTAAATTTATTTCTTAATAATTTTAGTGTTTCGAAGTGTCTATCATGTAGAGCTCGAAACAACAAATTCAAAGCAATATGGATTATAAACAGAAAAATATCAAGCCCGTAAAAACATAATTATCTAAATCGACCCAATCAAAGAGTTACATTTGGAGCTGAAGTGTGATACTTGATTAAATTTGGTTGGTTTTAAAAGTATTTTTTTGGAATTTAATTGGTTTTATTAAAAAAATGAATTGAAAAAGAAAATATAAATCTAATATTATTTTATGTTTGTGTCTCGATGCTAGTTTTTTTTTACTAAATTAATTTTGATTTCAAAATCTTCTGATCTCTCTAATTAGCTTATCAATGATAAACTCGTATTCTAGTCCATCAGTGATAGACTCTATCTTTTATCAATTTTATGAGTGTAACATTAGAATGATAACTGTACATTATTTTTTTAAAAATAAATTCATAATTATGATTAATCAATGTTACAAGTGTAACAATACCTCTAGTTTGCAAGCTTGAAGCAGGGCTACAAAAACAAATAAAAAAATTGATTGATGAGAAGGAAAGTAACTGATCAAAATGTAGTTATTGTCGTCATGCTGGTCACAATAGTAGAAATTGCACACTTCCACTATTTTTCAATGATGTGACATGTTGTTGTTGATAAGAATTATTTTGCTAAAAGAGTGACTTTATTAAGTAATAATGTAAAGCAATGGAGTTTAAATTTTAAGAGATAGTTTCTATCAACACTAAGTAACATCACATAAAAAAACTACACATTAAACTAAAACATCTACTAACAATTCAACACAAACAAGTTAAACATTCTTCAAGTTGATAGAAACGTATCACTAATAGACCTTAAACAATAACATATAAAAAATGTACATTAAATTAAAGTATCTACTAACATTTCTAATGCAAACAAAATTAAACATCCTTCAAGTCTATCGGTGATAGAAACATATCACTAATACACCCTAAGCAACATCCCACAAAAAGTGCACATTAAACTAAAGCTTCTACTAACTTTGCAAGTCAAACAAGCTAAACATCTCCTAAATCTCTATCAGGGATTGAAACATATCACCAATAGACCCTATGCAACAACTGATAAAAGATGCACATTAAACTAAAACATCTAATAACAATTCAACACATATCACAGTGATAAACAATGTGGACGATGAAACGAATGTATTAGAAGACCAAATAAAAGTGGAAGATGGAAGGAAAACGTAAAGCGACGGAAGCGTGAATGCATCAAAATTGGGAGAAGAAGAAATCGTAGAAAGTCTATTTTAAAATCGGAATACGAAGTGGTGGAAGAGTGAAATGGATCTTCTTCTCCTCGTTCTAGGGACATTTTGGTCTTTTATCTTGAGTTGTATTTATTAAGATTTGCCATATTTGCAATTTTTTTAAACTTTTACTATATCGTTGATTAATTTAGATAAAAATGTTATATCCTCCCGTCTTTTTTTTTATACTCTCAATCTAACCTATGAATATTTTTTTTTAGTACTTATTCATATAGGAAATTCAAAATGCAGATAATTTAATCTAACAAAACTGGTTTTCGTATAGGAAAGTAACTTCGCATTTATATGTGAAAACATTAAAATAAAAATTGCTGGATATATTATCTATACTTCCATTAACAAATTCAAAATATGGTTAATTTTACTTAATATAGCACAATTTGGCTAAATAAGTAAACAAAATCTCAATAAATTATTGATGATCTCATATAAAAAAAAAAAAAACGTATTTTATCAATCTTAATTTATAAGTTCATGGTGAAAAAAAATGGTAGAATATTTATTTAATTTACACATATCTTAATTATCTATAACCCACTATTATTATATTTTTCATTAAATAAGAGATTTTATTTCTCTTTTACAAGAATATCGCTCAACTAAATTTAACCGAAAAGTTAAGTTTTTGTTTCAAAAAAGGTATGGTTTTTTTCTCCAAAAAAGGAAGAAAAAACAAAGAAAATAAACGTAATTTATTTATCCCACAAAAAGGAAAGAGTAGGTTTTACCGAATTCCAATTTCCATGCAATGCTCAATATAATTTTGTTCCTTTTCTTCTTCATGCAGAAGTTCTCTATAAAAAAAAAACCCTAAAGTTCTTTTCCTTCCACATCAATACAATTTCTAAATTTTTCTTAGCAATGGCGTTCAAGTCTCTCCAACTTCTCTTCCTTGTTCTTGTCACCATTGCATCTCACGTAAGCTCCAAACACAACCCAATTCTATCTCCTCAACGTCTCTATGGATGTCGTAAAGGCGACAACGTAGAAGGAATCCATAGCATTAAAAAATACCTTCAACGTTATGGTTACTTATCACACAACACAAGTATTGATTCCCATATTATTGAACTCAATAGCAACAAGTTCGACGACTCCTTAGAATCTGCCATTAAATTATACCAAAAATGGTCTCACCTCAACGTAAGTGGGATTCTAGACCAAGAAACATTAGATCAAATGTTCAAACCACGATGTGGAGTACGAGATGTCTTCAAATTTAACTCAAATAAGAATCTTGAGGATGATCTTGAAATGTCATCCCATTATACTTTATTCCCCGGCAACCTAAAATGGCCAGATTACAAACGCCATCTAACCTACGTATTTACCAACAATTTTCCAATTGACTTTATGCCATCAGTGACTGAGGCTATGGCTCGATGGGCAGCCCAATCACTATTCACATTCTCAGAAGCTTCGGATGCCCAAAGTGCTGACATTAATATCAGCTTTCAGATAAAGGATCATGCAGATGGATTGCCTTTTGATGGACCTGGAGGAGTTGTGGGTCATGCTTTTGCACCAACTGATGGGAGATTGCACTTAGATGGCGACGATACTTGGTCGGCAGGAATGGAAGTTCAGAAGGTTAATGTGATGAATGCGGCACTTCATGAGCTTGGACATATTCTTGGTCTTGCCCATAGCACCCTTCCACAAGCTGTCATGTGGCCCTATATTGATTCCAATGCTTTAAAGAACTTGAATGATGATGATATTGCCGGACTTCATGCTTTGTACCCTTGAAAACACTCGTCGTTACTTAGAGACACATCTTGGACTGTGTTCCAATATCGACAACTCTCTGAAGAGATTTCTTTTTTCTAAAAAATTATATTTTCTTTTAATATTTTGTTTCCTTTGTTAATGAAGTTTGGATTGTAATTGAGTATTACTTTATTTTATGCAATTTTAGAACTTTTAGAATGAAAGATTTAGAGAAAAGAACTAAATATACTATTAAATTTGACTAATGTTCTAAATTAAGATTTATTTATTTTATTAGGTTTTTCTATATTTTTTTTAGACAATTATAACTTTATCTTAATTATTTAATTATATAGAATTTTTAAAATTAAAATTAAATTATTTTTTTATTTACATTAATCTACTATTTTTAAAAATTTTCCTAATTACTTAAATATAACTTTCTTATGTTATTAAGTAATGTATAACTTGATTATGAAAATTATTTGGAAATAGTTTATTAATTAAATATAAAATGAAATCTATTCTAATATGGAATAATTTAATAATTTAATAATATAACTTTATATCATTAAAGGTTAAGAATACCTATTTGAAAAAATGATTAATTAAAAAATTAAGAAAAGAAAACATAAAGTCCACTTTTCTCTTCTTCTCCACGATATTCCCATCTCACATTTTCCATCTGCACAAAAAACTATCCTAAAACCACGGTAGCCATGGCCACGACGACTGATGTGACCTTCGACGACGATCGACGTCTGACGATGACCCACGAAGCGAATAGATTAGCTACAATCGAATAGCTCCACTTGAACGGCTCCACTCGAACGTCTGACGATGACCTACTTCAACGAGGCTCGTGAGCAGTGGCCATGGCTTTCCTGTTTTTGATTTTGAGACATTGCTCCATCAACAATCTACTTGAAGAATTCGAGTACGATTCCACACATCCTATCAATTTGGGGATTGGATTCAAGGAGGATGAAATCCCTAATTTTATTGGATCCTTCTATTCCAAGACGAAAGCTATGGTGAGCTACTGATTTTCATTGCTTCATTGTTGTTTTGTTGTTTCCCCCCTTTTGTTTAATTTTTATTTTCAAATACTTGAAGTTGTATGTTTTTAGTTGCATTGTGGAAATTTGAGTTTAGATCTGTAAGACCAGAGTGAATGGTTTTGTTTAGCAATTGAAATCAGTCATTGTTTTGATTGATATTTGGGATTATTGTAAAAAGAATCACAATTATTTGCTCGGCGTGGAGTAATTTCCCATGGTCGATACATGTAGAGGAATACGAGCAATTCCCATTTCATGATCAATGGGAGCTTCTCGTTTTTATCTCAGATTGATAAACTACCCTTCAAACTTTAATCAATCAATAAAGCAAATGTGATCCCGTGCCGCCTCATCTTTCTTTTATTTATAGTTTTATCTTCTCAATGATTATACAATTTTCCCTATTCAGCTCGTTTAAAATCAACCACTTTTGCTGATTTTTCTATTAGGAAAATAGACGCAAAGAAGTTTCATGGGGTTCTATAACTTTGATTAATATTTTTGAATTCCTTGGCTTTTGGGTGTAGATTTTGATTTTTCTATTTATTTTTTCCAATCCTCAAACAAGTAAGACGAATTTGAGCTTCGAAAATGGTTGCTGCCCGCTTTGGACAGTGGAATTTTCTTTTAAACCATCCTGGGAGAAAGATTGCATATGGTAACCACGAAAGAGAGATTGAAAAAGAGACGAACACAATTTAAAAAGTAGGTAGATCGAATAAGAAGGGGCCGCCGACGTTTTTTGGGATTATAGTCGATGGTGGCGGTGCACGGTGGCTCGACAGTGACGATGTACAGTCTGCCAAATGGAGACATCACTTGGTTGTTATTCATATTTGTGAAGATTTAGGTATTGGTTTGTTTTGACAATGCTACATTGCATGCAGAGCAATTGCTTGACTTAATTTCTGAATGAGTGATAATTCTTGGGTGGTCTGATTTTTTCATTTCAATTGTCCTCTTTAGAAGATGGTCTAAAGTTCAGCGAAAGTTTTCCTGTAATGAAAACATGAGTTGCCAGTACAGCCTCTGACCGAGGTGTAAGTTGTTTGTTGTTTATTTGTGTGCTGGAAACACAGTATAACTATGTTGGTGTTTTTTTTATTAGTTGAGTAATTGAATATGTATGTTTCAGAACGAAATTAGGGGTTCAAATTCAGGGGAAACCTTTGCCCAGAAATTGATTAAGAGACTAGCTAAGCGGAGAGGAATGGTTATGATGTTAGAATTTGATCCGATTGGTCCACTCGGGTAGGTCAAGCTACGAACTTCACCATTTTAGCAAGTTGGTTTGGATTTTGCCTAACTTTACTTTGGAAATTATCATCCAGCAATTAGGTCTCACTTGCCAAATATTATTTCAATCAACTACCTGCAACTAGTATCACATGACTATTGGAGGTTGGTAACAAGTATGTTATTATTATTAGTATTCTCTGGACATCTTATCTTCTTTTATATATATATATTAGACTTTTATTATGTTGTTTTAAACTTTTATTTGGTGTCTTCATAAATTAGTTTTGAATTTAATTAAATTGTTTCCTAATATTTCAATTAATTATGGTATATTGTACTACTAGAATATCATCATTTTACTAACGGCATATATTACATATACTCATCATAAAGTTGCATCATCCATGTTTCTGTAAACAATTTATCGTAAACCTTTAGTTCTACCATATACACTTTATATTATTTTACATATACTCCAGAATCAGAGACACCTTTTTCTCCAAATTAACACATACATTTGAAACAACTTTCATTGTTTTCAATTCTCCGTAACTTAGAAAAGCTCGTTATTCTCTCAAAACTCTCCATTTTTGTTTTATCTTCTTCTTGAGAGAGATTTTATATTGTGATGATTAGTTTGTTAAAGTGTAATTAAGTTACCACTCGAGATAGTTTTTCTCATATTGTTCCTCATCTTAATTCCTAAAAAAACATTTGTTTGTGAGTCTTTGATCTTGATCCATGGAAACGATTGAGTTTGCTTTCGTGAAACTTGTAAAAATAGTGGTGTATTAGTAGTTGGTCTCTAATCCATGGAAAAATCAGTTGAAAGTTTTAATGTTATGCCAAACCACTGTAAAATTACTAGTGTCAATTCCTATTTAGTTTTACAATTAATTTGTTGATATAGTTCATTGCATAAAATTAATTGTTACAATTTGTGCTTGAATTTGTTTGTCACTTTATAAGGCATTTTGATCGTGTGAATGCATTTGTATAAAATTCTTATCTAATTTATACATCTTAGAAAAAAAATTATTAATTTGCTTAATCGGTTCTTCTTGATAAAATGTTTTCATTTATTTGTAAAAATCATATTCACCCCATCTAGAATTGCTATATCAGTCCAACAAACAACTCAAGAGAATGTATTAGATTTCAATTACTCCTTTGATCGAATACCAAAAGATAAAGAGAATTAATTTCTCACTTCAAGTTCGAAAACTCCACAAGCAAGATGATCAAACTTACTTAATGTTCTTGGCATACTACCCTGAATCAAGAATTGCGAAATGATGGCCGCGATGAGACCTTGTCATTTACCAGAAAATTTTCATTGATAGAAAATCCTAAATTTCAAAAACATCAAATCTAATGTGTTAGTATTTTGTTTTCCTACTTTAAAAAATATGGTATGTTTTTGCAAAAATAAAACAAATTACTCAGTTAAATTGATTTTATTGATGTACTCCTACCAATAATATAATTAATGACTAACAACCTTTGGAAACTGGATCTAAATTTTGCTACATGTGTTGAATATATATAATTAAATTTACCTTTACCTTCTAACTTTAATTTTTGTGTCAATCATTGATTTAAATATGATATATAATTAAATTTAGGTTTAAACCCTATTTTAGTCATAAAGATTATATGTTACTATTTTGGTTTATAAACTTTTAAGAATATATGTTTTAGCCTTGAACTTTGCCATTAAGATTTTGTTAACCTTTTCGAGTGAATGATATTATGACTTCTATATTTAGATGACTAGACTCTAGATCTATCATATTAATCAATTTGATTCATCGTGAGAATATTTATATGCAATTTCTTCAAGTTTGTTTTGTATATGAGTTGTTTTTATTTTATTTCATTTTTTCAGACTAGAACAACATATAAGAATCAAAATAATAAAATTTATGATATGTTTTTACATTATGTTATGTGTGAAGGCATGAGTTTGATGAAAGAAATAAAGAGGAATCATGATTAGGTTAATGGGAATTTGCCATTTTATGTGGCCATCACACAAACTTCGAGGAAGATAGAATATAAAATTGCCAAAGATTTTCCGAATACTTCCATTTTCTAGAGGGATCTACGTATGGCGTCAGCAGATCTAAACCTTATTAACCTTATTATCATTTGTCACTGCCCAAATGCAATTTCAAGATATTAATACCTAATTGTCCATTATCTCAACAAAATTTGTTTCTCCAAAAATTGATGCATTCATTTTTTCTTTTTAAATTTAATTCTTTTTAATTTTAGACCTTATATGCACATGCCTACACGAAAAATAATTTGAATTTTGAAACATATAAAATGGATTTAATTAGGTATATTAAATTTATAGTGAGAAACCTTCAAATTAGATGTTGTTTTCTGTGTACAGATTTAAGATATATGGGAAATTAATTTGTTTTCCTAAAAAAAGGAAAATTAAATTTGTTAATTCAGAAAAATCGTTCAATTTTTCAAATTGTTTTATTTTATTCGAACCTCTAAATAATAACATGTTTTTTTTATTTGTAGTATCCCACTTCACATTGAAAGAGTTATCTCATTTTTGTCATATTCAGTTGATCATTTCAACAACTATCTAAGAGTTTTGTTAGATTCAAGTAATTAAAATAAGTTTGTCGTTGTATCTTACTGATGCAATTTTTATAGTCTCTTTGCAATTCGTAAAGAGAATAATTGTTCTTGAGATAATACTTATCAAAGTGTATTTCGATTATTAGACGTCTTTCCAATATTTTGAGATTTTTAGTTATTTTAATGATAAACCCTCCTTGTACAATTATTTGGATTATTGTTTTTAAAATTCTTTTTTGTTTAAAACGTTGTCATTGCATACAGTGTGTATATTGTATCGAGGTATAATTAATTTGAGTAAATCAAATTCATATACATTATTTTACCGAACAATTATCATTATTATTGTTACTTGGTCCAAAATGATCTTATATGGATAATTATCATTATTTCAGTTCATTTCGTGTAGAGTGAATACAATGCTTCAAATAATTTATTTCAATATTTATGTTCATTTTCAGCCTAAATTCAATTTCCCATTTTTTACTTTTAATTTGCAAAAGAAAAAACTTGGTTAACATATATATATTATTAAATTTTTTAAAGAAAAAATGACATTGTTATTTATATTTTTTTTAGAAATATAATGCTATTTTTTATTCTAATTTTTTTAAAAAAACATATCCATATTTTTCATTTTATTTTTCGATTTTGCATATATATATATATATAACACTAAGATATCATGGATATCAACTTCAAATGTGTTTATAGACGTAAGGTTAATTAAGTTACTTTTTACATTTTTTTAGATTATTTTTTACTAGACTATAATGTCCTTTATTAACAAAATCAAACCTCACATATGAAATTAAATAGCATGCAAAATTTGTTTAATACGTAGGAAATCATTCTACTATACTCCATCAGAAAATAATATTAACGAGTTCATGATATTTAAGAAAATATGAATTCTAAAAAACTTATGGTTGTATATATAAAATTTACTCATACGAGTACGAGGGTATTAATATATAGTTGATGTTAGGGTTCCAAAAAGAAACATTATACATATATGTGTTGGTGTGAATGTTAATGCATGGTTGCATTACTTCATTAATATATATCAAAAACAAAGCTAGTACATTTTTTTTAAAAAAAATAAGACGTGTATTGTTATTATTAAGTAATAAGACATGTAACATTGTTGTCAATGAAACATATTTACTCGAAAGTTTCAATCAAGAAGTAATTAGGACTTGTGTTTATATCATGAAAGTGAGTTTTTTTGGAAAGTAATTGATTTTGATTTTTCATCCTAACGTGGAAACTATTATTAAACCAATTAATGCATTTTCTAATACAAAAATTGAAGGGTTAAGAGATTGGAGTATCCACCTCTAAATAGAAAAAGTCAATTACGGTTTATTTAAACTTTGCCTTCACTATTAATTAACCAATTTATGAACTTATTATGTGTTTGATATTTTGTAAAATTATTATTTTATAGTATTATGTAAATTATAAAACATTATATTTTTTTTATTATTTAATATAATTTTATGTTTTAAAATTTTAAATTCAAAACATAGATAGACAATAAAATATTATTATTGTTGAAATCCAATTCTCGAAAGATTTAAGGTTTTTTAATTTACGATCAAGAAAAGAAAATTCCATTTTTATTTTGTATATATAAATTATCGTTAGTGAAAATTTTAGTATAAGTTATGCTTAATAATTTAGATGGATATCATAAACCCATTACCAACAATACATTTCTAATCAACTATTAACTATACACGTTCATAAACACGAATAGACAGGTATGGAATCAAAGCAATTTACCCTCCTCCCACTATAAATTCTTAACCCCATACTCACCCTAATCTACTTTACTTTTAAGTAGTAGTCTACTGATGCATTAAGTTGAAATATAACTCTCTTTTATTTTCTATATTTAATAAGAAATGAGATAAGGAGGGACAAAATTCAAGCCCATCACAATCAACAAAGTCATATCCTAAACTAAACCCTACCTATGTAGTTAGGGACACATTTTAATTAGTATTAATTCTCATCATCAACAAGTTTTCACAAACAATAAATTCATATATACTTCTAAAAAAACAATAATTGAGCACAACCATAATATTGATATGAACATGAATAATCAAAACAAATAAACTTTACTTTATTTTTTTTTTCTCTCACAACAAATGCATGTGAATTTATTTTTGCATTAATAGAAAAAGCAAAATCCCAACTTCCCATTTCCCAGAATCATTAATGACCTAAACCCTAAATTTCTCAACTTCTCTCACTCTTCCTTTTTAAAATGCACTGTCAACTCTCTGTTTCCTTCTAAAACCCGCCATGGCGGACCTCGAAACCGCATCGGCTGGGAAATTCCGGTACCGGAGACTGAGGTACAGCGAGGAGTTTGAGGAGGCGTTTGGTCGATCTAGAGAAGGAGGAGGAGAAGGGATTAGGAAGAGATGGAGGCGGCGGCGGTGGTGGTTCAGAATGAGAATGAGAAAGGGTTCTTCTTCTTTGTCGATTGGGAGGAGGTTGAAGAAACTGAGAATCCCAAGCTTGAGGAAGCTGTTGAGGAGGAAATGGCGACTGGTGAATGCGATGAGAGGATCGATTGCGAAGGTAGTGAAGAGATTTAGAGATGGAGAAGCGTATTTGGGAGATCTTTTTGCTGGAAATTACTTGTTTCTTCAGGTTAATCCAAGCTCTATGAAATGCTTGAAGAATCATCATCATCATCAACAACAACATGGATTTGATGTTCGGAATTTCCCTCAAACTTATTCACTTCCAAGCTTTATCTAATTAGTAATCAGTATAGTTTGGTTTTCTTCTTAATTTCTCTTATAATTGTTGTGTTTTATGTGATTCCTCACTCCCTTTCGAAATTTGAATGTTAATTAATAATCAACCACTGATGAACTGACCATATATATATATATATATATATATATCTTCACTCATATTTTCTAAAAAAGTTATAAATTTCTTCTTATTCTTTTTAGACTTCGATTCTATTTCTAACTTCTATAGCTCAACCCTGACTTAAAAGTTCTTCGAAAAAAGAAAAGGAAAAGAAAAGACTCAACTCATATGCACTTATCAACCTCTAAGTTCTTTATTCCTTTGAAATTTCGAGAGTTTTGTTATTTACCATAATTTTATATATATATAAAATGTATAATTTTTTTAATGTTTAAGATTAGAGTGATATTTAAGTAAAATGAAAATGTTAATACAGAAAACATACAAATTCAATAGAACTTTGTAGTCCTAGTTTGGATACTAAAAATAAAATATAAATATATGAATATAAAAGTTATGAAAATAAGAATTCATTGTTAGGTCCATGAGAGTTGGGAAGAAATAAATGTAATATTTTTTTGTTGCAAAAATGTGAATCAATTAAAGGGTTTTCTTTCATTTTTAATGTGTGGATAAAGAAGAAAGAAGAAGGTGGTTGGTTTTTGTGAACTCAAATTTCTCATGCATGTCTTTGTGTTAATTTTGTGTAGGGCACTCACATCATTTAAAATCATTTAATGCCCAACTTCACAACTTCATGTTAATGATCTTTTGACTTCTTTTTTTACTATGTTTTAAAATATAAGTATAATCTTTTGTTTTGTTATTATATATATCTACTTATTTATAACTTATAAATAAAAGAGATACAACTCATTATTTTTCAAAATTTTCATTTTCATATCATTGTTCTCATTATTATTTTACAAATGAAAAGAAGAAAAGAAAAGAAAAGAAGAATATGGTTAGATGAAAGAGAAAACATTAAAAAGAAATGGACAAAGAAATAGGTATGTGGTTGGAGTTTGAAAGTGGACTTTAATATGTGTTGTCTATATGACTCTCAACCATCCAATTAATGCAAAAATAAGACATCCTATTAAATACAAAGTAGTTTGGTTGAATTATGGCATCCATTTGCTGTCCTCATATCAATTCACTCATCAACATTTCTTTTTAAAATTGATTCTAACATACAAAATTCTAAGTTAACATTTTTATTACTCAATAAATTAATTTAAATCGGTTCAAATGCTACTAAAATTCTACATCGAGTAGATAAAAAATGATCATGGATACATAAGCAAACATACCAATCTTCATTGGTTCATTGGTTTGGTATGGTATGTTTTTAGACTAAAACCAAAAGCTAAACAAAGTATTAAATTAATTTACATCAAAACAATATATATTTAAAAACTTATTCCTATCAAAATCAATATATTATCGATATTTTCATCAAAATTTCCTCGATTGATATTTTTAATCTTTTATTTTACTTGATTTTTAAATAAAATGTTTATCTAATATATATTTAATATTTAATATTTGAAGACTTTTGACACAATTCTTTTTTAAAATAATAAACCTACTTTTTAAAAGGACATTGTTTGTTGAAGTTCCAAGTATCTCATGGGTGTTATCAACCCACAAAAAGTGAATCAAACTTGGTTTTGATTTAAATAAATAATAAAAGTGAAGTATAAATGGAAATTTAAAAATAATTGTTACATTAAAATGATGATGCATTTGCACAAACCAATAGAGCATAGATGGTCTATTTTTAGTGATGTTTTTATTACTTTTATCCCACACAAAGCTTTAGGGGTAGCTTTATTAATAAATAAACTATATGGGAATTGGGAAATAATAACTCTACTTAATGGAATAAGAAACACTCTATAGTCTATTCATACATCTTTAATTTTCATGGGCATCATCCTAAAGTTTCTATTTTTAAATTTGTATGCAAGCATTAAATGTCTTTTCAAAAAAAAAAAAAAGCTCCATTAACATAGATTATTTTTTCTCCTCCTACTTTCAAGTTTGTTTAGTTTTAATCTAATATATTTTCAATTTTCTAATTTTATTCTCTATACTTTTCATAAATCTTAAACTTTCTTAAATTTGAAGTAATTTTCTTAAATTTAGTCTTCAATGTTTGTTGGGTGATTTTTGAAATTCTTTTTAATATCACTTATCATTTTGTTTCAAATTTCAATAAAAGATACACACGCTATATATATATATATATATATATATATTCATTTTTTAATAAATTGGGAAAGAAAATTAATTTTGATAAACTAAATTTAAAATTGATTTAAGTTACGAAAACTAAAATTAGACGGTTGAAAATCTAACGACTAAAATTGAACCAAGTTCAAAGGATGATAATTACTTCAATAAAAATGATATTTTAATTAAACAAAATTTAAAGGAAAATCTAAGCTAAAACTTTTTTTTGGTTAAACTATTATTTTGGTTAATGTGCTTTAACGTTTCGTGATTTATTTTCAATTATCTAATTTTAATAATGTATTTTGAATCAATTTTGAACTTTTTACCTTGAAGGTTTTTATAACTTGATTAAATAATAACTATAATTTTCATAGAAATACAATATGTGGATACATTTACAAAATTTATAGTAAAAATACTTGATAAAAAAAAAAAGCCGTTTTTAAAAATAAGATCGACTAACTAATAATGAAGACTAAATTTAAGATTTATTAAAAGTATAGAGACTAAAGTTGAACAAAGTTCAAAATATAGAGCTCAAAATTATATTTTAACTTCTATATTCACTATTGTTGCATGAATTTAAAAATCTTGTTTTGTAGTTGGTGTTCAGATTTCATATATGCATTGTTATTGTTGCAGGCCCCTCCTCGAGCTTGACTTTTAACCTACTTTTCTTGATTTGGTCTCATTTCCAAGCTTACTCTTCCTTTTAGGGTGATCAAACGAGACTATTGATAGACCCGTCTTCCAACAAAGTTCTATGATTATTGGTTACAAATAATGTAAATGATTATCCAGATTGTTTTCTAAAACTCGAGATTACAGGGAACTAGAATAGGTATTGTAGCTCAACCATTAATTTCTCGATTCGACCAAGCGACCAAAAACTCGTGACAATAACTTTTGTCATTTGGGACACATGTTTTCCTAAGTATACGCTTACAAAAAAAATGTATACTCGGTCCAAGCGTATTTAAATGAAATCGCGAACTTGATAAGTGATAGCACAAAAATTGTAACATCTTGCTACTTAATCCAATTTTGTTTCTAGGTTTTATGTGTTTATTTTATGATTTTGTAGGTTTTGATTACTTGAGATAGAGTTGGACATTAATGATAAAATAGAATTAAAGCGAAGCTCAATTGCATCAATGGGAAAAGGAGTCAAATTGACTCTGATGGCATGGTGCCACTACGCTGCATGCCTGATGCCATGTAGACTTATGAGATTTTGATAGTCTTATCAGAAAGACCATGCATTTTCTTTAGATTTTTTTTCTGTTGAATGTTTATGGTTGTATCTATTCTCGAGGGCGTGTGATCATTAGTTAGGTATATAATTGTAGTTTGATTTAAGAGTAACAAAATTTTAGTTAGACTTGTGATTTATTATCTATGATAAAAAAACATTGTTCTATCCACTTGAGAAGAATCATGTTAAATATGTCATCAATAGACTTTTTCTATTAGATATTCATCTTAGCATAATACCAAAATCTGAATGTGATTGGTTTGCATCTCATCTAATTAAGTTGGCTAATTTAATAATTTGGACTTTCACCTAGCATTTGTAGGTGAGTTGGTTGAATAAGACAATACATGAATTATTTTGATGAATTTATGATCAAGTTGCAAGTTGAGGAATAACTCGAAACTTAAGCTAGCTAAATATTTTAATCAATTGAATTTCATCTCTGTTTACTTTTCTTTGATTTATATTCTTGCAATCAAAATTTATCTAAAAACCTCATTAGCAATCTCATTGGTTATTACTATTTTGTTGATGAACCCATCCTATTGAAATAAATGTAATACAATAAATAAATGAGAAATGAAAATTTTAGTATATTTAATTAGGAAAAAACAGACATACATTACAAAAAAAAAAAAAAGAGAGGAGACCTTAAACACGAGAATTCAGAAAATTCATATTTCAAAAGCTTAAAAAACTCTTAGGATGTTGGAGAATCTCCAAATATGTAGACATCTTACATTGTCGCAAAACAAACACAGTAATCAAAATGTTGATCTATGAAAAAACAAAGAAAAACAAAGAGTCAAACTTATTTGTAGTATGGGTTAACGGACAAAACCTAATTAATTTCTTTAAGATTGTTCATTTGGTGATGTAATTCCATCAAACTCGTTTGTGCCCATTTTGTTAAAACAAATATAAATATAAGAAAAATCCAAAACTTTTTCTTGATTTATTATTCACTACTTGGCCATGCTTTCTGCCAGAATTATCAAATACAAAAAGTTCGATTTAAGTAAACAAATATCAAAGCTACAACTATTCCTTCTACACATTTTCTGTTGTGTAATGAGATAAATAAGTTGAAAGTCAAAGATTGCTTGGCTCTGTCTACAAAAAGCCCGTCTATAAAGCAAATCACTTGTCTTAAATCTCTTTAATTAGTAGGAGTCGGGAAATAGACGACTAGGAGCTTCCAAACACCTGCAGAAGAGGGGATGAAATCCAAGACCTTGATTATAACATGTATAAATAATATGTCACAATGCAACAATCCAATCAAATTTTATGAACAAAAGATGTATTGCAGATAGCCAAGGTCATCATTTATTGAGTTTGAAACGCTTTTAGATAAAATACTTTTGAACAAAGAACTTGTATACTAGGAAGGATATATTGCAAATATTAGTAGGATAGTTATAATCTAGTTAGTAGTGTCTACCAAAGAAAAGGTTAGTAGTGCCTTCGTAATAAATTAGAAAGGTTGGGCACTTTGGAGGGATGTGTAGTTTTGGTATTGTCCTGCCCGCTCCAAAGGCCATTGGTATTGTCTACAGAGGCCATTGGTATTGTAATTTCAGTCGACTGATATTGCAATATTGTTCTCTACGAGTTTTGTTCCTACGAGAATCCTAATGCAGTTGTTGAAACTAAGGGGTTTTGCTCACAGTTTATAGCTCTGAAGGTATTTTAGTATTTTACTTTACTCTAAGTTTATTTTCATTTTTGTATTAAGGCTTGCTAGAGCCTTTAAAGTTGTCTTCTCTCACAATTTTCATTGTGTGTGCAAACAATAAAAAAAGACTCTATCGTGGTTTTTTCTCCCCATTCTAGGATTTTCCACCTAAACCTTGTGTTCTCTTCTCTGCCATTCAACAACATTATTTGCTAAAAATTTCAAAATCACACATTCACACATGTAACTATCCAAAGCTAAAAATCACTTTTTACCATTTTAATAATCATACCGAACTCAACCTAAGGATAAAAATTTACAAGCTAAAATCTAGTTACTAAGGGTAAATCATGAGATGAAGTTTTGATTGTAAATGAAACGTTATTACTTACCCCAGCCAAGACATTTGTAGATAGTCTCGGTTTGTTTTGTACGGCAAAATCTGCAACTGGTTGTGTTTGTGGAAAGCTGCGGATCAACTTTGGAAGTTTCTGACTATCATCAAGTGTAGAATTCATCTCTGAATCTTCTCTCATCTTCTGCTTCTGTAAGCCATATAAAAAAAGGGTAAATTTTATATTTCCAAAACGGGGACAACACATACAAGTACAACAATATGATGAAAAAAATCAACCGCAGTTAAATTTCCAAATCAAATCAATATTTGAGCATATATGTGGATCCCCAAAAACGCCCAAATACATACTGAGACAGTGTAGTGATGTAAGCCAGTAAGGCTCTTCGATTACCTTCTTTAGTCGTTCTTCAATGGAATTCAATGCACGTGATTTATCAACTTTAGCAAGATAGAAATCCCTTTCCCTCTTGGCAGCAGAAATTTCTAAAGCCAGTTTCTGCTCCCGAATGGCGTGCTTGTAAGCTGCAAAATGTAAAATGTTCAATATCAGTAAAAGAGATGTAACTTGTAAGCAAAAATAGGGTAAGACCAAGTTTTTGAGGTGTGTACCAGTTTCTTCCGTGAGATCATCCCACTTGAATTTACTCAAATACTTGATGTTCCAGAGATCGTAATAGAAAGATGACCTCTTCCTTCCTCCTAAACCCATGCACAACAGGTAGAGAAACACAACTTTTATTGAGAAAAAAAATGAAGGACTACAAGCAGATACAAAACCAAGCCCATAAAAGAAGGAGATCCTTCGCAGAAAGGGACTCCAACTATGCAAGGTAGTGTCTGTAGAATAGTCACATAAGGTTTCGAAGTTGAAGTCCATATATAAATATCCTCACTAAGGTTTCTTTCCACCTCCAAATGTCCTACTATCCCCCACCCCCAATTGCCATAAAAATTGACCATTCTCCCAAAAAGAATGATGAACTTCCCAATCATGCTGTCAATGACCCGCCCATGGAAAATACCAAACATCTGGATAAAATAGTCCCAAAAGAAGTTTGAAAGAAGCTCCCAAACTCACGACAACAGAGAATATGGTCCAGATCTTCCTCTACCTTCCTACAAAGGATACACCAAAAAGAACCAATAAGTGATGACAACTTCCTCACAAGTTGATCCATCATATTGCTGAGGGCATGTAAAACTTGCCTTTTTTCTAGGATCTTAATCCTTCAAAGACTGACTTGCCTAGGAGAAGGAAAGGGTCACGCATATTTTGGAAGAGCTGACTTACACAAGAATCCCACCAGTGGATTGAGACTACAAACTGTCACATCCCTTCTCCCACACCTACTACGATGGCCCTCAAGTAAATAGGCCATGTCTATCAATTCCCTATTTGACAAAGAGGGATGAAACCCGAAAGACCAGCCATATGCAATGATTTCCAACATCTCCCAAAGAGAGTAAAAATCATGAATCGAACCAGGATATCAGATACAAAACATGTATACTTAAATAAAAGTTTACCTATTGGTTCGCCATTTAACATATTAGCCACCCTCTTGGCAACTCTTTTATCAGTAAATTCAACCCATCTGCAGAGTACATATACGGACAATACAAATCAGTAACTAAAACCAAGTCATTTGAAAAGCCAAGCAACGTTCTTTATTACTTTATTATTATAATTTGTCACTTGAAGGTTGGAACACAAACAATTAAAACATAAAAAAAATTAGCTGGGCATGTGAGTTTACCCTTCTGAAAAAAACTGTCCTCGAAATCCCCCTGCACGCTTTCGTTGCACTTGACTGGCAGCATCTGAACACGAAAGCATAAATTACCTTGAAAAAGTAAACTAGAAAAAAATAGATTCTAAACAAATTGACAGCAATGGAACAAATGGGAGAACAAATAGGCAAGTAAGATTTTGAAGCAACAGAAACTAAATAGAAAAAATAAATATTATGCATAATTATTCATTACCCTCGGGTGCAAGATAAATTCTTTGTATTTCCCCATGTTGTGAGAGGATCTGACGAAGTTTCAAAGGATCCATGTGTGGAGGAACTCGACTCAAGTAACAAATACCACGCATATCTGCATTAGCTGCTTCCTTTAAGAGCTGCTTCTTCCTCTTAATTTTCCTTTGATTTTTTCCATTGTCAGACTCCAGAATCTTCCCATCAGAGTTTTCTCTAAGTATACTGTCAGTCCTTTCATTCTCAGCATCTTCCAATGCAATTTTCCTCTTCTCGAAAAAAATTTCACTTCCACTATTAGAGACAGGACTAGCCTCTTTCATAAAAGTCTCTGCTCTATTTTCATATTCTCCAGCCTCATCCTTGATAAAGCTCTCCTCTACACGTTGTTGAGTACTCTTCTTTCTCTTTTTCTTCTTTTTCTTCTTTTTCACTTTGTCACTATCAGTGTTCATGTTGCTTTCACCCAGCTGAACAGATCCTACATCTTTCATTTCCATGACATCTACACCTTTTATCAATAACTGTTTCCTTTTGTTTTTTCTACTTTTTGCTCTTTTCTTTCTAGATTCTGGGCTGCAGTCAGTTTTTAAATTAACTTCAGAACTCTCCTCATTGGACATCTTCCTACAAGATACAATTAACAACTTCAAATGACAATAAAAAAAATATATATATATATATTGCCGCTATAAGAAAAATAAGAATAACATCAGGGTTCTATCGCTGTAAGCATGAATTATATACACTGTACAAACAAACTTCATTAAATCACTTCTGAATTTCTTAATCCAACGTTCTCTAAAAACAATTCTTAATCGAACAGATGATCAGTAAGGAGTTCAATTCTACTTCCATATTTATTTACTGAGCACAAGCCTAGCAGAACATGAATAGATAGAGGTTTCAAAACTTAGAGAGAGATTCAGACAATAAAAAAATTTGTGAAATTGACAACTGAAAGCAGGATGTACTGGAACAATATATATACTTGGTTTTAGCATATATGAGGTTGTCTTGGCAATGAATTGTACTTCTTCCTCGAGTCCCCTAATATTAGACTTTCTAGACACATGCTCACCACACCAGTCTTTGACCGTTTTGATCCAAAGCCTTAATCCAAGAAAAGAAGCTTCGGAAGAAAGGGTATCCAATCAAGAAAGATGTTACATAGAGAATAATTACAAAAAAGCTTCAAAACTGAATCCCAAAATGAAACAGGAAACCTCACTAAGAACCAAAACTCACTTGGGTCCTTTTCTAAACCTCTAAAACACCCTATTGTTCCTCTACACCTAAACATCTCACAATAAAGCACACACCCCCTAAACCTCACTAAGGGACTGATAGAACACCAAGTAGTGTGTTCTACTAATTTATTTATCAGCCAAACTTTTACAGAAAACAGTACTAACACAGTCTTGAAAACAAAGTACAACACAAGACCTAATACAAAGATAAACCAAGTTCAACATAAAACAACAAAACAGTGAAGGACTTCACTATAATGGAAATAACTTGCTACAGACTACAGAAACTGAACACTTTCTGCATTCCCTGCTCTCCAGGAAATTACAGCCCTCCACTTCCAGAAACTGACTAACCACCCCTCCCATCCCTTCCTTCTTTCCCTTTTAACTCTCTCCCATGTAACTAACCGTGGTCCCCACCAAGGTGGTTTCCACTTCTTTCTTCATTTCCCTTCTCTTGTTCACGTGCAACTGCTCCCTTTTTCCTCCTACTATATTGTAAAATAATTGGTGGTCTATCACAAGTCTTGCCTTCCTTTCATTTAGACAACTCAGGGCCCCAAACAGTTCTATGCTATCTCCAACCAATATTCTACATTCCTGGGATTAGTCTTTTATGAAAAATATTGTTGCTCTCAAAGCCTTCAAACACTTAACTTTGAAGTTCTTCGTGGGATTATCTTGCATAACTCTCATACCGACGACAATTTCTTGAGCCGAACAAGGCATCATCCGCTCATCAAAGTTCTTCTCAACACGGTTGGCTTCAACTTCAAATTCGTTAGTCCCACGTCTAAACTAACAAGAGCATCACAAGTTCGGTCGTAGACCACAATGAGCATGTTTCCAAGCAACTTACTCATGCTAACTATCTAATGCAAAACCTCTAGATTTCCAAACTCTTGCTCATAACCCTTAGGTTTCCCAAAACCATTCTTTGATACCAAATCTGTCACACCACATTGTAGATTTTTCCCTCATGAAGGTTCTACTCAAAGCACTTGTCAAATATCCTTATAAAAATTTCGACAAAGTCTCCCCTAAGAATGGGCTAACCACACCTAGAATGGAAAGAAAAGGAGAACACACTTCTAACGTTTACAATTTCAAACAAGTTCCAAGTCTCTCACCACACACTCATCAAAATCATCCAAATACCAAACAAAATTTCATGTATAAACTTGATAAAACAACTCTAAAATAAATTACAGTCCAAAAGTAAAGGTATTTAAAACAAACATCCTATGACATTCACTAAAAAATTCAACCTATCATAATAGTACTCTTCAAATACATGTAGTATGATGTCGCAGATGTCTAACAGAAATGAGTGGCATTTGATGGCTTAATAGGCACCTAGAACTTAATCACTACCTAAGAGAAAAACATTTGAAAATGTGAGCTAACGCCCAGTGAGTGGTAAGCTAATAAAAAAACAAGGCATGTTTAAAAAAAAACAAGGCATGTAAAAACATACTTTCATTAAGTAATCATTATACATAGTTTTGCTATTTAAAATAGGAAAGTTTTTTAAACACATTATTATAAAACTGTAACAAGCCTGTCTAGAAATATATTAACCAGTTCATATCCAAGTCGAACACAATGAGCTATGGCAAATACGCGGCAAAGCATAACACGGGCGTGCCAATGTCAACAATGAAACATAAGGCCATACCGAGCTCACATGTATTTACCATGAACCCTGTGTCATATCCGAGTCCACCACAGTAAAGAAAAACACTGAATATACGGCAGAGAATAGCTCACACATGATCCAAAGGGAACATGCAGCCAGACTGAACTCACGCATATTCACAGTCAAATCTGTCCTTATCTCCGTCTACCACAACAAAATAAACTGAATATACAGTCAAGAAGCTAACGCATGTTCCATATCAACAAGAAAACATGAGTCCAAACTGAGCTCACACATATTCAGTACCTGCAACAGTTGCAACTTAATCACAGTTTCGACATCATCGATAACTAGGCTCCTATATGCACATAGAGCTACCCTCCAAGGGTCAATCAAGGCCCGAAGCCAATGCCACAATCTCCATTCACCTCCTCACTTAGATTCAGGTTCCTAGATCTCTACGTTACAACCTCTCTCAACCCTAGAATCCCCTGACAACCGTAGGTGGCGTTATGAAAACACATTCACGTAGCCTATGGGTAAAATCACCATGATACACCAGTGTTGTGCTTCGAAAACAAAACTTCACATTCCTCCATAAACCATCATCTATAAATACATTTCATACCCAATCATTTCATGCAATCCAAAGCTAAAGTAAAGTTTTTCTTAATAAGCAAAACAGAAGCATTCTCATCGATAAATCCAAACTAAATATTTTAACACAAATTTCAAGAACTCAAAATATTAGAAAAACCAAAGCTACTTATCTCAGCTTCCAAATAATTCATCAAATTCATTATAAAATCACATTTGGATCATAACTCACGTAAATTGTAATTAAATCAAACCCTGTTCAAAGACAGATATTACAAATTCACATAACAGAGAATTCATGAAAAACTAGAAACTTTCATTAAAGATCATCATTGATAATACAATTATGTCAAAAAAAAGTTATGCCAAACACTTATTCACAAACCAAATTCAACCATACGTCTAAAATAAATTTTCATATCAAATATTTGAAAGTAACCGCTAACAATCAATAGCTCGATCCTCTAGAATAATACGCTCTCCCCAATTTGGTTCAGAATAGTTATATGAATAATAAGTTATTCCATATGTCAAGGTGACTCAACCATGCTCAACACACCTCATAGGGTCAACTCAAGCTCGTTTATGCTTCCAATGACCATAATCCCCACTTCCTAGATTTAACTCGAATCATTCTCAAATGCCTTAATTTTGTCTAAAACTCCATTTTCAATTTGTTAAACTTGAAATCTAAAATCTTAATACAATGAATATCCAAACTTAATTGGGTCTCTCATGTCAATACGCTCTTATACCTAATATCAATACTTTAGAGATTCAGATCCATTAACAATCTCAATATCAACCTAACAGATCAATAACTTAAGAATTTACCCAAACTTGTCCAAACAGAACTTAGATGTGTTGATCAATGCTTCAAAGTTCTCCAAGTCTTCAATCTTTCATATTAAACAATAAGGGTAACTCAAGTTCATGCCAAAACTAAATGAGTATTAAACAAATTCCAAGAAAACTCATTGAAAGTATCCAAAAGCTTGTCAAAATCATCCTAACTTCGCTAGACAGCACAATAAGGCTTTCTAAACTCGAATTTAGCATTAAAATCATGGGTAAATAAATTCTTACAACAAACCTCTAATGGGTATTCAAGACCTATCCAAGATAACCGAGATTCTCACCAAAAATTTATCTAAATGCCCAATTTCGAGTTCGCTATCAGCTGGGCAGCGGCTCAATCTCTTCCAAGAATTCAAGTCTAACGTCGAAACTTGATGGAAAATGTTTAATTCAAGCCAAAACTTAGTGGGTGTTCGAAAGTTTACAAGAAACCCAACTAAAATATATTAGTTCTTACCCGAAAGCCAAAATTTAGCGAGAACGGCACGTGGTGTTCAAAGCTGCGGCACAAGACAAATATGAGACAATGACGCGAGCAAACAACTAAGCTACTGCCAGATTCGTGGGTTTGGTGTGACGGCGGCGAACGGTGGCGTGCAAGCTAAAACTCCTGAGCGCGGCGTCTCCTGCACACGAAGCTGCAGCGGTCGAGTCGTGCGCGGTAGCTGGGCAGTGACCTGTCGGCGAGGTTGTGTTCGAAGGGGTGGGACGGTTGTGTTCTCTTGGAGAAGATAATTTCTTTCTTTCTTTCCATTTTTTCTATTAAAGAGTACAGTGAAAAGACTAGTGTGCCCTTCATCTTTTAAAAAAAATACACAATTTGCCCATCCTAACTTTTACTTAATTCTTCGGGGACATTTGCGGAAATGGCTTATTTATATAGGGTTAGTGTTACAATAATTCTAGTATTATAATAATGTTCGTATTATGATAGTATATGTTTAGGTCAAGATTTATTATAGGTATTGTTATTATAGTATGCACGTTTGGAAAAGGATTATGGTAGGAGTGTTACGATATTTTGTAATCCAATACACAAATTTCATAAATTTATTTTATTAAATAATTTTACTAGTCGATTTTGGGAAGTACAAATTTTTAGGGAAAATTGCATTATATGACAAATTTTTTTAAAAAAAACAGCTCATAACACCTCTTTTTTGCATATTGCAAAATTGGCAAATATGTCGATAATCTGTTATTAAATTTGCTATTTTTACAATTTTAAAAATATAAGTGATAAATACTCTATTATCATTTTTTTTCCTATTTTTGCAAACTCTCCAAATTTTGCATTCATCATGACGTTTCATGTTTTTTTTTTTCATGCATATATTATTTTGCACGCTCAATTAAAGAAGCTTCCTTAATTAAACGTTCATATTAATCATTTAAGTTGCGATCTTGTGTTCGCACTTTTTTTTTTTCATGCATGTATATTTTTTTTGTACACATGTAGTGGAAAACATATAAAAGCAAAACAACTATTATTAAAATTGCTTACATAAGATTCTTTCTTCATTAAATTTCGGTCTATCTCGACATAATGCTTACATCGATATACTAGTTTAAGCATACATGGCTACTTTTCGTAACTTTGGTACTAAAGCAATGCAAAAGACATTTCAAATTAGCATTTTCACGTTGATCATCCTCCTTAATTATAGCCAAGATAGTTTCTTAAAAACGAGTAAAAAGTGTCTAGGTTTAATTGCTTATGCTCTAGTGGTAAATATTTTTAACGTTTCAAATTTTTTAATGAGTATTAATGTAACTTTAAAAATATCTTTTTTAAAAAAATAAAGTAAGTACTAACTTTTATGTATAAAAAAAAAAAAAACAATATAATCCAATATAGTTTTCTATAATCTAGTTAGACAGCAAGACGGTTATTAGCTTAAATTAAAATATTTGAATATGATAGATAGGAACTCAAAATTGATATGTTGATTTTAGGTTTAATCTTAATTTAATAATGTAATTTCTTGAATGATTTGTTTCATATCCAACCATTGTTTAAGTTGAACTGAAAGAAGAATGTATTAAAATAGTACTTAATTTTAATTTATTCCTGTTTGCAAAAGAAAAAAAAAAACTCTCTTATTATAGATTAATTTAATTGAAGAAGAAGAAGAAAAGAGGGATGAATTAAAGGTTTTTTCAACATTTTATTTATTTATTTATTGGGTGATTATGGGAAGGAGTTTGTGTAAGTAAATGGGGTTATGGGAGATTATGGGTAGGAGTTTGTTTGGGGGATTATGGGTAAGTCGAGAGTTATGGAAACCCTAAAACTAGGTTTTCCATAATATAGGTCCATAACTCACTCTAGTCATCCTTAAATACTCATCGCAAACATTCTCTAATTTTTCACCCACGTCAAATTTATTCTAAGCTTTCTTCTTCGAGTAATTCAACTACAGAGAATAAAAATGCATTCCAAACTTATTTCTTCGTACCTTAAGAAACAATAGAATAACTAAAAAGAGAATGGAATAAGAGCTCACGGGTAGTGGAAGCAAAAACATTGATTTGGTATTTCCACCATAGCAAGGTTTTGAGGTAATAGCGAGAAAGACCAAATTTTTTCGGTAAAGGTGATATGAAAATGAGATTGACAATGTTAGTTATCAAGAACAATTTTGAGTTGCGGGTTAGGAAATCAAGTAAAAACTTGTAGTGTATGATGAGTACACTTGACATGTAAATAGATTGTTCGTGAAACCAAATTGATTTCCTTTTTCTTCTTCATGCATGCTCCACAATTATATATACACACACATCATTTTCTTTATTAGTTATCCAAGAAATAAAATTTCAAACCCAACCATAAAAAATAATTTCAATTTCCTCAAATTAGATTAAATTTATGTAGGTTATCATTAATCCTTAATTTAAATTGAATTCTATCTTCAATGTGTTCAATTTAAAACATCTAAAATTCAACGTACAGATCCAAATAATTGATTTCAATAAATAGAAAAACACCAGAAAATTGAAGAGATATAAAAAACAAGACCAACTTTGATGATCCATACCCGGTATCTATGATTTGTGAGAATGTAAATAAACCCTAATTGCAACCTTATCTTTTTACTTATGTTCCATGACTGTTAAAATATATTATTGTAGGGTTGTTAATTATATTAATAGCTGTATTTGATCTACTTTTAAGTCCAATAGTTATAAATGGAATGGATACAAAAAAACAAAAACTTGCTAAGAACTTGGGAAAGGTGTGTGCAGAAGAATGATGGTAAATAAGTTAACATAAATATAAATACAGTATAGGTAACAGATAGGTTTATTATTTGAAAATAATATATTTGTTTATTTGTTTATTTTCTTATTTTCTTATTTTTCTAAAAGAATATTAATCCGAAACCACATTTTATCGATACTTCCATCTAAAATTTCATAATATTAATACTTTGGATATTTCAAACTTGAAATTGTGAGTAATTGATTGAAATGAAAAACCTCTTTTCCATGATGATGGGTTCGTCTTTTACTATCGTTGATAATACAAACTTTGTGCCCATTGAAGTATATTGTTCTCTCAACATATTTTACTATTTTTAAATGAAAACAAAGGAAGAAGATAAAATAATCACAAATGCTAAATTACGTATCAACCCATCTTCAAATATTTTTTGCAACATTTTTGTACGGTAAGTTTCAAGATTTAAGATTTTAGGATTTTATCGCATAGGCGTAAGATTAGAACTTCTTAATCAAGAATATACATTTTATGCTCATATTAGTCAAAACAAACATTAATTTGACATATATATATATATGTATATTCCAATATTTAAGACATAAACAATGCCAATAAGGTACACGATATAATGGTCGGGGGTCGGGGGTCGAGGGTCGAGGGTCGAGGGTCGAGAGAGTAGATATACAATATAATATTCCCTTAATCAGTCTTTGGACTAGTACATAGATATCACACAACACACAAATGTTGTTCATTTGAGTAGCTGCAAGGGCTCAATCTCAAGCATCAAGTCTCTTTTAAATTTAACATATGGGTAAGCTAGTGGACATTCATCATCTCTTGTCTTCCACCTAAAAACTCACAAAATTTAATAGAATACAAATTAAATAAATTAATGATTCTGGATATAGTAAAATGTAGAGAACTAACCTATAATTAAGGACAAAATGATGAACGAAAAAAGCAATCTCTAGTTTGGCAAGCTCAATCCCTGGACAAAGTCTTGGCCCTCCACCAAATGGTGTCACTTTTTTGTTCATTTCCTTATCATCCTAATGTCAAATAGTACAAAACAAACAATGGCCAAATTGATAAGAAAGAAAGAAAGGGAATTATTAAAGAGAAATTGGATTTATATAAAATTTTGAAATACTATTTTGGTTGAGTGTATCTCAAGTTTGACTCCATTTTAGCTATCATATAGGAATGAACTAAAATATATCACAAGTTGAAAGAGATGGGTAATTTAATAGTCTTTCTCGAAAATATTTTGTTATATTTAAAAATAGTTCTGAAAACTTTTTTATGAAGGTAAATTACATACACTCCATCTGGAAGGATTAAATTGTTGTGGATTTGGATGAAGGGTTGGATCAAGATGAATTGCTGAGAAAACTGGATGAACTTTCCACCCACTGGGTATGACAATATCTGTCCCACAAATCAAATCCAAATTAGAAAAAGAAGAAGAAAAAGCTATCATTTTTATTTGTTTATTTCTAGAGATTAATTATATTATTAGTGATTAGAACAAAAGAAAAGAGTAGAAATGAAAAGGGATAATTACCTTTGAATTTGACATCTGTAATAGCTTCCCTATGTAAAAACTTCACCACATTCCCACATCTCATGGCTTCATATGCCACCTAAAATATATACATATAAAATATTTCAGCCAAAAATATAACAATAGGGTTAAAACACTTAATAATCATATGGAGTTTTTTAGTTCATATAATCATGGATTTTTTAGTTCAGATATGACAATGTAAAGAATTGCAAGCTTTTGACACATCATCGTGATCAATAATTACTGTTTTGTAACATGACAGTTCGATTATATATTAACATGATAGTTGGGTTATACACTTAATGTGAGCATATCTCTACTATATTAAATATATACTTTAATCTTAAACTAAAAAATAATGGTTTAAATTAACTAAGTGTTAATTAATATATTAGCATTTTATTTCTAATGATCTCTATACCTTAAAAATATTATTTTCAAACTTCAATCTCAAATTTTAAAGCTAAAAACAAGATTATAATTATTTTCAATTATATATATATATGGTGTTGTCTTTTTACATTGAATGTGAACTCCATTCGCTTGTAATCTTCCAAATTGAGACATTCTCCCTTTCTTTTTCCATTTCTTATTGCTTGATGTTCTTCCTGCAACAATAATTTCAAATTAAGTAACAACAATTTGGTTAAAAATATAAAGCACTAGAACCTATATATTTTATAAAAGTTATAATTATAAATTAATTCATGGTTAGAGATAATTATTAAATAGTTTCTTAACAATAAAACTGAAAAATAATAAGGGTGTTATAAGAATGAAACATGGCATTCAACTTAATTATAAGACTGCAACGCGATGAAAAACATTTCATTAAAAAGAAAAGTAGTATATATATCGTCATATACGTTGGAAAGACTAGTGGGTATGATAAATATAAGAATGAACGTACAGTCTTATCATACCTTCAATTTTGCAAGAATATTAGGAGGTGAATGAGCAAGAAAATAGACAATCAATCCCAAGAGAGTAGCTGTTGTCTCGTAACTTCCAAGCATTATGTCCAAAACAACACTCACAATTTCTTCATCACTAAGCTTCCAATTATTTGACATTAACACTTGTAGAAAATCATCATCATTATTATTCCCTCCAACTAATCCTCTCTTTCTTCTCTCCCTTATCATCTCTTTCACAATCGTAGAAAGTCTTCCTCTAGCCTGAATCAATAGCATATATAATAACTCATTCCTGATATAATTAATAAAAAAATATAGTAAAATTTTAAAATCTATTGATAGAAGTTTTGTGAGTTAATCATCTCTTTCACACTAATAAGAATTACCTTGACAGCCTTAAAGTAAGGAGTTCCTGGGAAATTTAAAGGCAAAGAAACAAAGCCTATCATAAAGGTTTCAAACTCTTCAAATATCTTTGTCCCTATCAACTCCTTTGCTTCGATGCCAAATACTTCCTTCACCATAAGGCTTAAAGCAAACTACAAATTACAAAACACAACATTATAAGGGTTATTTAGAACATAAAATAACCGATAATTCAACAATATAATCAAACCTGTAAATTGAATAGGGAGAGATGAATTTAAGATTAGAATATGATTTTGATCTCTATATTTTAAATCTTAAATTAGTCTTTAATGTTAGTTTATTGTTCATTTTCTTTTTTAAAAAATTAGTTATCTACAACATTTTTACTAAAAAAATTAAAATATGTTTACATATTATTTGATCAATTTTAATAAAAATATATTTGAGGTACTAAATTTAAAATTTAATGAAAGTAGACCTAACTAAAAATTGCACAAATTAGAAGTATGCATGGGACTGTTAAATTAACCAACTTCAACGATTGAAGAACAATATGATATTTTACCCTAAATTTAATTATATCAATACTTCAACAACAATATGATATTTTACCCTAAATTTAATTATATCAATACTTCAACAATCAAAGAAAAATAAAAAGAAGAAGAAAGTGTTTGCAAATTAACAATCATGACATATATAGAGTAATACTTTAGTGCAACTTACTATATACACCTTTTTTTTCCTTTTTGTATCCCTCAAACGTTGTCTATTGAGGGATGCAAAAAAGGAAAAATATAGAATATTTAATTTTTAAATATAGCAAAATATCAAAGTTTATCTAGTTTTATCATGGCAGACAATCTTTGTCTATTGACAAATATATTAGATTGTGATAATTTGCTAAATATTTTCAAAAGTTTTTGTTATTAAAGAAATTTGTCGAGTGATAATTTGTGATTACATACCATCTTCATTTCTTTGATAAAGGAGACATGGGTTTGGGATCTCCAAGAGTCCGTTAAAGAGACAGATAAATTGTGGAGGGAGTGAAGAAAATTGGGTCTGGTTTTGCACCTGGTGATGAAGCTAACAATGACACTTCGAAGTTTCCGGTGAGTGTCGCCGGCGCTAATAAGCAAAGAATTGGTACCTAGAATATTATGCATTGCTTTTGGATAGCTTACTTTGAAAAGCTTATCGTCGTTTTGAAGAACGAAGTAGTTAAGCTCTCTATCACATGACACTATGGCCGGCCTACCGAATAGACGAGATTTGAAAATCTTCCCATACCTGCAAAACCAAATCCACCACTCATTTTTAAAGCATTGGCAAAAAATATATATATATGCATGGACCAAAATTTAGATTCATTTTCGAGTTGTATGCACTTTTTTTTTATTAATAATAGTGTCTATCGTTAATAAATTTTTATATATTTACAATTCTTTTAAAATATTATTAGAAACACAGTAATTTAATGCTTAGGAGAACTTTTTATCCTAAAGTCATAGATATGGAAAGATTAGTGCCTGATGATTTGTTGTGTAAGTGAACACAAATCTAAACATATATGGAAATTAATTAGGGAGTTAAAATAGGAAAAATAAAAAATCATAAAGGAAAGAAAAAAAATGGAAGCATAAAGTTGAAAAGAAGGAAGATAACAATATGTGCAAGTTTCATAGATGCATGCATCACAGGTATGTGTTATTATTGTTATTTTTGTGTATGATATATATTTTTAGATTTGTTCACACAAAGATACAATTTTTCCGTTTTACCAACATGATTGTATTTAAACAAACTTCCAACTTTAACTAAAGAAAAACAAGAAAAAGAGAAATCTTTGTGAGTTAAAATGAAAGCTTTGAAAGTCTGAGGATATATAGAGTTGAGACCATAATGGTGTGGTGAAAAGTTTTACCTTGAGAAATGGTGTTGAAGGAAGGTACCAATTGAGTTGGAATGATGAGGGTTGAGGAAGCTAAGAGTTTCACCAACAAAGGGTAAGCCCATGGAGCCAGGAGGCAAATTAGGGTTTTTTTTTGAAGTAACTAGAAAGAGTTTAAGAAGAAGGTGAAAGATGATTGATATTGCAAAGCTTAATGCTAATACAATAATAATCATAGGGCTCAAATTTGTACCAATTACTTCCATGGCTTTTTTACTTTTGGTTTTATTTTCTCCCCCTCACTTTGTTTCACTCTTCTTTGATCCCCTTCTTTATTTATATAGAAAAAGGGAACATACCCTCTCACCTATTAACATTATATACTTTGTGTCTATGAGTATGTTTCTTTTTTTTTTTTTAAACTTTCTGTATGCTATTATTACTTTCCACACTAATAATGTTAGAAAAAAAAAACCAAGATCTTTTCGGTAAAAATACATATTATTTGTACGTGAAAATTGACTGACATAATTATGTTCACGTGCTTATATATATTAAAGGAATTGTGAGAAAACAAGCATATTTTTTAAAGAGCAATAATCCGTAGGTGTAACTTTGCGCCTTGGTGCTCATCCTTTCTTCTACACACAAGAAAATATTTCTTTAAAAAATTAATCTTCACACTGCAATTTTCAATTGGGATTGGAGCAGTACACGTTGTACAACTAATAAATGGGTTTACATGTTCTACAACTAATAAATGGGTGCAACCCAGACTACACCTAAGTTTTTATTAAAAAAATGAAATAATTACCCAACATGGTATAAGATCTCATTTGAATTATAGTTTTATTGATTAAATTTATATGTTATGCTATCTATTTAATTTCTACCATTGTTTTTGAAAACGATTGACAATTGAAAAATAAATTAAATACTTGTTTTCTTTTTTACCTTTTGTCTTACAATTTCAACGTGTCATAGAGAAAAGTGAAAAGTATCATAGTATAAGAAAATCGAGAGAAAACAAGTATAAATTTAAAAACTAAAATGGTTCTCCAAATCGGTCTAACGTCCCTAATGCATTAATGTATGTTATCCTTTGGGCAAAAAAAATATATAATATGGTATTTTGGGGATAGGTTTTGATTTTAATTTTCACTTTATTTTGTCTATGTTTGGTTAGCTTTCAAAAAGAAAAAAGAAAAATGTGATGGACAATATAATTTTAGGAAGACACGTAACATCTGTCGATGCATATAAAATACAAAAGGGAAACCAGCTAATATTTCCAATGTGATTTAATTATGGAAGGGAAATAAATAACATTTGGACACTTCTAGGAAGACACATAAGCCACAACTTAATCCCCATGCATAAAATACAAAAGGAAACATAATCTTTCCAATGTGATTTAATTAAGAAAGGAAATAAATAACATTATTTCGACTCTTAGCTTTTGGGAAGATACACAAGTGCAAAAAAATACTGATAAGGAAACCTAATTAATATGGTTGATGTTAAAAATGTACTCCACCTTTACATTGAAAAGATCTACACAATAAGTGTGACGTTTGTCAAACAATTTCTAATGCTTAAGTAAAAGATGTATGTATATAAAAATTCAGTAGAGAGTTCGAGTATTAGAATGGACTTCCTTTAAGGTCTTAAAATGATGTATATTTATAATGGAATTCTACTAAGGGAAGATAATGTCCCTATTTGGTTTCCTAATCATATTAGGTAATATAAATAGATAGCAATTTAAAAAATAATAATTAAATATATATCGACATTTAAAAAAAAATGCAAATGTGACAAAATTTATAAGTGATAGATTTTTATCATTAATAGACTCTTATGATTTATCAGTAATAAAACAATATTTACAACATGGTTTATCAATGGCAGACTCCTATCAATTAATCAACTTAAAGTATTTTTCTATATTTGTTATTTTTTCAAATGTTGCTATATATATGCCTAATTATTTTGAATCTAATTGTTATATTTACAATTATCCGTAATATAATCTCTCGAGCTAAATGGGTTAAGACATGCATTTAGCATGACTCGTTCTACAAGTTTCAAGACTCGACCTAGACCTCATCATTGACCAAAATCAATCTTCCCTCCTCAGCCCAAAGTCTAAATTAACCCTTTTAAACCTAAAAATTACCCATAAATAACTATTATTTACTTTATTTTATAACCTTTTCGTTTCTTATTTTTAATCTTTTTTTAATATAACATATAAATATATATATATATATATGTGTGTGTGTGTGTGGGTCTGTGATTATATGATTATAAAAACATAGTCTACCTAACTCAATCCAATAAAAAGCATCTCCAAACTTGTTTTCATGAACAAATTACATTTATCCAAACTTTTAAAAGTTTGATTAAAACACTTTGGGTGAATTATTATATATTTTGTTTTGATTGTATTTGTAGCTAAAAGGGGATGAATTAAAGAAGAAACGGTGAAGTGTTCCCTAAAGAAAGAACATCTACCCCTTAAATTTCAACCACTTTTCTTTCTTTTTTAAAAACAATTTTCAATCACTTTTGGATGCATGCTTCAAAATGAGGGATTAAATTACATCTCTTTACGTGTTTGGAACTTAGGTGTAAATTTGTAAACTTAATTATGAAAAATTATTTTAAATAGCAATATTTTTAAAATATTTACTGATACAGTAAAATATCACGGTATATTTTTTTATAAACGATGATAGACTAATATTTGTTTATCATGATACAAATAAACATAGATAATAGATGGTGATATTTTTTAACTTTATTTAAAATAGTTGTTCACTTCTTAAACATTTAAACTTTTAAAATTATGTTACCTACACAAAATTGAAATTTGATAGTTTCATCAACATAAATGAATGAATTATTTTATAAATATAGTAGAAATGACTCAACTTATTGACAAATATAAAAAAAAATGACACTAAGTATAAGTGATGGTTATGGATAGAGAACGATCTATATTTGAAAATATTTTCACCAATTTATCGTTTAAAATCAATTAACATTAAAGTTTTCACTTCTTTAAAGGACATTTTTACTAAATTAAATTCTTGTTTTATACACATTTTTCATCATTATTGTGTTTTGAAATGCATTGTTTAACGATCATCCAACTTTTATTAAAATGTCACCCATATTTTATTAGAAAAAGAAACAACCTTTGATTAAGCTTTGAAAAACGATCCCCCAACAATTATTAAAGATCGCTCAACATTTTATAAACGATCTCCTAAATTTTATTTAAGGATTGCATAGGAAATACTAAGGAATTGCTTAATAAATACTAAGAGATTGCGTACACTGATATCAACAATGGTCATATAATTTTTTTCACAAATGAAAATTTTATTTTTGTCATGATTTTACCTATACAACGTGGTTTTAACTAAATGATCCTTCACTTTTATAGGAGTTTTTGCGTTCTTTTCGACCATATAGGCACAATGTTAAAACATCTTTAGTTAGAAATGTGTTTGAATTTTTGTTTTGTTGTGATTGGAGGGGAAGAGCAAGAGGGACGTAGAAAATGCACAAGAAAAAAGAATATTGAATATTGAATATAAAAATGATATTTCACATGTCAAAAAAAACGAATCATAAACAAGTTAATTTGTAAAAACATGCAAGTCATATGGAAAACTTTTTAGTTTTTACTTATAGGTTATTTTGTACAATTTCATTTTTCACTTTTAAACATGTATATATTAAACATAAAATCAAATAATTCAAAGCCAAATTTCCCTTCTCAACTCACATATCTTGTTCGTCTTTGAGAACTCTCCTTTTTGTTCCATCTTTCCCCAAATATTCTTGAATGAAAGGAATAGAATAACGGGATGAAACATATAATGTCATGAAAATAAAAAAAATCTACAGTAAAAAAATAGCTTAAAAGATATATAATCATTTAAAAAATAGCTTAGAATAACCATTTGTTAGTTATATTTATAGGCACATAGGTAATAGTTTACTATTAGAGAGAATGGTTTATATTATATAACACAGAATCACCTCTAATATATAGAGAATTTATATCGCACTTCTCTGAACATTTGCACTCGATTGTTTAAAGTGTTAGATAACAAACTCAAAGACCTACCAACATACACAAAACCCTAGTTCTTTCACGGGTTGAGTTAGCTTTTATTTGTTATTTAAAAAGAGAAAAGAAGGAAAAAAGGAAGTTGATTTGTTTAGAAGTTTTTATGATTAAATTAGGGTTTTGAGATGTGGTGTGTTGGTGATGGAGATGTTTGCATTTGGCAATCGGACACAAATGCATAATTAAAATCCTCTTCTTTTTAAGACAACAAAGAGACACATGATACGCACGTGCGATGGGTTTTGGGACCCTCTCCTTTAACTCTTTTTTATTTTTTCTTCCTTACATACTTTTTAGTTATTTGATCCAAATTGGTATTTTTCTTTTGTTTCAAAGTTGTGATTAGCTGGACATCAATTTTGTCATTGCAATCATTTCTTATGTTTCATATTCCGTTTTCATCTTCTTCCACTTTATTAAATTACATATATGCTTTCTTCTATTACTATTATCTTACTTTTATAGAATATGCTACTTTCATTAAACATATAATTTTTTATCGGTCTAAATTTCGTTCTTATTTTACATTTTAATATATCTTATTTTCACGAGTAAATGTTATCATTTTGATCGATAATATGTTTATAGGTCAAATGTGATATAATATGGAAAGCTATATGATAAATTAGATCACTTGAGAGAAAGGGTAAAGTTTCTAATTCCTTATCTAATCTCTAATAAACTTAAAAAATGTTTGATATGTTATACGCGTAATCTAACCTAATATACTTTCATGTTTAAACTTCTATCGGATTACAAATTTGTCATCAATTAATTTTAACACTAAGCCAATAAAAATTGGATAATTGAAAAAAGAAAAAATGAGCGTGAAAAATCTTGAAAAATGACTAGTTCTAAACTAAAATTTTTTTTTGGTTTTTCAAAAAAAAAAATTCTTTTTCAAATACGAGTTTCTCTAGGTGCAATCATACCCACCACTAATACATCTGATCGCATCATAACTGGTATGCAGTTAAACGTTCTTTGAACGAAAGTGATGCTAAGTTGGATGCACATTTGAAAAGTCTAGCTAGGTATTAACCCTCCTTTTTAAAAAGTTCTTCTAACATCTTTTACATTTTTCAACTTTTATATTGAGAGCGTCCCACGTAGTGATGTTACATAAATACTTCTCCCGTAAAAAAACAAGCGAATAATATTTGAGTTTCTTTCCTCTTAGCCCTTTTTAACCTAAACATTTGATCCACACAATTTTAGCTTAATTTTGGTTCATCTTGGTCGTCCTTTATTTTTTAAAAGTCACCATTTTGGTTTTTTCATTTTTAAGAGATCAAGATAGGTAAAGTTTGAAATTGAAAGTTAGATTGAATACGAGTTGAAAGTAAAATAGTTGAAATGAATATTTTAAAAGTATAATTAATGACTCAAATAAACATTTTTAAAATACATGCATCAAACTAAACTTTTCTCAAAATAATAAAGACTAAAATAAATCAAACTAAAAAATATAAAGACTAAAGTAATATTTAAATCTGATTTTATTTTAATTTTAACAAAGAGTTTCGAGTATGTGTAGTAATAAGTTAATATTAATATAAAATATAAAGACAAATTAAATAAGTTAGAGAGAAGCATGAGGATAAGTGGACTTTAAGAGGAAGCCAAAATGACTATTTTTTCTTCTTAAAATGAAGTAAAGATAACATTTAGAGAGTTAAGTAAATCAAACTAAGACTAAAATAAGATAATTAAAATAAGCATATAAGTTTGAACCACCTCTTTTGTGTGTCTAACCTTAGACATTTATCTTTAAATTTAGGGTTGGTTTGGATTAATATAGATCAAATAAAATTGACCTAAAAAAAAAGCTAACTTAATCCAAATTCAAACCGAATTTACTCGACCTCGACCAAGGCCAGGACTAAGCCAATCATACCATATATCACAAACTTGTCCATGAGCTTAGAAATCACTAAGACCTCATACTAAAAAAATCTTGGTTGCTCATGACTTAAACTCAAGGTGTGTTTAATTTGATGATGTGCAATTTTAATTCCTAACCAAATGATCTTCTAGAAGCACTTTGCATGTTCAAATTTTGGCATCAACAAATCAAATAGATTTATATACTCCATCATATCATCACCAAATTTGTAACCCTATCAAACTTAGACTTCGGCGTTCCTAACTTCGAAATTAATCATATAAACCTAACATTTGAATCTAATACCAAATTGTCTTCCTAAGGCATAAGTGTGTCCCCTAGGTAGGGCAATCCATAGATAAGAAAAAACCCTAAAGTTGAGAAAGATGTTGCCATATTATATATATATATATATATATACCATTATTGAAGGGTGTATCACTTTTTATTTTTGAAATGTGTGACAGCATTTCTTGATGTTTTTGTTAATCATAATTCATATTGCACGTAAGGAAGAAGAATCATGATTTCTCTTGTCTCTTCTTTTAGTTTATAATCATGCCATGCCTTAAAAAACTTTTTTCTTTTCTTTTTTATGAAGTTGGGCTATAATATTTATTTAAATTTCATTATGTTGTTGATTTGTCCATATGTATATAAGGGGCCTATATAATTATAACAATTTATGATCACCAATTATGATCACCAATTTATGATCATCAATGCTTAATTTGAAGACAGCTAAAAACATAAAACTCTTTATTTCAATTGTGGATAAAAGTTATTTTGTTTTCCTATTGATTATAATCATTCAAGGTGGGGAACCAAACATAAACAAAAGTTTCGATTTAAACTTAATCTTATTTCTATTTTAGTTTCAAAAATTAAAGAAAATAACTGTAATAAATAAGTTTTACAAATAAGTTTACTAAAATAAACAAAAATATTTATAAATATAGCAAAATATCTGAAGACAACTATTATCTATTATTGATAGAGATTAATAGACGTTTATAAGTTTTTATCCGTATCTATCACTTATAAATATGACATTTTGTGATATTTGTACATATATTTAGGAGAGATTTTGAATTTAAAACAAATACGATAAATTAAAGAGCAAGAAAAAAGTTTTTTTTTTTTTTTCTTTATGGTCAAATGGGTAGAATTATGAAGGAAAATTGTTTTAATTTAAAAAAGTTGTTAAAAATATCTATGATATATAGTAAAATATTGTAGTCTATCTATATGGATTTATATTTTGATATAAATAATAGTCTATTGTATTTGAAATTTGTTGAACACAAGCATGAGGGCGTGATAGAGTGCAAAAATTATGCACCTTTGTTTTAAAATTTGGGTAAAACATTTTTATTTTTGAAGAACGGAACAAAGAACAATCCAACCAACTGCTCTCCTACTTCATCACCACGGATGAGATGGAGAATACAAATAAGAAAAACATCTTTTTAGAATTAAGAACGGCCCTAAACGATGTCGAAGTTACTACGGCACGAGCAGTTTTGTTCTCCTCTTTAAGGATGTTGCAACATCATTGCTAATGCAGAGCGGCGGGAGTCCCTCCCCTATCGAATCTCTCTTCAAGGTGTGTAAATGCTTGGACTTACCATTAATCATATTGGGGTGAAATTCTGTTTTACTCACTGACGGTCGAATGACATGGCTCTTCCAATGGTCATAATTGATGATTTTTCTTGTTTCCATTTTTCCCACTCTTCCAATGATCATAATTGATGATTTTTCTCGTTTCCATTTTTCCCACCATTCCAGATCAATGGCACTGATACCAAAATGATAGACTTCAACCTATAATTTTATTTATCGATAACCAGGGTAAAGACTTCGAGAGCTTCCCCAATCTCTTCCAATACTAAAATAGAGTCGAGTACAAAATATTGGTCAAAAGATCCTTTTCCCCATTAGCAACACAAGCATTTAAAGAAGCAAAGAGTTAAACCATCTAATTCCTCCCTTAATTACCCTTAAGCCTTCTAGAATATACTTTCAGGCTTGGGTCCTATCATACTATTAAAAGAATTGAGAGATGCCATTAAACAGTTGGTCAAACAAAATGAATTTGCGAGAGACACTTTTTTTTCTACCTAATCAGCCCATAAAAGATGTTCTTTTTCTTTCATCTCATTCAGTTGAATTTATCCTTTGCAATTTTATTTCCATACTTAGGTTGAGTTGGTACACTCTTCACCTTTTTGTTATGACAGTTAAATTATGTGTGCTTTTTTTCTTTCTTACTTGGGAAAGTAGATGTGTATGCACTTCAATATACAGCAGCATCCTGGGTTGAAATCAGAACATGAGCATTATATATACACATACATATATCTTTTGAAACAAATGTGAACGTATTTAAGTGAATGTACACCCTACTTCTCAATTTATAATAAATACATTTGTTCATTCCATTGACCATCAAGATTTCAAGGACAAACGGATCAATAAAGAGTACAAGTTATATTCTAAAGACCATTTGGCTAAATTTTTCGTTAGTGCTGCTTATCTATAAAACTCCAGCCATCATGAAAAATGGAAATAGAATTATACCAGATACACTAAGCTTACAAAACATCTCATTGCCATACTAAGTATCACCTTTTGAAGAGAACAAAGATGCCTTAGACATCTTCTTCCATAAGCTCCTTTCCGTTAGTCAAAGCCTTTTCTCTCCAGATTGCATGTACTTCATCAGTTCGAAACCGTTGGGTGAATGTTACTTCCTCCAATGGTGTCGAATCACCATGTGCCCAAGCAAGAAGACCAGTATATGCGATCATTGCCCCATTATCAATACAGTAACGGTCATCAGTTGCAAATAGCCTTCCACCTCTCTCAGAGCACATTATTCTCATCATCTCTTGCAAGCGCTCATTACAACCTACACCACCGACTATAAGAACATCTTTCTTGTCACAGTGAGCCATGGCTCTTTCTGTTATTTCCACAAGCATAGCAAACAAAGTCTCCTACAACACGAGCAGGAAGTGAAAAGTCAATGGAATATCAATTGCAAGACATTTAACAGAAGAATAAGTGTACGTAGCAGCTCTACAAGTTGGATGGAAGTTTGTGACCATCTATAAAAGAGTACAACCCAACTCAGAAAACAGCTTAGTTACCGAATGGTCCAAGCTTTTCAACCCATTTCAGAAATGGTGACAAAATCCGTTTTTATCATAGTAAACAAAGATTACCTGCAGAGAGTAGCACAAGTCAGCAGGAGTACACTCATTACTTTTTAGCTTCTCCTCAGCAGTTGATTCGATGTAGCTCAATATCCCACTGAATGATACATCCATCCCTTTGACAACATATGGAAGTTCAATAAAAAGTTTTCCTTTCTTTGCAAGCTGTGGACAAGAAAAAATCAAAAGTATGAGACACAAAGCATTTTCTTACACATTACTTGAGCTCAAAACCTTGTTGGGATTGAGGAAAGAGAAAAAAAATGGTTTCAAGCTAAAACACATTTTGAATCATTATACCATGATAAGTAAAGAACAACAATCAACTTATAAGGACCGCATGCAAATCATACAAATTGTTGAAAACCTTGGAACCATTTGAAACATAAAACTAACAAGCAGGGAAACGTGAAGACATCGGCCTCCTTCAATGTGATATTTAAACCAATGAAACCATGCTTTAATACAATAGTCAATAGAAAGTGTAGAAAAACGAATTGTTAAACGAAAAGCAGATTCAATGAATGAACCGTACAATACATTCATCAACTTCAATGATAAAAGAAGATTTTCATATGTTCAACGTCCTCCTACAATGAAGTGATTACTGCAGACCACTTGAAACTCTGTTAGATAAGATAAATCTGAATAGATCAAGTAACAGTTGTCACACAAACACAAATAAGTTGGCCCTTCCTTCTTCCTTCTTTAGATATCACGTATCAAGTACAAATAAAAGACACACGACGCAAGGAATAATGGATTAAAAAAAAACTATATTATCGTTTTCCTGTAACACACCTGTTCAATATTGTATCCAGGACTTGGGTCATTGGATAGTGTTAGGACTCTTGCAAACCGGTCCAAGCAATTTCCAACAGCAATATCAATAGTCTCCCCAAAGATTCTATACCTTCCTTCACTATAAGCAATCACCTGAGTATTCCCACCACTAACATACAAGACAACAGGATCATCTGCACCAGTTACAACCCTTCCCATCTCAATATGTGCAACACAATGATTAACAGCAACAATAGGCTTATTCCAAATCTGAGAAAGAACCCTCACAGCAACAGCAGAAACCTGAAGAGGAGCTCCCATGCCAGGCCCTTTGGTGTAACAAAGGCAGTCAATATCCTTTGGGGTAATTTTTGCAGTTTCCAGAGCAGACTTAACCAATGGAAGAATGTGGTGGAGATGGTGTTGTGCAGTTTCACGAGGAAGGAAGCCATGACCAGGAGGTGTAATGTAGGTGTGACGTGGGTTTGACAAAATGTTGCCATCTAAAGTTACAACCCCAACACCGATCTTGTTTGCTGAACCCTCAAAACCCAAAGCTGTCATTTTCTTCATTTTCCAATTGATTCAAGGGACCCTATAGAAAATTGGAAAAGAAAAAAAAACAATTCTAAAGAACATGAAGGCCATACAGATAACAATAAACCACAATGTGTTTTAACTGACAAAATACAAGAGTTTCTGAAAATGTAGCACATGAAATTTCAAGCATGTATGATAATCAAAATGCAAAACCCCCTATACTAAGCAAAAAGAAAAACTTCGCTAAAATTTATTTTTACTGAGATGCATATCAATCAGTCAAACTAGAAAATGGTTACAAATAAATACAAGAGAGAAAGTAAAACTAACAAAAAAAAGGGGGTGAGACCCTTTCTTCGACTTGATTCTTTATACTGTATCTGGTTTCCTCATCCCCCAGATATATCCAAGGCAACGTTACTAAACTAGGTCGTCGACTCTAGCTTACTTTGAACCATCAACCAACCGAACAAACTCCAATTTGTCAGAACAATTTTCTGATTAGTTTGGTTGTCTATGGTTTGAGCACGTTGGGAGTGGAGGGAGTATGATTGTGGGGAAATTTTTGAAAAATAACATCTTTTTTGTTTTATATTTTAAAAGTAGCATAATTTTAGAAAACTCGTAATTTTGTTTTTTTGGATTGATCTCGGCCGAAATCGATCTCGAGATAGTGCATTTTTTATTAAAAATTTGGAAGTGAGGAAAATCGTTATATTTGAAGTTTTCACGATCATTTACATTGAACTACATGATCGTTTACCTATGTCAATACGATCCTTTACTACATTCAACACGATCGTTTACGATGGTTAACACGATCGTCTAATGTATATTATTTCACTGCAGGATTCGCCTATCCTTGCATTGTGTTTAATGATTATCATTTTTTAATTTTTATTCTTTTATTCAATGATAGATATATATCTATGTTTATCTATTTCTTTCTATCACTATTGAATACTTAATTTATCTTTTTACAAAATCCTATTTTCTTTTTACATAATACAATGTCTATTCCTATAGTTATTTTTTATGGAGGTCAATGGAATGGATACAATGTCTATGAAAATTCCTCCGTTGTTGGAATTTTGGTAGATGTCCAAATCAACTTTAATTGTTTAGTTGGTTTAATATATGAAGAGATTCAATTGGACGGGTTGGTAGAATTATCCGTTTTACTGGATTTTGGTAAGAGCAATGTTCAAACATTTGATCATCTAAATGCTTCAATCTCTCTATTCCTTCACTCAACAAAGTTTTTAAGTGTCCATACAAAGGTAAGGATTGTGTAAAGCTTTATAGATATACCAAAGAATATTTAATTGTATTTTTCCATTAGGAAATCATTATATCAAACAAAGTAGGAGGATTCAAGCAAGAATTCTAAGTGTTCATACAAAGTTGGCAAAAAAGGCCCTTTCTATACACATAAATTTATGCAAGCAAGATTTGAAACTACTTCAAAAGTTTGGTTCATACAACATATTTTAATGTTGGAAAGATAATGTATTTATACTTTTAATCAACTTATAAAATGTCTAACTATTGAATTATATATATATTTGAACATCTCCACATAAACAAAATCAACTTCTTCAAATCTCCACATAATAAATATAAACTTCTTCAACAAATACTCAAAGCAAATAAATATTCTCCACATAAACAAAATCAAACCTAAAAGATAAATAGGGCAAATTGATACTTTAGAAGTATTAAGTTGGTCTATGATACAAGGTGGTGAGACTGGGCTTTCCTTGGAGGGAAGGCAGCTAAAATACAAACAGAGAATTGGTGTTCATGAGTGTCGTTTAATCAAATAAGAATTAGGCCCTATCTATTTCCAATCTATGAATTGCCCATAGAATGCTGCCGACCCATGGATCGATACTTTATGGTTAACTCTTTAGGGTTCTCCTATTACTAGTATCATTGTGCTCTTTGGGCAAATATTTTCAAACTCTTCAAAAGAAGATATAAAGAACAGGGTAGAAATTTATGTACCGAAATGTGTCCGACTTGGTTTCTAAGTACTAGTGAGATGATCTTCTAACCAAAATGTACAATCACAACAAATACTATAGCAATGTAAATTATAACTATTATCCCTCCTAAGTTTTTTTAAAGGTGAAAAATGTTAGCATGCCTTCAAATATCTAACCAAACTCTACCAAAAACAACAGCAACGGAAAAACAACATAACATAGAAAGAGCAGTAAGATAAAATGAAAGCAACATGCAGTTACTTCCTAATTCATTTGAACAAAATCTAGGAAAAAAAAATATCACAACCACGTTAATTAATTGCCTACATTATAGATACCACCACATAGATAAGGATTCTTAACAACAAGAAAGTAAGATATATTTATAGTCTAAATTCTACTTAACTTCACCTCTAAGACCTCTAAGACCTCTAAATGACCCTGATCAATATAAGAAAAGCAAACTCCTTATGGTAGGATCATACGACAGACGCATACAACTCAACAGCCAGAAACCCGCAATTGAGGAAGGAAACAGACTCTTGCCGCTTCAGAGTAGGATCATACGACCAAATGGGAAGAAGGCGTGCATAAAAACGAAACATTTAAGAAGCCCTATTAATAACTGGAGTTGGAAAATGAGGTAGGAGAAGACTAACCTTGAATCGTTAGCTACAAGGGTCTAATAGCAGTAGAAATCAGACGAGCTGGTAGACTAAGAACCCTAAGCGAAACCCTTGTAGACGATGGTGCGTTCTATTGTAGACAACAATGGTGCCAGAGCTTCAGCGTTAGCGATTGGACAGAGACGACGTCGTCCGTTGAACGGCAGTCGTGTGAGACAGGACGTGGGTGGGTATCGCAACAAAAGAGATGAAAGCGTCGTCTTTCGTCGTTTCAGTTGACGTTGGGTGGTCTGCGTGAGCAAAAGAGATGAAAGCATGAAAGGCTCCAAAGAGGAAAAATATATTGGGCGGGATAACTTTTTCTGTTTTCCACTCTCTTTTTTTTCCCCTTAATTGGCTATTAGAAACCCAATTTCTTGCAGTGAAAAATAAATCTTAGGACATCAACAATTTTACAAATTAGGATTTTAGGACCAAATTTAAATCTAGCTTAAATAAATTACACACCGTAAGAGATAGAGGCGACAACGGTGACGACAACACCGAAGGACAAGGGAGGCACTCAAAGAGAGCAACGAGGACAACGGTGGTGGCTTTCAACACGTTTTTTATTTCAATCCCATTTTCCTTCTTGGCAAATTTGTGAAATACAAATCCTGACGCCTCTCAACATGCGTGGGGAGTTATCCTAAAATTCCTGACACTTTATTTAAAGTATCAACAGTTCATTCTCAACTTCTGACGACGCTTTATTAATGGCGTTGGGAGTTCTCTTCTACATAGTTCATTCTCAACTTCTGACGACGCTTTATTAATGGCGTTGGGAGTTCTCTTCTACATTTTATAGTACCATTTTTAAATGTTTTCTTCTCACCAGACGCCTCATGGTAGGCATAGCAAGTTTGTCCTATCTCCCGACACCATGTTGTGTAGGCGTCGGGAGATGTGAACTAGCCTACACACAGTTCAAGCGTTGGAAGATATTGCATTTCTTGATTCGTCAATTGTTGTGTCGAGATATGCCTTATTGTTCTACGGTGTAAAACAATGTCAGAAGATCTAGAATTTCTTGTAGTGTTAAAACATTTAGTGCATTTAATTGAAAAGACATGTCTCACTTGAATCCAACAATAACTTCAAGAGTAAAGTTTAATTGGATTTTTGTGAGTAAATAAATATCTATTATTTTATAATCATGATATTTACGTCAATGACAAATCTCTACTAAGTTGAGTTTTATAAATTGAAATGAAATTTGATCATGTTAAAAAAAAATGTTATAGAAGTCCGAAATTGAAAAGACTTGAAATTCATTTAAGTTGAACTTCATTTGGAAAATAAAATTGAAATGAAAATAAAAATACAATTGACATATATGAGTGAAGTAAAATCCATTTGAGAACCAATTATTGAAATAGAATCAATTACGTTTATTTTTCTGAGTTCCAACCAAATGGATACTCATATTGGGACGTGGTGGAGGACACTCTGGAATAGTGTTTTGATGTTGTTATCCCAATAACCGGTGGACACATTTGCTTTTCCAAACTTAAATTTGGGGTTTATTGTGAAAATAAGTCACAACGTTAAGAAAATACAATATAAAATTAAGGTTGGATTTAACCAATATAAACATACCTAACTTGACGAGACTCAGACCTAAAGAAAATTAAGGTTAAATTTAATTCATGAAAGGTAATTGACCAAACTTCAAGCTTGGCGACCTGACAAGCTGGTGTGATTTAACCAACGAATAATGAGTACTGGGGAAGTGGGGATACTGCATCGAATGCATTATCTACTGCGTTAAACAATTCTTTATCTTTTTATCTTTTTTATATCTTGTTCTTTAAAAAATGATCAATACCTCGATCACCATCTTTCTTTTGCACTCTCCAGAAACTTGAGTTGAGTTCAACCATTTATCTTCAACTAAACTGTCTTTGCCCCAATATGAGAGACCCCTTTTTGGTCCAATTTCAAAACTCTTAACACTTCACTATTTTTGCTGAACTTTCGAGATTTGACTCTTCTGCACAGATTTTACTGAAAGTTTTGAAATTCTAACCAGGCTGCATCAACATTCAACCTCCAACTACCCACCTTCGATGAAGACCAACAAGGACAAATGTTGCAGGGAGGAGATTAACGGGGGAGACACTGTAAAGAAGAAGACGAAGAAACAACTTTGAAGACAGACTTTAGATGCTTTACTGGGTGAGATTTTAAAGTTTTGATAAATATGCTACACAATTGATTAATCAAACCTGAACTTGTTTCTTGTTCTAGGCTCAGAGGTTAAAGGGAGTGTCATGATCAATTCTATGCTTTATAATTGAATAACACAGGCATCTCATACTAAGAACTTTATCATATTCTTTAGAGGTGTCCATTTACCAAGAAGAGGTGTCCATTAGCGGATATATGGATGGTTTTGGTCCCAAGCTGTGAGTCTTGTTGTTCTGTTAAGGGTGGGTTTGTATTGATTTAAGAAAAAAAGTTTCAAAAAATTTATTTTTATTTAAACTATTTTGATAAAAACGGTTTAAAATATAATTTCAAAACCATCTCGAGTAATGGTGAAATATTCTAATTTTTTAAAAAAAAACTTATGTTTTAAATTAAAATTTGAGAATGTATTCTAAACACGTCCAAACTAAATTAGCAAGTTATTTTTCTTTTGACAATGGAAAGCTTATGTTGAAAAGTATTATAACTTAAACAGAACCAATAAAAATTTCCTAAAAATATATATTAAATCTCACACATTTCAAATAGAAAGTCGTGTCAATTACCATTGAACTAAATTTATTTTAGCTTTTAAAAGTTCTACTTGCTAAACCATAAATTCATCCGTGAATTTGGTTGAAAATATTGTGTCAAGAGTCCTTTATGTCATGGTTGTTTGATTTTTATAATCTATATTGTTATTAAACTTTAGCGTTAAAAGTTGTATGGGTCTTAATTACCAATTCTTATGGTTATTAGCAAGAAATTACTTGGGTAGCTTACATATAATTTTGAAGAATATGATTAACTTGCTATAATTTTTTATCTAGTCAATTCAAACTTTTTCTTTGAATATAGTTTTTTTGTTGGTTCGAGTAGTAACTTTCAATTCCTTTAAGCATTTCTTAACTATACTTTCCTATATACTTAGATCATTCTCTTTCAAATGTGATCTCAGTTCATTCATGCTACTCTGAAACACAGAGTTTACACATAAAAAATGTTATTGTGCATACACATCTTTGTACCATCGCTATATTTTAGTGTTTTTGTATTACCATTACCGTTCTTATTCACTATTATCTCATTGGATTATTTATTAATAAATGGTTTTAATTTGTGCTTTGGATTTGGTTCCTTATGGCTTGGCTGATATAATTATATGTTGAACTTTTAATGTGGGGTCTTGGCTGCCTGGCATATCACATCCATCCTTTAGAAGATCCATGTGATTAGCTTGACCAAAGAAATTGTTGGCACATGAAATCTGCTATTAGATCTTTTGTTGGCTTTTACTTGTTGGCTGCTTTTTATAATTGTCAATTGTGATTAGCATTCTTACTTTCAAAGTATTGTTAGGATGGATAGACTCAAATAATATAGATAATTAACAAATTTATTTTCGTTATTGATAATCATATAGTCAACTGTCTTACTTGAAACTAATAATTAAAGGAAGGAGTTACTCAGCCTACGTATCCTAAACTACTGGTTTAATGTTGTGCTTTGAAATTCGAAGTTAAATTCTCTTCTTTGTTACAGAATGTTGTTGTTACTTGAGGAAGGAAAAAAGAAAAGAAAAGAAAAAACATCTTCCCTTCAACCTGAACGAGAATAAGGCATTCCTTTGTTTTGTAAAGTGATTCTATTTGCTTCTACAAAAGTCCATCCTCTGTTTCAAACATGTGGATGAGGTCTGAAATGTCAGTTTGTTCTATTCAATCCAAGTGAGAATCATGCTTTTATCTAATAAGTGAAAGAATAAACACCATAAAAAGAACCTAGGAAGGTAACCAAAAAAGCTATCTATTGTTGAGAATAAAAGACAAGATGATTACAATTTTTACTCTTGAATAGACATAATGAACCATGTTAGAATGAACAGTTAATGCAGAAGGCAAAACCAACTGAACAACAAACCACATTCCTTCAAGTAGGGCTAACAAAATCTGCAAAGGCCTTGTTCCAAATTTGGGAAAACAAGGAAGTTGAATAAGCTAAGTTATGGACCACTTTGTTGGCCACTCTAAGAATCTAAAAAGGAATGATAATAACAACACTAACAGAGGAAGTGAGATTGATAGCCTCTTTCAAAGAATTGGCCTGACGACTACTGGAGGATTCTAACCACTCCACTTGCAATCCAATTCCTTTAAACCTGATTTCAAAGGCTCAAATCCTTGTGCTGTATTACCTTCCTTTGAGTTTTGGATAGATGAAATAAAAAATACCAAAAGATATTTTTCTAAAAAGAATGCCAATGTTAAATACCAAAAGTGAGCAATATAAACAAAGTTTTCAAGAAGTGAGATGGAATTTGAAGCTTTGTTCTCAAAGATGAGGTCGTTTCGCTCTAAGCTAAGTTAACCAATTGAAGGCCTTTGTTGATGCTTCATAGTGTCCTACGGAGCTCTCCTAACAAATGGCATCAAGGATCAACCTTTCCTATCCTAATCCCTAAATACTCTAAACCAATTTAAGAGGATTTTTTACGCTTAAATATTATAGGTTTAGATGAGTTGATCCACGTTAAACAATATTTGAGTTGGAAAAGAACCAATTTGAAATGAGTCATGAATGTGCTCGTGTACTCATATCTAATTTTTACACAAATTTTCTCAACCAAACAATATCAAAAACTTCAAGTCAATGTATCAAATTTTACAAAATTTTAAACTTCTCGAAATCAAAATATTTCTTCAAAAACTCAACAAAAACAACAAATGGTTAAATGCCAAAAGGTTGGAATAACAAATTTATCTTGAATCCGTAGAAAACCTCGTGAAATGACAAAAAAACAAAGAGAATAATTTGAATTCTAAAAAATAAACAAATTCTTCATCTACACAAATTTGGTAACTCATATTTTATTTTTCTTTTACTTTATATTTATTAAAATTCAAACATAGAAACCCTTAATCAACCATTAAAATACAATTTTATTATATTAGATCTTAAAACTCTCTTTTTATTTCCATTTAATTAGATTGTTTGTTAGTATGAGATTGAAATGTTCTACCTCCAACTAAAAGATAAGAGTTCCAGAGAGATTGAAAAACGATGGGAAGAAAAAGTGGAAAAATGAAAGTGAGATTGAATGCAACGGTGAAAATGAATTGATTTGATGTAAATATACAATTATTGGTTATATAGTAAGATATTTTTCTTTTTCCATTTTAATAGATAGGAGTATTAATAGGTTGAGAAATAGTAATTTAATTGCTATATATAATCAAAGAAACCCCACATGACAATGCAAGGGATTATTTTAAGGCACGTGAAGAAAATCTATGAGGTTTAAAGTTGATGTTAATCCAAGATTAAGGTTAATGATAAAGATCAAAATCAATCAAAGATAAAGATAAGTGTTGTTGAAGTTAAAGCTTAGAATCAAAATGATCATACAAAGTTACAAACAATTCAATTCAATGATGGCCTTCAAAATTTTCTCCCTTCCTCTCTCAAAAAGCTGAAGAATTGAAGTTTCAGTAAGAAAAAGAAACGCCGTGATTATTATAATTTCATTGAAGAAGAAGAATAAGAAGAAGCTCACCAAAATTTTCTTTTCTTTCGTATCATCTACGCCTTTAAAGCTTTAAGGTCCGCTGGTCCACGCTCTTTTCTCCGACCCACCATTTAAACCTCGATCTCTGTTCTTCTCTTTTTCCTTACCGAATGTTTGTAAAAGCAAATCCCAATTCCCTGTAATGTCGATCGCCCATTAATTTCTCGCCGACAGATGAAAGGGTTTCGTTAAAATTTAATCTTTCTTCTTTTTTTGATTTTTCAACACATGGGTGTTGTTTGTATGTTCGTGTAATCGATTGAGGGGGAGATTCATAGTGGCGGCGGACCCAGAAAAATGGGTGGTGTTACTTCGTCCATGGCGGCGAAATTAGCTTTTTTCCCGCCGAACCCGCCTTCTTACAAACTTGTTAACGATGAATATACGGGTCTTTTGCTTCTTACCCCTTTTCCTCATCGTGAAAACGTTGAGATCCTTAAGTTGCCTACTCGTCGTGGTACTGAGGTTGTTGCTGTTTTCATTCGTTACCCTATGGCGACCTCGACTTTGCTATATTCTCATGGAAACGCGGCTGATCTGGGTCAGATGTATGAACTTTTCATTGAATTAAGCATTCATCTTCGAGTTAACCTCATGGGGTATTGCTCTGTTCTCTTCTTGTTTTGTTACTTTCCTCGTCAGGTCAATTTTTGGATTTGTATTAACTGAATTGCATAAACATCTTGCTGTTTCTTCAATTTCGGCATAGTTCTTTTGGAACTCGAAACTTAACTGTGATTGTGTCTGATAGAAAGTTTATAAGTGCTGAATTCAATCAGTTTTAATAGCGTTCTTACGTGATCAACCAAAGGGTTGATGCTTCGAATTCAGCTCTTGAATTTAATTGGTTTGGGAAATCTTATCTGATTCATAGACTGATGATTCATGGATTGAATAGGGGTTTTGTTTGAGCGGATGTCTATGACTCTGTCATCAGTATTTTTCATAGAATATTAAGAGCTGATGGCTTCTTAGTGGCATCAAGCTTACCATTTCTAGATTACTCGACAGTTAATCTCATTTCTGGTGCATAATCAATTAATCTTCACTGTAGGTGAGAATATACAGCAGTATCTTAGACTGCAGCTGTTTCACAGAAAAAGAAAAGACAATGACATGTTGTTTACTTATAGAACTCTAGGAATAATAGTTCTTTCCAGGGTCCAGGCTTTCCCTTCTCATCAGAAATCATAGGTTGGTTTTCAACTTTTGATTTTGGACATTCTGCAAAATGATACATATTATGCCTGAATTGGTTTGCAAGATTTGTGATCATTCCCCTATCATAATCAATGCTTACGGTGCTTTTAGTTCTCGTCTATGAAACGGTTGGTTACTTTAGAAAAAAAGTTATAGAATCCTAAAATAAGTGTGGGAATATGTGCAGGTATGACTATTCAGGGTACGGACAATCATCTGGAAAGGTGTGTTTGACATAAGAGATTTAATTGAATTGAGATTGTTAGTGATGTTAGTATGGATTCTAATCCAAGGTGTTCAATGGCTCTTCTACATTGCAGCCAACTGAGCAGAATACATATGCAGATATTGAAGCTGTATACAAGTGTCTTGAAGAAAGTTATGGTATTAAGCAGGAAGATATCATTCTATATGGTCAATCGGTTGGAAGTGGCCCAACTTTGGATCTTGCAGCGCGGCTGCCTCTCTTAAGAGCTGTAATTCTTCATAGTCCAATACTTTCTGGTTTAAGAGTCATGTATCCAGTCAAGCGTTCGTATTGGTTCGACATTTATAAGGTGAAATAAGCCTTTTTATTTCAACTATGATCTTGTACACCTATTTATTTATTTATATGTATCCTTCACATGCTAGTGCTTGCTGTTTTCTTCTTTTGCAGAACATTGACAAAATTCCCTTGGTTGATTGCCCTGTTCTTATCATCCACGTAAGAATCCTGTTACGTATTTCCGTAATCATCTTACCTTATACCTGTAAATTATATCATATCGATACAAATTAGTTGTCTCATACGTGGGAGGGTTAAGCTATTTTATATCTAATTATAACCTTTTGTTTTATTTCCTTTAGCTTATGGCTTGTTTATTAAAATATTTTCAAAATAGTTTAATATTATTGCTTTCGTATTATGGTAAACCACTGTGCTTGTTCATATTGAAGTCATTGTCATAAATCCATGACTTCTAAAGAAACCAGACTTTTCTATCCCCGTTTATGAGAACAAGGAAAATCAGATAAAGAAACTTCTTAGAAAAATATAATTGTCCAATCATGTTTTCACTCAACTTTGTTCTAAATACTAAAAAAAATGCGTTGAAGCCAGGTTACCAAACAAACCCATCTTTTTCCTACTCACAAGTCCTACCTTTGTCACCTTGCACCTAATATAACATATAAAATAGATATAATTTTGTAAAGAAATAAATTAGTACTGTTTTTTATTTGGTCTTTTTTTTTTGTCTCTTTTACCAGGGAACTTCAGATGATGTGGTTGATTGCTCACATGGTAAGCAACTTTGGGAACTATGCAAAGAAAAGTATGAACCATTGTGGATTAAAGGAGGAAACCATTGTGATTTGGAGCTCTATCCTGAGTATATCAAGCACTTGAAAAAGTTCATATCAACAGTGGAGAAATCCCCATCCCAGAGGTACAGTTCCAGGAAGAGCACAGATCAGATTGAGAAACCTCGAAGGAGTGTAGAGTTTTTTGAAGTTTCGAGGAAGAGCACAGATAGGCGAGAGAAACCAAGGCAAAGCACTGATAGGCCTGAAAAATTGAAGAACCAATACGGTAATACAGATAAATTAGAAAAAGTGAGAATGTCGGTCGACCATAAAGAAAGGTCACGTAGGAGTGTTGATTGTCATGAGAAGTCAAGAAAAAGTGTTGATCACCAGTTGGAACGAGCAAGAAAGAGTGTCGATCGGCTTGACAGAATACACACTGGATAATTGGTGGGTATAGAAAAGTTGTTTCAAGGAACAGGAAGGGGATTTGTAAGAATTTCCAAGTTTTTTTCTTTTACCTTTTATTTTCTGTTTCTATGTATAATTTATCATCTTCAAGATGTGTAGCTTACCCTTTTGGAAGTTTTAAATTAACTATTGTGAAATGAGAGAAAGGATAACGTCTTGTTTGTTCTTGTTTCCATTACTCCATTCTCTCTGTCTCTTCAGTACCAATATTGAATGCTCCAACAAAATCAGTTCCATTAGATATTTGTTTTATTGTAACCAATGATCATGATGTTTGTGCAATACTTCTAAACTAATAATTAGATGTATAATAGTACTTTAAAAAGAATTGCAATTATAGCAAAAATTATGAATTCTTCCAAGTGATGTGGTCTGCCAATGATAAATTTCTACCAGTAATATGGATATTTCTGTTAATACTGTTGAGGAACTTAACATCAATGTACCTGAAACAATAATCTTAATACACTGTTTTATCTAAAGGTTAGAGAGTGAATCAGAAAAGAAGTTTGATATGGCATATAACATCAATTTCCATTAAGAGAGACTTACAGATTTTGATTTTATGCTATGTTTCTGTATGACAGCCTAAAGTTAAACAACACTAGCCAATCTTATCTTCTAACAAAGTAGGAGATTCATTTGAACATTTGAAACTGTTAAAAGTGACCAGTTTTTTGAGAACCTCCGCTGCCTCAGGAAACAATTTTCAATCTCTCACATGCTGCAACCAACTCGCCAACAGTTTGTTGTACTTCTAAAGATGAAGCAAATTTCAGTATGACATTGACTTTCGCAATTTCTTTCTTCAGTATACAAAAACGATGCTACTCTACCTTCATGAACATACTACCATCTGGAATAGGTGAGCCAGTCTTGTTAAAATTACTGAGCATGACCATCAATAACAGAAAAGTTGGGTTTGCGCTCGCTATATTCGACGATGGCTGACGGTGAGAGATGTCCGGTACAGATCTCGTGGACTGATGCAAACAATGGAAACAGCTCCAGCCACCCACGGTGGTTCAGAACCTCATACATCTCCTTTGCAGTGGACACACCCTTCAAAATGTAGCATTAGCTGTTAGAAGATAGTACAAGGAACTTTACACGACAATATAACTACAACGTTTATTTTGACACGCTACGCTATTAGGTTTTAGAATGTACGCTATCAAATGAAAGTTGGTCTTCAGTTCTAACGTTCGTTTTTATGAGATCTGGTGCATTTACACTGGTATAATCTGTGTGTTTGTTTATCAGGGAGTTGGAGGTTATTTTAGCAAGAAACAGACAAGCATCCTTCTTCTCTTGTTGTCCTATTACCCTTTTTTTCCTCTAAAAATATCTAAATAATATGCAGAATCAGCTATGGTTCATTTAAGGATGCTTTTAGTCAATAATGTTAATGTGAAATAAAAACCTGCAATTTTTGGCCCTGGAGCATCTCTGCTTCAAGTTCATCAAAGGACCTACATGAGAGAAGGCAAAGTCATACATAGCGATGCTGACTCATGGCATCCATATTGAAAATACAAGTTTCAGAATAGCAAAATTAACCTTTTTCCTCCATTCATGGCAAAAGCTGCTGCCACCTTCCTGTTTCTTCCTCCCACTGTCAAATACACATTAGTTCTACTGAATGAGACAGAGAAAGAGAGTACATGAAGAACAAAAAGAATGAAGAATGTGTCCTTACAACACGTTGTAATCAAATCAGCTACTCCACAACTCTCAAAGAAAGTACTATCCTTGACGGATGAAAACAGAAGCTTGGAAATCATTCTCATTTCCCTCAGACCAATTCTCATAATTGCAGCCTAGCCAATCAAATGAAAACAGTCAAAAGATATAATGAACATGTAACTACGCAAGTTACCTTTTAAATAAATTTATTTAGAACTAATTTTTTGTACCTTCGTATTATTTCCCATCTCCAAACCATCAACAAAACCTGTCAATATCAAAAAATTTAAATGATGTTCTCAATAAACAGAAAAAGTGAAAATAAATGATAAAGGTTGATGATTAACCTGCTGCTAAAGCCACAACATTTTTAAGGGTTCCACACATCTCAACACCTTCAACATCTTGGACCTTTCAATACCTCACAATTAGAAGGATAATAGAAAAGCCTATCACTAGTCAATTTAAAATACCTACTATTTGATTCTATTACTTGCAAGAAATTGAGGTGCACTTTTTCTTTCAATATTTTGCACGAAAGTTTACAGTCCTATTCAAATCGAGTTATAATCCATAAACTTTTATTCTAAGTCTCTAAACTTCACCTAAAAACCATTCTAGTTCTCGTAATTTTTTCTAATAATAATTTGACATATGCATAACTTTTATTTATATATCAAAACAGAAGTACTTATATCAGGTTTTCAAAATAGATTTGGGTTCTTGTATTCATACAAAATTAGTCTTAAGGACTAAAATGGTTTCTATGTACAGCTTAGAGACTACATAATAAAATTTAGAAGGGGAAGGATTGAACAGAACATTTGCATGTTGAGGGACCAAAATGAAATAATCACAAAACTCAAGAACCAAAACAGGAATAAAACCTAGTTTTATACGTAATTTATGTGTCATATATTAGTATTGAACAGTATCAAATTCTTCATAATTGAGATTGACAAAGATTGCTTAAATAATATATATAAGGTCGTGAAACTGTTCTTACAGGTGTAACAACAAAATAGGGAGTGGTGAAAAGTTGAACCCATTTTTCAGCAATCTCTCTCATGTTCTCCCTGTATCCCACTGTTGCTTCACTAAATTTCTCTACAGCAATCTGCATGTAGTGTACAGTTCAACATTGTTAAAACAGAACAAAAAATTGCTCAAAAATTTGAAATCAAGCAAGCGAACTTAGGTTAGAACAACAAGCTTTTAGTTTTCTATTCTGAAAATAATATTTGCTTACCTACAGTTGTTCTTTTTGTTCCAAGCTAATTTCAAGTGTGTTCAAACAAATTTGAAATCTAAAAACACAATTCTCAAATACTTGTGTCTGTAATAGTACTTTCTAAAAGACAAAGAAAACAGTTCTGAACACAATTTTCAAAAGTAGAAAATTAGAAAAACAAAATTGTTATCTAAGATTTTGAATTTGTATGAGCACCTCGTTTGCTATATTGGCTCCCATAAGAACACAACAATTGATCCCCAATTCCTGAGAGATGAGGGAAGAAATCATGCATGGACCTTCCTTCTTCACCTCCATTCCTTTAATGAGGGAAATAGCTTCCACATCTCCCCTTATCTTTCCAACCAGTCTCTTGCATATCCCCTCCACAAATTGATGGGGAGTAACAAACACCAGCATATTAGCATCCTTCACTGAGATTTCAACCCATTAGAGTCACAACAATCCACAACAGATTCACCATGTTAAACTCAGCAAGATTTAAATGAGATCAACAAAATCAGAAGAACTTAACTCAAATACCTGCATTTTCAAGGTCTGGGTCCGCTATAACATTCTTCCCAAGCTTTATACCAGGGAGATACTTAACATTCTCCTGTTAATAAAGATCCAAGAATGACTAATCTACAACGCCCTAAACTTTCTAAAATGGAAAAGAGTCTTAACAAAATCAACAGAACATTACATTGTTGAGATTGATAACATCAGTTAACTTCTCACCAGTAGGCAAAGTCTCCTCATACACCCACATTCTAACCTCATCTGAAATCCAACAGAGACGAAACAAAAGAAAAAAATAGAAAATAAAACTCATCACTCAAAAACAGATAACTCAAAATTACAAAAAGGGGAGTATCGAAAGCCAGCAACAATAACAAAACAAATCAAAGATTCCAGAACAAGTTGAAGAAAATAGTAAGATACCATGGAAAGAGCTGAGCCTAGCGGCATTAGAAGCGATGAGTTTGGCTGCAACACTACCCCAATTACCACTGCCAACGACAGTAACTTTGAATTTGGAAGAAACCCCATCATCGGAGAAATGGGAATCGGGTCTAACAGAACCCCCATTTGAAGAACGCTGTAAAGCTTCGATTCCGGGTGCCATGGAAGAAGAAGGAGAGAGAGAATGGAGAAAAGAAGAAAGAAAAGGGGAAGAAGGGGTGGAGGGAATTAGAAGGGAGAAAGAAGAAATAGAATATAAAGAGAAATTTGGAGATTGAAAAGGCTCAAAGGGGCGGAGTTGCCATACACGTTTCGTGAGAAACAAAGCGCATCTGTGCATTATGTTAAATCTGGCGATCCACTCTATGCTCTGTTCTACACGATCCAAAATCTTTTTTTTTTTTTGTTAACACATTTTTATCTTGATTATTCAAAACTCAAAAGCCATAATCACTGCACTAAAGCTAAAACGTAAGAATTATGGAAAATATGATATCCTTTTGATTGAAAAACTAAAAATAGAAAGCTGCTTCATGAACATGGAAACTGTATCTTCTAATTAGATGAAGATACTCAAAACCCAACTCAAATCTGGCGCCAATTCTCTGGTTATGTAACTTTGGAACTTTGCTCATTTGATTTACAGATTTTCCTTCCTAAAATGGAATGATTACAAGTTAATGGTGGTCGATAATGAACATTAGAATTGAGGTTCATTAGAGTATAAAGCACTTTTTTTTAGTCTTGTCATTTCTAATCACTACTAGTTGGTTGTGTTTAGGTTGTACTCCTCTACTAAATTCATTTCTTACTTTTTAATTTCTAGTTTTACCTTTTGAACTTTATGTTATAATTTTAAATTTATAACAACCATATGATATATAATGATAATGAAATGAAATTCAACAAATAAAGAGAATTTGTTGGAAAATCATCCATTTCTTTTTATATATTATGCTTTATTATTAAAATTTTTAATTTGGTAGATTAAAAATAAATTTGATTCCTTAAACTTGTGCACTTATTTTATTTGTTCTTACTTTGACTTATTCTAAAATTGTTATATGGTGATGCATTGTATTTTTTAAAAAGAAAATGTTGCATGACATGGCATGGCATGGCATCATATGGTCACACATATTGTTTTTTATGTCATGTGAATCAAATCTAATATCAATTCATCACTCAAAATGTTGGTTTGACTATAATGTACAAATTTAGTGACATAAACTACAATAATGAACTTTGAAACAAAATATTTGAGATATGAAACTAAAACTTTAAATATATCATACAACATACAAATTTAATGATGACAAACAATCGGATTAGTATTTACGAACCTCAAACCAAAATATTGAAAATATAAAACACAAACTTTGAGTTTTTTTTTTTAATCAAAGTTATATAGAAAAATTTAAACAAATTTACATTTCATTATTCTCATTTTTATTTTAGATATGGTTGAATTCATCGTTTTGAATGTTATAATAAAGACAATGTGTAGTTAAAGTCCATTCTTCGATGAAATTAAAGTTTTAATTCATTTTTCTCACACCATCGTGTAGGAACAATTATATACGAAAGCTTACAATTCAATTCATAAACCATATTTAGGTTTGGAGTCTACCAATTAAATAATGTTACAACTAGTAGAGTTTTATGAACCTAAAAAATTTGCCATAGAATATAATAAGATTGGTGTTACTATAGATTGAAGATAAAAATTGAGAAACTAACCACATGAAAAGGCATAAATAAATTAGGACAAATTCTCTCTAATAAGATTTAGGAGTGGTTTAGCAACTATCCGTTCCAATTTATTTATGGCCCAAACAAACTTAACCATGGAGTAAATTTAATAGCTCCAAATTTCATTAATCAAATCAAAGTAAGATATCTAATAGTCTCTAAGATTAGTTATAAGGTAGGTTATAAGTTTTGGAAAGGTTGTAGTATTTTTAGGTGAATATAATGTAATCCCTGTTGAATGATGTGACCAATAAGAGAGAGCATTGTTAAATTTTGGATAGATTTTTGATGAAGAAAAGATATGTATGAATTGAATCTATGATTATCCTTAGTGGGTCTTTGTCAATAAGCACATGCCCTTATTCCACTTGGCATTGCCAAATGCCAATAAGGATGAAAGACACATTAGACCAAATACGATTTAATGAGAGGGGACCTTTCAAAAACAAAAGAAAACAAAAGAAAACTTCGATGATTGATTAAGGCTTCAAATTTATAGTTAAATTCCAAAATAAAATAAAAACGTGTGCCTTAATTCTAAAACTACTAAGTAAATGTAATGTTTATATATTGGTTTACTTTCTAGAATTTTCTTAACACTTTATACTCTCCAATACATTATTCTTAATAATTAAATTACAATTATTTTTTTTTCAACTTTTAACATTTTTAAATTTTAAATTCTATCACTGATATAATTTTAAAATTTAATTTTTCTTTTACATGTACCAATTTAAATTCTCTATTTTATATCATTTAGATGCAATTAGAAAAGTTGGTTTAAATTGATATGCTTATGGAAATTAAAAGTTTAAATTGGTATACTTACCTTTGAACAAGAATTAAACTCACAAGATTATTAGTTTAGGGTTTAAATTGACACAATCATAAAGAAATAAAAATTGATATTTACCCGAATGAGAAATGGAATAACGTTCACAAATGTTAAACTTCTCATACTTTCAAAAGAGGAGCTAAATCACGTTTTATTTGCTTCAACACATTTAGATGTATTCTGCAATAAGTTTATCTATTATAAATGGTATGGAATCAGAAGCAACAAAAATGGGAATGTCTATAATGGAATAAAACCATCGATCGTAATCGAACTGCTCAAGGCAAATAAATTCTCTCCAAAATTTAAGCAATCTAAAACTTGGGAAGAAAACCTGTTGTTCTTTTTGGCACAGCACCATTAAATTAGGAGCAGTGGCTGCTTTGTTCTTGGTTGATGAAATGACTATATTCCAAGTTTTAGGGAGCTCTATCAAATGGCTGTGTATCATTATAACAAACATCCCATACAGCTTCCATGGCATCTTTTGCAGCAGCTTCTGGGCAGTAAGGATTAGCCACCAGTGATTTCATGACTCTTCTTCTCACACATTCCTATAGAAAAGAAAAAAGTCAATGGAAACCTATCCAAAAGAGCTCAATGGAATGTAGTTCACCTAATGTTCATGGATGAAGAAGAAAAGAAAAATGTGAGAACAGGTTTTGTTAGAAGAAAGAATAAAAAATGCTGATCATCAAACATCCACACGTGGTTAGGTCACCGGTCCATCGCCACTCTCCTACATATAACAACCAAAACGACTTATAATAGTCCCCCAATTGCACCTCTTAATTTTAGAGTTGCATAAACCTAGGCTTCTTCCAAATATTAGCCATTGAGAAAAAACAGAAATGAACTCAATACACATGGCTTCAAGATAAGTCTTCCCAAAAGATCCTGCTAATATCATGTTTCATTCTCCTATCCAAAAAATAGGACTTTCACTCTCACTCCTCTTGTTCAGTTTAGAAACCATCATGAATTAACCTAGTGATAAATAGGAAAACTAACTAAGAGGTCATGAGTTTAATTCATGGTAGCCACTTACTAGGAATTAATTTCCTAGGAGTTTCCTTATACCCAAATGTTGTAAGGTCAGATCGGTTGTCCGTGAGATTAGTCAAGGTACACGTAAGCTGGTCCAAACACTTACGGATATAAAAAAATTGAGCTAGTTTAGCCGAGGGCCGAGGGAAATGTGAATACTTGAGCATAAAAATACTTATTGTGACTAAAGATTACAAGCCAAAAGTTAAAAGATAGAATGACTGAAAACATTTATACAATCATATTCATTTCCAAGATCAGATTCAAGTTAGCATGAGCATACACGCAGATTTTAAGTTCTACCATGAGAAAAGTTCTCTAGTGTAACATAAAGACTTGAGAAACGTAAAAGTGTAACTTATCTATCAGCAGAGTGCAAAGAAATTAGCTCAAAAGGTACAAAAAAATTTACAACTTCCAAGTGATTCATGTTCATTAGTCCTTGATCCAACGCCAAATATTTATCACTACTCTAAGCATTTTCATGAATGCTGTTCACCTATTTAAGCAAGAGGGTATGAACAGTGTCAAAGAAATCAAATTTGAGATATCATGGACTACAAACTCATGCTCATATTTAGACGCGAATAAGAGGTAAGACTATTATGTTCTTTCCAAAAAGGAAGTGAAAGAAAATCATACTTGCTCATGGCCTCGTAATTTCATGAAACCTCGCAATAGTTCCCGTTTATAGTGGCAATCACCACTTAAATGTCCAGCACGAATCTAAATTCCAAATGTATGTACGTTAGAAAGTCCCAAAACAAAATAATGTAAACATATGGGGAAAAAAGACTCAATTTGTGAAAGGAAATGGTTAAATGGCTAAATGTAGATGCACACCTCACTGCAAGCATGATGAGTACAATTAGCCCAATCCAAGTTTGCCGCTCGACAATCATCAAAAGCATGAATAAGCTCATGAATTACTACTTGGTTCACCTCATCTTGAATGTTCATGTGGTTACTACACACCATTATCTAAAACCAAAAAACAGGGCACAGCAAAGAAATCAGTGTTCAACAGTCTCTTCCTCCCCATTCCTTTTCTAACTATCCAAATTTTGTTTATTCATTCTCAACGATAAGGTAAAAAGTAAGGTATTCATTTAAAAGCATATGCAGAAACAAAGAGAGGAGATTATAATTACCCCTTCACCACGAACATAACCACCACTGATCTGCTTCTCGCAATGAACAGCCTTAATAAACCTATCCCCAATCCCACATCCAGATTTCTCCAAGTGCTCCATCAAGAATTTCACCATCGGAGCTGAGAGACGCAGAAATAGATAGAATGACCCGTGAGAACAAGACAGGAAGTTCTAATTTTTCAAATAACCTGGAAATTAAGGAAAGTCGTAAAACCCTAAACCCCGAAAATATGTTGGGGTTTAGGGTCCCAGATGTTGAGGAAACGAATGAAGAGGAAAGAATATAGTTGTAATTCATACTTCGGAGACTTCTTCGAATCATATCCTCGCATTCCTCCTTAGTCCGGCCACCGTTGACGGAAGAATACGAACGATTTGATCCAGGTTCCGGCGTGGATTCTTCCGCCATGTTTAAGCCTCTAAGTTTCAATTTGCTCGGCGGTCGCCGCCAGCAGCCTATCTACGAGTGGGTAATGGACTTCGGTTCAGCATCCGGGTCAAACATCGATTCGAACTATCGGGTTTTCACTGATCCGAACCGGACTAAAGTGAGTTTTCAAGAAGAGCAATTATTTATTATTATTTGAATGTATTTGATCTCTTTGATTTTGTTAACTTTGTTGAAGATATCTCTATTATTTTTCTTTTATATTTCGTTAACCATTCTTTTTAAATGTAGATATGTGGGTGCAAGGCGTTTTAGCCTGCTATCTTACAACTAAAATTTTGTAGGATAACAAGTCTTTTTGGTCAATAGTCCTTATTTCGATTGAGTAGTTTTCTATGTTTGTGGCTCGTTAGATAATCTTTTAATTTGTCTAATATTTTTCAATAAAATATCTCTAATATTTTTGTTTTACTCTTGTCATACTAAAATATTATAAATAAAAGAAAGAAAATACAAGAAATTGTCTGACTCCAACCTCTAATATTTTTTTTAGAATGAATTGTTAAATTATATATTTTTTTTCTTTTGCCGATAAGAGTAAGAATATATATTTATATGCAATTAGAAGAGCATTCTATCATACTTCCTCGTTTTAAATAGTAAATGATAACAATAATTTATTTTTAAAAAATTACATGTCATAAAATATTTTAATTAGATGAGCTGCACTTGTACATTTGAGCAACACTTAAGTTCTCTTATAAAATATCATTAAAAAAATAAATACATAAAATATTTGATAATATGATGTAATTTAGTTATTTTAGAAAAAATTATGTTTGGAGTTAGAATTATGAAAATATAGGCATTTAGCCATTTTAATTTTTAAGATGTATCCTTTCCGTCTTTTAATTCACATGAATTTTGAAGATGTGCTTAGTTGAAAACAAAAGGAATTTTTTTAATTAGAAATTTAAATCTAAAAATAACATTAGAAATAAGAAATTCATTTTTTCCCTCGTTCAAAATTTCATATACTTTTTAGCACAAAATTTTCATATACATTATTTATAATACTAATAAAAAAATTGTTGTGGGGACTAATAAGTAATTTTGGGGAATTGTTGTTGTAGTTTTTTAAGCATAACACGTGGAGGAAGCAGAGATGCAAAGAGATAACTATAATTTGCTAATTTCTCTCCCGCCATTGTAGAGAAGATTAACCAAAAATACCGTTGCGTTCTGGCCGCCGACTAAAAATGGCGAAACGGCCGTCCTACACTCTCAACCTCAAATTGAATCCTCCTCCCTCTTCCTCAACCCCTTTAAATACCCTTCATCTTCCTTCCTTCAAACTCATTCTCTGGTCTTGCAGTCTTTCTCTATATTCATTAGAGGATTTCTGCAACCTTCAGAATCCTAAATAAAAATAATTTCCTCTTTCTTCTTTTCTCTCGTTCAGTTCAATCTCCCCATCTCAAATCCCCAACAATGGCCCGTCAATTCGCTCTCCTCGCCCTTCTCTTCTCCGCCGCCGTCGTCGGCATTGTCTCTGCCGCCGAAGCCCCCGCCACCTCCCCCGCCTCCTCCCCCGCCTCCTCCCCTGCTTCCTCCCCCAAGGCCGCTGACGTTGAACCCTCCGATGGCGCAAAAACTCCCGCAGCTGCTCCTTCCAAGTCTCCCGCCGCAGCCGCTGACGCCCCGATCGCTGCCACTCCTTCCGCCGCCGGTGCTCCCAAAGGAGCTGCTTCTGCCCCTTCAGCTAAGGCTGGAGCCCCTGAAGCTGACACCCCTGTTGCCGGTGGCCCTGCTTCTTCCCCTGCTGGCGATGAGTCTTCTTCCACTGTGGCCCCTGCTGGAGCCCCTGAAGCCGATGTGTCATCTCCACCTTCCCCAACTGGACCTGCTGCCGGACCTACAAGCGATGCGGTTGCTGATGCACCAGCTGATTCATCAGCTGATTCACCAGCTGATACACCCTCAGATTCTCCGGCCAATGGTGGTTCTTTGGTGAAAGTGTCTGTTGCGGCCGTTGCTGGGATTTCGGGCATTGTTGGATTGTTTGTGTTCTAAGATTGTAATTTTTCTAAATTTAATGAGATTAATGAGATGGGTTTGAATTGTATTTGAAGAGAGATCAATGGTTCTGTTATTTTATTATTATATGCATTTGATGATTCTCTGAGAATACAAAAGAGGAGATGATCATATGATCATTTTTTTTTTCTTTTAAAAATTCTCTTCACTCTTTGATCCTTCTTTCTCTTTTCTTGATTACTCCTTAAAACTTTTTTCAAACTCATTCAAATCTATCTACCTGCATTCCACTAGAAAACACACATTCTTAATATAAGATTTAAAGAACTTTTTAGTATGTTTTTGTTTTGATACATCAATTTTTTTAAAAAAAATTAATTTATAACTTAGGACTTTATATTATATGATTTTTCTAATTGAATATAATATCTCGCATAAAAGCTAAACGAGCCTCCTTAATTTCTAGCACATTTAAGTTTGAATTGAAAACCATAATATTTAAATATTATATCGTAAAATTATATTTATGCAAACATTAGCTTAAACAAAATTAATTCGTACTTTTTTTTTTTTGTAGAGGAGAAATGTTTGAAAAAACAGGAAATTGAGAGTATCTTTCTACAACAACCTCTATCATTCTCTTTTCCAACATTGGATCCAAAATTAATCAAATTTACTTGTCTCAAATTTGTAGAAAAACTTTAATTGTGTTCATAATTTCAATTTTAAATTATGAAACGAGAGCATATGTCTCAAACGACGTCCTACTTTACTGTGTTAGAGTATTTAGAATTGAACTGTAATACTTTAATATTATGTTATTATTTTGATGTTATGTAGTTAAGGTTAATTTCTTTTGTATTTAACGTTTTTTTTAAACGTTGTTCTACAGTGTGTGAAACCCTAATGGAAGATTTTGTCAGCTCTCTCTACTTCTCTTTTATCTCTCTAACTCTGTACTAGTTTAATTTTCAATGTACTTTTTCTGAAGGTCTTTATCTATAATCTTTCTATACTTTTGTTTGTAACCGAATAGTGCAAACCAATCATAAAATAAACATATGTTATATTCAATCACAAAATTCCATTATAATAATTTGTGCTGCTATACAATAAATATATCTAGAGTTGGTCGCTGTAATGTCCATGAAAAGTACTTCAAAGCAAAAGTAGTGTTAACACACGATTGTATTACTTTAACTCTCAACTGACAGTTTGTATATACATTCAATACAATAAAATAATACTTACAAGTATATCATGAGCCTACTGATATACTTTATTGACCTAATTAATATCTCAGTTATATATTAATTCCAGAAAGGTAATATTTGGATGTTCATATTTATAAGTTCTTAGAGGGGTTAATTAAAATCCTCACACTATATACTTTAGGAGTCAAAAGCAGTTGCAATAATTATATTGGTCCTTTGGTGTGAATCTAAAATCAGAAAATTCTACCATTGATGGCTTTAATCCCTCAAAAGTCACCAAGGGAAAAAAAAGTATGACCTAATTAGTTTTATCTAAAGTGTTTTAAGAAACACATGGAAGGTCTCAAACTTTAATTTGAAAGACACCATTGGTTTTGATAAAATATTAGAATAAGTGTGTTATTGTTTATATTCACTGAAGCGAGGAGTCCATGACTTTGATTTCAAATTGTTTTTATAAATATACTTGAAGCTTAAATTCTTTTTTTTTAAAAAAAAATTTATGAGTGGTACAAATGCATTAGAATTTTAGAATTAGAGAAAGATTATTATTTATTTGTGATTGTAACCATTCACTCTAGTTAAACTCTCCTTTCTAGTTTGAGTGGTTGTTCAAAAGCTTTTATAGAGTATGCTTAATAATTGGAATCATCATCAAGGGATTTATTCTATGTGATTGTAACAATTTTACACCTAATGGATTTATTTCTATAGTGAGTTGAAATTTGAAAATCTTCATATAAAGTTTTGTGTTTCTTTTTTTGTTGCTTACTTTTAGTCTCTATATTTAAAATCGCATCTTCAACAATTCTTGCGTTTTTCAGTTTGGTAGAGACAAAATATATAATAAAACAGTTCATATGTTAAAATTCACATCCAATCGTTACTATGAGATCGTTCTCGCCATAATAGCACAAAATAACAATGTGAACCTATCAACTATATATATATTGCGACGATGACTCGAGAGGAAGACACGATAGAAAAAGGAAGCAAAAAGGAAAAAGTCAAAGTGAATTGACTTAAGTGTGGTTTGAAGATTGAAGAGAGAGGGTTCAAAAAACCTGAAATTACGATAATGTTAGAGACCCCACAAATGTAATTTATGGTACAATCACGCCTCTACTATCGGCTTTATATTTCTATATAAATCACTTATATCAATCCCCATTTTCCCTAAAACCAATTTTTCAATCTTTCTTTTTTCTTTTGTTTAATTTTGAACTCTCCAATGGCGGCTTCTTCTTCTTCTTCTTCTTCCCTTTACTTTTTGTTGCTTCTTTTATCTCTTTCTTTCTTCTTGTCTATGACTGCTCCACTACCTTCCAATTCCTCCTTACCTTTTGTTCATCAACATCCTCATCTCGTCGTTGAAGAAGTTCAAAGGTATATATATACATTTTTGTTATGTACATTGGTTCTCATACATATTAAATATACTCTTGTTTTAGTTCTTGTACTTCTAAATCATTTAACTTTCGGTCATGCATGCATTTTTAAAAACAAATCTTTTATGTAACAAAGTTTTAGGGTTAAACTTGGCTCACTTGTGAAAATAAATTTATATGGGAAGAGCAGTTGTTATGATGAGTAAAATTTTAATTTGTGTTATTATTTTGTAGATCCAATTAAAATAAACCTTTTTTTAAAAGAATAAAACATGACAAGTAGACACCTTAAAAGGTGGGAATGTAATGTGACAAAGGAACAAACATTGAAAGTTTACTATTTTAAAGAATGAGCACCTAGCTAACATAGAACCAAACCAAAACTGTATTCAAAATTTTGGGGAAAATACTTCTTAGTGTATCTATGTTTTGATATACATTTGGCAATTGTATTAGTTATTATTTCTGGTTGTAAAATAAATTTGTGGTTACTGATGGCGGCACGCAGGAGCATAAATGGATCAAGAAGAAACTTGGGGTATTTATCATGTGGAACAGGAAACCCAATAGACGATTGTTGGAGATGCGATTCCAATTGGGAAACAAACCGTAAACGCTTAGCCGATTGCGCCATCGGCTTCGGCAAAAACGCAATCGGCGGCAAAAACGGCCGTTTCTACGTAGTCACTGACTCCGGGAACGACGACCCACTTAACCCCCGTCCGGGCACCCTCCGCCACGCCGTCATCCAAAACGAACCCTTATGGATCATCTTCAAGCGCGACATGGTAATCAAACTCGCCCAAGAGCTGGTCATGAACTCCTTCAAAACCATCGACGGACGTGGCGCCAGCGTCCACCTGGCAGGTGGCCCTTGTATTAAAATCCACTACGCGACGAATATAATCATCCACGGCATCCATATTCACGATTGCAAGAGAGGTGGGAATGCTAACATACGAGACTCCCCACAGCATGCTGGCTGGTGGACTGCATCTGACGGTGATGGTGTCTCCATTTTAGGTGGTAAACAAATCTGGATCGATCATTGCTCTTTGTCTAATTGTAATGATGGGTTGATTGACGCCATTCATGGATCAACGGCTATTACTATATCCAATAACTATATGACACATCATGATAAGGTTATGTTATTGGGACATAGTGATTCTTTCACCCAAGATAAAAACATGCAAGTTACTATTGCTTTTAACCATTTTGGTGAAGGACTTGTCCAACGAATGCCAAGGTAAATTTCATATATCCCTTTTCATCATCTCTACAATATTACTTTAATTTCATTCTTAATTAAAAACAAATTTAAACCTATATGCTATATGTGTAGATGTAGACATGGATATTTCCATGTAGTGAACAACGATTACACTCATTGGGAAATGTATGCCATCGGAGGGAGTGCTTCACCCACGATATACAGCCAAGGCAATAGATTCGTGGCGCCTTATAATCGGTTTCGAAAGGAGGTAACAAAGCACGAGGACGCACCCGAGAGCGAGTGGCGCCATTGGAACTGGCGTTCTGAGGGTGACTTGTTGTTGAATGGCGCCTATTTTCGCCAATCAGGCGCTGGTGCCTCCTCTAGCTATGCACGAGCTTATAGTCTCAGCGCTAGACCCTCATCTCTTGTTGGGGATATCACTATCACTGCAGGTGCTCTCAATTGCCGCAGGGGCTCTCGTTGCTAACTGATCTAGCGTGACTCTAGCTTAATAATTATTTAGTATATCCTTTATATTTTATATCAAGAAGAAAAAAATAGAATACATCTCAATATATATAATTAATTATATGAAGAAAGATGTGATGTTAAGTTTATTTTGGTTCCAACATTTTGAGTTTTTGCAAAGTGAAACGTAAGATTTTGGTTGAACTCGGGATGTTTGTGAATGTGAAAGCTAATGGCAGAAAGTGAGGAATATAATTATATGTTGGTTTTGTGTTTTGTTTTTTACCTTTTTCTTCTCTTTCTTTTTTGGTTCATAAACAACTCTTTCTCCTCGTGAGGATATTAATTATAACAATAATTTGAACTCAAATAACAATTAATAATAATTTATATTTGTTATTAATAAAAGTTAACAACAATTTGAATAACTCAAACAACAAAATCTTTCAGACGAGAGCATGGGAATAATGCATTCCTTTGATCCTGTTCCGTTCCTGCCTCCATTATATTGTATTTCTTTATTTAGTATTGTCATGTAAGATTATGTTATTCTTATTATTACATAAATAATACATTTAAATTTTAAATCTGATTGTTTATTTGCCAAGATAATGAGTATGTTTGAATTTAGATTATATAAGTAAATAATTTGATTTATGTTTATTTCTTTCTACTAAAAAGTTGATTAATTTCTTCTTTAACTTAAAATTTAACTAATTTATCCTTAAATGTAAATAAACGATTCAACGATAGACTTAGTTATATAATTAAGATTTTCTTATCTCGATAATTTATATTAATTGATTTAAAAAAATGATAAAATACTTTTTATGGAAAACTAATCCCTGTGAATTCCTCATGGGGAATCTCCGCCCGAATCCCCGTAGAGAATTTTATAGGAATGGGGAATGAGATGAGACCGGGATTGTCATATAAAACTAGATTTTCAAAGAAAAAAAAACGTGGAAGTCTCACCTAAACAACCTAATGGAAGTGTTAAAAATGTTAAGAGTCCCACATTGGAAAAACTAAAGTGACACACTCCATATAAGATAAATAAGCTACTTTTCTTATTATTAATTGGTTTTAAGATAGAACCTTATACTAGCTATTAGACCATTAAACCTAAAAAAAAAAGGATTATCAACACAACACTTTCTCTATCATTGTAATTGAACCTGAAACCTCTTGTTTACTTTTTTGAACATACAGTGCCAGTTGAGCTAAACTCATGTTTGCAAATAGTTCAAATCTTTAGTTCAAATCTTTACATTCAATTGTACTAAAGAGAAAAAAAAAGTTCAACTAACATAACTTATTAGTAATCGATATAAGTAATGAATCACTATACGGCATAGTTAAAGTTGTATTAGAGATGTAGAAGGGAAATGAACAAATTAATTATTAGAAAAAGGTTAAATATAATATTTATTTATTTTTGGAATAGAGCTAATTAGAAGCATATTTAGGTTAAGCAATTGAGTTATAATAGGTTGAAGCTTCACCCATCCATGTTAATAGCCCAACTTTTTAGAGGTTATTTAATAATTACAATTTTGATTTAAATGACAAATTGTTGAACTGTTTATAAATATAACAAAATTTCATAATTTATTTATATCTATCAGCATCTAGCAGTAGTGGTAGATGATAGCAATAATCTCTTTGTAATATTTTGCTATATTTAAAAACAAGTACCATACAAAAACATGGTTTCATTCGATAAGTCAAGTTATGTTGGCAGTAGTACTTTTTGTTTTTGTTTTGTAATAAGAAAAATTTAAAAGTGGATAAGAGGAAGCAACTCAAGTCAACACAATATAATTGGTAATTTTCATATATCCATAGTAGGGAAAACAAAAAGTATGATCAGTTGAGTAAAGATGAAATGATGTATTTGAAGAAGAATTTTTGTGCAACTTTAGCCTTTTCTATTTCAAAGAAAGACAAGAAACACACAACATGTATCCTCAACTTCTCATCCCAACTTTGTTAATCCCATTTCTTACGTATTAAAATTAAAAGGATATGCATCCCTACACACCACCATAGTTTACCGATCACTAATTACAATAACCAACTTTAACACATCGCCTCTAAAAATTTAGAAATCAATTATGTTTGAACTAAAGTAGAATAAATATTTGAACTAAAATAGAAGGAAGAAACTAGCCTGGGAACATGGATCTCTATATTTATAAATGGACAATGTAAGTGTATCTAATCATATTATACCACATGACCATTAAACTTGAACCTTGAACCTAGGTTAGCTTGAGTTTATTTTAATACATTGGATCCAATTTAAACTAAAAGTCTATTTAAAATATATTGAATATAACTTTTGGGTTTAAATTTATTTAATATTTATTTAATAGAAATGTATTAAAATAATTATTAAAGTAAGTCTAAGCATAAAAGTTATATATGTTCGATATCGAACAAGCCCAAACTTATACAAGGTCTCGCAAAAATCTATAATCTATAAATAGGGAAGGTCACCCATCATTTGAACAATCTAGATATAAGAAAGTATGAAGATTAATGTAAACATTTAGATTTCAAAATATTAAAATATTGAATCTCTTCTTCAAACAATTGAACATCTCTTATCGAACAAAATTGATTGTCTCTTCACCGTCGACTTCAATAAATTGGGTTGTTTCTTTTCCATTTACAAACCAAAGACTTAAGTCCAAAAGTTGCTTATTAAAAAAACTCAAATTCAAAGACCAATCCTCGAGATCATCAAGTACTCCAAAGACCAAACTTCGAATGAGATTGTAAAGATTATTAAGGATTAAAATTGATGTATTCAAGAGAAACTAGCGTATGATAAAAATTAGAAACTATAACACTTAAACTACAAATAAATGAGAAATCAAATTTAGTTTGTGGAGATCTCTAGTATTTGTACTACTTTTGCCAAGCATATTATTTTCGAATAAAATTATTGTTATTTCTATGTGTGTAAATAATAAAAGCAAAGAAGAGGTGTATTTATAAATTGATTTTTTAAAGCGTTTATAAAGAAAAAGAAAAGTACAAACATTTAAAATGTGAATCAAATTGAATCGTATGGATATATTGTGGATAATGAAATCGAAAACCGAATATATATATATATATATATATATAAATGGTTTTGGAAAAGTAGATAATTGAAATTATGTAAGAAGCATGATAGAGAAGGGGGACATAGATGTAAAAAAATGTTTTGGACGTACATAGATAGAGTATAGATTTATGATTGTAAATTTGTAAATAGTGATGAAATATTTATAGTATTTAATGAGAATGAATGAGAAGTTAGAAGAGAGAGAGGGAAAAGGGGTAATGTATGGAAGTGAAGTGAAGTGAGAGGGAGAGGAAGCATCTTGTGAACACTATTATTACTCCAAAAACAGCCTCAAATATTGATTGTCTTCACAAAATAATAATACTAATAATTGTAATTCAAATTACTAAAACACCCCCACATTCTATCCACAGCGAAATCTGGATAACAATACAAAATCCACTCTCTCACCCAATCTTCTACATCCACCTGTCAATAAACCAAACACGTCACATCATCTTTTAATATCACATAGCTGACTCAATCGGGTTTCTCTTTCACTTTTTCCCTCAACTGG